>NC_064819.1:138968792-140218792 GCF_024166365.1 Elephas maximus indicus | reverse complement strand
AGGACTGAGATGAGTGCAGGAAAAAAGAATCATAAAGAGAAACCATTTGTGGTTTAAAAGCATGTTTTTGCTTGTTTGTTTTGTAGTTTTTTACATTTATAATAGGAAACAGAGGATATATAATCAGTAAAAATACACAGTCTTAAGAGAGAAAATTTTTTAAAAACCTACAATTTCCCTTCATTGTCATTGAAATATAAATTGAGTTAGTCTCTGAAAGTCTTCCATTATACAATCATACTTCCACGTTATATACCAAGATTTCTCTTTTAACTCCCAAGCTACTGTTTTTCTGAGAGACCTGCCTCTGCTATGGAAGTCTCCTTCTCTGTCTCTTCTATTTTTCATTAGACCTTATAGAGAAATATGGGGTATGTGAAGTAAAATGCATTAACGTTTTAGGAGAAAACCACAACAATTTTCCAACAATTTTTATGTTTCACAAAGAAGAACTAACTAAGCCTTGTGTCAAAAGTGCTAATTCAGTAACAGTCCTCTCGTTCCTCAAACTGGGGTTAGCAGACATATCTTCTGGACTTGCAAATTATTTACCAGAATATTTTTTAATATTTTATTTTCATTTCAAAAATAACATTAAAAACAAACATAAACACAACCTGAAAATAAACTAGAGCTTCTCGTAATACACTCTCCACTGGATATTGCTCTTGCCATAATACAGATCAGCATCCAAAAGAATTTAAAATAAATTTTAGCCTTTATTGACATGTTGAAACCAATCCAATTTGTAATTTAAAAAAAAATGCTTTGTGGAAATTTTATTCTCTCATGCCTCTAGCTTTCACTTTTTCCTCCCATCTTTCAGCCTATTTCTATAAATTAAAAACAAAACAAAACCAGTTGCCATCAAGTCAGTTCTGACTCACGGTGACCTCATGTATGTCAGAGTAGAATTGTATTATACTCCATAAGGTTTTGAATGGCTGTGATCTTTCAGAAGTAATCACCAGGCCTTTCTTTCAAGGTGGCTCTATGTGGATTCCAACAGTCAACCTTTCAATTTGTATCCAAGCTCTTAAATATGCTACCCAGGGACTCCTCTCCAAACTAACCCCTATTTTGCCCCCATTAACCCTTCACTAAGCTCTTGCCCATCATGCTTGCTAAAGTGCAGGGTCAGCAGAAAAGAGGAAGGCCCTCAACGAGATGAATCGACACAGTGGCTGCGACAATGGGCTCAAGAATAACAACGATAGTGAGCGTGGAGCAGGACCGGGCAGTGTTTCATTCTGCTGTACATAGGGTCGCTATGAGTGGGAACTGACTTGATGGCACCTAACAACAACAACAAAAGCTCTTGACCATATAACTGTTATTACCTTTCTTCACCTTTCTCTTCTACCTTTTATTATTTTCCCGTTTTTTCACAGATAACGGAATCTTAGCCTTTTCTGAGACAAATCACATTTCCTCTTTTAGTATTGCTCTCCACATCTCCAGTCTAACCCAAGATTACTTTAATATGTGTAGGTAAACCTTATAATCTATGCAGCTCAGACTAAGAAAAGAAGGAGGAGAAATGCTAGTGGTAAGTAATACAGTTGTAAGAAATAAATTGGGTCATCAGAAGCCACATACCAGTACTTTTTGTCTATTAAATAAGCATATTCTGATTTTTTTTTATGGTCACATAATTTCCATTCTGTTTGAGTTACAGCCTCATTAGTGTTATATGATCACATAAATTAAGAATATTTGCCTTTTAATATCACATTTAAAAAAAATTTCAGGCTGGGGACTGAATTTCTTGAAGGGCCCACAGTCATTTTCTTTAACAGTATCAAATTTTACATTTGAGAATGAGTGTTCTGATTTAAAAGTCGAAAAAACTCTCTGAGGTGGGAGTAGATGTTTGGACTGACTTGCAAGTATGTTTGTAGTGTTGAAGATGTGAGTGTAAGAAAGAGTGTAAATTGAGGAGTTATAGATCCCATGGGACGTACCTTTGCAGGTATGGAAATAAAACCAGAAATACCAAGTGTGTCTTCTAGAAGAGAGGGAGAATTTCCACTTTCCCCTCAGCTGGCTAGCTTGGATAAATAGGAGATGAAAATTGGTTTTGTCAAAGGGGACAACTTAATCAACACTTTTCCAATAAATATATATCCATTAATTCTTCGACACACATTTATTTTTTAAAAAATAAGTGAACATCTTATTGAAATAAAATACATAGAGAAAAATATGCATATCTTAATCAATAGCCTGATAAATTGCCACAAAATGAATACAACCATGAAACTATATATTTATCATAATAGGAGACATCAACAGATCAAGAAATAGATCATAATAGCATATCAGAACTCTCCCCACATCCCAGTTATTAACTCCTCCCAAGTGAGCACTTTACTGACCTCTGTCATCATGGCTTAATATTGTCTGTTCTTGAACTTCCTAAATGGAATTGTCCAATGTATATTATTTTGTGTCTGTCTTCTTTCACTCAACATTGTGAGCTTCACCCATGTTGCTAAAGGCAGCACTCTGGCATTCTCATTACTGTACAGTGTTTCATTGTATGAATATATCACACCTTATTTATTCATTCAATTTTTGAAGGTAATTTGTAGTTTTTTTTCTAGTTTGAGGTGTCAAAATATTGCTTTTTTGAACATTTTGTATTTGTGTTCCAATGCACATATACAAACAAGTCTGTTAGGAATATATACCTAGGAATGGAATCTCAAGCCATAGGATATGTATATGTTCAACTTAAATAAATATTGCCAGTTTTCCAAAGTGGTTTTGTCCATTTACGTTCCTATTAGCCATGTAGAACCATTCCATTTACTCCATATTCTAAGCAATACTCAGAATTGCCAATCATTTTCATTTTGGTTGTTCTGGTGGCATGGAATGTGTAATGGTTTCTCATTGTGGCTTTAAAAGAATGCAGGCTCAGCAGCAGCAGGCTTTGAAAACTATCAGTGTCTCAAGTTCTATTGGAGGTTCAAGTGGGACATTTCTTTATGAGAATCAAGAGTGTTTAGAAAAGGTGAAAGACATTTCAGTCCTTCTGGATTATATGACAAATATGACGTTCGGGAGCTAATCATAGAGCAGAGAAATAAGTAAAAAGTATTTTAAGAAATTGGGGAAGTGAATCTCTATATTTTGTAATGGACAAACCGTCACACGTCAAGCACAGAAAGCAGCTTAAGCGGTGAGAAAGTAGACCATAGTCATGACTTTCTGAAATCATCAGCTCTGGAGCGAAAGAACAGGATCCATCTTTGGATCAGGAGAGTCAGCATTCCAGGTCAACATCTATCTGAAAAGGGCATGTATCAGACTTCCCTTTTGGTGTATATTCACTCAGTTCCATTCAATATTTATAAGCAACCGTTGTGTATGGACTCTGTTCTAGGAGCTGGAGATAAAATTTGAATGCAAATGAAGCCTCTTGTGAAAGAGCTTATAGTGTATCAAGAGATAAAGACTTGGAAACAAACCAACACATTACAATGTGGCATGTGTATTGGTGACAAAACGGAGATTACAAGAAAACTTCATGGAGGAATGGTACAGGAGAGAAGTTATTCTTACAATCTACTAAACCAAAAAAACCAAACCCATTGCCATCAAGTAGATTCTGACTCATAGTGACCCTATAGGACAAAGTAGAACTGCTCCACAGAGTGTCCAAGGAGCACCTGGTGGATTTGAACTGCCACCCTTTTGATTAGCAGCTGTAGCACTTAACCCCTACACCACCAGGTTCTAGTTACTCCAAATCAAAGTGTCTGGTGGAAAGTGCTTCTCATAAAATATGGAAAGAGATTCTAGTTGGAGAGTAGGAAGGACACATCTCTAAGCTTTATTCCTCTCAGGTTATCATCAACAGGGGTGACCTAAGATCCAGAGACAGAACTAAGGCTATCCTCTCAGAGGTGCACATGCCCCTGATGGCATTTTTCTTTTCTATACTTCCTCCTCTCTGAACTATCCCCAACCACTTCCAATAGCTTAAAAAACTATGCCCAAGAAAGAAGTTCTAAATGGAACTAATTATCTCTTCCTAACATACCATTGGGACTAAGGTGTTCAAGACTTCATATTCTTGTTTCCCTCAGTTATTACAAAGGCCTAAGACCCATACTTAAAAAAACTCACATATCCTCTAACATAACTCAAGTTCCCAAACCTTCCTAACCTCTCACATCCTTCCACTGTGCACCCTGGAAGCTGTGATCTTCCATCAGCAAAATTCCCTATATCCTTAAACTTTTTTGTTGTTGACAAACATGGAGTCAACTTGACTCCTTTCTCTCACATTCCACAACTGATTCTAGAGGAGATCCTACCAATTTTTATTCCTTCACTAGTAGCACATACATCCAAGGAATTACTATCTATTGCCAGAATTGCTTCTGACATTCTTTTATCTCCTGATTATGTGGCAAATTTGCTCAAAACCCTCTGACAGCTTCTCACGAGGCTTAGAAGGAAACCCAAAGTAGTCCATACCACAACTTGCAAGGCCCTGCATCTTCTGGCCCCTAGCAACCTGCCTGACCTCATCGTTTCTTGCCCCAGTCACCCTATTCCAGTGACACTAGCTCTCTTTTTCTCCACCAGCATGACGGATCACTGCCAGGTCAGGATATTTTGCCTGAAGTTTTCTCTGGCCAGAGTGTACTTCCACCATCTAGATAGCCATATAAACTGATATGAAAAAATTTCCAAAATATATTGCTAAGTGAAAATAACAATAAAAATAATCAAGCTACAGGTGCTTTTAGTATAAAACAAGAGAAATTAGATTGAATATTTGTGTTTGTTTGTGTATGCATATTGATGGATATAAAAGGAAGCAATAAGAGAAAGAATGTGTACTTGTAGGTCTTCCCTTGCTCCCCTCCCTAGTTCACCTCTAGTTCACCGAATACCTCATACACTCTGCCTGCATCCTCCAGAAGCCGTCTCTCAGAGAGCAGCTCTTGACCAGAGAGCAGCTCTTGACCAGATACAGCAACTTCCCTATTGAAACTCTTTCCTCTCTTAGCATTCAGGACACAGTTCTGTTCTGATTTGCTCCTATGTTTCCACCCGCTCTTTCTCCATTGTCTTTATATTGTGTTGCTTTTCCTCTTTGTCCCAAATTCTAGATATCAGATGCCTCATAGCTTAGTCCTAAGCTCTTTTCTTTTCTCAGTCTAGAATCCTGGTCCCTAGGAAATCTCATTCACCACCGTGGATGAGATTTAAATATCATCCATATGCTATGAACTCCCTGCATTTTCTCTTTCATGAATTCCTGGTTTATATGTCCTTGGACTTGACTTCTCCTCTTGGCTCTTATATAAATGTCTCAAATTTTGCATGTGAAAAGTGGAACCCTTGATTTTCCATGATGCTTTCCTCCCCCAGTTTTTCTCACCGTAGTAAAAGCTACTACATCTACCTAAGTGTTCCAATCAAAAACATAGAAGTCACTTCAGTTTCCTCTAGTTCATTCTCAAGTCCTGTCTAGTCTACCTCCAAAATATGTCTGGGTTCTCTTCTTCCCATCTCCATTTCTTCCACCCAACTAATCCTCATCATTTCCCTAAAACCAAGCCCCTTGCCATCAAGTTGATTCCGACTCGTAACAACCCTATAAGACAGAGTAGAGCTGCTCAATAGTGTTTCCAAGGAGCAGCTGGTAGATTTGAACTGCTGACCTTTTGATTAGCAGCTGAGTTTTTAACCACTGTGGCACCAGAGCTCCATCTCTTGCCTAGACAACCACAAAAGTACTTCAAGTCCTCTCATTACTTCCTCTCCTGCCCTCCTATAAACCATTCTCCACAAAACAGCCAGAGAGCTATTTTAAAAGCATAAATCATATAATATCACATTCCTACTTAAAAGTTTTAATTAATTATCTTCTGACTGCATTTAGAATGAAGCTCCAATTTCTCACAATATAACCCAGTTTGACCATGGTCTGGTCAACCCTCCAGTTTCCTGTACATTTATAAACTTGTTTCTAGCCACACTGACTTCTTTCCATTTCTTGGAACCATCAGTCTTGCCTCTGCTCCTTTGCATTTGCTCTGAGATTGGAATTCATATGTGTCTGGTTCTTTGTATGGCTAACATCTTTTCCCACTTCAGGTTAAAGGTCTCCTTGGCAGAGAAGCCACCACTGACCATGCTATCTGAGGTAATGCACTCCTCACCATTACTCTGCATAAAAATGACCCTGCGTATTTCATTTACAGTGTTTCCAAATTCTGCATTTGTACATTCTTTTATTTTCTGTCTCCAATATCGGACTATAAGTTCCAGGAAAACAGGCTTCTTGCCTGTCTTTTTTAATCATGCCATTTATCCACCCTCCCATAAATACTAATAGATTCAAGAGGATGAGAGTCCGGGAAATCAGGGAAACAATCAAGGCATTACCATGTCTACCATAATTCCTGTTGTTGTTAGTTGCCATCAAGTTGGCTCTGGCTCATAGGAGCCTTATGTATAACAGAATGAAACATCGTCCAGTCTTGTGTCATCTTGACAATTTTAGGTATATTTGAGCCCATTGTTGCAGCGATTGCATCAATTCATCTCATGGAGAGTTTCCCTCATTTCACTGATTCTCTATCAAGCACGATGTCCTTCTCTAGCAACTTGTCTGTCCTGATGGCATGTCCAAAGTAATCAAGATGAAGTCTTATCATCCTCATTTTTTAACAAATATTCTGACTGTACTCCCTCCAAAATTGATTTGTTTGTTCTGGCAATCTGTGGTATATTCAGTATTCTTCACCAACACTATAATTCAAATAAGTCAATTCTTCTATCTTGCTTTTTCATCATCCAGCTTTTACATGCATGTGCGGTGATTGAAAAGACCATGGCCAGGATCATTTGCACCTCAGTTGTCAAAGTGACATCTTTGCTTTTTAACACTTTGAGGGCTTTTGTAGTAGATTTTCCCAATACAATATGTCATTTTACTTCTTTACTGCTGCTTCCATTGGCATTGATTATTGATTCAATTAGAATGAAATCCATGACAGCTTCAATTTCTCTGCTATTTATCATGAAGTGGTTTATTGGACCATTCGTAAGGGTTTTCATTTTCTTTAATTCCTACTACATATTATTTGCCCAATAATACAATAAATTATTTCCAGCTTTATTAGCCAGGTAATCTCTGCATTTTCCACATATTTTTATCACTTGTATGCGCTCCTTGGAAACTCTATGGGCAGTGACACTGACATTAAGCTAAATGTTTTGAACTGATTATAAATATCTTCAAATTTTATTTTTGTGTAGCCCTTGTACAAACCTTGTGGTATTTCTACAACTATATTTATCTTTGGTAGTCAGACCAGGCTGCATGCAGTTAACCATAAAAAATTCATAAGTTTCTCAAGTTCACTTCAAGAGCACTATCTGATCTGTCAAAACGCATTTTAAAATGTCAAAACGCCTTTCCATTATGGCCTTATTTGGTGTTGTGGTGCTTTATAACCCCATTCTCCCGGGAAAAAAAGAGGTGAAAAGACTCACATGGAGACAGTTTTCCGCAAAAGGACAAATAGCAAAGCATTGCTGTTTTGCAGGACATCCATAAACCAGTGATGATCGAATAATTTATGTTGGTAAATTATGTAAATGCACATTCAGACCTTGGGCCAAATGCATATCTGTAAAAACTGAAACAAAAAACTGTTTAAGATACAACTATCAAGGCTAGCCTTCGCTCTTAACACTCTAAATTTTAATGTGCATGTTAATCAATAACATTTCTCTGGACCACTAGGTGTGAAGGTAATGTCAGCGTCACTCTTAATATGTACTTTCATAAAAACCTAGTGCTGTCGAGTCGATATATGCAACCTAAATTTGGAGTGTGGAACTTGGTAGAATTAGTATAAAAGAGCTTGATAAAGAACTACTGAACCATCCTTCTCCAAGCTATACTCACTTCATTTTAGTATCTGTCACTTAGCTTAATTTACAATTCAAAATACTACATCATGTGGTTGCTGAGGTCACTTACTGAAGCAACAAGCTCATTGTTTTCTGTCCCAGTAGGGCCAGCTTGCTTCATTAGGATTCCTGATCTTAGAGAACTCTAGCAACCCAATCTCAGTCTTTTAGAATCTATTAGCAAGTTCATATACTAAAGAAAGCGATTTAACACATCAATGCAACTTCCTTATTATTTTTCAAAAAAAACCCATTGCTGTCACTTCAATTCCAACCCATAGGGACCCCATAAGACAGAGTAAAACTGCCCCATGTGGTTTGCAGGGAGCACTTGGTGGACTTGAACTGCCAACCTTTTGGTTAGCACCCACAGCTCTTAACCACTACACCACCAGGGTTTCCTCCTTATAGGAGAAAAAAAATCTCAAGAGGAGGCCATTACCATGGTGAAGTAGTAACCACAGTTACATTTGTGAAAGCTCATAATTAGTATTACTTAAAAGCCCACATTAATTTTACACAGACATTCAACAGAGTAGTTCTATTATGTGACAAACACCATGAGAATTGAGGGTACTATAGTTGGAAAACAATACAGGTATGGTGCCTGCCATCCTAGATCATGCATTCTAGGAGGAAAATGGAATGGGGAAGAAAGTATGAGGGACATTAGCCTGAACCGAGGACCTTAGCATAAGGCAACGTCAACACAAAGCCATCTGTATTCAGTTTATAACCATCCATATCAACAAATGATTTAACTTATATAATCTCTTTCTTTTTGAGGAAAAAAAACTAAAATGAGAGTTCTGGAGCATAGACTATTAGAAAAGAAATTTAACATAACATACAAAACTTTAAGTCAGTAATGATATGTGAAGCTTAGCACCCCACTGTGTCCCCAGCACCCTGATCTGGCTACTCCGGTGCTTTCTAATAGAGCTTCTCGCAGTTCTTAGCTGTATGCATCATAACCAGCCGTTGTAGAACCTATAGGTAACAATGTCATATTATTGTTGTTTTGGGTGCCATCATGTCTATTTTTGACTCACAGTGACCCCATGTGATAGAGTAGAGCTGCACTATTCGGTTTTCTTTGCGGTAATCTTTATGGAAGCAGATCACCAGGCCTTTCTTCTGCAGAGTGGCTAGGTGGGTTCAAACCACCAACCTTTTGGTTAACAGCCAAGTACTTAACAATTGCACCACAGGGGTTCATTAACAACATCATATATGGCATTATATCTAGTCCTTAATAAGAATCCTGAATAAATTTTGGAATCTGATACTTATAATTTTAATGGAAAACAGCAAACAAAAAAATGCAGTTTTTCCTTTGAATTTTTTTGTTTGTTTTTCTGTGAGCACAGTCACCTTCTCCTACTCTGTATGATTTAGGGTTGGGGAAGAGAGAAAGGTGGGCGTTAGGGAGATTCTGGTCTCCCTTAGGTTCTTGTGTCTTACTGACAATTGCTCTGCCTTCTCCTTTCTCTATGATACGGTAACCCTGACACTCACTGGGCCTACCTATTCTCCATAAAATATAACACGTCCCTAACATATACTTTAAAGGGCTTTTAATGACCTCCTCTGTGAGGAACTAGGCAGTTAAATCCTTTTGCTTCTGAATTGCTGCCCTTGCTGAACTCTTGATTTCACTCATTTTTCAACTTTTACTGCTGTTTATCACCTTTTCTTCCATGCCTACCCAAAATTTCTATGCTTGTCCCTTGTCTTTGATGTCCCTCTAATGACTCCAATTGTATTTAATGTTTAAAGTAGGGACAAACTTCGAAAATATTAGGTGCCCTATGCTTTAAGAGAAGTCCATGGGTGGCACAAATGGCTAAGCACTCGACTACTAACTGAAAATTGGGGGGTTCACACCCACCCAGAGACAGCTTGGAAGAAAGCCCTTGCCATCTGCTTCTAAAATGTCACAGCCTTGAGAACCCTATGGAGTGCGGTTCTACTTTGACATACACGGGGACTGTATGAGTCTGAACCAACTCCACAGCAAATGGTATGCTTTAAGACTTTCTCTAAAAGTTAGAGCAGCTCATTTCCTGCCAAGTTGTGTAGCAATCTTTCTACTGCAAAATTTCAATGTCTTTTACATTAGTATCCAAGCCATTTATGTCTTCTCCCTCTACCCAGCTCATGCCAGTCTAAATGAAGGACGATGTACTCCAGACCTTAGCCTTTAGTAACGTAGATGACCTGCTCAAATTTTGTTTTTCCTTTTTCTTTTCTTAAGCAATCTCTGTTATAGGATGCATAACAGTGCACTAAGGTAATTTAATTTTCTACTAATATGAACTATGCTGCTCTCAAAAAGAAGACAGTAATGACTAAAGCCACATTGGATTTTAAATAATTTTTCACTCTATTGAAAAGCTTTGCTTTAGATCTGTGTTAGGTACCTCCTCCTCACTCCCACAGAACTCATCTGGCACAGATCACACTATTGTCATTATCTATTCAACTGTCTGTATCTCCCGCTAGGAGAGATTTCCATGAGGAAAGAAACCCTGCATGTTTTTTCACTATTTTCTGTAACACCAAGTATGTGCCTGGCTATATTTACTCAACAAATGTTTATGTGGATGAATAAGAAGTATGATATCTCTGACAATGACAAGCCCTGAATTTTATATATCTTCTGTACAGAAGGTAGGAGCCCTTCCTGGTGGCACAGTGGTTAAGCGCTTGGCTGCTAACTGAAGGGTCGGTGGTTCAAACCCACCAACTGCTTTGTGAGAGAAAGATGTGGCAGTCGGCTTCCATAAAGATTATAACATTAGAAATCCTACTGGGCAGTTCTTCCCTGTCCTAAAAACCCATATCCGTAAATCCACTGCCATTGAATCGATTCTGACTCATAGCAACCCTACTTGGTTTTGGTTTGATAGAGAAGAAGGCTTGTCACAATAGTCACAACAATGGGCTCAAACATACCAACAATCATGAAGACGGCACAGGACTGGGCAACAGTTTATTCTGCTATGCATAAGGTCGCCATGAATCAGAGCCAATGTGATGGAAACTCACAATAATAGCTATGACAACAATAAAAACTATTATAATAAAAAATAAAAATTAGCAGGTGTCCCTTGTCTAAGTTCCTCACTCTAAAGCCGAGGACTTTGAGGTCAGAAAAGTAAGGAAACTTATCTTAGTCTTCATGCACGCTACCAAAAAAACCAAACCCACTGCCGTCAATTTTGACTTATAGCAAGCCTATAGGACAGAGTAGAAGGGCCCTATAGAGTTTTCAAGGAGTGCCTGGTGGATTCGAACTGCTGACCATTTGGTTAGCAGCCGTAGTACTTAACCACTATGCCACCAGGGTTTCCTCATGCACACTCCAGACCCAGAACCCAACAGGAAGAGGCTAGAAATCCGAATTTTTGGCTTTCTTGGTCCCACATCTTTCCGTTACACCACAGCTGTGCCAGTGGAATCAAACATCCTGCCTCACCAGGCTATGGAAGAAGCTAAGAGATAGTTTGCCAGAGGCAAGTATTACTTATTTTTGTGTCTCCTTCCAAGTAGTGCAGGATATGAAGTGACCTCCCCTCTTCTGGCAGCCTCACGTGGTTTTTCAAGTTTAGAAAAACAATCCATGGGAACACCAATGCCTTGAGCCTCCTAGGTTGCCTTATATTCTTGGCAAAAGTACACTGGCTTTCCAAGGGCATTTCAGATTTTCAAAAGCTATTCTTGGACACTGGGAAGCTTTAGTTCCATGAAAGTGATTTAAGCTGCTTTCTATGGTGTGGAAGGATTAGAATTTAAGGGTCCTCAGTGAAATTAATTTAATAAGGATTAGCAGCCAAATAAGGCTTTGCTTACTTGTTCTACAGTTATATCTCCCAGGAACTATTTTTATTGCATATAACAGATGAGAATAGTTGGAGGACTGATAATCCACAAGATTAGAAAAATCTCATTGAGGATAACCACTAGATATTCCATTTTATTGTGCCCCTCCCTTCTCCCTTAAACCTTGACAATACCCAGTTTTGTTAAGCATGTAGTATAAATGTATCAGTGTCGTTTATAACCCTCCCATCATCATCACCACTATTAGATTGCGATCTCCTGGGAGTGAGAAAGACTCTAAATGTTTAGCTTAAATTTTTGGAAATCTAAATATTATACAGACGAGACGTGAAATATCTGCATTCCTCCACATTTGTCATTTCTGATTCTGATATGCGTAGTAAAATAAATAGAACATCGCAGATAGAGTCCTTTCTAGTTCTTTCCCCAGGGTTATTTCTGACTTCTTCCACTAAAAACAAACATTTTTGTGAATTTCTTCTCTATTTTTTCATTCCATTTTTTTAAGTTTTAATACACAAACACATACATATGTATTTTCAACAGAAAACATGATTAGGCCTTTAGAAGCAGAATTTCAGAAGTGTCACTTTGTCTCCTGCCACCATATAACTGAACATAGTCAATTGGCAATTTCTACCCCCAACAATAGGAGCCCTGGTAATGCAGCGGTTAAGTGCTCAGCTGCCAACTGAAAGGTCAGTGGTTCAAACTCACCAGCCACTCTGTGGGAGAAAAGAACATGGCAATCTGCTCCTATAAAGATTACAGCCTTGAAAATCTTATGGGACTGTTCTACCCTGTCCTATAGGGTCACTATGAGTTGGAATTGACTAGACAGCAATGGGTTTGGTTTACTCCCTGTGATGGTTAATGTTATGTGTCAACTTGGCTAGGCTGTGATTCTCAGTGATTTGGTAGACATTGAACTGATTGCTCTTTCATAATGCAATATAATGTAATCACTTCCATGATGAGAACTTGCATAAAGCGATCACCTCCATGATGATATTTGCTATGAGCAGTTGACAGAGGAATTTCATTGGGGGTATAGCCTTTCTCCAATATATAAATGGATGTCCAGTAAGACTCACCCTCGCTCTGGATCCTGCAAACAACTCATCATCATCTGATCTCCAATTCTTGGAGCCTGACCTGCAGATTTTGGGTTCATCAGATCCTGTAACCACCTGAGTCAGGAGAAGCCTTCAGCCTGACGCCTGACCCACGGATCGGGACTTGCTGTCTTCCATAACTGTGTGAGCCATTTCCTTGAATTAAATCTCTCTATATTTATTTTTTATATTTATAGGTATATGTTTCACTGGTTTTGCTTCTCTAGAGAACCCAGCCTAAGACGCTCCTCCCAATAATATACGTAATATGTATACATGTTTAATATATTATCTGAAATTTATCTCTTGCTCCAGACATTAACAAAAGAATGAACTTGTTATATTCAATAGCCTCAAAAAGAAATGACAACATGCTTTAAATTAGATTACAGGTTAATCTTTCATCATGTTGAGCAAAGTCATTACCCTTTCTCTGTAGAAACAGCTATGTTACAGTTAAAGATTTAATGAATTTTAATTACTAATAATAGGTTTCAGAATTCATATCTTGTATTTCATAAATCACAAATGAGACAATCAGCAGAGAAGTAAAATTTGAGCCAGTTACCATGCACATGAATGTCACTAATCTGATAATTTACCTAAAAGTTTAATTAACATGCTTATCAAAAGGATGGTGTGTTCTTCTTACTTATCCTAAATCAGTTTGACCATTGTCCTTACTCTAATTCTGCTTTATAATTGTAAGGTCAAAGATCTCAAACACACACTGGTTTAAAAATATATATATATATGGATAAACAGGAAAGCCAGAATCTTTGTGATTCAAAGATAAGTTTGCATACTGACCTTCAAGCATTAGAAATGCCTCCAGAGAAGTGAAAATCCACAATGTATAATCATTTATCTAAACTCCCACTAATAGCTCGCTTTCAGTCAAACATACTTTTTTCTGATCTTGGAGAGCAGGTGAATTTTTTTTATTCATTCAAACGCTCATGTTAAAAAAAATTATATTATTAGCTATTGAGCACATTCCATATGTCTGACACTGGCTAGGCCCATGTGGATAGGTGGTGATTAAATGAGACTGGGCCCCTGCTCTCTTCAGGTTTAAAGTCTTTTGGGGAAGATAGCAAATAATTACACAAAAAGATTAGCCCTGAAGGATAAGCTCTGCCTGGTATGAGAGCATTGAATGGGGGTTTGTGAAACAAACCCTGTCTGGGGCAGTCAATAAGACTGTCTTTCCTTTTCACTAAATGCATTCCCAGGGTTAGCAATATATATATATATATATACCATCTCATTCAACTCCAGTATTATGATTTTATGTATAATGGAAAGGAAAAACAACTGGATTAAGTATTTTACATAAATTTTTTTATATATATATACAGGTGTATATACATATATATCTCATAAGAAGGGGTGGTGCCAGTCAGAAAAAGAAATACAGCTGTTTTGTTGTTGATTTCAGGAATGCACCTTAATGGATATTTTTTTAGTTATGAAAGCCAAATTTATTTGTGCAGCTCCGAAATAAGGTTAGCAAACAGAAAAATATATTAATGAATGAAAGAAGCATAGAACATTTTGCATTCAGCTTAGATCAGGTAAAAAAAATGCCGTAACTTTAAAATATATATGGCACTTAATAGATACTGTCTTAGTCACCTAGTGCTACTATGACAGAAATACCACAAGTGGATGGCTTTAACAAAGGGAAGTTTATTTCCTCATAGTCTAATAGGCTACAAGTCCAAATTCAGGGTGTCAGCTCCAGGGAAAGGCTTTCCTCTCTCTTTTGGCTCTGGAGGAAGGTCCTTGTCATCAATCTTGCCTTGATCCACACAGAAACCCCAGGTCCAAAGACGCACTGTGCTTCTGGTGCTGCTTTCTTGGTGATATGAGGTCCCCCTGTCTCTCCACTCACTTCTCTCTTTATACCTCAGAAGAGATTGCCTCAAACTGCAGATAAATCTTGCAGATTGAGTTTACATAATTGCCACTAATTCCATCTCATCAACATCATAGGGATAGGATTTACAACATATAGGGAAATCACATTAGGTGACAAAATGGTTGACAATCAGACAATACTGGGGATTATGACCTAGTCAAGTTGACAGATATTTTGGGGGGACACAATTCAATCCATGACAGATACAATGAATAGTTTAAATGCTTTATAAATTTTAATTTTTAACAGTTGAAATATGCTTTTTGTCCCTTCTTTACAGATGAGGAAACTGAGGCACAGAGAGGTAGAGTGAACTGCCAAAGGTCAAATAACTAGTAAATTGTTGCTTTTTGTTGTTAGATGCCCTAGAGTCAGTTCTAACTCACAGCAACTCTGTGCACAATAGAAAGAAATACTGCCTGGTCCTGCGCCATCCTCACAATCACTGTTGTGCTGAGCCCATTGTTGTAGTCACTGTGTCATTCTATTTCATTGAGGACCTTCCTCTTTTTCGCTGACCCTCTACTTTACCAAGCCTGATGTCGTTTTCGGAAACCCTGGTAGCATAGGTTAAGTGTTATGGATGCTAACTAAAAGGTCAGCAGATCCACCAGGTACTCCTTGGAAACTCTATGGGGCAGTTCTACTCTGTCCTATAGGGTCACTATGAGTTGGCATCGACTCAATGGCAAAGGTTTTTTTTTTTTTTTTTTGGACTTTTTTTCCAGGAACAGGTCCCTCCTGATACCAGGTCCAAATTATGTGAGACGAAGTCTCGCCATCCTTGCTTCTAATGAGCATTCTGGCTGTACTTATTCCAAGATAGATTTGTTTGTTCTTCTGGCAGTCCATAGTATATTCCATATTCTTTGCTAACGCCGTAATTCAAAGGCATTAATTCTTCTTCTGTCTTCCCTATTCATTGTCCAGCTTCTGTATGCAGATGAAGCTATTAAAAACAGCATGGCTTGGATGAGGAGCACTTTAGGCCTTAAAGTGACATCTTTGCTTTTCAACACTTTAAAGACGTCCCGTGCAGCAGATTTTCCCAATGCAATGCATGGTTTGATTTCTTGACTGCTGCTTCCATGGGCATTGATTGTGGATCCAAGTAAAATGAAATCCTTGACAACGTCAATATTTTCTCAATTTATCATGATGTTGCTTATTGGTCTACTTGTGAGGATTTTTGTTTTCTTTATGATGACGTGTAATCCATACTGAGGGCTGTGATCTTTGATCTTCATCAGTAAGTGCTTCAAGTCTTCTTCACTTTCAGCAAGCAAGGTTGTGTCATCTGCATAACGCAGGTTTCAATGAGTCTTTCTGCAATCCTGATGCCCCATTCTTCTTAGTATAGTCCATCTTCTCGGATTATTTGCTCAGCACACAGATTGAATAAATATGGTGAAAGGACACAACTCTGATACAAACCTTTCTTGACTTTAAAACATGCAGTATCCCCTTGTTCTGTTTGAACAACTGCCTCTTGATCTATGCATAGGTTCCTCATAAACACACTTAAGTGTTCTAGAATTCCCATTCTTCGCAATGTTATCGATAATTTGTTATGATCCACACAGTCAAATGCCTTTGCATAGTTAATAAAATACAAGTAAACATCTTTCTGATATTCTCTGCTTTCAGTCAAGATTCATCTGACATCTGATATCCCTGGTTCTACATCCTTTTCTGAATCTGGCTTGAATTTCTGGCAGGTCCCTGTTGATGTGCTGCTGCAACTGCTTTTGAATGATCTTCAGCAAAATTTTACTTGCATGTGATATTGTGTAATATTAATGATATTGTTTGATAATTTCTACATTCTGTTGGATCACATTTCTTTGGAATGGGTACAAATATGGATCTCTTCCAGTTGGTTGATCAGGTAGCTGTCTTCCATATTTCTTGGCATAGATGAGTAAGCACTTCCAGTGCTGCATCTGTTTGTTGAAACATCTCAGTTGGTATTCAGTAAATTCCTGGAGCATGACTTTTTTGCCAATGCCTTCAGTGAAGCTTGGACTTCTTCCTAGCTATTAAATAGTAGAGTGGAATTTGAAACAGGCAGTCTAGATTCAAAGACTATAATCTTAATTACAACGCTATGCAGCTGCTCTGATAGAGAATTAGAACATAGAGAAAGATAGGATGGATATATAATATGTAAGGTATTGACTTAAGACAATAGGGGCTTAGATAATCAGTTCAAACAACTTGTTGCAGAAAACTAGAAAAGCTGGACAATATATAGAATTTACCAGAAGTTTTCAAAGAACTGACACTGTAGGGAAGAAATAGTAGGTCAAAAGCTGAGACTTCTGTCTTGGGGGTTGTTTATTGATGTGAAAAAGGCAACTGTGAGGCTGGGTAGCATTTTTTACAACCTCATGCATTTTGGCCACAAATTCTGGAATAACCCACCCTCTGTTTGAGTTTAGGATGGCAAATGACCACATCCCAGAAGCAAGGGGAATTAATGATACGTTGTTCCTGACTCAGATTATAAACTTCCAAATCATCTGGTTGCCCCCCAAAATCCTTGAGATTGGTTTACTATGATACCAGTTGTTAATAATGTCAGAATCAGCCAAACAAAAATACTTTCTAGGGGAAGGAGATATCATTCTCGTCCTGAAAAACAGTGAAATTACCAGATACACACTTTAAAATAATGATTACATTTAGTAATCATTAGTGGTCATTATGTAAATAATAACTACATTTAGGAGATAAAGATCAAGATAGAAATTTTCAACGGATAACTGAAAACACAACATATTGAAAAAAAGCCAACTAGAAATGATACAGGAACTGAATTTAGCAACATAGAGAGTGAGTGTCAAAGCAGGTTAGACATGGCTGATGAGATAATTACTGAACTAGAAATAAAGTCAAAAGTGAATAATAAGAAAGTATAGAGAAACAAAAAGACAATAAAATAAAAGAAGCATATGGATTTTTATGGCTATGACCTTCAGGCCTTTCTTCCAAGGCACCTCTGCCAATCTTTTGGTTAGTAGTTGTGTGCTTAATTTTGTGCACTACCCAGGGACTCCTAAAAAGATATCACACACGAGGCAATGATATCACAGAAAGAGAGAACAGAAAGAAATATGGCAGAACCTATATGTGAAGAGATGTGGTTAAATATTTTCCAAAATTGATAAAAGACATCAACGCACAAATTTGGCAAGCCCATCGTATGCATTCAAACCAACCTATGGATATAAGAAATCCATACATATCATAGAAAAAGTACAGAAAACTAAAGACAAAGAAAAAAATATTAAAAGAAACCAGAGAAAAAAGACAGGCTATAAGGAATTCCTTGCAAGTGACTACCATAGAAACAGTAGAAGCCAAAGACAGTGGAATGACATATCTCTATTACTGAAAGAAAGGAATTACCAAAATAAAATATTACACTAATGAAAATATATATTTCAAGAAATAGTGAAGTAAAGACATTTACTGTCTAAAAACTCAGAGAAAATACATCATCAGAAGATACTACACTAAAGAATATATTATAATGAAGGATATTCTTCACCCAGTAGGAAACTTAACAAGCATAGAAGGCTGAAGACTCAGAAAGGAATGAGGAGAAGCAAAAATAATTAATGTGTGACCAAATATAAATATATATTGAACATATAAAATAATAATAATAATATTGATAATATTTAAAGTAGCATATTATTCATAAACAGTGGTTAAAATAGTCAAAAATAGTACTACTAACTCATAAAAAATCATAAAATAGTAAGTGGAACTAGAACATTTAAGATCTTAGTGCTGACTAGAAAGAGGAAAGAATCAACAAGGAACATTAGATGCTTAATAAATCAAGGAAACATTGTAATCTTGTTTAAAATTAATAATAAAAGAGTACAAGACTTACAAACAATAAAGAAAATCAACTTATTAATAAGAAATACACACTGTAAAAGCAGGCAAGGAAACACTGAAAATGGATCCTAAAACTGTTGGGACAAATAGTTCTTATTAATGTGAAATATTAGTGACTTCACTAATCATTAATTGTAGCATTTACACTGAAAGTAATTGGACAAAGAGACAAATTTACAAGCATTTTTATATTCTGGAAATAAATCTATATTCTGTCTACAAGAAACACATGTAAAACATAAGGACAGTGAACAAAAAGATACATCATGTAAACACCAAAATAAAGCTGGTAGAGCTTCGCCTGGCAGATTCGAACTGCTGACCTCTTGGTTAGCAGCCGTAGCACTTAACCACTATGCCACCAGGGTTTCCTTGTATAATATAGACTTTAAAGAATTACTGGAGATAGAGACTCTTAAAATGATAGCAGATTTCGTTCACAAGGAAAACAAAAGATTTGTAAATTCTAAATTTCTATATATATATATATTTTTCTATATATGGACCAAATGTGATATATATTTGAGATATAAAAGAGAGAAGCGAGCGGAGAGGTGTAGGGACCTCATACCATCAGGAAACAAGAGCCAGGGGAATTTCACTTCCTTTGACCTGGGGTCCCTGCACGGAGAAGCTCCTCAAGCAGGGAATATTGATGACAAGGACCTTCCCCCAGGGCCGACAGAAAGAGAAAGCCTTCCCCTGGAGCTGGCACCCTGAATTTGGACTTCTAGCCTCCTACACTGTGAGAATAAATTTCTCTATGTTAAAGCCATCCACTTGTGGTATTTCTGTGATAGCAGTACTAGATAACTAAGACAAGCATATAAATATTGAGTGAAAGATCCTAGACACAAAATAATATATACTGTATGATTTCATTATGAACACTACAGAAAACCAGCAAAATTAAAGTTCACTGTAGAAATTCTTCCAAAGAACAGATGGTAAATAAAGAAAATCAAGGAAGGGATTACCATAAAAATTATGATAGTGGTTAATATTAGGAGAAAGGAAGGGGACATATGACTACTGGCATTATTCAGTTTATGTACCTGGGTAGTGGTTACGTAAGTACCCACTTTATAATAATATTGTTGTTATTTTTGTTGTTAGTTATTGTCCAGGCAATTCTGACTCATGGTGACCCTGTATGTGCAGAGTAGAGCTGCTTCATAGGGTTTTCAAAGTTATGACCTTTTGGAAGCAAATTGCCAGGCCAGCCCTCCAAAGCTTCTTTGGGTGGGTTCAAATCTCCAATCTTTCGTTGAGCACTTAACCGTTTACAGCCCCCAGGGACTCCAATAATACAATAAACTGGATATTTGTGGTTTTTGCATTTGTTGGTGTGTGTGTTAAACTTCAAAATGATAAAATATTTTAAAAATTATGTATTTTTGACAATGTATATTGGGGAAACTAATTTCTTACTAATTTGTTTCAATGTATATTACTAAAACACAGTAAGAATAGAAGGGTGAAAGACCAACAAGAAAGGGAATTTTTTTTTATTATTGTTTACGTACATTATTTACTCAGTAAGTTCCAACTTGTTGGCCAACAAAGAAAATTTAAAGAGAAATAAATCCAAATATGTTTCTTTATTATTTGAGAGTCATATGGACGGCAATAAGCACTGGCATTTTGTTTTGTGCAAGTTCACAATGAGTAAATACAATGTACGTGACACGTCCTTTTCTGCAAATACAATTGAGGGCTTTATAAATCATGGAGTTCACTGGAGATCAGCTCAGGCTATTAATTTACAGGCTTTAATTTGTAGCGGGCTGAGTGTGTTATTTCTTCAGAAGGACATTGGACAGAATTTCCTGAGGTTTTATAATGACACTCTCGATTCAGACATCCTAAAGGGAAGGTTGCATCCTGCCCTTAGATTATTCCAATGGAATTTCTTTTTGTACTTCGTTATTTTTCAATTGAATAAATTTGCATTTTAAACCAAAATAATCTACACTTGAGTGATTATGAATTCTGCATATGCTCATTATGGATATTTTTGACAGGCTGACTATAATATGAGGCACTCTACATGAAGTTCCAAGTACATATCCATCCATTGCACTAGTTGCACATATCTGACTTTATTCTGTTCTATGTTGTTTCAAAAAGAGTGTTCTGATATATTTTCTGTCAAATTCATCAGTATTATTCATTTCTAAGATAGCACACTTGGCTAATACAAAGGAGCATCAGTTATTAAATGAAGGTATAGAAAGACTGTTGTGATGTATTTGACCAAAAGTGATTGTGCAAAATCGAGCGTAAATGATGGTTAAGAGCTCAGGCTGCTAACCAAAAGGTCAGCAGTTCAAATCCACCAGCCACTCCTTAGAAACCCTGTGGGGTAATTCTACTCTGTCCTATAGGGTCACTATGTGTCAGAATCGACTTGATGGCAACAGGTTGGTTTTTGCTTATGACTCATTAAACCTTTTCTGTTCCAAGGTGGTATGTGTGCAATAATAGTAACACATAAAATAATAGCTACGACATCCCCTGCAAGTTTACATTTTACTCTCTCCATTTGATAGAAAACTAAGGGCAGAAAAAATTTAGTAACTTGATTAAGGTCACACAGCAAAGAAATGGCAGATGAGTGATACCAGCTAAGATATTTTGTCTCCCAAATGGCTGCTGGTTTCTTTTTTGGACAATGATGGCTATTTCATCTAAGGGTACTCTTTTTTTCTGGAATATTATAAGTTGTTGTTGTCTGTTTATTTGTTATTTAACTTTTTTTTTTTTTTTTGGTTAGGTATAAAGACTTCCCTTTTCAAACAGCATAAGCACTGCTTCTGAGTTTTTTTGCAGTCAGGGGAGTGTTCAATGCAGTATGTTTCTCACTCTGTATTGCCAAATACCACATCAAAATATAGATTATCTATTCTAATATAAAGTAAACATGTACCCTGTATGCTTAGTATACAAAGACAGAAATACTTTCTTTTCTGAATAATAGAAATTTACCCTATTGAAAAGTTCAAAATAACTCATCGATTCATAGTTTTACACTCAAATGCAAACTCTCTTTTAAGCATTAATCATTAGGCTTACTTGTCAGAGAGGATTAATGCTACAAAATCATAGAAACATTTTATTCTGATTACAGTTATTAAAGCTATATTTGCATGGTAAATGTTCTCATAAGAATATTTCATACTTATGTCTATACAATACTGTGTAGGAGGTCAGTCCTTTGGGATTAAGTGCCACGCTGCAAGAATCTCTTTATAGAATGCAACCTTGCTGATAACTGTTCTGCTAAATCTCCTAAACCTGTAATTCTGTATTCAATAAATTCTACCTATACTCTCCTTTACTTAAGTTACCTAAAGAAGTGTTTAAGTAAAGTTCCAATATACATTCGTTGCCAGGAATCACCACTGTTATTGTTAGCTGCTGTGTAATTGTCCCCATTTTACTAATGGTGACCCCATGCACAATAGGATCAGACAATTGTGATTCATAGGGTTTCCAGGGGCTGATTTTTCTAAAGTAGATCGCCAAGCCTTTCTCCCTAGTCTGTCCTAGTCTGGAAGTTCCACTGGGACCTGTTCAGCATCACAACAACACAGATAAGTGGTGTAACTGCACTTGAGATGGATTGGCTGAGGATAAAATCCGGATCTCTCACAAGGAAGGTGAGAGTGTTACCACTGGGCCACCACTGCCCTTCAAGAATTACCATAGCTAAGTGTAATTTAATATAGACCTAGTTCAGTATGCCTAGCTGAAAGCATACTTAATGCTAAAATTATCTGAAAATAATTTCCTTTTCTGCCAGATAACAGCAATTACTTGTATTGCCCTTCAGTGGCTAATGTGGTACAGTTTGTGAATACGAGGCTGACACTATGATATACTTTTTAAATCAGTGTCTTTATGTATTCTTTAATCCCATGCTCCAATATTTTCTCCTTGATCCTAAAGCTCTATAATGGACTACAGTCATTAACTTCAGTCCTTGTCCTCAATTGTTCAGTGGTTAGTCATTTTCCCAAAGAAGAACTTATGCTTTTTCTGATCTTGGCATTCTGAGTCATTCCAGATAATGTAAACAAAAGAGGGAGGTATGATCAAAGATATAAGATGGGAAAGACCAAAGGTCAAGCTAAATAATGATAATTTAATTACTTAATATTTTTGTAGATGCTCCATTAGCATGTCTTAATTAAAACTCCACCCTCACTCTACAAAGTTTAAGACATGGGCCAAAAAAGTCATTTAGAGAGATAAAGTACTACACAGTGGACATTTTTATCTGACCTAGGTATACAAAATTGCCTTCTGGATTTTTCCTTCTGATTTATAGATTTAGAAATCTGGTTGTGGGATGACTTTGCAAAATAGCACTCCTGAAAAACACATAGTGAGTGCTTAGACAACTTACACTGAATCTTATCTAGGACAAATGCTACATATTATATTCTTTTCCTTAATTCAAAGTCATTATTTGGGCTTGAAAATATTCGTTAGTCTCCACAGTAATACTTTGACTATCAAACATGATCTTAAATATCTTTTTATTTGTTCTGAAATAAAAGATCCTGTGGTCTTTCTTATTACTTGACCACTTGCAAAGAAAAGTTGAAAATGCACCAGAATAATTGTGGCTTCTATAAGGAAAGGAGGGAAGCTCTTCAACAAAAGTCTCTACTTCTTACTTATCAGGGTTCTGTGGGAACAGAAGCAGCCTGGGAATAAGTCCCCATGGACATTATGGCCCCTCTTCTCAAAACAGTTGAAAATCTAATGAAGGATATAGAATACAAATATTTAATATACAAATATATGATTAACACATATGTATATACTTTATATTCAGAACATGTAAACACAGAATATGAACACCATGCCACCAAAGTATACAAAACATTTTGCAATTATATTGAGGAATATGCAGGATAAGCTAATCTGGAGAAGTTTGCTGGGATAAAGTGAGTTTTAGAAGTCAACAAGGAAGCAGAGCATGGTTTCTCACACTCTAAGATGTGGGAAGTGGTACCTGTCATGTTTGATGATAAAAGTAAGTAACATATGTAAGTGTTTATCTTAGACATAAAATGGAAACCCTGGTGGCGTAGTAGTTAAGAGCCATGACTGCTAACCAAAAGATCAGCAGTTCGAATTCACCAGGCGCTCCTTGGAAACCTTGTGGGGCAGTTCTACTCTGTCCTGTAGGGTCGCTATGAGTCAGAATTGACTTGACGGCAATGGGCTGTTTTTGTTTTTGTTTTTTTTACCTAAAAGTTACATGAACCCAAAAACATGCAGAATACATACATTGAATGATAAGGAGAGTGGATTGTCTCCAGTTAATGATCGGGAGAAACCAGGTGACAGTGATGAGGGAGTGGCAAGGGAGTAAATCATGATAGTGTTAGCCTCAAAGTTACAGTGGATATTTCTTGCAAAAGGAATAGTAATAGATTGCAAGAAAGAGATGGTTTGCAAAGAGGCTGTATACTCAAATTATGACTTGACAATGCTTCATTAAAACCAGAATCTTCATGGAACAGCCAGATTCAGTTAAGTCTAGAAAGTGGGAGAGCTGTTCAGCAAGGAGGCTGAGGATACATTGCTGGTCACCTATCCATAATTCTGCAGACACAGGGGAAAGATTTGAGTAGCACAGGATGAGTGGGGGATTAGATCAGATCAGTGTATTATGATGGTAGAACTTCCACTGAACAATGAGTGACTATAGAACCTCAGAAATCTCTCAATGCCTAAGTTAAATAGCCATGGGGCCACAATGGACTCTGTCCTTGTAGTTGCCAAGTGGAGAGTAGGTACTCATTCTAGTGCTGGGGTAAAATGGCATCAGTAAGAATGTTTCCTAGACAGCCCTTCCCTCACATAGTATATCTAGCAGTGACTGATGGCTTTAAAAGGAGGTAGCCCCAGAGTAGAGAGTCAACAAAAGAACATGTGATTGCTAGATGGGCAAGTGCAGGAGAGGCAGGCTAATGAAGGGAACACTGTAGCAAAGTTGTGGGGCATAAATTAGCTTGGCAGCATCCAGCAGTTATGCTACTGGATGAATGAAGTGAAAGCTAGTAGAGAGGGTACTTTTGAGAGAGAGCTAGAGACGGTCAGAATTGGCTGGATTACAAATGGTCGTGTTTGTCTTATCAAGGCAATTTTTCTGAAAAAGCGGACTAAAAGCCACCTACATCTAAAGCACACTGGGTGTTTGTTAAACTCGCAAATTTTCAAATCCAACCCCAATCTGAATAAATAATCTCCTAAGATATAAGGCCTGGACATCGCTCTTAAGGGGGATGCAGGAGATTATTAAAAAGACAAAAGTTTGATAAACACTGTTTGGGGACTTAATATTATAGGCAAAAGGGAGACAACAAAAAGAGTTCAGGAAAGGAATATCATCCTCATTCTCATCATCACCTTATCCATAATTTCCTATACAGAAAAGCCTTCAGTGGACATGGAAACCCTGGTGGTGTAGTGGTTAAGTGCTACAGCTGTTAACCAAAAGGTCAGCAGTTCTAATCAGCCAGGCGCTCCTTGGAAGCTCTAGGGTGCAGTTCTACTCTGTTCTATAGGGTCGCTATGAGTTGGAATCGACTCAACAGCAGTGGATTTTTTTTTTTTTCCAGTGTACATAAAAATATTAGTGATTTAATGTATTTTATAAGTGGTAAATTAAAATAAAATTTAGACATGGGTATTTTACTTTATAGGAGCTCTGGTGGTGCAAATGACTAAGCTCTTGACTGTTAACCAAAGGGTTGGCGGTTCAAGCCCACCCAGTGGCCCCAGGAGAGAAAGACCTGCATGGAGAGCTGTTTCCATAAAGATTACAGCCAAGAAAACCCTGTGGGGCTGTTATGCCCTGTCACGTGGGGTTGCTATGAGTCAGAATTAACTGAATAGCACCCGACAACAACAATATCTTACTTTTATAACTTTCTGCTTTACCAGCTATGTCAATTAGCTGACCTATCCTGAATATGTCAGAGAGCTCATATAGACGTGAAAGCTGGACAATGAATAAGGAAGGGTTTTTTAAGAAGAATTGGTAAAATTGAATTATGAATATAGAATTCATAATTGAATATACCATGACTTCCAAAAGGACAAACAAATCTATCTTGGAAGAAGCACAGCCAGAATGCTGCTTAGAGGGGAGGATGGTGAGACTATATTTCGCATACTTTGGACACGTCATCAGGAGGGTTCAGTCCTTGGAGAAGAACATCATGCTTGGTAAAGTAAAGGGTCAGTGAAAAAGCGGGAGACCCTCAATGAGATGGTCTGACACAGTGGCTGCAACAATGGGCTCAAGCACAGCAACGACTGTGAGGATGGCACAGGACCAGGCAGTGTTTCATTTTGTTCTACACAGAGTTGCTATGAATTGGACCTGACTTGATGGCACCTAACAACAATAACACTAAATATTAAAAATGTTAAGAGTAGCTGACTATGAAGTTACGGTTGTTAGTGTTCTGTTTTTGTTTTTATTGTATATTTGGTGCTTTCTTAATTTGATTATGAATACATATTACTTATATAACCAAATAAATAATTTATGCTAAATAAAAATTTAATGCAAACAAATGCTGAAACCACAATATTAAAATCATAATGAGATATTGAAGATTAAAAATAAATAAACAGAAAAGAGAAAGTCATTTCACATTAACTAAACTAAAATCTAAAATTTTATGGGCCATAGAATCATAGTATATAAAGAAAAATAAGGACAAAGTCAGAAATACATAGTTTTAGGTAAAGTTTTAATATAACTCACACTTCATAGATTTTTTAATTGAAAATTTTAATTTTATGAAAATTAATTATATGAAAAAAGTAATCAATATAACCAACTCTTACTCTATAAATGCAGAATACCCATTCTCTGAGGCCACCAAAAGATCGATAATTTATTTGCTAACTCTATTATTTAGGATTTTAGCAGGAAACAAATTGCACAAAAAGAGGAGTTAATTTGAGATGAGTTTAAAAAAGAAGGTGAGTTTAAAAAACAGACAATTTGCAAAGGAGAGGTCAAGGTGTAAAGAAACCACAAAAAATAGTGTAGCATCCAGGAGCTAGTCATAGATGCTTAAAAGGGTAAAGGGCTAGATACTCCAAAACTCTGAGAGAAAGTGAGCCCTATATGTGCAGGGCTACCTGACAGAAGATGTGACCTTCATAAAAAGAAAGATGCTGAGGGAATAAATAACTCAATCATCCGTTCTTCCATCTCTCTGATCTCCTGGTGGGCTCACTGCAAGATGGACGGCTGAAGACTATCAGCAGCCAGAGGGAAGGCGAACCCATTGATTCAGTTCATACAGGTCAGCTTCCTGAACCACAAGTTGGGCAGAGATATGTGGAGATTTGATATTTAGGGGCACACAGAAGATATCCAGCATCTTCACAAAGAAAAATTCCAATATGAGAATAAAATACATCAACCTTATTCTCTGATAATAATTATTTCAGTTTTTCCCTAATTTAGCTAGAAACATTGAGGATGAAATAAAAATTGTGCTAATCTTCTTTGACTCACATGGACTAATTAAATTAAATACTTCTCATAGAAGAACAATAAAGAAAGAAATCAGTTGCCTTGCAGATGATTCTAACTCATGGAGACCCCACATGTGTCAATGTAGAACTGTGCTCCATATGGTTTTCAGTGGCTGACTTTTTGAAAGTGGATTATCAGATCTTTCTCTGGAGACACCTTTGGGCGAACTTCGACCTCCAGCCTTTCCATTAGCAACCAATTGTGTTAACCATTTGTACCACCAGAGACTCCAAAGAAAGAAAAGGACCCATTAATTTTGATGTAATAACCAAAAAAACCAAACCCATTCTCATCGAGTCAATTCTGACTCATAGTGACCCTATAGGACAGAGAAGAACTGCCCCTTAAGGTTTCCAAGGAGCAGCTGGTGGATTAGAACTGTCAACCTTTTGGTTAGCAGCCGAGCTCTTTATCACTGTGCCTTGGAGTAGTGGGAAAAAAAAAAAAGACTAAATACAGATACAGCAATAGTGACCATGTCTTAACCTATGTGCCCATCCTCTGTAACTTGTTCAGAAACAGGAATTTGAGGGACCAAGGCATCATTCAACCTCTTGACCAGTTTTAAGGTCTTTTATAGAGTTTTCCCCAACTTCTGTCTGTAAAAGCAGGACCTGTTAATTTGCTCTATCCTCAAACGTTGGTAAATTATTGCCCCGGGACAAATCTAGCCTGCCACATATTTCTGTAAATAAAGTTTTATTGCAAACAGCCATGCTCATTCCTTTACATATTGTCTATGGCTGCTTTCATAGTATGATGGTTGAGTCTGCAACAGAAACCATCTTGTTCACAAAGCTGACAATATCTACCATCTAACCCTTTACCAAAAAAATGTGCTGACTCCTTTTCTCTACTACATCTGCAGTAGAGGTATATTTTCTACTGACATACTTACTTCTGTAGATTGACAATTCGAATGAGGGCTGAATTCTTATGAGTTCAATTATTCTGTCTTAATTAGGCAAAAAAGAATATTAAAATACTCTTGCATTTACTTTTTTGTGATTAGTACACAGTATTTTGCTTTTTAACATATTGCATAAAACAAATTTGAAAAATATTCTTTAACTATTCATGAACAAATTTGATTTTTTTTCTCCTTTCCCCTACACATGAGATAATTATGAGTATAAATACAAGATAATCATAGACAGAATTGCATTTCTTATACAGGGGTTATAAAAGTCAAATGTTTCCAGTGGTAGATATGGAAAGTTGGTCAGGTATAAAACAATAGGTGTTGATTTCTAGAGTTATAATGAATTACACACCCACCCAGTTACATTGCATTTTAAAATATTGTTCAGATGCAACAGAATTTCTAAATAAAACGTGTGTGGGCAGCATCTGTTCTGGAGGCCACCCTAAGGCACTAATCCACAGAATAACTTTAAAAATGAAATAATGAAACTTCAAACAAGTAAGGTAAATTATTTGATAACCAAAATTATAAAATACTGGATCAAAAGAAAATACAATTATAAAATACTAGATCAAAAAGTAAATACTATTAATTGCAAGTAATTTAGAAAATTATGATAATGATAATGTTACTTACAGAAATGTTTTGTATACGGTCAAGATTGCATACAAATATAAAGTTTTGCATGCACTATTAAACAGAAACTATTAGAATAATATCTGAGCTAGAAAAAAAAACAGCTACATGAACATAGAAAAAGCAAATAAAAGGAAGAAAAGGAAACAGAAATTGATAAAATGGGCTTAAAAACCCAGTCAAAAACTGAAATTGATAAAATGGGCTTAGAGTTTTAAAAATAAAAAAAGGTCACTGTAAAGCATGAGAAAAATTATTTATAGGTGATAGTTGTCTTCCTATGCCACAAGAGAACTATCTAGAACAATCAACACAAAAAGTGTAGTTAGCTGTCTAACTACAGAACACTCAATTTATATATACATATATATATATACACACTAGAAACTCTCAGAAAATTTAATGGGGATAAACATCATCTATTGAAATTCTACCAAGATATTTAAAATAACTTGTAACCATCCATAGAAGAAATGTAAGAGTCATATACAAATAACTCGAGACTTTTTGCTAAGAGTTCCTTAAAACATGTAACAGAGTTTCATATTCTTGAAAATCAAACCTTGCAAAATCATGATTTTGTAAAACTTCCTTTCAATAAATGTTCCTAAATATTTGATGCACTTCCAAATTATATTCTCATAGAGTTTTTTCTTTTTCTTTTTTTTAAATTGTACTTTAGATGAAGATTTACAGAACAAACTAGTTTCTCATTAAATAGTTAGTATTTTTTATGCACATAGTTTTATGACATTGGTTAACAACCCCACAAGATGTCAACACTCTCCCTTCTCAGCCTTGAGTTCCCTTTTACCAACTTTCCTGTTCCTTCTTGCCTTCTAGTCCTTGCCCCTGGGCTGGTGTGTCCCTTTAATCTCATTTTGTTTTATAGGCCTGTCTATCTTTGGCTGAAGGGTGAACTTCAGGACTGACATCATCATTGAGCTAAAATGGCATCTGGGGGGCCATACTCTTGGGGTTCCCTTAGATTTTAATTAATTTAAAATACTTTGAAGTTCATCAGAACAGAATAAATAGGAATAGAATTTTTTTTTCTAAAACAGTGAAAAATGAGACAACCTTATCTGTGCATAGTATTCAAATATAATTTAAAGACAAAATAATTAGGCTTCTGATGACATGTAGTGGATTAAATACTTGAGTTATTTCTCTGCTCCTTTCTGAAACCCGTTGAAACAACAGTAAAAGATGTTTGCTTGTTCTTTTTTTTTTTTTTAGTCACAAACTTACAGGAAAAGAGAGACTAAAAGAGGAGAAAGTAGAAACAAAATTTGGAAAGTTAGAAGAAAAAAATGAGAGACAAATGACTTAGCAGACCCCAGAAAACTGAATTCGAAGCAGTCAGTGGAGTGAGTTCAGATGCACTGCACAACTTCTCCAAGTCTGCAGAATCATTGGCATCAGATACCTCTGAAAGTGAGGATGAAAGTAGGGTAAAACAGAAGGATTGGTTAAAAGTACAATTAAGAAGTTAGGCCACGGAGGCGGGGCCAAGATGGCTGACTAGGTAGATGCTACCTCGGATCCCTCTTGCAACAAAGACTCGGAAAAACAAGTGAATTGATTACATACGTGACAATCTACAAACCCTGACCAAAAAACACAGATTTAAAGACTTGACCTAAGTGACAGAGACTGAGAACAACTAAATAGACCCATAACAAAAAAAGAGATTGAAACGGTAATCAAAAAACTCCCAAAAAAAATAGCCCTGGCCCGGATGGCTTTACTGCAGAGTTCTACCAAACTTTCAGAGAAGAGTTAACACCACGATACTAAAGGTATTTCAAAGCATAGAAAATGACGGAATACTACCCAACTCACTCTATGAAGCCACCATATCCCTGATACCAAAACCAGGGAAAGACATCACAAAAAAAGAAAATTACAGACGTATATCCCTCATGAACATAGATGCAAAAATCCTCAACAAAATTCTAGCCAATAGAATTCAACGACATGTCAAAGAAATAATCCACCACAACCAAGTGGGATTTATACCAGGTATGCAAGGCTGGTTTAATATTAGAAAAACCATTAATGTAATCCACCATATAAATAAAACAAAAAGACAAAAAACACATGATGTTATCAATTGATGTAGAAAGGCATTTGACAAAGTCCAACACCCATTTATGATAAAAACTCTCACCAAAATAGGAATTGAAGGAAAATTCCTCAACATAATAAAGGGCATCTATACAAAGCCAACAGCCAACATCACTCTAAATGGAGAGAGCCTGAAAGCATTTCCCTTGAGAATGGGAACCAGACAAGGATGCCCTTTATCACCACTCTTATTCAACATTGTGCTAGAGGTCCTAGCCAGAGCAATTAGGCTAGACAAAGAAATAAGGGGCGTCCGGATTGGCAAGGAGGTAGTCAAATTATCTCTATTTGCAGATGACATGACCTTATACACAGAAAACCCTAAGGAATCCTCCAGAAAACTACTGAAACTAATAGAAGAGTTTGGCAGAATCTCAGGTTATAAGATAAACATACAAAAATTGCTTGGATTCCTCTACATCAACAAAAAGAACACCGAAGAGGAAATAACCAAATCAATACCATTCACAGTAGCCCCCAAGAAGATAAAATACTTAGGAATAAATCTTACCAAGGATGTAAAAGACCTATACAAAGAAAACTACAAAGTACTAGTGCAAGAAACTGAAAAGGACCTACTTAAGTGGAAAAACATACCTTGCTCATGAATAGGAAGACTTAACATAGTAAAAATGTCTATTCTACCAAAAGCCATCTATACATACAATGCACTTCCGATCCAAATTCCAATGACATTTTTTCATGTGATGGAGAAACAAATCACCAACTTCATACGGAAGGGAAAGAAGCCTCAGATAAGTAAAGCATTACTGAAAAAGAAGAAGAAAGTGGGAGGCCTCACTCTACCTGGTTTCAGAACATATTATACAGCGACAGTAGTCAAAACAGCCTGGTACTGGTACAAAAACAGGCACATAGAACAATGGAACAGAATTGAGAACCCAGATATAAATCCATCCATATATGAGCAGCTGATATTTGACAAAGGCCCAATGTCAGTTAATTGGGGAAAAGATAGTCTTTTTAACAAATGGTGCTGGTATAACTGGATATCCATTTGCAAAAAAATGAAACAGGACCCATACCTCACACCAAGCACAAAAACTAACTCCAAGTGGATCAAAGACCTAAACATAAAGTCTAAAACGATAAAGAGCATGGAAGAAAAATTAGGGCAACGTTAGGAGCCCTAATAGAAGGCATAAACAGAATACAATACATTACCAAAAATGATGAAGAGAAACCAGATAACTGGGAGCTCCTAAAAATCAAACACCTATGCTCATCTAAAGACTTCACCAAAAGAGTAAAAAGACCACCTACAGATTGGGAAAGTATTTTCAGCTATGACATCTCCAACCAGTGCCTGATCTCTAAAATCTATATGATTCTGTTAAAACTCAACCACAAAAAGACAAACAACCCAATCAAGAAGTGGGCAAAGGATATGAACACACACTTCACTAAAGAAGATATTCAGGCAGCTAATAGATACATGAGAAAATGCTGTCCATCATTAGCCACTAGAGAAATGCAAATGAAAACTACGATGAGATTCCATCTCACTCCAACAAGGCTTGCATTAATCCAAAAAACACAAAATAATAAATGTTTGAGAGGCTGTGGAGAGACTGGAACTCTTATACACTGCTGGTGGGAATGTCAAATGGTACAACCACTTTGGAAATCTATCTGGCATCTTCTTAAAAAGTTAGAAATAGAACTACCATACACGCCAGAAATCCCACTCATCAGAATATACCCTAGAGAAATAAGAGCCTTCACACGAACAGATATACGCACACCCATGTTTATTGCAGCTCTGTTTACAATAGCAAAAAGCTAGAAGCAACCAAGGTGTCCATCAACGGATGAATGGGTAAATAAATTGTGGTATATTCACACAATGGAATACTACACATCGATAAAGAACAGTGACGAATCTGTGAAACATTTCATAACATGGAGGAACCTGGAAGGCATTATGCTGAGTGAAATTAGTCAGAGGCAAAAGGACAAATATTGTATGAGACCACTATTATAAGATCTTGAGAAATAGTATAAACTGAGAAGAACACATACTTTTGCGGTTACGAGGCAGGGAGGGAGGGAGGGTGGGAGAGGGTTATTTACTAATTAGTTAGTAGATAAGAACTACTTTAGGTGAAGGGAAGGACAACACTCAATACACAGAAGGTCAGCTCAACTGGACTGGACCAAAAGCAAAGAAGTTTCTGGGATAAACTGAATGCTTCAAAGGTCAGCGGAGCAAGGGCGGGGGTTTGGGGACTATGGCTTAAGGGGACTTCTAAGTCAATTGGCAAAATACTTCTATTATGAAAACATTCTGCATCCCACTTTGAAATGTGGCATCTGGGGTCTTAAATGCTAACAAGCGGCCATCTAAGATGCAACAATTGGTCTCAACCCACCTGGATCAAAGGAGAATGAAGAACGCCAAGGTCACAAGATAACTATGAGCCCAAGAGACAGAAAGGGCCACAGGAACCAGAGACTTACATCATCCTGAGACCAGAAGAACTAGATGGTGCCCGGCCACAACCGATGACTGCCCTGATAGGGAGCACAACGGAGAACCCCTGAGGGAGCAGGAGATCAGTGGGATGCAGACCCCAAATTCTCATAAAAAAAAAAAAAAGACCATACTTAATGGTCTGACTTAGACTAGAGGAATCCCGGCAGTCATGGTCCCCAAACCTTCTGTTGGCCCAGGACAGGAACCATTCCCGAAGACAACTCATCAGACATGGAAGGAACTGGAGAATGGGTAGGAGAGAGATGCTGATGAAGAGTGAGCTACTTATATTAGGTGGACACTTGAGACTGTGTTGGCCTCTCCTGTCTAGAGGGGAGATGGGAGGGTAGAGAGGGTTAGAAACTGGCAAAAATTGTCACGAAAGGAGAGACTGGAAGGGCTGACTCATTAGGGAGAAAGTAAGTGGGAGTACGGAGTAAGGTGTATATAAGCTTATATGTGACAGACTGACTTGATTTGTAAACGTTCACTTAAAGCTCAATAAAAATTATTAAAAAAAAAAGAAGTTAGGCCACTAAATTCCCTTCTTGATTCCAGGCAGAGGGATGTCCTCTCATTCGTCTTCCTTGCAATGGACTGAAGATATTCTGTAATGTGCATAATAGCAGAACTCTGCACTGGGAAGGAACCACAAGCAGAGTTGAAGGTGAGAGTCGAGCTTTCACTATAAATAGGGGCCGCAGTGAAACTTTATTCACTTACATGTCTAGTGTTCTTTCCCCACTCAGCTCCCAGAATGCTGGCATTTTACACTCTCCAGGTAATTGATTAGAAGAACTTCTTCTGCGGAATCTAATAAGCCCAAGAAAAATGTTCTGAAGATACTGACATTGGGTCTAAGAAATCCTTCTTAACTTGAGTTCCATGGGATAATTAAGCTCTAGATATCCCATAAGACACACAGAATTAACCTATCTTTCCTGCATCTAGAATGATACTAGTTATGTACCTTCCTTAGGAAAATTGAGAAAATAGCAAGTTGAATAGCTTCCTGCAGTGTTTATTCTAATCCAGAACCCTGTTGAGAAAGGCCAGGCCTACAGTGAATGCCCCAATCTACAAAGCTCACCCATGCATAGAAAATATCAATCAGCTTCTTGTTGTTCCACTGTTACATGTGAAAAATAGGAAAGGAGAACATCTGAAGAAAGCTTCTAACATGAGAGAGGAAGACTGAAACAAACAAAGACATAAGCAAAGAGCTAAAAAGAAATTACAAAAATTTTTACATTTAAAAAATATTGCACCCATGAAATGATAACAAGGTGCTCTGATAAATGCATATAAGGGAAAAAAAAAAAAAAACTTTTGGAACCCATAAGTGTGTTAACAAAAATGTGAAAACTTAGTAGAATGGTTGAAGGATAAAATTAAGACAATTTCCTAGAAAGTAGAACAAAAACATATAAAAATAAAGTAGTTAAAGATTTTCTAAAAAAAAAAAAAAAAGATGCTCAGTCCAGAAGTTTTACCATGTAAATCAGAGTTTCAGAAAGAGAACACTGGGAAAGGAAATCATCAAATTTCCCAGTAGTAAAGAATATGATCCATTAAGTACCCAACACAATGGGAAAAAACAGACCCACACCAAAGGCACATTCACATGAAATTTCAAAATGTAGGGGAGATAGAAGAAAAACAAATTCAAAGTTTCATTACAAATGGTGTTGTTCTTAGGTGCCATCGAGTTGGTTCTGACCAACAGCGACCCCAAGTACAACAGAACAAAAAACTGCCAAGTTGTGTACCATCCTCACAATCTTTGCTATGTTTTAATACATTTGTTGCAGCCACTGTATCAATTCATGTTGTTGAAGGTCTTCCTCTTTTTCATTGACCCTCTACTTTACCAAACATGATGTCCTTCTCCAGGGAATGGTCCCTCCTGATAACATGTCCAAAGTACCTGAGATGAAGTCTCACCATCCTTCCTTCTAAGGTGCAATCTGTCTGTACTTCCAAGATAGATTTGTTGGTGCTTCTGGAAGCCCATGGTATATTCAGTATTTTTCACCAACGTCATAATTCAAAGTTACCAATTATTCTTCGGTCTTCCATATTCATTGTTCAGCTTTCGAATCCATATGAGGTGATTGAAAATACCATGGCTTGGATCAGGCACACCTCAGTCAAGGTGACAGCTTTGCTTTTTAACACTTTAAAGACTTTAAAAATCTTTTGCAGCAGATTTACCCAGTGTCAATGTCATTTCATTTCTTGACTGCTGTTCCTATGGGCGTTGATTGTCAACCCACATAAAATGAAATCCTTGACAACTTCAATACTTTCTCCATTTATCATGTTGCTTATAGGCCCAATTGTGAGAATTTTTGCTTCCTTTATTTTGAGGTGAAATCCATATGGAAGGTTGTAGTCTTTGATCTTCATCGGTAAGTGTTTCAAGTCCTCTTCACCTTCAGCAAGCAAGGTTATGTCATCTGCATATCATAGGTTGTTGATTAGATTTCCTCCAATCCTGATGTTCTGTAAACCAAAACCCACTGCTGTGGAGTTGACTTCAACTCATAGTGAGCCTATAGGATGGAGTAGAACTGCCCCATAGGGTTTCCAAGGAGCAGCAGGTAGATTCGAACTGTTAACCTTTTGGTTAGCAGCCAAACACTTAACCGCTTCACCACCAAAGGCCCCGATGCCACATACTTCTTCATATATCCCAGCTTCTCAGATTATTTGCTTGGCATACAGATTACAAATGACAAAGCATCAGAATATCATAAAATTCTCAACAGCAACACTGGAAGATAAAGACAATGTGGGATAGTTGCCTTTGAAATTTGAGACAAAATATTTTCTTTCAAGCTAAAATTCTATCCCCAGCCAAACTGGTGCAAAAATGCCAGAGTGGGATAGAAAATACCTTCAGATATACAATGACTCCAGAATTTTATCTTCCATGCAGCCATTTTCAGGAAAAAACTGAGAAAGTAAACCAAGAAAGAGGAAGACATAAGATTCAGAAAACAGGAGATCTAACAAAAAACAGGCAGAAGACATGGATAACAGTAAAGGAATATCCAGCATGACAGTCTTGTAGCAGCCATAGAAAACAACCAATCCTGACTGGATCAGTGTGTGAGATTCTGGGAAGGATGTCTGTGTTTAAAGGCATTTAGAAGCTATTTAAGGACCTCGAAGAGATTTAAGGGACATTCTATGTAGAAACTAAGTAATCAAAATGAGGAAAACTATTAACTTTGGGGAAAAATTTGTGTAGAAAAACAAGACTAATAATATTATGCTACATGGTTCTCCTGTGAATTCATTTTACAAAGTCAAAATATATAAAAATGACAAGAATTTGGCTAACTTTATGATATAACCACATTAGGAGCATGAGGAGACAGGATTTATATGTATGAATAATGAGATGGTAGAAAGAATGATAGCACTCATCTTCAAGAGATCTAAGTCCACAGATAGTGAAACATCAAGCAGCAGCTATATAAACGCATTGTTTAGAGATGCAGAGAAATACCAAAAGAATCATCTGGAAGAGTTGCAAGGGCTTGCCCTGTGCACAATGGGTATACCACTTTTCCCTCATTCTATGTACTCAAGTGTCTCCTGCTAGCTAGATTGTATTCATGGGAGTCTTCCTGGCTCTCCAATCCTTTTACACAATAACGCCTACTCAATTTTCAACTCTCACTCAGTTGTCACTTTCCCAGAATAAACCTCCTGAACATAAACGTAGAAGCCAAACCCCCAGACTAGTTTGGATTCACTTATTTTGTCCCCTCATTGCATTGTAAACGCTTCTTTGTAAAATTTATCATGGATCCAAATGGACCTTGTATTGTGAGCTCCAGTAGTTCAGTGACAGTGCTGGTTTTGTGATCCGTTTTACCCCATTCCTGGTGTCTGTACTGACTGCAGTCCAGTGGATGCTTCTTCAGTATTTGCGGAATAACTGAATTCAATAGTACAACTAATTAATTAGCACAAAAATGCAATCTATAGACCAATTTAGAGATTATAGATTTAAAAACCCCAAATAACATACTAGCTAATAGAATTTAGCCATACCTTAAAGAATTTACTTACCCTAGTTTAGCACGATTTATTCTGGAATACATCTATTAAAAGAATATATCTAATTAAGATGACAAATAAAAAATAAATATGATTACCTCATTAACAGAAAAGATGTGATTATCTCAATATAAGAAAGTCTATAAATGGACCTTTTAAAATAGAAATTACATTAAAAAAAAAAAAACTAGAAACAAAAGAATAACCATGAAAGACCAAGAGTCATCATTATCCTTGATGATAAAACACCACAGTTATTCCATTTAAAGCAAGGGACAAAAACAACAAAAAAAAAGTGCTTATTTTCTCAACAATTATTTAAAATTGTTCTTTGGGTCTGAAAGAGCACAACTGAAAAACAAAACAAAACAAAAAAACTCTAGAAAATCTTTCAATGTGATCACAATTCTTTTAGTGCATTGTCTACAAGAACCAGTTGGAAAAATACAGGGAAAGAAATGGAAAAAGATTCTATTTACAATAGTGATTTACAATAATGATATACCTAACAAGTAAAAAGAAGCTAGGAATAAACACACGTAAATGCATAGTCAGAGGTATTGGAGAAAAACCTATAGAGTGAGGCATTATAGGATCAAAAAGTGAAAAATATTTTAAGGAGGAGAGAATTGACAACAGTGCGAATACCTGGTTAGAGTTCAAGTAAAATGAAGACTAAAATATGAACACTAGAAGAGTTAATTAGCACGCTTAGTTAAAGACATATATAAAGAAAACCACAAAATTTTACTGAAGAACACAAAATATTCAACCAATAAGGAGGTATGCTCTGTTTCATGATGAGAAGATTTAATTTTGCCAAAATAGAAAGTTTCCCAATACTAATATTTTAAATTAATGCAATTTCATTTAGTATTATAGTGATTGTTTTAAAAACATGATGACAGAGGTAAAATTAATTCTTTTAAAACAGAATAACAGGTATCTGTCTTAGCCTGTATTCCAGCATCATTCTTAATGGGGAAACATTAGATTTTCTAACTAAATCAGAAAAAAGAAAAAGATACACTGTTATCATCATTCTTAATGGGGAAACATTAGATTTTCTAATTAAATCAGAAAAAAGAAAAACATTCACTATTATCTGACAGTTTAGTGGAAGTAAAATGAAAGAAATTCAAGCTATAGAATTTAAATGAGAGGGTAAAACTATTACTATTTGCAGATAATATGAAAAACTGTGTAAGAATTCAGTAAGGTAGCAAGGCATAAAATTAATATACAGAGATCAATGTCATTCAGTTAGAAACTAATGTATGAAAACAAAAGACTAAATTTCCAAAAGTTACAATCAACATAAATTGTCAAGAAAGAAAGTTAGCTATAATTGTCTAAAACTCTTGTGAAGAAAACTTTAAAATACTACTAAAGGAGGGCCATGGTCTCGTAGGACAACCAAATCAATCAGCAGAACATAATTCTTAAAGTTGATGTTCTATCTCCTAGTATGGTGAGTAGTGCCTGGGGTCTTAAAAGCGTATGAGTTGTATCTACGATACAACTATTGATCCTTTTTCATCTGGAACAAAAGAGAAGGAAGGAAACCTAAGAATCAGAGAAGGCCCTGGACTACAGGACTGTCTACTTGAACCACTACCTCCTTCACCTTGAGACCAGAAGTACTAGATGGTACCTGGCTGCCACTACTGAACATTCTGATCAGGGACACAATAGATGAATCCTGGGGCAAGGGGGAAGAAAAATGTGGAACAAACCTTCAAAGTCTTAAAGAATGCAGGCCTACCCACTGGATCTATTGAGGCTGGAGGAGTCCTCAGATTATGGCCCTGAGATTCTCTTTAAAGCTGAAATTGAAACTATCACTGAAGTCACCTTTAAACTTGGTAACAGTTTATCCCAAAGAGTAAAAATTTTCACTCTTGAGTATTATGTTAAAAAAAACTCTATAAGACCAAAAGGTCAGCAGCTGTTTTAAAGCTTAAATGAGAAGGTTGGGGTCAAGGAATTTAAGTAAATGGAAGTGAAACACCCAGAACAAAAATAACAAGAATGTTGTCACAATGTGAAGAATGTAACCAATGTCACTGATTATTATGTCTAGAAACTGTGGAATGTGAGTGGGATTTGCTGTGTATATTTTCACGACAAAAAAAAAAAAAACTACTAAAGGACATAGGAGAAGACTTGAACAAGTTGAAATACATAAAATGCTCTCAACTGATGGGTTCAACATCAATATTATGTCATTATCCCTAAATTATTTCAACATCTTTAGTATAGTCCTAAGGACCCCTGGTGGCACAATGGTTAAGCAATTGGCTGCTAACCAAAAGGCTGGTGGTTGGAACTCACCAGTGGCTCTGCAGGAGAAAGACCTGGTGATCTGCTTCCATAAAGATTACAGCCTAGAAAACCCTATGGGGCAGCTCTACTCTGTCACATAAGGTGGCTATGAGTCAAAATTAACTCGATAGCACACAGCAAAAACAAGTAGGATTCTAATTTAAAATATATATATTTCTTTGGAAGTAGACAATTGATTATAAAATTCATATAGAAAAATAAACAAAAAAGGAAGAGCCATAAAATCTCCGGGGAGGGGGGGAAGAGCAATAAGGAGACAGGCACTACCAGATATTTGACTGTATATCTTTTTATACCTTTTTGATTTTGAGCTACATTATAAAACCTCAATATTTGAAAGAGTACGGTAGAAACTACATAGACAACCCATTGGCATTGCATAGAAAGTCTAGAAATAGACCTCAACATAAAAGTTAACATACGATCAAGGTGGCATATCAAATCAGTGGAGAAATCATGGGCTATTCAATAAATGAAGTTGAGATAATTTCATAGTCAACTGGCAAAAAAAATTCAAATTCATACCTCAAATTATATAGCAGGATAATTTCAAAATAATCAATAATTTCTATTTTAAAATGGAATCATAAAAATATAAGAAGCAACTAACTCAATTATCCTATAACTTTAAAGAAAAGAAGGCTTTTCTAACTCTGACTCAAAATTCACAGGACATACATGGAGAGATTGATAAAATTTAATGACAAAAACCAAACCAGTTGCCACTGAGTCGACTCTAACTCATAGTGACCCTATAGGACAGAGTAGTACTGTCCCATAGGGTTTCCAAGGCTATAAATCCTTATGGAAGCAGTCTGGCAAATCCTTCTCCCAAGGAGTGGCTAGTGGGTTCAAACCTCTGACCTTTTGGTTAGCAGCTGAGCACTTAACCACTGCACCACCAGGGCTTCTAAAATTTAATGACAATAACAAAAAATCCTGAAAAACATAGCAATGTCAAAAGACAAAATATAAATTGGAGAAAAACGTTTCGACTCATATCAGAAAGTGCTTCAAATTTCCCTTATTTATAAAGAGCCCCTAGAAAATATTAATTTTAAAAAATTGAAGAATTGGATACAAAAATGGCCATAGAGTATAGTTTTCAGAAAAATACTTGGAAACTCTATGGGGCAGTTCTACTCTGTCCTACAGGGTTGCTATGAGTCAGCATTGACTCGACGGCACTGGGTACTGGGTTTAAACATATGAAAAGACGCTTAGCATCACTCATAGCAGGAAAACTGTAAATGGAATGGTATTTTCACTATCAAATTAGTAAAAATCCAGATGTTTGATAATGTGCAACATTAAGTCAAAAAGGAAACAACCTCTCTTAGACATTTCTGGAAGGAGTGTAAATTATTGTGACCCACACAGGAGGCAACTTGATAAAATCTATCAGAATTACAAAGGCTTGTGTTTTTTGACCCAGCAATTCTATTTCTGATCATTTATGCTGTAGATACACTTGTTCTCATACTAATCTGTGTGTGTGAAAGTTTACCCAAAAAAAAAAAGTTGACTCACTGTAGTATTGTTTGTAAGAGCAAAGATTGGCAACACATAAATATCCATCACTACCAAACCAGTTATATATATTATAGTAGTTCCATAAAATACAATACTTCATAATTGTAAGAAAAGAATCAGAATCCTTCTCATTGACGAAAATGAAGAGATTCCCAAGGTATATTAAGTGACAGAAGTATATCGTTGAGCAGCACCTTTACACAAAAGATACTACGGACACTGATACAGTGTCCAACAGCACCTTTTGTGTAAAAAAGAGGGAATTTAAGAATCCGCAATTGCTTTTACATATATAAAGAAACTCTGGAAGAACAGACCTAAAACAATTATTAGTGCTTATTTGTGTGGGAGAGTGGTATGGGAGCCAGGAGGATGGCAAACAAGGATACCAAAAACCAAACCCTTTGCCACTGAGTCGACCCCAACTCATAAGAGTCGCTATGAGAAACAAGGATAGGAGTGAGAAATTTTACTGTATATCTTTTAATACCTTTTGCTTTTGAACCACATTAATGTATTCTGTATTGAAAATACTTACTGACATTAGCAAAATGATTTTGAAATTCATCAGAAATAGTAAGATACTAGGAATAGGCAAACGAAATTATAACAAAAACAATAATAATTATGAGAGCCTTCCTCAGTCTGATATTAAAATGTACTCTAAAAATGCAGTCATTACAACTGTCTTGTGTTGACCCAATAAAAGTAGACATGGCAATGACATGGAACATAGAAACGTACTTACATGTGTACAAGATATAGTATATGAGAAATATGGTAAATGTCAGTGAAGAAAGGATGCAAATGGTAGTGATATAACTGGGCAATGACTTAGGAAAAAAAAATAAAAATAGATCCCTATCTCATACCATCTTATAAATTAACTCTGATAGAACAAAATAAAAAAATAACACTTTCAATAATGGACCTAGTGCCAAGGGAATTCTAGATATTCTTCATGAGATTGGGTCATTGCATTTGGAATCCATATCCAAACACCATTTAAAATGCTCTGTGAATCAGCCAAATTAGAATTCACTTAGAGAAGAGCCCTTTGAGAACCATGTCAGTCTCAATAATCCATAAAAAGCAGTTATTTCAAGTCAGTTATTCACAGGCAGTTAAACAGAAACTTCTATTGCTTATGCTGCAACCTATTCACTAAAAATTCACAGCTGTGCTCTGTTGTTAGTTTGAACCACCCAACAATAGTAGTTTTGATTATTCTTTTTAGGTCTCATCCTACAGCAGGTTACCCAAATGGTTCTTGTAATTTGCCCATCTTCTAGGTTGTGCTGACGATGTTTGGATATTTTCCTCAAAAGGCTCTTGATTTGCGCTAGAACTCCAAACCTAGAAACTCAGCATGAAATTGTCTTTTTTTGATTTTTTTCCCCCCAGTATCAGTTTCTTCATGAGTTCATACTTTATCTGTAAGTACACTGCCTTTAATTCTTTCTGATATTTTATCTTACGAATTAGGCAACTAACTACAAAAAAAGTACTTTTTTTTTTTTTTAGTATTTCTTTCCCCTTTTCTTTCTCTGCTTTCCTTCTCTATCAAGGACTTTAATCTTTGAGCTTCAAATCTGGCAATCATATGGAAAGAGAAATATTTTCAGACAAATGTGGTATCTGGATATACCTGAAGTATTTCTCCCTCTTTTTTTTTTTTTTTTTAGTTTGGTTTGTTTTGTTGTTTACTTGTATTTGTTTATTTGTCTGTAGGGTTGTTTGTTTTCATCTGATTAGAGCTCAGGCATACAGAGTGAGTCAAAATACATTTGGGCTCAATCCCATATTTATCTTTTAAATGTGGGATCTTAGACACAATACTTTACCTAACCTTTCTAAGATTCAGATTCCTCATCCATAAACACCTACCTCATATAATTCTTGGGAACATTAATGATTTCATTCTAGTGCTAAGTATGCAGATGCTAACGATCTTAACTGTTTGTTTTAGCTTCAACATAGCTAAACATTTTGGCATTTATGAATGGCAATTAAGGATATTGAAATTATTTCCTCTGAAAATGTAAAGGTTGCTGTGAAAAGTGAATCATAGTGAGCTCAGGAAGTCCACCAGTCTGAGTGTGAACAGCCTGTCTACTGTCATGCAATGCTTGCTATCAATCTTTTGATGTATGCCACATTAGTTTATTCTGGATCTTAAGGAAGCGATGGTTTCCCCAAGCTATAATTCCACGGGGATGCTTTTAGACAGGAAAGGAAGAAAAGACTATGAAAATTGCACTTGAACAAGTTAAAGCAAATGAAAGAAATGATCAAGTAAAAGCTGAAAAGAAGATTTCAAAGGGCAATATGAGAAGACAAAGTACAGTAAGTATTATAACGAAATGTACAAAGACCTGTAATTAGAAAACCAAAATGGAAGAACGTCTTCAGCATTTCTCAAGCTTAAGTAACTGAAGAAATAAGTCAAGCCTCAAGTTACAATAATGAAGGATTCTAGAGGGAAAATACTGAGCAACACAGGAAGTGCCAAAAGAAGATGGAAGGTATATACAGAGTCACTGTACCAAAAAGAATTGGTTGACACTCACCATTTCAGGTTGTAGCATATGATCGAGAACTGATGGTGCTGAAGGAAGAAGTACAGGCTGCACTGACGGCATTGGCAAAAAACAAGACTCTAAGAATTGACAGAATACCAATTGAGATATTTCAACAAACGAACGCGGTGCTGAAGATGCTCACTCATCTATGCCAAGAAATTTGGAAGACAGCTACATGGCTAATCAACTGGAAGAGATTCATATTTGTGCCCATTCCAAACAAAGGTGATCCAACAGAATGTGGAAATTATCAAACAATATCATTAACATCATACACAAATAAAATTTTGCTGAAAATAATTCAAAAACAGTTGCAGCAGTACATCAACAGGAACTGCCAGAAATTCAAGCCTGATTCAGAAGAGGGTCTGGAATGAATATCATTGCTGACGTCAGTTGGATCTTGGCTGAAAACAGAGAATACCAGAAAGATGTTTACTTAGTTTTATTGATTATGCATAGGCATTTGATTGTGTGGATCATAACAAATTATGGACAACATTTCGAAGAATCGGAATTCCAGAACACTTAATGTGCTCTCGTAGAACCTGTATATACATGGACATGTTATCAGGAGTAACCAGTACCCTGGAGAAGGACATCATTCTTGGTAAGGCAGAGGGGCAGCAAAAAAGAGGAATACCCTCAATGAGATGTATTGACACAGTGACTACAACAATGGGCTCAAACACAGCAGTGATTGTGAAGATGGCCCAGGATTGAGCAGTGTTTTGTTGTGTTGTACATAGGGTCACTATGAGTTGGAACTGACTCAATGGCACCTAACAACAACAACAATTTTCATGGTATATATAATTTTGTCCTATATAACTCCATAATTTCTCCACTCCTTTTTGCTAATCTTGTCATTCAAATTACATCTTTCTAAATCAACACAGATATGTAATTATTGCTTCGTTCAGTTGCTTTTAAATCAGATAGGGAAAAAAAAAAGATTTACAAACAAAAAGTTCATTTATACTGCCTTTTAGATTTATCTTTATTTCTTCAAGTGGATTCAAGTTACCGGCTAGTGGCCTTTTATTTCAACCTGAGGAACTTCCTTTAGTATTTTTTCTTAGGCTGCTTTGCTAGTGATAATTTTTCTCTTTTTTTTTTTTAAATTTTGAAATGTTTTTAATTTCTCCTTCATTTTGAAAGATAGTTTTGATAGATATAGAAGTCTTCCTTGAGAGTTTTTTTTTTTTTTTTTTTTTTTCCCTCAACAATTGAGATATGTCATCCCACTGTTTTCTGGTCTACGTGATTGCTGATGTGAAATCAGCTGTTGATTCTGTTGATGATCCCTTGTAGTCATGAATCACTTCTCTCATTCTGCTTTCAAGATACTCTCTTTGTCTTTGTCTTTCAACTCTTTGGTCATGATATATTTAACTATGGATCTACTTAAGTTTATCCTACTTGGAATTTATTGGACTTCTTGTATGTGTAGATTAATGTTTTTCATCAAATGTGAGAAATTTTCAACCATTACATCTTCTAATATTCTTTCTTCATCTTCCTCCATTAATCTCCTTCTAAGACTCCCATTATGCATATGTTGGTACATTTTATTGTCTCACAGGTCTCTGAGGCTCTTTTCATTTGTATTCATTCTTTTTATTTCTGTTCCTCAAATTTGATAATCTCAGTTGACATCTTCAAATGTTCTGATTCTTTCTTCTGCCTGCTGAGTCTGTCATTGAGCTCCTTTAGTGAATGCTTCATTTCAGATATTGTATTTTTCAACTCCAGAACTAATGTTTGGTCCTCTTTTACATATATCATTTCTACATGTCCATTAATCGTATTTTTTGGTCAGACATAAGTCTCAGGCTTTCCTTTAGTTCTTAGTACATGTTTTTCTTTAGTTAGTTGAACAAATTTGTAAAGTCTGATTTAAAGCCTTTTCCAATAAATCTAATGTCTGAATTTCCTCAGGGACAGTTTCTAGTGACTGTTTTTGTTTACTCTGTATGCATCACATATTCTTTTTTTTGGCATATCTGCTAATTTTGTGTCAGAACTGGACATATTAAACAATGTAATGTAACGATTCTGAAAATTTGATTCTTCCCCTTCCCCCAGGTTATTAATGTCTGTTGTTGTTGTTTGTTTAGTAAATTCTGTAAAGTCTGTATTCTTTGTCATATGTAACCTCTGAAGTCTTTGTTCAGTTAGTTTAGAAAAAAATAGTTGCCATCAAGTCAGTTCTAACTTATGGCAACCCCATGTGTAACAGAGTAGAACTGCTCCATAAATTTTTCTTGGCTGTAATATTTATAGGAGATTGTCAGGTCTTTCTTCTGTGGTGCTCCTGGGTGGTTTCTAACAATGAACCTAAAGTTAATAGTACAGGGCAAACTATTTGTACCACTTGGGGCCTTCAGTTAATTTTGTGGTAAGCTAAAGTCTGTACAAAGGTTTTTCTTAAATGCTTGTAACCAAAAGTCTCTCAGTCTTTGACAAGGGACTCTGCATGTATTTTGGTGTACACTTTCAACATTCAATCAGACGGGTTAAAACTCTGCCTTAGCATTCATTTCCTGCTTACACAGAGCCTCAAAGTTAGCCAAAGATGAGAGCTTGGGACATTTTCACGTGGGCAGCCCTAAATACAAGCATGGCCTTTGAGATTCCGAGAAGTATGTCAGAGTCTTTGCAAGCTTCCTGTGGACATGTCTTTCTCCAGCTTTTCCTAAAAAGCCCTTTGGTTAGTTTACTGTTTCCACCCCTGTTATCCACTGCCTCAGGCAGCCACAATATTAAACAATTTCTGCTAATTGTTTTGACAAATGCCTCTGGGGAAAAAAAGCTGTTTCCACTGGTTAAGCTCCAACTCAAGTTAAATAAAGATGGTCTTGTGAGTAAAATCATCCCAGGAACTACCAGATGGGTCGAATAATGACAATTCTCTGACAATGGATTTTGAGAGTTCTCCAACCCCATCCACATCATTTGGTGGCTGCCATACTGCTTGTTTTCACCATGATTGTGTGCTATTGGTTTTCAAGGCTACTGTGGAGCTGGGGGTAGGGAAATGGGAATAGGGCAAGTTAAAATATCACGAATCTCACTGTTCTTACATAGATTCAGCCAGTTTTCTTGAATCGACACTCTCTGAATTGGTGCAATTTCCAGAGTTTTAGAAAAGTTAAATTCTGACAGTTTTTGCCAATATTATCTTTGCTTTTATGGAAGAGAAAAATTTTGGAGTTACTTACTCTGATGTCACCTCATTTTTTATATTACACTTATTTAGAACACTTTCTCTGCTTTTATCGCCAATGACACATCCAAAAGATCCATTTGTAATTCCAGTTCCTCAGGATAATACTCTTTATAGATAACATATTCTTTTACCCTCTGAAGTGTCCTATAATAGTTATGTTTGTAATTGATGTTAATAGAATGGCATCTCCTCTAGGGATTACCTAAACTCTAATTTAATGTTATTGCTTAGCTTTTGGCATATGTGTTTATAATTTCTTTCTCCAACAAGACTATAGTTATATCAGAAAGGTATTATATTTGATACCCCTACAGATACTGAAATAGTGCCAGGTTAAAAAAAAAAAAATTTTTTTTTTTTTTTATATGAACTGAACTTAATGGACTACTTATTTAAATCAAAGTTGTTTCTTTGGCTATGGAAATTTCCAGATATATATCGTACCACATTTTCAGAGCTGGAAGGCTTTTTGAACCAGAATATTTCATTATTTTGGCAGATAATGACTTTATATTATTTTTAAAGCATTTTCCATGTGACAAGCTTTATATCTTTTCATCACTTTCCTGAAGGGTTGGCCTAGATCTTCACAGAAATTGAAATGTTTAGCATGCCACAAATTTAATTTGTCCCAAAATAACTTATAGTTACTGTCTTTAAACTATGTCACTGCCTTCATGCAGTGCCATTGATTATTGATTGATTACCTTTGTGTGGCCTTCCCAGCCATGGTCTTGTAACTCCCAACCAGGTGATTGTGTGATAGGGTAATTGTGGCCTACCAAGGGGATTGATCAGTTTTACCTTAAAAAAGAGCCAATTCCAAAACAAAGAAGGAGGTGCTCACCACCACCAAAGAAGGAGAGACCCAGCAGCAGAGACCCGGCAGCAGGAGATGTGTGGTAGGCTTCCTGACTCATGAAGAAAGAAAGCTGAGTGGTTTTGGGCAGAGACTGAGGGTCAAGGAGAGGCGAGCCTGAGAGCACAGCTGGGTAAAGGCTATGTTGATGGAAGAACTGTATCTGAGTGTTCTTGAGCCTGAATTGTAACTGATACTTTCCTAATAAACACCATACTTGTGAGTGTGGTCTGTGAGTTCTGTGTAGCCATTGCAATGAATTATCAAACGCATAGAGAGTACTATGGGGGGGATAGTTGGTGTCAGAATTGGTAGAGATGGTAGAAAGAGAAAGCGTGTTTGACTTCCACCTCATAGGAATCAGCCTTGGGCTGGTAATCTTGGTTCTCCTTCCCCCTTGTGAAGTTGGAGGAGGTCAGACATTGCCCTCAAGCCATTTTTACACTTCGTATTCCACTAAATAGAGAACCAGTGACATATTTAGTTATATTTCTTTGTAGTAAAAATGCTATACATTTTTCTTCTTAACTCATGTTAGACTTTGGGGAGCTTAATACACTGAAAATTTACTTAATTTAAATGGATGTTTATCACTTATAAAATGCAATTGCTGTAAAAAAGGTTGAAGAAAATCTCCTAAGGGTAATGTAAGCCTTTCGTTGAGGGTTCCGTAAAAGAATAATATTCCATACTGTTGAGGTAATTTGAAATAATTCAGCAAATTCAATTTGTACCAGGAGATTTAATCATTCCTCACTCTCCTCTTCCTTTCTCACTCCAAGCTCTCAGTAAGTAATAAAGCAAAGTCATATTTGCAAAGACACACACACACACACACTCACACACACACACACACAAAAGGATGATGCAATATTTGTCCTTCAAAGAGATGCTGCCAGCTTGCGTGTTAGGTAATGGGCCCTCTCTCTGAGCCTTCCTGCAACTTTAAAATATTTATGCAATAGCAGACAGGCTTTTTCTGATTTAAGTACTGAGAAAAAGGGTGGTTTTGTATATAACTTACAATAAATTTTCCTATTTTCCTTCAAGTATACATTTGGGTTTTGCTGAAAATAAGAGATTAAGCTCAATTCTTTCTTTTTTTTTTTTTTTCTTCTTTTGCATTCTTTGCACTGAGAGAAGGAGGGGGAGAGGAACACAATACAGTAAAATCACTCTTTGTTCAAGCAGAGACTGGAAAAGACTTTATGTAGGATATTCCCCATCTGTGTGACTACACTAAATTAAAAATGAATGTTCCCCATATTCACCCTTTCTCTCGCCTGCCACCATCTCCCCACACACAATTATTTTTTCTCTATTGAATTTGAAGGGATGTAAATGATAAGGCACAATGTAAACCTGACCCAATCAGCAGGTTTTGTCTTTTCTCAGGAAAACGCTCCTCAGTGTAACGAAAAAAACAAAAACTTGGAAACAATGGATGGAAACAAAGAAGAGAAATGATTTCCACATCAAAATGCTAATATACCTGTTAATTCCCTGACATAGTCATTTTTTTAAGTTAGCACTTAAAAAGAAAGCCTGCTCCAGTGATGGATATTAACTAGAAGCAATAGGTATTTACTGCCTTGCAGAGGTCGCTATGTGTTGGAATCAACTTGACAGCAATGGGTTTGGTTTGTTGGTTTAGCGGTAGTCATCTATATATATCGACTCGACGGCACTGGGTATCTATAATGAAGATACTATTTTAGGGCAAAAATAATGTGAGATGCAAACATTTAAAAACTAATGAAAAACTAACAAAACCTATAAATATCACTTGAATAAGGAAATATTTTTATTTTCTATGTGCTCTACTAATAGGAAAAAGAGGAAAATTAAAACTACTATAACTAAGAAATTGGTTAATCTATTAACAGCAATTTTTATATGTTCTGATTCCTTTTGTATTTGGGAATACATGTGCATTGCCTTAAAAATGAAAAGCAACTTAATTATATATAGAAGACTAAAGTTATACAAGTTTTCCCCTCACAGTTCTAAAGAAGCTCCCCCATTGTCCTCAATTTTTGGTATTGAGAAGTCTGAGGCCAGTGGATTTTCTTTTGCTTCACCATTGTCTAACCCAAATTCTTGTCGCTTTTTAAAATAAATAACATGGAGACATTCCAGCAGAGAATACTTGGAAGTTGGAATCATTCTTTTAACATCCCTTATACTCAGGGGACTCTTGATATATAGGTGCAGATCTTATTGCTATTCAGGAGTTTTTTGGCTTTTTTTTTTTTTTCTATTAGCTGTATTTGTGTATTTCCATCTGCCCCACCATCTGCCCTCTTTTCCAACATTTCTTCACAAATTTTGGAGGTGTTAGTGAGATCCTCTAGGGTTTCCTCCATTAGTCCTGCCAATGTTGATGACACCTATTGGGGGAGAGACTTACAACTTAGTATATCTTTGTTATCTGTGCTACTTCTGATGGAAATTCTCAGTGTCTTAGTACATGAGAGGTATTACTACACTGACACTAAAGATGATGCTCAGCTGTTAACCAAGAGGTCAGCAGTTCGAACCCACCAGTTGCTCCTTGGAAACCCTATAGGGTAGTTCTACTCGGTCCTATATGGTCGCTAAAAAGTCGGAAGTGACTCTAGGGCAATGGGTTTGTTTTTATATTGGTCATTACAATGAGAATTTGGTTCAGGAATGAGAGGGCTCTGATGGGACTCATGTGACTATCTTTCCTCTAAGTACAATTGATATTTTTTAATCTAGTTTTATTTTTCTCATTAAAATAATGCATGATGTATAAAATATAAGTTTCACTGAAACCTTAAAGGGCATTTGATTGACATATTTGATACTGGTATTTATATTCTCAAAATGATCTCCTCAAAACCACTTTTGTCTGTATAACAAAGAAATTAGAATTATAATAAAAAGCTGGTTTGTAGTGACCTGCAGAAACACCCACGAGCTTCCCAGTGTCCACTGATAATCGAATTGGATGAACTAGATAAATAAAGGAGAAATAAGAATTTTAATCTGACAATTTAAATGTATTGGGGAAGGGAGCGATTTTCGGTTGCAGAAGTATCACACTAAGCTATTGATATGGGAAAACATATTTAATTTCTGATGTATTTTGTAGTATCTCATATTGGTTTGTGTTTTTGAAAATAAAATATCTACAGTTTCAGTGATTGCTAAAATGGAGTAAGCCAACTACAGTCTAGTTCACCCACTGATTGCAACTAAAAACTCCGGACAGACTACAAAAAGCAACTACCCTTTGTCTCTAGGCTTGGGTGTTTACCTGAAACAGTCCAAGTTGACAGTCCCTGGACTCCAATTCTTGTCTCCCAGTTTCGTGGCAGTGTCGACATTTCTGCTTAGCCTTTCAGCCTCTTAGCATCTACCTCTCATTCTCTAATTTCAGCACAGCATAGGATTTGGCCAATTTCTGCAGAATGTTGGGTTCATGCCTCTAGTTTCTGGGCCTTGGCCTATTTGTCTTTTAATTCCTGAATTACGTTTATGCCAGGAAACTTCCTAAACTCTCTTTTTCTGCTTGCTGCTTAACCTGTATGCATACTTGGGAAGTGCCCTGAGGGAAAAAAAAGCACAGTGAAAAAGGTTGTACTCTTTTCTTTCTGTGGCCTTGGACAATCAGGTCCTTTGTTGTTGTTGTTGCTTCAATCTAGCTTTTCTTGTTGTTCTCACTGAGATGGTTGATCTGATACAGAGTATTCTGGTGTAGCCAGAAACTGAAGTCTTGGTAATTTACGGCTTTAGAAGTTATTATCTTTTAGTTTTATTTCCAAACCATTCTCTAAGAAAGTTTTAGAAATTAATCATCCTTAAGTATTCGCTACTTGCAATATACTGTGTGGTTTTCTTTAGCCCATTCCAAACTCACAATGGACTAATTGACATAGTATTTAGCTAGCACTTACCTATTGCCATGTAACTAATGCATTGTCTTTTTTTTTTTTTTTTTTGATTGTCTTCAGTGTGAAAATATATGTATGCTCAAGGAAATTTTTTCTAAGCCTTTGTGAAGATTCACAAATTATATTTAAGAAGGCTTTCAGTATGTTCAAGTAATTACAAACAATTGAGTGTATATTTAGTTATTCCTGTTCAGGAATTTAGATTACCATTGGGTTATAAACTTTTCAAATCCTATTCAATGCAATGTCAAAATACAGTGTTGTATACCAAAAAAATTAACAAAAAACCAAACCCATTGCTACTGAGTTGATTCTACTCATAGCAACCCTATAAGACAGAGTAGAACTGCCCCATAGGGTTTCCAAGGAGTGCCTGGTAGATTCAAACTGCCGACCGTTTGGTTAGCAGCCATAGCTCTTAAGCACTATGTCACCGGGGTTTTCTTAGTGTTGTATAAAGTAGATTCAAATGTAAAAACTACCACCCCAAGTAGATGAAATATGATTAAGTATGCCCTTACATATACCTTAAGTAATCCTAAAGTCAAGTAATCTAATAATTTCTGTAAAAGACACAGGACAATAATTTGATAAACTGCATTACGCCAGAAAAACCCAGCACTATTGCTGCAGCAACTGTAGATCTGTCCTGATTTAAAAATTGGACAAGTAACATTTTAAAATCTCGAGATCTGAGATAACAGTTAAAAATGAGAATTCTCTATGGGGTCTCTATTCACAGGGAAGATAAAGGTTTTTCCAAAGTATTTTATGTATTATTTGACTGATGTCAGAATAGTCAGTGGCATAAAGAGTTGAATTACCTTTAAGTAATGAGTGTCATTTTTCCATTACTTTAAAAAAAAGTGGAAAATTCACCATCTGGGAAATGAAAAAAAAAAAGCAAGGAGTAGATTTGAATGTAAAATGTACCCAATGTGTTTCACATGCTACAGTTTCATCAAGGAAGGCAGCTTCAGTCCTATGAAGTTTCTGCAAGGTAAGCCACAGAATCCGGTCACCAGCATTATAATGTGTTATTTTCAGGCAACTGGTCTGTGTCTTTTCCAGCTATTTAAAGACAATGAGACTTTGAAAATCTCTACACTATCCTGGTTTTTATCAGGAAGAAGTCTGATTTTTCTTTCTAATCTAAGTAGCAACTACAATCCAATTCATAACACTCACCTTGGGGCAACATTACTAAATAAACCTTTGCCCTACTTGGGTATGTTGACCATACCTTAGCTGAGAGGCTTAGAACTACATTTTATATGTCTTCACACAAAGAAACATGCTCAAGATCCACCAAAGCTTCATGGACCCACCATCAAATCAAAGAAGACTGATGACATCAATTGTTCACCCCAATCCAGTTAGCACAAACATTCAGATCATATGCAACCATTCTTCAGGCTATTCCCATCAGGCATACTACTAGCTCATATTCAAACTACTAGCTCACATTCAAATTGCTAGATAATCTACTAACAACCCTTCCAAGTAAAGCAGAGCCTCATGGAAAGCATGCTCAGAGACCTGCTCCACTTCTGCAAGACCTTGCAAAGTACAGAGCTAAGGACCAACTCTAAATAGGACAGTGATTGCCTAGACAGCATAAACACAAATGCCATTCATAATTTTGGTCTCAGTGCAGAATAAAGAGAAAACCACAAAATAGTTTTAAACACTCTCAATAATCTATTATTGCTTTCTTGGTTACTCCTATAGTATTACCAAGTCTTAACCTCCACATCCAGTAAAATGTGTCTTCTTCTAGTTCATGCTAAGCTTTTGTGTATTTTTTCTCTTGTTCCTGCTTAGCAGCATATAGTGATGTGTTCACGTGGCAAATATTTTAAAAGGTTGATGACTATAGAAAATAAAACTGAGTAATTTGTAGGCACAAGTTTTCATCTGGCAACTAGAATATATATGTAAGAGTACACATATGAAGATGTATTGGATCAAAGCAATGGAATAGCACTGGGGATTCAGAGCTGCTGTTTCCTTTATTTACTAAAGGTTAGAAAATATTCAGATGAAATCTCACAATTATTCTGTAGAAAAGTGCTTGCTTTTAACACCTGATAAGTCTTATTTTTTCATTTAACATCAACTTGGCTCCCAGTCTCTATAACCTATCTACTGTCACTCGATCTTTCTGAAACAGAAATACACATATGTCAGAATTATATCTTGCAAAAATTCCAAAATTTTTGATAACAGATATTTTATAATCTGCTGTAGATTTATTGTCATTCAAATTCAAATACCCAACAGGTTTTAAAGTCTCTTTGTCCAGTAAAATCCAATGTTAAAAAAAAAAAAAAAATGAACATTTGTTGTCCACTTGATTCTAACTCATGGTGATCACACACGTGTCAGAGTAGAACAGTGCTCCTTAGGGTACTCAGTGGCTGATGTTTTGGAAGTAGATCTCCAGGCCATCTTCTGGGTTGCCCCTGGATAGTCTCGAATCCCCAACTTTTCGGTTAGTAACTAAGCAATTTAACAGTTTACACCACCCAGGGACTGCCTGTTTCCAAATAAATAGTCACACATATTTTTTCAATAGTCTATATAATTTTTTTTAATTTTGTTATCTTGATTTCTAATCTATTATGGACATCTTTTTTCTTGTTTTCTTCTTCATAAAAGGAGCACTTCTGAGATAGTGGAGCAAATGCAAAGAGGGACATAGACAGGCAAGATGGAAAAAGAGAGCGTTACCAGGGTTAGACATGTCCCTGAGTGGCGTGAATGGTTTGCGTTCAAGTACTAGCTGAAAGTTTGATGGTTCAAACTTGCCCACCAATGCCATGAAAGAAAGGCCTGGTGATCTGCTTCTATAAAGATTACAGTCAAGAAAATCTAATGGAATTTAGCTGTACCTTGTAGCATATGAGATTACCAATAGATGTTGGTCAGAATCAACTGAACAGCAACAAGTTTTGTTTCATTTATTTGTTTGTTTACCAAGTGTTAAAGCCATTGGTTTTCCACTGCTATTCATAAGGTTTTCGTAGGCCAATTTTTTTTAAAAGAAGATTTTTACTAACTTCTGCAGTCTGAAATTGATCAAACATACAATCAAGATGCATTGGTAATTACTGGTGATTAGAAGGCAAATTTTAAAACAAAGAAGAAGGATCTATAGTTGGAAAATATGGCCTTAGTGACAGAAATGACACAAGTGGGCTAGATTGAATTTTGCAAGACTACCAAAAAATTCATTGCAAATACCTTTTTTCAACAACATAAATAGCAATTATACAAGTGGACCTCACCAGATGGAATACACAGGAATCAAATTGACTACATCTGTGGTGGAGACAATGGAGAAGCTCAATATCATTATTCAGAACAAGGCCAGGTGCTGAATAAGGAACAGACCATCGATCGCTCACATGCAAATTTAAGTCGAAGCTGAAGAAAATTAAAACAAGTCCATGAGAACAAAAATATGACATTGAGTATATCCCACCTGAATTTGGAGATGATCTAAAGAACAGATTTGACTCATTGAACACAAATGATTGAAGACCGGACAATTCATGGGATGACATCAAGAGCATCATATGTGAAGAAAGTAAAAGGTCATTAAAAAGACAGGAAAGAAATAAAATACCAAAATGGATGTCAGAAGAGAATCTGAAACTTTCTCTTAAATGTAGAGTAGCTAAAGTGAACAGGAGGAATGATCACTAAAAGAGCTGAACAGAAGATTTCAAAAGGTGGCTCCAGAATGCAAAATAAAGTATTAGTAAAGACAAAGTAGAGTAATGAAATGTGCAAAGTCTTTGAGTTAGAAAACCAAAAGAGAAGTTCACACCCAGCATTTCTCAAGCTGAAAGAACTAAAGAAAAAATTCAAGCGTCGAGTTGCAATTTTGAAGGATTTTATGGACAAAATATTGAACAGCACAGAAAGCATCAAAAGATGGAAGGAAAATGCAGAGTCACTGTACCGAAAAGAATTCACCAACATTCAAGCATTTTAAAATGTAGCATATGATCAAGAACCAATGGTACTGAAGGATGAAGTCCAAGCTGCACTGAAGGCATTGGCAAAAAGCAAGGCTCCAGGAATTGATGGAATATCAACTGAGATATTTCAATAAGCAGATGAAGTACTGGAAGTGTTCACTCATCTATGCCAAAGTATTTGGAAGACAACCACCTGGCCAACTGACTGGAAGAGATCAATATTTGTGCCCATTTGAAAGAGAAGTGATCCAACATAGTGCATAAATTATAGAACAATATCATTACTATCACATGCAAGTAAAATTTTGCTGAAGACCATTAAACAGCAGTTGCAGCAGTACATTGACAGGGAACTGCCAGAAATTCAAGCCAGATTCAGAAAAGGGATATCATTACTGATGTCAGATGGATCATGGCTGAAAGCAGAAAATACCAGAAAGATGTTTACCTACGTTTTACTGACTATGCAAAGGCATTCGACTTTGTGGATCATAACAAATTATTGATAACATTGCAAAGAATGAGAATTCCAGAACACTTAATCATGCTAGTACAGAACGTGTACATAGACCAAGATGAAATCCTTGAAACAGAACAAGGGACAGTGGGTGGTTTAAAATCACGAAAGGTGTGCATCAGGGTTGTATCCTTTCACCATACTTATTCAATCTGTATGTTGAGCATATAACCAGAGAAGCTGAACTGTGTGAAGAAGAATGTGGCATCAGGATTGGTGGAAGACTCATTAACAGCCTGCAATATGGAGATGACACAACCCTGTTTGCTGAAAGCAAAGAGGACTTGAAGCACTTACTGAAAATTCTTTCCCAATCTGTAGGTGGTCTTTTTACTCTTTTGGTGAAGTCTTTAGATGAGCATAGGTGTTTGATTTTTAGGAGCTCCCAGTTATCGGGTTTCTCTTCATCATTTTTGGTAATGTTTTGTATTCTGTTTATACCTTGTATTAGGGCTCCTAGGGTTGTCCCAATTTTTTCTTCCATGATCTTTATCGTTTTAGTTTTTATGTTTAGGTCTTTGATCCACTTGGAGTTAGTTTTTGTGCATGGTGTGAGGTATGGGTCCTGTTTCATTTTTTTGCAAATGGATATCCAGTTATGCCAGCACCATTTGTTAAAAAGGCTGTCTTTTCCCCAGTTAATTGACACTGGTCCTTTGTCAAATATCAGCTGCTCATACGTGGATGGATCTATGTCTGGGTTCTCAATTCTGTTCCATTGGTCTATGTGTCTGTTGTTGTACCAATACCAGGCTGTTTTGACTACTGTGGCTGTATAATAGGTTCTGAAGTCAGGTAAGGTGAGGCCTCCCACTTTCTTCTTCTTTTTCAGTAGTGCTTTGCTTATCCGGGGCTTCTTTCCCTTCCATATGAAATTGGTGATTTGTTTCTCTATCCCCTTAAAATATGACATTGGAATTTGGATCGGAAGTGCGTTAAATGTATAGATGGCTTTTGGTAGAATAGACATTTTTACTATGTTAAGTCTTCCTATCCATGAGCAAGGTATGTTTTTCCACTTAAGTATGTCCTTTTGAATTTCTTGTAGTAGAGCTTTGTAGTTTTCTTTGTATAGGTCTTTTACATCCTTGGTAAGATTTATTCCTAAGTATCTTATCTTCTTGGGGGCTACCGTGAATGGTAATGATTTGGTTATTTCCTCTTCGGTGTTCTTTTTGTTGATGTAGAGGAATCCAAGTGATTTTTGTATGTTTATTTTATAACCTGAGACTCTGCCAAACTCTTCTATTAGTTTCAGTAGTTTTCTGGAGGATTCCTTAGGGTTTTCTGTGTATATAATCATGTCATCTGCAAATAGTGATAACTTTACTTCTTCCTTGCCAATCCGGATACCTTTTATTTCTTTGTCTAGCCTGATTGCCCTGGCTAAGACTTCCAACACGATGTTGAATAAGAGCGGTGATAAAGGGCATCCTTGTCTGGTTCCCGTTCTCAAGGGAAATGCTTTCAGGTTCTCTCCATTTAGAGTGATATTGGCTGTTGGCTTTGCATAGATGCCCTTTATTATGTTGAGGAATTTTCCTTCAATTCCTATTTTGGTAAGAGTTTTTATCATAAATGGGTGTTGGACTTTGTCAAATGCCTTTTCTGCATCAATTGATAAGATCATGTGGTTTTTGTCTTTTGTTTTATTTATGTGATGGATTACATTAATGGTTTTTCTGATATTAAACCAGCCTTGCATACCTGGTATAAATCCCACTTGATCAGGGTGAATTATTTTTTTGATGTGTTGTTGGATTCTATTGGCTAGAATTTTGTTGAGGATTTTTGCATCAATGTTCATGAGGGATATAGGTCTATAATTTTCTTTTTTTTGTAATGTCTTTACCTGGTTTTGGTATCAGGGAGATGGTGGCTTCATAGAATGAGTTGGGTAGTATTCCGTCATTTTCTATGCTTTGGAATACCTTTAGTAGTAGTGGTGTTAACTCTTCTCTGAAAATTTGGTAGAACTCTGCAGTGAAGCCGTCCGGGCCAGGACTTTTTTTTGTTGGGAGTTTTTTGATTACCGTTTCAATCTCTTTTTTTGTTATGGGTCTATTTAGTTGTTCTGCTTCTGAATGTGTTAGTTTAGGTAGGTAGTGTTTTTCAAGGAATTCATCCATTTCTTCTAGGTTTTCAAATTTGTTAGAGTACAATTTTTCATAATAATCTGAAATGATTCTTTTAATTTCATTTGGTTCTGTTGTGATGTGGTCCTTCTCATTTCTTATTCGGGTTATTTGTTTCCTTTCCTGTATTTCTTTAGTCAGTCTAGCCAATGGTTTATCAATTTTGTTAATTTTTTCAAAGAACCAGCTTTTGGCTTTGTTAATTCTTTCAATTGTTTTTCTGTTCTCTAATTCATTTAGTTCAGCTCTAATTTTTATTATTTGTTTTCTTCTGGTGCCTGATGGATTCTTTTGTTGCTCACTTTCTATTTGTTCAAGTTGTAGGGACAGTTCTCTGATTTTGGCTCTTTCTTCTTTTTGTATGTGTGCATTTATTGATATAAATTGACCTCTGAGCACTGCTTTTGCTGTGTCCCAGAGGTTTTGATAGGAAGTATTTTCATTCTCGTTGCTTTCTATGAATTTCCTTATTCCCTCCTTGATGTCTTCTATAACCCAGTCTTTTTTCAGGAGGGTATTGTTCATTTTCCAAGTATTTGATTTCTTTTCCCTCGTTCTTCTGTTATTGATCTCTAGTTTTATTGCCTTGTGGTCTGAGAAGATGCTTTGTAATATTTCGATGTTTTGGACTCTGCAAAGGTTTGTTTTATGACCTAATATGTGGTCTATTCTAGAGAATGTTCCATGTGCGCTAGAAAAAAAAGTATATTTTGCAGCAGTTGGGTGGAGAGTTCTGTATAAGTCAATGAGGTCAAGTTGGTTGATTGTTGTAATTAGATCTTCCGTGTCTCTGTTGAGCTTCTTACTGGATGTCCTGTCCTTCTCCGAAAGGGGTGTGTTGAAGTCTCCTACTATAATTGTGGAGGTATCTATCTCGCTTTTCAGTTCTGTTAAAATTTGATTTATATATCTTGCAGCCCTGTCATTGGGTGCGTAAATATTTAATATGGTTATGTCTTCCTGATCAATTGTCCCTTTTATCATTATATAGTGTCCTTCTTTATCCTTTGTGGTGGATTTAAGTCTAAAGTCTATTTTGTCAGAAATTAATATTGCTACTCCTCTTCTTTTTTGCTTATTGTTTGCTTGATATACTTTTTTCCATCCTTTGAGTTTTAGTTTGTTTGTGTCTCTAAGTCTAAGGTGTGTCTCTTGTAGGCAGCATATAGATGGATCGTGTTTCTTTATCCAGTCTGTGACTCTCTGTCTCTTTATTGGTGCATTTAGTCCATTTACATTCAGGGTAATTATAGATAAATAAGTTTTTAGTGCTGTCATTTTGATGCCTTTTTATGTGTGTTGTTGACAATTTCATTTTTCCACATACTTTTTTGTGCTGAGGCGTTTTTCTTAGTAAATTGTGAGATCCTCACTTTCATAGTGTTTGACTTTATGTTAGTTGAGTCGTTACGTTTTTCTTGGTTTTTGTCTTGAGTTATAGAGTTGTTATACCTTTTTGTGGTTACCTCATTATATACCCCTATTTTTCTAAGTAAAAACCTAACTTGTATTGTTCTATATCGCCTTGTATCACTCTCCATATGGAAGTTCAATGCCTCCTGTATTTAGTCCCTCTTTTTGATTATTGTGATCTTTTACCTATTGACTTCCATGATTCCCTGTTATGTGTATTTTTTTTTTAATTAATCTTAATTTGTTTGTTTTTGTGATTTCCCTATTTGAGTTGATATCAGGACGTTCTGTTTTGTGACCTTGTGTTGTGCTGATATCTGATATTATTGGTTCTCTGACCAAACAATATCCTTTAGTATTTCTTGTAGCTTTGGTTTGGTTTTTGCAAATTCTCTAAACTTGTGTTTGTCTGTAAATATCTTAATTTCGCCTTCATATTTCAGAGAGAGTTTTGCTGGATATATGATCCTTGGTTGGCAGTTTTTCTCCTTCAGTGTTCTGTATATGTCGTCCCATTCCCTTCTTGCCTGCATGGTTTCTGCTGAGTAGTCAGAACATATTCTTATTGATTCTCCCTTGAAGGAAACCTTTCTTTTCTCCCTGGCTGCTTTTAAAATTTTCTGTTTATCTTTGGTTTTGGTGAGTTTGATGATAATATGTCTTGGTGTTTTTCTTTTTGGATCATTCTTAAATGGGGTTCGATGAGCATCTTGGATAGATATCCTTTCGTCTTTCATGATGTCAGGGAAGTTTTCTGTCAGAAGTTCTTCAACTATTTTCTCTGTGTTTTCTGTCCCCCCTCCCTGTTCTGGGACTCCAATCACCCACAGGTTATCCTTCTTGATAGAGTCCCACATAATTCTTAGGGTTTCTTCATTTTTTTTAATTCTTTTATCTGATTTTTTTTCAGCTATGTTGGTGTTGATTCCCTGGTCCTCCAGATGTCCCAGTCTGCATTCTAATTGCTCGAGTCTGCTCCTCTGACTTCCTAGTGTGTTGTCTAATTCTGTTATTTTATTGTTAATCTTTTGGATTTCTACATGTTGTCTCTCTATGGATTCTTGCAACTTATTAATTTTTCCAGTATGTTCTTGAATAATCTTTTTGAGTTCTTCAACAGTTTTATCAGTGTGTTCCTTGGCTTTTTCTGCAGATATCCTAATTTCATTTGTGATATCATTAAGCATTCTGTAAATTAGTTTTTTATATTCTGTATCTGATAATTCCAAAATTGTATCTTCATTTGGGAAAGATTTTGATTCTTTTGTTTGGGGAGTTGGAGAAGCTGTCACGGTCTGCTTCTTTAAGTGGTTTGATATGGATTGTTGTCTCCGAGCCATCACTGGGAAACTAGTTTTTCCAGAAAATCCGCTAAAAAAAAACTGCAGTCAGATCCCTATCAGAGTTCTCCCTCTGGCTCAGGCTATTCAGATGTTAATGAAGCCGCCTGGGGAGGGTGGGGGAGGGAACAGAGAGATAGGAGAGTAGCACCTCAGAATATAGCCAGAGTTGCTTGTCTTGCTTGGAATGACTATTATATCTGAGATTCCCGCGGGCGCGTCGCCTATGTGTGCTGTCTGTGTGGAGATTGCCCCCGGGGGGTCTGGCCCGCTGGAGTCACGGTCAGATCCTCCGCTTCCAGCCCCACGCCCAGCGTCAAGGCTCCCCTACTGGGACGGTGCACTCTCGACTCCAAAATCAATCGCTGCCTCCCGGGGACTTCTCGTCCCTCCAGCCGCGTGGCCGTGCCGCCCCCGTGAACCAGGTGGGCCCCCTCCCGGGGTTAGTTCAGATTGGTGGAGTAGCTCCCCGTGCTTGTGCCGCGACCGAGTGTCCCGGCTGGAACGCTGTTCTCCCCGCTCCAATACCAGTCGCTGCCTCCCGGGGACTTCTCCTACCGGCTGCGTCCCACGCCGCCCGCGCGACCCGGATGGTCACCTTCCCGGGGTTAGTTCAGGGGGTGGAGCAACTCTCCGTGTTTATGGCGTACCTGCGTGCAGTCCAAATCCCTGTGGGACGGTTCCCCGGCTCGGATGCTGCTCTTTCTGCTCCAAGATCAGTCACTGCCTCCCGGGGACTTCTCCTAACGGCTGCGTCCCACGCCGCCCGTGGAACCGGCTAGTCCCCCTCCCGGGGTTAGTTCAGGGGGGTGGAGCAGGTCTCTGTGCTTGTGCCATACCTGACTGGTATGCTGGCTCCAGGCTCTGGAAACAATCGCTGCTTCCCCGTATTAGTTCATTCTCCGTCTCTAAATCTGTGTTTGTTGTTCAGGGTTCGTAGATTGTTATGTATGTGATCGATTCACTTGTTTTTCCGTGTCTTTGTTGTAAGAGTGATCCGAGGTAGCGTCTGCCTAGTCCGCCATCTTGGCTCCGCCTCCTGAAGCACTTACTGATGAAGATCAAAGACTACAGTCTTCAGAATGTACTACCACCCAATATAAAGAAAATGAAAATCCTCACAAGTGGACCAATAAGCAACATCATGATAAATGGGAAAAAAGATTAAAGTTATCAGGGATTTATTTTACTTGGATACACAATCAATGTCCATGGAAGAAGCGGTAAAGAAATTAAACGATTTTTTGCTAAAGACCTGCTGCAAAAGACCTCTTTAAAGTGCTGAAAAGCAAAGATGTCACTTTGAGGACTAAGGTAAACATGACACAAGCCATGGTATTTTCAGTCTCTTCAGATGCATTCAAAATCTTGGCAATGAATAAGGAAGACAAAATAAGAATTGATGCCTTTGAATTATGGTGCTGGCGAAGAATATGGAATATACCATGGACTGCCAGAAGAACAAACAAGTCTTGGAAGAAGTACAGCCAGATTACTCATTGGAAACGAAGATGGCAAGACATTGTCTCATGTTCTTTGGACATGTTATCAGGAGGGACGAGCCCCTAGAGAAGGACATGACGCTTGGTAAGGTAGAGGGTGAGTGAAAAAAAGGAAGGCCTTCGGCAAGATGGATTAACACAGTGGCTGCAATTGTGAGGATGATACATTATTGGGGAGTGTTTCATGCTGTTGTACATAGGGTCAATATGAGTCAGTACCAACTCAAGGGTACATAACAGCAACAACAGAGTCATTGACCTGGCTTCCTTGAGGCCTAATTTAATGCCTGCCTTTCTTTAGTGTTAATTACCTGGTTAAATAAATTTACCTTTTTTGCCTAAGCCAATCAGCTGTGATTTTTGTCACATGAAAGCAACAGATTCTTGACCAATCTGCTGCTTATGATTTATTTCACTGTCCCATTTCTAATAATTTTCATGAAGACTCACATTAAATTTCCTAGATCTTTCCTTCATATTCGTCCTCTTAAGTTATGTCTTGATTTTTGTTTTGGTTTGTTTTTTCCCTGTTCATTCTCAGATATTATCTCTCCTTCCAAAGTTAAAAAAGAGAAGCTAGTGACTCAGTGGAAACCCTCATGGCGTAAGGGGTCAGCAGTTTGAATCCACCAGGCGCTCCTTGGAAACTCTATGGGGCAGTTCTACTCTGTCCTATAGGGTCGCTATGAGTCGGAATCGACTTGACGGCACTGGGTTTTAGGTTTTTAGTGACTCAATTAGTAAAATGTAATCATACATTTAATGGCTTATTTATATTGACAGTTATATTTATATTTTAGAACTAAAATCTGACCATTATTTATGATATTTTAATTACTTTTCTCATTTAACTATTCCAAAAAGTTATTCAAAGGAAAGATAAGTTAGATGATAGCTTTGGGATTTTAATAGTTACGTATTAACATTAAACTTACAAATTAAAAAAAAAATAGGGAAATTTATAATGTTAAATTCTCAGAGCATCAAATTTTTCTTTCACATATTAAATAATGTAATGGTCAAGAATTTAAAGACTCAGATGAGATGGTGGAGTAGTCAGATGCTTCCTCTGGTACCTCTTACAACAAAGACCTGAAAAAACAAGTGAATCGATTATGTATGACAAGCTAGGAGCCCTGAATATCAAAGAAAAAGTTGAAGAATTGGACTAAGCAGCAGGAGGGAGAAACAGTTCAGAAGCAGAGAGGAGCTGCCAGACCTGACCCGGCTGGAACTGGCCAATTCCACCACAGCGATGAGAGTGGTGAGGTAAGCACAGGCATTCAGGATGCTTTTTCCACATGGGGGGAAGCCAAACAACAGAAAGTCTGCTCAACCCTCCAGAACAAGTGAGAAGCAACCGACAGTCAGCAAATGATAAGTACCCGGGTTCAACCTACTGCGATCCAAAAATACCCCCTTACCTGCTCCCTTACTGCTCTGCACTGGGTCCCAGCTGGCTGCATCCTCTCAGCCAGAAGAAGGACCCTGCAATCGTCCTGAGCCATTCTCCCAGCCTTGAAAAGGGAATAAATTAACAGAGAAAAAATAATCTGCCAGCTCCCCTAAACTAGGAACTCAGGGCAGAAACAGCTGTCTTTGCTGAGGCACAGGCATAAGCGTTCCATGGACTTTGAATGCCTTTCACCCCTGCATAGACCTCTGTGGGCCCATTTCAACAGTGTAGGCCCTCATTAGCACAATACAACAGGGTATATACCTGAAGTATAACTTCAACTGTTTCAGCTACATGGCAGAGAGGCAACTTCATGACATTTGACACTGCTCTGCCTATTAAGCAGAGTCCTCACCTACCCACATTAGGGCCCTGAGGACTGTTGGGTCCAGCCACAACACCAAACCACCCACAACAGGGGTCCAAGAATAAGTGGTACCTGCCAGTCCTTGCAGCCAACAGCATTGGATGCCCATAGTCTGGAAGAAAAACCCACCCACCTATGCTCTCTAGGAAACAAGGTCACGCTTTTCTCACAGACACTCAGGGCGGTTGTCAGCCCCCGCCTTACTCAGTGCATAACCACCTTCTGCAGCCAGATATCTGTGCCTACACCAATTACCCCTGCTCATCTAGGACTGTAGGTGAGAATCTGCAGGGCACACTTGGTAACTGACTATCTGGATACTTGAGTTGAATCCATACAAGAAAAGTAAACAGACTCCTGGGCTCACATAACTAGTAACAGTTCTAACCACTTGGTGATAGGATAATAGAGTTTCAAAGGTACCAATAATCAAACTACCTCATGCAAGCAGCCTGTTTGGGCATATCAAAAGAAAAAAAAAAAAAAAAAAAAACAAGAAGCTAGGACACAGTATGGAAACATAAAATAAATAAATACAATAACTCATTGATGGATCTGAGACAACAGTCAATATCAAATCACATAAAGAGGCAGGCCATGATAGCTTCAGCAAGCCCCCAAAACAAAGAATTAAGAAATCTTCCAAATGAAGAGAATTTCCTGGAATTACTGGAGGTAGACTAGAAAAGATTAATATAGAGAACTCTTCAAGAGATCAGGGAGATCTGACGAAACACAGAACAAGCCAAGGAATGCACAAAGCATTAGAGGAACTTAAGCAGATTAAACAAGAGCATAATGAAAATTTAATAGGCTGCAAGAATCCAGAGAGAGAAAGCAAAAAGAAATGCAGAAGATTAAAAATAAAATTTCAGAATTAGACAATTCAATAAAAAGTCAATAGAGCAGAATTGAGGCAATGGAAGTCTGAATTAGTGAGTCTGAAGATAAAGCACTAGGCACCATCATATTTGAGGGAAAAAAAAGACCAAAAAAAAAAAAAATGAAGATACCCTAAGAATTATGTGGGAGTCTATCAAAAGGAATAGCCTACGAGTGATTGGAGTACCAAAACAGGGGGGTTAACAGAAGATACAGACAGAATTGTTGAAAATATGCTGGCAGAAAACTTCCCTGATATCATGAAAGATGAGAAGGTGCCTACCCAAGATGCTCATTGAACCCCACACAAGGTAGGTCCCAAAAAAAGTCACTAAAACATATTATAATCAAAGTTGCCAAAACCAAAGATAAAGAGAGACTTTTAAGAGCAGCTAGGGATTAAAAAAAAAAAAAGTCACCTACAAAGGAGAATCAACAAGACTAAGCTTCAACTACTCAGCAGAAACCATGCAAGCAAGAAGGCAATGGGGTGATACATATATAAAGCCTTGATGGAAAAAAATTGCCAACCAAGAATAATATATCCAGCAAAACTGTCTCTCAAGACATTTCAAGACAAACAGAAGTTTAGAGAATTTGCAAAAAGCAAATGCAAATTATAAGAAATACTAAATGGCGTCCTCTGGTTAGAAAGTCAATAACATCAGATAACAACCCAAAACTAGAACATAGGACAGAGGAACCAGATATGAACCCAGATAGAGGAATCACAAAAATAAATCAAAGCTAAAATGCTCAAAACAGGGAAGCAGAGATGTCATTATGTAAAAGATGACAACATTAAAACAAACGAAAAAAAAAGAGGGACTAAAAAGTGTAGTCACAGATCTTTCATTTGGAGAGGAAGTCAAGTCAATATAAAGAAATAAAAGATTATTTAAATTTAAAAAAATAGAGGTAAATATTAAGATAACCACAAAGGAAACTAACAATCCTATACATCAAAATAGAAAACAAGAACAACAAAAAGACTCAGGAAACCCAAAATCAATGACAATGAAAAAGAGGAAAAGAAAATATATAAAGGAAATGGCTCAGCACAGAAAATTAAGTGGAACAAAGAAAATGTCAACAACACACCAAAAAAAGACATCAAAATGACAGCACTAAACTCATACCTATCAATAATTATACTGAATGTAAATGGACTCAATGCACGAATAAAGAGACAGAGAGTGGTAGAATGGATAAAAAAAAAAAACACTATCTGTCTATATGCTGCCTATAAGAGAGACACCTTAGACCTAAAGACACAAAACAAACTAAACTTCAAATGATGGGGAAAAAATACATATCGAGCAAACAGCAATTAAAAAACAGCAGGAGTGGCAATATTAATTCCTAATAAAACAGACTTTAAAATCCACCACAAAGGATAAGGAAGGAAGGACACCATATAATGATTAAAGGGTCAATACACCAGGAGGATATAACCATAATAAATATTTATGCACCCAATGACAGAGCTCCAAAATACATAAAACAAACTCTAACAGCATTGAAAAGTGAGATAGACAGTTCCACAATAATAGTAGAAGACTTCAACACACCACTTTCAGTGAAGGGCAAAACATCCAGAAAGAAGCTCAATACAGATATGGAAACTCTAAATGCCACAATCAACCAACTTGACCTCATAGACATATATGGAACACTTCACCCAAAAGCACCCAAGTATACTTTGTTTCCCAATACACATGGAAACATTCTCCAGAATAGACAACATATTGGGCCATAAAGCAAGCCTTAACAGAATTCAAAACATTGAAATGTTACAAAGCATCTTTTCTGACCATAAAGCCATAAAAGTAGAAATTAATAACAGAAAAGGCAAGGAAAAAAATTAAACACATAGAAACCGAACAACACATTGCTCAAAAACCAATGGGTTATAGAGGAAATTAAGGGCGGAATAAAGAAATTCATAGAATCAAATGAGAATAAAAATGTATTTTACCAGAACCTTTGGAACACAGCAAAAGCAGTGCTCCAAGTTGAATTTATAGCAATAAATGCACACACCCAAAAAGAAGAAAGGGCCAAAACCAAAGAATTAACTGAAGAACTCAAACAACTAGAAAGAATAACAAAAGAAACCCTCAGGTATCAGAAGAAAGCAGATAATAAAAATTAAAGCAGAATTAAATGAAACAGAGAATAGAAAAACAATTGAAAGACTTAATAAGACCGAAAGCTGGTTCTTTGAAAAGATCAATAAAATCAATAAACCACTGGCCAAACTGACAAAAGAAAAACAGGAGAGGAAGCAAATAATCTGAATAAGAAATGAGATAGGTAATATCACAATAGATCCAACCAAAATTAAAAGAATCATATCAGATTACTATGAAAAATTGTTCTCTAACAAATTGAAAACCTAGAGAAGATGGACAAATTTCTATAAATATACTACCTAGCTAAACTAACACAAACAGATATAGAACAACTAAATAAACCTATAACAAAATATGAGATTTGAAAGGTAATTTAAAAACTTCTTACAAAAAAAAGCCCTGGCTCTGATGGCTTCACTGGAGAATTCTACCAAACTTTCAGAGAAGAGTTAACACTACTATTACTAAACGTATTTCAGAGCATAGACAAGGATGGAACACTCCCAAACTCATTCTATGAAGCCAACATAACCCTGATACCAAAACCAGGTAAAGACACCACAAAAAAGAAAATTACAGACCTATGTCCCTCATGAACTTAGACGCAAAAATCCTCAACTTAATTCTAGCCAATAGAATTCAACAACATATAAAAAAAAATAATTCACCATGACCAAGTGGGATTCATACCAGGTATGCAGGGATGGTTCAACATTAGAAAAACAATCAATATAATCAACAACATAAATACAACAAAAGATAAGAACCACATGATCCTATCAATTGATGCAGAAAAGGCATTTGACAAAGTTCAACACTCATTCATGATAAAAACTCTCAGCAAAATAGGAATAGAAGGAAAATTCCTCAACATAATAACGGGCATTTATACGAAGCCAACGGTCAACGTCATCCTAAATGGAGACAGTCTGAAAGCATTCTCCTTGAGATCACCACTCTTATTCAACATTGTGCTGGAGTTCCTAGCCAGAAAAACTAGGCTAGATGGAGAAATAAAGGGCATCTGAATTGGTAAGAAAGAAGTAAAAGTATCTCTATCTGCAGATGATATGATCTTATACCCAGAAAACCCTAAAGAATCCATGAGAAAACTGCTGGAACTAATAGAAGAGTTTAGCAGAGTATCAGAACACAAGATAAACATACAAAAATCAGTTAGACTCCTCTACCCCAACAAAGAGAACTTTAAAGAGGAAATCACCAAATCAATACCATTTACAATGGCCCCCAAGAAGATAAAATACTTAGGAATAAATCTGACTAGAGACATAAAAGATCTATACAAAGAAAACTACAAGACACTACTGCAAGAAACCAAAAGAGACCTGCATCAGTGGAAAAACATACCTTGCTCATGGATAGGAAGACTCAAAATTATGAAAATGTCTATTCTACCCAAAGCGATCTAAAGATACAATGCAATCCTGATCCAAATTCCAATGGCATTTTTTAATGAGATGGAGTAACAAATCACCAACTTCATATGGAAAGGGAAGAGGTCCCTCATAAGTAAACATTACTGAAAAAGAACAAAGTGGGAGGGCCCACACTACCTGATTTTAGAACCTGTTAGACCACCACAGTAGTCAAAACACCTGATACTGCTACAACAACAGTTACCTAGACCAATGGAACAGAACTGAGAATCCAGACATAAATTCATCTACCTATAAGCAGCTGATATTTGACAAAGGCCCAAAAGACAGTCTCTCTAGCAATGGTGCTGGCATAACTGGACATCCAGCTGCAGAACAATGAAACAAGACCCATACCTCACACCATGCACAAAAACTAACTCAAAATGTATCAAAGACCTAAATATAAAATCTAAAATGATAAAGATCATGGAAGAAAAATAGGGACAACACTAGGAGCCCTTATACATGTTTATTGTATAAACAATATACAAAACATTACTAGCAATGCACAAACACCAGAAGAGAAACTAGACAACTGAGAGCTCCTAAAAATTAAACACTTATGCTCATCCAAAGACTTCACCAAAAGAGTAAAAAGACAACCTACAGACTGGGAAATCATTTTGGCTATGAAAAATCCAATCACCAACTGATCTCTAAAATCTACAAATTATTGTAAAACCTCAACTACAAAAAGACAAATAACCCAATTAAAAAATGGGCAAAGTATATGAATAGGCACTTCATCAAAGAAGACATTCAGGCAGCTAACAGACACATGAGGAAATTGTCACGATCGTTAGCCATTAGAGAAATGCAAATGAAAGCTACAATGAGATACCATCTCATCCCAACAAGGTGACGTTAATCTAAAAAACACAAACTAATAAGTGTTGGAGAGGTTGTGGAGAGACTGGAACACATACACTGCTGGTGGGAATGTAAAATGGCCCAACCACTTTGGAAATCAATTTGGTGCTACTTTAAAAAGCTAGAAATAAAACTACTGTACAATCCAGCAATCCCACTCCTTGTAATGTATCCTAGAGAAATAAGAGCCTTCACATGAATAGATACATGCACACTGATGTTCATTGCAGCACTGTTTACAATAGCAAAAAGATGGAAGCAACCAAGGTACCCATCAACGGATGAATGGATACATAAATTGTGGTATATTCACACAATGGAATACTACTCAATAATAAAAAACAAATATGAATCTGTGAAACATTTCATAACATGGAGGAACCTGGAAGGCATTATGCTGAGTGAAATTAGTCAGACACAAAGGACAAGTATTGTATGAGACCACTATTATAAGAACTCAAGAAAAGGTTTAAACACAGAAGAAAACATTCTTTGATGGTTATAAGGGTGGAGAGGGAGGGAAAGGAGTATTCACTAGTTAGATAAAAATAGCAGACAAGAATTATTTTAGGTGAAGGGAAGGACAACACACAATACAGGGGAAGTGAGCACAACAGGACTAACCCAAAAGCTAAGAAGTTTCCTGAATACAACCAAACACTTCGAGGGACAGATAGTAGGGGCAGGGGTTTGGGGACCATGGTTTCAGTGGGTATCTAGGTCAACTGGCATAACAAAGTGTATGAAGAAAATGTTCTGTATCCCACTTTGATGAGTGGCGCCTGGGGTCTTAAAAGCTAGCAAGTGGCCATCTAATGTGCATCAATTGGTCTCAACCCATCTGGAGCAAAGGAGAATGAAGAACACCAAAGGCACAAGGAAAATATGAGCCCAAGAGAAAGTGAAGGCCACATAAACCAGAGACTCAATCGGCCGAAGACTGGAAGAACTAGATGCTGCCCGGCTACCACCAATGACTGCCCTGTCAGGGAACACAACAGAGAATTCCTGATGGAGCAGGAGAAAAGTGAGATGCAGACCTCAAATTCTAGTAAAAAAAAAAAAAAAAGACCTGACTTAATGGTCTGACTGAGACTGTGGGGACACCAGAGGTGATAGCCCCCAGACTCTGTTAGCCCGGTACTGAAACCATTCCCAAAGCCAACCCTTTAGAGAAAGATTAGTCTGAACTATAAGACATAAAATGATACTGGTGAGGAGTGTGCTTCTTAGCCAAGTAGACACATGAGACTATGTGGGCAGCTCCTGTCTGGAGGCAGGACGAGAAGGCAGAAGAGGGACAGGAGCTGGTTGAATGGACACGGGAAACACAGGGTGGAGAGAAGGAGTGTGCTGTCACATTGTAGGGAGAGCAATTAGGGTCACATAACAATGTGTATATAAGTTTTTATATGAGAAACTGGCGACTTGTAAGCTTTCACTTAAAGCACAATAAAATAAATAAATAAAATAAAGTTTCAGTGGACCAATATCGTTTTTCAAAGTGCACAACCAATAAGAAAAAAAATAATAACATGCATCTGTGTATATTGGAAAATGTGGACTTAGTGTTGTTTTAAAAATTTAGATTTAGAAATAAATTATAGAATTCTGCAAGATACATTCTTAGTGCTGTTTTGATGGGCAATAAGTCACGAAAAAGTGGGTTATGTTTCTAAAGGACATAAGGGGCAATGAAAAAAAGAAGAATTTCCTGATGTTACTTCTCAGGAACAATAGTGTCAATCACTTCAAAGAACCAGAAATTTGACAAATTATATTTCTAAAAATGTTTGCTTGGATTCAAAGATCCTAGATTCTAAACAAAAATCAGTGTTTGAAAGAAATTGTTATTTGGATATTTTAGAGACAGTAATAGAGTTCTCCATGAGATTTTTTCCTTTCTTAGTGTTCCACCTAAAACTCTACTTCTCTTTCCTGAGCTGTATCTTGACCTTAACACTCTGTGCTATGCTAGTCATGTAAGCTACCCTTTCCCATTTCTCACATAACTTGCACTGTCATTGTCCTTCAATATAAAATAGGTTACGAGTGGAAATTTGCCAGTGGCATGAAATCAAGCTACATTCCAGTTTTACTCAATATTACCAAACTGAAACCAGACCGGTTGCCATCTGGTTGATTCCGACTCATAGTGACCCAGTAGGACACAGTAGAACTGCCCAGTAGGGTTTCCAAGGAGCGGCTGGTGGATTCCAACTGCTGACCTTTTGGTTAGCAGCCAAGCTCTTAACCACTGTGCCACCAGAGCTCCTTACTCAGTACTAGGAAATTTAAAATTTGTCCATATCTCTGTAAGCAATCTACAATTTTTCTTGCTGTCTAACTTCTTGCTTTATTTTTTTTAATATTGGTGCTTCTGCTCAAATTAACCTTATTTAATTATCCAAAATTTCCAGATTAGTCTCTGAAATAACTTCCTGTTCTGAATAATATAAAGGAGCATGACACTCAAAATGTAAAATAATTATACTTGCTTAAAATTTTTAAATATTTAAATATTTTCCCCCAGATATTTAGAGTATGGTTCACACATGTGGATTTGATTAATATGTTGATGGTAAACTGAATATGGTATAAAATTGGACACTACCATGTATACAAAGTCATCTGGATAGAGGGTAATACTCTGACCCTATTCTAAAAAGCAAGAGAAAGGCCATCTAAGAGGAAAGGAATATGAAATGAATTTATCTACCCACTTTTAAAATTTTTCCAATAGTATATCCACATTCAAAAGTTTAAAAAACAGTCATTCACATTTAATTTATATAGATACTAATCAGCAGTTTCATTTCGCACTCACTACCTCTCTAGGTCATGTAAACTCTCAAATTTCATAAATAATAGTTCTGTCAGATTCCCCCTGAGACATACAGAAGTGTACTTCAAGATACTTACAAAAATAAAAATAAAAAGAAGTTGCCATCTAGTCAATTCTGACTCATAGCAACCCTATACGAGAGAGTAGAACTGCCCCATAAGGTTTCCAAGGAGCGGCTGGTGGTCTTTTCAGAATGATATGACATGGATTCTCTCTTTTATCATCAAATAACTTATAAACATGTATCCAAACATTTATTTTGATATGGAAATTGAGATAATTTGCTTTATGTGTGTTAAAGGTCAATTATGGGATTTTACATACTTATATTACCAAAAAAAAAAAAAAAAACATACCCAGTGCCGTCGAGTCGATTCCAACTCATAGGACCCTATACAGCAGGGTAGAACTGCCCCATAGAGTTTCCAAGGAGCACCTGGCGGATTCAAACAGCCGACCCTTTGGTTAGCAGCTGTACCACTTAATCACTACGCCACCAGGGTTTCCATACTTATATTAGGAAACAATAAAATTAGAACAAGCCCACCTGAGCCAAAGTACAACCTTGAGCATATACCACCTGAATTTAGAGACCACCTAAAGAACAGATTTGATGCACTGAACGCTAATGACTGAAGATCAGATGAGTTGTGGAATGATATCAAGGACGTAACACATGAAGAAAGCACCCAAACCAAAACCAAACCTACTGCTGTCAAGTGGATTCCGACTCATAGCGACCCTATAGGACAGAGGAGAACTGCCCCATAGAGTTTCCAAGGAGTGCCTGGTGGATTCCAACTGCCAACCCTTTGGTTAGCAGCGTAGCACTTAACCACTATGCCACCAGTGTTTCCTGGTGGCATAGTGGTTAAAAACATAAGAAAGAAAAAGATAAATTAAAAAGATAAGAAACAAAGAAAAGACCAAAATGGATGTCAGAAGAGACTCTGAAACTTGCTCTTGAATGTCAAATAGCTAAATCCAAAGGAAGAAATGATGAGATAAAAGACCTGAACAGAGGATTTCAAAGGGCAGCTCGAGAAGACAAAGTTAAGTATTATAATGACATGTACAAAGACCTGGAGGTAGGGAACCAAAAGGGAAGAACACGCTTGGCATTTCTCAAGCTGAAAGAACTGAAGAAAAAATTCAAGCCTTGAGTTGCAATATTGAAGGATTCTATGGGGAGACACTGGGTACTGAGTTTTATGGGGAAAATATTAAACAGCACAGGAAGCATCAAAAGAAGATGGAAGGAATACACAGAGTCACTATATCAAAAAGAATTGGTCGACATTCAACAATTTCAGGAGGTAGCATATGATCAAGAACCACTGAAGGCACTGGCAAAAAACAAGGCTCCAGAAATTGACAGAATACCTATTGACATGTTTCAGCAAATGAATGCATCACTGGAAGTGCTCACTTATTTATGCCATATTTATGCCTATTCTCAAAAGAGTTGATCCAACACAACATGGAAATTATCAATCAATATCATTAACATCACACACAAGTAAAATTTTGCTGAAGATCATTCAAAAGCAGCTGCAGCAGTGCATCAACAGAGAACTGCCAGAAATTCAGGCCAGATTCAGAAGAGGACATGGAACCAGGGATATCATTGTTGATGCCAAATGGATCCTGGATGAATGCAAAGGCATTCGACTGTGTGGATTGTAAAAATTATGGATAATATTGTGAAGAATGGGAATTCCAGAACAGTTAATTGTCCTTCTAAGGAACTTGTACATAGATCAAGAGATCATTCGAAGAGAACAAGGGGATAGGTGTTTGTCAGGGTTGTATCCTTTTACTATACCTATTCTATGAGTTGGAATCGACTCGGCAGCACTGGATTTTTTTTTTTTTAATTCAGTCTGTATGTTGAGCAAATAATCTGATAAACTGGACTTTATGAAGATTGGAGGAAGACTCATTAACAACCTGCATTATACAGATGACACAACCTTGCTTGCTGAAAGTGAAGAGGACTTGAAGCTCTTACTAATGAAGATCAAAGACCACAGCCTTCATTATGGATTACTTCTCAACATAAAGAAAACAAAAATCCTCACAACTGGACCAATGAGCAACATCGTGATAAATGGAGAAAAGATTGAGGTTGTCAAGGATTTTGTTTTACTTGGATCCAAAATCAACACCCATGGTCAAGCAGTCAAGAAATCAAAAGATACATTTAATCGGGCAAATCTGTTGCAAAAAGACCTCTTTAAAGTGTTGAAAAGCAAAGATGTCATTGTGAAGACTAAGGTGTGCCTGACCCAAGCCATGGTGTTTACAATCGCCTCACATGATGTGAAAGCTGGACAATGAATAAGGAAGACAGAAGAGGAATTGATGCCTTTGAATTGTGGTTTTGGTGAAGAGTATTGAATATACCATAGACTGCAGAATGAACAAAAAAATCTGTCTCAGAAGAAGTACAACCAGAATGCTCCTTAGAAGCAAGGATGGTGAGACTATGTCTCATATAACTTGGACATGTTATCAAGAGGGATCAGTTCCTGGAGCAGGACATCATGCTTGGTAAAGGAGATGGCCAGAGAAGAATAGGAAGACCCTAAAGAAGTTGAATTGACATAGTGGCTGCAACAATGGGCTCAAGCATAATAATGATTGTGAGCCTGGCCCAGGACCAGATTGTTTCATTCTGTTGTACATAGGGTCTGTATGAGTTGAAACCTACTCAAAGGCACCTAACAACAATATACTTATATTAGGCACTTATATTATTCTTGATCCCCTAGAACTTTTGGTTCTCAATTGGGTGGTGGTGGTGGTGGTGGTGGTGGTGGTGGTGGTGGTGGTGTGTGTGTGTGTCTGTGTGTGTGTGTGTGATATCAGAACTTGATTGATGCAAGGGGTGGTGCAGGCTTGGGGTAGGAGATGGGGAAACAATTCTAACAGCCACTGACTGCCCACCTATCCCTCCCACAGAGATCCTCATCTAAGAGAACTACTATCCAAATGCATGGGCCCATTTTATATGAAAACTTGTCAGTTTTCTTAGTTCTTTGGGGAGTTACAGAATTTGATGAATAGCCCTAATTCATTTTTTGTAGCTTTGTCTTTCTCCATTTCTAATAGAAGTCAGAGACAAAACTCGATTTAACATGAAATCCTCCAAGTTGTATTCTGTATTAGCACAGCTACTATAACAAGAACAAGAAAATCAATGGTTTAATACAACAAAATTTATTTCTTTTTCATGAAACTAGTCAATGCAGAAGTTATTGGCCAGAAAGTATCTTTCCTTTATGTGATGGTTTGTGGGTCCAATCTTCTTTCATCTTATGACTTCATCATTCCATTCAGTTAGAAAGACCTTTGTATTCAGGTGAAAAGGGAAAAGAAGGTAGAGAAGACACTGTCATATTTTAACCATGTAGGCCCAAACATGACATATTTCAGTATCTAGAAGTCTAGTCACTAAGATCATTGAAAGAGGAATTATCAGTCTTCTGATTGTCATGTGTCTGAATGCTAGCAGAAAAGTGGACTAGAGGTTGGGGAGTCGCTTCATTTATCAAGTTTAATTGGAGTCCTCAGTCATCATTTTTAGTGGCTGTATAGCATATGTCTGTTAGAATGAACCACAATTTACCATACCAATTTCTACCTAAACCAAAACCACAAAACCAAACCCATTGCTGTCGAGTTGATTCCAACTCTTAGTGATCCTATGTATATAGATATATATCTTTATATAATAATTTCTTAAGAAAAATTCTTATGATGGAATTATTGAGTCAGAATGTGTATATTGTTAAAATTTTGATGCTTATATACAAATCTGATTTGTGAGAAAGTTTCTATTGGTTATCACTAAGTTGTAGTTGGTTATTGATTTTATAGGATAAGTAATTCCTTTGCAATTATTATTTTACTAATTTCTTCAAATGTGGAATAGATGTTAAATTTTATTAATCATTGCCCATTGCATACTGAGCATATATATGTTTTATTTTCTTTGAACTATCGATACAGTAAATTCTTAAAAGACTTATTGAATTATCTTTGAATTCCTGGAGAAAATCCCACTTGATTATGACATTTTATTCATTTAAAGTACTTCTGATTCCTAGTTGAATGTTTATTAGTAAATGTGATTAGTCTGAAGCAATCTTCTTTTTCCTATCTTTTAAAGATTTGGCACCAGAGTTGTGTTTGCTTAGTAAAAAGAATTGGAAAAAATTCCTTCTTAGCCAAAGTTTTGGAATAGCTTTATTATCATAAGAAGTGTGTATTCTGAACCCACCCATAAAATGTTTTTGATTAGAACAACTATTCTGATATTTTAAAAAAAAAAAATAAAATCTTTAAATTTTAGATTCAAAATGTAAGGTAAAAAAGACAAGTTGTGTTTGGGATACCAGGAGAAGCTCTGCAGGTGGTTCTGTATGGGAGGTGGGACCACTTACCTCGGAATTAGACAGCCCCATCTTTGCATTCTGCCTATACTACTTGCTGACCATATCATTTCTCTTAGCCTGTTTCTCCACACATAAAATAGGATAATAACAATAATTAATAAGATACTGTATTTACGATAGTGTTCCTGGGTGGTGCAATCAGTTAAGGGCGAAAGGTTAGCAGTTTGAATTCACCCATAGGTGCCTCAGAAGAGGACCCTGGTGACCTACTTCTGAAGGGTCATAGCCTTGAAAATCCTATGGAGCCCAGTTCTATTCTGCAACACATGAGGTTGCCATGAGTTGGAATTGACTCAAAAGCAAATACTTTTTGTTTTTTTTGTACTTACTTTTGCAGTAAAATCAATAAAATTATGACCTCTATACCATAGCCAAAGAAATAAAATATAAAATGTGGAGAAATATCATTACAGAATGGAATTCACCAAGAATTAAAGAAGACGTTTTCTTAATTTAAATGCTAAAAACATCTAGTAAATATCTTGAGCATCAGAAATAAAAATGTGGATTTCTTGGCAGGCGAAAATGTCTCAAGATATAACTTTTATGACCAAGATCCTTGATGGAGATTTCTGGACTGAGAATCATTAACATATCCCTCTTTTGGCTTAGAACAGACTCAGGTACATTTAACATTCCTATGACGAAGTGCTTCTCTAACTTCCTCTAATATCAGAATCACCTGGAGGGGTCGTTGAAGAACAGTGATTCTGATTCAGCAAATCTTGGATGAGGTCAGGTAATTTGCATTTCTAACAAGTTCTCTGGTGATGTGGATGGTGCTGGTTCAATGGCCACACTGTGAGAATTACTGCTACAGAGAACATAGTTTTTCTGTCAATGAAGCAATTCCATGAGACAAACTATCTCCGGTAGTCAAGGCTTCAACAGGCTTCATCTCTTTTGATCATCACAATTTCATGAGATGGTTAGACAGATACTAGTATCTCCATTATGTACATGAAGAAATAGCCCTGTGATTTTTCCCAGATGCACAGTTAATAGCACTAAAGAAAGCATTAGAACCTCGACCTCTGTCAAGAGAATTTCGTCCAGATACGAAGATGATATAACAATGGAAGCAGAGGAACACAGAGATTGCAAGATGCTACGATGCTGGCATTGAAAATAGAGGATGATGTCATGAGTCAAGAAATGAATTTGGCCTCTAGAAGCTAGAAAACGCAAGGAAGCAAATTTTTCCCTAGAGCCTCCAGGAGAACAGCCCCAGAGACTCATTTTAGAACTTGTGACCTCCAGAACTGTAATAGAATAAATTTGTGTTGTTTTAACTACTAAATTTGTGGTAATTTGTTTCAGCAGCCATAGGAAACCAATAAAATGGCCAAATAAGTTTGTGAAATGCTACATGTTTGAACTTCCTTTTCAAAATTCACAGTGCATATTAATGCAATAATGTCAAAAATAATAACCCTCAGTTAACGGTTTTAGTGTTTACATCAATATTTAATTTGAATGGGTGATGCCTTATGATATGAAAACCGTATATATATATATACTGCTAACAATCTTGAGCATTATTTTATTTCATGATGGCAAAAGTTTGAAATAGAGAGAAATGAAATATTTAAAAATTTTGTGTTGTATTTTATATTTTGTAATAAACCTAATTTATATTTTAGGAAGAAATATGTCCTGATAAATCAATCATTAGAAACTCTGAGAGTCTTCTTAACATCCTTACAGAGCATTATCAACATAGTTGAAGTGAACTCTAACTTTTAAAGTGGTTTGGCATATCTTAATTGGAGAGAGAATCAATCTAAAGGTCAGGTGGCTTTTAAAAACATTTGTTCTCAGGATCAATTTCTGGCTAGAAATATAGTTTTGTATAGCAAAATGACTTTTCTTGAGTTATTAGAATGTGTTTTTTCTAGTTTTTTGTGGGTTTCCCACAGGTGACATGTCAGAAGAAATTTCTCTGGCATCCCAACTATTTCTCACTTTGGGGAATAACTTATTGTAGAACTAGAAATACCACAAAAATAAAGGGAACTTAAATAATCCAAAACAAATAGAGGCTTATCCTATTTACTAAAAATATATGCATTGAATTTCTATTTTAATCCAGATCTGAAACTAATTACTGATGACTCAGAAATATAGTCCTTCTTCTCAAGATGCTTATGTTAACATTTTTTAAAACCTCTAGCTTTCTCAGCCTTCCTTAACTTAAATAAAAACCTCAAGGATCTGTGCTAATTAAAAGGAAGAATTCTTTGACTCTAAGGTATTTTCAGCATTAATCCAAGATAATCTCCCCATTTCAAATTCCTTTAATTTAATCGCATACACAAAGCTCCTTTTACTATGTAAGATAACATGTTCACAGGTTCCAAGACTCAGGGCGTGGTCGTCTTAAAGAGGCCATTATTTAGCCTACAGCCATGGAGTCCTCTTTTTCACAAAATACCCATTTACAATCTTGTAGAAACAGTGTTCTGTAGAACGAAGTTTGGGAAACTTGCATGTTTGGCAATTTGATGAGAAGATGGAAAGCTTTTCAGATTCTGGTGGTAGAAATGAGACAATGAAGAGTAAGCTGTACAGCAAAGGCCAATTTAACATGGAGAAACCGTAATTGTTAAAGACCAATGGTTTGTGAGTAGAACCAATTGTGTGAACATGAATGATCAAATGAGGTAAAGAAAAACCCTAGGACCCAGTCCTAACATACCTCTGGATTCCTAAAATGCTACATTGAGTACTTTTTAAGATGATTATGGAATAATGCAAAAATGTAATAAAGGAATAAAAGATGAATATGATTTCTATGACCTGCTGATAAGGGGAGCTCGTATGTTTAATGTGAAAGTGCCATGGTAATGAGGGTAATTAGAATATGGGACTAAGAAAGTTCATAGGGTTATATGAGGTTGATGTGAGTTGCTTGCCTTAATGTTGTGCCAAACAGCATACTCCCTTGACAATGCCAAGGCAAAAAAGGGCATAAAATCTTGTTTCAATTAAGAGGCAGCACAGTATAGTAGCTATGGGTGCATGCTCTAAGGCCAGATTGCCACATGTGAATCATTGCTTCTTCACCTTAAGTGCAGTCCTTTCGCCTCTTTGTACCACAGTTTCCTTATCTGTAAAATGAGGACAATAATCACATCTACACTTATAAAAAAAAAAAAAACACTTATAGTGAAGATTAAATGGCCAATTTAAGTGCATTACACAGCACGGGCTCGATACATTTTATCTATTGTTATTACAATTCCTCTGGCTTCCCAGGAGGAAAGTAAAGGGCACCAATAGCAGGGAAAGATAACCCAGAGTTAAATGCGAGCATGTCATTTTCTGAGCATATCTTTTCTGACAAGGAGTGGCTGAATATCTGGCTATACAGCAGTGACATGGAAGAAAGAATAATTCTTTTCTGACAAGCCTAATTGATGATGTGAAGTCACTGTTCATCCTACACCCATTAGCAGAAAATCATGCCTTAAATAAAGAAAATTCCTTTGCCACGTGGTTCACAAATACTAGTCCACTTTGGAATTAGCTTGGGATATTAAAATGTACTGGTGCCTAGCTCCCACCTCTAAGAGATTCTTATTTACTTGTCCTAGAGTGCAACCTTGGTGTAAATATTTGTAAAGACTCCCTTGATGATTCCAATGTGAACTCAAGTTTGAGAACCATTGCCCTTGCTGGTTAAAAGACTGTTAGGTAACGAGGAGACACATCACGCTTGCCAGGGAGCAACGTGCTTCATCTCTGCACTTTTACCACCTGTGAGTTACTACCAGTGTTTTCATCTCTTTGAGTTGCTGTAGATACGTTGTATTAAGCCATAGACATCAGTACATATTAAACTGTTTTTAACCTATAAAAATGACAACTTCATAGATCATGGTTCTTAGTCGGAGTTACACAGAATAGCTTTTGTCCTAATAAAGTACCACTGAAGCTTGCTAATCTTGGGCTTGCATATTGCTAGCCAATACAGCTTTTCTGCTACTTCTTCCATCTGGAATGTCTTCACTTTGAACTCCACCAGTAGAAATTTTATTTAACCTTGAAGCAGGGCTTCAAACTGGTTCAAACCTGTTTAGTCATGGCTGATGAAGAGCAACCAGAAGATACTGGAAGTTTTACAATTTGGGTGATTCGAAACCATAACTGGAATGGGAAAAATTGCAGGTCAAATCCCTGATATGGGAGACTCGGAAGAGGTATAATGAGCCCTTTCGGGAGCCTGATGCGTGAGATTGGATTATTGCCAGGACTGAGGGGAACAACACTGTCTTGGTCATCTAGTGCTGCTATAACAGAAATACTACAAGTGGATGGCTTTAACCAAGAGAAGTTTATTCTCTCACAGTCCAGTAGGCTAGAAGTCTGAATTCAGGGTGCAGAGTCCAGGGGAAGATTTTCTCTCTCTGTCAGCTCTAGAGGAAGCTCCTTGTCATCAGTCTTCCCTCGGTCTGGGAGCATCTCAGTGTAGGAACCTCAGGTCCAAAGAATGTGCTCTGCTCCCGGTGCTGCTTTCTTGGTGGTATGAGGGCCCCCTGTCTCTCTGCTCCCTTCTCTCTTTTATATCTCAAAAGAGATTGTCTCAAGACATTATCTAAACTTATAGATCTCAACAATATAACTACAGCTAATCCATCTTATTACATCATAGTGATAGGATTTACAACACAGGGGAATCACGACAGATGATAAAATGTTAGAAAACCATACAATACTGAGAATCATTACCTAGCCAAGTTGACAGATATTTTGGGCGGACACAATTCAATCCATAACGGACACACACTCAAAGCAGGACTGTTCTGGTGTCGCTTCCTTGGCCATGATTGAATAGGGAAGAACCGGTTTGAAGCCCCACCTTGAAGCCCTAGTTCCAGTGCTACATTCTCCGCTGGTGACTTATGTTGGAGAATGCTACAAGCCTTGACCGTGGAGAAAGGAGAAACTCGCAGGAATATGGCAGTGATAAAAAGAAAAGAAAAATGGACATGTGCTTTTCCCAGAGAATCAATAAAGAATTAAGTAAAAAATCTGGAAAACCAGTGAATAAGGAAGGATGGGGAACAGAACTCCAGTGAGAATGGTGATGGGGCAGAGAGTTGGAATCATGACATTAAATTCCATGAACTGTAAGACAGCAAAACGGAAATGTAAGGATGGGATACAGTGGAGGGGAGAGGTGGGGTGCATAGCACCAAGCAACACTGCAAAGCATGAGAATCTAATTGATGGCATGGAGATCAGCTGAAGATAGAATGATGCATGTGCATTTAGGATACTTTAGTAAAAACACAATGTTGGCTGCAAGCAATTAGATGTTAGAATTAAATTATACTTACTGCTGTTATATTTATATTCAATTTAAATTGTGTATAATTAAGTAAACTAGCATACGAGATTGGTGTGAACTGTTTTCATGTCTTCCTTCTCAGCACACTTTATTGAAGGAAAGAAGTATATGGTGACCTAAGGCAATGAGACGTCACTCTTTGTTTGTGCCTGATCCCTTGAGTTCCCTGTGTAACGAAAAAATAGTGAAAGTTCCATACCATACTCAGAAGGAAGAATATCTCACTCTGGGAGCAATGAGGGTCAATTTCCCACACGTCCCATCACCACCAGGTTATGGACCTCTTCCCCATTGCCCAAGCCTTTCCTTTTCCTGAGTCAGGGAAGAGTGGGGGTGGCTCCATTCCTTATTCCATTTCTCCTATTCTCGGTGTACTAGGCCTCATGGAGAGACCAATTTTCATTAATGACATCAATTGCAGGTGGTTACCCTTATTCAAACACCTTTGTACTTCTCTTTTATGATTCTCATTGCCAACAAGTTGATGGACTTTGATTAGCATCCTGGGGCCTCAGCACCACCAGTTACAAAGGAAGAAGAGGAACCAAGACCAGGACGAGTAAAGGAGAACTAATCTAGCAGTACGGCTTGTCCTGAAGGATGGTAGCTACATTATAACACGTGATGATAAAATATGAGGATGTCAGCAGGCGCAGGTTTCCCAGGAGATTAGAACTGTGGTTGGGATAAGACAGAGGTTGTAATTTGATGTCACAGTGGTAGATACCTGGCCAGCAAATTGGAATGCACTAAGAAGACCACACTCTCTGGGGAAAGAGATTTGTTGTTAAAAGGTATTCACAAAGACTCAGTGGGAAATAGGAGTACTAGACAGGGAAATGAAGCAAAATCTCTAGCTGAGGAGATTGGTCCTTGTGTTTTGAGTAAATTTGTGCCCAGAGTCATTGGTGCACACTGGATTCTGTGTTAGCCTATATTTGCCTGTATAATGCCTGCTTCAACCAAGATGACATCAGCAACTAACTGGGCCTGGGCTGCTAGAAATGGGAATTCATAGCTAGAGGCAAAAACATTGAGAGCATAGTCAGGCTGATATAACTGTTGCCAGTGTGCTTCCCATATGCCTTCTACTTGAGGGTAAACACCTCAAGAGCATGAATAATGCCTCATTTATATTGCACCCCAGGAGAAACTGGTGCTTATTGTAAATTTGGAAGATACAACCACAGAGAATTTTGACAGTTCTTTATGATAATAGGCAGAGCTTCTTGATAAATTTATACTGCATTCCATCTGTAGATACACTTGTTCTTGAATTATAATTGGTGTATCACTGCCATCTGGCATATCATGGCTAAGCCGAGAACCTTCTCCAGAAAGTGGAAAGTCAGCGGTAATAAATAGCAGCTTGTGTCCAGTGTGAAGAAATGACATAGTTCTGGGCCTTAATCCACTGCCACCACAACTCCTGGGACAAAAATGGAATAAAGCATGAACACTAAACACCTGTTATGATGCATAATGACAAAGGAATGGGGGTGATGAATGTATGGGGTTTGTTGAGAGAATAACAAGGACTCAAATTTGGCTGGTGGTTAAGGGACTTGTCATTTGTCAAATGCATTTCACTCTTTTTCATCTATGTGATTTTGCTCATGCAACTTCTGCTGCCTCAAATCCCTCCCAATAGTATTACTGTGAAATTCTTCCTGTACTTCAGGCCTAGGTTGAATGGTACCTCTCATCTGAAGCTTTCCCCGATTCTTCATTTCAAGGATGATATCTCATTACTTTTTTATATATACTCTTTTTTATCCATATGTCTAAATATCAGTGGCCCCTGGTCCTAGTTTTTGGGCCTCTTCTTTATCCATGCCATGATTATCCTGTCCCAAGGGTTTCAGTGTCATCTCTAATTGTTAACTCCCTTTTTTTTTTCCAACATAGACCTCTCCCCTACCTACATCTTCTCTTGAATATTAACAGAATTCTCAAATTTAACATGAGGGAGGAACTTTCGATGTTGTCCTCCCAAATTGTTCTCTCCTATTCTTTTTATTCTTCATTTTAGTGAATAGCCTTATCATTGATGAAGGTCAATAGATAAATATTATATTTTTATGCAAATAACACCCACCTTCTACTTTTGTTTGCCAGCCGTGCCCTCTCACTCCCCAGAGGTATTTTCATAAGTGCACTATGCTAATTTTTTTTACAGCAACATGAAATTTTTTTACAGCACTTATGAAAATACCTCAAGGAAGGAGGGCATGGTTGGTAAACAAATGTAGAAAGTGTATGTTATTTGCTTTAAAATACAGTAAATAATAAATAAGAGGAGTAATCTTTGATAACTCTTTCTCTCAAATCAGACATCATCCCGTACACTCTGAGAAAATCTTGGCAGCTCTATTTTACAATATATACTGAATAGGAATGTATTTTATCTTTCCACTACCATCCTAGGTTAACCCACCATTTTCTCTAGCCTGAACCTCTCTGCCCGAGCCTCCTAACAGATTTTCCAGATACCACTCCTCCAGCTCTTTTTCCACAGAGCAACCAGAATAATTTTTTTCAAAATTTAATACCCCTACTCAGAACCCTCCAATTTTATCTTATCTCAGCACTTTGTATTTTATCTTACCTTGTATTTTGTCTTAGAACAAAAGCTCAAGTCTTTTATTGTGACTTACAAAGCCTTACATGATTTTTCCCCTGGCCTGTCCTCCAAAACTTAACTCCCAACACCCATTCCCCCAACCCACTTATCTTCCCCTGAAATTGCCTCATTGCTGCTCTTTGGACATCTGGGCTCACTGTACTTTTGGGCTCCTGCATTTGTGGTTTCTCTTCCTGAAATATTCCTCCTCTATCCTTATTTTTTTTTTTTCTTCTATCCTTATTTGGCTGACCCCCTACTTCACTGGGTCTCTGTCACATTGCCGTAGCTTCTAAAAGACCTTTCCTGATAGCACTTCTTTAAAAGAACTGTCCTGTCCCTGTTGTTACTCTTTATCCCCTTACACTAATTTATTTGTCTCCATACGGTTTATCTGTATCTGGTAATACATTATATACTCATTTATACATCTGTTTACTATCTTTCTAATACCACGGGCATGTAGCTCCCCTAGGGAAAGATCCTTGTCTTAGTTATTGTTGTATCCCCAGCATTTAAAATAGTAACAGGATCAGAGTAGGTATCATTAAGTTTTTGTTAAATAAATAAAGGGAATGTTATAGCATTTTCTTTGAAACCTATTCACAACATTTTTATTTTATTATAGTTATTTAAGTATATATCTAATATTCCCTAGAGCACTATAAGCACTACAGTGGACTCAACCGTACCAATGCTCATAATACGGCATTGGACTGGACAAAGTTTTGTGCTGCTATACACAAGCTCGCCATGAGTAGGAACTGACTCTACAGCAAGTAACAACAACACAAGTATTATAATTCTTCAGGGCAGGAAAAGTGTCCATGTATCCTACACAGAACCTACTGCATAGACTTGTATTTAATGATACAGAATAAACATATATTTAACTAAATTTCTTATTTAAGAGAGAAATGAAAGTAGTGCTTAGAAGTTCAGTATATTAGGCTAAGAAAGTTGAAAGCAGAGAAGGCCACTGTGGAGCCATTTATATAGGTTCTAGTAGAAAAATATGACTACTTCATACCCCAATTCAGGACTGGCATCCTCTTAAAAATTTTTAAAAACAACTGTAATAATTTAGTTGTTGTTATTGTTGTTGTTAGGTGCCGTCGAGTCGGTTCCAACTCAAAGCGACTCTATGCACAACAGAACAAAACACTGCCCGTTCCTGTGCCATCCTTACAATTGTTGTTATGCTTGAGCTCATTGTTGCAGCCACAGCGTCAATCCACCTCATTGAGGGTCTTTCTCTTTTCCACTGACCCTCCACTCTGCCAAGCATGATGTTCTTCTCCAGGGACTGATCCCTCCTGACAACATGTCCAAAGTATGTAAGACCCAGTCTCGCCATTCTTGCCTCTAAGGAGCATCCTGGCCGCACTTCTTCCAAGACAGATTTGTTCATTCTTTTGGCAGTCCATGATATATTCAATATTCTTCGCCAACACCACAATTCAAAGGCGTCAACTCTTCTTCAGTCTTCCTTATTCATTGTCCAGCTTTCACATGCATATGATGCGATTGAAAATACCATAGCTTGGGTCAGGCGCACCTCAGTCTTCAGGGTGACATCTTTGCTCTTCAACACTTTGCTTCAGATTTGCCAAGTGCAATGCGTCTTTTGATTTCTTGACTGCTGCTTCCATGGCTGTTGATTGTGGATCCAAGTAAAATGAAATCCTTGACAACTTCAATCTTTTCTCCGTTTATTGTGATGTTGCTCATTGGTCCAGTTGTGAGGATTTTTGTTTTCTTTATGTTGAGGTGTAATCCATACTGAAGGCTGTGGTCTTTGATCTTCATTAGTAAGTACTTCAAGTCCTCTTCACTTTCAGCAAGCAAGGTTGTGTCATCTGCATGATACAGGTTGTTAATGAGTCTTCCTCCAACCCTGATGCCCCGTTCTTCTTCATATAGTCCAACTTCTCGGATTATTTGTTCAGCATACAGATTAAATAGGTATGGTGAAAGAACACAGCCCTGACTCACACCTTTCCTGACTTTAAACCAATCAGCATCCCCTTGTTCTGTCCGAACAACTGCCTCTTGATCTATGTAAAGTTTCCTCACAAGCACAATTAAGTGTTCTGGAATCCCCATTCTTCCCAGTGTTATCCATAGTTTGTTATGATCCACACAGTCGAATGCCTTGCATAGTCAATAAAACACAGGTAAACATCCTTCTGGTATTCTCTGCTTTCAGCCAGGATCCATCTGACATCAGCAATGATATCTCTGGTTCCAAGTCCTCTTCTGAAACCAGCCTGAATTTCTGGCAGTTCCCTATCAATATACTGCTGTAGCCATTTTTGAATGATCTTCAGCAAAATTTTGCTTGCATGTGATATTAATGATGTTGTTCTATAATTTCCACATTTGGTTGGATCACCTTTCTTGGGAATACGCAAAAATATGGATCTCTTCCAGTCAGTTGGCCACGAAACTGTCTTCCATATTTCTTGGCATAGACAAGTGAGCACCTCCAGCGCTGCATCTGTTTGTTGAAACATCTCAATTGATGTTCCATCAATTCCTGGAGCCTTGTTTTTTGCCAATGCCTTCTGAGAAGCTTGGATTTCTTCCTTCAGGACCATCAGTTCCTGATCATATGCCACCTCTTGAAATGGTTGAATATTGACTAATTCTTTTTGGTATAATGATTCTGTGTATTCCTTCCATCTTCTTTTGAAGCTTCCTGCGTCATTTAATATTTTCCCCATGGAATCCTTCACTATTGCAACTTGAAGCTTGAATTTTGTCTTCAGTTCTTTCAGCTTGAAAAACACCGAGCTTGTTTGTTCTTCCCTTTTGGTTTTCCATCTCCAGCTCTTTGCACATGTCATTATAATACTTTACTTTGTCTTCTCAAGAAGCCCTTTGAAATCTTCTGTTAGGTTCCTCTACTTCATCAATTCTTCCTTTTGCTTTAGCTGCTCGATGCTCAAGAGCAAGTTTCAGCATCTCCTCTGAGATCCATCTTGGTCTTTTCTTTTTTTCCTGTCTTTTTAGTGACCTCTTGCTTTCTTCATGGATGATGTCCTTGATGCCATTCCACAACTCGTACAGTCTTTGGTCACCAATGTTCAATGAGGTAAAATCTCTTCTTGAGATGGTCTCTAAATTCAGGTGGGATATACTCAAGGTCATATTTTGGCTCCCATGGACTTGCTTTGATTGTCTTCAGTTTCAGTTTGAACTTGCATATGAGCAATTGATGGTCTGTTCCACAGTCAGCCCCTGGCCTTGTTCTGACTGATGATATAGAGCTTTTCCATCGTCTCTTTCCACAGATATAGTCAATTTGATTCCTGTGTGTTCCATCTGACGAGGCCCATGTATATAGTCGTCGTTTATGTTGGTGAAAGAAGGTATTTGCAATGAAGAAGTTGTTGGTCTTCCAAAACTCTATCATTCTATCTTCAGCATTGTTTCTATCACCAAAGCCATATTTTCCAACTACTGATCCTTCTTCTCTGTTTCCAACTTTTGCATTCCAATCGTCAGTAATCTACAATGCATCTTGATTGCATGTTCGATCAATTTCAGACTGCAGCAGCTGATAAAAATCTTCTCTTTCTTCATGTTTGGCCCTAGTGGTTGGTGCATATGTTTGAATAATAGTCGTATTAACTGGTCTTCATTGTAAGCGTATGGATATTGTCCTATCATTGACAGCATTGTACTTCAGGATAGATCTTGAAATGTTCTTTTTGACAATGAATTCAACACCATTCCTCTTCGAGTTGTCATTCCCAGCATAGTAGACTATAAGATTGTCTGATTCAAAATGGCCAATACCAGTCCATATCAGCCCATTAATGCCTAGGATATCAATGTTTATGCATTCCATTTCATTTTTGACAATTTCCAATTTTCCTAGATTCATACTTCGTACATTCCAGGTTCCAATTATTAATGGATGTTTTGCAGCTATTTCTTCTCATTTTGAGTCATGCCACATCAGCAAATGAAGGTCCTGAAAGCTTTACTCCATCCATGTTATTAAGGTTGACTCTACTTTGAGGAGACAGCTCTTCCCTAGTCATCTTTTGAGTGCCTTCCAATCTGGGGGACTCATCTTCCAGCACTGTATCAGACAATGTTCCACTGCTATTCATAAGGTTTTCACTGGCTAATGCTTTTCAGAAGTAGACTGCTGGGTCCTTCTTCCTAGCCTGTCTTAGCCTGGAAGCTCAGCTGAAACCTTTCCTCCATGGTAACCCTGCTGGTATCTGAATACAGGTGGCATAGCTTCCAGTATCACAGCAACACGCAAGCCCCCACATTATGACAAACTTACAGGCATGTGGGGGAAATAATTTAGCAATGACTGCTATATTAAGCCTGTGATATAGAAATAAGTAAAGATGAGAAAGAATTAAAGACAGGAAATCAGTTTAGAGATTATCATAACAGGCCAGGTGAAAGACATGAAATGTAAACTAGGGACAATGGCAATGAGATTGGAGAGAAAGAAAGAGGTACAAGAGACATTTCAGGTGTTCGCCTGATGGCTACCACTTGGTCACCTTTTTTATAAATTAGAGGTGAAGGCCATGAAATCAAGAGGAATCAAATGAACTTTAAAATTTTATACTTGGATAACAGGGAGACAGTAATGTTATCAATAAAATAAGAAATTAAGGAGGGGGCAGAAATTTAAGGAGAAAAATTAAATTCTGTAATTTTGTATCAACAAAAAGAGGTAAAAAACACAAAGATAAAAATAGGAAGAAACAAAAAGATGATTAATATAGCAAGAACTCAAATTCCTTTTTTTAAAACGATAATCTATATTTAAGGTATTGCAATTCAATAGAGATGATGAGTGCATGTTGACTTCAAGTTGTAAGAGCTGGAAGAGATGAAGAACAGACGGCATGTTCTGAAATAAAGAACACTTCATATATTTCAATATAAACCAGTTGCCATTGAGTCAGTTTTGACTTCTGGCATCCCCATGTATTGCAGAATAGAATTGCATTCCATACGGTTTTCAAGGCTGCAAACTTTCAAAAGCAGATCTCCAGGCCTTCCTTCTGAAGCACCTTTGGTTGAGTTTCAACCACTAACTTCTCAGTTAGTAATCAAGTGCTTAACCATTTGCACCATCCAGATACTTCTATATTTCAATATACCACCCCCCCAAAAAAAACCCGTTGCCGTCGAGAAGATTCCAACTCACAGCAACCCTGTAGGACAGAGTAAAACTACCCCATAGGGTTTCCAGGAGCCACTGGTGAATTCAAACTGTTGACCTTTTGGTTAGCAGCTGCGCTTTTTAACCACTGTGGCACCATAGTGATCATAAAAACATTTCAGCCTAATGGTCTTAAGAAAAAAAAAGAATCCACTAAAATGTAGTTTTTCATATTTGACTTCAGATAACTTAATATTGTAGTGTTGATATGCTGCTGTTAAGAAACTATGACCTCCATAATATTAAATACTAACTTTCTCTTAAAAAAAGAAAGAAAGAAAATCACCACCATTCCATGTTATAGAAGGAGGTTTAAAGATAACCAGATTTCTGTTAAAATGAAATTTAGAATACTTGAGTTACCAGGCTTATGTTGTAATGTGGCAACACATCTTCAAACAATGTTGAAGTTCCCTCTGAGTGTGTATTTATATAAATAATTTAAAGATACACAAGAAATAACAATTTTCCTGAGAATGATGAATTATCTAAATCAATGCTATCATTGTAGTGCAATGTTTCCTAGCTTGCCAAACCTTATCAAGCTCTCAACTATCTCTCTTTGGAGTTCCAATAACAGCTTTTGTCATGCAGAGCTATACAGTTTTGGCTGATGTTGCCTCCATTCTAGGGCTGACTCCCCTACAAGACAGCATTCTCCAAGTGACGATAATGTAACAAGAAGCAATAGTCTTTAATATAACCTTTGTTAAATCTCAAATATTTTAATTTGACAGGTAATGAATCAATTTTGTGCATGATATTTTTTAAAACATTTTAAGAAATCTTGTATATCCACAGATGAACCCTGAACTATTTTATTCTCACCATTCACTTTAGTTTAGAAAATTTTCTCAATGCTTATCACTTCCAGGTGAGCTCTGAACAAAACTGTGACAAAGATAAAACTTGCTTTTCCAAATGTTTGCATATTTTAGTGCCCATCTCCTTCCAAGAATCCTATGCCATCCTGTTGTATATTATTTGCCTATGTCCTTACTCTTTAGGGACCTTTAAATGTGTTTGGCACGTACCCACAAACTACAGCTGAAACTACATTATACGCCTCAAAGTTGCCTGCACTTATCTCCAGGAATTTCCCTGGGCTACATTTTCTTTTGCCTCTGCTGATAATCTTAGTTCACTGATCTTCTTGTTTCTCATGGGTATTTTGTTTTGCTGTTTGTTTGTTTTTTCTGCTCGTATGTTTGCTTCCCTTGAATGTTTCCTTATTTTGGATTCCGTACCTCTGCTTGCACTTTGGCAGCTTGGGGAGAACTTGAATGATCTGTCATGGGTCACTTAGCAGAAATGTGCCCAATCCCTTGTCTTACCCTAGTCCTGGGGTAGTACTCAATGTGATTCTTCCCTCAGTTTCTTTCCTACAGAAAATAAGATGTCAGTCCTCATGTACCCAGTGAGCTGACCACTGACCCTACTCATTTCACATTTTCTATATCCACATCTTTGTCCATTGTGTGACTTCAAAATTATCTACATATTTTCTCCATTTTGCCAGTTCTTGCTGTTTGTACTATACTAAATATTTGTTTACTATTTCAAATTTTGAAAAAAGTAAAGATTTTTTTTCAAATTAAACTTATAGAGAACTTTGCTATTAATAAAGACTAAAAGAAATGACATGAAAACATATTGACATTAGCAACTGTTACATAAAAGCAAAGTTCAGGATATAATTTAAATTCCACATTAGTATGGCTCAATAGACTTCACTCTCTAAATCTTTCAGCACTTAATAGGAAAAGTATCTCTCATTTTATTGACCCTAAAATACTGTCGTAATGGTTCCTAGAACATAAACAATATAGCAACTCAAGACCAAGTATACTTGTTTTCTCTCTGTACATGCACGAAAAGAAAATGAAAGATGTTAAATTTCAGTTGGAATTAAAGAATTGTGACACCATTTATAAACTGAGCATTATGCTATGTAGTTTTAGCAGTCTTATAATCCATTCATGTCTAAGGGCCTCAGCCCAGACTAAATGAAATTCAGACATACAAGACCATTTATGGAAGTAGAAGACTCTCAGGCCAACCATACATGTAGAGTTTTATATTCGATCCACTATATGGGAGCCCTGATGGTGCAGCGGTTAAGCATTTGGCTGCTAACCAAAAGGTCAGCAGTTCGAATCCACCAGCCACTCCTTGGATACCCTATGGGGTAGTTCTACTCTGTCCTATAGTGTCTCTGGGAGTTAGAATCGGCTTGACAATGGATTCACTATATGATCTTCCACCACTAGTTTGTCAGTTCGTCATACTGTGGTAGTGATGTTTCATGTTGCTGTGATGTTAGAAGCTATGCCATCAGTATTTCAAATACTAGCAGGATCACCCATAATGGACAGTTTTCAGCAGACCTTCCAGACGTATGATCTTGCATTGCAGTTTAAGTCTTTTGGGTGAAAATAAAAACAAAACGACCAATTCGAAGAAGCCTGAGAAATCTCTTAGAAAAGAACAAAGTCTAAGCGTGGACAGCCAGGCATGACGAGCAAATCCATCAATGAAGAATAAACCATCAGGTGCGTGATCCTGCGTATTAGTACCCAGTAACCCAGCATCTTATTCCTTCCTCTTTAAATTTCCATAACAAGGAGGCCTATGTTTCACACAGTGCATAGAAAATGTCAGAAGGAGCTCTTTTGGTTTTTATTTTATGTCTTTCCCAATAGAAGAGTTATGGCTAATCTGACTTTGTAAAAGCTTGAAATCCACTGGACAGAATTTACCTCCAGTGGCTTAAGAAAAAGAACAGGCCAGTTGCCTGATTCATGCCTCAGGCATAGCTAGTCCTCCCCTAGGCTTCCTGTATCCATACCTGGGGGAGGTCTGAGGTCTTCCTTCTAGAAGTAGATCTGGGCATCCTTGCTCCCTCCCTGTTTCAGCTCCTCTGCCTGTGAGGAAATGGCCAATGCAGTGCACTGTGGCCCAACTCTCTTTAATTTAGGAGTTAGGGAGCAAAAGGCCTTGACTTTGGGCTTATGCTGTGATACTTTTTTCCAGATTTATCAGAGAGCCCAGATGTCATTGGATACTTGCTGCACCATTAATATAGTGCTTATCTAATCCCACTTGAATGGTGATCCTTGTCTCTGCGTTTTCTATCTAGGTTACTGTTTCTAATATGGCCCCGTTTGTTCCTGCAATTTTGTAAGATCTAGGGAAACTCAGTATAGATAATAATGACTAAGAATATTATAAGAGACACAGAAGTTAACAGAAAGAACTTTAGAATTGATAGTACCTAATTTTAAGTCTGAATTTTATATTCTATTCACTGTAATTTATGATCTTTGATAAGTCATATGATTAAGCCTGTTTTCTATCTGTAAAATGAAAGTAGTATTATCTATTTGATAATATTATTTAACAATTAAACAGATCATGTATTTAAATTACCCTGAAGTGATTTGTACTTGTTAAACGATTGTTCTCATCTCCTTCCGTTTTCTCAGACTTAGCTTCATATGTTAAGCACGATTTCCTCTGTAAGTTCTTCCTAACTTTGGCAGGTCCCCTTGTCTAAGACTGTTTCCAAAATGTTTCCTCTAGTTAGTAAACATTTAGAGTAGAAAACATCCTGATAGTTTACAATTGTTGTATTTGCCGTCTTAACTAATAACTAATACATGCTACTTATTTTGAGGTTCCTGTGTGGGTAGTGGCAAATTAATCCTTTACTGTTGTTATTGTTAGGCACTGTCGACTCAGTTCCAACACTGATAGCAGCCTTTTGAATAAGAGAACAAAGTACTGCCTGGTCCTGTGCCATCCTCACAATTGTTGCTATGTTTGAGCCCATCGTTGTAGCCACTGTGTCAATTCACCTCTTTGAGGATCTTTTTCTTTATCAAATATCCTCTACCAACCATGATGTCCTTCTCCAGAGATTGGTCTCTCCTGATAACATGTCAAAATAAGCAAGATGATGTCTCTCCATCCTTACTTCTAAGAAGCATTCTGGCTGTATTTTTTCCAAGACAGAATTGTTTATTCTTCAGGCATATTCTATATTCTTTGCCAACACCGTAATTTAAATGTGTTAATTCTTTTTCAGTCTTCCCTATTCATTGTCCAGGTTTTGCACACACACAAGGCACTTGAAAATACCATAGCTTGCTTAACAACTGGACCAATAAGCAACATTATGATAGAGAAATCCTTTATTATCATCTATAAATTCTTAGCACTATAGAATTGAGTGTTAGATCACCATGATATCTTCTTGTGCCAGCTATGCCAGGTCATTATGTCATTGTACCTCAACGATATCTTTGAATGTTATGAAAATGGCACATGTTACAAGAATCAGTACATAAAGAATTGAGAAGAGGCTGGAAAAAAATTATATCCTCATAACTCGGCTCTCAAGCAAAAAGTGGAAGGTTAGGCAGTTCATTAACTTTTGTACTGATTGTCCTTTTATATAGACATATACTACAGAGCAGTGTAGTGTCTCCTGCTCTACTTTTCCCTCTTGAAGGTAAATTTGAAAAATTTAAAACCTTTCATGCAAAATTTTTCCTGATTTATAAGGATAAAATGATCATAAAAATTACTAAATTTATTTTCTTCAGATTCATGACTCAGAAACGGTTTTGGACGTAAACTAAACATTTCCTGAAGAAAGTCATAGTTTCCCAACACAGTCTGAGCAACTGAAGGAAGAGTTGTAATGAAAGTCATCTTTCAACTTTGCCACCTTTTGCCAACTCCCATGAGCACAAAAATAGGTGATATAAGTTTACACGATCGGTTATAATTGTCTCCACCATGCAGGCAAGATGAAACCATCCCTGTGGCCTAAATACGGCCTTACCTGTCTTATATAATCAGGGAACAGGCTGATAACAGCAGTGACAAAACTGTTTTTCTTCCACCTGGCAAATCAAAATTGACCAGCTTGCTCCTAGGTAACCTTGCTGCCCAGAGAAGCCACATTATAATGAGGTCATTTGTGTCTGAATCACAGAAACCCTTAATATACAGTGCTGGCAACTTTTTGTCACCTTCGAGAGCTTGATGAAAATATTTTCAATTAGTTCTCACATAGATGATAAGTTCAACTGGGCTCACCTGACAACAAGAACCAACGTAGAAAATTCTCAGGTACAGGATCCGTAAAGTAAGACGTGATAAAAAGGTTTGGGAAAAAAAAAATTTTTTTTTCACATACACAAAATAAATAAATAGACTACAATATGATCCCCAGATAAAAGAACAATCACTTTTTAAAGTTTAATGAAAGCTCTAGGTTCTGGAATTAGGCACAGCAGGGAATAAGAGTTACACATTTCAAAAGACATTGCACACTCTCTTTTAAGCTTCAATTGGCGTATGTGTGTATAACCTCTAACACTTGTGTAACTACAAACACAGCATGAAGGTAACATGGAGACTCTATGGAATGCCAGCAGGTAGATTAAATGTTAAATAATAAACAAACAACAACAAAGACTGTATATCTCTGGACTTCCCTCAAGTTTCATTTCTTTAAGAATTCTAACATGAAAAACTAATATAAAATCTCTGATTAATTACGGACTGGAGACAGCTATATAATTGATGTACTCAGTTAACAAAGATTTATTAAGCATCTTACAAGTTCCAGGCAATGTCTCAGGTGCTATGGATATAGTATGAATAAAATAGAACGCCCTGATAGAGCTTATGTTCTAATTGAGGAAGATCGATACAAGTTATATAAAATATCTGTATGTTGTATGATGATAATTAGTACAAAGAAAAATAAAACATGGAAGGAGAGAGGGAGTGCTGAGAAGGGAAGGGAGTTTCTGTTTTTAAATAAAGTGTCCAGGGGAGGGTTCACTGCTCTGAACAAGTGTTGAAAAAGACATGCAGTGTCTAGGAAAAGGTATTCTAGACAGAGGGAATAGCAATGGCAATGCTTTAAGGTCAGAGCCTGGTTAATGGTACTAGGAAGAGAAAGGAGACAGTGGGAATTTATGGAAGTAAATAAGGATGTGGTGGTAATGAAAGACTGAAGTCAGAGAAATCATGGGAAACTAGATAATGTAGGACTTTACAAGTCCTTTGGAAGACATTGTCTTTTATTCTGAGTGAGACGGTAAGAAAATAGGTGGTCTAATTGATGTCATCAAGAAACACTATGATTGCTGGGCTAACAGTAGATAGGAAGTAGAAGGGTAGAAAAAGAGGACAAGTAGGAGGCTACTGAGGCAAGGAAAGATGGAGGCTTGGACCAGGATTTTAGCAATGGAATTGGTCATATTCTGGGCATATTTTAAATATGTTGTTGTTGTCAGGTGCCATCGAGTCAATTCCAACTCACAGCAACCCTATGTACCACAGAACAAAATACTGCCTGGTCCGGCGCCATGCTCACAATCGTTGTTATGCTTGAGCCCATTGTTGCAGCCAATGTAACAATCAATCTCTTTGAGTGTCTTCCTCTTTTCTGCTGACCCTGTACTTTAACAAGCATGATGTCCTTCCCCAGGGACTAATCCCTCCTGACAACATGTCTGAAAGTATGTAAGATGCAGTCTCACCATCCTTGCGTCTAAGGAACACTCTGGTTGTATTTCTTCCAAGACAGATTTGTTTGTTCTTTTGGCAGTCCATGGTATATTCAATATTCTTCGCCAACACCACAATTGAAAGGCATCGATTCTTCTTCAGTCTTCCTTATTCATTGTCCAGCTTCTGCATGCATATGATGTTATTGAAAATACCATGGCTTGGGCAGGCACACCTTAGTCTTTAAAATGACATCTTTGCTTTTCAACACTTCAAAGAGGTCCTTTGCAGCACATTTGCTCAATAAAGTATGTGTTTTGATTTCTTGACTGCTGCTTCTATGGATGTTGATTGTGGATCCAAGTAAAATGAAATCCTTGACAATTTCAATCTTTTCTCCATTTATCATGATGTTGCTCATTGGTCCAGTTGTGAGGATTTTTGTTTTCTTTATGTTGAGGTGCAATCCATACTGAAGACTGTGGGCTTTGATCTTCCTTAGTAAGTGCTTCCAGTCCTCTTCACTTTCAGCAAGCAAAGTTGCATCACCTGCATAAAGCAGGTTGTTATTGAGTTTTCCTCCAATCCTTATGCCCCGTTCGTCTTCATATAGTTCATCTTCTTAGATTATTTGCTCAGCATACTGATTGAATAAGTATGGTGAAAGGATACAACCCTGAGGCACACTTTTCCTGATTTTAAACCATCCCCTATCCCGTTGTTCTATTTCAAGGACTGCCTCTTGGTCTATATACAGTTCCTCATGAGCACAATTAAGTTTTCTGGAATTCCCATTCCTCACAGTGTTACCCATAATTTGGTATGATCCACACAGTTGAATGCCTTTGCATAGCCAACAAAACACAGGTAAATATCCTTCTGGTATTTGCTGCTTTCAGCCAGGATCCATCTGACATCAGCAGTGATATCCCTGGTTCCACATCCTCTTCTGAATCCAGCCTGAATTTCTGGCAGTTCCCTGTTGATATACTGCTGCAGCCGTTTGTGAATGATCTTCAGCAAAATTTTGTTTGCATGTGATATTAATGATATTGTTCGATAATTTCCATATTTATTTGGATCACCTTTCTTGGGAATAGGCATAAATATGGATCTTTTCCAGTCGGTTGGCCAGATAGCTGTCTTCCAGATTTCTTGGCATAGATGAGTGAGCACTTCCGGTGCTGCATCCATTTGTTGAAACATCTCAGTTGATATTCTGTCAGTTCCCGGAGCCTTGTTTTCCACCGATACCTTCAGTACAGCTTGAACTTCTTCCATCAGTTCCTGATCATATGCTTCCTCTTGAAATGGTTGAACATTGGCCAATTAATTCTTTTTAGTATAATGACTCTGTGTATCACTTCCATCTTCTTTTGATGATTCCTGTTTCGTTTAATATTTTTTCCCAGAGAATCCTTCACTACTGCAACTCAAGGCTTGAATTTTTTTTTTTTTGTTCTTTCAGCTTGAGAAATGCTGAGTGTGTTCTTCCCTTTTGGTTTTCCAACTCTATCTCTTTGCACATGTCATTATAATACTTTGTCTTCTCGAACCGCCCTTTGAAATCTTCTGTTCAGTTCTTTTACTTCATCATTTCTTCCTTTTGCTTTAGCTGCTCGACATTTATGAGCACCTTTCAGAGTCTCTCCTGACATCCATTTTGGTCTTTTCTGTCTTTTTTGTCTTTTTAATGACTTCTTGCTTTCTTCATGGATGATGTCCTTGATGTCATTCCACAACTCGTCTGGTCTTCTGGCATTAGTGTTCAAAACATCAAATCTATTCTCCAGATGGTCTTTAAATTCAGGTGGGATATACTCAAGGTCATACTTTGGTGACCTTGTTCCAATTTTCTTCAGTTTCAACTTGAACTTGCATATAAGCAATTGATGGTGTGTTCCGCAGTTTGCCCTGGTCTTGTTCTGACTGGTGATATTCACTTTTTCCATCATGTCTTTTCACAGATGTAGTCGATTTGATTCCTGTGTATTCCACCTGGCGAGGTCCATGTGTATAGTAGCCATTTATGTCGGTTGAAAAAAAAAAAAAGGTATTTGCAACAAAGAAGTCATTAGTCCTGGAAAATTCTATCATGCGATTGCCAGCATCATTTCTATCTCCATGGCCATATTTTCCAACAACTGATCCTCCTTCTTTGTTTCCAGTTTTCACATTCCAATCACCAGTAATTATTAATGCATCCTGATCGCATATATGATCAATTTTAGACTGCAGAAGCTGGTAAAAATCTTCAATTTTTTCAACTGTGTCCTTGGTGGTTGGTGCATAAATTTGAATAGTCGTATCAACTGGTCTTCCTTGTAGGCATATGGACACTATCCTCTCAATGACTGCATTGTACTTCAGGACAGATCTTGAAATGTTCTTTTTAACGATGAATGCAACGTCATTCTCTTGAAGTTGTCATTCCCAGCATAGTAACTATAAGATTGCCTGATTCAAAATGGCCAATACCCATCCATTTCAGTTCACTAATGCCTAGGATATCAATGTTTATGTGTTCCATTTTATTTTTGATGATTTCCATTTTTTCTAGGTTCATACTTCCCCTACTTCCTACATATCACATTCTGATTATTAATGGATGTTTGCAGCTGTTTCTTCTCATTTTGAGTCATACCATACCATCAAATGAAGGTACCAAAAGCTTGACTCCATCCATTTCATTAAGGTCAACTCTACTTTGAGGAGGCAGCTCTTCCCCAGTCGTCTTTTGAGTGCCTTCCAACCTGGGGGACTCATCTTCCAGCACTATTATCACATAGTGTTCCACTGCTATTCATAAGGTTTTCACTGGCTAGTTCTTTTCAGAAGTAGACTGTTGGGTCTTTCTTCCTAGTCTGTCTTAGTGTGGAAGCTCAGATGAAACCTTTCCACCATGGGTGACCCTGCCGGTATCTGAATACTGGTGGCATAACTTCCAGCATCACAGCAACACACAAGCCCCCACAGTACGGCAAACTGACAGGCACTTGGTGGATTTTAAATACAGAGACAAAAAAAAAAAAAAATGATTTGCTGACAGATCAGGTGTGCAATGTGAGGGAAAAAGAAGGGCCAAGGAGGACTCTGAGGTTTTTGGCTTGTGTAACTGCACAAATGGAGTTGCCATTTAAAGAGAGGGTTTACACTAAATGAGAGGCAGGCAGGAGTGGAGCAGAGAAGGAGTTTGGATTGCAACATATGTTTGCAATAAGCATTACACAGCCAGTTGTTAATGTTGAATGGGGAGACCTCCAGGTGAGAGACACAAATTTGGCTGTCACCAGAATGAAGATGGTTTTTAAAGCCAGGACATTAGATGAAATGACCAAGGTGTGAATGAAAAAGTCAACGAGAAGCAGCCCTGGGGCACATCAGCATTCAGAGGTTAGAGGGAAGAGAAAGAACAAGCAAAGAAGACTGAAAAGGGTGGTTAATTAAAGAGAAGGAAAACAGAGTGTAGACAGAGTCTTGGAAGCCAAGCGCAGAAAATATGTAAGGAGGAGATAATCATTAACATGGTCTAAAGAAGCTGATAGTTCATTAAGAGTGCTGTAAGATTTAATACCATCTAAGTTATTTTTAAGTTATTTTTTTTTAAGTTATTTGTGACCCAGAAGTCACAATAGGCTACTATAAGAGTTCGCTCATAAAAAAACACGCTCATAGATAACAGCAATTTCAACATAGTTGTGAGAAGGTGAGTTGGTTTAGTAGAAAATAGGCATAGAACAGGAGTCAACAACATATAATTTTTAGCGTTTTTCTATAGAGATCAGAGAGTAGCTAGAAGTAGACCATGTGTGGTCAAAAAAATTTTTTTTTATTTATTTTTGTTTAGACTGAGAAAATAACAACATGTTTGCTGATAGGAATGATCTAGTTGAAATGATTAACAATAAGAAAACTGATCCCAAATATCTGATAATGTTCTAATAGATGGTATGTTTCTTTACTAAGTTTATCCTGGGCCACTAAACCATCAATAGCTTTGATAATTAAGAAGAACTTTTAACACATTTTTACAATACCAAATTGAGAAAATAAATGGACCATATCTATGAGTAAGTAGTTTTCAGTGTGTCCATTTAAGCATCCATTATTGTTGACCATCATTTTGGCCAAAAAGTCCCTCACAATTTCCATTATCACCCACCAGCAATTTGCCTGGTAAACATACTGCAGTCAAATCCTCCCAAATATTTGATATATTCCTTGAGTCTAAAGCAATAGGAGTTCTGATTAGTGACCTTCTCTGACATCATAGTTTCCAGGAAAAGGAGCAGGGACCCTTCAGAGATAGATATCACTGAGGAAATGCAGGAATAGGTGACTAAAGTTTCCTTGGGCTATTGAGTCTCAGTCCTGGGTAAACAATAGGATTTGTTATAGGTTTTTAAAATTTTTTAACACTTTATTTTTTTATTTTTAGTTGTACTTTAGGTGAAAGTTTACAGCTCAAGTTAATTTCTCATTCAAAAACTTATACACATGTTGTTTTGTGGTTTTGTTTGCAATCCCCATAATACAGCAGCATGCTTCCCCTTTCCATCCTGGGTTGCCTGTGTTCAGTTTCTGTCGCTTCCTGCCTTCTAGTCCTGCTTTTGGACAGGAGCTGCCAATTTAGTCTCATTTATTTGATTGAACTAAGAAGCACATTCCTCGACGTGTTATTTTTTGTTTTATAAAGGCCTGTCTAATACGGTTTTTGTTTGTTTATTTGTTTGTTTTTTAAAAGATACTGATGCTCTTGATTTATCCTCAGAAATTCTAAAGTTTACTTGGTCTTGGATGGAGCATCTGAATTTTTAACAGCTCTCCAGACAATTCTATTGAACAGTAGTTAAAAGAACTACTATTCTTGGCATATATCTTTGATGTTCATAAGTAATCTTCCTCCAAGTTCTTAGGAATTAATTGCAGAGAATGAAAAAACAATGAGATCACCTTCCAGGCTTCTTAGGAGACAGCATGTTGTCATAGGTAGAGTCTCTGGCTCAAGAGTAACATTTATCTTTGTTACGCATCTACCTTACACAAGCTCATGATTATCTAAACTGATCTGAATAGCTCTGCTCCTTTTCCATCCCAAATTCTTCAAAACGTTACTTAAAGGTATGATTCAAGGGCTCTGCCATGTAGTCTGACCGAAACTATGGATAGAAAATTACTTTTATTTACATTATCTTATGCAGGAGCCAGAACAAGGAAGTAAGGCACACTTACAGTACTAGGACTCCATGTGTAAATGTCATGCTTTAATTTGCTGATTCTGTCATCCTTTTCTTTTATTTCTGTAACTTTTTCTTGTCCTCCTTCAACCCGTTGTCTTCTCTCATGTGTTCTTTTTTTCCCCCCTGTGTTCATTTTTAACCTTCTGTGTTTATTTTTATACTTTTCCCCTCATTTGTTGGTGGCTTTTTTTCACTTTACCATCATGGCCAACAGCAGATCAGAGTGACAGAAGAAAATATAGACTTTAGGAATTCAACATCTTCAGAGGTCCTCATAATCATTTAGAAATCATTTCATAAAGAAAAAGTTCTAAAAATTATTCATCAGAGCAGTAAAGAACACAAAATAAGACAGACACATTGATTTCTGAGTAATTACAAGAGCTATCTTTCAGAAACCAAAGATGAAGGGAAACCAAGTTCTTTGTATTACAGAGTAGTAACATACACTCAAAGTGTAATCAACATAAGGGAGCTTTTAGACTCAAGGATCTTATTAAAGATTTCTTAAAAGAAATTATTTGAAACTACAGAGGAAAAACCACGTGCTATCATGTATGATATCTAGCTCAGTCTTTTGCATATATTAATTTAGTAACTATTAGAGTCCTCGTGGCACAGTGGTTAAAAGCTCAGCTGTGAACAAGAAGGTCAGCAGTTCAAATCTACCAGGTGCTCCTTGGAAGCCCTATGGGGCAGTTCAACTCTGTCCTGTTGGTTCACTATGAGTCAGAATCGACTTGACGGCAATGGGTTTAATTATTACTAGGAGACCTGGTGGCTCAGTGGTTAAGAGCTCAGGGTGCTAACGGAAAGATTAGCAGTTCAAATTCATCTGCCACTCCTTAGAAACCCTATGGGGCAGTCCTATTCTGTCCTATAGGGTTGCTATGAGTTGGAATTGACTCAATGACAATGGGTAATTATTGCTAAGTGAATGAAGCTTTATAATGATTCTTGAAGAAACTAGATCAAAACATTTTGAAAAAAAATTATCACTGTCTATATTATTACATATCTATGATAAATCTGACCTTTCTCAAAACCAGTGAGAATTTGGGTAAATAATAGAAATCTACAGTCTGCTTTAATCCATTGATATAACTTCATTAAACATGTTGTCTGCATGCCAGAAACCACAGACACCAGCTTATTTAAGATGAATCCAAACAATATGAAAATTATTCTAGAAGATAGGGGGAAAAAAAGCTATTTGAGTTCTACAAGGAAATTGTTTTCTTAATTCCAGTTGAGATAATCAGTCATCTTTTGCCAATAGTGTTTGGAAGCTTCACTGAAATTTTGAAAAGAATCACAGATAATCAACAGTAAATTACAAAATGTTAGCCAATTTTTTCATTTATAATAATTTTTTCATTTATAACATTTGTATGTAGATATATTTGTGTACATATGCATATATAAATATATATGTACATGCATATTTATCTCTCCTACTACTTGCCTTTCTCCTCTACTTGTCCTTCTCCTTTTTCTCTGTCTCTCCCCTTAATGCTTTATTATTTTTCAATAGATAATTGAATATGAAGCATAGTTAATTTTATATAAACTTCCAAAACCAAGAGGCTGAATACTGATTATGAAAATCAGACTGAAGTTTTCTATTTTATTCATAAGAGAGCGTTTAGTGGAACACTGTGGTAGATCATGTGTTTCTATACTAAACAAGGTGGCGTTTACCTCTTACATTGGGTAACTCTCTAGAAAAGAAACTAATATATCCTCTTAAACATTCATGATTGCATATACATACCTTTGTGTGTGTGTGCATATAAAATATACCATCTGTAAACCAATTTCCTTACAGAAATCAGGGATATTTTTAGAGAATTCACAATAAAGTGAACTAAAATTTTGTTAGAGTCAATTCTTTTCCTAGTTCAACAAAAATCCCTGTTTTAAGAAACAGTGGAATAGAATGACTTTACTCAATGGATGTTCTCAAATTTTCGAGGTCTAAAGAAAGAAAATGAGTAAGAAACTGAACTCTAGAGACTTTCTTATCTAATCAGAGATTTAAAAGTTATTTTAATCATAACCATTCTCAGGTGGGAATTAAAAGGCAGATTTTAAAGTGTGCTTGCTTTGAGATGGTAAGAAAAGCAAAAGCAAATACCATGAACTCTGCTGCTGAGGGTTCTAAAGGAAAGAGCAATACTCAGTGAGGCTGAAGTCCTGGTTGTAGTCCACTTCTACTATTAACTAATTTTGCCATCTAGGACAAGGGCTTGCTTTCTTCACGAAAAAATCAGAAATAGTAGTAACTTTTCTGTCTCCTTCCCATGTTTTATTGTAATTATGCAATGCAGCCTAATGAAAACAGCATTTCAGAGAGAACTTTGTTGTAATTATATATTTACCACTTTCTAGCTATGTGACTCCAGGCAAGACATTTATCCACTTTTAACTTGAATTTTCTCATATGGACAATAATACCTAGTCTCAGGGTTATTTTAAGGATTAAACGAGTTGTATAAAAAAAGTAGATAATCTATAAATTATATCTATTACCATGATTATTAGTTTAAAATTTCTTTAAAATATACAATGCAATTAGTAATAACTTAGATTTCGAAGGATCTCCCAGCCAAAGCTAAGGATGACTACTAGAGTCTATTCTCTATGTGCAAGAACGCAGTGCAGACCGCACATATTATCACATTCTCCACCAACCTCATTTCTTTATTTCAGATCTAAATGTATGAAGCAATAGGACTTGGGAATGGTTAGAGCTTACCTGTTTTGAGAGCTCTGAGAAAGTTCAAAATGATTGTATGCATCTGGACTTTGGAACTATCTATTTAATCACTGTTGCATAATATTACAGTCAATATCTGAAACTATCTTTTTATGATACAGTACAAAGAATAAATACTTTGGATCTATGATCCATTTTGAGTACGATAGGAGTTTTCAGTGCACATGCAGTTGGGCAGTTGGTTTCTTAATCCCATCTGCACGCAGATTAGCAGTTTGCAATTGGTTTTAATATAATATAAACTCGTTACACAAGGAAAATGCTCTTCATCTTTATATGTATTACCATAATTCATAAAGAAGATGGCCTTCAATCAGCAGGATTTTAGAGTTCTCAGTCAACAGAGCATGTTCTCCCACCTTAAAAGCTGGAATATTCCAATTTGGAGCCTGGAAGGTGTATACTCACTTACTCAGCCCATAGTGAATGTGTCTCTCTTCACCATCTTTATTTTCTGTATTTTCAATTAGACACAGCAGCCATTTGAGGTAGGCACCATGACATTTTATCATTGTTCTCACTTACACATAACACATTACACACACTTAGCAGTTAACAAAATGCATTTAATAAATATCTGACTACTCACTCTTCCCATTGTCCTCTATTCCCTGCCCACTACACTTCCTTTCTCTTGATATTTTTTGGTTAAAATTGTCAAAAAAGTTGTTCATAGCATGTAGCAAAAATATTTTAAGGGAATACCCGAATTCATTTGAAATAAACTCATTATAGAACATGTGCAAATGAAACACAAATATATTTTCAAAAAAGTAAAAATTTACTCTTAAATGCACTGTGAATTTTTTACTATATTTCTTTCTAGTCATTGAGAGATATAGCTATTAACTGGTATCATTTTGCATACCCATTTTATTATATATTACTATAACATTAATATTATTATTTGTCATGCATGTATTTCTTTACATATTCAAATATTTTTGTAAATCCTAATCTTAATGGTTACTTCTGTTTTTGTGAAAGGAAAGAAAAAGTGATTTGTAAATGAATGAAGGTTAATTTATCCTTAACCCGTTGCCGTCGAGTCAATTAAGATTATTTTTTTTTTTTTTTTTCTGTTTCACATCCAGAAGAACTAACGCCCAGGATGTCAGTGTGATGCAAAAAATGACTGATATACCTAGCTTGGTCTGAAATGTATTCTTGGTATTGATTCTTTTGAGAAATATTTATTCCTTAAGGAACTCACAGTCTAACAAGGAAAAGAATGCACAATGAACTGCTACGTATTGCTATATAAGCAAAGTGCCAAGGTGACACAGAAATGGGAGTGGCTAGTTCTGCCTCTAAAGTTCTGGAAAAGCTCCCCAGAGGAAGCTAAAAGCACATTCTAGGCAGGGGAAGTAGCATGAACCAAGGAGAGAGTTTATGGAATATTTTACATGTTTGAGCAATGGATTAGAGAATCCAATTGTATCAGAATTACTCAGGAGTTTTTAAAAATACAAATCCATAGGCTCCAAGCCAGAGGAGGAAGATCAGGAGGATAGGCCCAGGAATATTTATTTTAATGCCAATCCATTACGATTCCAATGCCCTCTCAAGTTTAAGAATCACTGCTTTCGGAGTTGCACTTGGAGCCCAGTGCAGAGCATGAGGTCAGAAGTGAGAAAGGCAGAGGCCACATAATGAAAATTTTGTGGAATATCCTTAAATAGCCTAATAGTTTCTGGCCAAGAGTTGTCATTAATTTCCGACCAGGCTGGGCATTAAGAGCCCCAGGAGGGGGGAGGCAAGAAGAAAACAAGAGGGGGAAAGAGTGAGGATCAAGAACTGAGTGTTAACCTTCACCGTCCTCTTCTTCCACCAGCCAGTGGCAAACTGTTTCTGCTGCTTTAGCTATTTTCTGCCCTGGTAAGTCCATAGCACAATTTCTTGGAAATGACTTTCCCAGGGAAAGCATTTTGCTTCTAGCTGCGACTGTGACTGCACTTTGAGTCACAAAGAAGCCTCTGCTGGTAGACATGATCTCTGTTTCAAGGAAGAAAATAAAAGTCCATGTTTGGCAAATTATAGAGAAAGAACATTTTTATTCTCCCAATCTATGGAATAAATTATATGAGCAAGGACACTATTCTGTATAAGTGGGGTATTCGGAAGAGGCAAACTCACCTCCAACCTTTCACATATCAGTTATGACAGGGAGTAAGGAACCCATTACATATAAAAGCATAATATAAACTTAACAATGTACCAGAAGTTTTAGAGGAAGACAGTGGCATTCCAACACTCATTGAGAATGCTTAAATTTTCTAAAATATAACATGAATATTACAGCTGGCCAGAGCCTCAGGCATCTTACTTATTATATTAGAACCTGCCAGAGCTTTGGCTGCAACAGGGAGCCACTTATTACTTCATTTCTCAGCCTCAGCACTATTGACATTTTGGGTTGAATAATTCTTTGTTGTAGGGAGGTATCTCCTACATCGTAGGATGTTCACAGCATCCCTGGTCTCTACCCACTAGATGCCAGTAGCACCCTCCCCTTGCTGTAACAACTAAAACACGACTCCAGGCTTTGCCAAATGTACCTTGAGGAAAAGGGGGACAAAACTGCAGTTGAAAATTACCGTTATATTTGTTAACATGTGACTCACAGTGACTCTATAGGACAGAGTAGAACTCCCCCATACAGTTTCCAAGGAATGCCTGGTGGATTCAAACTGCTGACCTTTTGGTTAGCAGCCATAGCTCTTAACCACTACACCACCACGGTTTCCGACTGTGAAATACTTTCTGCTATTTCAGTACTTAAACCACATATACAGTGTACAAGTCTAACTTAGATCTAATTTAAGGAATTGATTTTCACTAAATCCAGGGATGCTGACACACAGATAGATAAACCTTTTCACAAATAGCCTAGAGTCAAGATTGGGGATTTGACATCTGAAGATCGACATCTGCGAAAGGCTTAATGACACATATGCCAATCATTTCTTTCCAAGAATTAAACTATCTCAGTATCCTCGAGAGTTAATGGATCTCAAAACCATAAGTGATGTATTTCTTTCTGGGATCAGTGATCTGGCTCAATAATAGTAAACTCTGTGGCACCCAGAGATAGGCTAGGAAAACATAAACTTAACGACATCACCCATATAACATTTCTGGACACTTCACAGACCCTCAAAAATGTCTGGAGCCAGACTTTCTGAGCTCCATATGCTGCTGATTCATAGTGTACTTATGATCCTGACCTATCTTTGCAAAATTTAGGATTCATTTTCTCTGGAATGATCATTCTCGGACCCAGAGGTAAATTGGGCTCCAAAAAGTGTCAATGAACTGAGTAACCTCTTAACATTCTGAGTTTGACTTCCACAGATCTCGTATCATTTTTTTGTCTCTAAAGACTCTTAAATCTATCATATTTATTTAAATTTGACAGTAAATACTGGCACCTCCTCAGCGTTCTTAATTCCATTTCCAAATGTATTTTCAATGACGTATTTTTATTGCTTCAGTAAACTATGTTATTCTATATTTGTGGGAACACCTTAACCCTTGAACAATAAAGTGATGGTTAAATAAATTACTCTACACCCATATACGGCCATTTAAAAATAATATTTGAGAAGAATAATTAATTGCATATTTATGATATGAAGTAGAAGTTATAAAAGTAAAACAGGTAACTATACACTGTATGGGTGCCCCCAACTCATGGATTACTGTGAGTTGGGGACCAACTTGATGGCAGCTAAGAACATATACTGTATTATCTCAATTTTATAAATAAATGCATATATGAATGAAAAAGCTTTTTCGCCCATCAATGGACAAATATTTCAGATTTATATATTTATTTTAGATTTTTCTTCTGTTGACCTCAAGGCATCTGTAGCCAGAAATGAAGAAACTTGCATACTCAGAATAAAACAGACCTGTTGCCCTTTAGGGAAACGCTGGTGGTGTAGTGGTTAAGAGCTATGGCTGCTAACCAAAAGGTCAGTAGTTCGAACCCACCAGATGCTCCTTGGAAACCACATGGAGCAGTTCTATTCTGTCCTATAGGGTCGTTATGAGTCAGAATTGACTCGACAGCAATGGGTTTAAGGTTTTGGTTGCTCTTTAGAGAGGCCTCCCAAATCACAGTGAACCTCTAAGTCCTTAATTCTTGACATTTGCAGTTCCAAGAAAATATGAGACATCTCTCAACTCCATCAGACTCAAATTCTTATCTGGCTCTGTCCATTACCTTTAATGACTAATCTGCTGAAACTCTTTCATATTTCATTCTTGAACTCAAGGTCAATCATCAGTAACATTTCCCTCTATTCTCACTTTGGGTGTGCGTGTGCGTGTGCGTGTGTGTGTGTGTGAGATAACAGGAACCTGGCTCTTTCCTGTGGTCACTGTTCCCTAAAATTCTTTCAAGTGGAAGTTGAGTTGTTTCTAATATCTCTTGTACCTCTTGGCATGAAACTCAGTTATATGTCCCTTTAATTCTGCATATCAGTTAATAGACCACTGTGTCTCTTTTTCTACCTAGAGACCTATGGTTCTCTTAAAGCACATGCCTGCTAAGTATGCTGCCCATTACCCTTACTGGGTGGTAGTTATTTACAGTACTCCTGGACATGAGATTCATCTGTTCTCTGATTTTATACTTGTGCCAATGATTTCAATCATTCCATAGATAAGCCCTTTACCCTTTCTCATTACCCAGCTTCAACAACAACTCTGGACAAATCTAACTCCATCTTGAACATGGCTGGAGAAAACCCCCTGCTCTGCTTATTGGTCCCACTTGAACTCATGGTTACTAAGTTCAAGTGAGCCCTTAAAACTGCCAAGTAATAATAACCAATTTCTTTCATCTGTTCATTCTCCCACTTTCCTCTTCTTTTCTCCCATCCTCAACTCCTGGTTGATGAATTTGTTTCTAATCATAGTGAGGAAATTTAAGCAACCAGAAGAGAAATTTCTGAAGCCCTTATTAAATCATTGTAATATTAACTGACTGTAAGAATCAGTGTGATGCTAGTTTTTATGGCATAGAGATCAAATATATTCCCATCCTCCAAATTCTGTACCAGTTCTGATACCAGCTGTCCCCACCACCCCATTGTACTTTTTCTCTGTTGGGTTTGATAATTCATTGAAAGGTCACATAGAACTCACAGAAACAAAATAACTTCAGTGACAGCTTTAGTAAAAGAGAAGAATATAAACACAGGATACAAACAGAAATGAAGATAAGCAAAGGGTGAGGTTCGGGAGGGGCCCCAGCACAGGGCCTCAGTGTCTAAAAGGAGACCGGCTTACATCTCAAAGGGGACCCACTTACCCTTCCCAAAAACCAGCCATCCATCAGGAAACTTTCAAACAAGAAATTCAATGATGTCACTTGCAGGGCTTGGCTATTGGTTGCACCTCTCAGCTCTAGCTGGTATTAGGTCTTTATACTCTGCTGCACCAACTGGGTCTGCTTATTGTCTCTGCTTCTTCTGGTACTGTCACAGCCACTGCCTCTGTTGCCATCTGCTCCATGGGCCAACTCACTGAGGGCCAGTCTCTCTCCTGGGCCACCTTGCCAAACACAGATCTTTCTCTCTTTTGGCCTTCAGCATTATAGCCCTTGACCTGCATTATAACTCTTCTTTTGGATCTAGAAGCTTCTCAGCACAGGAACCCCACATTCAAAGGATGGACCCAACTCCAGGTTGTTGTTGATTATGAGATCCCCAAAAACCCCCCTGAAATTGGCTTATATTGGAATGTGCCTTGTCATTTTTCAGGGCATGGCTTTTATAAACCAACCAATCCCTTAGGTGATCATAAACTGACCGATTCTAATGGGCTTATTTGCAAGCCACTTATTTGGATAGTGAACTGACCAATCACTCCCAAGCTCCTTATGTGAATAGTAAATTGACCAATCACCTGCAAGATTTCGGCTCAGCCAATTATTTTGGGAAAATTATAAACCCAGGGCCAGAAAGGCTATATAAAAAAACTCATTGCACCACAATTACCTACTCACCCATCCGCAGTTGTGTGAATTTTCTATCTTCTTTCCTGTTATTATGAATAATTCTTCATGCTCCTAGACCCCTTATTTGCCCAGCACCTACCCTGGTGGTAGAGTGATTAAGTGTTTGGCTGCTAAAGAAAAGGCTGGCAGTTTGAATCTACCAGCTACTCCTTGGAAACTCTATATGGCAGTTCTGCTCTGTCCTACAGGGTCACTATGCATCAGAGTTGACTTCATGGCAATAGATTTGATTCTGTATTTGGACCACCTAGATAACAACTAGATGCTAACACCTGCTCATACTCAAGAACATTGCTCCATCAGTTTTTTTTTTTTTCTTTTCACCACTGCATCTTTTATGTGTGTGTGTGTGTAAATTTGGTTAGCATTTAATAGAGACGTGAATCTACTGTATTAGGGGAAGAAAATACAATACGTTTAGTTAATGGGTAATGAAATTATTGGGTCAAAGAATGTAGGGTCATCATTATATAGAGTAGTTAAAAAGTAGAAGCACAAATGTTTAACAATAGAGCTGTAAGCAAAATAAAATAAGAAAACAATTTCAAATGTTATATTCTTTGACCACAAATTGAGATGATTCAAGAACACAGTAGTATTAAACAAATTGTGAAGAGGGTATACATGAGACTAAAGGGCATGGGCAGCTCTCCTTACAGCCCTAGTATGGAGTCCCTCCTAATTTTTTTCCTCCGGTTGCCTTCAAGATGATTCTGACTCATGGCAATCCTACGTATGCCAGACAACGTTCCGCTGCTATTCATATTCACTTACTAATGAAGATCAAAGACCACAGCCTTCAGTATGGATTGCTCCTCAACATAAAGAAAACAAAAATCTTCACAACTGGACCAATGAGCAACATCATGATAAACTGAGAAAAGATTGAAGTTGTCAAGGATTTCATTTTACTTGGATCCACAATCAACAGCCATGGAAGCAGCAGCCAAGAAACCAAAAGACACATTGCACTGGGCAAATCTGCTGCAAAGGACTCCTTTAAAGTGTTGAAGAGCAAAGATGTCACCTTGAAGACTAACATGCACCTGACCCAAGCCATGGTATTTTCAGTCACATCATATGTATGTGAAAGCTGGACAATGAATAAGGAAGACCGAAGAAGAATTGATGCCTTTGAATTGTGGTATTGGCAAAGAATATTGAATATACCATGGACTGCCAAAACAATGAACAAATCTATCTTAGAAGAAGTACAACCAGAATGCTCCTTAGAGGTAAGGATGTACAGACTGAGTCTTACATACTTTGGACATGCTCTCAGAAGAGGTCAGTCCCCAGAGAAGGACATCATGCTTGGCAAAGTACAGGGTCAGCAGAAAAGAGGAAGACCCTCAATGAGGTGGATTGACACAGTGGCTGCAACAATGAGCTCAAGCATAGCAACAGTTGTGAGGATGGTGCAGGACCAGGCAGTGTTTCATTCTGTTGTGCATAGGGTCCCTATCGACTAGACAGCACCTAAGAACAACAACAACATGTATGTCAGAGCTCTATAGGGTTTTCAGTTGCTGTGATCATTCAGAAGTAGATCACCAGGCTTTTTTTTTGAGGTCTCTCTAGGTGGATTTAAACTGCCAACCTTTCAGTTAGTAGTTGAGCACTTAGCCATTTGCTCCACCAGGGGACCTCCCTCCTCCAGTTAGTGATTATGTAATGAGAAAACCCCCATGCAACTAAACCCAAACCCACTGCTATCGAGTCGATTCCAACTCATAGCGACACTATAAGACAGAGTAGAACTGCACCATAGAGTTTTCAAGGAGCGCCTGGCAGATTCTAACGGCCGACCTCTTGGTTAGCAGCCAGAGCATTAACCACTATGCCACCAGGGTTTCCCCATGCAACTAAAGGGCATTGTAATTAAGGGTGAAGTTAGTCATAACCCAAGTTGATTTGCCTTGGGAGACAGTCTGTTGAGGAATTTTGGAAGGATGATTTTCTAAGGGAAAGAGCTGAGGTGGTAAATAAAAATGGGTTGTGTTGATGATCTGAGTGCAGATATTTTTTGATTCCTGTTAGCCCTTTGAGTCCTTCACTGGTGTGGTAATGGTCAGTGAAAGCTTACCAAGTGTTGTCAATCCAAGATTACTCATGTTCTAACGGTAATAATGACTGCATTGAAGGGGGCCTCAGTATTGAAAGATGGCTGAATTTATTATCTTTGTGACCTGACTTTGACTAAATGGTAGGTATTGCAACAACTACATTTCTTTTCATGCTTTTTCCTGCCACCGTTAAAAAGATATTAACAATAACTCACCTTTATTAAGCTCTTTCTAAATATCAGGCACTGTTCTCCATGTTTTCACATGCATTTTCTCATTGAATTCTCACAGCCCTATTTTTTTCAATAGGGACTATTGTTATCACTTTTTAGAGATAAGAAAATTGCAGTATTGAGGAGTTAAATAACTTGTGCATGGTCACACAATTAGTTGGTGGAGTTTAGATTTGATCCCAGATAAAAAGGCTTGGGAGCTCAAGCCAATAGATGATACATCAAGTAATGTCAAAACCACTCAAAGGGTTTATGAGACATAATGGAAAAAATACCCTCAAATCCAATGGAGATTATCTCTTACTGGTGAGTCTGAGGGTTTTTTTAATTATTTTACATTATTTTAGTGTCTTTGATCTTTCCATGATTGTACCTATATTTATATTCATGAAAAAATAAGTTAAATTATTTTATGTTTATATTTTCATTAGTAATAAATAGTTTTGTTTCTCCTGCAACAAAAATAGACTTTGAAGGAGGCGGGGCCGAGATGGCGGACTAGGTAGATGCTACCTCGGATCCCTCTTGCAACAAAGACTTGGAAAAACAAGTGAATCAATCCCGTACATAACAATCTACGAACTCTGAACAACAAACACAGATTTAGAGATGGAAAATGAACAAATACAGGGAAGCAGCGACTGTTTTCGGAGCCTGGAGCCAGCGTCCCAGTCAGTGGATTTTCTGGAAAAAAAACTTTCCCAGTGATGGCTCAGAGACAGCAGTCCATATCAAACCACATAAAGAAGCAGACCATGACAGCTTCTACACCCCCCCAAACAAAAGAATCAAAATCTTTCCCAAATGAAGATACAATCCTGGAATTATCAGACACAGAATATAAAAAATTAATTTACAGAATGCTTCAAGACATCAGAAAAGAAATAAGGCAAACTGCAGAAAAAGCCAAGGAACACACTGATAAAACATTTGAAGAACTCAAAAAGATTATTCAAGAACATAGTGGAAAAATTAATAAGTTGCAAGAATCCATAGAGAGACAGCATGTAGAAATCCAAAAGATTAACAATAAAATTACAGAATTAGACAATGCACTAGGAAGTCAGAGCAGCAGACTCGAGCAATTAGAATGTAGACTGGGAAATCTGGAGGACCAGGGAATTAACACCAACATAGCTGAAAAAAAATTAGATAAAAGAATTTAAAAAAATGAAGAAACCCTAAAAATCATGTGGGACTCTATCAAGAAGGATAACTTGCGTGTGATTGGAGTCCCAGACCAGGGAGGGAGGGCAGAAAACACAGAGAGAATAGTTGAAGATCTCCTGGCAGAAAACTTCCCTGACATCATGAAAGACGAAAGGATATCTATCCAAGATGCTCATCGAACCCCATTTAAGATTGATCCAAAAAGAAAAACACCAAGACATATTATCATCAAACTTGCCAAAACCAAAGATAAAGAGAAAATTTTAAAAGCAGCCAGGGAGAAAAGAAAGGTTTCCTTCAAGGGAGAATCAATAAGAATAAGCTCAGACTACTCAGCAGAAACCATGCAGGCAAGAAGAGAATGGGACGACATATACAGAGCACTGAAGGAGAAAAACTGCCAGCCAAGGATCATATATCCAGCAAAACTCTCTCTGAAATATGAAGGCGAAATTAACATATTTACAGATAAACACAAGTTTAGAGAATTTGCAAAAACCAAACCAAAGCTACAAGAAATACTAAAGGATATTGTTTGGTCAGAAAACCAATAATATCAGATACCAGCACAACACAAGGTCACAGAACAGAACATCCTGATATCAACTCAAATAGGGAAATCACAAAAACAAATTAAAATTCATTAAAAAAAAATGTTCATAACAGGGAATCACTGAAGTCAATATGTAAAAGATCACAATAATCAAAAAGAGGGACTAAATACAGGAGGCATAGAACTGCCATATGGAGAGGGATACAAGGCGATATAGAACAATACAAGCTAGGTTTTTACTTAGAAAAATAGGGGTAAATAATAAGGTAACCACAAAGAGGTATAACAACTCCATAACTCAAGATGAAAGCCAAGAAAAACGTTAACGACTCAAACATAAAGTCAAACACTATGAAAATGAGGATCTCACAATTTACTAAGAAAAACGTCTCAGCACAAAAAAGTATCTGGAAAAATGAAATTGCCAACAACACACATAAAAAGGCATCAAAATGACAACACTAAACACTTATTTATCTATAATTATCCTGAATGTAAATGGACTAAATGCACCAATAAAGAGACAGAGAGTCTCGGACTGGATAAAGCAACATGATCTGTCTATATGCTGCCTACAAGAGACACACCTTAGACTTAGAGACACAAACAAACTAAAACTCAGAGGATGGAAAAAAATATATCCAGCAAACAATAAGCAAAAAAGAAGAGGAGTAGCAATATTAATTTCTGACAAAATAGACTTTAGACTTAAATCCACCACAAAGGATAAAGAAGGACACTACATAATGATAAAAGGGACAATTGATCAGGAAGACATAACCATATTAAATATTTATGCACCCAATGACAGGGCTGCAAGATACATAAATCAAATTTTAACAGAACTGAAAAGTGAGATAGACACCACCACAATTATAGTAGGAGACTTCAACACACCACTTTCAGAGAAGGACAGAACATCCAGTAAGAAGCTCAACAGAGACACGGAAGACCTAATTACAACAATCAACCAACTTGACCTCATTGACTTATACAGAACTCTCCACCCAACTGCTGCAAAGTATACTTTTTTTTCTAGCGCACATGGAACAGTCTCTAGAATAGACCACATATTAGGTCATCAAACAAACCTTTGCTGAATCCAAAACATCAAAATATTACAAAGCATCTTCTCAGACCACAAGGCAATAAAATTAGAAATCAATAACAGAAAAACTAGGGAAAGAAATCAAGTACTTGGAAACTGAACAATACCCTCCTGAAAAAAGACTGGGTTATAGAAGACATCAAGGAGGGAATAAGGCAATTCATAGAATGCAACGAGAATGAAAATACTTCCTATCAAAACCTCTGGGACACAGCAAAAGCAGTGCTCAGAGGCCAATTTATATCAATGAATGCACACATACAAAAAGAAGAAAGAGCCAAAATCAGAGAACTGTCCCTACAACTTGAACAAATAGAAAGTGAGCAACAAAAGAATCCATCAGGCACCAGAAGAAAACAAATAATAAAAATTAGAGCTGAACTAAATGAATTAGAGAACAGAAAAACAATTGAAAGAATTAACAAAGCCAAAAGCTGGTTCTTTGAAAAAATTAACAAAATTGGTAAACCACTGGCTAGACTGACTAAAGAAACACAGGAAAGGAAACAAATAACCCAAATAAGAAACGAGAAGGACCACATCACAACAGAACCAAATGAAATTAAAAGAATCATATCAGATTATTACGAAAAATTGTACTCTAAAAAATTTGCAAACCTAGAAGAAATGGATGAATTCCTAGAAACACACTACCTACCTAAACTAACACGTTCAGAAGTAGAACAACTAAATAGACCCATAACAAAAAAAGAGATTGAAAAGGTAATCAAAAAACTCCCAACAAAAAAAAGCCTGGGCCCGGACGGCTTCACTGCAGAGTTCTACCAAACTTTCAGAGAAGAGTTAACACCACTACTACTAAAGGTATTTCAAAGCATAGAAAATGACGGAATACTACCCAACTCATTCTATGAAGCCACCATCTCCCTGATACCAAAACCAGGTAAAGACACCACAAAAAAAGAAAATTACAGACCTATATCCCTCATGAACATAGATGCAAAAATCCTCAACAAAATTCTAGCCAATAGAATTCAACAACATATCAAAAAAATAATTCACCACGATCAAGTGGGATTTATACCAGGTATGCAAGGCTGGTTTAATATCAGAAAAAACCATTAATGTAATCCACCATATAAATAAAAGACAAAAACCACATGATCTTATCAATTGATGCAGAAAAGGCATTTGACAAAGTCCAACACCCATTTATGATAAAAACTCTCAGCAAAATAGGAATTGAAGGAAAATTCCTGAACATAATAAAGGGCATCTATGCAAAGCCAACAGCCAACATCACTCTAAATGGAGAGAGCCTGAAAGCACTTCCCTTGAGAACGAGAACCAGACAAGGATGCCCTTTATCACCGCTCTTATTCAACATCGTGCTAGAGGTCCTAGCCAGGGCAATTAGGCTAGACAAAGAAATAAAGGGCAAGCGGATTGACAAGGAGGAAGTAAAATTCTCTCTATTTGCAGATGACATGATCTTATACACAGAAAACCCTAAGGAATCCTCCAGAAAACTATTGAAACTAATAGAAGAGTTTGGCAGAGTCTCAGGTTATAAGATAAACATACAAAAATCAGTTGGTTTCCTCTACATCAACAAAAAGAACATCGAAGAGGAAATCACCAAATCAATACCATTCACAGTAGCCCCCAAGAAGATAAAATACTTAGGAATAAATCTTACCAAGGATGTAAAAGACCTACACAAAGAAAACTACAAAGCTCTACTATAAGAAATTCAAAAGGACATACTTAAGTGGAAAAACATCACTTGCTCATGGATAGGAAGACTTAACATAGTAAAAATGTCTATTCTACCAAAAGCCATCTATACATACAATGCACTTCCGATCCAAATTCCAATGTCATTTTTTAAGGTGATAGAGAAACAAATCACCAACTTCATGTGGAAGGGAAAGAAGCCTCGGATAAGCAAAGCATTACTGAAAAAAAGAAGAAAGTGGAAGGCCTCACTCTACCTGATTTCAGAAGCTATTATACAGCCACAGTAGTCAAAACAGCCTGGTACTGGTACAACAACAGGCACATAGACAAGTGGAACAGAATTGAGAACCCAGGTATAAATCCATCCACATATGAGCAGCTGATATTTGACAAAGGCCCAGTGCCAGTTAATTGGGGAAAAGATAGTCTTTTTAACAAATGGTGCTGGCATAATTGGATATCCATTTGCAAAAAAATGAAACAGGACCCATACCTCACACCATGCACAAAAACTAACTCCAAGTGGATCAAAGACCTAAACATAAAGACTAAAACGATAAAGATCATGGAAGAAAAAATAGGGACAACGTTAGGAGCCCTAATACAAGGCATAAACAGAATACAAAACATTACCAAAAATGATGAAGAGAAACCAGATAACTGGGAGCTCCTAAAAATCAAACACCTATGCTCATCTAAAGACTTCACCAAAAGAGTAAAAAGACCACCTACAGACTGGGAAAGAATTTTCAGCTATGACATCTCCGACCAGCGCCTGATCTCTAAAATCTACATGATTCTGTCAAAACTCAACCACAAAAAGACAAACAACCCAATCAAGAAGTGGGCAGAGGATATGAACACACACTTCACTAAAGAAGATAATCAGGCAGCTAACAGATACATGAGAAAATGCTCTCGATCATCAGCCATTAGAGAAACGCAGATTAAAACTACGATGAGATTCCATCTCACTCCAACAAGGCTGGCATTAATCCAAAAAACACAAAATAATAAATGTTGGATAGGCTGCAGAGAGATTGGAACTCTTATACACTGCTGGTGGGAATGTAAAATGGTACAATCACTTTGGAAATCTATCTGGCGTTATCTTAAACAGTTAGAAATAGAACTACCATACAACCCAGAAATCCCACTCCTCGGAATATACCCTAGAGAAACAAGAGCCTTCACACAAACAGATATATGCACACCCATGTTTATTGCAGCTCTGTTTACAATAGCAAAAAGCTGGAAACAACCAAGGTGTCCATCAACGGATGAATGGCTAAATAAATTGTGGTATATTCACACAATGGAATACTATGCATAGATAAAGAACAGTGACGAATCTGTGAAACATTCATAACATGGAGGAACCTGGAAGGCATTATGCTGAGCGAAATCAGTCAGAGGCAAAAGGACAAATATTGTATAAGACCACTATTATAAGATCTTGAGAAATAGTATAAACTGAGAAGAACACATACTTTTGTGGTTACAAAGGGGGGAGGGAGGGAGGGAGGGAGAGGGTTTTTTACTGATTAATTAGCAGATTAGAACTGCTTTAGGTGAAGGGAAGGACAACACTCAATACATGGAAGGTCAGCTCAACTGGACTGGACTGGACCAAAAGCAAAGAAGTTTCCAGAATAAACTGAATACTTCAAAGGTCAGTGGGGGTTTGGGAACCCTGGTTTAAGGGGACTTCTAAGTCAATTGGCAAAATAATTCTATTATGAAAACATTCTGCATCCCACTTTGAAATGTGGCGTCTGGGGTCTTAAATGCTAACAAGCGGCCATCTAAGATGCATCAATTGGTCTCAACCCACCTGGAGCAAAGGAGAATGAAGAACACCAAGGTCACACGACAACTAAGAGCCCAAGAGACAGAAAGGGCCACATGAACCAGAGACCTACATTATCCTGAGACCAGAAGAACTAGTTGGTGCCCAGCCACAATCGATGACTGCCCTCACAGTGAGCACAATAGAGAGCCCCTGAGGGAGCAGGAGATCAGTGGGATGCAGACCCCAAATTCTCATAAAAGGACCATACTTAATGGTCTGGCTGTGACTAGAGGAATCCCGGCGGTCATGGTCCCCAAACCTTCTGTTGGCACAGGATGGGAACCATCCCCGAAGACAATTCATCAGACATGAAAGGGACTGGACAGTGGGTGGGAGAGAGATGCTGATGAAGAGTGAGCTAATTATATCAGGTAGACACTTGAGACTGTGTTGGCATCTCCTGTCTGGAGGGGGGATGGGAGGATAGAGAGAGTTGGAGGCTGGCAAAGTTCTCACGAAAGGAGAGACTGGAAGGGCTGACTCATTAGGGGGAGAGCAAGTGGGAGTAAGGAGTAAGATGTATATTAACTTATATGTGACAGACTGACTTGATTTGTAAATGTTCACTTGAAGCTCAATAAAAGTTAATAATAAAAAAAAATAGACTTTGAGTATCAGAACTATAACTGGATCATAGATTAAGGTTAAACAAGAGACAACACGTTTCTGCTGAGGAAATCAGCCTGGTGTAGAGCTGGAAAGAAGAGCACAGGCATTGAAAAGAATGGGGCTCTCTGGAGGAGTCATTCATCTTGGCCAACTCTGAAGACACATGCAGGAGTCTCCTCCATTCTTAGTAACTACTCTACATAGGGTTATGACCCTTTCCTGGACTCTGTGACCTTATCCTTGTAGGGTCCATTTCTTAGATCCAATCTGAGTCCACCCCTCTCTTTCACAGTTGTTTCCTGTGAAAACGAGGAAAATCCTGGATTATCAGCACTTAACAGTCCAGTCTCTTCTCTCAGAGAACCAGATACACTATGATGGTGTAAAAATGGCATGAGGGCATTGTTTGACATCCTCTAACTTCAAAAAAACTTCACAAGGGGGAAGGAAAACCAAGATCAATAGCTGTAGGCTAATTCCTATGAGGTGGAGGTCAAACATTCCTCTTCTCTTGGCCATCTCTACAAATTCTGACACTAACTATCCCTTCCACAGCACTATCTACTGGGTTTGGTAACTCATTGCAATGGCCACGCAGAACTCACAGACCATACTCACAATTATGGGATTTATTAGGGAAGTAACAGTTACAATTCAGGCTCAAGAACACTCAGGATACAGTTCTTCCATCAGGACAGCCTCTCCCCAGCTGTTCTTGCAGGCATGCCTCTCCCTGGCTCTCAGTCTCTGCCCAAAGGCACTTAGCTTTCTCTTTTCTTGGGCCGGGAAGCCCACAATACCATCTCCTGCTGCCGGGTCTCTGCATGTCTTTCCTTCCTGGGTGGCAGTGGTCTCCTCCTCTCTGCTCAGGAATTGGTTCTCTTTTAAAGCAAAACTGACCAACCCCCTTGGTAGGCAACAATTACGCTATCATACAGTCACCTAGGTAGAAGTTACAAGACTATGGCTAGAAAGGCCACACACGAAAGTAACTAATCACACTGCAGATAGGCATGTCTCACTTCTCTACTTATCTAAGCTGTGATCTCCAATCATATCCAATCCATACTCAAACCACCATTTGCTTATGATTTCTACCAACTGCGAAATCTTCTAGTCTCTTCTCCACTATTGTATGTTTGTGTACTCTCTTCCCTCCTACACATATGCTAGTTTTTCATACTGTGGGGCTTGCATGTTGCTGTGATGCTGAAAGCTATGCCACTGGTATTCAAACAGCAGGAGGGTCATCCATGGTGGAAAATTTTCAGCTGAGGTTCCAGACTAAGACAGACTAGGAAGAAGGAACTGGCAGTCTACTTCTGAAAAGAATTAGCCAGTGAAATCCTTATGAATAGCAGCAGAACATTGTTTGACATAGTGCAAGAAGACAAGCCTCTCAGGTTGTAAGGCTCTTAAAATACTACTGGGGAAGAGCTGCCTCCTCAAATAGAGTCAACCGTAATGACATGGATGGAGGTAAGCTTTCGTGACCTTCATTTCCTGATGTGGCACAACCCAAAATGAGAAAAAACAGCTGTCTCATGTATTGAATTGTGTCCCCCCAAAAATGTGTGTATCAACTTGGTTGGGCCACGATTCCCAATATTGTATGGTTGTCTTCTATTTTGTGATTGTAATTTTATGTTGAGAGGATTAGGGTGGGATTGTAACACCACCCTCACTCAGGTCACCTCCCTGATCCAAGATAAAGGGAGTTTCCCTGGGGTGTGGCCTGTACCACCTTTATTGCTCAAGAAATAAAAGGAAAGGGAAGCAAGCAGAAGGTTTGGAACCTCAAACCACCAAGAAGCAGTACCAGGAGCAGAGCATGTCCTTTGGATACAGTGTCCCTGCACCTGAGAAGCTCCTTGACCAGGGAAAGATTGACGACAAGGACCTTCCTCCAGAGCCAACAGAGAGAGAAAGCCTTCCCCTGAAATTGACACCCTGAATTTGGACTTTTACTTTAATGTGAGAAAATAAACTTTTCTTTGTTAAAGCCATCCACTTGTGGTATTTCTGTTATAGCAGCACTAGATAACTAAGACAAGCTGCAAACATTCATTAATAATTGGAATATGGGATGTATGAAGTATGAATGTAGGAAAATTGGAAAATGTTAAAAATGAAATGTAACATGTAAACATCAATATCCTAGGCGTTAGTGAACTGAAATGGACTGGTATTAGCCATTTTGAATCAGATAATCACATGGTCTACTATGCCAGGAATGACAACTTGAAGAGGAATGGTGTTGCATTCATCGTCAAAAAGATTTGTCCTGAAGTACAGTGCTGTCAGTGATGGGATAATATCCATATGTCTACAAGGAAGACCGGTTAATACAACTATTATTCAAATTTATTCACAAACCCCTAAGGCCAAAGATGAAGAAATTAAAGATTTTTACCAACTTCCGCAGTCTGAAATTGACTGAACATGCAATCAGGATGCATTTAATTACTGGTAATTGGAATGCAATCAAAGAACAAACAAGGAAACAAAGAACAAGAGTTGGTAGTTGGAAAATATGGCCTTGGTCGTAGAACCAATGCCGGAGATCGAATGACAGAATTTTGCAAGACCAACGACTTATTCATTGCAAATACATTTTTTCACCAACATAAGAGGCAAATATTCATGTGGACCTCCCTGGATGGAATACACATGAATCAAATAGACTACACCTGTGGAAAGAGACGATGGAAAAGCTCAATGACATCAGTCACTGGGGCCAACTGCAGAACAGACCATTCATTGCTCATATGCAAGTTCTAGTTGAAACTGAAGAAAATTAGAACAAGTAGGTGAGAGCCAAAGTACAACTTTGAGTATATTCCATCTGAATTTAGAGACCATCTCAAGAATAGATTTGATGCGTTGGACACTAGTGCCCGAAGGCAAGACGAGTTGTGAAAAGACATCATACATGAAGAAACAAGATATCATTAAAAAGACAGAAGAGAAAGAAAAGTCCAAAATGGATGTCAGAAGAGACTCTGAAACTTTCTCTTAAATATTGAGTAGCTAAAGCAAAAGGAAGAAATGATGAACTAAAAGAGCTAAAGAGAAGATTTCAAAGGGCAGCTCAAGAAGACAAAGTAAGGCATTACACAAAGACCTTGGCATTTCTCAAGCTGAAAGAACTTAAGAAAAAATTCAAGCCTCGAGTTGTATTATGGAAGGATTCTACAGGGAAAATATTAAACAATGTAGGAAGCATGAAAAGAAGTTGGAAGGAATACACGGAGTCACTGTACTAAAAAGAATTGATCAGCATTTAACTATTTCAGGAGATAGCATATGACCAGGAACCAGTGGTACTGAAAGAAGAAGTTCAAGCTGCACTGAACAAGGCTCCAGGAACTGATGAAATACCAGGTGAGATGTTTCAACAAAGGGAAGCAGTGCTGAAACTGCTCACTTGTCTATGCCAAGAAATTTGGAAGACAGTTACCTGGCCAACTAACTGGAAGAGATCCATATTTATTCCTATTCCCAAGAAAAGTGATCCAACTGAATGCAGAAATTATTAAACAATATCACTAATATCACACGCAAGCAAAATTTTGCTGAAGATCATTCAAAATCAGCTGCATCAGTACATCCACAGGGAAATGTCAGAAACTCAAGTCAGATTCAGAAGAGGACGTGGAACAAGGGATATCATTGCTGATGTCAGATAGATCCTGGGTGAAAGCAGAGAATACTAGAAAGATGTTTACCTATGTTTTATTGACCATGCAAAGGCATTCGACTGTGTGAATCATAACAAATTATGGATAATGTTATGAAGAATGGGAATTCCAGAACACTTAATTGTGCTTATGAGGAACCTGTACATGGATCAAGAGACAGTCAGGAAAAATGCGTGTCAAGGTTATATCCCTTCACCGTACCTATAGCAAATAATCCAAGAAGCAGAGCTGTATGAAGAAGAAAGGGGCATCAGGATTGGAGCAAGGCTCATTAGCAACCTGCATTATGCAGATGACACAACCTTGCTTGCTAAAAGTGAAGAGAACTTGAAGCACTTACTGATGAAGATCAAAGGCTACAGCCTTCAGTATGGATTACACCTCAACATAAAGAAAACAAAAATCCTCACAATTGGGCCAATAAGCAACATCATGATAAATGGAGAAGAGGTTGAAGTTGTCAAGGATTTCATTTTACTTGGATCCACAATCAACACCCATGGAAGCAGCAGTCAAGAAATCAAAAGACACATTGTATTAGGCAAATCTGCTGCAAATGACCTCTTTAAAGTGTTGAAAAGCAAAGATGTCACCTTGAAGAGTAAGGTGCACCTGACTCAAGCCATGGTATTTTCAATCTCCTCATATGCACGCGAAAGCTGGAAGATGAATAAGGAAGACTAAATAAGAATTGAGGCCTTTAATTTGTGGAGTTGTCAAAGAATATTGCATATATCATATATCATGGACTGCCAAAAGGACAAACAAATCTGACTTGGAAGAAGTACAGCCAGAATGCTCCTTAGAAGCAAAGATGGCAAGGCTACGTCTCACATGCTTTAGACATGTTGTCAGGAGGGATCAGTCCTTGGAGAAGGTCATCATTCTTGGTAAAGTAGAGGGTCAGCAAAAAATAGGAAGACCCTCATGGAGATTGATTCACACAGTAGCTGCAACAATGGACTTAAGCATAACAAGGATCGTAGGATGGCACAGGACCAGGCAGTGTTTTGTTCTGTTGTAGATATGGTTGCTACGAGTTGGAATCAACTCAGTGGCACCTAACAACAGCAACCTAACAATGACTTTCTTTCCAAACAGACTCTAAAATAGTCTAAAGTAAATCATGTCTTCCACTACTTTTGTATCCCGTTCAAAACTTAGCACTATGTTAAGCATGGATTGCTTTTTAAAATATATATACATGTATTATATACTCATTAATTTTGTATAATAGAGATTTGTATTTATCTGTTTTCTCCATTAGTATCTTGAAGATAGGGAGAATTTCCTCCACCTTTTTATAAGACAGAGTACTTAGCAGTCACAGGTTCATAATTAGACATTTAACCAAGGAGCATAACACTGGGTGCTAGCTCCAGTCCTGACATCAACGAACTGGTGACTTTGGTATAGTCCCTTAGTTTCTTCACCTAAATGGGATAAACAAAATAAAAAATGATTACTAAGCAACTGAATTTCTTACTCAATACCAAGTTTGTGCCAGGCACTGTACCAAGCATGATGTCAACATTTTGTGTAATTTATAGATTGATTCCTTGGCAAATGTCCCTGTGCTTTCTAAGGTTTATTCTCACTATATTTCTAAGGAAAGAACAGTTATGATTAAACTCTTAGATACATTCTATCTTGCTATATGCCTAAATTTTGCTGGGATTTCAGACACTAACCTCTTCAAAATTTTCAAAATATTATTGGCCATATAAATAGGAATATCTCTGGCTTTCATGTATCCATGAGATATTTTAAGAAGGGTAAATACATTTGGCAGAGTTGTGCAGATTTGGGTAGGGAGTTTAAAAGTTACCATGCACACTGTCTTTGCTAGGTTCTATATAGTCAGAATTGACTTTACAGCAACGGGTTTGGTTTTGGTTTTTTATATATATGTCAACTCATTTAGTTATTAATAGTTTTGTTTTACAATTGAGAACACCAAGGTTCAGAGAGAGCAGGCAATGCTCACAAAGTTGCAAAGGCAATATCTTAAGCCGAGTTTTATACCTTGACCATATCTGACTGCAAAACCCTTTAATCTATTAGAGTACTACCATTCCATGGAAATGCAATATTTCATTTTGGTCTTTTTCTAGCATATGTAACATTGGCGACATTCACTAGTCACCCTCTGTTATTTAAATAAAATGCCACAGAGCTCAGGGTCAAAATGGCCATTGCTTTCCCTGCCTTCCTTTTCATTTCATTGCCTTACTATATTTTGCTGGCTGTTCTCAAAACTCCTAGGACGGCATTTCTTGTTGCTAAAGTAGAGCCTGGAGTAGAAGTTTATAAATATTTGGAAGGAAATCAGAAATGCAATAACTGCTTTATTAAGTATAAGAGATTACTATACACTGAGTTTAATTAAAATCATGGAAGCTGGCATGATGGAGAGACTGATAAGCCAGATGAGACTGGTTTCTACAAATTCCACTCCCTTTTACAGATCACACCTTGAGAATAGGACAGTGTCCTTTGGTATCAAAGGAAATGACCAGGTCTCACAGATTAACCCTTGCAAATATATTGTACAAACTAAGAAAGTTTTAATATCATCAGTGCCACCTTTAGGGGCATAAATGAAATAGCAAATTGCTTTCTGTTCAAATGTTTTTAAAAGTAAATAATATTGGGGCAAAAGTATGTGATAATATGCATTTTCATACATATTTTCAACAGGTATTGTTTTCTAAATTTTCATTATCTGTTTCATTGTGTTTCTTAAACAAGCTTAAATAAGTAATAAACAGCAATTTGAAAGTAAAAAATTATAGTGGGTATATAAATGAGTAGGCAGGAAGATGCTTGTCAGATTTGTGGAACCAAAAGAGACAGAAAGTAAAACAGGAGCTATTATACATAGTCATTTATAGGATGATCATTTAATTTATCATCCAAACCAAAGTTTTGAGAATTGAAGTCACGTTATTAATAAATACTCTTGGGACAACAGTCAGAATCACATCATTCTGGGAAAACTGGGAAGGATGGCCACCCTACTACTATGCAATGTTCTATATGAGCAATCATGTGATAAATGTTAAAATTTGGTCTTTCGGGTTCCACCTCTGTGAACAGACTCACACATGCATCACATTTGCAGTTTACTTAGTTCAGCACACGTTCAGTGTGACGATAGTGAGACAGTGGACAAGGCACAGTCAGCTGCCAGCATTAGTTTGGTAAAGCTCCCATGATCTCCCTCTGTTCTTCAGAGACACAACAGCCAACAGACCCAAGGACTCTAACTGAAGCAGATTTTGTGGTGACTCTGAGGGGTACCCTCCTCCACCACAGTTGCCCTAATTGTAAACAGGTAGGGCTTGGCTGTAAGAAGTCCAGCTGATACTTATCTCAAAATAGTCTACTAAACTGAAGACATCTGTGCACAAAGTCATCAACTTGGCAAGATAAACCTATAGCCACAACTTGATTCATATGCTTTAAGAACTGCTCTAATGGGAGTTATATTCATGGGATCTTCTCAGCTGAACCCCACCCTCCATGTAGGGAGTCACTAAAGGGTTTGATGCAAGGGGATGAAATGGTCCTACTAGTGCTAACTACTGTTATGTCACTGACAATTTGTTTGGCTGTAAACAAATTATTTAATATATAAAGTCCCTGGGTAGTACAAAAGGTCTGTAGAGTCTATGAGTCAGAATCGACTTCACGGCAACGGATTTGGGTTTTTTTTTTTTTTTTTGGTATTAACCTAAAGGTTGACAGTTTGAACCCACCTACCTACACTGAGGAAGAAAAGCCTGGTGATCTGTTTCCATAATGGTTACAGCCCTATGGAGCAATTCTACTCCGTAACACATGGGGTCACCATGAGTGGGAGCTGACTCCATGGCAATGGTTTTTTTTTTTTAATCTAAGCCTCAGTTTCCTCATCTGTGAAAAAAAAAATGATGTTAATTCCTATATTTAAAAGTTATTGAAGATTAAATAAGTTAAGGTGTGTAAAATAGTAATAATTGTTCCTCTCTTTCAAAAATGCAAATATGGCATTTATTATATGCCACTTATTTTTCTCAATATTTTATAAATATGAGCTGATTTAATGCTCCTAATAACCCATGAAGTAAATATCATCCCTGTTTACACATGAGAAAACTAAGACATGGTGAGTGAGGGGAAGAAAGGGAACTAAACTGCCAACATCCTAGAGTAAGTGGTAGGGCTGGAATTTGAACCCAGGCAGCCTGATTCCAGAGTCTGTGCTTTTATTCATTACACTGTACCACCTTCATTGTGGTCCTTGACACTCTTTTGTATTTCATTTTCTATCCCTAATTGTATGCCAACTCCATTGTTTATTCTACTGCTTCCTCCTGTCCCCCTCCCCACCTTCAGAGAATCAGTTACCCACAGGCTCTTGAGGCTAGAGAAGTTTTCATGGAAGATATGATAAACTATCCATAAATCATTCTCTTGCCTAATTTTTGAGCCATCCCAGGTGTCTTAGGCTGGGTTTTCTAGAAAAGCAAAACCAGTAAAGCATATAAATATATAGATAGAGATTTATATCAAGGAAAAGGCTCATGCAGTCATAGAGGTTGGAACGTCCCAAGTCCTAGGTCAGGCTGGAGGCTTCTCCGGATTCATGTAGCCAGAGGGGCTATGGAACCCCAGACCAGCAGGTCAGACAACAGGGCTTTTGCTCACAGGCTGTGAAGACTCACGAATCTCAAGATCAGCAGGCAAGCTGCTAGCTCAAGTCCCAAGACCCAGAGGTCAGACAAACAGGAGCCAGCCTCAGGGTCCAGGGTGAACAAAAGCCCACAGCCTTGCCAGAAAGTCCACCTATATTGGATGCAGCCCACACACTCAAAGAAACTTCCTTTCACCTGATTGGCTACTCACAGCAGATCCCATCATGGAGGTGATCACATTGTATCAGATATTATCATGGAGGTGATCACATCATCATACAACTGCCAAACTACATCATAACTGCCATACCACTGAGAATCAGAGCCCAGCCTAGTTGACACATAGCCTTAAAGACCACACCAGGATATGACCTATTACCTACTATATCTTTTCAAATTCCCAATGATTTTTCAACATCAAATTTATTTTTAAAAAATCAATGTATTATATTCATGTTGTGATTAGTATTTCAAAAAAAAAACTTGTAGCAAATGCAGAAGATTAGATATATCTGAATTACATAGTGAATAAAGAATTGAGCCTGACTGAAAGCTGGCATTTTATGATGATAAACATCCACTTCATCATCCTTTCTCAAAACAAGAAATTAAATGGCAAACACAGAATTCAGTATAATATGGATTTATTGAAAATCTCCCTTTTGCTAATTGGTCTAAATTTTCAATATGTTGTTGTTAGTTATCATCGAGTTGATTCGAACTCGTGGAGACCCCACATTTGCAGAGTAGAACTGCTCCATAGGATTTTCAAAGCTGTGACATTTTGGAAGCAGATCACTAACCAACCTTCTGGCTAGTAGTCAAGTACCTAACTATTTATGCGAATAGAATATATATTTCATTGAGAAGATATTTAGGAAAATGCCTCTTTTCGTCCTATGTGTCTTCAAGACCATAGCTAATATATTGTCAACAATACTTTTCAGAAAAAAAAAAAAATGCTCTAAAAAAAACAGAAGAAACATCAAAATTTGAGTTCAGTTCAAAGCTGAGAATCTGGGGGCGGGGGGAAAGCCTAGCTGATAAGGGAAAAAAATAAAGAAAAATTGCTTTTTTTTTTTCCATACTCTTCCCATATTGAATGATGCAAAAATAATTCCCAGTAGGTTGACTACCCAGTAAAAGCAAATGTCTGGTTCTCTTCTCCAGTCTCTGCTTTCTCACCATGCTAACCCTAAGTCAAATATTTAACTGTCACAAGGCCATCGGCTAACAGAGACTTTAGGTTGTATAAAATTCCTGTTTTTGTCGTTATTTTTTTACTTAAGTTGTAGGCTAAATACAGCAATTCAAATAGGTGTATGACAACTCAAAATATCTGTTCTTGTATTCCAAGGAGCCAGGAAATAGAATAGAACTCAATTGATAGGAATAAATTGAGACTTATTTTCTCAATCAATTTAATTATCCTATTTGTTTACTTTAAATTTCTCAATTTGCATTAGAGATGGTCCTTTGTATTCATATACTAGAAGTGGTTCATGCTGTTGATATGCCATCCAAATTCTTCTTCAGTAATAAGGACTTATATCCCCAGCTGCTGAGAATGCTGCCAACAGTCTTTAGCCAGGACTGGCTACATGATTTGTGGGGCCCAGTGCAAAATGAAAATATGGAGCATGTTGTTCAAAAAATTATTAGGAATTTCAAGGTAGTGGCAGCAGAACACTAAACCAAGCACAGGGCCTTTCTGAACACAGGCCCTGTGAATCTGTACAGGTCTATGAAGTCAGCCCTGCCCCTAGCTGCAGTGATGGCCTTAGCTGAAGAGAACTAACTCATCCAGAGTTGTACTCCTTCACAGGGTGAGTAACATTAAATAATTTATTGACACAGGGGTATAAAGTCCTGAGTCTTTCACCCAAACTTGAGGCAAATCTATAAGGTCTTTCCAGTTTCGAAGGGATCAGCTGAGCTCTTCACTGAAACCTGGTACCTAAGCTGGTTTCTTTCACTCCCCTTATACAGGTGTTGATCAGAAGAGCCCTCCTGAATAATTTCTTTTATAAGGATCAGCACAAAGCTGGTTCCTATGAGACAGAGGTTAAAGATGTCTCCAATGTCCAACTTTTCCAAACTGCTATACCACTCCATCATCTCTAACATCAACTAATCCCTCTCCCCTCAGTACTCTCCCTCCCATCTTTGGATTTCATAATTTTCTGAAATATCTCACAGAACTCAAGAACCATATCAAGGAAGTGGCTCATGCAGTTGTGGAGGCTGGTAAGTCCCAAATCCGTGGGTCAGGTGTAGGCTTCTCCCGATCCATGTGGCTGTAGGGGCTGAAGAACCCAAACCAGCATGTTAGACCACAAGCCTCTGGCTCACAGGGTTGCAGAAGTTGATGAAGCAGGTCAGATGATAGGCCACCGGCCCACAGGGCTGAAGAGGCTGACTAATCCAGTAGGTCAGATGGCAGGCCTCTGGCTGAAGTCCCAAGAACTAGATGTTAGACCATCACTAACCTGATGCAGAATCCAGATGCAGAGAGAGAGAGAGCCCTGCTAGGGCATCCACATATATAACTTGGACACAGGCCATACTCCAGGGAAGGGGGTAACTTGAGTAAGGGTGGGACTTGAGTCACACCCTCCTCCAAGGTTACAACTCAAGATACACTGCACACCAACCCAGCCTCATTAACATGTAGAGGTTAGGATTTACAACACATAGAATGGAGGACAAACATAAAATACTGGGAATCATGGCCTAGCCAAGTTGACACATAACCTCAATCATCATAAGTTCCATATACCTTATTTGCATAGTCTTACTCAATCATTGTGTGTGACTCACAAAGACCATGGCTAGAAGGGCCGTATTAAGTAATTCATTGCACTGCAACTCCCTAATAAAAATTCTTCATGCTCTGCTTCCCCAGGAACCCATCCTGTGAAACTGGACTTACCAATAACTCTTTTACTAACAAACACAATAAACATTAGCACAGCAGCCTTTCCTATGCATACTATTTTCTATTATATATCAATTTTCAGATGGCCTGGAGTTTTTGCATGGTAAAGCCTGCTGTGGGAAAGAGCAGAACCTCTGGGAAAGGGGTGATTAATTGTGCTATGGTTTTGTATTTGATACCCATGGTGAATTGGGGCCTTGCTAGCATTTATTAAACACTCAATGTGGTAAATATTTTACTAAATTAGGTTGTTTAATCCTCACAACAAATCGTAGAGGTACATATCCAGTTAGAGCTATTCCATGAATGAGACGATACAAGTAGCAATGTAGAAACGAAGTAACGTGTCTGTAGTCAAACATGAAAATTCAATGCAGCCCAACTGTCTACTGAGAGTTAGAGTTCTTGGGCCCTACCCCAAAAACCAAACCAGTTACCTATCAAGTTAATTATGATTCATAGCGACCCCATGTGTGTCATAGTAGAACTGTGCTCCATAAGGTTTTCAATGGCGGATTTTTCAGAAGTAGATTGCCAGGACTTTTGTCCAAGGAGCCTATGGGTTGACCAGAACGTCCAACTTCTTATTTAGCAGCTGAGCACATTAACTGTTTGTGCCACCCAGTGACGCTATCCTGTAATATCTGTCTAATGCTTTTTTTCTTTCCTGTTTTTTCTTGCTGAGTAGGATTACCTTCTAGTCAACAGTTCCAAGTGAGGGCCCTTGGGATGGGTCAAAAGAGAAGAAGCCAGGGTGCTGATAACCCCTGCCAACCTAGTACTATAAGTTGAAATTTTGTCCTTTTTATTTCTCGTGTAATGGACAACCCATAGAACAAGGTAGTCATGTGTTCAACTTTCAGGAAGTTTACTGAAAATATATGTCATTAAGGGACACGATGTGTAGGAAAGTGTTAAATCAGTAGGCCTGGGTTTCTCAAATCCTGTACATTCCCAAAAAAGGCTTGTTTTCAAGACTGGCCTTTACCTCTGTCTGAGCCCCTGGAATGTTTGGCCTGATGAAAGTCTTTTGTATGCTTGAGTCCTTGGGCCACACTGTATAAGATCAACTGGATAGGTTATGCTAACAATATGAATTATAGTGAACATCTATTTTGGCTTTGATAACCTGGTGTCTGAGTAGCTGATGTCAGTTATGGATGTACCGCATGCCTACACGACCAACTCCTAGTAAAAACTCTAGACACCAAGGCCCAGGTGAGCTACATTGTTGCTGGGAGAATTAAGTGTATCCCATGAGAATTCACTGGGAGAGAACACATGGAAGCTTGCACATGTCTCCTTTTGCTGGTTTTAACCTGTATCCTTTTGCTGTAAAACACTGTAATCATGAGTATAGCATTTTCTGAGTTCTGTGAGCCCTTCGAGTGAATCATGGAGCCTGAGGGTGGTCTTGAACAGGCCATGAAGAGATTCAGTAGTTTCTTGCAACTATCTCCAGAAAGGCCATTAAATTTTCTTTGGGCAAGGGATGTCTAAACTATTCAGACAGGGGAGGAAGGGTTGCTTCTACTGGAAAAGAAGTCTGACAAAATTAGGAGTTTGAGGTCTTCAGGTTTACCAGAATACATCCCTTTCCCAATTTTCAAGGTCTCACTCTGTCTTAGGCTGGGTTCTCTAGAGGAGCAAAACCAGTGAAGCGTGTATGTAGACATATATATCTATATATGTATATATAGATATATATGTATATACATATAAATACATATGTGTATATATATAGAGAGAGAGAAATTTATCTTAAGAAAATGGCTCATGTGGTTGCAGAGGCTGGCAAATCCTAAATCCTTGGATCAGGCATCAGGCTGGAGGATTTTCCTGAATCACGTAGCTGCAGTTACTAGCGAACCCAAGATTGGCGTGTCAGACACTGGGCTACTAGCTCACAGGCTGTGGAGGCTGATGAATCAAGATCAGCAGGTAAGATGGCAGACTGCTGGCTCACAGGCTGCAGAGGCTGATAAATCCCAAGATCGGCAGGCAGCTGGCTGAAGTCCCAAAAACCAGAGCTCAGATGATGATGAGCTGGCTGCAGAATCCAGAGGAAGCAAGTGAGCTTTACCAGAACTTCTATATGTATATACTGGATGCAGGCCACACCTCTGAGGAAACTCCCCTTACAAGTATTTCACTAATCACATCGGATCACATCATAGAGGATGACTACATCTTTACATATCTGCCAAACTGCATCATTACACAACTGCCAAACCACTGAGAATCATGGCCCAGCCAAGTTAATACACAACTTTAACCGTGACACACTCCTTATCAATCACTTCCCTAATTTTAACATAAGGACTCCTGTGAGTTCTGGAATTCAATTTGTTTTAAATTCAGTCATTCGCAATATTAGACTTTGAGTTTAATTTTCAGAAATCTCTACCCCGAGGCAAAAGGAGATAAAGGTTTCTTTTAGGATAATTACAGTTTTTCATGTCCCTTATGTAGACTTTAAGCAGCCATGAAATGAATGCTTAAATGTGAGCCATGAACTGAAAATTTTATTTCCTGAAGTTCTCCAGTGTGCTTTCATCAACCCACTAATCCCATTGTACTTCAATATTCTATGGCAGCAAATACTTGGTCATCCAATAATATGTGTCTTGCTGTAGGTGACATCAAGCCATTTCCAACTCATAGGGACACTATGAAAGGGTAAATATTTTGTTACTTTGTTCTATGAAATATACATTATAATCGTAATAAATATTGTGTATACTTTATGAAAATCATTATTCCAATACAGTTTAAGCAGGAATTGAATGTACTGCTGATTATAAAATTACTATATTCAGGAAGAGCTATTTCAGGCTGCTAAACAACTGTTGGTTAAGCACAAGTATAAAGAAGTACAGGGAATTTGAAATTTTTTGTTTGCCTCTTCTCTGCATGAACATCTGCTTATACATTTTGCATATATTTGCAATTTTGAGAGATCCTAATTTTTACACCAAAATTTCAGAGTTCTTTTTTTTCTCTTTTTATTTTGGATAAAAATTAGAGGCATACAGAAATCAAAGTCATTCCCTCTTTGCCTTATTAGTGTGAGAAGACACAGGTGCTCTGAAGGAGAAAAAAGTACCTAGTTGGCAACATTTCCGTAGACAAGGTGTTTTTAAGCTTGAGAGAATGTAAAAAGGAACTTTCTCTGCTGCTGCCCCCTTGTGGCTTGATATGTATGAACGAAGAAAGGCCGTTAGCCACAGTTTTGAATACTTTCTTCTGGAACTTTTAAAAAAAATCTAAGGAAATAACTAGTTATTTAGAAATAAATAATTATCATAACAAGTATTTTTAACATGTATTACATAGAAAATATATTGGCATCTCTAATTTGTCAATTATTTATGCATATGTATAGAATATATGTTATGTAACATAGATCCAGGAAACCTTGGTAGCGTAGTGGTTAAGTGCTATGGCTGCTAACCAAAAGGTTGGCAGTTCAAATCCACCACGTGCTCCTTGGAAACTCTATGGGGCAGTTCTACTCTGTCCTATAGGGTCACTACGAGTCGGAATCAACTCGGCAATGGGTTTGGTTCGGTTTGGTGACATAGATCCATAGAACTTTTATCCTGAAGGAACGCTAGAAATTATCTAATCAGTTTGTTTTTTATATAACAAATGAGAAAATCAGAAAAGAGTGACAAAGCCTCATTTTGCTTTCTACTACATCACAATTGGTTAGATGGGAAAGAAGAAAATATAGAATATGGCCCTTCAAAGTGTACAAGACAAACAATTTTAGGAAATAAACTTCCTTAACTTCTATAAGAATAACTGGAGATAATACTGATAATAAGATAAAATCAACTAGGTAATAAGTTCACATTTTGAGCGCATACGTATAAAGCAGTTTTGGAGAACAATTTGTCAGTACCAATGATTATTTCAAATGTGCAGACTCTTTGACCTAGAAATTTCACATCTAAGTATGTGTACTGGATAGAATAATGTTCCTTCCTCCCAATTCATGTGGACCTGTGAATGTCAATTGATGAACGTGACTTTTTTTGGAAATAGGGTCTTTGCATATACAATCAAGTTAAGATGAGGTCATACTGGATTAGAGCAGGCCCTAAATCCAGTATGAGTGGTGTCTTGATCAGAAAGACATTTGGATATAGAAACACACACAGGGAGAAAGCCATGTGATGAGGAAAGCAGTGATTGGAGCGACACATCTATATGCCAGCCAAAGGATGTCAAGAACTGCCAGCAGCCACAGAAGCTAGGATGAGACAAGGAGGAATTCTTCCCTAGAGCCCTCAGGTTTCAGACTTCTAGACTCCAGAACTGTGAGAGACTATGTTCTTGTTGTTTTAAGCCACCCAGTTTGAGACAATTTGTTAAGGCAGCCCTAGGAAGATAACGTAGTATTTGTCTTTAGAAAAATAATTGCATACGTTTGCCAAAAGATGCATTCAATCATTTTCATTTCATTATTCTTTTGAAGTATAAGCTCTCTTATACAATTTCTCTTCAATGGACTCGCCAGATTGAACCATGCTATTCACCCCCACTGGTGGGGATATACAGCTGGTGCCCACAGCCCATAGCAAGCTGAGCATGTGGGTACCTCCCTAGCCCTCTGTACTTCTGTTGCCACTAGTTGACTGGCATGCTTATCGAAACTCAGTTATGGTTGATCCCACTCCTACTGATTCCAGCCGAACTTACTATTGGCAATTCATCGTTTATATAATTAGCTAATAAAATTTTAGTGTGAAACTACTGGAAGTTGACAGAATTTTTTAAAACTATGTTTTGAAAAGACATGACAGAGACAAATTACTAAAAAATATTCCTTATTTGGAATTTTGTGGCAAAATAGTTGATACAGAATCTTACTTTAGAAAATTGTTGCAAACTGCTGTAAAAAGACTACATTGAAAACTGGATTAAAAACCATTAAGAGGTGCTAATAGGTTGTGACAGGGTTCCCAGTGAGGGTAGTAAGATTATGGGTCTCTTATTTAAGTCAGCATTTTTAAGTGTGGGTGACAAAGATGGGGAAAATATCATAAGAAAATTGTGAGATAATGCTACCATAAATATTCAGAGTTGTTGATCAAATCAGAATAAAGTGGAAAGGTAAGAGGGCAAATTGAGAGAGAAGGAATGGACATGATGAAGGAATGTAATCATCCATGACAAAAAGTTTTACTTCTCAGGATTCTACAATTTCCTTGCCTGTAGATAAACTTGTAACATTGGTCTATGGGCAGCACCAAAAGCAAATCTCTCACTAGGAAACATACCAACTTCAAAGGAAAATGGTTTATTTTTAAATATGCTTTTAGTAAAATACACACACTTATACATATATTGGAAACCCTGGTGGTGTAGTGATTAAGAACTATGACTGCTAACCAAAAGGTTGGCAGTTCGTATCCACCAGGCACTCTCTGGAAACGCTATGGGCAGTTCTACTCTGTCCTATAGGGTTGCTATGAGTCAGAATCAACTCGAAGGCAATGGGTTTGGTTTTTTGGTTGTATCTATATTAGCTACTTTCAAATAGAAAAATTTGATTTGAAAGCCCCATGATGTGCCAGCAATGATTCAGTCAACAAACATTTATTGAACTGTGAAATTAGAATAGTGTATGAATGTATGGTGAGAATGGTAAATGACAAAAAGAGGCAAGTCACTTTACCTTTCTGGGTCTGTTTTTATCCGTTTTAGGCAAGGAAGAAATTACACTGGCTGGGAAAAACTAGTTTTCTAGAGAAGCAGACGTTTAAGTTAAGCCTTGAGAGCTAGTAGCTTTTATCGTAATGAGATAAAGGCATTAAGTGGAAGAAAGGGCATTCCAGATAGGAATAACAGTGTGAGCAGAGGTATGGCAGCAGGAAAGCCTTGGGCATTTATCTAAAACAATGAGAAGATGTTTAACTGGTAAACGAAATGAAGAAAATTTGCAAAGGTGAGTTGGAGCCGGCTCATGGAGGAATCTGCAAGCTAAAATAAGAAATTTGGAATTCAATTTATAGAAAAAGGAGAGTCAAAACATAAATCAGGTTATGTCACTCTCCTTCTTTAAACCCATTAGCGGTTTTCTGTTGCACACTGAGTAATACTCAAATCTTTCGCCATGGCCCATGAGAGCCCCTATACCATCAGCCCCCATCTCTCTTGGACTTCATCTCATGCCACTCTCCCCCTTGCTCATTGTGCTTTTCTATACTGGCCTTCTTTCTGTCTTTTGAATACTTCAGGTTCAATGCCAACTTGAGGTCCTTTCTCTGCTGTTTTCACTGAGTATTCCAGATATTTGAAGAAGAATATTCCAGATATTTAAGTACCTATCTCTTGTCATTGATGCATCAGGTTTAATGTCGTCTTTCAGAGAGATTTTTCCTGACCACCCAGCATACCCCCCAATCACAGCATTCTATCACATCACTAAATTTTGTTTTTTCAGAATAGTCGCACCTATCTTAAATTGCTTTTTCACTGTATTCATTTACTTAGGTATTGCCTATCTTCCCCACTAGAACGTCAGCTACTTGAAACAAGGACCTTGTCTAGTCTGTTCACTGTTTTATCCCTAATACCTAGAATTGTTGTTGTGTGCTGTCGGGTCAATTCTGACTCACAGCAATCCTATATGTCAGAGTAGAACTGCCATATAGGGTTTCCTAGGGTGTAGTCTTTATGGGAGCAGATCACCAGGTCTTTTCTCCCACAGAGCAGCTGGTGGGTTTGAACTGCTGGCCTTTTGGTTAGCAGCTAAACACTTAAACATTGTGCCACCAGGGCTCCTAAAACCTAGAATAGGGTCTGGCAATTTGGAGCTCAATAAATATTTTGCATGAATGATGCATGAAATGATATGGACTGCTACTGTGGAATGTATATCAATATGATAATCGGCAGAAGCTGTATGATAGGATGTTGCAAAAGATAATGTAAAATGCCAATGGTCAAGGCATAATTCATAACATTTGTGAAAATTTCCCCCTTTGAGTCATATTTAAGATATCTAAGTACTCTCCTTTTTTTTTTTTTTTTAAGTACTCTCCTTAGTGAAATCCTTCATACCCACATTTATTCTAATAACTTGGAAATTCTTACCTCTTGAACTAACCATTTTCCTGGAGTCCAGACATAACTAACAAAGCATTTACTAGATATTATCTGTATACTCCACAAGTACCTCAAAAGCAGCATGTTCAAAACACCAAACTTTTTCTTTCTCCTCCTCAATCTGGAAGTCAAAATATTTGAAAAATGTTGTTTCTATTTAGACTACTAGATACATGACCTTGAGCAAGTCACTTTACCTTTCTGGGCCTGTTTTATCTGTAAAATGAAAGAGTGGGTCTAGGTGACTTTATTGTTTCTTCTACCTTTATCTTTCTATGATGTAATGATTGAGTCACAATAAGCCATTCTTTTCTCCAAAGCACTGTATCTGAGAAGCCACAAGAAAAACCAGGAAGCCAATTGTCCTATTAGACAAACAGCGGATACAGTCAAATCAACTGTGATTACAAGGCCATTTCCGAGAGGGCCCACCATTCCAGGTTCACTTCCTATAGTTCGAGAACATTCTTAAGGAGACAAACTTCTGAGGATCACATTTTCCACTTGTTACTTTACATAACAGATAATTCAGAATTCAGGGCCAAAACACATCCTCATTTCCCTCCCCCTTTGAAAAGACCCCGGAGAATATTTGGAAACCTGGTGGTGTGGTGGTTAAGATCTTCAGTTGCTAACCGAAAGATCAGCTGTTCAAATCCACCAAGTGCTTCTTGGAAACCCTATGGGGCAGTTCTACTCTGCCCTGTAAGATTGCTGAGTCAGAATTGACTTGATGGCTACAGACTTTTTCTGACCACATTTACTACTCATTTGTTGCTTGATATCTTTCTCTGAGTGACATTTTTACGTACACACACACACATATATGTATACATATATACACACATATATGTATATGTTATATTCATAGCTTCCAATTTAGTTTTTCCCCAGTGTCCAGTATTATTCCTTATATATGGTGAGTGACTGATAAATACCTGAGAATAGGGATTGTTACTCTACATAGAACTTATCCCCATCCCTACAGAACAAACGTCATGAAGACAAATTTGGCTGCCATAGCCTAAGAAATATATTGTTCATGTGGTGCCAGCTGGCAACACACCAATAGATAATGGATTGTCTCAAGCTCAACAAAAAAACAAACTCACAAATTTTTATAGATTACCACTTCACATTTTACATTAACTTCTCCAACCTTTTCCAATTTTCCATCAATGTAACAATTCATAACTATTACCACAGCTATGATTACACTCAAAGAAACCAAAAAAAAAAGTAATTTTGATATTTCGCTGTAAGATTAAATCCAATATTCTTACCTTTTCTATGCAGAATACTGCAATACTGATCTACTATGCCTGCTAGCTAATATTGCAAATACTTCAGATGTATACAACCACAACAAGACAGCTGTGGAGGTGGATTTGCTAGCAAACAGAAGTTTATTTTCTCACAGTCTAGGAGGTTAGAAGTCTGAATTCAGGGCACCAGCTCTAGGAGAAGTCTTTCTCTCTTTGTCGGCTCTGGGGGAGGGTATTTGTCATCAACCTTTCCCTGGTCTAGGAGCTTCCCTGCCCAAGGACCCTGGGTCCAAAGGATACACCCTGCCCCCGGTGCTTCTTTAGTAGTGGTATGAAGGCCCTCTCTGCTCACTTCTCTCTCCTTTTATCTCTTTTAAGATAAAAGGTAACACAGGCCACACCCCAGAGAAATTCCCCTTACATTGGATTAGGGCTGTAACCTGAGTAAGGGAGTTGCATTCCACCCTAATCCTCTTTAACATAACCTAATCTTGCCTCATTAACCACAGGCAGAGATTAGGATTTACAACACATAGCATAATCACATCAGATCACAAAATGGTGCACAACCACAGGATACTGGGAATCATGGCCTAGCCAAGTTAACACATATTTTGGGGGACACAATCCAGTCTATGACACCAACCATGAGGTCCTTTTCTAGAGATTGGTCTTGCCTGATGACGTATCCACAGCAAGTGAGTCAAAATAGAAAGTAGTGAATATATAAAGTGTTATTAATCATAAAGTTATCTGATGAGAAGGAAAGAAGTGCTTTGGGAGACAGGAGAAGAAAGTGGAGCCAAGGAAAGCTGGACAGTGAAAGTTAAAAATTATTCTTTTTCTTAAAGGGTTATCCAGCACAGCTACCCAATATGGTGCCTGAGGACTGCCCTTTTAGACTTTTCTATATATGATGAGTTTGTGATAGAAGATCACAGTTACACTCTTCCTCACAAGATAGGGGACAACCTTAGAGATAGATAGATAAGCACAAATAAAAACTAAATAATAAGAAGAATACAGTGCTGGCATTATTATCTCCATTTACTACACTGTGGGATGAAAGACTAAGGATACTATGCCACCAGCAATGAGAACAAGATACATAAATGAAATAGTGTAAACGTGAACTGTAGTGGCAACATAGACTAAAACGAGAGATTAGGTGAGGTTGTGAGAAAGAAGAAAAAGGAATGCCACCAATATACTTTCTATATTGAACAAACAATGAAGAGAAGAGGCAGCAATGAGAAAGAAAACTCCCTATGTTATCTCTTCTTGTAATTCAGGAGAGATTCTACCTGAGTTTTTTCTCCCTGGGTAACCTCACAATTTGAAGAAGCCAAACAATCAGATAGGTCACCACACATAGAAGTGAAAAGAAAAGCCTTGGGGGAGTGTAAGGCTGAGTGGCTTTAGGACAGCGGGTAATGCAATTAAGTTGAAGTAGTCTGAAATTTAATTGTGATAACCTTACCAAATTCAGTCATCTGAATGAAAAGCACAGTATGGATGAGATGCACTGAAGGACCCAACATTACAAGTGAAACAAATTTTGTAGCCATTAAAGGAATTTACTTCACTGGTTTTGATTTCATTAACAAGAAAACGGTTTTTTTTCTCTCGGCTTTTTCAAATGCTGTGACAGAAAATTTCCTTAGGAAATTTCCTTAGGACATTCTATTTGGGGTTTTCTATCATTGGTCAATAGACCACTTCAGATCTGCTTGCTTACTTAGGGGTGGAAGGAGAAGGTGACAACGGGAGACCTTAGAGGGCAGATCAGGGTCGTCAAGAAAGCAAAGGTTCATTATTTGCTGAGTTGACAGCTTCAGAACTTGCAAGAAATGACTCTAGCATAACAATTTGCACCATTGCAAATGAAGAAATTCATTGAAAAACCCTGACAAAACCTGTATCATAGTGCATAATTGGTATATATTAAGTGATGTGTATGTATGAATAATTAGAAATTGATCGAAGTTCCATCTTCCACAAAAGAGGACAGATGTTAGTCAGGCTATTCCTTAGCATTCTAACTTCATGATTTGGTTTAAAGGTGAAAATAATAATCCTTTCTTCAGCAGGAGTTTAGTAAGTTGCCAAGCAGAACAATTTAAATTTCCATTTACTATTGTTTTATTACCATAGCAACTGGACCTCACCAGATGGAATACACAGGAATTAAACCGAATACATCTGTGGAAAGAGATGATGGAAAAACCAATATCATCAATCAGAACAAGGCCAGGGGACGACTGTGGAACAGACCACCAATTGCTCATACGTAAATTCAAGTTGAAGCTGAAGAAAAGAAGAACAAGTCCATAAGAGCCAAAGTATGACCTTGAGTATATCCCACCTGAATTTAGAGACAATCTCAATAGATTTGACATGTTGAACACTAATGATCACAGATCAGATGAGTTGTGAAATGACATCAAGGGCATCATACATGAAGAAAGCAAGAGTAATTAAAAAGACAGGAAAGAAAGAAAAGACAAAATTAGGTGTCAGAAGAGACTCTGAAAGTTGCTTTTGAGCATCAAGTAACTAAAGCAAAAAGAAGAAATGAGAAAGTAAGAGTGCTGAACAGAAAATTTCAAGAAGACAAAGTAAATTATTATAATGACAAATCCAAAGACCTGGAGTTAAAAAACCAAAAGGGAAGAACACAGTTAGCATTTCTCAAGGTGAAAGAAATGAAGAAAAATTTGCCTTGAGTTGCAATATTGAAGGATTGTATGAGAAAAATACTGAACAACACAGGAATAATCAAAAGAGGATGGAAGGAATACACAGAGTCACTATAGTAAAAAGAATTGGTCAACATAAAACCATTTCAGGAGGTAGCATATGATCATGAACCTGTGGTAATGAAGAAAAAATTCTAAGCAGAACTGAAGGGCATTGGCAAAAGCAAGACTACAAGAATTGATGGAATAACAATTGAGATGTTTTAAAAAACAGATGCAGTGCTAGAAGTGCTCACTCCTCTATGCCAAAAAATTTAGAAGACAGCTACCTGGCCAACCGACGAGAAGAGATCCATATTTATGCCTATTCCCAAAAAAGGTGAGCCAAAAGAATGTAGAAATTATCAAACAATATCATTAATATCACAGCCAAGAAAAATTTTGCTGAAGATCATCCAAAAGGGGCTGCAGCAGTACATCCACAAGGAACTGCCAGAAATTCAAGCTGGATTCAGAAGAGTACAAGGTATCAGGGATATCAATGCATTGCTGGTATCAGATGGATCCTGGCTAAAAGCAGAGAATACCAGAAAGTTGTTTACCTGTGTTTTATTGGCTATGCAAAGGTATTTGACTGTGTGGATTATAACAAATTATGGATAACATTGTGAAGAATGGGAATTCTAGAACACTTAATTGTGCTTGTGGGGAAACTGTATATAGATCAAGAGGCAGTGGTTCGAACAGAACAAGGTATGCTGAGCAAATAATCCAAGAAACAGGACTACATGAAGAAGAATGGGGCAAAAGGGTTGGAGGAAGACTCATTAACGTTATGCATTATGCAGGTGACACAAACTCACTTGCTGAAAATGAAGAGGACTTGGTGAGCTTACTGATGAAGATCAAAGACCTTCAATATGGATTACACCTCAACATAAAGAAAATAAAAATCCTCACAACTGGACCAATAAGCAACATCACGATAAACGGAGAAAAGACCAAAGTTGTCAAGGATTTCATTGTACTTGGGTCCATAATCAACACCCATAGAAGAAGCAGTCAAGAAATCAAAGGACGCATTGCACTGGGCAAATCTGCTGCAAAAAACCTCTTTAAAGTGTTAAAAAGCAAAGACATCACCTTGAAGACTAAGGTGTGCCAGATCCAAGCCATGGGGTTTTCAATCACCTCATATGTATGCAAAAGCAGGAAAATGAATAAGGAAGACCGAAGAAGAAGTGATGCCTTGAATAATGGTGTTGGTGACGACTATTGAATATACCATGGACTGCCAAAAGAGTGAACAAATTTGTCCTGGAAGAAGCACAGCCATAATGCTCCTTAGAAGCAAGGATGGCAATACTACATTTCACATACTTTAGACATGTTATCAGGAGAGGCAGGTCTCTGGAGAAGGACATAATGCTTGGTAAAGGTGGGGTCAGCAAAAAAGAGGAAGACCCTCAACAAAATGGATTGGCACAGTGACTACAACAATGCGCTCGAGCATGTCAAAGATTGTGAGGATGGTGCAGGATGGGGCACCATTTTGTTCGGTTGTATGTAGGGTCACTATAAGTTGGAAATGACTCGATGGCATCTAACAACAACATACCGACTTTTATTCCCATATAGCATAGATTTTAAATTCTATTATGATACAGCAAAAATTAACTTTTAAAAAGAATATTGGGACCCATTTGATTACCTATATTTATGTGAAACATATTTAAAATCTGTTGAATAGCCTGGGTAACCTCTGATAATAGATATCCATTATGATTCGGCATTATATCTTGGGAAAGGACAATCATAAACAAGAAAATTTTAAAATGCTGGAAGGCATGGTGATAAAAACACTTTCAAATGCTAATAGAAGACTTATAAACTGGTATATAACAGTTCTGGAATGATTTAACAAATTTTGTTAAAAGGTATTATAGTGTTTACACTTTTCTACCAGCAATTTTTTTTTCCAGCACGTTCGTTTTTAATTTCACCTTTAACATAGAGCAAAATCGACTCTTTTTTAGGTGTATGGTTCTATGAATTTTTTTTTTATTAACTTTTATTGAGCTTCAAGTGAACGTTTACAAATCAAGTCAGTCTGTCACATATAAGTTAATATACATCTTACTCCTTACTCCCACTTGCTCTCCCCCTAATGAGTCAGCCCTTCCAGTCTCTCCTTTCGGGAAAACTTTGGCAGCCTCCAACTCTCTCTATCCTCCCATTCCCCCTCCAGGCAGGAGATGCCAACACAGTCTCAAGTGTCCACCTGATATAATTACCTCACTCTTCACCAGCATCTCTCTCCCACCCACTGTCCAGTCCTTTTCATGTCTGATGAATTGTCTTCCGGGATGGTTCCCGTCCTGTGCCAACAGAAGGTTTGGGGACCATGACCGCCGGGATTCCTCTAGTCACATCCAGACCATTAAGTATGGTCTTTTTATGAGAATTTGGGATCTGCATCCCACTGATCTCCTGCTCCCTCAGGGGTTCTCTATTATGCTCCCCGTGAGGGCAGTCAGCGATTGTGGCCGGGCACCAACTAGTTTTTCTGGTCTCAGGATAATGTAGGTCTCTGGTTCATGTGGCCCTTTCTGTCTCTTGGGCTCTTAGTTGTCGTGTGACCTTGGTGTTCTTCATTCTCCTTTGCTCCAGGTGGGTTGAGACCAATTGATGCATCTTAGATGGCCGCTTGTTAGCATTTAAGACCCCAGACGCCACATTTCAAAGTGGGATGCAGAATGTTTTCATAATAGAATTATTTTGCCAATTGACTTAGAAGTCCCCTTAAACCATGGTTCCCAAACCCCCGCCCTTGCTCCGCTGACCTTTGACGTATTCATTTTATCCCAGAAACTTCTTTGCTTTTGGTCCAGTCCAGTCCAGTTGGGCTGACCTTCCATGTATTGAGTGTTGTCCTTCCCTTCACCTAAAGCAGTTCCTATCAGCTAATTAATCAGTAAAAAACCCTGTCCCTGCCTCCCTCCCTCCCCACCTCGTAACCACAAAAGTATGTGTTCTTCTCAGTTTATACTATTTCTCAAGATCTTATAATAGTGGTCTTATACAATATTTGTCCTTTTGCCTCTGACTGATTTCGCTCAGCATAATGCCTTCCAGGTTCCTCCATGTTATGAAATGTTTCAGAGATTCGTCACTGTTCTTTATCGATGCGTAGTATTCCATTCTGTGAATATACTACAATTTATTTACCCATTCATCCATAGATGGACACCTTGGTTGCTTCCAGCTTTTTGCTATTGTAAACAGAGCTGCAATAAACATGGGTGTGCATATATCTGTTTGTGTGAAGGCTCTTGTTTCTCTAGGGTATATTCCGAGGAGTGGGATTTCTGGGTTGTATGGTAGTTCTAACTGTTTAAGATAACGCCAGATAGATTTCCAAAGTGGTTGTACCATTTGACATTCCCACCAGCAGTGTATAAGAGTTCCAATCTCTCCGCAGCCTATCCAACATTTATTATTTTGTGTTTTTTGGATTAATGCCAGCCTTGTTGGAGTGAGATGGAATCCCATCGTAGTTTTAATCTGCATTTCTCTAATGGCTAATGGTTGAGAGCATTTTCTCATGTATCTGTTAGCTGCCTGAATAGCTTCTTCAGTGAAGTGTGTGTTCATATCCTTTGCCCACTTCTTGATTGGGTTGTTTGTCTTTTTGTGGTTGACTTTTGACAGAATCGTGTAGATTTTAAACATCAGGCACTAGTCGGAGATGTCATAGCTGAAAATTTTTTCCCAGTCTGTAGGTGGTCTTTTTACTCTTTTGGTGAAGTCTTTAGATGAGCATAGGTGTTTGATTTTTAGGAGCTCCCAGTTATCGGGTTTCTCTTCGTCATTTTTGGTAATGTTTTGTATTCTGTTTATGCCTTCTATTAGGGCTCCAAGGGTTGTCCCTATTTTTTCTTCCATGATCTTTATCCTTTTAGTCTTTATGTTTAGGTCTTTGATCCACTTGGAGTTAGTTTTTGTGCATGGTGTGAGGTATGGGTCCTGTTTCATTTTTTTGCACATGGATATCCAGTTATGCCAGCACCATTTGTTAAAAAGACTATCTTTTCCCCAATTAACTGACACTGGTCCTTTGTCAAATATCAGCTGCTCATATGTGGATGGATTTATATCTGGGTTCTCAATTCTGTTCCATTGGTCTATGTGCCTGTTGTTGTACCAGTACCAGGCTGTTTTGACTACTGTGGCTGTATAATAGCTTCTGAAATCAGGTAGAGTGAGGCCTTCCACTTTCTTCTTCTTTTTCAGTAATGCTTTGCTTATCCGAGGCTTCTTTCCCTTCCACATGAAATTGGCGAATTGTTTCTCTATCACCTTAAAAAATGACACTGGAATTTGGATCGGAAGTGCATTGTATGTATAGATGGCTTTTGGTAGAATAGACATTTTTACTATGTTAAGTCTTCCTATCCATGAGCAAGGTATGTTTTTCCACTTAAGTATGTCCTTTTGAATTTCTTGTAGTAGAGCTTTGTAGTTTTCTTTGTATAGGTCTTTTACATCCTTGGTAAGATTTATTCCTAAGTATTTTATCTTCTTGGGGGCTACTGTGAATGGTATTGATTTGGTTATTTCCTCTTCGGTGTTCTTTTTGTTGATGTAGAGGAATCCAAGTGATTTTTGTATGTTTATTTTATAACCTGAGACTCTGCCAAACTCTTCTATTAGTTTCAGTAGTTTTCTGGAGGATTCCTTAGGGTTTTCTGTGTATAACATCATGTCATCTGCAAATAGAGATAATTTTACTTCCTCCTTGACAATCTGCATGCCTTTTATTTCTTTGTCTAGCCTAATTGCCCTGGCTAGGACTTCTAGCATGATGTTGAATAAGAGCGGTGATAAAGGGCATCCTTGTCTGGTTCCCATTCTCAAGGGAAATGCTTTCAGGCTCTCTCCATTTAGAGTGATGTTGGCTGTTGGCTTTGCATAGATGCCCTTTATTATGTTGAGGAATTTTCCTTCAATTCCTATTTTGCTGAGAGTTTTTCTCATGAATGGGTGTTGGACTTTGTCAAATGCCTTTTCTGCATCAATTGATAAGATCATGTGGTTTTTGTCTTTTGTTTTATTTATGTGGTGGATTACATTAATGGTTTTTCTGATATTAAACCAGCTTTGCATACGTGGTATAAATCCCACTTGATCGTGGTGAATTATTTTTTTGATATGTTGTTGAATTCTATTGGCTAGAATTTTGTTGAGGATTTTTGCATCTATGTTCATGAGGGATAGAGGTCTCTAATTTTCTTTTTTTGTAATGTCTTTACCTGGTTTTGGTATCAGGGAGATGGTGGCTTCATAGAATGAGTTGGGTAGTATTCCGTCATTTTCTATGCTTTGAAATACCTTTAGTAGTAGTGGTGTTAACTCTTCTCTGAAAGTTTGGTAGAACTCTGCAGTGAAGCTGTCCGGGCCAGGGCTTTTTTTTTGTTGGGAGTTTTTTGATTACCTTTTCAATCTCTTTTTTTGTAATGGGTCTATTTAGTTGTTCTACTTCTGAAGGTGTTAGTTTAGGTAGATAGTGTTTTTCCAGGAATTCATCCATTTCTTCTAGGTTTGCAAATTTGTTAGAGTACAATTTTTCATAATAATCTGATATGATTCTTTTAATTTCAGTTGGTTCTGTTGTGATGTGGTCCTTCTCATTTCTTATTCAGGTTATTTGTTTCCTTTCCTGTATTTCTTTAGTTAGTCTAGCCAATGGTTTATCAATTTTGTTAATTTTTTCAAAGAACCAGCTTTTGGCTTTGTTAATTCTTTCAATTGTTTTTCTGTTCTCTAATTCATTTAGTTCAGCTCTAATTTTTATTATTTGTTTTCTTCTGGTGCCTGATGGATTCTTTTGTTGCTCACTTTCTATTTGTTCAAGTTGTAGGGACAGTTCTCTGATTTTGGCTCTTTCTTCTTTTTGTATGTGTGCATTCATTGATATAAATTGGCCTCTGAGCACTGCTTTTGCTGTGTCCCAGAGGTTTTGATAGGAAGTATTTTCATTCTCGTTGCATTCTATGAATTGCCTTATTCCCTCCTTGATGTTTTCTATAACCCAGTCTTTTTTCAGGAGGGTATTGTTCAGTTTCCAAGTACTTGATTTCTTTTCCCTAATTTTTCTGTTATTGATTTCTAGTTTTATTGCCTTGTGGTCTGAGAAGATGCTTTGTAATATTTCAATGTTTTGGATTCTGCAAAGGTTTGTTTTATGACCTAATATGTGGTCTATTCTAGAGACTGTTCCATGTGCGCTAGAAAAAAAAGTATACTTTGCAGCAGTTGGGTGGAGAGTTCTGTATAAGTCAATGAGGTCAAGTTGGTTGATTGTTGTAATTGGGTCTTCCGTGTCTCTGTTGAGCTTCTTACTGGATGTTCTGTCCTTCTCTGAAAGTGGTGTGTTGAAGTCTCCTACTATAATTGTGGCGGTGTCTATCTCACTTTTCAGTTCTGTTAAAATTTGATTTATGTATCTTGCAGCCCTGTCATTGGGTGCATAAATATTTAATATGGTTATGTCTTCCTGATCAATTGTCCCTTTTATCATTATGTAGTGTCCTTCTTTATCCTTTGTGGTGGATTTAAGTCTAAAGTCTATTTTGTCAGAAATTAATATTGCTACTCCTCTTCTTTTTTGCTTATTGTTTGCTGGATATATTTTTTTCCACCCTTTGAGTTTTAGTTTGTTTGTGTCTCTAAGTCTAAGGTGTGTCTCTTGTAGGCAGCATATAGACGGATCGTGTTTCTTTATCCAGTCCGAGACTCTCTGTCTCTTTATTGGTGCATTTAGTTCATTTACATTCAGGATAATTATAGATAAATAAGTGTTTAGTGTTGTCATTTTGATGCCTTTTTATGTGTGTTGTTGGCAATTTCATTTTTCCACATACTTTTTTGTGCTGAGACGTTTTTCTTAGTAAATTGTGAGATCCTCATTTTCATAGTGTTCTGGGACTCCAATCACACGCAAGTTATCCTTCTTGATAGAGTCCCACATGATTTTTAGGGTTTCTTCATTTTTTTAAATTCTTTTATCTAATTTTTTTTCAGCTATGTTGGTGTTAATTCCCTGGTCCTCCAGATGTCCCAGTCTGCATTCTAATTGCTCGAGTCTGCTCCTCTGACTTCCTATTGCGTTGTCTAATTCTGTAATTTTATTGTTAATCTTTTGGATTTCTACATGCTGTCTCTCTATGGATTCTTGCAACTTATTAATTTTTCCACTATGTTCTTGAATAATCTTTTTGAGTTCTTCAAATGTTTTTTCAGTGTGTTCCTTGGCTTTTTCTGCAGTTTGCCTTATTTCGTTTCTGATGTCTTGAAGCATTCTGTAAATTAGTTTTTTATATTCTGTATCTGGCAATTCCAGGATTGTATCTTCATTTGGGAAAGATTTTGATTCTTTTGTTTGGGGGTGTGTAGAAGCTGTCATGGTCTGCTTCTTTATGTGTTTTGATATGGACTGCTGTCTCCGAGCCATCACTGGGAAACTAGTTTTTCCAGAAAATCCGCTAAAAAAAATGCAGTCAGATCCCTATCAGAACTGCCTTTGGATTATAACCGCCACCTAGTTCCCTGTAAGGATGAAAGTCTGAGATTTGGATCATATATGTTTGGCTGTAGCTGGTTCTGTGTTTTTAGTCCAATTAGGGGTGGATTTTTGGTCCCTGGGTTTTTTGTGGTTCCTTCTCTCAGGCTGGAAGAGTGGGTTAGGAAAAGACCAAAAGAAAAAAAAAGGGGGGGGGGGAGTAAAGCCGCCGCGGAGCCGGAGCCGTTCTCCCTCTGGCTCAGGAAATTCCAATGTTAATGAAGCCGCCTGGGGACGTTGGGGGAGGAATAAGAGAGATAGGAGAGTAGCACCTCGGAATATAGCCAGAGTTGCTTGTCTTGCTTGGAATGACTATTTTATCTGAGATTCCCGAGGGGCGTGTCGCCTATGTGTGCTGGCTGTGTGGAGATTGCCCCCAGAGATCTGGCCCACTGAAGCCACGGTCAGATCCTCCGCTGCCAGTCCCACGCCCAGCGTCAAGGTTCCCCTGCTGGGACGGTGCACTCCCAACTCCAAAATCAGTCTCTGCCTCCTGGGGACTTCTCGTCCCACCAGCCGCGTCACCACGCCGCTCTCGCGGACTGTCTGGGCCCTCTCCCGGGGTTAGTTCAGAGGAGTGGAGCAGCTCCCCGTGCTTGCTCCGTGACAGCTCCCAGTCAAAAGCCCTGGCTGGGATGCTGCACTCCCAGCTCCAAGACCAGTCACTGCCTCCCAGGGACTTCTCCCACTGGCTGCGTCGCCATGCCGCCCACGCAGACCGGCTGGGCCCCCTCCCGGGGTGAGTTCAGGGGGGTAGGGCTGCGCCCCTTGTTTACGCCATCAGCTCCCCTGGGCCCTGCCCTAAATAGGGCGCCAAGGTTGCCTGACTGGGAAGCTGGCTCCAGGCTCCGAAAACAATCGCTGCCTCCCCGTATTTGTTCATTTTCCATCTCTAAATCCATGTTTGTTGTTCAGGGTTCGTAGACTGTTATGTATGTGATCGATTCACTTGTTTTTCTGAGTCTTTGTTGCAAGAGGGATCCGAGGTAGCGTCTACCTAGTCTGCCATCTTTGCCCCGCCCTCTACCAGCAATTTTATGTCTAAGAATATATCCTAAGGAAAAAAAATCTAATTCAAAGAAATACGAATGTAGAAAATATGACTATCATACCCTTATTTATAATATTAATTAAATTAAGGGTTAACAAGAGGGAAATGTTTAAGAAAGCATACTATATTCAAACTAAAAAAAGAATTAAAAAAATTCTTAACCATGAAATCTACAAAAATATTTAAAACAGGAAAGTTCTTACATTATAATATCAAGTTAAAAGATAGAATACAAAACACGTATTCATCATAACTCAAATATATGTATGTGTACATATATATGTACATATTTGTGTATGTGTATGTATATACACACAGAGAGAGGAAAGAGAGACAGGGAATGAGAGAAGTAACTGAAATCTCCTGGAACCCTGAAATGATGGGGAATTTTTACTTCTATATTTTCTGCATTGAGCGTGTGTCACTAATGTCACATAAATACTAAAGATATGTATCTTTGCTCTAGTTGCACATATGCTTCACCCAGTCCCGTACAGCCAAGTCAAGAAAAGATCAGGGCTCCTGAGTCTGGGTCAGAGTCAGGGAATCAGGATACCCTATAAAAGAATAACACAATTGTGTGTCTGATGTGATTCAAAGATATCATACTGGAAACCAGCAAGGAAGGCGGTGTTGGAATATTGAAATGGGATGATTAGATTGCAATGCGTATCCGGTCAACAGAAAAAAGGATTAAGGGAGTATCAGAAAGACAGCAGTAGAATATATAAGATGGATTATTTCCATAAAGGTAGTGAATTACGTAAATGGGACCCACTAGCAGAAGATATCTTTTGCTTATGATTTAGCTTGTTTTGAAGGTCAGGGACTTGTTCTTTAAAGAAACAGAGCAGGAAAACAGCTTGGCAATTGCTCAAAAAATTAAACATAGAATTTTCATATAACCAGCAATTCTGCTCCTAGGTGAAGGAATTGAAAGCAAGAACTCAAACAGATAATTGCACATCGATGTTCACTGCAGCATTATTCACAGTAGCCAAAAGATGGAAACAGCTTAAATGGCCATTAACAAATGAACGGATAGACCAACGTGGAATATACCTGCACTGAAATATTATTCAGCCACAGAGATGAAGGAAGCTCTGATGTGTGCTACAACACAGATAAATCTTGAAAACACATTATGCTGAGTGTAGTAAATAAGACACAAAAGGACAAATATTAAACGATCCCATTTATATGAAATATTTAGAGTAAGTTCACGCATAGAGAAAAAAAGTTCATTAGCAGTTACCAGGGGTGGGTGGGAAGGGGGAAATGAGGAGTTATCACTTAAGGTATACTGACTGACTGTCTGTTCGAGGTAACCTAAAAAAAAAAAAAAAAGCTTTTGGAAACAGATAATGGTGATAGCTGCACAACATCGTGAATTTAATGAATTCCACTGAATTGCACACATAAAAATGGTTCAAATGGCAAAAATTTTGTTATGTATATTTACCACAATAAAGTTGAAAAAATAAAAAGCAAAGGAACAGAGCAATGCCAGACAAACATCAGCTTAGTAATAAGAAGGTAATGATTGAACACACAAAGATATTACATGCCTGTATTCCTCATAAATGCTAAAATCACTTGTATTCCTCATAAATGCTAAAATCACTTGTAAGTGTTAGAAGTTAGATATGAGCATGCTGTTAACTGTCTTCAGTCAAAACAATCGTTCTTATCAGAGCAGCCCCAAGTGAGTAGCCTGGACATAAGAAGGCCTTGTTATAACAAGGACAGTCGGCACCGAAAAATTCATCAGCATTGCTAAAAATAACACAGCATCTTTAATATTTTGTGTTTTCAGTGATGCCTGAGAGTTAGTGGCTCAATTTTAAAAGAAAAGGAAAGAAAAAAGGAAGAAATGTATGGAAAATAGCAGAACAGAACAGGACAGAAAAATAGCCAGTATAACTAAATCCAGGGGGAGAAAAACACAAAGCCTTTTACTACGACCGATGGGTTTGTCCAAAACTCTGGACTTAATTGGACCTGGTCTGAAGCGTTCCCAAAACAACAAACTCAATAGGTATGCCCTTTCCTTGATTTCTAATTTTTTGTTGTTTGCAAAGGGTGAGAAAATACTCTGGAATCCAGACTAAATTGGGAACAGCGCAGATACAAATCTCTAGATAACCAAGGCTTATTAAGTCTAGATCAGGCAGGTCTGCAATCATGTTTACTAATAAGATCAGAGACTAAGGCTGTCTATGGTAACATCAGAAGTCTCCAAATTCTGTCTTTCTGCTCAGTAATTGGACAACACATGCCGGATTGTGATTGAATCTTACCAGGAGAACCTGTGGCTGTTACACGTACATTCGTAAAAACGGTTAATAAGACATGCGAAGCTAAGAATAATTGGACAGTGACTCTTCCGTATGGACCATCTGCCAACCAGCCAAAGCCTAGAAGCTGGTGTAGAGCAGATGGTAAGCCTCGCTGTTTTTATGAAGAATGGATATTGGCTGATTTGTAATGAACCAGAAAACCTATTTGAAAAGTTATTTGGTATGAAATATAAAAAGCTTGATGACAGGAGTCTGGACCACATAGCTTCATCCAGACTCACTCTCTAATTATATGCTACAAAGGTGGGCAGCTACTGCCTATTATTCTGTTCCTCTACAAAAAATGCTTATCTAGTAATCTTTCAAGGAATAAAGTAGATATGGATAATGTTCAGAATACTATATATTAATATATTTTTTCCTGTTAGGTTTTATTTTTTTCCTTTTCTGGGTTTTTTTTTTTTTTTCTTCCCCCTTGAGAATTTCGACTAATTCTGAGAGAAGAGGAATGTTTCTTACTTACTCGAAGGTAAGCACTGAATCCACTGCTTTCCTTCTGTTTTGTATCCATTCTAACTTAAATCAATAAATAATGTGAGTTCAAAAATTAGTGGCCCAAGCACATTTGATAATATATTGAACCTTGATGGATGTTAGTACTATGCCTCAGAGAGTCAGGTGAGAAGAGTCTCAGAATGAACAGAGAGTGGGGAAAAAGTTGTCAAAATTTTGCATATCCAATGACCAGGGTTAAGGGATGGTTTGGGGCAGGATGATGACTCATCTAGAAAGGCTGGTCCTCACATGTTTAGATGGAGACATTAGTCTTAGTTGATATCTCAGAAGCAATGTCAGTTTTCCCATCCTGTGATTGGACATATTGTTCTTGTTGTTAGGTGCCATTGAATAAGTTCTGACTCATAGCGACCCCATGCGCAGCAGAACGAAACACTGCCCGGTCCTGCGCCGTCCTCACAATTGTTGCTATGCTTGACCCCACTGTTGAAGCCACTATGTCAATCCATCTTGTTAAGGGTCTTACTCTTTCTCCCTGGCCTTCTAGTTTACCAAGCATGATGCCCTTCTTACATGTCCAAAGTATGTGAGACACAGTCTAGTCATCCTTGCTTCCAAGAAGCATTCTGGTTGTACTTCTTCCAAGACAGGTTTATTCCTTCTTTTGGCAGCCCATGGTATATTCAGTATTCTTCACCAACACCACAATGCAATGGCATCAATTCTTCTTCAGTCTCCTTTATACATTATCCAGCTTTCAAATGCATATGAGGCAATTGAAAACACCATAGCTTGGGTCAGGCACACCTTAGTTCTCAAGGTGACATCTTTGCTTTTTAACACTTTAAAGAGATCTCTTGTAGCTGATTTGGCCAATGCAATGTGTCTTTTGATTTCTCAACTGCTTCTTCCATGGGTGTTGATTGTGGATCCAAGTAAAATGAAATCCTTGACAACCTCAATCTTTTCTCCATTTATCATGATGTTGCTTATTGGTCCAGTTGTGAGGATTTTTGTTTTCTTTATGTTGAGGTGTAATCCACACTGATGGCTATGGTCTTTGATCTTCATCAGTAAGCACTTTAAGTTCTCTTCACTTAGAGCAGGGATCCATCTTACATCAGCAATAATATCCCTGGTTCTATGATCTCTTCTAAATCCGGCTTGAATTTCTGGCAGTTCCCTGTCAATATACTGCTGCAGCCACTTTTGAATGATCCTCAGAAAAATTGTGCCTGCATGTGATACTAATGATATTGTTCAACAATTTCTGCATTCAGTTGGATCACCTTTCTTTGGAATAGGCATAAATATGGATCTTTTCCAGTTGGCTGACCAGGTAGCAGTCTTTCAAGGTTCTTGGCATAGACAAGTGAGCAGTTCAGTGCTGCATCCTTTTGTTGAAATATCTCTGTTGGTATTCAGTCAAGTCCTGGAGCCTTGTTTTTCACCAACGCCTTCAGCGCAGCTTGGACTTCTCCTTTCAGCACCATCGATTCCTGATAATATGTTAGCTTCTGAAATGTTTGAACATCAACCAATTCTTTTTGGAGTAATGACTCCTTTGTTTGCATTCTCAACAGCAATTCTTCCCATCTTCCTTGCACTGATTGTGTCCAGAAATCCAGAGCTGTGTGCTCAGGAAAGGTGGGGCCAACTCTAGCTCCATAATTCATCTCAGCCATTCATAAAAACCCCAACCCTCTTTTACAGTGATGCCAGAGTAGTCGTAAAATCCGATTTTCATCAATGAAATGTAAGAAAATATCTGGGAGCTTATAGAATAAGATTTTCTCCCTGAAAAAAAGATAAATAAATGTTTTCTTGCTTCAGAGATACTGTTACCATCTTGTGAGAATGATGAGCAAGATATCACCCACACAAATAGCAGAGTGGAAAAATAGAAAACACGTGAGTATCTGATGACTTCATTGAGTTACTGAACCTGCTCTGGAAACACCTTCCTCTGGATTTCTTATAATTGAGACCCCATTAATTGGGGAGTTTATTTTTGCAGCCTCAAGAATAGTATGAATAGAACATTAAAATCTAGATTCTAGTAATCTGGTGGAGAAATTGTAGGAATAATTCAGTTTACAAGAAGCCGGGGTGGAGCAGTAGTTAAGCGCTTGGCTGCTAAATGAAAGGTTTGAGTCTACTAGCCGCTCTGCAACAGAAAGCTGTGGCAGTCTGCTCTGTAAAGATTAAAAACTCATTGCTGTGGAGTTGACTCTGACTGATAGCAACCCTAAACGACAGAGTAGAACTGCCCCACAGGGTTTCCAAGGCTGTAATCTTTACCAAAGTAGACTGCCACATCTTTCTCCTGTGGAGCAGCTGGTGAGTGCCAACCACCAACCTTTCAGTTAGCAGCTGACTACTGAACCTCTGTGCCACCTTGGAAACCCTGTGGGGCTGTTCTGTCCTCTAGGGTCTCTAAGAGTCAGAAATAACTCTATGGGACTGGGTAGTGGAAATGCAGTTTACAGAGTATGGTCCAGGACTTAAGTCCATGGATACAGTTATGGAGAACAGAGGAGATAAATAATAATGGAAGGCATTCACCATAAAGAACTTTCATGTTATGGGTACATTTTGCTCACACAAGGTCAAATTTTGGTAGTCTAAATAAAAGGTCAGCTCCTATCCATTTCCAACAGAGAATGTGATAACTCCATTGACTTTATTCTCTGTACAAAAATCACTGTGCCATTATGAATTGGGTCGCAAAGTTATTTATGTGACAGCCCAGTAAATGGCTATGATGGGAGTCAGACACTAATCAGTGCTCAGGCAAGGGTCCAGCAGGTTCATCACAGAAATGCAATGGGTGTGTCAGTGGTTGACTTGAGAAAATACAGACATTAAAAGCTTTTCAGTAGTAGCAACATTTGTTTCCCATGCCAATCACTCCACTTGCTTTCATAAAAACATCAACTTTTATTAAGCTGAGTAAAACTCATAGCAGAGCTGAAATAATTGCAAATAACATATCATGAGATTATTTCATTGTGGAAATGTACATTCAGGAGGCATCAGTGAAAGAAAATGCAATATAGCTGATGATAGATAATTTGTGATATTATCTATTTACAATTAGGGTCATTCCTGGGCTGGGATGGGGGTGTGGTTTTCAGGACAAATGATAGTGTAAGCTGTTCCCTTCCCACGTGCAATATTTTTATCCAGTTAAAATGTGTTCAGAATAAATTTCAAGAGCAGCCTTGAAGAAGAAAAGAAGTGAAAACAGGGTATAACAGTCTGTGGAAATGGGAAAGAAAAGTCCCTTCAGCTATTTTTTGGTGATAATGGAGGGATTTATAGGCTGGTTAAAAGTATTATAATCTTATCTGACTTTGCCAGAGTTTATTACAGTTTACAAAGACTTTTTACCTATAAAACCTCACTTTAAATATGAACTAATCATAAGTACGGGCACTAATATTCCCTCTCCTGGTATCCTATGTAAGCCTCTCCCACAAGATCACTCTCCACCCTTCTCTTCACTTCTCTGTGACCCAAGGAGATGAACTCTACAGAAAGTATCTCCTGAGCTCCTTTACTCTCTGGCTTCTACTTGGGTTCTTCCCTAGGTGGTACAAGTGGTTAATGTGCTTGATTGCCCTCCAGAAGGTTGGAGGTTTGAGTCCACCAAGAGGTGCCTCAGAGGAAAGACCTGGAAATGTACTTTCAAAAAATCAGCATTGAAAACCCTGGAGCGCAGTTCTGCTCTGACACAAACATGAGGTTAACATGAGCTGGAATCGACTTGAAGGCAACTAGTTTCTGGCTGAGTTAGCCAACGGGAGGCATGACCAGATTAGAGGGCAGGAGAAAAAAGGAAAGGTATGGTTATTTCCCAGCTCCATTACTTCTTTACTCCAACTCCACCGCCTCAGTTCTCATTGCACCTGTATTGCTCTATAGCCTCAGTTCCAAATGGGAGTCCCCTCCTTCATAGCCACACTCTCACCAGGCTCCAGTAACACTGTTTTTGTTTTGTTTTGTTTTGCCTCTTCAAGCTTAGTGTAGGAATGGCTTCCCACTGTACTTAGGTCCTGGGTGCCCCAGCATTCTGTGTTGATTCTCTAACCCGGCACACATCTCTGTAAATAATCCATCTCAGTGCACTTCTGTTATGTTCTGAGACCCTGCTTTACACATTCCCCATCTTATTTATGAGGTTCAGATATGTTAAGAGACTTTTCCAAACACACAGCTAATAGGTGACAGAGTAACCTATCTTGTGTTTTTAATCCACAACTCCTTCCCTTGCACCATATTGTCTTTACATGTGTCTGCATCCTAAACACCCCTTTCCTCACTCCACTTACTTCCACCAATCACCAGGGAAACTCAAGTTATCAATATAGTAAACTAGGAGACAACTCAATATGGTATGCTTTAAGAAAGACTGATAAGTGTTCATTTTATAAAAAGTATTAGAAATGTAAGCTTATTGAAGCATTTTTTCAATCACTTTCATAACTTTTCTGAGTAAATACACTACCTCAGAAGGCTGACAAGCTTTTGGAAAAATGACTTATTAAGTAAGTGGCTCAACCCAGCATGACTATTTTTCCTAAATTGTTTCTTAGGAAAATATGATTGAAAAAATAACAAGACTGTGTCCCAACATAGCCATTCTATTCTTCATTCAGTTCAGTATAGCCCTGTAGGTACACAATATTTGAGGCAGCATTTAATTGTCTTGAGCCATGAAAATAGCTAAAGTGAAATCATATCAAGAAGCAGAGATATTCTCTGTTTCTGTTTTGTCCTTTTCTGTTTTCTATGGTTGGTTCAGAATGATCAAAATCATTTATAGAAATAACTATGAAAAAAAATCACAACAATAAACTTTTTATTCTGTTTCTCTCTTTCTGAAAACATGGTGATCTTGGCTATATATATAGAATAACATGTGTTACAATAGTGTAAACTAAAAATTAGATGTTGTCCCTTAATTATACGATGGCTTTCCCTTAGGTGACCCTTCCATTTTTATTTTGAGGACTAGCTAAGATTTGGAAGTTGAGCATGAAACAAATTACTGTAATTGTAATTATTAGATTACATCAGTGCTTTTCCTCTTAGGCTATAGGTCCCTAAGATCAGGTACCAGATTTTAATCATTTCTGTACTCTCAGAATTTTTTGGCTTATACTGGACACTCAGTAAATGTATATGAAAACATTGAACACTTTGAATTAATTGTGGTATTTTTAGGAGGAAGCTACTAGAGTGATCCTTTGACATGTTTGTACTAAATATATTTTCTAATGATTTGAATGCTATTTTTGTGGAAGAGGAGTATATATTCTTTCTTTTAATATTTCTCAAAGACAGTATGCCAGTCAATCATCCCTGAATGTTCACATTTCTCTCTTGGAGACCCTCAGCCTCCATTTCCCAAGACTTGTAGAAATAACATAGGTGGCAGTCACATTTCCAGAATATGTATATTCAAAAACACGACAGACATTAAATGTTTTTTGTGTTTTTTTTTTTGCATATTTAACAGATGGCTTGTTCATGGAAGAAACAGACCTTGTTTACACTTCTCTAAAGTAGATAGTGTCCTGTCTGGGGCACCAGAATCTTTACTTCATTGTCTCAAATGTAGGTTTAGCTTCAAGTTCAGACCCCAGTCCTAAAGAGTTTCACTGTCTTCTCTTTCTTATTCTCGTTAATCTCATGGGTAATTTGTTTTCACCATTTTGTGACACGAACATGAACATGTAAAAATTAATTATAAAAAGTTTAGAAATGTAGAGAGAGAACAAAACTTAAATCCTCCTTTACCTTCCTGCCCCAGCCCATTATCCTTCTAGCAGTAATTACTGTTAAGAGTTTAGTATATATTCTTCTGGACTTTTTCCTTTGAATTTACAAACAAATATGTATAGGTGCAGATATGCACATACATGATTTGGAATGGTTGTTGTTTTGAAGATTTTGTTTACATAAAAGGGATGATTTTTTTCTGATTTTCCTTTTTCAATTAACTCTCCAAGAGATTTTCATGACTGTTTGCCGTTGTTATTTGCTGTCCAGTAGGCTCTGACTCATGGTGAACTCATGTATAACAGAACAAAATGCTGCCCCATCCTGCACCATCTTCATGATCTTTGATTTGTTTAATTCCTGGCTATACAACATCTGATTTTAGAGATGAGTAAATTAAGACCCAGAAAGGTGAAGTGACTTGCCCAAAGCCATACAGTCTTAGCTTCAAACTTTATGACAAATATTTCTCCCCATATCAGTAAGGACAGGCTAGATTATGCTGCCAGTAATAACCAACCTGAAAAATCTCAAGGACTCTTCAAAACAAAGATTTATTTCTCACTCATACCACAAGTCCATCACAGGTAGCACTGGTTCCCCCTTGTCACCTTTCGTCTGGGACAGGAAGCAGCCTCTCCCAATCTCACCAGCAGAGGAAAAAGAGAGAGAGCAAACTATTCTATGGCTCATAAAGCTTCAGCACTAACATTTCATTGGCCAAAGTAAGTCACATGACCAAGACCAATATCAAGTTGATGAAGTATAATCCTCAGCAAACAAGAGTAATCATAAGATCTAGTAAATCATATATTTTGAATATGATATTTCTGCCTCAGCATTCAAGATGAGCAATCAAGAAGCATTGGGAATAGATCTTGGATTATCTAACCAACAACATCTGCCACAAGAACTATGAAAGGAGAAAATACTGCATAATTTAAAATTTATATATCTGTACATGAAAAAAGAATCATTCACAAGGAATGTTGTTGTTGTTAGTTGCCCTCAAGTTGACTCCACCTCATGTGGACCTTATGTATAACAGAGCGTTGCCTGGTCCTGTGTCATCTTCATAACATAAACATTGGTATCTTTGAGTCCATTGTTATGGCTACTGTAGCAATCCATCTTATTAAAGGTTTCATCATTTTCACTGACTTTTTGCTTTACCAGACATGGTGTCCTCTAGCTATTTGTCTTTTTTTTTTTTTTTTTTGTACTTTAGGTGAAGATTTACAGAACAGACTAACTTCTCATTAAATAGTCAGTACACATATTGTTTTATGACATTGGTTAACAACGCCATGACATGTCAACATCATCCCTTCTGGTTCCCTATTACCAGGTTTCCTGTCCCCTCCTGCCTTCTAGTCCTTGCCCCTGGGCTGATGTGCCCCTTCAGTCTCATTTTGTTTTATGGGTCTGTATAATCTTTGGCTAAAGAGTGAACCTCAGGAGTGACTTCATTACTGGGCTGATAGGGTGTCCAGGGGCCATACTCTCAGGGTTTTTCAAGTCTCTGTCAGGCCAGTAAGTCTGGTCTTTTGTGTTTGAGTTAGAATTCTGTTCTACATTTTTCTCTAGCTCTGTCTGGAATCCTCTATTATGATCCCTGTCAGGGTAGTCAGTGGTGGCAGCCTGGCACCATTTAGTTACACTGGACTCAGTCTGGTGGAGGCCATGGTAGTTGTGGTCCATCAGTCCAACAAGCTCTTATTTTGACTACCAAAACATTTTTAAAAAAATAATTCATCTATATAATTAGTAAACTTGTTACAACCATTCTCCTGCAAAAAAAAATTCATAGCCCTATTTCTTTAGTTCACTTTAGAAAGTAATGTTGAAATAAAAGTCATGAAATAACAGGATCTTTCATTTAGTGTTTATAGTGTTGCCTTCCTTTAACAGTCACAGAACCCTTCTAAAGGTCTGTAGGCCAGCTATTAAGAGAGTCAGGAGTAATAAAACTATACTAATGAGAACTCTCAATTCAAAACTAAATATTTAATTACCAGAGAGTCAAAACTGAGTTATTGTTGTTAGATGCCTTTTGAATTGGTTCCAACTCATAGTGACCCTATGTACAACAGAATGAAACACTGTGTGGTCCTGCGCCATCCTCACAATCATTGCTGTGCTTGAGTCCATTGTTTTCACCACTGTGTCCATCCATCTTGTTGAAGATCTTCCTCTTTTTCTCTGACCCTCTACTTAACCAAGCATGATGTCCTTCTCCAGGGACTGATCCCTCCTGATAACATGTCCAAAGTACACGAGACGAAGTCTCGCCATCCTCAATTCTGGCAAGGGGCATTCTGACTGTACTTCTTCCAAGACAGATTTATTTGTTCTTCTGGCAATACACGGTATATTCAGTATTCTTTGCCAACACCATAATTCAAAGGCATTAATTCTTCTTTGGTATTCCTTATTCATTGTCCAGCTTTCTCATGCAATGAGAAGATTAAAAATACCATGGCTTGGGTCAGGTGCACCTTAGTCCTCATAGTGATATCTTTGCTTTTTAACACTTTAAAGAGGTCTTTTGCAGCAGATTTGCCCAATGTTATACGTCGTTTGATTTCTTGGCTGCTGCTTCTGTGGGGGTAGATCCAAGTAAAATGAAATCTTCGTAAACTTCAATATTTTCTAACTAAAATTGTTTGAGTATGCAAAATTAGCTATCTTCTCTCATGGATGGATGAATGGAATGTGGAAGGCAAGACACTGGTAGAGTCACTGTTTTTTTTTTTTTTTTTTCCTCCCTCTGGAAACAAAATCAGAATGCTCAGTACTGAAGCAGTGAAACAGATTGTTAATTTTGTAATGATGGTCCCCAGGATTAAGCAGCAATCATTCTCTTTGGATGTATAATTACTAATTTGAAACCACCCAAAAAAGAAACACCACTTAACATCAAGATAATGGGCCTGGAATGGCTGAGTGGAACATTTTGCCTAGATTGGTGAATTCCAGTGTATACCAACCACATTAAAAGATCAAGCCATAGCTTAGGAATCTATTGCAGGAGGAAATTTAGCTCAAGTTCATAGAAATATTCTCGTCTCACTATAATATGCATGCTCTCTGACCCAAAATAATTTCCTACAGCATTATTAAAAAAACAAAAACAAAAACCCTTGTTGCCATCAAGTTGATCCCGACTCATATGGACCCTTAAAACGGAGTAGAACTGCCCCATAGGGTTTCCAACAAGCTGTTGGTGGATTTGAACTACCGACCTTTTGGTTAGCAGCCATAGCTCTTAACCACTGCACCACCAAGGCTCCATGTTTTCAGTAAATATTTGTTCAATTGAATTGCCAGCACACTTTTTTTTTTTTTTTTTTTTTGATCACTGAATATTTGAAAATGGAAAGACTTACTGGTTTTTTCTTTCTTTTTTTGTTACTGAACCTAGTAAACTTCTTGGCTTGTAGTACAGAAAAAAAAAAAAAAAAAGCCTTCCATTTTACTTTATGCATCCCTCTTGACAATGAAGTTCTTTTTGGGAGTGGGAGGAATGCCTAGAGGCTAGAGCTGTATTATTCTGCAGGCCACCTAATGTGGGCCTAGCCAGGTCTCCACAGCAGTCTTTCCATTCTACCTGCACATGTTGGCTGCCAACCTGTGCTCTGATTTTTAAGAAAATATGTGCTGACAGAAAAACACATCTACATAAAATCCACAACGTTATATAATTATAAATATACTGGTTGTATGCACTAATGGTTCCTAAAGTGTTCTCTTTTAAATATGAAGGCCAATCTCTCCTCTTTGTTACATACAGAGAGATTAGATCCCACTCTTAGTATTGTAGTTGGATTATTCTCTTTAGAGGTTTTGCAGTAAAAAGAATGAATCTTAACTAACTGACACTTAAACAAAATAGAGTGATTTTAACAAAAAAAGACACTTGGTAAAACACAAATTTTCTGCACATTAAGCAAAGATAACATTGTAGTTATAAGCTACATGGATCTTAAAGCTGACCTGGAACTGCCTTTTTTTCCCCAATGTTCCAAAATCATTGTGGCTTCTGAAATACAAGAACAGTAATCAAGGCTTAATGCCCTATAAAGAAGGCATCATAGACTCTGGGTCTTTAATTCCAAAGTCTCCAATTAGCGATTTGTTTATTTGTTTTTGGTTGGTGGGAAAGTTCAGGACAATAGGCATTAAATTAATAATCTCAAAAATAATTTTTTTTTATAGAACTAGAAAACTATTACTTAAAAATGACTCTCTAAAATTATTATGTATATATATTATACCCATTGCTGTCAAGTTGATTCCTACTTATAGTGACCCTGTAGGACAGAGTAGAACTGGCCCACAGTTTCCAAGGAGCGCCTGGTGGATTTGAACTGCTGACATTTTGTTTAGCACACGTAGCACTTAACCACTATGCCACCAGCATTTCCATATATATATTACAGGCAAAGGCAAACATAATTATGCATATATCACTATAAAACAAGGCTTATGGTATAAAAGAAATAGATACAAACATAAAACCAATGAGGTAAAACATCATTACCAAATTTGAATGGGAAATATCTGTATAAAGCTAAGATGCATTTTTCATTTTCCCTGACTCTGTCCACTGAAAAGTCTAGGAAAAGTCACCACCCTGGCAGCAAGGAACACCCTAGTGCCTAGACGTTGTTTTGTTGTTAGTTGCTGTACAGTCAGTTCTGACTCATGGCAACCCCATGTGTGCAGAGTGGAATTATGCTCCATAGGGTTTTCAAGGCTGTGACTTTTTGAAAGCAAATCACCAGGCCTTACTTCCAAGGCACCTCTGGGTGGGCTGAACCACCAGCCTTTTGGTTAATAGTCCAGCGCTTAACCATTTACACCACTCAGAGACTCCAAATCCCTATATATCTTTAAAGTACCGAATATCTTTCTCCACTAAAAATAAACCAAAGTGTCACAAAGAAACAGGTGATTATAAGGGTGAGATAGGAAATATAAAAGATGAGTCTGGAACATCTTATAATAAAAAGCAGCAAAGTTATTAAAACTCCTGTGGTCATGTCAAAATGACTCAAGAGTCAACCTGAAGAGGTTTTGACTGGCCAAAGGTGGGGCAGTTAGAGCCTCAGTACGAATAAAAACTGAGGTTGGTTGAAATAAATCAAATATGAGCTCGTAAGGATACTTTACAAAATGCACTTATTGGTCCCCTTTGAAAGAATGCTAGAACAGGAACTAATTGAAAACTGGTAAAATTTTTCCAGCCTTTTCTGTATGAACAAAAATCTTTGAGTAATAAAATTATGTAGTTGATGAAGGGAAGTATTTCAGCTCAAAAAAAGGAAGAAGAAACAAAATTAGAATATCCCCATTTTGCAAACCTGTAATGAAGCAATGAACCTACCTAATTATCATCATTATTTGATAACATCATAAAATGAAGGACAACAAAATAGGAAGTTCTTCCTGAGGAAGTACACAATGCCGTTCATAAAGTAATTTTGGCCAAATAAAATAAAATTAAAAATCATACCTGAATCTGATCAAACCTCTAGATCAAATGATCAGTTTATAGAAAATATAGAGATAAAAGGAATATGTCAAACAATGCCAACAAAAAAAAAACCTGTTGCCATTGACTTGAAAAAGAAGCCCTGATGGCTCAGTGGTTAAGCACTGGGCTACTAATCGAAAGGTCGGCAGTTCGAACCCACCAGTGGCTCCATAGGAGAAAGACCTGCTGATCTGGTCCTGTAAAGATTAAAATCCATCCCGTTTAAACCCATTGCCATTGATGCACAACTTTCCTGACTTTAAACCATGAAGTATCCCCTTGTTCTGTCTGAACAACTTCCTCAGTTCTGACTCCTAGTGACCATATAGGAAAGAGTGGAACTGCCTCATAGTTTCCAAGGAGCACCTGGTGGATTCAAACTGCTGAACTTTTGGTAAGCAGTAGAACTCTTGACTGCTGTGCCACCAGTAAAGACTGTTTTTGTTGTTGTCGTTAGTTGCCTTCCAGTCAGTTCCGACTCATAGTGACTCCATGTACCACAGAACGAAACACTGCCTGGTCCTGCACCATGCTCACAATTGTTATGCTTGAAGCCATTGTTGTAGCCACTGTGTCAGTCCATCTCATTGAAGGTCTTCTTCTTTTCTGCTGACTTGTACTCTACCAAGCATGGTGTCCTTCTCCAGGGACTAATCCCTCCTGACATGTCCAAAGTATGTAAGATGCAGTCTCGCCATTCTAAGGAGAACTCTGGTTGTACTTCTTCCTAGACAGGTTTGTTTTTTTCTTTTGGCAGTCCATAGTATAGTCAATAATCTTTGCCAACATCATAATTCAAAGGCGTCAATTCTTCTTCAGTCTTCCTTATTTACTGTCCAGCTTTCACATGAATATGATGCAATTGAAAACACCATGACTTGGGTCAGGTGCACCTTAGTCTTTTAGGTAACATCTTTGCTTTTCAACACTTTAAAAAGGTCCTTTGCAGCAGATTTGCCCAATGCAATGCGTCTTTTGATTTCTTGACTGCTGTTTCCATGGCTGTTGATGGTGGATCCAAGTAAAATGAAATCCTTGACAACTTCAATCTTTTCTCTGTTTATCATGATGTTGCTTACTGGTCCAGTTGCAAGGATTTTTGTTTTTTTTATGTTGAGGTGTAATCCATACTGAAGGCTGTGGTCTTTGATCTTTATCAATAAGTGCTTTAAGTCCTCTTCACTTTCAGCAAACAAGGTTGTATCATCTGCATAACACAGATTGTTAATGAGTCATCCTCCAATCCTGATGCCCCTTTCTTCTTCATATATTCCAGCTTCTCCAATTACTTGCTCAGCATACAGATTGAACAGATATACCAAAGGATACAACCCTGATGCACACCTTTCCTGACTTTAAACCATGAAGTATCCCCTTGTTCTGTCTGAACAACTTCCTCTTTATCTATGTATAGGTTCCTCATGAGCACAATTAAGTGTTCTGGAGTTCCCATTCTTTGCAATGTTACAGCATAAGAAATCCTAAGTGGCAGTTCAGCTCTGTCATATAGGGTTTCTCTGAGTCAGAATTGACTTGATGGCACATAATAACAACACGTATAGTGAATAGTCCTGGAAGACAGACATATTGTCTTCCTTAGAGCAAAGGAAGGTTCGCTTACAGCATTGGGGGCTCTCTCTTTGGAACAAAGGGAGGCATGCATACTGGTCCATTATAAAAGATACAAGTTCCCTAAACTCTGGGTTCCTCTCCTGTCATGCAATCCACTGCAAGCACAGGTGTCATCTTGCTTCCTCCATATCACCCTGTGGAAATTATGGCTCAGGAAATCCTGACATTCAGGCTACTGCTAGAGCTAAAAGTCATAAATGGTCCTTTGTCTCTCGATATGAATCCTGTATCTTTGACCAGCATCTGTGAAACAGACAGCTAACTTGATGGCTTGCAAGTAGGGTAAAATCTCAGATCTTTTGTAGTTTTTTAACACTATTTTATGCGTTTAAGTATACTAAAGCAATATTTAATTCTTATACACACACACACACACACATATATATATATATATATATAAAAAACAAAACTGAACCCACTGCCGTCGAGTAGATTTCGACTCAGAATGGCCCTACAGGACAAAGTAAAACTGCCCCGTAGAGTTTCCAAGGAGCACCTGGTGGATTCAAACCGCTGACCTTTTAGTTAGCAGCCGTAGCAATTAGCCACTATGCCACCAGGGTTTCCATCTATATATATAGACAAACACACACACACACATATATATACCTATATTTCCATACATATGGAGTATATAAAATAAAAATAATTTGAATTGAGTATTTACACAAAAATAAATCTCATCTCTAATTCTTTGGAAAATCCAAGTACATCTTATAGTTGTTCCTGCAAATACTATAAAGTACCACAGCTCTTCTTCATGTATTTTTTCAGCTCTGCTTTTACTGCTAATGTCTTGGTGCTAACCATTTCCCCCAAAAAGTATCACTTAGAAAGAGATTATCTCTGCTTGAGCAGACTACTTAGTCAAAGTTTAACTGTCCCTACTTCCTATGGACCCACTGCTGATCCAATCAGATATGGCTGCATGTGAGGAGAGGAGAGGGGATTACACAGCAAAGATATGGCTTTCCAAAGCTGTCCCCTTAAACTGGGACTCTAGAAATGTCAGATTCTCTTTGTAGTGTCCCTTATGATATGAGGTACCAAGACAGGCAGGTCTGTCAGTAATCTTCTCTGCTTAAATGACCTCAATGGCAGTTATCCCCTGCCATTTTCTCTATACCTCAATCTCTTTGCAACAGAAAAAGAATTACAACCATTCAGTAGATAAATGATAACTATGTTCTAAAAACTAATAAGAAAATGTGGCTTAGTTCTTTAGATGAATGAACTAAGTCACATTCAATAGATTAAAATTATTATTTGACTTCAACACTCCTCCTGAGGGACTGCTTTTGTGTTTCTCTCTAAAGAAAATGCAATTTGTCCCCAGTAGGGAAGCATCTTTCCTGCTCAGTACTTGATGGTATAGGATAAGTGCCACATCTCTCTAAGTTATATTTCCTCTCACTTCTGACAACTTATGAATTTTATAAATCAATATTTTGACTATTCTCTCAGCAGGTATAGATTTTGCAGTTCACCAAACTTTTATTTAGGTTCCTCATCTCTCCACTATTTAATTTTGTATTAAAACAAATTCTTATAATAATTTTACTAATTTGAGTTTAATAAGTAGGCCCTACAGAAATTACATAACATCCACAAATATAGGCTTTTTTGTTCTTAATTTTCTTAAGGACTTTTATAAAATATTTTGATGGGAAACTAAGCCTTTTTTTTTTCCATTTTTGTTAGTTTGGAATAAGTGTCACATAGAAGGGAAAAAAGTAAAATTAAGAAAAGCTGAGGCTAACAAGGTAAACTCAATTTTGCCTTGAGCTAGATTTTAAAATGAAGCCAAGCAACAATCTTCTTGAATGTATAAGGATACGAACAGTCACATTGAGAGTTGTCTCCTTGGCCTTGCTTAGAGGCACTCTTTTTTCTACTGAAAATACTTGCATGTCCAAACTCCTGTTTGAAGGATTTTATTCACATTAGGACTAAAATCATTATACCTTAAAACAAAGATTTATACGCTATATTCTTCCTGAAATTAGCCTAAACAAAAAAAATTCCTGATGAATTTGTTTATTCCATTTTATCAAACAACTAATTTTTTTATTACTCATGGATCCATTTTCTGCTACTGCCTTAAAAGCATAGCACTATGTTTTCTGCTACTGACAAATAGCATGATACTAAACTTAATGTGCCAATAATACAAATAACTACCTCAAGGGCCTGCTGTACTTCTTTCATTCTTCTATTTTCTTTTTTTGTATTCTTATCTATTTCTATATTACTGTATTTTATTCAGTTCAAATACCTCTGAATTTTATACCTTTTTTTCCCATTTTAATACCTCTGAAATTATAGTGGATATTATACTCTTTGTCATTTTGGAGTCACTTAAATATGGCATCCTGCATATTTTCTGTTTGTCCCTTAGCATCTACTCTCCACTCAAAGGAACTACTCCCTGGCTTGATGTCTGGCCATGGTGTAATGTATCATCTGAGCTCTCTGATCCTCTAGCTTCTGGTCGGGTTCCTGAATGGGATGCTCCATCACTAGGTAAGAATGTGTTCTCTTGGCTCCCTATTGACAGGCTTTGGTATGACAATAATGGTATTTCTCTACCAAAGACCCCAACTCTTCTCTGGCTGTGACTCTTCCATGGCACTAGGTTTTCACAACTATCCTCTGCTTACCCTTTCAGAGCAATTGCTAGGTGTTCAGCTGCTAACCAAAAGGTGGGTGGTTTGAAGTAACTAGCAACTTCAAGGGAGAAGGATGTGGCATTCTGCTTCTATAGAGATTACAGCCTAGGAAACCCTATGGAGAAGTTCTACTGTGTCCTACAGGATTGATATGCTTCTGAATAAACTCAACTGCACACAATAATAACAACACCCCTTAAGACTAAGGTGTACTAATGAGATTGATCATGGCTGCTATTTAGAATTTTTAGAGGAACTAAATAAAACAGCATGAAGTACAGAACAGGGGGCCTGATATACACCAAAATTATTTTCATATTCTTATTTATAGATAATTTGTAAGTTTTATTAGCATGAAAACGCATTTTGAATTACACTACTTCTTACTGAATTGACAAAATGAAGTTTCTTATCTAACAATATTGAGAAGATCCTGGTGGCATAGTGGTTAAATGGTACGGCTGCTAATCAAAGGGAGGGCAGTTTGAATCCGCCAGGCGCTCCTTGGAAACCCTATGGGGGCAGTTCTACTCTGTCCTATAGGGTCGCTATGAGTCGGAATAGACTCGACGGCACTGGGTTCTGGGTTTACGTTGTTTTCAGACATAGCCCAAATTATAAGACTTTACCTAACATAGATAAATAGTCGCTATTTCTTAAATTTCTTTAATTAAAAGTTCTAAGAACAGGCATAGTAAATATCAGAAAATGAGAATTTATCTGTATGCTCAGCCAACAATGTTTTGGGTTTCTGAGCAAGCAATTAGACTGTTCTGTGCCTTTGTCCGGAAACCTTGGTGGCCTAGTGGTTAAGCGGTATGGCTGCGAACCAAGAGGTCGGCAGTTCCAATTGCCGGGAGCTTCTTGGAAACTCTGCTATGAGTCAGAATTGACTCGACAGCAATAGGTTTTGGGTTTGGCGCCTTTATCCAGTTAGAGGGAGGGGCTATAAGCTATTAACTCGATTAGTGTATTATATTGTTCTTTACTGAAAAACTATATGAAAATATTCTCTTTCAGTTGTTTGAATTTGTTGAGGAATTTATTTGGTATTTAGAAATACATACTTGTCTTCCTTTAACCACTAGTTTCTGCTGGCAGGTTTTGAATATATTTTTTACAAAATATTTTTCACATAAACAATGCCAAAAATATGAATGAGCACTAAAAAAAAAGTTAGCCCAGAGTATTCCCAAAATACTACCAAACATATGAACATCTGTATGCATCTAAAAGATTCACTGAATTTTTCCGGTAAGCCTTAAGAGCCTAAAAACCCATTGCCATTGAGTCAATTCCAACTCATACCAACCCTATAGGACAGAGTGGAACTGCCCTCTAGGGCTTCCAAGGCTGTAAATCTTTATGGAAACAGACTGCCACATCTTTCTCCTGGGGAGCAGCTGGTGGATTCAAACCACCAACCTTTCAGTTAGCAGCCGAGCACTCAGCCATTGAGTCACCAGGGCTCCTTTTTGCCTTAGTCTCATTTAATTAATTTCAAATAAACCTCATTTAATTTTAAGTAAAGCAGTTCTAAGTTCTTTTTAGATAACCATAAAAAGTAAATTTTGCTCTTCAAACTGAGGTAATCTTATATTTCCTTTAAAATGATATGTAGATATTTTTGTTAAATATATTAACTGTGATTGAAGCCTAAGTGACATCTTTATTACTTTCTACAACAATTGTATTGAGAAATTTATAGTTTAGATTGAATTATAATATTTACTAAGCATGAAATAAAAAAGAAATGTATCCTCCAAATTTTGACACTTTTCTGTGGAAATACAGAATTTCAGAAATATGTACATTTTTGCAAAAATTTATTTCAACATGTTCATTGCTGTATTGCTAAAAATTGTGGAAAAATTGACATAACCTAAATACCCACCAGTAGGTGAAAGTTAAATAAATTATGGTATATCCATATTATGTAATACAGAAGTTTTTTGGTAACTACCCTTAAACCAATAAAAATTCATTGTTGTGAATCAAGCAACAGTTTCTCCTCTCTGCTCACCAAATGGTTACTTTAGTGGTCTGTTAATTTTATATTTCAGAACAAATGGACTTTGAAAGCCTTTCAGAACCTATTCTGTTTATAAGCATGTATCTACCTGAGATATAAGTTGTTACAACCATTACGAAATAGGGGAAATCTATATGTAATGGCATGAAAAGAGCTCCAAGAGACAAATGTTAATGAAAATAGAAAATTGGAGAATGACAAATTAAATGAATATTTTCTTTTATAAAGATCAGCACAAAGCTGGTTCCTATGAGGTGAAGATTAAAGATGTCCCAAATGCCCAACTTTTCTAAGCTGCTGTACCACTCCATCATCTCTGACATCAGCTACTCCCTCTCCCCTCAGTACTCTCCCTCCTGTGACTGGGTTTCCTAATTCGCTGCAACGTCTCACAGAACTCACGAAACATATAAAGGGAACAGCTCATGCAGTTGTGGAGGCTGGCATATCCCAAATTCATGGGTCAGGCACAGGCATCCCCCTGGCCCTCAGTCTCTACCCAAAAGCACTTAGCTTTCTCACTCCATGATCCAGGAAGCCCACTGCGCCATCTCCTGCTGGCCTCTCCTATGGGTTCCTCCTGCCAGTCTCTTCTTCCTTGGTGGCAGTGGGCTCTTCTTTCTGCTCTGGAACTGTCTCTCTTTTAAGCAAAAACTGACCACTCCCCTGGGTAGGCAACAATTACCTTATTTGCACAGTGCCATGCAATCACCTGGGTTGGAGTTACAAGACCATGATGAGAAAGACCATACTAAGTAATTCATCACACTGCACAAACATACTATTACTCAATTTATTCAAGAAGATACATATGCATACATGTTGTTGTTGTTATTGTTACATGCTGTCGAGTCAGTTATGACTCATAGCGACCCTATGCACAATAGAACAAAACACTGCCCTGTCCTGCACCATCCTTACAATCGTTGTTATGCTTGAGCTCATTGTTGCAGCCACTGTGTCAATCCACCTCGTTGAGGGTCTTCCTCTTTTCCACTGAACTCTGCCAAGCATGATGTCCTTCTCTAGGGACTGGTCCTACCGACAACACATCCAAAGTATGTAAGACGCAGTCTCGCCATCCTTGCTTCTAAGGAGCATTCTGGTCGCACTTCTTCCAAGACAGATTTGTTTGTTCTTTTGGCAGTCCATAGTATACTCGATATTCTTTGCCAACACCACAATTCAAAAGTGTCAACTCTTCTTCGGTCTTCCTTATTCATTGTCCAGTTTTCACATGCATATGATGTGATTGAAAATACCATGACTTGGGTCAGGTGCACCTTAGTCTTCAGGGTGACATCTTTGCTCTTCAACACTTTGAAGAGGTCCTTTCCAGCAGATTTGCCCAATGCAATGTGTCTTTTGATTTCTTGACTGCTGCTTCCATGGCTGTTGATTGCAGATCCAAGTAAAATGAAATCCTTGACAACTTCAATCTTTCCTCCATTTATCATGATATTGCTCATTGGTCCAGTTGTGAGGATTTTTGTTTTCTTTGTGTTGAGGTGCAGTCCATACTGAACGCTGTGGTCTTTGATCTTCCTTAGTAAGTGCTTCAGGTCCTCTTCACTTTCAGCAAGCAAGGTTGTGTTATCTGCATAACGCAGGTTGTTAATGAGTCTTCCTCCACTCCTGATGCCCCGTTCTTCTTCATATAGTCCAGCTTCTCTTATTATTTGTTCAGCACACAGATTATGTATATGTAAATACATAAAAATGAATTCTATGGATGCATATCAAACTGCTAATCTTAGTTATCTCTGGGTAGGAAAATAGAAGAGGGCTTGATTAGTAAGATAATGAGGGAAGAGAAAATAGACGGATGACAAGGGATTTGCATATATTTCTTTATATACTCTTTTACTGTTTTAATCCCTTGCATTGATTACCTATGCAATGAAAAACAAAATATCAAGAAAATTGAAGATAAAAAGAAAGCACATGCATAACAAATGAGAACTAGAAACAGGAAAGGAGAGGTTGCAGGCTAGACAGATCAGAAACAGGCCCAGAAACTCCCATTTGTGTGGGAAGAGTTTAGGGACAGCAATCTCAATTGAAGTGTAAGCCTGAAGCTGCTTTTGTATAATAATGAACAAAACATTGAAAAATAATCTAGCATTCATATAAAAAAATCAGTAGACTAAAATTTTGTGGAGAGGTAAAGTGAGGTTACTCCTGAAGAATATGAAAAATAAGGAAGTAAACTAAGGAAAATACAGAGTAAATTATGAGGACTTGGGGAGGCCATGTTACCTGGAGGCCATGAATGGTTGAGTAGAGTGTTGCTATGGAGAAGTTACTTCAAACCCTCCATTGCTTTGGCTTCAGACTGAACACACAGCTGGGTGGGGGAAGGAAGAGAGAAAGTGTGTTTCTGCTTTATTATGCTCAGCATCTTTTTAGTCTCCTGTTTTATTTGCTTACAAAGAATTGTAGGTTCTAATGTGATGTATCAAGGGAAACTCCAGGCCCAGCCTCAGATGATGCCACACTCAGAACCTGTGTGGGCCTCCAGCTTTCCACTTACAAAGCAAGGAAATTAAGGCCTACCTCACAATGTTGCCCTGAGAGTCAAAGGGTATAACGTATGTGAAAGTGCATAGGAAGTTACAACATACAAAGTTTATCTATTACTTAAAAGGAAAAAAAAAAAATGAAAGTGCCATGAATATCAACATAAAATCTGGTAGAAATCTGAAACATACAAGGTCTAAGTGTAACATGAAACTCTACGTAAAATTTTGATATCTTCCTTTGCTTGAAACATAAAAACAAATAAGCCGAATAGAACAGTTTAAAAAAACAAACTTTGACTGCGGTAGTGATTTTGATGGACTTGTATTAGTCTTCCACTTTTTCATTACTGGACGTTTTCTCTTTTCAATTGGAAAATAATATGCATAATAACACCAATCACTGGTAGATTTATCCTAAACACTTGATTACATGCCCAGAAATTGTCTTCACAGCATGCCCCCCTTAATTTTCCTCCTTCTGATACTCATTAGATTATGGGGAATTTACCAGAGCTTTTGTGATATTGAATTTCATAGTACTTAACTAAAAACAAGATGAAAATAAGGTCACTTCATTAGATAGAAAACTAATTTTTCAAAAAGAAGAAGTTATTTAACGGAAAACAATACCTTGTCTTATTTTTGTGATAAGGATGATGTAAAAGATTAAAAGTGTGCATACTAAATATCATTCAAAACATTTGCAGTTACAGCATCATTAAACAAAGTAAAAATCAAAGTAACAAAACTTTCATATCAATTGTTTAGCTGTATTTCTCTCTGAAATATGATTTTAAAAAGCTGTTCATCATGGATCATCTTGTCCTATAATATGTCTTATTCCTGGTACTGTATTTTCTGTTTTGCCATGGATTATATCACTCATTTTCACAGCAATCTTATAAAATAAATTCTATTTTTATCCCTACTTTATAAATGTTAAAAAAAAAAGTTACATAAGGCAATTTGAAAGTATCTATCAAAATTGTTTAATAGTATTTATCCTTTAGTTTAGAAATCCAATTTTAGACACTTTATTATATATATTTGTCATTGTCTTTCACGCTTTCTCCACACAAGAACAGCATTCATTCATATATGTATATATATACATATATGTATATATATAAATGAAGCACTGCTGTGGTCCAAACGGTTATGTGCTTCAAACCCACTCAGAGATACTTCAGAAGACAGGCCTGGTGATCTGCTTCTGAGAGGTCACAGCCTTGAAAACCCTATGATGTAGTTTACCCTGCACACATGGTATCCCATGAGTCAGAATTGACTGGATGGTAACTAACACCAATAAATACATATGAAATATGTAGGTTGTTACTCATTAAAACTTCGTAATAGAAAATGATTAGAAATAACCCATGTCCATCAACAGAAAAATGGCAAAATAAGTCATAACTCTATTGCAATTATCTAATGCTGATTAACAACCCACCCCAAAACTTAGTGACTTAAAACAATATTCATTTATTTTTCATATGAATTTGAAATTTGGACAAGGTTCAACTTTGACAACTCATTTCTGTTCCATGTGTCATCAACCAAAGTCACTCAACTAGGGGCTTTGAATTCAACTCATTCAAATAGCTGGTAAGTAAGTGCTGGCTGTCAGCTAGAAGCTCAGATGGAGCTGTAGGCTGGGGGGTCACAGTTCTTTTCCACCTGGAGTGCTTGGGCGTCCTCACAGCTTGGTAGCTGAGTCCAAGAGCAAGTATCTCAGGAGAACAAAGAAAAAGCTGAATCTCCTTCTATGACCTAACCTTCAAAGTCAATAGCATAGTTTCCATCTTAGTCACAAATCCTCTGAGATTCAAGGAGGGGAGTTTTAATGTGTCACATTTTCTAAGATCTATTAAGTGAAAAAAAAAAATCTATATCAGCAACTTTAATAAGCTATCTTTGGTGTAAGACAATAACAATATATGTTTGTATTTACATCTGCATTAAGAAGCTCAGAATACTTAATAAGTCATTATTTGTGGAGTAAAATAGAAAGGAGTGATAGGATGTAGCGGTAAAAGCAAGACTTTTCATTTTATATCTTTTTGATTCATTAATTGTGTGGATGTATGGCCTACTGAAAAAAATTTTAAGTGTGTGTATGTGTCCTGAGACTTCAGGAAGTTAAGTGACTGACACAAGCTCACTCAGGTAGTAAGCCTGGTATATCTATGTTGGAACATCTTAATCACACTATCATCCTATCTCCTTGTCTGGTTTCGCCCCTTGTTACTTTAGAAGTTCAATGTCAAAAGGATCAAATCTACTGTATGTCAGGGTAGCAGGTACAGCAAGATGACTCCCTGATGTAATGGAGTATGGCCCCCTTTTACCCAGATAATGGTCCCAAGTTAGCTCTCAGCACATTGTTAATTGCCATATATCTGCCTAGTACCTACTCTTCTTCAACTGAATATAACAGCTTGCTTTGATTTGATATTTTTATTATCCTAAAAAAAGGAAGAGAAAAATTACACCTAGAAGAAGCTCTATTACATTTCCAGGATTTTCAACAGCTAACTGAGATCTTCTCCTAAACTCATGTGTTAAGAAAAATGAGCAATGACTATGTATCTCATCTAGACAGTCTTAAAAGTCTCAAATCCAAAACAGAATTTGTTGTCAGTATTATTTATTTTTCAGAGAGAGAAAAAGGCAAACCATCTGAATACATTTAGAAATATCAAAAATAAAAAGTGGTAATCAGAGGCAATTAGCATCATCTCGTAAGGTGAACAAATGTCTTACCACAAGTGCCTAGAGTGTCAGGGGTCTTCTCTCTACCGTCTACCTCATCAAAGCCTACCCAATGGTATTCTTACAGTGTGGAGAAAATATGGAAGAGAATGAATTATTTTCTGTATTGGACAGGCCATAGCATCACCACAGACTTATAATCTTAGAAGGCCTAAGTCAGGAAACAGGACACGATAAAGGGCAAATTTGGTCAGCATCTTTCCTCTCCTCACCTCTCTGTCCTCCTGGGGGCTCTTTGAAACATGATGAGCTCTCTTAAAACTGTTTCCTGCAGTGGAGGGGTATATTACATTTATTTGTACTTTGACGTGTTGTGCCAAGCCACAGGGTCTAGTCGGGGGGGGGGGGAACACTGAATTTAGAATCAGAGAACTGGGATTCAAGTCTGACCTCCACCACTGAGAATAATAACACTCACCTGCTCTGCTTATTTCACCAGGTTGGTATGAGGCTCAAACATACATTGTAAACTGAATGGCAATAGGTTTTGTTATTATTATATTAAGGAAAACCAAGTCAAGCAGTAACTGACTTCAGGGAGTCATTTGGTTTGACTTCACAACTGCATAAATGAAATAAGTCAATCCATTTTCACAAAAAGAAAAAGAGTAAATTCAATTTCCACAGTGATTGCATCTTAGATTAACCAATTTTTAATTTAAAAACTATTCTAAGTTGAAGTCAAGTAAGAAGGAGATGTTGATAATGACTGTGACAAACCCATTCACAGGTTTCTACATCATCATCAATTATTATTTCCCTAAAATGGCTAATATTTGGGAGACTGAAATCAAAACAAAACAAAAATAAAATAGGGAAGCACCCAGGTTTATTTTATTATTTCATTACCTCATGTACATGAGATCAGCCCTTTTCTGTAAGTCTGTCCTTAGATGACATACTTAGAGAACTAAATAATAGCTATTTAAGTAGAAGAGATGAAATAACCTTATTAAATAAGACCAGACTTACTGGTCTGATAGAGATTGGTAGAGCCCCTGAGATTAGGACCCTTAGACACCCTTCAAACTTGGAGCTAAAATGACTCCCAGAGATCACATTATAGCTATACAATAGACAAAAAAAAAAAAAAGAAACCAAAAAACAAAAACAAACTGTTGCCATCGAGTTGATTCTGACTCATAGCAGCCCTGTAGGACAGAATAGAACTGTCTCATAGGTTTTCCAAAGAGCACCTGGCTCCAAAGAGCACCTGGCGGATTGGAACTGCTAACCTTTTGGTTAGTAGCCATAGCTCTTAACCACTACACCACCAGTGTTTCCATACAATAGACAGGCCTATAAAATTAACAATAACACCAGTGAGGAATGTATACCTCAGAACAATACCTATATGAGAACTAAAGGGCAGTATTTGCCCAAAAGCAAAGTTAAGGAGAGTGGTTAGGAAAGCTGAGCGAATGGACACAGGGAACTCAGGGAAGAAGAGGGGAGAGTTTGGACACATTCAGGGGTTTGCAACCAATGTCACCAAACAAGTTGTGTATAAATTATTGAATGGGTAATTAATTTTCTCTATAAACTTTCACCTAAATAACAATAGAATTTTTTTTAAAAAAAGGTAAGAGCCTGAGTTCTAAAGATTGGACTCAATTACAACTTAAATTGTAATTGTTAATTCTGATTCTCCAGCTCTAAATGAATGTTGTAAGGCCTTACCTGCACGCCTCTCCATGATTACCTTGCAATAAACTAAACAAGTCTATACCCAAACCAAACCCACTGCCATTGAGTTGATTCCGACTCATAGAGACTCTATAGGACAGGGTAGAACTGCCCCATAGAGTTTCCAAGGAGCACCTGGTGGATTTGAACTGCTGACCTCTTAGTTAGCAGCCATAGCACTTAACCACTATGCTACCAGAGTTTCCAAACAAGTCTATGCATTGCAAAAAAAAATTTTTAGGGGCAAACCAACATGGTGCTATAGATGGAAACTCCATGCCATCCCTCCATAACAAAGGCCCAAGAAACTAAGTAAAATAGATAATAAACACCAATCCTGGAACCCTAAGTGTAAAAGTTTGGCAACAGGGAACCAGAGAGATTAATCTGTAAATGACAACAAGGTCAGAACAACAAAAGAGGGAATAAATGGCGTAGGTATAGAACTTTCAAATGGAGAGGAAGTCAAGGTGATATCTAGTAATAAAAAACTGGCTCTGACTTAAGAAGATAGGGGTAAATTTCAAGGTAACCACAAAAAAAGTTAACAAACTTACTCATCAAAATAAACAAGAAAAACATAAAGTACTTGGTAAACATGAAATCTACAAAAACAAGAACAATGGAAAAAAAAATACCCACAAACAAAAGGAATTCAACACAGGAGAGTAAGAGGAAAAAGATAACATCAGCACCACAAAAAAAAAGCACTACAAGTGACAGCAATAAACTCACACCTGTTGACAATCATACTGGATATAAATGGCTAAAATGCACCCATAAAGAAAAAGAGAGTGAAAGAATGGATTTAAAATAAATAAATAAATAAAAGACACATCAATATGCTATCTACAAGAGATATGCCTTAGAAACAAAGATATAAATTTATCAAAAATCAAAGGATGGAAAAAAGTATACATCAAGCACACAGCTACCAAAAAAGAGCAGGAGTGGCAATACTAATCCCAGATAAAATAGACTTAAAAACAAAATCCACCATAAAGGACAAAGAAGGGCACTATATAATGATTAAAGGGACAATCTATCATGAAGACATAACCATAATAAATATCTACACACCCAATGACAGGGCTCCAAAATATATAAAACAAACTCTAACAGCACAGAAAAGAGAAATTGACAGTTCCACAATAATAGCAGGAGACATCAACACACACCACTCTCGGTAATGGACAGAACATCTAGAAAGAAGCTTAACAAAGATACGGAAGATCTAAAGGCCATAATCAGCCAACTTGACCTCATAGACCTATATAGAACACTCCACCCAACAGCAGCAAAGTACACATTATTTTCCAATGAACACAGAACATTCTTCAGAATAGGCCATATCTTAGGCCACAAAGCAACCCTCAACAAAATCCAAAGCTATGGGATAATACAAAGTATCTTCTCTGACCACAGCGCCATCAAAGTAGAAATTAATAAGAAGAAGAACAAGGAAAAAACAACCAAATACAGGGAAACTGAATAACACCCTGCTTAAAAACCACTGGGTAATAGGAAGAAATCAAAGATGGAATCAGAAAATTCCTAGAATTAAATGAAAATGAAAGTATATCATAATAAAACTTCTCGGACACAGAGGTCCTCAGAGGTCAATTTATAGCAAAAGGTGCACACTTCAAAAAAGAAGGGACAAAATCAAAGCATTAGCTACACAACTTGAACAAATAGAAAGAGAACAGCAAAAGAAGCCTACGGCCATCAGAAGAAAGGAAATGATGAAGATCAGAGAAGAAATAAATGAAATAGAGAATAGAAAAACAATAGAATCAACAAAACTAAAAGTTGGTTCTTTGAAAGGATCAACAAAATTGACAAACCATTGGCCAAACTGACAAAAGAAAAACAGGAGAGGATGCAAATAGCCCAAATAAGGAATGAAATGGGGGCCATTACAACAGACCCAACCGAAATAAAAAAGATCATAACAGAATACTATGAAAAATTATACTCCAACAAATTTGAAAACTTAGAGGAAATGGACAAATTTCTAGAAAGACACTATCTACCCAAACCAACACAAACTAAAGTTGAAAATCTGAACAGACCTATAACAAGAGAAGACATTGAAAAGGTAATAAAATAAACTCCCACCAAAAAAAGCCCAGGCCCAGATGGCTTCACTGGAGAACTCTGCCGAACATTCAGAGAAGAGCTTACACCAGTATTACTCAAATTATTTCAGAACATAGAAATGGAAGGGATACTTTCGAATTCATTCTATGAGGCTAGCATAACTCTGATACCAAAACTAGGCAAAGACACCACAAAAAAAGAAAATTACAGAAAAATATCTCTTGTGAATACGGATACAAAAATTCTCAACAAAATCCTAGTCAATAGAATTCAGCGTCATATCAAAAAATAATACTCTATGACCAAGTGAGATTCATCCAACATATGCAAGGATGGTTCAACATTAGAAAATCAATCAATATAATACACCACATAAATAAAATAAAATAATCATATGATCATTCAATCAATCAGAAAAGACATTTGACAAAGTCCAACACTTATTCCTGATAAACACTCTCAATAAAATAGAAACAGAAGGGAAATTCCTCAACATAATAAAGGGCATCAATACCAAACCAACATCCAACATCATTCTTAATGGAGAGAGGCTGAAAATATTTCCCTTGAGAACAGGAACAAGGCAAAGATGCCCTTTATCACCACTCCTATTTAACATTGTGCTGGAACTCATAGCTAGAGCAATAAGGAAACAAAAAGAAATAAAGGGCATCCAAATTGGTAATGAAGAAGTAAAACTGTCCCTATTTGCAGATGATATGATACTATACATAGAAAATTCAAAAGACTTCACAAGAAAACTACTGGAACTAACAGATTCAGCAGAGTAGCAGTATATAAAAAAAAAAAAAAGATAAACATGCAAAAATCAGTTGGATTCCTATACACCAATAAAGAGAATGATGAAAAGGAAATAAGGATAACAATACCATTTATAACAGCCCCTAAAAAAATAAAATACTTAGGAATAAATCTAACCAGGGATGTAAAAGAGCTATACAAAGAAAACTACAAAACAACTACTGCAAGAAACCAAAAGAGATCTACATAAAGAAAAACATACCATGCTCATGGATAGGTAGACTCAATATTGTGAAAATGACAATTCTACCCAAAACTATCTACAAAAACAATGCAGTCCCGATTCAGATATCAACAGCATACTTTAAAGAGATGGAAAAACTAGTCTTTAATTTTATATGGAAAGGGAAGAGGCCCCGAATAGGAAAGCACTATCAAAGAAGAAGAATAAAGTAGGAGAACTCACACTACCTGACCTCAGAACCTGCTATACAGCTCCAGTAGTCAAAACAGCCTGATACTGGTACAATGACAGATACATGGGCCAACTGAACAGAATTTAAAATACAGATGTAAATCCATCCACCTAGGGGCATCTGATTTTTGAAAAAGGCCCAAACCCTATTAAATGGGAAAAGACAGTCCTTTAACAAATGGTGCCGGCAAAACTGGAGTTCAAGCTGCAAAAACATGAAACAGGACCCATATCTCACACCACACACAAAAGCTAATTCAAAATGGATCAAAGACCTAAATATAAAACCAAAAATTATAAAGATCATAGAAGGAAAATTAGAGTCAATGTTAGAGGCCCTAATGCAAGGCACTAACAGTATACAAACCATAACCAACAATACACAAACTCCAGAAGATAAACTAGCTAACTGCAATCTTCTAAAAACTAAACACTTATGCCCATCAAAAGATTTCACTAAAAGAGTAAAAAAATAACCTACAGACTGGGAAAAAATTTTGACAAATCCAACAAAGGTCTAATCTCTAAAATCTACAGGAAAATCCAACATCTCTACAACAAAAAGACAAATAATCCAATTAAAAAATGAGCAAAGGATATGAAAAGACACTTCACCAAAGGAGACATTGAAGTGGCTAACAGACACACGGGGAAATGCTTGCGATCACTAGCCCTTAGAGAAATGTAAATCAAAATCACAATGAGAAGCCATCTCACCCCGGCATTACTGGCATAAATCAAACAAACAGAGAATAACAAATGTTGGAGAGGCTGCGGGGAGATTGGAACTCTGTGAACTGCTAGTGGAAATGCAAAATGGTACAACCATTTTAGAAAACAGTATGGGTCTTCCTTAGAAAGCTAGAAATTGAACTACCATATGATCCAGCAATTCCCATTCTTAGTTACAAATAGCCACAGCAGGAGTAGACATATGCACATCCATGTTCATTGCAGAATTGTTCACAAAAGCAAAAAGATGGGAACAACCTAGGTGCCCATCAACAGGTGAATAGATAAAGAAACTATGGTACATACAAATGATGGAATATACTGCACAATGATAAATAACAGTGATGAATCTGTAAAACATCTCACAATGTGGATGAATCTGGAGGGCATTATGCTGAGTGAAATAAGTCAATCACAAAAGGACAAATATTGTATGAGACCACTACTATAAAAACTCATGAAAAGATTCACACACAAAAAGAAACAATCTTTGATGGTTATGAGGGAGGGGAGAGGTGGGGAGGGAAAAACACTAAATAGACAACAGATAAGTGATAACTCTGGTAAAGGGTAAGACCGTACACTATACTGGGGAAGCCAGTACAACTTGTCCAAGGCAAGGTCATGGAAGCTCCATAGACACATCTAAAGTCCCTAAGAGACAAAATTACTGGGCTGAGGGCTGTGGGGACCATGGTCTCGAGGGAAATCTAGCTCAATAGGCATAACATATTTTATAAAGAAAGTGTTCTACATTCTACTTAAAAGTAGCATCTGGGGTCTTAACAGCTGTGAGCGGCCATCTAAGACATTCCACTGTTCCCACCCCGTCTGGAGCAAGGGAGAATGAAGAAAACCAAAGACACAAGGGAAATGTTAGTCCAAAGGACTAATGGACTAAAACTACCACAGCCTGCACCAGACTGAGTCCAGCACAACTAGATAGTGCCCGGCTGCCACCACCAACAGCTCTCACAGGGATCACAATAGAAGGTCCAGGACAGAGCTGGAGAAAAATGTAGAACAAAACTCTAACTCACACACAAAGAAAGGCCAGACTTACTGGCCTGACAGACTGGAGAAACCCTGGGAGTATGGCCCCCGGAGATCCTTTTAGCTCTGTAATGAATTCACTCCTGAGGTTTACCCTTTAGCCAAAGATTTGACAGGCCCATAAAACAAAACAAGATTAAAGGGCACACCAGCCCAGGAGCAAAGACTAGAAAGCAGGAGAGGACAAGAAACCTGCTAATAGGGAACCCAAGGTAAGAAAGGAGAGTGTTGGTATGTCGCGGGGTTGTTAGCCAATGTCATAAAACAATATGTGTACTAACAGTTTAACGAGAAGCTAGTTTGCTCTGTAAACCTTCATCTAAAGTACAACAAAAAATAATTCAAAAAAAATTTTTAATACATATAACCAAACCCATAGAGATGGAGCAGATAGATAGATGGATGGATGGATGGATGCATGGATGGATGATGCATAGATACATACATACATATATACATAGATGCATAGATATATAGATGTAGAGATACATACATAGATACATAGATGCTGTCTAGTCAATTCCCACTCACAGTGACCTTATGTATATTGGAAGGAAAGGTAGCCTGGTCCTGCATCATTCTCACAACTGCTGGCGTGTTCAAGTCCATTGCTGTGGCTATTGTTCTAATCCATCTCACAAAAGGTCTCCTTCACCCTCACTGTTCCACTCTGTCGCCAAACATGATGTCCTCTTCCAGTGACTGATGGGATCCCTCTTGATGACATGTACAAGCAAGCAAGAGACAGTGTGGGTCTCTATAAACCAAATCCCTTGAAAAGTTATTTAGAGATATTGAATGGAGGAAATAAGAGAACTGTAGAACTCAAATCCCCTTGTATATTCATCTTTATTAAATATACTTTATATTTTATACTGATGCCCTTTAGAATTAATTCAAACATTCTTTTGTTTTAAAGTCATAGGATCTAGTTTCAGAGAATGGGAAATTCTTATTAAATTGTATAGAAATCACTACCTATCCAACCTATAATTGGAGACACATTGGACCATACCCATTTCCCTTTAGTTTGTATTAAATGTTTTATTACACAATTTCACACTTAAATAATCAATACTTTTTCGTATAAAAAGGCATGTGCTTGTTCTTAAAATATTTAAAAACATTTTAGAAATATCCACTTTGAGGAAAAAAATAATATATTTGCAATTGTGATGGTGATTTTATCTGGCTAATAGTCATCAACCCCTTGATGTAGGGGTATTTTGCCACCTAAACAACTTATTTCCCCTAAAAATTTTGTATTCTGCACTCTTCAAGCTATGGTCTTTAAAAGACAAAGGTAGAAAATAAGTTGCATTTGCAAAGTCTTTACTTCTGATATAGTATTATGTCAAATACTATATTAAAAAAAAAAAAAAAAAAGAACCCAAAAGTACCTTTTAAAAAGTGTATTGTTGACATTTTCTTGTTTTTAACTAAAGTATGTAAAGAAACCTTCCTAAGCAGATGGACCACTGCAGGCAGAGAAATAACATATATTTGAAACAGCACTGTGCTGTGCGTGCCAAGGGGGTTCAACAGGCTGAATTAATACGTGATGATTTTCTCTACTCCATTATTTTAACACTTACTGTGGTGAGGGTTGCCATGAATTGGAATCAACTCAATGGCACTGGGGTTTTTTTGTGGTAACTTTGAAAGCTGAGTATTTCTAGCACTCAGTATTAGACTATGGGAAGTTTAAGCAATAAACACCACCTTCTGTTTTTTTGTTTTGTTTTTTCTGTCCTGCCTTACAGAGCATGTCTGTGTGTCTTGCTGATGCTCTGCACATGGCTTCTGTCAGTGGGAAGCAGAGGAACCTGACCAGCCACAGCGAGTGGGAGAGTTAAACAACTTTCTTCACAGAAAAATATGTTCATAAAACACAAAATTATTTACTGTGGTGCCCCTTCTGTCCAGAATTCTAACAGCAAATTATAAGTATTCGCTCAACACATTTTAAAGTCAAAGTGTCTTCAAAAATAACTAACATTTCCTTACGCCTACAAATGTATACATTGATGAAATCATCAGAAGCTCCCCCTCATTCCAATTAGTTTTCAAACACAATTGGCTTCATAATTCTGAATTTTTCAACTAGTCAGCTAAATGTACAAGTTTATAGGTAAACTTACACATGAGGTTGTCTTTCATTCTTTAGAGCCAGTGTGTTTATTACAACTGAAATATCCATAAGGAAATGTAAGTATGAGTACAGGTATTGATTAAGGTCATTTAAGAAAAAAAAAAAAAAAAAAACTGGGACAGGTGTCAAAAAATAAGATTCAAACTCAAGGAAAATTTGTTAATTTATGTCAGTTTCAATAGCTGCGTTCTTCTGGTGATATCACCAAGCCACTGAGTCTCTGTTCATAGGACTTCTGTTCCCCCCCACCTCACTATCACTGATCTCGTAAAGGTCATCAATTATTTCAATGTTGCTAAACTGTGCGATTGCTACTTTTGATGGACCACCCTGTAGAATCCTTCTCATCATAAATGTTTTCTTCTTCTTCCTTCTCTAACATCAAACCTTGTGTATTTTCTTCCTCCCCCATTGGCAATTCTTTCCCTGGCACCTTGGATTACATCCCCTTCTCTACTAAATCACTCGATATTGGCCCAGAATGTTAACTACACCTTCTTTCTAAGTGATCTCTTCTAATATCACATATTTAATTCCCATTTATATGATGATAACTCCCAAAATTATATCCCCAGATCAGCTTCATATACAGGCATACCTCAGAGATATAACGGGTTCCATTCCAGACCACTGCAATAAAGTGAATATCACAACAAAGCAAGTCACATGAAATTTCTGGTTTCTCAGTGCATATAAAAGTTATGTTTACATTATACTATAGTCTATTAAGCATACAATAGTATTATGTCTAAAAACTGTGTATAGGTTAAAAAATAACGCTAAAAAATGCTCACCATCATCTGAGCCTTCAGCAAGTCATAATCTTTTTTGCTGGAGGAGTGTCTTGCCTCAGTGTTGATGGCTGTGGGCTGATCGGGATGGTGGCTGCTGAAAGTTGAGGTAACGGTGGCAATTTCTTAAAATAAAACAACAATGAAGTTTTGCACATTGATCAATTCTTCCTTTCGTGAAAGTTTTCTTTGTAGCATGTGATGCTGCTTGATAGCATTTCACCCACAGCTGTACTTCTTTCAAAATGGGAGTCAGTCCTCTCAAATCCTGCTGATGCTTTATCCACTAAGTTTATGCAGTATTCTAAATTCTTTTGTTGTCATTTCAACAACTTTCACAGCACCTTCACCAGGAGTAGATTCCGTCTCAAGAAACCACTTTCTTTGCTCATCCATAAGAAGCAACCCCTCATCCATTAAAGTTTTATCATGCGATTGCAGCAATTCAGCCACATCTTCAGGCTCCACTTCTAGTTCTCTTGTTATTTCTGCCACATCTGCAAGTTACTTCCTCCATTGAAGGCTTGAATCCCTCAAAGTCATCCATCATCAACTTCTTCCAAACTCCTGTTAATGTTGATATTTGGACTTCCTCTCATGAATCATGAGTGTTCTTAATGGCATGTAGAATAGTGAATCCTTTCCAGAAGGTTTTCAATTTACTTTGCCCAGAAGTATCAGAGGAATCACTATCTATGGCAGCTATAGTCTTACAACATGTGTTTCTTAAATAATAAGACTTGAAAGTCAAAATTATCCTTGAATCATGGGCTGCAGAATGGATGTTGTGTTAGCAGGCATGAAAACGTTAAACTCCTTGTACATCTCCATCAGAGCTCTTGGGTGACCAGGTGCATTGTCAATGAGCAGTAATATTTTGAAAGTGATCTTTTTTCTGAGTAGTAGATCTCAACAGTAGGCTTAAAATATTCAGTAAACCGTGCTATAAACAGACGTGCTGTCATCTAGGCTTTTTTGTTCCATTTATAGAGCACAGGCAGAGTAGATTTAGCATAATTCTTAAGGGCCCTAGGATTTTTGGAATGGTAAATGAGCATTGGCTTCAACTTAAATTTACCAGTTACATTAACCCCTAATAAGAGAGTCAGCCTGTCCTTTGAAGCTTTGAACCCAGCATTGATTTCTCTTCGCTGTGAAAGTCCTAGATGGCATCTTCTTCCAATATAAGACTGTTTCATCTACATTGAAAATCTGTTGTTTGTTGTAGTCACCTTCATCAATTATCTTAGCTAGATCTTCTGGATAACTTGCTACTGTTTCTACGTAAGCACTTGCTGATTTTTTTTTTTTTTTTTTTTTTTTTGCACTATTATGTTATGGAGAAAGCTTCTTTCCTTAAACCTCATTGTCTTAGTCACCCGGTACTGCTATAAAAGAAATACCACAAGTAGACAGTTTTAACAAAGAGAAATTCACTCTCTCAGTCTAGTAGGCTAGAAGTCTGAATACAGGATGTCAACTCCAGGGGAAGGCTTTCTCTCTCTGTCAGCTCTGAAGGAAGGTTCTTCTCATCAATCTTCCACTGTTCTAGAACCTTATTTGTATAGGAACCCCAGGTCCAAAGGATGCATTGTGCTCCCAATGCTGCTTTCTTGGTAGTATGAGGTCCCCCACTCTCTGCTCACTTCCCTTTCCTTTTTTCTCCTGTAAGATAAAAGGTGACGTAGGCCATACCCCAGGGAAACTCCCCTTACACTGGATCAGGGTTGGGACCTGAGTAAGGGTGTTACATCCACCCTAATCCTCTTTAACATAATCTAATCTTGCCTCAACCACAGGCAGAGATTAGGATTTACAACACATAGGAAAATTACATCAATTGCAAAATGGAGTACAGCCACACAATACTGGGACATGTCCTTCTGACCTGGGGTCCCTGCACCTGAGAAGCACCTAGACCAGGAGAAGATTGATGATAAAGAACTTCCTTCAGAGCCGACAGAGAAATAAAGCCTTCCCCTGGAGCTGGCACCCTGAATTTTGACTCATAGCCTCCTAGACTATGAGAGAAAAATTTCTCTTTGTTAAAGCCATCCACTTGTGGTATTTCTGTTATAGCAGCACTAGATAACCAAGACACTCATGAATCAGCCTCTGCTAGATTCAGACTTTTCTTCTGCAGCTTTCTTACCTCTCTCAGCTTCATAGAATTGAAGAGAGTTACAGCTTTGCTCTGGATTTAGGCTTTGGCTTAAGGGAACGGTGTGGCTGGTTTGATCTTCTATCTGGACCACTAAAACTTTCTCCATATTAGCAATAAGGCTGTTTTGCTTTCTTATCATTTTTGTGTTTACTGGAGTAGCACTTTTAATTTCCTTCAAGAACTTCTCCTTTGCATTCACAACTTGGCTAATTTTTGGTGCGAGAGACCTAGCTTTTGCCCTGTCTTGGCTTTCAACATGTCTTCCTCACTAAGCTTAATCATTTCTAGCTTTTGATTTAAAGTGAGAGATGGGCTACTCTTTCTATCACTTGAACACTTAGAGGCCAACTTAGGGTTATTAATTGATGTAATTTCAATATTGTCATGTCTCAGGGAGTAGGGAGGTCTGAGTAGAGACAGAGAAATGGGGGAACAGCCAGTCAGTGGAGCAGTCAGAACATATACAATGTTTATTGCTTAAGTTCACTATCTTATATGGGCATGGTTCATGGCGGTACCCCAAAACAATTACAATAGTAATATCGAAGCTCATTGATGACAGATCACCATAACAGATATAATAATAACGAAAAAGTTTGAAATATTGTAAGAATTACCAAAATGTGACACAGAGACATGAAGTGAGCACATGCTGTTGGAAAAATGGTGCCAGTAGACTTGCTTGACACAGGATTGCCACACACCTTCAGTTTGTAAAAAACACAATTTCCACGAACCACGGTAAAACTAAGAGCAATGAAACGAGGTATGCCTGTATTCACCTGCCGATTTTACATCTCTACCTGACTTGGAAATCTGATAGGCATCTCAATTTTTACATATCCAAAGCAGAATTCTTGATACTCCCCCCCTAAAAATCCTCACTTTACTCCTCCTTGGAAACTCTATCCATGAGTATATAAAGCCAAGCTCGAAAGATGCAACTTTGTGTCCTTGGCTCTTCTTACTCTCTTCATCCATTAGAGATTACTGTTGCTTCAAACTCCAAATCATCTCCCAAATCTGTCCACTTTGCTCCAACTCCACTGTCTCAACCCTGCTTCAATATGCCATCACTTTTATCTGGAATCACTGTGATAATCTCCTTCCTTTTCTACCCTCTACAGATTATGCAAGCAAAACTGGGATGACCTGTATTCAAAGTAAATCAGATCAAGCTATTTTCTTACTTTATAAAGAAAACAACTCAGTTCTTCCTATTGCAATTTGACTAAAGCTTATAGTCCCTACTTTTTCTAATGGGATCCTGTGCGATGCGAGTGGTTCATGATCGGTGGCTCAGCTAAAGCTTGGTAGTTTGATCCCACCCAGAAGCCCCATGGAAGAATGGCCTGGCAAACTCCTTCTGTAAAGATTATGGCCAAGAAAACCCCCACGGCGCTCAGTTCTATATATACTTTGTAACACAAAGGTTAGTCATGACTCAGGGGCCAACTCAATGGCAGCTAGCAACAACTTTTGCGTATGAGGCTATATATAAACTAGCTCTTGCCTCATTCTCCAAACTTATTTCATATTATACTGTGCTTTTTTTAATTTTGCTATGTCCCCATCACTCTGGCCTTCTTCTGTTACTCAATCACGCTAAGCCCTTTCCAGCAACAGACCTTTACACTAGCTATCGCCTCTGTCTATAAAGATTTTCACACAGACTTTTGCAAGACTATTTTATTCTTCTCACTCAGATCTTAGATTAAATTTCCATTTCTCAAATAGTTCTTCTCTGGCCACCAAAATTAAAATAGACCCCGTCACCCAACACCAAACAATACGACACCATCGTGTTTTACAGCATTTATCACTAACTGGTACTTTCATTCGTTTATTGTTTGTATTCCTCCACTAGAAGACAAATTTCAAACAAGTAGGGTTCTGGCCTATTTAGTTTGTTGCTAAATGCCAGCACCTACAACAAGGCTTGGCACGTAATCTGTGCTGAATAAATACTCTTGAATAAATAAGCAGGTTAAAATACTTGTAGTAAACAGAGGAAGCTTCAACTGAGGAAGAGAATAGTTACCTTTAGAGTCATTTTTGTAGAAGAAATTACCTTGTGCCTTTGTTATTTACCTTATCTGGTTTTAGTCTTGTCTTCATCTATTTATTGCTTAGCAGCTGGGCCTGGGGCATTGGACAAATGCTTGTTGTCTCTGAACATATTTCTTTAAATAAAAAGTATAGATCAATATTAGTTTATTTAATAAGTAAATAATTTATGCACATCTTTGAACAGAGACACTGTTCTGGGCACTCAGGATACAGCAATAAATAATATAAACAAAAATCCCTGCCTTCATGGATTTTTATTCTACTGGGAGGATGTAGACAGTAATCAAGAAAAATAAGCAATGTATGTAGTGTAAAGATGGTGGTAAAAGATGGTGGTAGATGTTAAATATTGAAAGAAAAACAAGAAAGTGAAAGAGGAATGGCAGACTTCAGGGGGAATGAAGTTATCGTTTTAGCTAGGGCAGGTGGCCATAACAGACCTTATCAAAATGACTTCTGCATGAAGACCTGAATGAAGTGAAGACATGAGTCATTCAGAAGGCTCAGGAAAGAGCAGCTCCAGCAATAAAGAAAAAGTGCAAAGAGAGAGCCTCATGAGCTGGAGGACAGCAAGAAGATCATTGTGGTTGAAGTGGATTGAGAGCAGGGAAAGGTGCAGAAGATAAGGTCAGAGAGGGAGTTGGGGGTTGGGCAGATCACAGGGGCCTTGCAAACCATTGTAAGGACGCTGGCTTTTACACTAGTGAGATGGAACAGTAATGCAGGGTCTGAATAGAGGAGTGACAACATCTGACTTTGGTTTTGACAACACGCTTGTGGCTGTTCTCCTGAGAATAGAGAGTGGGAGAGCAAGGATAAAAGCAAGGAGGTCAGTTAAGGGGTTACCACATTTCTGCCTTACAGAGTTTAATAAATCTTTTAAAAGGTAACATGTACACCTAGCCCATGATAGGTCCCTTCCTCCATTCCTGTGCATTCTGGGTTAGACAACATTAGACTGATGACAATACGCTTATCTACTAGTGAAACACTCCTCCAACTCAATTATCTGGAGAATACATTCTTTTAAAAAAGAAAAGAATAAAAGGAAAGAAAGAAAGGAAGAGATAGAAAAGAAAGAAACAGAGGGGAGAGGGAGGGAGGGAAAAAGAAAGAGATTAAAGAAAAATTCAATTTTGCAAACTCAGACTAATTTTGCAGGCCCTAATGCAATGCTCAAATGAAGATATCCAAAAGCAGAAAATAGTAATGAAATTTAGATTTTTTTCTCTAGAAATGTGATTTATATATTTTTTTCTTTAACAATTCTTTTTTTAAAATAATTTTTATTGTGCTTTAAGTGAAAGTTTACAGAACAAGTCAGTCTCTCACACAAAAACCCACATACGCCTTGCTACACACTGCCAATTACTCTCCCCCTAATGAGACAACCTGCTCTCTCTCTCCACTCTCTCTTTTCATGTCCTTTTCCTGAGCTTCTAACCCCCTCCACCTTCTTATCTCCCCTCCAGGCAGGAGATGCCAACATAGTCTCAAGTGTCCACCTGATCCAAGAAGCTCAATCCTCACCAGCATCCCTCTCCAACCCATTGTCCAGTCCAATCCATGTCTGAAGAGTTGGCTTCGGGAATGGTTCCTGTCCTGGGCCAACAGAAGGTCTGGGGACCATGACCACCAAGGCTCTTCCAGTCTCAGTCAGACTATTAAGTCTAGTTTTATGAGAATTTCAGGTCTGCATCCCATTGCTCTCCTGCTCCCTCAGGGGTTCTCTGTTGTGTTCCCTGTCATGACAGTCATCGGTTGTAGCCGGGCACCATCTAGTTCTTTTGGTCTCAGGATGATGTAGTCGCTGGTTCATGTGGCCCCTTCTGTCTCTTCGGCTCATAATCACCTTGTGTACTTGGTGTTCTTCATTCTCCTTTGATCCAGGTGGGTTGAGACCAATCGATGCATCTTAGATGGCTGCTTGCTAGCGTTTAAGACCCCAGACACCACTCTTCAAAGTGGGATGCATAATGTTTTCTTAATAGAATGCCAATTGACATAGAGGTCCCCTGAAACCATGGTCCCCAAACCCCTGCCCCTGCTACGCTGGCCTTCGAAGCATTCAGTTTATTCAGGAAACATCTTTGCTTTTGGTTTAGTCCAGTTGTGCTGACCTCGCCTGTACTGTGTGCTGTCTTTCCCTTCACCTACAGTAGTTCTTATCTACTATCTAATTAGTGAATACCCCTTTCCCACCCTCCCTCCCTCCCCTGTCTCGTAACCACAAAAGAGTAAACTATTTCTCAAGTTCTTATAATAGTGGTCTTATACAATATTTGTCCTTTTGCAACTAATTTTTTTTTTTTAATTTCACTCAGCATAATGCCTTCCAGGTTCCTCCATGTTATGAAATGTTTCACAGATTCCTCACTGTTCTTTATTGATGTCCATTATTCCATTGTGTGAATATACCATGATTTATTTATACATTCATCTGTTGATGGGCACATTGGTTGCTTCCATCTTTTTGCTATTGTCAACAGTGCTGCAATAAACATGGGTGTGTGTATATCTGTTCGTGTAAAGGCTCTTATTTCTCTAGGATATATTCCCAGGAGTGGGATTGCTGGATCGTATGGTAGTTCTATTTCTAGCTTTTTAAGGAAGTGCCAAATCGATTTCCAAAGTGGTTGTACCATTTGACATTCCCACCAGCAGTATAGAAGTGTTCCAATCTCTCCACAGCCTCTCCAACATTTATTATTTTGTGTTTTGGGGATTAATGCCAGCCTTGTTGGAGTGAGATGAAATCTCATTGTAGTTTTGATCTGCATTTCTCTCATGGCTAATGATCATGAACATTTCCTCATATATCTGTTAGCTACCTGAATGTCTTCTTTAGTGAAGTGCCTATTCATATCTTTTGCCCATTTTTTAATTGGGTTATTTGTCTTTTTGCAGTTGAGTTTTTGCAGTATTATGTAGATTTTAGAGATCAGCAACTGATCAGAAATGTCATAGCTAAAAACCTTTTCCCAACTTGTAGGTAATCTTTTCACTTTTTTGGTGAAGTCTTTGGATGAGCATAAGTGTTTGATTTTTAGGAGCTCCCAGGTATCTAGTTTTTCTTCTACTTTCTTTATAATGTTTTCTATACTTTTTATCCCATGTATTAAGGCTCGTAACGTTGTCCCTATTTTTTCTTCCATGATCTTTATTGTTTCAGATTTTGTATTTAGGTCTCTGATCCATTTTGAGTTAGTTTTTGTGCATGGAGTGAGGTATGGGTCTTGTTTCATTTTTTTCCAGATGGATATCCAGTTATGCCAGCACCATTTGTTAAAAAGACTGTCTTTTCCCCATTTAACTGTTTTGGGGCCTTTGTCAAATATCAGCTGCTCATATGTGGATGGTTTTATGTCTGGATTCTCAATTCTGTTCCATGGGTCCATGTATCTGTTGGTGTACCAGTACCACGCTGTTTTGACTACTGTGGCGGTATAATAGGTTCTAAAATCAGGTAAAGTAAGGCCTCCCACTTTGTTCTTTTTCAGTAATCCCTTATTTATCCAGGACCTCTTTCCCTTCCATATGAAATTGGTGATTTGTTTCTCCATCTCATTAAAGAATGTCGTTGGGATTTAGATCAGAATTGCATTAAGCGTATAGATCACTTTTGGTAGAATAGACATTTTTATAATGTTAAGTCTTCCTATCCATGAGCAAGATATGTTCTTCCACTGATGTAAGTGGTTTCATAACCACTTTTGGTTTCTTGCAGAAGTGTACTGTAGTTTTCTTTGTATAATTCTTTTACCTCTCTGGTAAGATTTATTCCTAAGTATTTTATCTTCTTGGGGGCTACTGTAAATGGTATTGATTTGGTGATTTCCTCTTCGATGTTCTTTTTTTTTTTTTTTAATAACTTTTATTAAGCTTCAAGTGAACATTTACAAATCCAATCAGTCTGTCACATATAAGTTTACATACATCTCACTCCCCACTCCCACTTGCTCTCCCCCTCTTGAGTCAGCCCTTTCAGTCTCTCCTTTCTTGACAATTTTGCCGGCTTCCCTCTCACTCTATCCTCCCATCCCCCCGCCCCAGACAAGAGTTGCCAACACAATCTCAAGTGTCCACCTGATATAATTAGCTCACTCTTCATCAGCGTCTCTCTCCCACCCGCTGACCAGTCCCTTTCATTTCTGATGAGTTGTCTTCGGGGATGGTTCCTGTCCTGTGTCAACTGAAGGTCTGGGGAGCATGGCCACCGGGATTCCTCCAGTCTCAGTCAGGCCATTAAGTTTGGTCTTTTTATGAGAATTTGGGGTCTGCATCCCACTGATCTCCTGCTCCCTCAGGGGTCCTCTGCTGTGCTCCCTGTCAGGGCAGTCATCGATTGCGGCCGGGCACCAACTAGTTCGTCTGGTCTCAGGATGATGTAGGTCTCTGGTTCATGTGGCCCTTTCTGTCTCTTGGGCTCTTAGTTGTCGTGTGGCCTTGGTGTTCTTCATTTTCCTTTGCTCCAGGTGGGTTGAGACCAATTGCTGCATCTTAGATGGCCGCTTGTTAGCATTTAAGACCCCAGAAGCCACATTTCAAAGTGGGATGCAGAATGATTTCATAATAGAATTATTTTGCCAATTGACTTAGAAGTCCCGGCAAACCATGTTCCCCAGACCCCCGCACTTGCTCCGCTGACCTTTGAAGCATTCATTTTATCCCGGAAATTTCTTTGCTTTTGGTCCAGTCCAATTGAGCTGACCTTCCATGTATTGAGTGTTGTCTTTCCCTTCACCTAAAGCAGTTCTTATCTACTGATTAATCAATAAAAAACCCTCTCCCACCCTCCCTCCCTACCCTCCTCGTAACCACAAAAGTATGTGTTCTTCTCAGGTTTACTATTTCTCAAGATCTTATAATAGTGGTCTTATACAATATTTGTCCTTTTGCCTCTGACTCATTTCGCTCAGCATAATGCCTTCCAGGTTCCTCCATGTTATGAAATGTTTCAGAGATTCGTCACTGTTCTTTATCGATGCGTAGTATTCCATTGTGTGAATATACCACAATTTATTTACCCATTCATCCGTTGATGGACACCTTGGTTGCTTCCAACTTTTTGCTATTGTAAACAGAGCTGCAATAAACATGGGTGTGCATGTATCTGTTTGTATGAAGGCTCTTGTATCTCTAGGGTATATTCCTAGGAGTGGGATTTCTGGGTTGTATGGTAGTTCTATTTCTAACTGTTTAAGATAACGCCAGATAGATTTCCAAAGTGGTTGTACCATTTTACATTCCCACCAGCAGTGTATCAGAGTTCCAATCTCTCTGCAGCCTCTCCAACATTTATTATTTTGTGTTTTTTGGATTAATGCCAGCATTGCTGGTGTGAGATGGAATCTCATCGTTCTTTTAATTTGCATTTCTCTAATGGCTAATGATCGAGAGCATTTTCTCATGTATCTGTTGGCTGCCTGAATATCTTCTTTAGTGAAATGTGTGTTCATATCCTTTGCCCACTTCTTGATTGGGTTGTTTGTCTTTTTGTGGTTGAGTTTTGACAGAATCATGTAGATTTTAGAGATCAGGCGCTGGTCGGAGATGTCATAGCTGAAAATTCTTTCCCAGTCGGTAGGTGGTCTTTTTACTCTTTTGGAGAAGTCTTTAGATGAGCATAGGTGTTTGATTTTTAGGAGCTCCCAGTTATCGGGTTTCTCTTCATCATTTTCGGTAATGTTTTGTATTCTGTTTATACCTTGTATTAGGGCTCCTAGGGTTGTCCCAATTTTTTCTTCCATGATCTTTATCGTTTTAGTCTTTATGTTTAGGTCTTTGATCCACTTGGAGTTAGTTTTTGTGCATGGTGTGAGGTATGGGTCCTGTTCCATTTTTTTGCAAATGGATATCCAGTTATGCCAGCACCATTTGTTAAAAAGGCTATCTTTTCCCCAGTTAATTGACACTGGTCCTTTGTCAAATATCAGCTGCTCATACGTGGATGGATCTATGTCTGGGTTCTCAATTCTGTTCCATTGGTCTATGTGTCTGTTGTTGTACCAATACCAGGCTGTTTTGACTACTGTGGCTGTATAATAGGTTCTGAAGTCAGGTAAGGTGAGGCCTCCCACTTTCTTCTTCTTTTTCAGTAGTGCTTTACTTATCCGGGGCTTCTTTCCCTTCCATATGAAATTGGTGATTTGTTTCTCTATCCCCTTAAAATATGACATTGGAATTTGGATCGGAAGTGCGTTAAATGTATAGATGGCTTTTGGTAGAATAGACATTTTTACTATGTTAAGTCTTCCTATCCATGAGCAAGGTATGTTTTTCCACTTAAGTATGTCCTTTTGAATTTCTTGTAGTAGAGCTTTGTAGTTTTCTTTGTATAGGTCTTTTACATCCTTGGTAAGATTTATTCCTAAGTATCTTATCTTCTTGGGGGCTACTGTGAATGGTATTGATTTGGTTATTTCCTCTTCGATGTTCTTTTTGTTGATGTAGAGGAATCCAAGTGATTTTTGTATGTTTATTTTATAACCTGAGACTCTGCCAAACTCTTCTATTAGTTTCAGTAGTTTTCTGGAGGATTCCTTAGGGTTTTCTGTGTATATAATCATGTCATCTGCAAATAGTGATAACTTTACCTCTTCCTTGCCAATCTGGATACCTTTTATTTCTTTGTCTAGCCTAATTGCCCTGGCTAAGACTTCCAACACGATGTTGAATAAGAGCGGTGATAAAGGGCATCCTTGTCTGGTTCCCGTTCTCAGGGGAAATGCTTTCAGGCTCTCTCCATTTAGAGTGATATTGGCTGTTGGCTTTGCATAGATGCCCTTTATTATGTTGAGGAATTTTCCTTCAATTCCTATTTTGGTAAGAGTTTTTCTCATGAATGGGTGTTGGACTTTGTCAAATGCCTTTTCTGCATCAATTGATAAGATCATGTGGTTTTTGTCTTTTGTTTTATTTATGTGATGGATTACATTAATGGTTTTTCTGATATTAAACCAGCCTTGCATACCTGGTATAAATCCCACTTGATCAGGGTGAATTATTTTTTTGATGTGTTGTTGGATTCTATTGGCTAGAATTTTGTGGAGGATTTTTGCATCAATGTTCATGAGAGATATAGGTCTATAATTTTCTTTTTTTGTAATGTCTTTACCTGGTTTTGGTATCAGGGAGATGGTGGCTTCATAGAATGAGTTGGGTAGTATTCCGTCATTTTCGATGCTTTGGAATACTGTTAACTCTTCTCTGAAAGTTTGGTAGAACTCTGCAGTGAAGCCGTCCGGACCAGGGCTTTTTTTTGTTGGGAGTTTTTTGATTACCGTTTCAATCTCTTTTTTTTGTTATGGGTCTATTTAGTTGTTCTACTTCTGAATGTGTTAGTTTAGGTAGGTAGTGTTTTTCCAGGAATTCATCCATTTCTTCTAGGTTTTCAAATTTGTTAGAGTACAATTTTTCATAATAATCTGAAATGATTCTTTTAATTTCATTTGGTTCTGTTGTGATGTGGTCCTTCTCATTTCTTATTCGGGTTATTTGTTTCCTTTCCTGTATTTCTTTAGTCAGTCTAGCCAATGGTTTATCAATTTTGTTAATTTTTTCAAAGAACCATCTTTTGGCTTTGTTAATTCTTTCAATTGTTTTTCTGTTCTCTAATTCATTTAGTTCAGCTCTAATTTTTATTATTTGTTTTCTTCTGGTGCCTGATGGATTCTTTTGTTGCTCAGTTTCTGTTTGTTCAAGTTGTAGGGACAGTTCTCTGCTTTTGGCTCTTTCTTCTTTTTGTATGTGTGCATTTATTGATATAAATTGGCCTCTGAGCACTGCTTTTGCTGTGTCCCAGAGTTTTGATAGGAAGTGTTTTCATTCTCGTTGCTTTCTATGAATTTCCTTATTCCCTCCTTGATGTCTTCTATAACCCAGTCTTTTTTCAGGAGGGTGTTGTTCATTTTCCAAGTATTTGATTTCTGTTCCCTAGTTTTTCTGTTATTGATCTCTAGTTTTATTGCCTTGTGGTCTGAGAAGATGCTTTGTAATATTTCGATGTTTTGGACTCTGCAAAGGTTTGTTTTATGACCTAATATGCGGTCTATTCTAGAGAATGTTCCATGTGTGCTAGAAAAAAAAGTATATTTTGCAGCAGTTGGGTGGAGAGTTCTGTATAAGTCAATGAGGTCAAGTTGGTTGATTGTTGTAATTAGATCTTCCGTGTCTCTGTTGAGCTTCTTACTGGATGTCCTGTCCTTCTCCGAAAGTGGTGTGTTGAAGTCTCCTACTATAATTGTGGAGGTATCTATCTCGCTTTTCAATTCTGTTAAAATTTGATTTATGTATCTTGCTGCCCTGTCATTGGGTGCATAAATATTTAATATGGTTATGTCTTCCTGATCAATTGTCCCTTTTATCATTATATAGTGTCCTTCTTTATCCTTTGTGGTGGATTTAAGTCTAAAGTCTATTTTGTCAGAAATTAATATTGCTACTCCTCTTCTTTTTTGCTTATTGTTTGCTTGATATACTTTTTTCCATCCTTTGAGTTTTAGTCTGTTTGTGTCTCTAAGTCTAAGGTGTGTCTCTTGTAGGCAGCATATAGATGAATCGTGTTTCTTTATCCAGTCTGTGACTCTCTGTCTCTTTATTGGTGCATTTAGTCCATTTACATTCAGGGTAATTATAGATAAATAAGTTTTTAGTGCTGTCATTTTGATGCCTTTTTATGTGTGTTGTTGACAATTTCATTTTTCCACATACTTTTTTGTGCTGAGGCGTTTTTCTTAGTAAATTGTGAGATCCTCATTTTCATAGTGCTTGACTTTTTGTTAGTTGAGTCGTTACGTTTTTCTTGGTTTTTATCTTGAGTTATAGAGTTGTTATACCTTTTTTGGTTACCTTAATATTTACCCCTATTTTTCTAAGTAAAAACCTAACTTGTATTGTTCTATATCGCCTTGTATCACTCTCCATATGGCAGTTCAATGCCTCCTGTATTTAGTCCCTCTTTTTGATTATTGTGATCTTTTACATATTGACGTCCATGATTCCCTGTTATGTGTATTTTTTTTTTTTAATTAATCGTAATTTGTTTGTTTTTGTGATTTCCCTATTTGAGTTGATATCAGGATGTTCTGTTTTGTGACCTTGTGTTGTGCTGATACCTGATATTATTGGTTCTCTGACCAAACATTATCCTTTAGTATTTCTTGTAGCTTTGGTTTGGTTTTTGCAAATTCTCTAAACTTGTGTTTGTCTGTAAATATCTTAATTTCGCCTTCATATTTCAGAGAGAGTTTTGCTGGATATATGATCCTTGGCTGGCAGTTTTTCTCCTTCAGTGCTCTGTATATGTCGTCCCATTCCCTTCTTGCCTGCATGGTTTCTGCTGAGTAGTCAGAACATATTCTTACTGATTCTCCCTTGAAGGAAACCTTTCTTTTCTCCCTGGCTGCTTTTAAAATTTTCTGTTTATCTTTGGTTTTGGTGAGTTTGATGATAATATGTCTTGGTGTTTTTCTTTTTGGATCAATCTTAAATGGGGTTCGATGAGCATCTTGGATAGATATCCTTTCGTCTTTCATGATGTCAGGGAAGTTTTCTGTCAGGAATTCTTCAACTATTTTCTCTGTGTTTTCTGTCCCCCCTCCCTGTTCTGGGACTCCAATCACCCGCAGGTTATCCTTGTTGATAGAGTCCCACATAATTCTTAGGGTTTCTTCATTTTTTTTAATTCTTTTATCTGATTTTTTTTCAGCTATGTTGGTGTCGATTCCCTGGTCCTCCAGATGTCCCAGTCTGCATTCTAATTGCTTGAGTCTGCTCCTCTGACTTCCTAGTGCGTTGTCTAATTCTGTTATTTTATTGTTAATCTTTTGGATTTCTACATGTTGTCTCTCTATGGATTCTTGCAACTTATTAATTTTTCCAGTGTGTTCTTGAATAATCTTTTTGAGTTCTTCAACAGTTTTATCAGTGTGTTCCTTGGCTTTTTCTGCAGTTATCCTAATTTCATTTGTGATATCATTAAGCATTCTATAAATTAGTTTTTTATATTCTGTATCTGATAATTCCAAGATTGTATCTTCATTTGGGAAAGATTTTGATTCTTTTGTTTGGGGAGTTGGAGAAGCTGTCATGGTCTGCTTCTTTAAGTGGTTTGGTATGGATTGTTGTCTCCGAGCCATCACTGGGAAACTAGTTTTTCCAGAAAATCCGCTAAAAAAAAAATGCAGTCAGATCCCTATCAGAGTTCTCCCTCTGGCTCAGGCTATTCAGATGTTAATGAAGCCGCCTGGGGAGGGTGGGGGAGGGAACAGAGAGATAGGAGAGTAGCACCTCAGAATATAGCCAGAGTTGCTTGTCTTGCTTGGAATGACTATTATATCTAAGATTCCCGCGGGGCGCGTTGCCTATGTGTGCTGGCTGTGTGGAGATTGCCCCCGGGGGGTCTGGCCCGCTGGAGTCACGGTCAGATCCTCCACTTCCAGCCCCACGCCCAGCGTCAAGGCTCCCCTACTGGGACGGTGCACTCTCGACTCCAAAATCAGTCGCTGCCTCCCGGGGACTTCTCGTCCCTCCAGCCGCGTGGCTGTGCCGCCTCCGAGAACCAGTTGGGCCTCCTCCCGGGGTTAGTTCAGATGGGTGGAGCAGCTCCCCGTGCTTGTGCCGTGACCGAGTGTCCCGGCTGGGACGCTGTTCTCCCCGCTCCAATACCAGTCGCTGCCTCCCAGGGACCTCTCCTACCGGCTGCGTCCCATGCCGCCCACGCGACCCGGCTGGTCCCCTTCCCGGGGTTAGTTCAGGAGGGTGGAGCAACTCTCCGTGTTTATGCCGTACCTGTGTCCAGTCCAAATCCCTGCGGGACGGTTCCCCGGCTCGGACGCTGCTCTTTCTGCTCCAAGACCAGTCACTGCCTCCCGGGGACTTCTCCTACCGGCTGCGTCCCACGCCGCCCGTGGAACCGGGTGGTTCCCCTCCCGGGGTTAGTTCAGGGGGGTGGAGCCGCTCTCTGTGCTTGTGCCATACCTGACTGGTACGCTGGCTCCAGGCTCTGGAAACAATCGCTGCTTCCCCGTATTAGTTCGTTCTCCATCTCTAAATCTGTGTTTGTTGTTCAGGGTTCGTAGATTGTTATGTATGTGATCGATTCACTTGTTTTTCCGTGTCTTTGTTGTAAGAGGGATCCGAGGTAGCATCTGCCTAGTCCTCCATCTTGGCTCCGCCCCCTTCAATGTTCTTTTTGTTGGTGTAGAGGAATCCAACTGATTTTTGTACGTTTATCTTGTATCCCAATACTCTGCTGAACTCTTCTATTAGTTTCAGTAGTTTTCTGGAGGATTCCTTAGGGTTTTCTGTGTATAAGATCATGTCATCTGCAAATGGAGGTACTTTTACTTCTTCCTTGCCAGTCTGGATGCCCTTTATTTCCTTATCTAGCCTAATTGCTCTGGCTAGGACTTCCAGCACAATGTTGAATCAGAGTGGTGATAAAGGGCATCCTTGTCTGATTCCCGATCTCAGTGGGAAGGTTTTCAGGCTCTCTCCATTTAAGGTGATGTTAGCTGTTGGCTTTGTAATAATGCCCTCTATTATGTTGAGAAATTTTCCTTCTATTCCTATTTTGCTGAGAGTTTTTATCATCAATTGGTGTTGAACTTTGTCAAATGCCTTTTCTGCATCAATTGATAAAATCATGTGATTCTTGTCTTTTGTTTTATTTATGTGGTGGATTACATTAACTGTTTTTCTAACGTTGAACCATCCCTGCATACCTGGTATGAATCCCACTTGGTCATGGTGAATTTTTTTTTGTGTGATATGTTGTTGAATTTTATTGGCTAGAATTTTGTTGAGGATTTTTGCATCTACATTCATGAGGGATATAGGGCTATAATTTTCTTTTCTTGTGGTGTCTTTACCTGGTTTTGCTACCAGGGATATGGTAGCTTCATAGAATGAATTTGGTAGTATTCCATCCTTTTCTATGCTCTGAAATACCTTTAGTAGTAGTGGTGTTAACTCTTCTCTGAAAGTTTGGTAGAACTCTGCAGTGAAGCCGTACGGACCAGGTCTTTTTTTTGTTGGGAGTTTTTTTGATTACCTTTTCAATCTCTTCTTTTGTTATGGGTCTATTTAGTTGTTCTACCTCTGTTTGTGTTAGTTTAGGTAGGTAGTGTGTTTCTAGGAATTCTTCCATCTCTTCTAGGTTTTCAAATTTGTTTGAGTATAGTTTTTCATAGTAATCTGATATGATTCTTTTAATTTCAGTTGGGTCTGTTGTAGTATCGCCCATCTCATTCTTATTCAGGTTATTTGCTTCCTCTCCTGTTTTTCTTTTGTCAGTTTGGCCAATGGTTTATCAATTTTGTTGAGTTTTTCAAAAAATCAGCTTTTGGTCTTCTTAATTCTTTCAACTGTTTTTCTGTTTTCTAATTCATTTAGTTCAGCTCTAATTTTTATTATTTGTTTTTTTCTGGTGCCTGAGGGTTTCTTTTGTTGCTCTCTTTCTATTTGTTCAAGTTGCAGGGATAGTTCTTTGATTTTGGCCCTTTCTTCTTGTTGGATGTGTGCATTTATTGATATAAATTGACCTCTGAGCACTGCTTTTGCTGTGTCCCAAAGGTTCTGATAGGAAGTGTTTTCATTCTCACTGGATTCTATGGATTTCTTTATTCCATCCTTAATGTCCTCTATAATCCAGCCTTTTTTGAGCACGGTATTGTTCAGTTTCCAAGTGTTTGATTTCTTTTCCCTGCTTTTCCTGTTATTGATTTCCACTTTTATGGCCTTATGGTCAGAGAAGATGCTTTGTAATATTTCGATGTTTTGGGTTCTGCTAAGGCTTGCTTTATGGCCTAATATGTGGTCTGTTCTCAAGAATGTTCCACGTGCACTAGAAAAGAAAATATAGCTGGTTGCTGTTGGGTGGAGTGTTGTGTATATGTGTACGAGGTCAAGTTGGTTGATTGTTGCATTTAGATCTTCCGTGTCTTTATTGAGCTTCTTTCTGGATGTCCTGTCCTTCACCAAAAGTGGTGTGTTGAAGTCTCCTAGTATTATTGTGGAGCTGTCTATCTCACTTTTCAATGTTGATAGAGTTTGTTTTATGTATCTTGCAGCCCTGTCATTGGGTGCATAAATATTTAATATCGTTATATCTTCTTGGTGTATTGTCCCTTGAATCATTATATAGTGTCCTTCCTTATCCTTTCTGATGGATTTAACTTTAAAGTCTATTTTGTCAGAAATTAATATTGCCACTCCTGCTCTTTTTTGATTGTTGTTTGCTTGATATATTTTTTTCCATCCTTTGAGTTTTAGTTTGTTTGTGTCTCTAAGTCTGAGGAGTGTCTCTTATAGGCAGCATATAGACAGATCTTGTTTTTTAATCCATTCTGCCACTCTCTGTCTCTTTATTGGTGCATTTAGTCCATTTACGTCCAGGGTAATTATGGATAGGTACGAATTTAGTGCTATCATTTTGATTTCTTTTTTTGTGTGTTGACAGCTTCTTTTTCCCACTTGATTTCATGTGCTGAGTAGATTTTCTTTATATATTGTCCTTTCCTCATATTTGTTGTTGTTGATTTTGTTTCTGCTGAGTCTGTATTTTTCCCTTGTATTTTATTTTGATGAGTAGGATGGTTTGTCTCCTTTGTGGTTACCTTATTATTTACCCTTATTTTTCTAAATTTATAACAACTAACTTTTATTTCTTTGTATCACCGTCTCTTCCTCTCCATACGGAAGGTGTATGATTACATTTCTTAGTCCCTCTTTATTAATTTAATGTTGTCTTCTTTTATATAATAACATCACCATTACCCTGTGTTGGGCTTTTTTTGGGGGGGGGGGGTTTCCCTGTCTGGGTTGACTTCGGTTGCTCCGCCCAGTGTTCTAGTCTTGGGTCAATGCCTGATATTATTGATTTTCTAACCGAAGAACTCCCTTTAATATTTCTTGTAGTTTTGGTTTGGTTTTTACAAATTCCCTCAACTTGTGTTTATCTGGAAATGTCTTAATTTCACCTTCATAGTTAAGAGACAGTTTTGATGGATATATAATTCTTGGCAGGCAATTTTTTTTCCTTCAATTTTTTAAATATGTCATCCCATTGCCTTCTTGCCTGCATGAGTTCTGCCGAGTAGTCTGAGCTTATTCTTATTGGCTCTCCCTTGTAGGTGACTTTTCATTTATCTCTCGCTGCTCTTATAATTGTCTCCTTATCTTTGGTTTTGGCAAGCTTGATTATAATATGTCTTGGTGATTTTCTTTTAAGACCTACCTTATGTTGAGTTCGATGAGCATCTTGGATAGATATCTGCTCATTTTTCACAATATCAGGGAAGTTTTCTGCCAACAAATCCTCAACAATTTTCTCTGTATTTTCTGTTATCCCTCCCTGTTCTGGTACTCCAATCACTCGTAGGTTATTTCTCTTGATAGAGTCCCACATGATTCTTAAGGTTTCTTCATTTTTTTTTTATTCTTTTATCTGATTTTTCTTCGAATATATTAGTGCCAAGTGATTTATCTTCGAGTTCAGAAATTCTAGCTTCTACTTGCTCAATTCTGCTCCTCTGACTTTCTATTGAGTTATCTATTTCTGTAATTTTATTGTTAATCTTCTGAATTTCTCATTGCTGTCTGTCTATGGATTTTTCCAGGTTATTAAACTTTTCATTATGTTCCTGGATAATCTTTCTGAGTTCTTCAGTTGCTTTATCTGTGTGTTCCTTGGCTTGTTCTGTGTATTGCCTCATTTCCTTCCTGATGTCTTGAAGAGTTCTGTATATTAAACTTTTGTCTCTGGTAATTCCAGGAATGCACTTTCAACTAAAAGATCCCTGGATTCTTTGTTTTGAGAGCCTGTTGAGGTGATCATGGCCTGTTTCTTTATGTGACTTGATATTGACTGTTGTCTTCGAGCCATCTATAAGTTATTGTATTAGTTTATGCTTGCTTACTATGTCGTAGCTGCTTGCTTACTATGTCGTAGCTGCTTGCTTTGTTTTGTTTTGGTATACCCGTATGGGTTGCTTGAGTGAGGTAGGTTGATTATTTTCGCCTTTGGAGCTCTGGTGTCCTGTCCCCAGCTGGCTAGAGCTGTTATCAGGTATACCAGTCTAGGAGTCCATTCAGTTTTTTTGTATGAATTCAGCTCAGGTTTCCAGGTAGCTGATATCAAGTGTGTGCTACAGGCTCTGTCCTACAGTCTTAGAGGGGCAGGGGTGATTGGTGTATATACTGGTCTCTGATTGCAGCAGGGGGTCACACTCTGAACAACGCAAGGGGCTGAGAACCAACCCTGAAGTGTCTCCAAGGAAAATGCATCTCTGTTCCCTAAAGTGTGCTGGCAGGTGGTCTCTGCAGAGGGACCATGGGCACCCAAAGATTTTGTTGTAAGGACTGGGAGGTACCAGTTATCCCTGGGCCCCTGTCATGGGTGGCTGGGCGACCCAAGTGGAGCCACCAGTCCTTAGGTCCCTGTTGTGGGTAGGAGAGGACCTTGTTTAATAGGCAAAGCAATGTCAAACATCAAACACCCACCTCTCCACCACACCGCTGAAATGGTTGGAGTTTGCCAACAAGGGCCTATTCTCCCGAAATAGGCCCACACAGGTCCATGCAGAAGGGAAAGGTGTTCAAGGTCCATGGATAGTTTATGCCTGGACAGGAGCCACTTCTGTCCTGAGCTCCCCCAGTTAATGGGGCTAGCAAATTATCTTTTCTTCCCAGTTGCAAATTTTTTCCTTCCCCAAGGCCGGGAGTACGGCTCCAGGTGCTCGCCAGAGTCTATCTCAGGTCTAGGGATTCAGCCACTGAAGCTGGGTTGGGGGTGGGAGGGGCGCCGTAAAATATACGTAAGTACTTTGCATTTGCCGAGAGCACAGTTCTCCTCAGGTTCCGGAGGTGTGAGTGGGCTGTGTGGCTGGCTGCTTCTCCCTGAGGAAACTGAGGCTGAATGCTAGGACCAGCCCACTACCACCACTGTCATCGCTGCACCCGCTCCAGGAATGGTGCCTGAGGGCTCCCTGCAATTCAGGTCTGGCAACTCCTCTCCGCTTGTAAACGGTTTCTTCCTTCCCCTGCCCCTCAGTTGTTATCTAAACTTGCCTTTGATGCTCAGGGCTCCCAGCTTGTCACAAATATACTCGTTTCACTTGTTTTTTCGCGTCTTTGTTGTAAAGAGGGCTCGACGGAAGCGTCTGTCTATTCCGTCATCTTGGCTCCACCTCTCCTATATATATTTTAACAATTGTAGATACACACTTAAAACAGTGCCACATGTAACATGTGTACTTAAAATATCACTGCAAAATAGATTCTTACCTTGAAAGCTCTCTGCTCAATTGTATTTTTTTCAATCTGAACAATATTATCACAACTCTGTTTGAATACACATTTTTTTCTTTTTATCTTATTGCCATTAAGTGAACCTAGATTTTTGCTAGTTCCTGAAAAGAAAAAGGATGCAATCTTTGCATCAAAATAAACTTCCCTTCTAACCAAAGGTGTTAAAGTAAAACGTTTAATGTAGAGGTCATGACGTCACAGGCTTTGCTTCCTTTTTAGCAGTTTGGCACTGAGGTAGTGCAACTCACGTAGGAAGTAAGGGAAAATGTTGGCCAAAGAGGTACAACAGGGTCATCTCTTTATAAACCAGCTATCTTGAAAGCATCAAGAAATGGGGGGGAATACAAATATTAGAGAATAAAAAGCAAATATAATGAAATGAATAAAGGTTTATACATTTCTTTTTCATTAAAAAAAATCCACATATTGTCATAAAAGTAAGCTCCTATTATTGAATAGTAACATAATAAGTACATTTTGGTGATCTGTGTTTAATTATAATCATATTTTTTAGACTTTTTTCTGTCCAGAAAAATTTTGTGTCCCCAAAAGGCTATTCCATCTTCTTTTTATAAAAATTAAGTGGAAATACTCTAAAGCACACTTTTGGAATCAAAGATGCTAAAAGTCGTGTCTCCACTCAATGGATACCTGATCATGCATATCCATGATGGCATATTTTAATCAGGCTGCCACCCTCAAACTGTGTAAACAAGTAGATTATATCCAGGTGAAATAAAACATTCCCTGAAGATAAGTTTGTATTATTGACAACTGAAAGTATTCTAGGGAAACATGTCTCTATAGAAATAAAGTTGTCATTACCTGAAAACACAGGCACAACTGGATGAAGTAGAAAACATTCCAAAAGCAGATGAGTGTCAAAGTATTACATTTTTCCAAACTGAAAAGCTGATTAATCTTAACTGGTGAATTGTTTTTCCATTTCTAGCCGAAAGCTTTTCCTTTAATAGCTGAAAAGTAAAAATACCTTTGTTTAAAATTTATAAGCATGGATCCCTTCTGCCTTTACTCTTCTGCCTATCAAATTTAGGCTAAGTCAGAGGATTACTTCATCTTTTTAGATTATCTTCCTAACTCTTTAAAATGGAAAATTAAAACAAAACATTTTACAAAAACATCTTTATTGCTTTCTCATTCAGACTGGAGTGTTATGATTAAAAAAAAAAAAAAGACAAAGCTGCAAATACATGTATATATGTGTCAGCATATGTGTAGATATACGGAGGACCAAGATCTTAATTTGCTGAGGGGTCGTAAGTGCCAACTGAAACGTTGAAGTGGAGTGATCAAAATAAGTAAATAAATAAAAACCTTACCCACATTCCTATTTGCCTGATCCCCATTTTTCGTGCCGCGGTTATGAGGTACCAGGCCCTTCATTCCTCTATTCTTCTCTAGGGTCATCACAAGGCTATTGCTACTCAGGACAGCAGTCTTTCTCTCCAGCTCCTCTCTGCTTTAATTTTCTCATTACTCTTTTATTGCTTTCTCTCTGCTCGCTCAATTTGAACAAAAACGGAACACCACAGCCAATTAGCAAGTGATAAGATGCTAACAGCATCAAAAAAGAAAAAAAAAATGTATTTGAAAGCAGTGATGAGGAGATGTAAGAAAACTCATATGTTGGCCCAGTTTTTCCCTGTGGATTTAATCATTTAATGTACTTACTTAACCTCAGCTGTTCTCTCGAGTAGATTAGCGTGTACTATCTGGTATGGGGAGCTAGGAGAGAGTGAAAATAAGGACAGGAATGGAATTGAGTGCAGCAGGGAGCGAAACAGCTGATGATTTCACCTGTCCTTGTAAAACTGCTTGCTGGTAAGGGCAGCTCTGATCAGCTGCTTTTTCTACCACTGTTATCCCAACTTGCTTATAAAAAAATTCAGGCGGATCATGGACTTTAATTAGCTAATATTGCTTTTCTCAATAAATTTTTAGACCTGTATATACATCTATACTATTTTCTTCTTTTTTTAGTACTTTATTTTTTGTTGTTGTTTTTGTTGAGAATATACACAGCAGAACATACAGAAATTCAACAGCTTATTTCTACATGTATGTTTCAGTGACATTGATTACACTCCTGGAGTTGTGCAACCATTCTTACCTGTCTTTTCTGAGTTGTTCCTCCCCCATTAACATAAACTCACTGCCTCCTAAGTTTCCTATCTCATATTTGAAGTTTCTGTTGTCAATTTGATCCCATATAGATAAATGTTAAAAGAGCACAATGCTCATGGCAGACCTTTTTTAGTAGTTAAGCTAAAACGGTTGTTCGGTTTTAAGATGACTTCAAGGGATATTTTCTGTTTAAGATGTAAAGATTATCTCAGGGCAATAATTCATCCAGCCTCCATGGCTCCAGAACCTCTGGGTTCCATGAGAACTTGAAATTCTGTTGTACATTTTCCCTCTTTTGATCAGAATTTTCCTATAGAGTCTTTGATCAGAACTTTCACTAACGGTAGCCAGGCACCATCCATTTCTTCTGGTCTCATGGCAAAGGAGGCAGTAGTTCATGGAGGCAATTAGCCACACATTCCTTTTCCTCTTGCTATTCCTGACTCTCCTTCTTCCTGCTCCAGACAACGGAGGCCAATTGTTGTGCCTTGGATGGTTGCTTAAAAGCTTTTAAGTCCCCCAGGCACCCCTAGGAGCTAAAACAGAAGGCTATTAACTGAGATGAGACGTCCCGTGAAACTATGACCCTAAATCTTCGAACCCAGGAACCAAATTCCATGAAGCATTTGGTTGTATGAAAGCAGCCTCAGCAGCTACTCTTTTGTTGTTATAAATACATCTCTTACACAGCTTTTGGCAATTCAACTTTTTATAGGTGTACAACTTATTGATGGCAATTACATTAATAGGCTGTACAACCGTACCGTTAATCAATGCAATCTTTGGTCAGCTTTTAAATTAAGACAGAGGTGGCAAACTGGCTGCCCATAGGCTACATATGGCTCCTGCAAAAATTTTATAAAAACATGGCATTTTTATAAAAGTTGAATTTAAATCCTTTTAGGCAGGGCACACATCCATACACTCTTTAGCCCTCACTACTCCCTATTGTTTTTCGTTGAAACTGCCTTTCACATTAGATTATCTTGCTGGCCATTATAGCCATCTCACATAGAACCTCAGTCATTCAATCCATGCTGATTTGAATGAGTTACAAATCAAGGGAATTTGAAGTCAAAAAATATTTCTATTTGCTCACTATGAGTGTACTTGGGAAGGCATTAGGACTCTTCAAGTTTTCATGGCCCGTATACTTCATCTCTATTTTCCAGATAGTTAAAAAGGCAATGCTTTGTGTTCTTAATTTAGCTCCATTATAATTTTCATAACGTCAATTGTTTTCTACCCAAGAAGATGGCATTACTTTTTTTTTTTCCTTCAAAATACAGGGTAATTATTGAAAATGTACTTTGAAAAATAGATTCAAGAGTTGGATGAACAAGAGATAATTTCCTTTGACTTCTTAATCAAAGAGATCAATTGGTGTCTTGCAGGGCTAAACTTGAGGTGTATTTTAATAATCAAAATATGTAACTAATAGATATATTCTTAGGTGGAGCTTACAGTGACGTATAGCCCTCTCTCAGATCTTCTATCAAATTGACTAACCTGCCTGTGCCGCTTTATCCTCAAACCCTCAGGGGTTTGGTACTTGTCATATTGCTATAGGCCGGTTTATTTTCATTTTTTCCACAGCCCTTTTAGGTTTCTTTCTTTCTTTTTTTTTTTTTTATCTTCACATCTGTCTTACTCACCTAGTGCTGCTATAATAGAAATACCACAAGAGGATGGCTTTGACAAAGAGAAGTTTATTTCTTCACAGTAAAATAGGCTAAAAGTGCAAATTCAGTGTGTCAGCTCCAGGGGAAAGCTTTCTCTGTCGGCCTTCTCATCAATCTTCCCCCGGACTAGGACCTTCTCCAAGCAGGGACCCCAGGTCCAAAGGACATGCTCTGCTCCCGTACTACTTTCCTGGTGGTATGAGGTCCTCCCTCTTTGCTGGCTTCCCTTTCCTTTTTGTCGCTTGAGAGATAAAAGATGGTGCAGGCCACACCCCAGGAAAACTCCCTTTATGTTGCATCAGGGTTGTGACCTGGGTAAAGAAGTTACAATCCCACCCTAATCCACTTCAACATAAAATTGCAATCACAAAATGGAGAATAACCACACAATACTGGAAATCATGGCCTAATCAAGTTGATACATATTTTGGGGGGACACAATTCAATCCATGACAACATCCAAACTGTTTATTTTGCCTAAAATGGATTTTATTCTCCACTTTACAAATACAGGCCTTCACATCCTTCAATCTCAAGTGCAACACAAATGTTTCCCAATAAAGTTTTTACTGAAAAATGTTATCCTTATTATTATCATTTCCTATTGACTCTAGAATTCTAAATGATTCAACATTTTGTATATGTTATTTTGAAACTATACACCAGATATTTTTTAATATTTTTCATACTAGACTGTAATTTCATTGTGGACAAAAGCTATATATTCTCTATTTTTTTACAGCCACCTTCAGTTACTCTAATTCTCAGGCTTTCCAAAAAGAAAACACATTTCATATTTCCTTTCCTGCTATTCCAGAAACTGTCAACATGATTCAAAGATTCCAATCTCTCTATTTCCTGAAATCTCATTTATACCAAGAAGTGGCATAAGCAAACTTTGTCGTATTGTAGACCCTGGTTTGTAGTTTAGAAAATGTAGCTTCTTTTTATTCTTGCTTAAAAACTCACCTAATGGCGCAAGAGTTATATGCAACAGTTTGATTGGTTAGATTCCAGCACACAGATGGGGCCACTTAAGCTAACCGGCAAGTTACAGGAATAACAGTTAAAAAGCATAATCTTCCCTTTTATGTCATACTTGCGTTTGGCTGGAGCTACCAGAGTTAGCATCTGTTCTCACGTGGGAGGGAGCATAACCAGCTTGCTTTCTGGCTTCCATTTCCTACCATGTGGCAGATGTCACAAACTGCCCCAGTGACTTTGTACTAGAATACATTGTGGCAGACCAGACAGGCAGAATCTCTTCTTTCCTTTCAACGCAGCTGGTTGTAAGTGGTAAAAATCTGAGCCTCGGGTTTGACTTGAGAGGAATTGGCAGAGGTATGGAATATCTTGTAGAGTAGCATGCTTTTGTATTCTTGCTGACAGCAGAGAAGGATAGTAAGACTTCTGGTTGGGTATATCTCCTCTAGGTCAATTTACAAGATTTCTTGCTATTGGAGTTTAGGGCCCAAGCTACTTAATAATATTATAACGCAATAATAATATAAAGTAAAAACAACATACAATAATAAATGTTTTTGTGTATTTCTACACCATTATTATTTATATGATTAGCTCCCTCAGGAATGTCATAACTGTGGTGTGGGGCAGGAGTTGTTGATTACTAGGTCTACTGACCATCATACCAAAAGAAATATCTAACTCTTATTGTCAACATATCTGTACCAAGTGCTATTTGCACATAAATAATTATATATGTTGATATAAAGTTATGTAAAGTGCTGAAAGTACATATTTTAGAGTATTTCAGAGTACATATTTTAGAGTGCAAACTTTATAAAGAACATTAGATAAAGAATAGTGATGTATAAGATATCCAAGGAATTTTTTCTAATTAGAAAGAAAGGATATGGATGCTTTAATAAAAAAAAAAAAAAAAAAAAAAAAGTTTCTAGGTAATTAGGGAGAAAATAATCTATGTCACAGAATCTTCCTTCACCAATATTAATTTTTTTAATTCAATAAAAATATTCGCTATTAACCATCAAGCATACAAGCAAATTGGTACAACATGATATGATAAGGATCTAGCCAAAAGACAGAGAAAAAAGTTGCTGTGATGCTCTTAAACCAATCCTATTCCCGAAAAGTGAGTCAACCCATTCTAAAAGCAATTATTAATGTCCCAAAATCTGAAGAGAAATCGCATGTTCATCCACACTAATTCTGCAATGAACTAACCATGAAATCCTTAACTCGATCCCATTCCCCAGAAGTAAGTCAAGCAATCCAAAGAATTTTCACTAATAATCCTAAAATCTGAAAAGAAACTAACTGGGGGTAGGTAGGAGGGGAGAGAAATTGTTGCTAAAGAAAGACAATATAATGCGGAAACCGAACAACTAGAGTTAAATATTTACAGCCTTAGTTCCCCATGGAAACAGTTCTAATAATGTAGAGTAAACCTTATCGCAGTAAATTTAACAAATATCAGATGGGTGCTAATGTTTTTAACTAACTGCACAGAGTTTCCACTGAATTCTTTTTTCCCGTCCCCTCTCCAAACTCTCATCTATTGCCATTGAGTTGATTCCAACTCACAGCAACCTTATAGGACAGAGTAGAGCTGCCCCATAGGTTTTCCAGGGAGCAGCTGGTGGATTCGAACTGCCACCATTTTGGTTAACAGCTGAAGTCTTAACCACTACACCACCGGGGCTCCCTCCAAACCCTGAGGAGACAGAATATAACATACTAACACATCAAACTATTAGCAAAAAAAAAAAAAAAAAAATTTGATGTTAAACACGATTGAGAGAAATGGTATGGCAACTATACATTGAAATGGCAGGCAAAACAGAAAAGAGACATTATATGCTAACAGCTGAGCCCCGGTGGTGCAGTGGTTAAGAGCTTGGCTGCTAACCAGAAGGTCAGCAGTTTGAATCTACCAGCTACTCCTTGGAAACCCTATGGGGCAGTTCTACTATGTCCTATAGGGTTGCTATGAGTCAGAATCGACTCAATGGCAATGGGTTTCTATGCTAGTAACAAAGAACCCAGAATAGAAGAAAGCATAATCAAATAAATGAAGCCAAAGAATATGACTGCAAAATGTAAGAAAACCAGTAAAATACCAGGCCAATATCATTACCAGACTGAAAACTAAGTTAGATTTATCAAGGCAGTTCTGAAAAAATCAGATTAATGACAAACAGTAAAGGTTTCTGATAGTCTTCGTAAAAGTGGCAGAAACCGTAAAACAATTAAAGAAAATAATAGGAAAAACAAAGATAATCCCAACATCAGAATAATTGGGCCCAAATATATAGTGCCCAACAAAGAAATTGAACTCAAATATAAATTAATATTTTGTTAATATGTGGAAATAACTAAAGCTGTGTATTAAAAGAATATATTTTGTTTGGAGAACTGAAGAAAAAATTCAAGCCTCGAGTTGCAATAGTGAGGGGTTCTACGGGGCAAATATTAAACGATGCCGGAAGCAGCAAAAGAAGTTGGAAGGAATACACAGAGTCATTATACCAAAAAGAATTAGTCGATGTTCAACCATTTCAAGAGGTGGCATATGATCAAGAACCAATGGTGCTGAAGGAAGAAGTCCAAGCTGCTCTGAAGGCATTGGCAAAAAACAAAGCTCTGGGAATTGATGGAATATCAATTGAGATGTTTCAACAAACAGATGCAGCAATGGAGGTGCTCACTCGTCTATGCCAAGAAATATGGAAGACAGCTTCCTGGCCAACTGACTGGAAGAGATCCATATTTATGCCTATTCCCAAGAAAGGTGATCCAACCAAATGTGGAAATCATAGAACAATATCATTAATATCACACACAAGCAAAATTTTGAAGATCGTTCGAAAATGGCTGCAGCTGTATATTGACAGGGAACTGCCAGAAGTTCAGGCCAGTTTCAGAAGAGGACATGGAACCAGGTATATCATTGCTGATGTCAGATGGATCTTGGCTGAAAGCAGAGAATACCAGAAGGATGTTTACCTGTGTTTTATTGACTATGCAAAGGCGTTCGACGTGTGGATCATAACAAATTATGGATAATGTTGAGAAGAATGGGAATTCTAGTATACTTAATTGTGCTCATGAGGAACCTTTACATAGATCAAGAGGCAGTTGTTCAGACAGAACAAGGGGATACTGATTGGTTTAAGGTCAGGAAAGGTGTGCATCAGGGTCGTGTTCTTTCACCATACGTATTCAACCTGTATGCTGAGCAAATAATATGAGAAGCTGGACTATATGAAGAAGAACAGGGCAACAGGATTGGAGGAAGACTCATTAACAACCTGCATTATGCAGGTGACACAACCTTGCTTGCCGAAAGTGAAGAGGGCTTAAAGCACTTACTAATGAAGATCAAAGACCACAGCCTTCAGTATGGATTGCACCTCAACATAAAGAAAACAAAAATCTTCACAAGTGGACCAATGAGCAACATCATGATAAACAGAGAAAAGATTGAAGTTGTCAAGGATTTCATTTTACTTGGATCCACAATCAACAGCCATGGAAGCAGCAGTCAAGAAATCAAAAGATGCATTGCCCTGGGTAAATCTGCTGCAAAGGACCTCTTTAAAGTGTTGAAGAGCAAAGATATCATCTTGAAGGCTAAGGCACGCCTGACCCAAGCCATGGTATTTTCAATCACATCATATGCATGTGAAAGCTGGACAATGAATAAGGAAGACCAAAGAAGAATTGACGCCTTTGAATTGTGGTGTTGGCGAAGAATATTGAATATACCATGGACTGCCAGAAGAAGGAACAAATCTGTCTTAGAAGTACAACCAGAATGCTCCTTAGAAGCAAGGATGGTGAGAGTGCGTCTTTTGGATGTGTTGTCAGGAGGGATCAGTCCCTGGAGAAGGACATCATGCTTGGCAGAGTACAGGGTCAGCGGAAAAGAGGAAGACCCTCAACGAGGCAGACTGACACAGAGGCTGCAACGATGAGCTCAAGCATAACAGCGATTATAAGGATGGCGCAGGATCCAGCAGTGTTTCGTCCTGTTGTGCATAGGGTCACTATGAGTCGGAAGCGACTCGATGGCACCTAACAACAACAATTGTATTTGGGGAAAAATTGAGAGGAAATGAAATGATTGATGCCATAAATATTCTAGCTATGTTAATAAACTTTAAGAGTAAAGAAAAAATGTTTTTTAAACATCCAGATTACAAAGAGGAAAAATAAGTCAGGCTAGTTTCAAACTTCTCTAAATTAATACCCAACTGCAAAAAATAAAAGTCTCCAAAGTTATCAGGATGTAGAATTATTACCCAAGAATATAAGTAGTCAAAGATGCAAAAATGTCCTCAACTATTTTTTTATTATTGAATCTAAAATTAAAATGCATGTTTGAAAATAACAAGTAAATCTCTTTTTAAAAGTAATTTATTTTCCTAACTTTAAAAAGTACTTTGAAAGAGCAATATCACTTATAGAGAAGAAATATTTATGTTGTCTGTATAAAATTTATGTCTAGTAAATGTTCATTGGAAACCCTGGGGGCATAGTGGTTAAGTTCTATGGTTGCTAACCAAAGGGTCGGCAGTTCAAATCCGTCAGGCGCTCCTTGGAAACTCTGTGGGGCAGTTCTACTTCTGTCCTATAGGGTTGCAATGAGTCTGAATGGACTCCACATCACTGAGTTTGCTTTGGTTTGGTTTTGGTAAATGTCCATTCAATATACCCCAGTGTTTCTTTGAAGCTGAAAAACAATTGTATTGTTCTCAAATAATCATCAGCAACAACAAAATCAATGGTATCAAAATCAATTTCAGCTGCATTTTTCACAAAGCTGTCTAAGTAGTCACAGAAAAGACATTATAAAATGCTGTAGGTTTTTGTTTTTTTAATCTTCTGTTGAAATCTCTTCTTTTTCCTGTACATTGTTTTACCCCTACCCCTCAGGTTATTTTTGTCTAGATTCAGATTTTACAAATAGTCTACTAAAAATGTCCATGTCCCTTCTCCAATTTTGTCATCTACTGGGAAAACCCCCATAAAAAATGTTACCATCTGAAAAATATGCATTTTCAAATCTAACAGTAATTCTTTTCAATTGTATATATAACATTTCTTAATTTATTCAAAATTATTTTTTATCACATCTATTATTTTAATTATTCAGTTGCTTTTGATACTCAAATTAATATGTTGTCATTTTTGGAGATGATGTTTGTATTCTACATAAATGTTTGTAATCAAATTTTGCTATGAGCCATGACAAATGGAAAAATCTCTGTAATTGCGCTCATAAAGTTGCTTAGCTGATCCTTTGATGTTAGACGTTGCGTCCATCACTAAAAACTGAATCATGCATTCAACTACCAAATGGCATTCTTCTTCCTCATTTTTATATAGCCTCTGTTCTACATCACTGGTAGTTATATGTGTTTAAAGTCACACTGTAATTCTGAATATTTAATACTATTATTGAACGTGCATTTCTCTTTCTTTGTGTTTTCCTAAAATACATGAAAAACCTGCCAATCCTTGAAGCATTTTTTCTATCTCTGAGGAGATAGAAAATGCAGTTAAAGTAGACATAACCAGATTCTACCGATGTTTTTCGTCATTTGAAATACAGGTAGTTCCTGACTTTCGATGTATTCGAGGTATGATGAACCACACCTAAGACCATCTTTTTGTTGTTGTTCATGTTATTGTTAGTAATATTTATATATGTATTCAAATATATCTGTAAATTTGTGTTTAATGTTTACAACCCCAAAAGACAAAGATCAGTTTTATAAAGATACCAATAGAAAAGACAATAATAATGAAAACTGAAAAAAAAAAAAAATAGAGATTTGACTTATGTTAGAATCAACTTCCTACGGAGTCATTGGAAGGGAACCTTCCATTTTAAGTCATTCTAAGTTGGGTACCACCTGTACTCATATAATATCTATTTTCAAAACTTCCTACCTTTTGATAAGTTAGAATCTCTTACTTTAGATCAATAATTTTCAACAAGGGAGTAATCTAACAGTCGAATTATATAGTCCTATGGTTGATTTGTAAAAAGTTTATTTGATTTAATGGGTTCTTTGAGATATGTTTGTCAGCTAATCTTGATCCTTTTGAGATATACTTGACTGGAACTAAAGCATTTCTCTTTTTTCCCACCATTCCATCTTTTTCTCCAATTTTTTTTTCCTATGATGCAATTATTTTCTTTAATTTTTTCTGTCTTTCCATGTTCTATCTTTGATCCTGATTGTGATACTCTTTAAATTATCTTATTGTTTCGTTTCTGGAACTTTCTTAGACTTTGTAATATTTAAAATGCTATGTAGAACCATGCCACTAATTTTTAATAGCAGTTAGTATTTATAATAATAAAAGTGCCATACAAACAAAAAACTGCAATCATGCAATTAAGTGGATCATTATGTATTATTACTAATTTATATCAGGAAATATCTACTTCGTGGGTTATTAATGGTAAATAAATAGTAGTTAACTCAGCATTTTGTGACTGACATTTATGATATTAATAACCACTAATTGGAAACTGATTTCAATGATTTGGATCATCTCTAAAGATGGAATCTGTAATAAACATTTTCACTTTACAGTATTTTAATGTTTTATAAATCATGTTGTCACATGTTACTTAAGTTTTACTTCTATATATATTCATAATTATACTAATTTAAAAACAATTGACCATTTATTCAACAAATGTTCATTGAGTACCTACTATATGTTAGTGAGCTGTTCTAGATGAAATTATATTCACTGTCAGGGCCATTAATTTGAACATCATTTTATATTAATCATTATGTTTTATTAAGGAGTCCCTCGGTGGCCTAAAAAGTTACGTGCTCCACCACTAGCAGAAAGGTTGGTGGTTCAAACCCACCAGAGGCATCTTGGCAGACAGGCCTGGTGATCTGTTTCCAAAAGGTCACAGCCTTGAAAATCCTGTGGAGCAGTTCTACTTTGCACACATGGGGTCACCATGAGTCAGAATCAACTTGGTGCCAAAAAACAACAAAAACATATTATATTAACTTTATATTAAACATAGGTTGATATATCTAATCTAATTCAAACTGTATAATTTAAGTTTCCCCACTATTTTTTTCTATTTATACTTCTATGAGAGTTGCAAGCCCTAGGGAGCAAGAGCACAGTCGATAACTTTTAATTATTCTACAAGCAGTCTGACATAATATCTGGTACTAATACAAGGATCACCAAGAAGCTTCAAATCAGGTAGCATCTGTGATCCACTGGTAGTGTATATCTGGACTGCTATGTTGAAAAGTACTCCAAAGGGTCTATGTCTGGACTTAATAGGATAGAGGCTTATGAATAATTAGAAACACCTTCAATGTTTGGGAGCCCTGTGGTGCAGTGGTTAAGATCTTAGCTGCTAATCAAAAGGTTAGCAGTTCAAATCTGAGTAGCTGCTCCTTAGAAACCCTCTGGCGCAGTTCTACTCTGTCCTGTACGGTCCCTTTAAGTCCCACACAAGGGGTTTGATTTTTGTTTTTGTTATTTGTCCACGTGTGAGCTTTTGCAAGGTAAGGCTGCACTATCTTTCCCAGCGGCCTAGAGCAACAAAGGCTTATTTCTTGCTCATGTTATGTGTCAGCTGCAGGCCTGCTCTGCCTGCAATTCTCCTCAATGTATCTTTGTTCTGGAACCCAAGTTGAAAGAGAAGACCTCTTCTGGAATGTGCTATTCTCAAAACCCAAAAAGCCAAACCTGTTGCCATCAAGTGGATTTGAACTCATAGCGATCCTATAGGACAGAGTAGAACTCCCCCATAGAGTTTCCAAGGATTGCGTGGTGGATTTGAACTGCTGACCGTTTGGTTAGCAACTGTTACGCTTAACCACTACACCACCAGGGTTTCCAAGGTAAGGGCAGAGGGGCAAGAGAGCTAGTGGAAACATACAAAGGCTCTTAAAACTTGTACTTGGATATAGCGTCAAAGACGCACCCATGTGTATTTCTCCCATGGAAGACGTGGGAAGTCATATGGCAATGTGCAGGGATATACAATCCTCTTACAGGAAAGGATGGACAGTTAATTTAAAAAAATGTTGTTGCTCTCTGCCATCAAGTTGGCCCCTTACTCATGGTGATCCCATATGTTACAAAGTAGAACTGCTCCCTAGGATTTTCTTGGCTGGACTCTCCAGGGTGTTTTCTTCACAGAGCTGCTGGATGGGTTCCAACTGCCAATCTTTCATTTAACAGCTGATTGCAAACTGTTTGTACCACCCTATTTTTTTTTTTTCATTTTAAAAATTATTTTATGTAATTACTGAGAACACGCTCTTATTTGTAATTTCTACTTTATTTGTAGTTATGCCTTCCTTTCATTCATTATACTGCTTTTTGTGTCTTCTGTTTACTTGAAAAGACTTCTGTGATCTCCCCTTACTCTCTTTGGAACTGTCAAGAATTGTTCAGTTTATAATCCATAACTCCTTGCATAGTAGCATATATTTGTCTTAGTCTTCCATTCTTTTTACCTTAAAACTTTTTCTGAGATTGTGTTGTTATGCAAATAAAATTGTGCTAGTGAAATGAAGGAAATTTAATAAGCACTGAATTTATATTTATGAAATGAATAAATGAGGTATGGTTAAGCCACACGTACTTTAATTAGTCCACCATTAATAAAGATTAGCTTTTCCACCGTGTAATGCCTCGTATTTACCTAACTTGCTCAGTTTCTTAGCACTTTAACACTTTCTTAGTTAGCTTGCCCCTGCTCTTCCCAGTTGCATCCGACTTTGTTTATCAGAACCAGAGCAAGTAACGTTTCAGCCGTATATCCCAAATATATATTCTTGAGCTCCAAATTATACAACAAAATTGAAAGAAAAAAAAAAACTAACAGAAACCAAAATTTAAAACCATTATATGAAGCTGATATGGTAATAGGAATATAAATTCTGCCTTTAATTAAAGATATGACTGTAACTAGACAGTATTTTTTAAACAAGTTGTTGTCAATGGAGAGGATGAGATGAATTTATTTACCTTTCCAGGTCAGATTGTAGGCTAATGTGGTACCCCCTTAGTAAAGTAAGTATATGCAGATTATTTCAAAGATTTCCCAGCCCCAGAGAAAACCACTTAACTATCCAGCCAGAAACTTCCTTTGTCTAGTTTACTTGTGTATGTTTGCTAAAATGAAATAATTCTAATATAAGTAGCATAGGAGACTCCCATGTTTTGCTCTTATTATCTGTCTTTATCAACCAAACCAGATATATAGGTGGCTCTACAATAGCAATAACAGATTCCATAAGGCAAGGAACAGCTTGCCAGCCATATTTCTGATCCATGATACAAAAACATTTATTTAATTTCAAATTAAGTATGTATTTCCCCATGTACACTATTGTATATACAAAGTTGTGTTAGACCAGGCATCTGTAATCCTACAGAAGGCTTTGGGAAGGGTAAAACAGGAAATCAGTCCTTGCCAAATTTTTAAAACAAACCATGCGCTAACAACGTAAGCAGTTTTCACCTCCTAGGGAAACGTGTTTGGACAATTATTTTGGACACAAGATAAATCGTTATGGCATAATAACCTTATTAAGAGCAGCTGGAAGGAATAACGATCATCAAGGCAGCTGCAGGAGAGCAGGTTGCTGGCTCACAACTTATTAGAATGTCACTTCGATGTGACAGTTTTACAGACCCCTGTTTTATTTTATTTTCCCAAACCTGGCAAGTTATAGGATTACTGAGTCAGAAAAGGTAGTTTATAGGTAGGAGAGAAAGAAAGTTCACAAGCAAAAATAAGCATATCAATAATTTGTGATGAATTTAGTGCCAACAATTCTATCTTTCTACTTTTCCAAATATAATATTTGTTACTATAAGATAAAATAATTAATAGGGTCAAGTCCTTTACAGAGATTAAGTAACTTAATTCTTAAAACACTTTGAGTTACATAAAATTAGCTCTTGCTGTTCAAAATCTTACTATCCACTGACTACAATGAGTTGCAAAAATTACCAGAAATATACTATCAAAACAAAATGACATGTACACATCAGCAAAAAAAAAAAAAAACCAAACCCCGTGCCATCAAATCAATTCTGGCTCATAGCGACCATATAGTAAAGACACCTAAATCGGGCCCTTGACCTGGTGACAGAATTTAGGCCATGTTGCACGTCTAGCTCTGCTCTTCTCCTTATGGAACTTTGAGTTTTGTTAAAGTTGTTTAAACCTGTTATACATTATTGCAATAGTCTTCTCCACCCTTTCTGTAGACGTTTATCCTTCAGGAATTCCTGTTCAATTCTATCAAGTGCCTGAGAGCAGTACCAACAGGTTCCAACTTAGTATCTTTACCATTTTTAATACATTATTTTATTGTTTATTTGCATTGTAATGCCTCTTCCTTGCAGTGTAAAAGGAAATCTCACAGCTACACTGCATACTTCTTAGAAACAAACTTATTCATAACTTTAATAATTATTAAATAATTAAGTATTTTGTGTTTTTAATGGTTTGTATTAGTTAGAAATCATATGTGGATGGTTGTTTGGGTATTTAAGAATGTTACAGTGACATTTGGTTGGAATTTTGAGATAGGTTTGGAAACCATTATGATTTTTCCCATTAAAATAATATAAGCTCCTGTTCTCTGAAAATTTGCTATCAAACACTATTTTTAGGAATAAAAAAGATTTGGCTAATAAGAGCTACCCATACTATCATTTTATCAACAGTTTATAGATGATGAATCAGACCTCCATGCTACTGTGTTTATTTATTGAACAAATATTTATTTGTGAATCTTCATTAAGCCAGATACTAATGATAAAGCATTGCATAAACAAAGATCTCTGCCTTCATGGAACTGTCATTGTAGAGAAGGAAAAAAGGCAATAAGTAAAATAAGTAAATATATTAGGTTGTATTTTAAGAGATGATAATTACTATGGAGAAAAATAACGCCAAGTAGGGAAATGAGGAGCTAATGGGAGGAAGTATGAACGGGTTGCCGTTTTTCAAAATGTGGTCACAGGAGCTTTCACTGTGAAATAATTCTGAAGTAGGTGCTGAAACAAAACTCAACCATTTTTCTCTGCTTCTTGCTAGCATTGCTCCAGAAGTGCTCAGTGCCTGGGAAAATTGAGAAAAGGTCCATACTAGGAAGAAGTATAAGTGGAAAATTGAAGGTTTTTCTAAATAAATTGCAGGAATGGGACTTGCAGATATGACTTTATGAGGGAGAACCAGGTTTGGCTCAATGGGTTAATCTTTGACAGGGACAGAAATTGGAACTGAATGGCCACTAATAGCTGAATAAAACAACCATTAACAAATAAAGATGAATATAAAAATTTAGTAAACAATAGGAAAAATCCATATTACCTCGGACTGCATTGTCCCTGAACTAGGTTACTATTTTGGGAGACATTGTATGCCAAATGGATAGCTCCCCTAACTTAAGACAGCACTTTCAATTTTAGCAATTATTATGATCATTCCTCTAATAGCAAGTATTTCTCCTTCTGGCACAGGTCTTCAGTGAGATTTAAAATGAAATAATAATTAATGCGTAGTCACATTACAACTCTCTCAGGAGCTTCCTGTAGCAGTGATTTCTCTAGGCCATCTTTCAGTGCCAATCATGCAATGGTGTATTAGCTAAGACAACTGATTTGGTGGCCTTCCTTTCTCTTCTTTTGGCATGGTTGCGATGATCTGTGGTCATTAGGCATAAAATGTTCCTTGACCATTACGGTCATTTTTGTAGTTACAGAGTCCATGGTGATCACCATATGAAGGATAGATTAAAAATGTTCCCTCCTGTACATTAGAAATCTTGACTCCAAATTCATGTTGGATTTTTCTTTTCTCTATTTAATTAAGAATTGACAGGCATATCATATTGCATTGAGGTCCCTCTAATCAATTTCTCTCTACTTCTTTTATATGATTTTTTTTCTTTCTTGAAAGCATGTGTATTCTCTGTCTTATTGAAAACATTCAGAATTAATGAGAAATTATAACTATAGGTTATAGATGAATAGAAAAATATTTTAGGAAATGTTGAATAATTAGTGAACCAGCCACTGTTATTTATACAACACCATATTGCCTTCTTTTCTGTATTCCATCCACTTTCAGAGGTAACATTTAAATTTACTATATTGACCTTGAAATACCAATTGTGGTTAAAAATTTATAACAGCAGAAGATAAAGTTATGTTTATAAGCGTAGAATAAGTCATAGTTTGTTGTCGTAGAGGGCAAATATGAATTAGTAGACTCAATGTTATCACTCCTGGGTTCAAATTCCACCTGTTACTTTCTATCTAGGAGACAAAGCATAAGTCACTTAACATCTAGTTCTACTGTCCTAGTTAGAAAAAATGAGTATAAACCCTCCTTTTACCCACTTTGTCTCACTAGGTTAATGTAAGGTTTGAATTAAAAGGTGTTTGAATATATTATTATTAAATAACTATCTTCCATCTTTTTGCTATTGTGAACAGTGCTGCAGTGAACATGAATGTGCATATATCTATTTGTGTGATGGCTCTTATTTCTCTAGGATATATTTCAAGGAGTGGGATACTGGATTGTATGGTATTTCTATTCCTAGTTTTTAAAGGAAGCACCAAATAGATTTCCAAAGTGATTGTACCATTTTACAAAGATGGAAACAACCTAGGTGCACATCAACAGATGAATGGATAAACAAATTATAGTACATACACACAATGGAATACTACAGAATGATAAAAAATAATGAAGAGTCTGTGAAACATCTCACAACATGCATGAATCTGGAGGGCGTTATGCTGAGTGAAGTTAGTCACAAAAGGACAGATATTATATGAGACCACTATTATAAGAACTCAAGAAAAGATTTAAACACAGAAGAAAACATTCTTTGATGGGTATGAGGGTAGGGAGGGAGAGGGGAATTCACTAACCAGACAGTAGACAATAATTATCCTGGGTAAAGGAAAGGACAACACACAATACAGGGGAAGTCAGCACAACCAGACTAAACCAAAAATTAAGAAGTTTCCTGAACACAACTGAACACTTTGAGGGACAGAGTAGCTGGGTCTGGGTCTAGGGACCATGATTTCGGGGGACATCAAGGTCAATTGGCATAACAGAGTTTATTAAGAAAATGTTCTGCATCCCACTTTGGTGAGCGGCATCTGAGGTCTTAAAAGCTTGTGAGCAGTCATCTAAGATACATCAATTTGTTCCAACCCACTCGGAGCAAAGGAGAATGAAGAACTCCAAAGACACAAGAAGAACATTAGCCCAAGAGACAAAAAAAAAAAAACCCAGTGTCATCATGTCGAAGGGGCCATATAAAACAGAGACTCCATCTGCTTGAGACCAGAACTAGATAGTGCCCAGCTACCATCAACGACCACCCTGACAGGGAACACAATAGAGAGTCCCTGACGGAGTGGAGAAAAGTGTGGAACAGAACTCAAACTCATGTGAAAAGACCAGACTTAATGGTCTGACTGAGACTGGAGGAATCCTGAAGCCATGGCCCCCGGAAGCTATGTTAACCCAAAACTAGAACCATTCCCAAAGACCATTCTTCAGACAAAGATTAGACTATAAAACATAAAATAATACTTGTGAAAAGTGTGCTTCTTAGTTCAGGCAGATACAGGAGACCAAATGGGCAGCTCCTCTCTGGAAGCAGGATGAGAGGGTAGGAAGGGACAAGAGCTGGGTGAATGGATACAGGAAACCCAGGGTGGAAAGGGGGAGTGTGCAGTCACATTGTAGGGATTGCAACTAGGTCACATGACAATATATGTATTAAACTTTGTATGAGAGATTAACAAGCTTTTTTTAATTTATATATGTTTAAAAATTATTAAAATTTAAAAATAAATAAATAACCATCTTTGTAGGTCAAAATGGTCACATACTGGCAATTGTATATAGTTCAATCTAATAAACATTCATTATAAATAAATAGTACTTATTTAAATATTACCTCACTTTCTTTTTTAAAAAAAGGCTTTTTAGAGTTTATTCTTGGGGATAAAACAAGCTTTCATGAGTGAGATTCTATAGTTGAAGAGTTATTAGCAGTATGCAAAAAATACTAAAAGAGGCCAGATCTGATCACTGACAAGAAATACAGACCTGAGAAAATCCCGCGCATCTCTGAAGCCAAGCACATCATCTAGTGGATAAGTGAATGCTTCATAAGTCAGGACAAATGAACAAGTTGTTATAACTAAACTTATAAATGTAAACATAGCTCTATGAGTAAATATACTTCTAGGTAGTCCTTCCTTCTAGACGATAGTCAGAAATCATGAATAAATATAAAAGCACACTAATTTACATTAGCTTCTTTTTTTTTTTTTGAAATACCCTTTAGTAATGGTTATATTGCTGCTTTTCCACTAAAAAGAAAGGTCAAGAAAAACACATCTCTCCCTTCAGATCCTAGACAGACTCTGAGATGCACTTTTGCTTGGTCATTCAGGTAAAAGTCAATTCACTGCAAAAGTTTATTCTACTACTCTTTAGATTAAAAGCAGGACAAGACTGAGACAGGCAGTGATAGTTACAGAAAAGTAACATATTTAATCTGACAAAAATAAGCAAGGGCACTGTGATTTGTAATTTTAATTTAAACTTAAAGTATATTGTTCCTGTCATCTACAGCTATGTAACAAATTACCACAAAACTTAGTAGTTTACGATAACAATTATTATCTCCCAGGATTCTATGGGTTGGCTTGGTTCAATGGGATGTTCTCATTTGGGGGTCTCTCATGCAGTTGTAGACTAACCAAAGACCAAGCAGAGATGACTATGATACCTTCTTATGTGGTGTTCACAGATTAAGGGAAGAGAAAGAACTATGAATCAATTAGTTGGAATAAAGGGTTGCAACTGCTATACAAAAGGTGAGAAGACAGAAGCACAATGAGAGAATGGCAAAATGTTGGGGCATTGGGGGTGAATTCATAAGAATAGATAACATATGAAAGAACTGTTAAGACATGAATAGAGCTATTCTAGAAATTCTGTTAAAATGCAGCTCTTGAAATAAAGTGGGGTGATAAGAAATAGAAATAGGTCATCAAGTCATTGGACAAATTAGGAAATATTCAAAATGAACTAGAGGAGATACTTTCTGATCAATAGCAGTTATACCCCTTTTATCAGCTCCTCCCTGCTCTCACTCACATCCCCAACCCAAGCTAAGTCAGCAGATCAATTCTAAATTCCCATTTTAGTGATAACGATGGTCTTCAGCATCTTTAGCTGTACTCAATAGAATTAATTTCATGAGACATATTTGCCTTGGATGCACTAGGATCTCAGTGCTGGATAGTTTATTTTTTAAATGCAGTCCCGTTGTGAGTTCTTTTTAAAAAAAAGAGTTGCTGCCAAGTCAACTCCAACTCATTGCGACCTTATATGTGTTAGCATAGAACTGTGGTCTGTATGGTTTTTGATGGCTGATTATTTTCAGAAATAAATTGCCAGTCCTTTCTTCCAAGACAACTCTGGGTGGATTGGAACTTCCAACCTTTCATTTAGCAGCTGAGCATGTTTGTACCACCCACAGACTCCTTGAACTCTATATATTTCAGGGTCATTTTTAACTCTTTCTTTTCTTGTGTGGGACTGAAGTAGCTGGTCCATTCTGTTCTTCTCTGTAAGTTCAATTCACAGACGGTTAGTATAGTATTTTGGGAAAACTTTGCATTTTGTTTCATTGTTTACCCTAGGCACAGGAAATAAGACAGATATTTTGAAGACAGGAAAGAAATCACAGACCCCTATATCTTCAATTTCACAGTAGTCAATGAGTTTTCATCCATATTATTTAAACATGTGAGTTTCTTCCATGTTTTAATTAAAAACAAAAGACTCTCCTCAGCCCTCTATTTTTCCTCCAGCTACTGTCAAAGGAGCCCTGGTGGCATGCTGGTCTGCAACCAAAATGTCAGCTGTTTGAACCCACCAACCGCTCCACAGAGAAAGATGTTTCAGTCTGCTTCCATAAAGATTTACAGCCCTGGAAACCCTATGAGGCAGGTCTACCCTGTCCTATAGGGTCATTACGAGTCGGAATCAACTGATGGCAATGTGTTTGAGTTTGATTTTGGTTACTACCTTGTCTTTTCCCCATTTATAGCCAAGGTAATTGGAAAACACATCCTGTTCTCACTTCTTCAGTTGTCTTTCACTCTCCGCCTTAGGAAATCTGGCTTCTGTTCCTACCATACCACTGAAACTATTTTCCAAAAAGGTTACCAAAGACTATCTCTTCTAAACACAAAATACACTTTTTAGTTCTAGTTCTGACTTTCCGGAGGATTTGCCCATTGATTACTTCCTGACAACTGCTCTTCCTTTAGTTTCCATAAAACTACTCTCTACTCCAGTTTTCTTTCTTCCTCTCTGGCCCTCCATCTCATTCTCCTTCTCTGGCTGTTCTAGTGCTCACTCAAGTGTTGATGTTCCTGGGGGGTTCTGGACAAGGTCCTCATTTCTGCTTACGTTACATAGACTTCCTAGCTGATTTCTCCCCTTATGTAGCTTCAGTTAGCCTCCATATGCTGTTGACTCCAAAACCTACGGCTCTAACTCATATACTACTTTCTCTTTAGCACTAGTGTATCTCTACATTCTCAGCATTTTTACTTAGTTAAATCACTTCTAAGTTAACCCACATCTTAGTTAAATGACCTCAAATTCATCATAAAACTGAGTTTGTTTTCATTTTATGTGTCGCTCATATTTCCTATCAAAAGAAATAGTGCTCATCACCTTATATCCATTTACCCAAGTCTTATGAAATCTTATCAAATTTACATTACTATTACTTGCATTGGAGCCCTGGTGGCACAGTGGTTAAGAGCTACGGCTGCTATGGCAGTTTGAATCCACCAGGCACTCCTTGGAAACTCTATAGTGTAGCTCCATTCTGTCCTATGGAGTCGATACGAGTCAGAATCAACTCAGTGGCAACAGGTTTGGTTTTTTGATTTGGTTTACTTGCAATTGTATATCTTGCCCCATCTTTCTTATAACAGCAGGGTCTACATTTGATTGCAAAACAGTAGTATAGATGTCTATATGTTTGTATTATAAAAGATACACAAGTTAGAAATGTAAAGTGGTTGAAACAAAAATAAATAGAAGTTGTAATGCTTCTTTTCCTGGCCCCATTAGCTGGTCTTGTGCACAACAGGGGTGTATACATCCTGCTTTAGAGCCCCATGTCTGGGCCTGCCCAAATCATTGCCACAGCGTCCCAAAGTGCCCTAATCTCCACCATCGGGTCCATTCACAACACTGTAGGCAATGGGAGATTTCTACCCCAACCCTCTAAAAAAAATTGATCAGATCTCCCTCAAAAATATTTCAATACCTTATCATTCCCTCAGGGAGGAAAAAAAGTGAAGAAAGCCCAAATTTCAAACAAAGCCCCTTTTGGTCTATTTCCTTCCCCAGCTCATTTCCAGCCTTCTTCCCTGTTCCCCAATTGTCTCAGACATTACAGATGCTCCTCCCACCTTTTCTAACCTCCCCGGACATTACTGAGCACATTCAAATGCACCATTTAAGAATCAACTCCAAAATCATACCTCAAAAAGCCTCTTAGACAGGGGTAGGTACCCCTCCTCTGTGTTTCCAAAGAATCCTGAGCTTTCCTATTTTTAAATCATAACTCATTTACTTGAAAATGTAATCATCTGTTTGAGCCTACCTCTGCTCCTATCTCAGGATCAGAGACTTTGTATTGTCAGCATCTTGCATATTATCTAGCACATAATATATGTTCACTAGATGTCTATTGAATTAGTGAGTATTGCCTATGAGTTTTGAGTTTAACTATTCTCTCTTCTCAAATATAGAGATGCATGTAATAGGGAACTTAATTAAGAGCTCAGGCTTTGGAATCAGACAGACAAGGATCAAATCCTGGCTTTGCCATTTTCTAGCTGGGTGACCTCAGGCAAGGCATTTACCCTTTCCAAACCTCAGTTTATGTATCTGTAAAATGGAGTAATAATTTTACCTTATATGATTGCTGTAAGAATTACAAGTATAATACATATAATACATCCAGCATATTTGGAGATACACTACAGGAGCTCAATAAATGGAACATTTATACCTTGTAAGTGTTTCTAAAACCAGGGATTTCAAGGACTTTTTAGGGTAGAAGGGTTTAGGCATTAATTTATTCATTTAATAAATAGTAACTGTTGTCCACTAAGTGCAAGTTGTTCTGCAGGCCTTTAGGCATCTGCTTTAAGTAATGATGGTTACTGGAATTTTTTAGCTTCCTGTTTCCATGTTTTATTAATAACTTTCACCATCTCATCTCAGTTTGATCTCAAAATATCTTAAAATCCTCTGTTTTTGTTTCTCTTCATCGAACATATATCTTTCAATTTTAACTGCAAATTTTCTTCTACCAGATCTTTCTGTCCATTTCTGTTGTCATGGCTTTATTTTTTAGTCAATTTTCTACTTTCTTCTTTAACTTTTGTTTTGAAGACTCTGCACCTAAGCACCCATAAAGGGGTTCTTACCAAATTTCAGGTCCTTTAATTAGGCTATAAAGTTCTGCATATTATTTTATTTATATACTTCTCATTTCACTTTTCTAACCTCCCTCATCTAGAAGGGCACTGAAGCTAATGTAACCCCACCGTTAGGTTGAACCCCTATGTGTAATTTGTCTATGCTAATGCCCAACTGAGGATAATCACCATAAAAATAAAAGAACTATTAAGCCTAGAAAAATCACTGGTGTGTCTGGCCAGACATTCTTTATCTATCAGTGAGTAATGCTTGCTTAGGGTAAGGTGCAGAAACCATTATTCTCCTGGCTGTGCAAAACCATTCCAAGAAAAAATTAGTTTACCTCTGTTAGCTAATCATCAGCTGGAGGCAAAAACATAAGGACTCTATGACTCCCGTCCCTTGGAAATCTTCCCCTTAGTGAAACTGCAGAAGCTGTTCTTATGCTTAGGTATCCTCCTGTCGTCTACATCTTCCAGCATTAAGCCAGTCCCGTATCAAGCTCCGTTGACAATTATTTTTTTATGAATCAAAGGCAATTCTTTTTCTTCTTTCTCTTCCAGTCCTAACTTGAATTGAAAGTACCCTTTGGAACAACTGATCAAGTTAAATAAAAAAAAAAGCTACTAAAAATAAGAAGAAAAAAAGTGTTTTAGAAGACACACATGTTTATTAGCATTGTTTTTTCCTCTTCTTTTTTAACATTTTCCCCCTCAGCACCAACCTGTGCATGAGAAGGGATGGATAATAGTCACTAGTCACTAAAACAAGGCAGGAAAGCTACAAGACTAAAGTGTTCTCCCAAATTCATCAAGGGATTGCAGACATACGATATAAACCCCTAATCTTCAGTTTTCTTGTCTAATAAGCCAAGGGAGGATCTTACTAGATCCTTTTACATTTTTTTATAGCTTTTAATTCATATGAATTTTACTTTGGGTTACTCTGAACGTGGTCTTTACTTTGTCCCTCACCGGTAAAGATGTATGGCCCCAAATAGAAGTGCTTAAATAATATCTCTAAATCACCTTTATATTACATGATCGGCCTCATTTGGATCTCTTAACTCCTAAATGGTGATAACATTTTACTTGTCTTACAGATAAGCATTAATGAAACCTCATGTCTGAGTCACCGCAAAAGAGGACACAGATTCCTCTGCATTGACCAAATTAGATTTTCTCCTGCGTGGACCAGGATTGGAATTACACTGTGTCCTAACAAATAAATGTGACCCAAGTGCCATATTCTGATTGTGTCAGTTTGTGAAAATGAGAACAATGGCAGATTTCAATGCAGAAGTTCTCACAGGCTGTATTTGTTTTTCATTGCTGCCTTAACAAATTGCCATGAAATCTGTGGCTTAAAACAACACAAATTTATCTTCTTACAATTTTGTAGGTCTTACATGGGTCTCACTGGACTAAAATCAAGGTGTTGCGAAGACTCCCTGTCTTTTTGGAGGCTCTAGGGGAGAATCCCTTCCATTGTCTCTTTCAGGTTTTAGAGGTAGCTACATTCCCTAGTTTGTAGTTCCCTTCCATCTTCAAAACTAGCAACTTTGTATCTCTTACTCTGACCAAACCCAGGAAAGGCTCTCAGCTTTTAATTAAGGATTCCTGTATCAGACCAGGGCCCTTGTACAATCTAGGATAATCCCCAGCTCAAGGTTTATACCCTCAATCACATTTATAAAGTCCCTTCTGCCTATTACATGGAGTTATAAACAAGATCAGTTGTACTAGGTTTATATTTGCTGGTAAACCCAAACCAAAGCCATTGCCGTCGAGTCTATGCCAGCTCATAGTGACCCTATAGGACAGAGTAGAACTGCCCATAGAGTTTCCAAATCTTTACAGAAACAGACTGCCACATCTTTCTCCCAAAGAGCAGCTGGTGTGTTCAAACCACTGACTTTTTGGTTATCAACTTAATTACTGTGCAACCAGGTCTCCTTCATTTGCTGGTAGGTTTAATATAATGGAGAGATGATTATACTGAGAAGTTCTCGTTCTTTCCAAAAATAGCACTACGTGTTTCAATACTGTAAGAGCTACTTGATTAATCTTTACTATAACCCTAATAGAGTCCTCCTGGTGGCTAGAAGTTAAGAGCTTAACTGCTAACCACAAGGTCAACCATTCAAATCCACCAGGTGCTCCTTGGAAACCCTATATGGCAGTTCTACTCTGTCCTGTAGGGTTGCTGTTAGTTGGAATCAACTTGATGGGAATGGGTTTGGGTTTTTTTTTGGGGGGGGGGAGCGTATAACCCTAATAACAGATATTATTGCGTTTTTACTAGGTGCAAACTGAGTCTCAGAAAAGCTTAACAATTTGCTCAAAGTCATGGTTTGCAAATCAGCTCCAAAACTAGTTCTCTTTTTAGTTGGCTACATTGCATTCTTGCCCAAAGTAGTTTTGATTAGTTCTATTAATGAACACTTCAACAATGGTCTTCCTGCCCACAAAAGTAAAACTATATTTTTGTAAGGACTTTTCTGGGGTAAAACAGGCAATCAAAAAGCTTCTTAAAGTAAAGGTGAAGTTAGATTGGAATAATAGTAAGAAGAAAAAAGGTAGCATTAAATTAGCATTATTAGATCCCAGGCACAATGTTAATCGGTCAATCAAATGACACATTTGAAATATAACACATATAACACATTATCATTCATTCATTCTTTAAACATTAATTGAATACCTATTACATTGCATTTTTATTTAAAATGCTATGAAATTATTATCCCTATTTCACAAATGAGGAAACTTAGAGATGTTAAGATGTCTTGCTAAATGTCACACAGTTACATGTGACAAAGCCATTTCAGAGCTATCCATGAAATTTGTGATGCTTATCTTGATGGAAAATGGAAAGTACTTCTTCAGAATATGTAGCTTCAAAAGAAAAGTATGCAGGTCTGAGCTTCCCTTACCCAATATATTTGTGATTAAATGACTGTTATGGATTGAATTGTGTCCCTTCAAAATGTGTGTCAACTTGGCTAGGCCATAATTCCCAGTATTGTGTGGTTGTCCACCATTTTGTGATCTGATGTGGTTATCGTATGTATTATAAATCCTAACCTCTATAATGTTAATAAGGCAGGATTAGAGGCATTACATTAATGAGGCAGGACTCAATCTACAAGATTAGGTTGTATCTTGAGTCAATGTCTTTTGAGATATAAAAGAGAGAAGCAAGCAGAGAAGAAAGGGGGCTCATGCCACCAAGCAAGAAGAGCCAGGAGTGGAGCATGTGCTTTGGACCCAAAGTCCTTGCACTGAAAAGCTCTTAGATCAGGAGATGTTTGATGACAAGTACCTTCCATGAGAGTTGGCAGAGAGAGAGAAAGCCTTTCCCTGGAGCTGTTGCCCTGAATTCGGACTTCTACCCTCCTAAACTGTGATAGAATAAATATCTGTTTGTTAAAAGCCATCCACTTGTGATATTTCTATTCTAGCAGCACTAGATAACTAAGACAATGGTTTTCATATAAAACCATTTTAAGTTTCAGGTGAGACAAGAATAATGACTAACCAATCCTCCCTGGGCTCCTCATCTCTCAGATTTGCCTGTCGTCTAATTTTTATTGTCTTAATTTCTTGCCTCGTATCTACTTTTTACATATAAAATCTATCTAAATATACTCATTCTACAGTTCATACTCTGTAAGAAGCTTTTTTTTCTCCCCATGGAAGGGAAATAATATTATTTTTTTCACGTAGCTACAGAATCTAAATATAAAATTTCACAAAACCATAAACATTAAATAGGACAGCATATTCTACCATGACAACTTGCCTACCTGTAGGATGCATGTGAATCAGTCAAATGTACTCTTCTGGCTTCCATATTGTGGCCTGCAATACTATTTTCTACTGAAAGGAATCAGAGCTCGTTGAATAGAAGGTGGTTCAGTCTCGGTCCATGAAAAAACAAGTTAAATCTGAGATGTTTTGTGAAAGGAAGCCACCACCGTACTCTGTGGTGATAACAGAAATAGTAATAATAATGAGTGATACAACGGGCAGCCTGGATAGAAAGCTAGTGGTCAAGTAGGGAAACGTCAAGCAAACACAAAGAAAAAATTGGAACACGTTAATCCTGTTAGAAGATCCTATGATGTTGCTGACAGGAAAAGGTAGCACAAATTGTGCTAAGAGGTAATTATATACAAATGTAAATTTCTCATCTATAAAAAACATTATCTATAAAAATTATTTATAAAAACTACGTGAGTCTAACACTGAAGGTTCGCAAATTGCAAGATTATAAAATGCAACCGTGGACTCTTTTTCTAAACTTTATTTTGTTGTTGTTGAGAACATATACACCAAAACATATACCAATTCAATAGTTTCTACATGTACAATTTAGTGACATTGACTACATTCTTTGAGTTGTGTAACCATTCTTACCCTTATTTTCTGGGTTGTTCTTCCTTCATCAACATAAGCTCATTGCACCCTGAGGTTCCTATCTAATATTTCGAGTTGCTGTTATCAATTTGATCCCATATAGATAGTTCTTATAAGAGCATAAAGCTCAAGGTAGATCTTTTTTACTAGTTAAGCTAAACAATTGTTGAGCTTTAAGATGACTCCAGGTGATATTTTTGGGCAGTATCTTCAGGGGTTTGGCTCCAGAAAGTTTGGAGTCCATGAGAATTTGAAATTGTGTATGCATGTTCCCCCTTTTGATTAGGACAAACATGGACTTATTTTTATAGAGAAGTAGAAATTTAGAAAGATATGAAAATGTGAAAGGATATTGTAAAAGGAAATAAGTGTTTAATAAATGTATCCAACTGAGAAATGTAAATTTTTTTTTATTTATTTATTTTTTTTAAATGTATCCAACTGAGAAATGTCAAATGATCAGAATTGAGAGAAGGGAAGATCATGTATTGTATTTGTGGTAACCAGCCTGTAAGATGGCTGTCAATGATTCTTATCACCTGGTATTCACATCCACTGTAGTCACCTCTTACCCTGAATAGGTCAGACCTGGGTAACCATTAGTGTGACTTCCGAGGTAAGTTGTAAAAGACATTGTCGCTTCTGTCTTGCTCACCCTTGGATCACTTACTCCAGAGGAATTGAGCTACCATTGGACAAGAAACTCAAACGGCTCTCTGAAGTGGGACACATAGTGAAGACCGTAAGCCTCCTACCAACAACCAGCACTAATTTGCCAGAAACAAAAGTGAGCGACCTTGGAAGTGAATCCTCCAGCCTGAGTCAAGTCTTTGCTGACACCTTGACTGGAACTTATGAGGGACCCTGAGCCAGAACCACCCAAAATCTCAAATTCTTGGCCCACAGAAACTGTGAGATAATGTACAATTACTGTTGTTTAAACTGGTAATTTTACGGGTAAATTGTTATGCAACTAATACAGTATTGGAGGACAAAAAATATGCAAATAATTTGTAAGAAAGTGTAGAATCAATATAATGAAAATGAAGAGTCAGGCAAAATGAAGAAGAGAAAATTACATAATATTTGTAAAAGACAGATGTGCCTTCTGAGCTTTTTACCAACCTCAGAGAATAAAGAAGATTAATTAAGTCAAAGTAAATGTAAAAGAAAAAAAAAACAGTCAAAGTAATGGAAAAAGAAGCAGGGCTAAAAGTACATTTTAAGAAGAATGCCATGAATTTTAGAATGATCCCATTTAAAAAAGACACTAAAATCAGGTTAACACCAACGAAATCACTAGTGACGTACAGCAGAAGGGGAGCATCTAGCTGTCTATACTATAATGGCATGATAAGGCAACGAACCAGAAGTACAGGCCCACCATTTCTCCAAGAGACATATGGAGCAGGAAACCAATTAGGGTAATGAGAAACAAAGGAAGAAACATTTTGTCGCTGTTGCTTCGTATAAATATGTAAACCGAAGCCCAAATATTTGAGAAAATCTTGGGTACAGAAATATGTTATTCTTCTTGTTGATGCTGGTGATGTCCATAAAAGTAGTAAATCATGCAGTTGCATGCCATTCTAACCAATTTGCAATGTTACATCAGGGAAAAGGTGCAATCAATTCTCAATTGCCTCCTCCAACGTGTCTCGCGATTTTAACACTTCAGTTATAAAGTGTAGACACATGTGTACTGCATCATCCAGCTGCGTCTTAAGCGACAGGGTTCCCATCAGCTTACATGTTTTGTGATTTTTATCAAATCTGAAAAAAATTTGGCTGGGCAGATATTTGGATAATAATTTTACAAATGGTAAATGAAAAAATGTACCCTCTTTTAAATATAGTGCCTAATCCAGTGATTAAATTGGTTGTATAGTCTCCAAAATTTGAGCTGAAGAAAGATTTGATTTCAACAATATAAAATTTCATATAAACTCAAACCTGTTGCTGTTGAGTTGATTTTGACTCATAGAATCCAATAGGACAGAGCATAACTGCCCCACAGGGTTTCTAAGGGGCAGCTGGTGGATTCAAACTGCTGACCTTTTGGTTATTAGCCTGAGCTCTTAACCACTGAATGTCATATAGAAGTATAATATTAAAATTGATTTTTTTCTTACAGAAAGTTCATAGGAGTGAATCATTTTTGCAGTAATTAGCAATATTTTCTAATTGAAATATTAGTCCAGTGCTAGCAAATAGCTTAGATAAATGACAAATTTGTCAACTTTGATGTTTTGTTTGGTTTAAATCTATCCAGTGAACCCTTGTTAAAGCGTGATCACTGATTTGAAACAAGTCTACAAAAGTTCATTTTAGAATCTTCTCTAACACAACATATAAATTATCAGGCTCATTAACTTCATTACAGAATCAACCAAGTCAAAAGTAAATAAGTACTTTAAATCTTCAGATTTTATCTGCTTTCCATTTTTATAGAAATAAGAGTAATACTTTATAACACATAGTTACAAATTCCATGTGAAGTACGATTTAACTCAAACTGATAGATTCAATTAGGGAAGTATTTTCATGATAATTGCTTATTACATCGAATTCCTAATAACTACACAAATTATTTTGTAGAGGAAATGTTCTATGTAAAGAGACTTTACATCTTTCCACATCACTAAGAAGACAAAACATAAACACGTATGATATACTTTGTAATTTTATTCCGATTTTCTGTTTCTTTATCTATTCTCCAGCTCCTGGAGAGCAGAGCCCTTATCTAGTCTGGTCTCTGAACTGCACACACCTGGAATATTGCATGGGTGCTATGAATAACTACTACATGGGCTGCAAATATGGCTTTGGCATCTTTCTGTCACTCTCAGGCTTTTTCTTAAATAACCTTCCATGGGTTGGCTTAATTTCTCAATATTTCTTACTTAGCACATATTACCTCAAAACTATCTCCTACTTTGAAACAACATTGTGGCCTCTACTTCAGTAGTGCATAGGCTGTAGTTTTAATTTTCCTATTTCTTTTCCTGGAGCTGCTTTTATTGTTGACCTTTTCTATTTAGTCCCTGATAGACAATAATAAATTTCAGGTATTTATTCAAGTGAAGAAAGAGGAATGCCCAAGAAATCATTTTTGCACCTAACCTAGGCTCAGAAATACATTCTAAAATGTTCGCTTAACGTTTATCCTAGCAAATCACATTTGAATTCTAAAACTTAACCTTAAAGACTAATGTGGTAACTGAGTTTTATCTAGTCGCTTAAGGACCGTGGTTTCCTAAGGAGCAGCAAGCGCAGGAGAGGCACCTGCTCTTTGCCATTGGCTAATTCTCGTCCCTCCACACATCTCTGAGCAGTCCTGTGAGCCAAACAGAGAACTTCTGCATCAATGTGAGTATATGTATGTCTTTACTGAAGCATACATCAGAAATAACATCTTTCCGAATCACCCACTGATGAATATATATTTCTACTGGCCAATGGATAGGTAACATCTCTATAACCTCTTTTAAATATTTATTCACGTATCTCTTGCTGAAATTAATGAACCACGTGAATTTCAACAAATGGTACAATTACAACATGAGATGTACATAATTCTTCAGATTTTTTTCCCTTTAAACTCTCTTTGCTGTATCACAATGCAGACTTTCAAATTTTACTTTTCTATTTCTCTCTCTTAAGCACAAGAATTGGGGATTTTGATTCTTTGCATAGATTTGGTATCAAGTGGACAAAACCAAAAGCAGAAATATTTCACTAAGAAAATATAAATCAAACAATTGTAACATCTGTTATTTAAATAATTTTAAATATTTGAAACTTAATACCCATAGTTTTTTGAGAAATGGGCAATGGCAATAATTCTAATACCCACACTTATTATTTCAATGGTGATTGGCTAGTTAACCTACAGGAAAGAAAAACACAATCAAAATTATTAGTTTGACCTGTGGTCTACCCATTGGGTATTTAGCTATAACCAGAGTTGGTTGACATAAATACTGATATTGATCCAAACTGGTATTAGGAAACATTTCTCTAAAAATAGTTAAGTACAAACAATTATTTGTTTTATTATTTCAAGAGGCTTAATATTACACTTGTTTAACTTTGTGGGGGAAAAAAAGTTCTATCTTATTGGTCAAGTAATATAGTAACATACCTCTTTGGAAATATTTATTTTCATCCAAATCGTAACTCAATTTTATTTTTATAGATTTATTCAAAATTTAGCAAGAGCAATTCATAAATTTCTATTTCCTAATATCTCTCATTTTACTTCCTTTAAAAGTCTTAGTTCTTTAACTTTAAATTAAGTCAAATAACTTGGTTTTTTCCTGAACTTTGAAAACTTATATACTAAAGTTATTTTTCTCTTAGTATGATAATTTTTCACCCTGTGGCTTTTTGAAATATATCTACTATTCTAATATTTAAACATTTAATAATTGAATTTTAATGTACCTTTATTAGTATTTTTTAAACTCTGTGTATTACTTGAAATTTTACTCCACCTAGTCCTAGATGAAAACCCTGGTGGTATAGTGGTTAAGTACTACGGCTGCTAACCAAAAGGTTGGCAGCTCGAATCCACCAGGTGCTCCTTGGAAACTCTATGGGGCAGTTCTATTCTGTCCTATAGGGTCCATATGAGTGGGAATTGACTGGACAACAACAGGTTTTAGTCCTCGATAGTACTACACTCTATTAGAATAATATAAACAAGCAAACAAATCCACAAAGCACCTCTTTCACTGTTTCCTAAAGCCCTCACATTTGAGCTAGTAACTAATCAGCTTACACGTATCTCACACTTCATGAGCTCTCCCCTTCATGTTCATCATTTAATTTTGTGTTGTGTATATTTCCCCCAGAGAATGACATTTCAATCCTGCCTAACTTCTAAAGGCTTACTTTGGCAGATGTTCCATATGGAGCTGGAAGGACTGCCTGGTAGTTCGATTTCTATAATTTTAATCAAATGTTCAGTCATGCGAAGCCAGAGGGAGTTTCTGTTTGAATTACTATGAATTTCACACAGAGATGCTGTGTGGTGCAAAGAATCTAAAATGATGTTTCTAAAAGGTTAGAAAGTCAGTTGAAACACAGTTGAATACAAATAAAACTATGCAAGTAGAAGAGGCCCAATTCCCTCTCTTGTTTTGCCCAAACCTCAAAGCCAGGCTGCCCTTGTCTGTTCAATGAAAAGGATCCACCACAGGGTATGATTTGAGAAGTGCTAGAAAGCCCTTTTGTTTTTTTTTCTAACTGGCTGCCTGTGGGCTTATCACCTTTGGGTGCCTTTTATGTTTTTTGCTCTTTTTTATTGTACTTTACATGAAGGTTTACAAAACAAACTAGTTTCTCATTAAACAGTTAGTACACATATTGTTTACAACACTGGTTAACAACCCCACAACATGTCAATTCTCTCTCTTCTCAACCTTGGGTTCCCTATTACAAGCTTTCTTATTCCCTCTTCCCTTCTATTCCTTGCCCCAGGGCTGGTATACCCCTTTCTTCTCCTTTTGTTTTATGGGCCTGTCCACTCTTACACTGAAGGGTGAACCTCGGGAGTGATTCATTACTGAGCTAAAAGGGTGTCTGAGAGCCATGGTCTCAGGGTTTCTCCAGTCTCTCTCAGGGCAGCAAGTCTGGTCTTTCTGAGTTGGAATTTTTTTCTACATTTTTCTCCAGCTCTGTCCAGAACTCTCTATTGTGTTCCTTGTCAGAGCGGTGGTGATAGCCAGGCACCATCTAGTTGTACTGGGTTCAGTCTGGTGGAGACCGTGGTAGATGTGGTCCATTAGTCCTTTGGACTGATCTTTCCCTTGTATCTTTAGTTTTCTTCATTATTCCTTGTTCCCAAAAGGGTGAGACCAGGGGAGTATCCTTGATGGCTGCTCACAGGCTGTTAAGACCCTAGATGCCACTCACCAAAGTAGAGTGTAGAACATTTTCTTTGTAAACTGTGTTAAGCCAACTGAGCTAGAATTTTCCTGAGACCATGGTCCCTGCAGCCCTCAGCCCAGCAATTCGATCCCTCAGGGAGTTTGTATGTGTCTATGGAGCTTCCATGACCTTGCCTTGTACAAGTTGTGCTGGCTTCCCCAGTATTGTGTACTCTCTTACCCTTTACCAAAGTTATCACTTATCTATTGTCTATTTAGTGTTTTTCCAACCCCACCTCTCCCTTATCTCATAACAATCAAAGATTGTTTCTTTTTGAGTGTAAACTTTTTCAGGAATTTTTACAGTAGTGGTCTCATAAAATATTTGTCCTTTTGTGATTATTTCACTCAGCATAATGCCCTCCAGATTCATCCATGTTATGAGATGCTTCATAGATTCATCGTTGTTCTTTATCGTTGCATAATACTGTTAATCTCTAAAATCTACAGGAAAATCCAACACCTCTACAACAAGAAGACAAATAATCCAATTAAAAAATGGGCAAAGGAAATGAACAGACACTTCATCAAAGAAGACATTCAAGCGGCCAACAGACACATGAGGAAATGCTCATAATCACTAGCCATTAGAGAAATGCAAATCAAAACCACAATGAGATATTATCTCAACTCTGGCATTACAGGCACAAATCAAAAAAACAGGAAATAAATGTTCAAGAGGCTGCAGGGAGATTGGAACTCTTATGCACCTCTGGTGGGAATGCAAAATGATACCACCATTTTGGAAAATGATATGGTGCTTCCTTAGAAAGTTAGAAATAGAAATACCATATGATCCAGCAATCCCACTCCTAGAAATATATCCTATAGAAATAAGAGTCGTCACAGGAATAGACATATGCACACCCATGTTCACTGCAGCATTGTTCACAATAGCAAAAAGATGGAAACAACCTAAATGCCCATCAACAGATGAATGGTTAAACCAACTGTGGTACACACACACAATAGAAAGCACCCTTTTTTTCCCAACAACCCTCTCCCATCTAATGTTTGAAATTGACCGTCCTACCATCACAGACATGTTTCATTGCATGTACCACTCAGAAAAGGAAAACAACTGACTTCCATTTACATAAAGGCATTAATGACTGGTGTTAGACCCAGGAGTCGAATCTGTGACCGTGCTTATATGTGTGAAAATCATGGAGGAAAGCAGAGGTATTAATCAATATTAGAACAAAAAGATAAGTAAAGAGGTCAGAGATAGCAGAGCCAAACTTTCCCTACTTTATAACCGTACTTAGTTCTTTCTTGAAACCTTGGATGAGTCTTCTTGCAAAGACAAAGAAAAGTGAAATGATTAAAATCCAGCTCATATACTGATTTTATGGTTCTCATGACAACAGTTGTATATTGTCCTGCTTTATAACCAGGCTCCGACATCAATTTAAAGAGAAAAACTTAAAACCTTAAAGATGATGGAAATCATATTTCAGATTTATACAGCTTTTCCTTGTTTTATTTTTTCAATAATATTATATGTGGTTTAAGCTAATATAATATTTGTAAGATAAAAGCAAGATATGCCAGAGACCAGTTTTACATGTCTTTATATGTTTTGCTTCCACACATGGTTGTTTAAACCACTTTAGTTGCTATTTTCACTACAGCTATAAAAATATAATTTCTATGGAACTGTCATTTGTATTATTTAAACAACTGGATCTTACAGTGTACATGGCAAATTTTAAAGGAAGCCAGTGAGTATGGCAAATCAGACCCTAGTTCTTAAAGCTTCCACATGGAAATGGCACATGATGCTTTCTCTCATATTGCATAGGCCAAAGCAAGTTACATGGTGGTGGTGTTAGTTGTCATCAAGTCAGCTCCAACTCACGGCAACCCCATGTATAACAGAACAAAGCATTGCCCAGTCCTGTGCCATCTTCATGATTGTTGCTATGTTCAAGTCCATCGTTGTGCCCACTGTGTGTGTTGAGTGCCTTCCAACTTAGGGGCTAACCTTACAATGCTATATCAGACAATATTCTGTTGTAATCTATAAGATTTTCATTGGCTAAATTTTGGAAGTAGACAGTCAGGTCTTTCTTCCTCACCTGTCTTAGTCTGGAAGCTTCACTGAAAACTTTCCTCCATGAATGACCCTGTTGATATTAAAATACTGGTAGTATAGCTTCTAGCATCATAGCAACACACAGTATGACAAACTGAGAGATGGGTTAGATGACTATGCACCAATTTGAAATGGTTGGTGTCTTTGTCTCCTAGGACCACCATCACAAAATACCACAAAGTGGCTAGATTAAAAAAAACAGAAATTTATTTTCTCATTTTTCTGGAGGCTGAACATCTGAATTCAGGGCATCAGCAGGGCTATGCTCTTTCTCTCTCTTTGCCAACTCTAAGGCAAAACCCATTGCCGTTGATTCGTTTCCAACTCATAGTGACCCTCTAAGACAGAGTAGAACTGCCCCATAGAGTTTCCAAGGAGTGCCTGGTGGATTCAAACTGCCAACCTTTTGGTTAGCAGCCACAGCTCTTAACCACTACACTACCAGAGTTTCCACTCTAAGGCAAGCTCCTTCCTTAAGTTTCTGGTAGCCCTGGACTTTTCTTGGCATTCCTTGACTTGTGGATGGATCATCACACGCTGTCCTCCCTCTGTGTGTGTGATCCTGTTTCTCTGTCTGTCCTTCTCTTTCATCAAATGCCATTCAGAAGGGATTAGGATTAGGACCCAGGCTACTTCCATATGACTTAAGTAATAATGTCTTAAAAGAAAGATCCTACCTCACCAAACAAGGTCACATTCACAGGTACAGTGTGAGGACTTCAACATATCTTTTGGGGACACAATTAAATCTATAAGAGATGGTGAAGTACAATCCTACTGTGGTCCTGGAAGGAGAGGGAAATTGGAGTATCTGTGAAGCGGTCTAATGGCCACCATAAAAAAAAAGGTACGCCAACAAAGAGCAGGAAACTAGAGTATGTGTTAGGCTTAACGACCAAACAGAAACTGCCCAGAGGATGCCAAAACGGTGGTGGATGTGGAGATAGGCAAGTAGTTTTGCTGCACGGGAAGGATGATTCAAACTATTCCACCATAGAGGGATGACTATTAAGAAGACCACAGAATAGCTGGCTCCCCTCCAAAAAAGTTGCTGCCTCTGATTCTTACTGACAATAGTAAGCAAAAAAATAGTATTAACTTGGAAGTACAAATGGATCCAAAACCCCCACTGCCACTGAGCCAATTCTAACTCACAGCTACCCTATAGGACAGTGTAGAGCTGCCCCATACGGTTTTCAAGGAGCATCTCGGGGATTCAAACTGCCGACCTTTTGATTAACAGCTGTAGCACTTGACCACTACACCACCAGGGTTTCCATAAATGGATCACGAGAGCTCAAAACACAGCTGCAAATAATCTGCATGGATTGTTGAATATGAGAACTAATAAAAGACATCTTACTTTGATTTTAAGTCTTCTCTTATCCATAAAAGCAAATATTAACCATAAAAAGCCTGACTCAATCTGAAAAAGCCTGCCAGAAACTGTTCTACAACAATGTAAATTTGTCTTGGCCTGCTAGGAAAAGATAGTTGCCATTACCTCCTAATTCAAATCTTGAATAGTCTCATGGCTGCTGGTGTGTGGAGCGCCAAATTATTAGCAGTCAGGCCAGAAATAACCTGATATCAATTGATCTCCGTAAAGGGGGAAAGGTGGGGTTTAATCAATCATGTTAAGATTTACCAATGGCTGAGCTTCTATATTTCTCCCCCCACTTGTCTTTATAAGCCTCATTGTACCTGACTTCTTCAAGCCACCTGCTTTTTCTGGAATTAAAATGGTCTCCCTACATGCATATAAAATAACTGCTCAGAATAAACCTTAAGTTAAAATTTCGTTGATTTTTAGTTATTTTTAATGGTACGAATCAATGTTAACCATGTTGGTAATGTGAAAAAGCCTCTAAAACTGAGGTGCTTGATGTAACTAAAATGGCTGACACAGGTCTGGATCAGACTCCATTTTGTCCTAGGCCCCTGCTTCTGTTTTTTAGAGTACATTAACTGTAGTCACTCTCTTGAACAAAATAACTTGTTCTGCAATCTTCTGAGGTGGCCACCCAGATTGTTGCTGGAACAAACCCTGGAAAGTAGGAAACTGTGGCTAAATTTGAGTACCTCAGCCAATAGAAATTCTTGATAAATTAGTTTTACAGAGCTTGTTGAATGTCAACCAATAAAATGTACCCCTGTACTCCTTCCCCACCCTGTACAAAGTTCTGATAAAAGACGTGTTTATGCTCCCTCTTCAGAACCCATTTTAAACTATCATTTTGGCATTTCCTGATTTGCAAATCTTTGAATCTGAATAAAACTTATTTTACAGAAACTCTGTTTCATTTTTAACAGTAACTGATTAGTGGTTGCAGTGGATTTTACTTTCTTTTTATTTGTTGTATAATAAAAAAAAATCAAATTGTTTTCTTATTAGTAGTATTTCTTTTACCCTCATGGAAACAAATTAATTATCCACTGGTTGTGCTCTGCCAACCTTTGTCACTTCTCACCACTAAAAAAAAAAAGAGGAGCAGACAAAGGCCAAAGAGTAAGCCCCTGTTACTGTTCCAACCTCTAAACACTAATGGGGATATGGTGATGTCTATCATCTATCTTGGAAACTCTATGGGGCAGTTCTACTCTGTCCTATAGGGTCGCTATGAGTCGGAATCGACTCAACGGCAACAGGTTCTTTTTATCATCTGTCTGTCTGTCTATCTATCATCTATCTATCTATCTGTCTATCTATCATCTATCTATCATCTATCTATCTACATAAAATTGTGTAATATTGGTCTGATGTAAATACAGTTTGGTTTTATCACAGACAACACACTATTCTATCTATTGGAGTGGAGGTGATTAGAAATCAAATGAATGCTAGCAGTGTCTTCTTTATCAAACTTAATAAAAACTGTGACCACACCATAACTGAGAACTCATGGCTATTTATAGATCTATCCTTCATCTTCACAGCATCTATAATTTTTTCTAATCATTCTCTTTATTACTTTGCAACATCCTAAGTTTCCCTGGAAACCCTGGCGGCATGGTGTTTAAGAGCCACAGCTGCTAACCAAGAGATAGGCAGTTGGGATCCATTAGGTGCTCCTTGGAAACCCTATGGGGCAGTTCTACTCTGTCCTATAGGGTCCCTAAGAGTCGGAATCGACTCGATAGCAGCAGATTTTGTTTTGTTTTGTTTGTTTTATTTTGTTTTGTTTTGTTTTGTTTTAAGGTTCACAACTATGTTTCTAGGCACTACTGAATTTAGCTAAATTCAGAGCTGATGGGATGTGTGGGTGAGGATAGAATGTGGCCTTACTTTTAAATCTATGCCAGGCTCCAGGGGCATTAAACAGCAGAATTTAAACCCATCCCATTTTATCACTGATTCCAAGCTTAAATTGACTTTGAGCAGATTTTCCTGTTTCAATCAATTTTGGGGGTAAATACGAGAAGTAGTGAACTCTGCCCTAGGGACCCATATCCGGCATGATATTCTGGTATACCATTATTGTGATTATAAATGTATTTACCCTGTGGCTACACTGCTTATCTTTCTATAAATTAATCACTAAAGTTTGAATTGGCTACTGTTTTAAGTTCCCTTTTTCCTTTGACATTGTAATCAAACTTTTTCACAAAATGTATAATGCCTTAATATAACGAACAGCAAAATAGCAGAACCTATTACAGAACTTCACTTTTATTCATATTGATCTTTAATGTGCTAATTTTACTCTGTCCCAATTAATATTTTTCTGAAAAAGAAACACACTTTTTTAATATTAAAAAAAATGAAAGGAAGCATGAGATTTTCTTGGGATTATGTAAAAAAATCTCATCCCTACTCTGAGAAAATATAGAGAGGAGAAAACACATTTGACTTGAGCCTCCTAAGATAACTTTATTTATTTCCATAACTCCTGGTAATAAGCAGCTTGGAGGTATATTATTTTAAAACAAATAACTTTGTCCATAAGTATGCAAGAAAATTGAGAGGAATAAATAATGTTAATGAAGCCTTAAGCTCAATGTGAAACAAAATCACAGTGGAATCAAATGAGAGGATTGTTTACCAAATTTAGTATCTTACCTAAAGCAACTATAATTTTAAAGTACTTTTTTTTTGAATATTAATTGGAAGTTATCACTTACCACTGCAGTAGTGGAATGTTAATCAGCGTGTTGCCTGTCTCCTGATTTATTTAATAGGACAGAAAGCAAATGAATGTGGTCCTATCAAAATAAAGGAAAACAGGAATGGTCATTTATCCATACACGACTCTATTGCAGTCTTGTAGAGAGCATTTCAGCCCAAGTGGTTTACAGTACTAGTAACAACAAAAGGGTTGTAATAGCACTTTATTATAATAAAAAAACTTTTTTTTGTTGTTGTTGTTGTTAGGTGCCATCCAATCAGTTCTGACTCATAGTGACTCCATGTACAACAGAACGAAACACTACCTGGTTCTGTGCATGCTCACAATCGTTGCTACATTTGAGCCCATTGTTGCAGCCACTGTGTCAAGCCATCTCATCAAGGGTATTCCTCTACTTTGCAGATCCTCTACTTTACCAAGCATGATGTTCCTCTCCAGGGACTGATCCCTCCTGATAAGATGTCCAAAGTACCTGAGAGGAAGTCTTGCCATCCTCATTTCCAAGGAGCATTCTTGCTGTATTTCTTCCAAGACAGATTTGTTCATTCTTCTGGCAGTTCGTGGTGTATTCAATGTTCTTTGCCAACACCATAATTCAAAGGCATCAATTCTTCTTCAGTCTTCCTTATTCATTGTCCAGCTTTCTCATGCATATGAGGCAATTGAAAATACCATGGCTTGGGTCAGGTGCACCTTAATCCTCAAAGTGACATCTCTGCTTTTTATAACACTTTAAAGAGGTCTTTTGCAGATTTGCCCAATGCAATGCATTGTTTGATTTCTTGACTGCTGCTTCTGTGAGCGTTGATTGTGGATCCAAGTAAAATGAAATCCTTAACAACTTCAATCTTTTCTCCGTTTATCATGATGTTGCTTGTTGGTCCAGTTGTGAGGGTTTTTGTTTTCTTTATGTTAAGGTGTAATCCATACTGAAGACTGTGGCCTTTGATCTTCATCAGCAAGTGCTTCAAGTCCTCTTTGCTTTCAGCAAGCAAGGTTGTGTCATCTGCATATTGAAATTTGTTAATAAGTCTTCCTCCAATCCTGATGCAGCATTCTTTTTCATGTAGTCCAGCTTCTCAGATTATTTTCTCAGCATATAGATTGAATACATATGGTGAAAGTACAACCCTGACACATACCTTTCCTGATTTTCAGCTACACAGTATCTCCTTTTTCTATTTGAACAACTGCCTCTTGGTCTATGTACAGGTTCCTCATTAGTATAATTAAGTGTTCTGGTATTCCCTTTCTTCACAGCATAAAGTTTAAATGAGGCCAAATACAAAAAGGACAAATTCGGTGTCTGTAGTATTATAAGCATTCAAATCTGAAGCAGTAACTATTATTCTAACACAGATAGTGGATCACATCAGAAAACTGACATGATTCTTAACTACACTCCCTCAATCACATCCTGCCCAGATCCAATTATTTAGTTTCAGCTTACGGCCAATTAATCTTTAAGTTCTAGTTGAGTATCATTTAAATCAATTAGCTTCTCTCCACTCACTACAATTACTTTATCCCAAGCCTTATCTTTCACCAAGTTTACTTTCCATAAATATTCATTGAATGAATGTATGTTTGAACATCCATTTCATCTAAACCATTATTATTATTCTTTCTACAAACCTACTCTCAGTCTCTCCTCAAATTTTGTTGATGATGCTCATGGAATTGCTTGTACTTGAAATGGCCTTCTTTGCTGAAATGGCCTTCTTTGCATTGCTCCTGTTGGGTCCTAGCAGTTTACCAAGGAAGCCTCCTTTGTTAGTTTCCCCACTTCTGAAGGGAATGTAACCTGCTTTCGGGATTTATCCAAGGAAGCGCAACGTCTGTATCTTTCTCATGGCACCATTCTGGCAACTCTTTTCTAATATATTGTACATACTTTAAGAACAGGATCTGTGAAATGATTATCCTTAAATATTTCGAAGAGCCTAGCAGAATTTCTTCTACATAATCGTAATTCAGTAATAATTTGTCTGAATATAACTTATATTTTAACAAGATGCCATATCTCTCAAACCAGCTTCCAAATTATTTGAAGAAATTTGTCTAGGATGCAGATTTCAGGCCTTATCCCAGCCTAATAAATGCAAACCCCTGCAGGAGGGGTGCAGAACAACCTTCTCAGGTGATTCAGATGTATCCTGTCTGTGGATAGACAGGCTCTAGCAGTTACATATGCAAATAATATTACGTCTCTTTGAAAGCCAGAAAGTATTGTGTGTATCTGACTCTTGGAAGTTTTCTGTTTGTCTTAGTTCAGCCATTTATACTTTTATAAGATTGTCTTTACCACTTCCTTTTTTTTCAGCTATAAAATCTAATACCATCTTTTGTTTAACTAATAAAGCTAAAAGATTTAAATGAAAGAAATACATCATTTTCTTATTTTATTTCAAAGTTCCTACGGCCACTTTATATAAACATCGTATTTTTTCATCTGTCAACTTAAGATGCATTCACTATTTCCATTATTCTATCTGCTTTTCAACTATTTTCAGTTATATCCATAACCATAAATATTTTCACTATTCAATATCGTCTCTGAGTTTTTTAACGGCCACCTTAAGTGAAAAACACGTTTTGACCTGCTTTTTCAATAGCGGAAGTTTTTTTCTAGTATCTGGTAAATATACCTCCTGCTGTATTTTATACTTTCTCAGACAAATCATCCATTCTCAGCCTGCCAAAATGGTGGCATTATTTACTTTTACAAATACAGTTGTGCATAAGGCCCTAGTCTATTCTTAGATTTGAAATGATATATAAAAACTTGCCTGGAGAGCAAATATCCTTGTTTTTCTCTCTTTTCGCTTTTCAAAAGTTACATGCACTAGCACATCACTGATGTAATTCCATCCAAACCACTTAACAGAAAAACAAAACCAATAATAAAATTAACGTTAGATAAAAACAATCTCATATCAAAATTCATTCTAAAGAACAGCAGAAAAAGAATATATTGATCTAGTTTGATAAAACTCAAGTGTAGTGAATTGACAATAAATAATGTTTGTGAAAGAAAGTATTTCTTTTAATAAATCTGTAATAATCTATAATAGTTAACATTGTTTCAAAGCCTAGTTTGTATCAGATGCTTTACGTCATTATGTCTAATTGTATTTACAATAACCATAGCAAATAAGTACCATTACTCCTGGCTTATGGCTGCAGAGATGCCTGCTAAGTTACTTCTCCAAGGCACATGACCAGTAATTCCTCTAGCCAGTATTCAAGCCTGGATCTACCTGCCCCCAAAGACATTTTATACCATTTTGCCTGTTAGTGAAGAAAAGGCTCGTCATAACCATTAAACTCCTATGGGACAAGTTATACTTTGGTTTAGTCACTTAGCCTACCTGAGTCTCCATTTCTTTTTCTCAATAGTAGGATATTGTATAAAAACTTCCCAAAGTCCACTGGAGCAGTGCAACTCTGTGATTCTTGTGTAAGGAATCTAAGGTATTCACTCCACTTCATCTGCTCTGTTCTCCCATAGAGCAAAAAGTCATTACCATCTAACTGTAGCTTTACCTGCCTTTGACCTTCTAACACATATAACTTTAAGCTCTTTTAATTTTCTGAGACTCAATCTGTCATTGAGTTTACTAATAGAAAATGGAAATATTGCTCAGCATGGCACTAACATGTGACATGTTTAGTTTGCACATCTAAGAAATTCAAGAAGGCCTGATTATTAAGTATGTGCCAATTAATGCATTTCCCTGCTGCTTTTTGAAAACAACAATCTTGATATGACCGCATTGTTTGCCTTTTCGCTACGTTTGTTTCCTCACATGTAATACCTTCAAACTGGCCTCTGTCAATTAAGTATATTGTGATGGGATTTCTGATGAAGACAATGAAACAACAACAAAAAAGCTTTCTCAATATAAAAAAGATGCATGTTTTATTCCATTTAATACTGTATTCAAAACATTGATCCTAATATTAGTTAATGTATCTCATAGATTCATACATGAAAACTTAAAGCAGCATATTCTGAGTGAAGAATTTGATTAACTGGGTTTGCAAAATAAATGACTTTTGAGTTTATTTAATGGGTTAGGTATTTTTTAATTTTTTTTTTTCTTACTTATATTTGGAAAAAACAGTCCAAAATCACTAATGTGGTAGGAACTTACTGGTCTTTTAATTTTTAGTTTTATATATTTGGAAAGGCATTATTACGGGTGAAAGAACACAGACTTAGAACAAGATGACTCCATTTTGAATTCCGGTTTCACTTTTCATTCTTTTTGTGAGCAAATCACATAACTTCTCTGGGCTTTAATAATATTTTCTCTGCAAGCATAAAAGATAAATACTTATATCCTAGAATGATTTCATGTTTAATAGTAAAATTCTTCAAAAATCCAGATAATAGTAAATGCTTAATACTTATGAGTTGAAATTACGGTTTTCAGCCTCCACTAAAAATAATTATTTATTCTATAAACTAATTCTCTTGATTGGAAAAAAAAAAAAAAGTCAGGCTATATAGATCTTGTAAAAGTTTTAATATTCGTATAATAGGAGTCCCAAAAAGGAGCCCTGGTAACAGAGTGGTTAAGTGCTTGGCTGCTAACCTAAAGGTTGATGATTAGAACCCACCAGCCACTCTGCAGAAGAAAGATGTGGCAATCTGCTTCAGTAAAGATTATAACCTTGGAAACCGTATATGGCAGTTCTACTCTGTCCTATAGGGTTGCTATGAGTTGGAATTTATTCAATGGCTACAGGTTTTAGGAGTCCCAAAACAAAAGTAAAATATGTAAGAATGGAAATTGTTAAAATACATGGTTGAAATTTTCCCAGAATGAAAGAATGATTAAAGATTTCAGAATGAAAGAGAGTACAGGAATACCTTGGAGATAGTACGGGTTCGGTTACAGACCATCACAATAAAGCAAATATTGCAATAAAGAGAGTCACATGAATTTTTTTATTTCCCAGTATATGTAAAAGTTTTGTTTACACTATACTGTAGTCTATTAGGCATGCAATAGCATCAGGTCTAAAAAAAATATTTAAAAAAAAAAAAAAACCCAGTGCTGTCGAGTCAATTCCGACTCATAGCAACCCTATAAGACAAAGTAGAACTGCCCCATAGAGTTTCCAAGGAGCACCTGGCAGATTCGAACTGCTGACTCTTTGGTTAGCAGCCATAGCACTTAACCACTATGCCACCAGGGTTGCCACAAAAATATATATATATACATACCTTAACTAAAAAATACTTTATTGCTAAAAAATGCTAACCATCATCTGTGCCTTCAGTAAGTTGAATCTTTTTCCTAGTGGACGGTCTTGCCTCAATGTTGATATCAGCTTACCCACCAGGGTGGTGGTTGCTAAGGGTTTTGGGTGGCTGTGGCAATTTCTTAAGATAAAACAACAATGAATTTCGCCACATCGATCGATTCTTCCTTTCACTAAAGATTTCTCTGTAGCATGTGATGCTGTTTGATAACATTTTAACCATGGTAGAACTTCTTTCAAAATTGGAGTCAACCCTCTCAAACTCTGCCTCTGCTTTATCAACTAAGTTTATTTGATATTCCAGACCATTTGCCATCATTTCAACAAGTTTCACAGCATCTTCACCAGGAGTAGATTCCATCTCAAGAAACCACTTTCTTTGCTCATCCATTCAAGTTGTATCAGGAGATTAGAGCAATTCAGTCATATCTTCAGGTTCCATTTCTAATTCTAGTTTTCTTGCTGTTCTTACCACATCTGCAGTCACTCCCTCCAGTGAAGTCTTGAACCCCTCGAAGTCATCCATGAGGGTTGGAACCAACTTCTTCTAAACTCCTGTTAATGTTAATATTTTGACCTTCTCCCATGAATCAAAAATGTTTTTAATGGCATCTAGAATGGTGAATCCTTTCCAGAAGGTTTTCAATTTACTTTGCACAGATCCATCAGAGGAATCACTATCTATGGCTGCTATAGCCTTATGAAATGTATTTCCTAAATAATAAGACTTGAAAGTCAAAATTTTCCTTGATCCATGGGCTGCAGAATGGACGCTGTGTTAGCAGGCATGAAAACATTAATCTCCTTGCATATCTCTATCAGAGCTCTTAGTTGACCAAGTGCATTGTCAATGAGCAGTAATATTTTGAAAGGAATCTTTTTTTCCTGAGCAGTAGGTCTCAACATTGGGCTTAAAATATTTAGCAAACCATATTGTAAACAGATGTGGTGTCATCCAAGTTTTGTTGTTCTGTTTATAGAGCACAGGCAGAGTAGATTTAGCATAATTCTTAAGGGTCCTAGGCTTTTGAGAATGGTAAATGAGTATTGGCTTCAACTTAAAGTCACCAGCTGCATTAGTCCCTGACAAGAGAGTCGAGCTGTCCTTTGAAGCTTTGAAGCCAGACGTTGACTCCTCTCCAGCTATGGAAGTCCTAGATGGCATCTTCTTCCAGTATAAGGCTGTTTCGTCTACACTGAAAAGCTATTGTTTGGTGTAGCCCTTCATCAGTTATCCTGGCTAGATCTTCTGGATAAATCACTGCAGCTTCTACATCAACACTTGCTACTTCACCTCGCACTTTTATGTTATGGCGACAGCTTCTTTCCTGAAACCTGTTAGCTTCAACCTTTTCTTCTGCAGCTTCCTCATCTCTCTTAGCCTTCACAGAATTGAAGAGAGTTAGGGCCTTTCTCTGGATTAGGCTTTTACTTAAGGGAATGCTGTGACTGGTTTGATCTTCTGTCCAGTCTACTAAAACTTTCTCCATATCAGCAATAACTCTATTTCACTTTCTTATCATTCGTGTGTTCACTGGAGTAGCACTTTCATATTTCCTTCAAGAACTTTTCCTTTACCTTCACAACTTAGCTAACTGGCACAAGAGGTCTAGCTTTTGGCCTATATTGGCTTTCGACATGCCTTCCTCACTAAGCTTAATCATTTCTAGCTTTTCATTTAAAGTGAGAGACACGTGACTCTTCCTTTCACATGAACACTTAGAGGACTTAGAGGCCACTGTAGGTTATTAATTGGCCTGATTTCAATATTGCTGTGTCTCAGGGAACGGGGAAGACTGAGGAGAGGGAGAGAGATGGGGTAACAGACGGTCAGTACAGCAGTAAGAACACACATAACATTAAGTTTGCAGTCTTATATGGGCGTGGTTCATGGCACCCCAAAACAATTACAATAGGAACATCAAAGATCACTGATCACCAATAATCATAACAGATGTAATAATAATGAAAAAGTTTGAAATATTGGAAGAATTACCAAAATGTGACACAGAAACAGAAAGTGAGCACATGCTGTTGGAAAAATGGCACCTGTAGACTTGCCTGATCCTGGGTTGTCACATACCTTCAATTTGTAAAAAAAAAAAAAAAAATTCTGTGAAGTACAAAAAAGCACAATAAAATGAAGTATACCTATTTTTTTATACCTATATGAGATAAGAAAGTTCATCACCTAGGAGAACGCGTCTGTGTCTTCCTATTGACAAACCATTTTAATTCTCCTTGAATACAGATTTCTGGGTTCAGGGAGTTGGGGTGACCCACTCAGGTCATCTGCCCTTAGCTGTTCTTTTGAACCTTGGGCCTTTAAGGAACTGTTTTCCTAAAGGCATCTTCAAGTCAAACAATAGCAGAGTAAGCAGTTTAGGGAGATTGCTTTACCTTAGGCATAGGATTCTTTTAGAGAATTATCTATGGGCAGCCAGTTTTGAGGAGCAGAAACCCCAGTGACTGACCTGGAAAATGTATGGCATGTCTTTAGAGACTCTGTTTCTACAACCAACAGACCTTAGAACCCTGCCTGTGTGCTCTGATGTTATCTCCTGAAAAATTAACATGACAGTGAACAGAACACTTTCCAGATAAGGGAATAGAGAGGCCTGAGGAGAGGGAGAGAGAAGGGTGAAAGGCTGGTCACTGGAGCAGTCAGAACACACACAATATTTATTGGGTTGACAATGACAGATTCAAATCATATCTGTTCACAATAAATGTATTCTGTTACACTAATAACTGATGCTTCTCTGCTCATTTAGGTTTTTGACGCTATAAAAGAAGAAAAATCAAATTGGTAATAGGGTCTGAAGGGCAAAGAAACAATGAGGTAATATTTTCAAAAGACCTTTAGTATGTAGAACTTATATACAGAAAAATGATCATTTAATAACTGGGTAAAATGAAGATATTTTCAGGCAAAAAGACCTCAGAAGTTTTATCACACAAGGGCTCCTTTTAAACACTCTGGGACACAGAACTCCAGCAAGAAGAACAGTAACTGTAGGAAAGCATTATAAAATACAATGGAAGTACACTAAACAGCTAGAAATGCTGTCATTGCCTAAAGAGCATATCCAAAATACCCAGAGACAAAAATTATAGATAATACCAATGTAGCAGGGGTACGGAATGGGGAGAGTAAGAGATTCGGAAAAGAGAGAGAGTTGAGCATGTTAAGGTCACTGTCATGTTTGCAGAAAAATGTGAAAATATTAAGAAATTTGTAAAAAAAAAAAAATTAAGGATCCATCTTATTGAATTTAAGGTAGCTTCCAGAAAACTAGTAATACACATTAAAAAAAAAACTCTCAAACAAGAAGAAAATTAATTCAGTCTTTTCATTAGATGACAGAAAAGGAGGAAAAGAAGCAAGAAAAAAATACAGGAATATGAAATAAAATGTCAGAATAAATCCTGATATAACCCTTCTTATGATATTTGTAAATAAAAAAAAAATTAAAGGCACCATTTAAAAGACATAAACTCCCACGCTTCATATAAAAAAATTAAAATGAAACTAATAAGCCAGAAATATGTTCTCCCTTAGAGACTATCTTAAATGAATGTAAAAAAGTTGAAAGTAAATGAATGGAAAGGAATGTATCATAAAAATAAAAAAAGAAAGCCAAGTGGCAATTTTAATAACAGGCAAAATAGAATTAAATGAGAGAAATTCACAAGGGAAAAAGAAAGATGTTGTGGTCTGAAAAGGAACATCGATAAAAACTATATAATATCACAAACATAAGTACTTCTATCAACATAGCCTCGAAATAGATTAAAAAACAAAACAAAACAAAAAAACTTTCTGGACAAGTAGATAATTAACTATTGTAATTGGAAGTTTTACAGAGATATCTCAGAAACCAATGCATCAAGCAACTGAAAAATGAGAAAATATCTAGAAGATTTTAAAAGCACAATAAGCCTGAACAAATATAAACGTATACAACTTCTGGGAGGCAATATGAATATTTTCATGTATCTGCACAGTTAGGGCTTTCTAAGCAAAGGAAATTGACATGCTATAAACATACTGTCTCCTTTTTCTCTAGGCCCATATGCTTCTCAGATTCTGAGGGTGTTAGACTTGGAGCCATCTGCTCTCATTCAAAGGTTAATGAAACTTTTCTCCCTTAGAGACAAAAGCTTCAGGTAGGAACATTTCCCTTTCTCTTCTCATGGAGAATATCCTTGCATTAGAAAGATAAAGTTTTTCTTCCTCTCTCAGGAGAGGAGGGTGACAATTGTACAGCAATTTCTATACAAATCCCCAGATTCATAATTTGGGAGTTCCTCACCTCAAGTGCAAGAAACCTCCTCTTTGCCAATACATGGTGACATCTGCCTTCATCAGTCACCTTAACCCCAAAGAGGAAACATTGGGGGGGAGCCAATAGGGTTATTGTTGTAAGTGATAACTCTTTTCTGCTCTAGAAATCTTGTGTTTGCTTTCATGACAATATAAAGAAATACAGATATTAAAAGCTTATTAAGAACATTATACCTAGTAACAGATAATATATATTTTCTTTTTAATTTCTAAATCATAAAGAAAATCTCAATGAATTCCTGGGTTAATACACTGTGAAGGTTTCCAGCTGTCAGATGTACTTGGTAATCTCAGGAGAGGCTATGCAGTATGGGAGTGCTTTCTCTCCCTAACCTGAATGCTCTGAGCCCTTGCTGCCTTTGTAAGTTGTGTTCTCTCAGAACTACTTTCTCTGTAAGCTTAGGCAGGAAGAGGACATTGAACTTGCACTTGGAGCTAAACTGAACTCTTTCTCCCATTGTCCTGTATATGACCTCTACTAGTCTGGCTAAATCTCTCCAAATAACTCAAGGTGTGTCATAGTATTCCTTGATTAAATTAAATTTTCATTCATTTTAAAGAAGTCAGCACCATGTAAAGTAAGTACATAGTAGGCATTGTGTCAAGGAGTTTTGTCTTTATTTAGAGATATTAGGAAAACTCTCTTTCATTTTACTTGGATCCACAATCAACAGCCATGGAAGCAGCAGTCAAGAAATCAAAAGATGCATTGCATTGGACAAATCTGCTGGAAAGGACCTCTTCAAAGTGTTGAAGAGCAAAGATGTCACCCTGAAGACTAAGGTGCGCCTGGCCCAAGCCATGGTGTTTTCAATCACTTCATATGCATGTGAAAGCTAGACAATGAATAAGGAAGATCAAAGAAGAGTCGACGCCTTTGAATAGTGATGTTGGTGAAGAATATTGAGTATACCATGGATTACCAAAAGAAAGAACAAACCTGTTTGGAAGAAGTGCGGCCAGAATGCTCCTTAGAGGCAAGGACGGCAAGACTGCGTATTACATACTTTGGACATGTTGTCAGGAGGGATCAGTCCCTGGAGAAGGACATCATGCTTGACAGAGTACAGGGTCAGCAGAAAAGAGGAAGACCCTCAATGAGGTGAATTGACACAGTGGCTGCAACAATGAGCTCAAGCATAACAACGATTGTGAGGATGGCACAGTGTTTCGTTCTGTTGTGCATAGGGTCACTATGAGTCGGAACCGACTCGACGGCACCTAACAACAACAACAGGAAAACTCTTGAAGGGTTTTAAGCACATCACACTCAGCCTGAGAGAAGAGACCAGTGTGGATGTTGTTGTTAGATGCCATTGAGTCAATTATGACTCATAGCAACCCTATGCAAGACAAAACAAAACACTGCCCAGTCCTGCACCACCCTCACCATCTTTGTTATGTTTGAGTCCACTATTGCAGCCACTGTATCAATCCATCTTGTTGAGGGTCTTGCTCTTTTTCACTGACCTTCTACATCACCAAGCATGATGTCCTTCTCCAGGAACTGGTCCCTCCTGACAATATTCCAAAACACGTGAGACAAAGTCTCACCATCCTAGCTTCCAAGGGGTACTCTGGCCATCCTTCTTCCAAGACAGATTTGTTTGTTCTTCTGGCATACCATGGTCTATTCAATGTTCTTTGCCAACACCATAATTCAAAGGTATCAATTTTTCTTCATTCTTCCTTATTCGTTCTCCAGTTTTCACATGCATATGAATCAATTGAAAATATCATGGCTTTGGGTTTGGGTCAGGTGCGCTTTAGTCCGTAAAATAATATCTTTGCTTTCTAACCCTTTAAAGAGGTCTTTTGCAGGAGATTTGCCCAACGCAATAAGTCCTTTGATTTTCTCATGACTGCTTCCATGGACATATAATGTGGATCAAGTAAAATGAAATCCCTGACAACTTCAATCTTTTCTCCACTTTTCATGATGTTGCTTATTGGTCCAGTTGTGAGGATTTTTGTTTTCTTTATGTTGAGGTGTAATCCATACTGAAGGTTGTAGTTTTAATCTTCATCAGTAAGTGCTTCAAGTCCTCTTCAGTTTCAGCAAACAAGGTTGTGTTATCTGCAAATCACAGGTTGTTAATGAGTTTTCCACCAATTCTGATGCCTCATTCTTTTTCATATAGTCCAGCTTCTCAGATTATTTCCTCAGCATACAGATTGAATAAGTATAGTGAATGGATACAAACATGACACGCACCGTTTCTCACTTTAAGCCATGCAGTATCCCTTTGCTCTCTTCGAATGACTGCCTATTAGCATACGTACAGGTTCCTCATGAGTACAATTAATTGTTCTGGAATTCCCATTCTTTGCAGTGTTACACATAATTTGTTATGATACACACAGTCAAATGCTTTTGCATAGTCAATAAAACACAGAAAAATATCTTTCTGGTATTCTCTGCTTTCAGTCAAGATTCATCTGACATAGCAATGATATCCTTCATTTCACATCCTCTTCTGAGTCCAGCTTGAATTTCTGGCAAGTCCTTATCGATGCACTCATGCAACAATTTTTTAATTATCTTCAGCAAAATTTTACTTGCATGTGATATCAATGATATTGTCTGATAATTTCTGCATTCTGTTTGATCACCTTTCTTTGGAATGGGCACAAAATATGAACCTTTTCTAGTCAGTTGGCCAAATAGCTGTCTTCCAAATTTCTTGGCATAGACGAATGAGCACTTCCAGTGCTGCATCCCTTTGTTGAAACATCTCAATTGATGTGGAGAGTTTAAAAAAATAGAAATGATGAAACTTAATGGTAATTAAGATAAGAACATTTTTATATGTAAAAAATATAACAAATAACTTGGGGACTTCCAGCGCAGAAAAGTCCATTGTTATATAAGCCTTCCAGATCCCTGTGTCACCTAGGAGAACAGTAAATGGAAAGAAGCAAGAGGTGGAGAGTTGTCACATTAACTACCTAAAGGGCATGGAGTTACCTTCACTTGACAAGATTTATTTCTTCTGTGAAGCAGAAAAAAGGGCTTAAATGCTAAATTGAGTCCAGATATGGTTTTTTGGGGTTTATGGAGAAATAATGAACATTATAATTTTTGCACATGATATGTTGTCACTGTGAAAAATTCATATAGGCTAAATATATAAACTCTAATATCTTTTAACTATTCAAGTCAGAATCATCTTTACAATAGATAGCTACTCTAACGCAAAACAAACAGGAAGCAGGCTTTAAGTAGGATGAGTGTTGCATTATTAAACCAAAAAACCAAACCGTTACTGTCAGGCAATTCAAACTCATTTCAACCCTAGAGGACAGAGTAGAAGTGCCCCATAAGGTTTCCAAGGATCCCCTAGTAGATTTGAACTGCCAGCTTTTTGGTTAGCAGCTGTAGCTCTCAACCATCATGGGGCTAGCAGGGCTCCCTTATAGCACTCGATATATCAAACTGGTGATATTCATTGCTGTCAAGTTGATTCCAACTCAAAGAGACCCTATAAGATAAAGTAGAACTACCCCCATAGAGTTTTCAAGGAGTGGCTGGTGGATTTGAACTGCCAACCTTTTGGTTATCAGTCAAGCTCATAACCACTTTGCTACCAGGGCCCTAAACTGGTGATAGTTATTATAAATTTCAACCAGATTAACCTAATAAATGGCTATATGACAAGAATGTGATAGAAAATTTTGGAAGGTAACTATCTTTTAATATTAAGTGACTAAACAGCATCCTAATCACATGAAAAAGGAGTACGTTATCCTCTATCCTCAAATGTCTGACTTTTATTTATTCATTCACAGATTAAATACTTGTTGAGCATTAACTCTCTGCCAGATATCTGGGTTTCATTTATACTATACCTTTGAATAGTGGAAGGCAAAAGAATCTTAATTAAAACCCATAACAACTGTGTTTTACTAACAGAAGTATAAACCCATTGTCATCTAGTCAATTCTGACTCATAGGGAGCCTATGGAAAACCTGGTGGCGTAGTGGTTAAGTGCTAAGGCTGCTAACCCAAGGGTCGCAGTTTGAATCCACCAGGCGCTCCTTGGAAACTCTGTGGGGCAGTTTTACTCTGTTCTATAGGGTTGCTGTGAGCTGGAATCAACTCAATGGCACTGGGTTTGGTTTTGGTTTAGGGAGCCTATAGGACAGGGTAGGACTGCCCCATAGGGTTCCCAAGGCTATAAATCTTTACAGAAGCAGACTGTTGCACACTGCCACATCATTCTTCTGAGGAGCAGCTGGTGGGTTCCAACTGCTGAACTTTCAGTTAGCAGGTGAGCACTTAACTATACAGCCAGGGCTCTTAATAGAAACACAATAAAGGTGTTTTGACAAAAGTTTTACTCTGCCATTGTTGTTGTTCTTAGGTGCCGTCGAGTCAGTTCTGACTCATAGCGACCCTATGCACAACAGAACAAAACACTGCCCGGTCCTGCGCCATCCCCACAATCGTTGTTATGTCTGAGCTCATTGTTGCACCCACTGTGTCAATCCACCTTGTTGAGGGTCTTCCTCTTTTCTGCTGACCCTGTACTCTGCCAAGCATGATGTCCTTCTCCAGGGACTCATCCTTCCTAACAACATGTCCAAAGTATGTAAGACGCAGTCTCACCATCTTTCCCTCTAAGGAGCATTCCGGCTGTACTTCTTCTAAGACAGATTTGTTCGTTTTTTTGGCCATCCATGGTATATTCAATATTCTTCTCCAACACCACAATTCAAAGGCGTCAACTCTTCTTTGGTCTTCCTTATTCATTATCCAGCTTTCACATGCATATGATGTGACTGAAAATACCATGGCTTGGGTCAGGCGCACCTTAGTCTTCAGGGTGACATCTTTGCTCTTCAACACTTTGAAGAGGTCCTTTCCAGCAGATTTGGCCAATGCAATGCATCTTTTGATTTCTTGACTGCAGCTTCCTTGGCTGTTGATTGTGGATCCAAGTAAAATGAAATCCTTGACAACTTCAATCCTTTTCCCATTTATCATGATGTTGTTCATTGATTCAATTGTGAGGATTTTTGTTTTCTTTATGTTGAGGTGCAATCCATACTGAAGGCTGTGTCCTTTGATCTTCATTAGTAAGTGCTTCAAGTCCTCTTCACTTTCAGTAAGCAAGGTTGTGCCATCTGCATAACGCAGGTTGTTAATGAGTCTTCTTCCAATCCTGATGCCCCATTCTTCTTCATATAGTCCAGCTTCTCAAATTATTTGTTCAGCATACAGATTAAATACGTATGGTGAAAGAATACAACCCTGACACACACCTTTCCTGACTTTAAACCAATCGGTATCCCCTTGTTCTGTCCGAACGACTGCCTCTTGATCTATGTAAAGGTTCCTCATGAACACAATTAAGTGTTCTGGAATTCCCATTCTTTGCAGTGTTGTCTGTAGTTTGTTATGATCCACAGAGTCGAATGCCTTTGCATAGTCAATAAAACACAGGTAAACATCCTTCTGGTATTCTCTGCTTTCAGCCAGGATCCATCTGACATCAGCAATGATATCCCTGGTTCCACGTCCTCTTCTGAAATCAGCCTGAATTTCTGGCAGTTCCCCGTTGATATAATGGTGGAGCCGTTTTTGAATGATCTTCAGCAAAATTTTGCTTGCATGTGATATTAATGATATTGTTCTATAATTTCCACATTCGGTTGGATCGCCTTTCTTGGGAATAGGCATAAATATGGATCTCTTGCAGTCAGTTGGCCAGGAAGTTGTCTTCCATATTTCTTGCCATAGACCAGTGAGCACCACCAGTGCTGCATCTGTTTGTTGAAATATCTCAGTCGATATTCCATCAATTCCTGGAGCCTTGTTTTTCGCCAATGCCTTCAGAGCAGCTTGGACTTCTTCCTTCAGTACCATCGGTTCCTGATCATATGCCACCTCTTGAAATGGTTAAATATCGACTAATTCTTCTTGGTTTAATGGCTCTGTGTATTCCTTCCATCTTGTTTTGATGCTTTTGCATCTTTTAATATTTTCCGTATGGAATCCTTCAGTATTGCAACTAGAGGCTTGAATTTTTTCTTCAGTTCTTTCAGCTTGAGGAATGCCGAGCATGTTCTTCCCTTTTGGTTTTCCATCTCCAGCTCTTTGCACATGTCATTATAATACTTTACTTTGCCTTCTCAAGAAGCCCTTTGAAATCTTCTGTTCAGTTCTTTTACTTCATCAATTCTTCCTTTTGCTTTAGCTGCTCGACGCTCAAGAGCAAGTTTCAGAGTCTCCTCTGACATCCATCTTGGTCTTTTCTTTCTTTCCTGTCTTTTCAGTGACCTCTTGCTTTCTTCATGGATGATGTCCTTGATGTCATTCCACAACTCGTCTGGTCTTCAGTCACTAGTGTTCAATGCGTCAAATCTATTCTTGAGATGGTCTCTAAATTCAGATGGAATACACTCAAGGTCATATTTTGGCTCTCGTGGACTTGCTCTGATTTTCTTCAGTTTCAGCTTGAACTTGCATAGGAGCAATTGATGGTCTGTTCCACAGTAAGCCCCTGGCCTTGTTCTGACTGATGATATAGAGCTTTTCCATCATCTCTTTCCACAGATGTAGTCAATTTGATTTCTGTGTGTTCCATCTGGCAAGGTCCTGTCGCCGTTTATGTTGATGAAAGAAGGTATTTGCAATGAAGAAGTCATTGGTCTTGCAAAATTTTATCATTCGATCTCAGGCATCGTTTCTATCACCAAGGCCATATTTTCCAACTACTGATCCTTCTTCTTTGTTTCCAACTTTCGCATTCCAATCGCCAGTAATTATCAATGCATCTCGATTGTATGTTCGATCAATTTCAGACTGCAGCAGGTGATAAAAATCTTCTATTTCTTCATCTTTGGCCCTAGTGGTTGGTGCGTAAATTTGAATAATAGTCATATTAACCGGTCTTCCTTGTAGGCATATGGGTATTATCCTATCACTGACAGCGTTGTACTTCAAGATAGATCTCGAAACGTTCTTTTTGACGATGAATGCAACACCATTCCTCTTCGAGTTGTCATTCCCAGCATAGTAGACTGTATGATTGTCCGATTCAAAATGGCCAATATCAGTCCATTTCAGCTCACTAATGCCTAGGATATCAATGTTTATGCATTCCATTTGATTTTTGATGATTTCCAACTTTCCTAGATTCATACTTTTTACATTCCAGGTTCCGATTATTAATGGATGTTTGGAGCTGTTTCTTCTCATTTTGAGTCATGCCACATCAGCAAATGAAGGTACTGAGAGCTTTACTCCATCGATGTCATTAAGGTCGACTCTACTTTGAGGAGGCAGCTCTTCCCCAGTCATCTTTTGAGTGCCTTCCAACCTGGGGGCCTCATCTTCCAGCACTATATCAGACAATGTTCCACTGCTATTCATAAGGTTTTCACTGGCTTTTTTTTTTTTTTTTAATGCTTTTCAGAAGTAGACTGCTGGATACTTCTTCCTAATCTGTTTTAGTCTGGAAGCTCAGCTGAAAACTGTCCTCCATGGGTGACCCTGCTGTATCTGAATACAGGTGGCATAGCTTCCAGCATCACAGCAACACACAAGCCCCTACAGTACGACAAACTGACAGACACATGGGGGGAAGACTCTCTATATATTTATTTATACACTTTACTGATTTTGGTTCTCTAGGGAACCCAGCCTAAGATGCTCTCCCTTGAAGCGTTTGGTTCTGTTCAGGAAACTTCTTAGCTTTTGGTTTAGTCCAGTGGCACTGACATCCCCTGTATTGTATGATGTCTTTCCCTTCACCTGAAATAACTCTTGTCTATTTTTTTTTTTTTACTACCTAGTTAGTAAATTCCCCTCTCCCTCCATCCCTGCTCTTTAACCATCAAAGAATGTTTTCTTCTGTGTTAAACCTTTTCTTGAATTCTTATAATAGTGGTCTTATATGATATTTGTCCTTTTGAGACTAATTTAGCTCAGCATGATGTCTTCCTGATTATTCCGTGTTATGAGATGTTTCATGGATTAATCATTGTTCTTTATCACTGTATAGTATTCCATTGCATGAATATACCATAATTTATCCATTCATCTGTTGATGGGCATCTGGTTGTTTTCATCTTTTTGCTACTGTAAACAGTGCTGCAATGGACAAGGGTGTGCATATATCTATTCATGTGACAGCTCTTATTTCTCTCGGATATATTCCAAGGAGTGAGATTGCTGGATCGTATGGTACTTCTATTTCTGGCTTTTTAAGGAAGTGTCAAATTGATTTCCAAAGTGGTTGTACCGTTTGACATTCCCGCCAGCAGTAGATAAGTGTCCCAGTCTCTCCACAACCTCTCCAACATTTATTATTTTGTGTTTTTTTGAATTAATGCTAACCTTGTTGGTCTGACATGGTATCTCATTGTAATTTTGACTTGCATTTCTGTAATGGCTACTGACCATGAGCATTTCCTCATGTATCTGTTAGCTGCCTGAATGCCTTCTTTGGTGAAATACCTGTTCATATCCTTTGCCCATTTTTTAAATTTGGTTATTTGTCTTTCTGTGTTTTAAGTTTTGCAGTATCTTGTAGATTTTAGAGATTAGATAGATGTTGATCAGATGTGTTGTAGCCAAAAATTTTTTCCCAGTCTGTAGGTGGTCTTTTTACTCTTTTGGTGAAGTCTTTTGATAGCATAAGTGTTTGATTTTTAGGAGCTGCCAGTTATCTAGTCTCTCTTTTGATGTTTGTGTGTTGTTAGTTATGTTTTATATTCTGTTTATGTCATGTATTAGGGCTCCTATCATTGTCCCTATTTTTTCTTCCATGATCTTTATTGTTTTAGATTTTACATTTAGGTCTTTGATCCATTTTGAGTTAGTTTTTGTGCATGGTGCGAGGTATAGGTCTTTTTTCATGTTTTTGCTGATGGATATTCCAGTTACGCCAACACCATTTGTTAAAGAGATTGTCTTTTCCCCATTTAACAGACTCTGGGCTCCTGTCAAATATCAGCTGCTCTTAAGTGAGTGAAGTTATGTCTGAATTCTCAGTTCTGTTCTATTGGTTTATGTATCATTTGTTGTACCAGTACCAGGCTGCTTTGACTAATATGGCGGTATAATAAGTTCTAAAATCAGGTAGTGTGAGGCCTCCCACTTTGTTCTTCTTTTTCAGTAATAATTTACTTATCCAGGGCCTCTTCCCCTTCCATATGAAGTTGGTGATTTGTTTCTCCATCTCACTAAAAATTGTCATTGGAATTTGTATCAGGATTGCATTGTATCTGTGGATCGCTTTGGATAGTATAGATGTTTTCACAATGTTGGCTCTTCCTATCCATGAGCAAGGTCTTTTCTCCACTTCTGTTTTCCACTTTAGTTTCTTGCTGTAGCACCTTGTAGTTTTCTTTGTATAGGTCTTTTACATCTCTGGTTAGATTTTTTCCTAAGTATTTTATCTTCTTGAGGGCTATTGTAAATGGTATTGATTTGGTGATTTCCTCTTTGTTGGTATAGCGGAATACAACTGATTTTTGTATGTTTGTCTTGTATCAAACACATCAGTAGTTTTCTTGTGGATTCTTTGGGATTTTCTATGTATAAGATCATATCATCTACAAATAGGGATACTTTTACTTCTTCCTTACCAATTTGAATGCCCTTTATTTCTTTTTCTAGCCTAATTGCTCTGGCTAGGACCTCCAGCACAATGTCAAATAAGAGTGGTGATAAAGGGCATGCTTGTCTGGTTCCCGTTCTCAAGGGGAATGCTTTCAGACTCTCTCCATTTAGGATGATTTTGGCTGTTGGCTTTGTATAGCCCTTTATTATGTTGAGGGATTTCCCTTCTATTCCTATTTTGCTGAGAGTTTGTATCATAAATGGGTATCGGACTTTGTCAAATGCCTTTTCTGCATCAATTGACAAGATCATGTGGTTCTTGTCTTTTGTTTTATTTATATGATGGATTACATTGATTATTTTACTAATGTTAAACTGTCTCTGCATAACTGGCATGAATACCTTTTGGTCATAGTGAATTATTTTTTTGACATGTTGTTGAATTCTGTTGGCTAGAATTTTGTTGAGGATTTTTGCTTCTATGTTCATGAGGGATATTGGTCCATAATTTTCCTTTTTTGTTGTGTCTTTACCTGGGTTTGGTATCAGGGTTGTGCTGGCTGGCTTCGTAAAATGAGTTTGGGAGTATTCCATCCTTTTCTATGCTCTGAAATACCTTTAGTAGTGATGGTGTTAACTCTTTTCTGAAATTTTGGTAGAATTCTCTAGTGAAGCCTTCAGGGCCAGAACTTTTTCTTGTTAAGAGTTTTTTAATTACTTTTCAATCTCTTCTTTCGTCATATATTTATTTAGTTGTTCTACCTCTGTGTTAGTTTAGGTAGGTAGTGTGTTTTTAGAAATTTGTCCGTTTCCTCTAGGTTTTCAAATTTGTTGAAGTATAATTTTTCATAGTATTCTGTTAAGATTCTTTTCATTTCATTTGGGTCTGTTGTGACATCGTTCATCTCATTTCTTATTCAGGTTATTTGCTTCTGTTCCTGTTTTTTCTTCTGTCATTTTGGGCAACGATTTATCGATTTTGTTAATCTTTTCAAAGAACCAGTTTTTGGTCTCGTTAACCCTTTCAATTGTTTTTCTATTCCCCATTTCATTTAATTCTGCTCTAATTTTTATTATTCCCTTTCTTCTGGTGCCCAAGGGCTTCTTTTGCTGCTCTCTTTCTACTTGTTTGAGTTGTAGGGCTAATGTTTCGATTTTGGCCCTTGCTTCTTTTTGGATATGTGGGTTTATTGCTATAAATTGACCTCTGAGCACTGCTTTATGCTGTGTCCCAAAGGTTCTGATGTTTTTTATTCTCATTTGATTCTATGAATATCTTTATTCTGTCCTTAATTTCTTCTGTAACTCAGTAGTTTTTGAGCAAAGTTTTGTTCAGTTTCCATATATTTGATTTTTTTCCTTGCTTTTTCTGTTACTGATTTATACTTTGACGGCTTTATGATCAGAATAGCTGCTTTGTAATATTTCGATGTTCTGTTAAGGCTTGCTTTGTGGCCTAATATGTGGTCTATTCTGGAGAATGTTCCATGTGTTGGAAAAGAAAGTTCATTTAGCTGCTGTTGGGTGGAGTGTTCTATATATGTCTATGATATCACACTGGTTGATTGTGGCATTTAGGTCTTCTGTGTCTTTACTCAGCTTCTTTCTGGATATTCTGTCCTTCACCGAAAGTGGTATGTTGAAGTCTCCTACTATTATTGTGGAACTGTTTCTCTTTTCAGTGCTGTGAGAGTTTGTTTTATGTATTTTGGAGCCCTGTCTGTTGGGTGGGTAAATATTAATTATGTTTTTGTCTTCCTGGTGTATTGGCAGAAACCCTGGTGGTGTCGTGGTTAAGTGCTACGGCTGTTAACCAAGAGGTCGGCAGTTCAAATCTGCCAGGCGCTCTTTGGAAACTCTATGGGGCAATTTCTACTTTGTCTTATAGGGTCACTATGAGTCGGAATTGACTGCACAGCAGTGAGTTTGGTTTTGGTTTGGTGTATTGACCTTTTAATTATTATATAGTGTCCTTCCTTATCCTTTGTGGTGGATTTTGTTTTAAAGTCTATTTTGTAAGAGATTAATATTGCCACTCACGCTCTTTTTTGGTTATTGTTTACTTGATATATATTGTTGCCATCCTTTCATTTTTAGTTTGTGTCTTTAAGTCTAAGGTGTGACTCTTGTACGCAGCATAGAGACAGATTGTGTTTTTTTTTTTTTTAAATCCATTCTGCCACTCTCTGTCTCTTTATTGGTGCATTTAGTCCATTTGCATTCAGCATAATTATTGATAGGTATGAGTTTAGTTTTATGAGTTTAGTGCTGTCATTTTGATGTATTCATGCCTGTGTGTTGTTGACAGCTTCTTTCTTCCACTGAATTTTCTGTGCCGAGCCATTTTTATGTATTTTGTTTTTATCTTTTTCATTGTTGATTTCGTATTTGGTGAGCCTTTATGTTTTTCTTGTTTTTTATTCTGATGTGTATGGTAGTTAGTTTCCTTTGTGATTACCTTGATATTTACCTCTATTTTTCTAAGTTTAACCCAATCTGTTTTTCTTTATATCGCCTTGATTTCCTCTCCATATGAAAGATCCATGACTATATTATGCAGTCTCTTTTTTTAATATTGTCATCTTTTACGTATTGCCCTCTCCATTTCCCTATTTTCAGTGTTTTAGCTTTGTGACTTCCCTACCTGTGTTGATATCTGGTTGTCTTGTCCTGTGTTCTAGTCTTGATTTGTTATCTGGTGTTATTGATTTTCTAACTGGAGGACCCCTTTAGTATTTCTTGTAATTTGCATTTGGTTTTTACAAATTCCCTAAACTTTTGTTTATATGATAATGCCTTAATATTGCCATCATATTTGAGAGAGAGTTTTGCTGGATATATAATTTTTGGCTGGCAATTTTTTTTCTTCAAGGTTTTATATATGTCATTCCCTTGTCTTTTTGCCTGTATGGTTTCTACTGAGTAGTCTGAGCTTAGTCTTACTGGCTCTCCTTTGTAGGTGACTTTTTGTTTATCCCTAGCCACTCTTAAAATTCTCTTTGTCTTTGGTTTTGGCAAGTTTGACTATAATATGTCTTGGTGACTTTCTTTTGGGATCTACCTTGTGCGGGGTTCAATGAGCTTCTCAGATATCTCCTCATATTTCACTGTATCAGGAAAGTTTTCTGCTAACAAATCTTCAACATTTGTCTGTATTTTCTGTTATTCCTCCTGTTCTGCTACTCTAACCACCCACAGGTTATTCCTCTTGATAGAGTCCCACATAATTCTTAGGGTTTCTTCACTTTTTTAAATCATTTTATCCGATTTTTCCTTATATAAGTTAGTGTGAAGTGCTTTATTTTCAATTCAGTAATTCTGACTTCCATTGCCTCGATTCTGCTCCTATGACTTTGTATTTTGTTGTCTAATTCTGAAATTTTATTGTTAATCTTTCAGATTTCTGTTTGCTGTCTCTCTGTGGATTCTTGCAGCCTCTTAAATTTGTCATAATGCTCTTGTATAACCTTCTTAAGTTCCTCTATTGCTTTATCTCTGTGTTTCTTGGCTTGTTCTGTGTTTTGCCTGATCTCCTTTCCAAACTCTTGAAGAGCTCTGAATATTAATCTCTTGAATTCTACCTCCGATAATTCCAAGTTATTTTCCTCCAGAAGTTTTCTTGGTTTTTTGTTTTGATGGCTTGCTGAAGCCATCATGGTCTGCCTTTTTATGTGAGTTGATACTGACTGTATTCTCTGAGCCATCAATTAGTTACTGTATTTATTTATTTTATGTTTGCTTACTGTGTCCTGGAAACCCTGGTGACGTAGTGGATAAGTGCTACAGCTGTTAACCAAAAGGTCGGCAGTTCAAATCTGCCAGGTGCTCCTTGAAAACTTTATCAGGCAGTTCTACTCTGTCCTATAGGGTCACTATGAGTCAGAATTGACTCAATGGCAGTGGGCTTGGCTTTTTGTTTGTTTGTTTGTTTGTTTACTGTGTCCTAGATTCTTGCTTTGTTTTGTTCTGTTATGTCCAAATAGGCTGTTTGTGTGAGCTATTTTGATTATTAGTAACTTTGAAGCTCTCATGTCCTGTAACCAGGCGGTTAGAGCTGTTACTAGGTATGTAAGCCCAGGAGTCCTTTTACTTTTGTTGTGTGGATTCAGCTCAAGTATCCAGGTGATCAGTCATCAAGTGTGTGGTGCAAGCTTTCACTTACATTCCTAGACAGGCAGGGCTGATTAGAGTACGCACAGATATCTGGCTGGAGTAGGGGGTCACGTGCTGAGCAAGGCAGGAGGTTGACGGCTGCCCCTGAGTGTCTGAGTGGAAGGCATGTCCCTGTTCCCTAGAGTATGTAGGTGGGTGGGTTTTGCAGCTGGATTATGGGCACCCAATGCTGTTGGCTGTAAGACCTGGGAGGCACCACTTATTCTTGGACTGTCGTCATGGGTAGTTAAGTGAGATGAACGGAGCCACCAGTCCTTGAGTCCCTGATGTGGGTAGATGAGGACCCTGCTTAATGGGCAGGATGGTGTCAAATGTCGTGAATCTGCCACCTTCTCTTATAGCTGGTGCAATTGAAAATAGGCTTCAGGTGTATAGCCTGTTGAATTGTGTTAATGAGGACATACGCTGTTGAAATGGGTCCACACAGGTCCATCAGGGCTGAAAAGCATTCAAAGTCCATGGACCCCCTATGCCTGTGCCTAGGCAAAGGGGCTGTGTCTGCCCTGAGTTCCCAGCTTAGGGGAGCTGGCACATTATATTTTCCTGTTTGTTAATTTGTTCCCTCTTCAAAGCCAGGAGAACAGTTCAGGGCACGTGACTGGTCCTACTTCTGGCACAGGGGGCGCAGCAATCACTGAAACTGGACCGGGACCTGGAGCAGAGCAGGAAGCCAGCAGGTACACGGGAAAGAGCTACTTCTTGATCCTCACGATGGGTCAGGTGCTTATACTTATCTTTCACTGATTGAGCACTGCTTTTTGCTTGTTCTGGATGCTTAAGCAGACTGTCCACACCTCAGTCTCTGTCAATATGGAAAATGCATCCCAAGTGCCACTGCTTGCCTCCCCCAATGTGTACCAGCCAATCCAGCCTGCAGGGTGCCAGTGCCGCCCAGGTCAGTTCTGGCAACTTCTCACTGCTTCTGAACTGTGTCTCACTCCCCCTGCCACTCAGTCCAATTCCTCAACTTTGTCTTTGATCTTCAGGGCTCCTAAATTGTCATTTATAATCAATTTTGGGTCTTTGTTGTAAGAAGGACCACAGGAAGCATCTGCCTACCCCACCATCTTGGCCCTGCTCCCTCAAATCTATTCTTGACATGGACTCTAAATTCAGGTGGGATATATTTAAGGTTGTTCTTTGGTTGTCATGGACTTGTTCTAATTTTCTTCAGCATCAACTTGAATTTGCATATGAGCAATTTGTGGTCTGTTCCACAGTCAGACCCTAGCCTTGTTCTGACTAATGATATTGAGTGTTTTCATCATCTCCTTATGCGTATGTAGTCAATTTGATTCCTGTGTATTCTATCCAGCAAGGCCCACATGTACAGTCACTGTTTATGTTGTTGAAGAAAAGGTATTTGCAATGAAGACATTGTTGGCCTTGCAAAATTCTATCACATGATCTCCAGCATCATTTCTACCATCAAGGCCACATTTTCCAACTACAGATCCTCCTTCTTTGTTTCCAACTTTCACATTCCAATCACTGGTAATTATCAATGCATCTTGATTTCATGTTCAATCAATTTCAAACTGCAGAAGTAGGTAAAAAAAACTTCAGTTTTTTCATCTTTGATCTTCGTGGTAACTTAGAGCTAGCAAATTAACCCAAAGATGTAGTTGTCAACTACTTTTAGAAGGTTGTTTGAGAAGTTAATAAACAATAAGAAACTTCTGTCCAGAAAACTGCAAAATTGCACGTACACAATTTTTCATAAAATTTTGTAGGTAGAGAGATTTCTGTACTCCCAAAAGCCTATCCATGGACCGTACTTAGGAAGATCTGACTGAGGATATGAAGTGAAAAGTTGCTTGTACGTCTGATTATGCTAAGGGAACTTCATTTGCTTATCTCACCCAATAAGCAAATGTAGCTTCATACAGGCTAAAATAATTATAACAGGGGCAGCAGAGTTAATACATCAATAATTCATGTCACTTTTCTCACAAAAGACATAAATTTAGACAAAGAAAGGAATTGACATAGCATAGAAGTTTCCACAAGAATGGTAATGAAAATCTTCCTCAAAAATGTTTGCATTGTAGGGCAAGTTCATTGAAGCTTCATAGACACATTCAAACTCCCTGAGGGACCAAATTACTACACTGAGGGCCATAGGGACCATGGTCTCAGGGAACATTTAGTTCAATTGGCATAACATAGTTTATGAAGAAAATGGTCTACATCCTACTCTGGTGTGTAGTATATGGAGTCTTAAAAACTTTTGAGCAGCCACCTAAAATATTCCACTGGTTCCACCCCTTCTGGAGCAAGGAGAAGGAAACCAAAGACACAAGGGAAAGGTTAGTCCAAAGGGCTAATGGACCACAACTACTACAGTCTCCACAAGACTAAATCCAGCACAACTAGATGGTACCTGGCTACCATCACCAACTGCTCTGATAGGGATCACAATAGAGGGTCCCAGACAGAGCTGGAGAAAAATGTAAAAGAAAATTCTAACTCACAAAAAAAGACCATACTTACTGGTCTTACAGAGGCTGGAGAAACCCTGAGAGTATAGCCCTGGACACACTTTTAACTCAGTATTGAAGTCACTCCTGAGGTACACTCTTCAGCCAGAGATTAAACAGGCCCATAAAACAAACAATAGTACAGGTAGCTCAACCACATAACTAAAATTAACTAGCTGCCTGTACTATTGTACATGAGACTAAATGGGCACACCAGCTCAGGGGCAAGGACAAGAAAGCAGGAGAGGTCAGAAAAGCTAGATGAATGGAAATGAGGAAAGCAAGATCAAGAAAAGTATAGCATTGGCTTGGCAAGGTTGGCAACCAGTGTCACAAAACAATATGTGTATTGATTGTTTAATGAGAAACTAATTTGCTCTGTCAGTATTCATCTAAAGCACAATAAAAAAAGAAAAAAAAAGGTTTGCATTGTATATTGAAGAATATAAAAAATAATGCCATCAAAATGTAAGAGGAGTAGAAAAATAGAAAATCTTTAGTTTACTTTAAATCATTACCAAAAATTTTTAAAGTTCAAATTACATAAACCCTTTTTTTAAGAGGAAAGTGATAACAATATTCAAAAATAGTAATTTAAGAAATTGCAAGCCCTTTACCTGAGCATTAACACTTTACTGTCTGATGGAAACCAGGACAAGAGCCAGAATATTTGGGAAGCCATTTCAGATGGCTTTTGTATTGAGTTCAAGAGGACTACAGAGGTTTTACCAAAGGGAGACAACTAAAAATTATGATACACACAGTGAATATGAATGTTGGAAATCAAATTAAAGTTCTAAACTATTACCTGTGCATGAATCCCAGCTACAATATTCATGACCATTGGTCACACTACCTCTAGTTGAACTTCCCAAATGTTTGATAAAATCAACATGGCAGCACATTTTATTTTCCAGGCAGTTCTTATTGCTAAAAGTCATTCGTACATTGAGCTAAAAGCTGTTTTCACGTAACTTCTATCCATTAGTCCTGATCCTTTCCTTTGGAGCCACAAATAAATCCTTTTTATCTCTACCCCGTTTTAGAACATTAGGTTTTCTAAGCGGTCTTTTTTTCAGGCCAACCTTTTTTAGATCTTCTCCCCATTTTTCATAAATCACTGTTGTCAGTACCTTTCCCATTCTGCAATCTTATGAACTCCGGTATATGAAAGTCCATTAAAGTGAGTACCTAGAACTGCACACAATAGTTCAGAGATGATCTAGCCTGAAAAGTAAAAATGAAAAAGACAAAAACATTAACCTAAAATATGAATCCATAAAAGGCAGAAAGCAAGCATAGTATGTGCTTAATAAATATTTATTAAATAAGGCACACTACTAATTCCTATTGATTTTGAAACAAGATTTTCCCACATGAAATGAAGTAATGACATGTCTTTCTAGTCCTAAGGTTTTTTAAAAGTTAAATGTAAACCAGTTTATTTTAGGTAAATTTCATTTTGTTAGATACAGAACAGCTTTGCAGACTATAGAGATCATTCTGGATGCTGATTCTGCCACTCAGTATCTTTGTTACACTCCTAGATTCATGCTGTCTTCAACTTAGTAAGAATTACCTCTATGTCAACATTCAAAGCAATGATAAAAATATTAAACCCAACAGCATACTGAGACACCACCAGAGATCTATTTCCTGCAGGCTAACAGTGATCTAATCAGTAGGACTCTTCAGGTATAGTAGTTCCACTGATTAAGAATTCACTGAACTTATTAACAGCTACATGCATCTTTTTCCACAATATATAATAATTAAAAAAAAGTCAAGTTGTTACTGACATCCAATTTTGCTATATATGCAGCCTTCTCTTGTTCTAACATTTTCGTTACCATATCACAAAATGAAATGTATTCTATCTAAGTGTTCCTTCTTAGTAAATGCACCCTATCCCTTAGAGTTATCCCCTCTCTAAATATCTAAATACTCACATGTTTTTTGTTTTTTGTTTTTTTGCTGTTGTTTTTAATTTGTCTTCAAGTGACATTCAAACTTGCTGGGATAAATCTTGATTTCTTTTTGAAAATTAAGGTAGCATCTCCTGGTTTCCAATATTCTTGCTTTGACAAATCAAGGATTTTTAATGTTCTGTAACCAGAATATATATTTTCTTTTACATTTCCCTCTCTAGAGCTGGCTGGATACTGAGGGTATCTACTAAAACTGATAGTATTAATGTTAAGTCTTATTCCTTCTGAAAAATGCCTTTTAATACTCTTGTGTCCCATAACAGACTCTGATAAAAATAAAAACGTGTTCAAACAGAATCCTTTAAATGATATTGCTTATCTGGTTTTGCACATATAGGTAGAATCCCCCAAACACAGTATCCAGATCAAATAATCTTGAAAAGTTTCTCTAACTGTGGACTCCTTAAAGATGGCAAAATAAATAATTGGGAATGATTTAACCTACCATCTATAATTATAATTATATATATATATATATATATGTAACAAAAAAAAACAAACCCTTTGTCTTTGAGTCGATACTGACTCTTGGGGATCCTATAGGACAGAGTAGAACTGCTCCATAGAGTTTCCAAAGAATGCCTGGTGGATTTGAACTACCAACCTTTTGTGTAGCAGACATAACTCTTAACCACTATGATACCAGGGTTTACATACACACACATATATATATACACACACACACATATAATTTATTAAGCTTATACACAACAAATAATACAGGAATTCTAATACCAAGATTCAACTTCTCTTCACAATGGTATTATTAAGAACTTTTAATAATTAAGAGTAAGGGAATAGTCTGGTCTACTGTAAATTCTCTTATCCCAATGTCTTCTTTCCCAGTGTGTCTGGGTCGTGATGTTATACTTCTGATTCATGTCCTTTATTATTAATTTTTATTTGTAATACCTTAAAGTTCATCCTTCAAGCACTGACTTTTTATCATTTGATCACTTCATTTGCTCATTAATTCATGTAATATTTATTAAGCATCTGCTCCTAGTGGGCACTGTTCTACGCTTTAAGAACAGTGGTAAACGAAAAAGTCAAATTCCCCTCTTGACCAAGACTATATTTTGGAGAGGAGTTTGCCTTTTATTTTCATCATCGTATTCTCCAACAGTGATAAGTGCCACAAAGAAATAAACACAATAAAGAAGTAGACGGCAGAGGGGAGGGAGAATATTTAGCCAGGCTGGTCAAAGAAGATCACTTGAAGAGATGGCATTTGAGCTGAGAACTGAATGAGGCGAAGAAAACAACACTATAAAAACCTGTAGGAAGAAGATTATAGACAAAGGGAAGTGCAAGTTAAAAGGCCTTGGAAGCAAGTTTGGCTTGTTTGAAGAGAGGAAAGAAAAGCAGTGCATGTGGAGAATACTGTAAATGAAAGTGAGCAAAAAGAAGTGTCCAGAGTATGTAAAGTCCTATAGACTATATTATACTAGAGGGTCATGATTTAAGCATTAATAGAGCACTCTGAAAGCTTGGTGGAGAATTCCCTATAGAAGAATACAAGAAAGTTTGGAGGCTTGGATGGGTGTAGAATGGTAGAGAGAAGGAACCACACTTGGGATGTTTCTGGTGGTGGTGTTAGCTTGATGATGAATGAGTTATGGAATATGAGGAAAATGGAGAGTTCAAGAATGCTGCCTAAGTGCTTGAAATAAGTAACTTAGTGGCTGTATGCCATGATAGAGATAGTGGAAATTTAGGTTTGGAAGTGTGGTGAGAAACCAAGAGACCTATACTGAATATATTTAAATTTCACATCCTAATTGGAGCCCTAGTGGCATAGTGGTTAGACATTTGTCTGCTAACCAAAAGGTTGGCAGTTTGAATCTGCTAGCTGCTTTCTGGAAACCCTATGAGGCATCTCTACTCTGTCCTATAGGGTCCCTATGAGTCAGGAGTGACTTGACGGCAATGGGTTTGCCTTTTGGTTTTATCCTAATTAGATACAGGTAAATAGTTCAAATAGAATATGAGTTCAAGAGAAGATATGAAGCCTGGACATACACATTTGAGAAACATCAAAACATAAATGATACTTTAAGTCACATGACTGCATGAAATCAGGTAGGAAGAGAATTCAATTAAAAAAGAATTAAAAAAAAAAAAACCTTAAAACTGAGAGGGCAAAGGAGGAGGAACCAGCAAAAGACACTGAGAAGGTGAGTGGCAGTAGGGTAGGAGGAACTCACAGACTATGGTACCCCAAGGCCTAGAGAGACGATATTTCAAGAAGAAAAAGTTTGAGGTCAACTGATAAAGCTGGTAAGAGGCCAAGCAAGATGAGGACTGAGAATTGAGCAGTGTTAAGTTGGAGATGAGAGGTGATCATAACGGGTTGTTTCAGGGAGTAAAGGAATAAGAATCAGAGAGGAGTGGGTTATGAAGAGAACAGTTGGGAAGGAGTGGAGGCAGTGAGTGTTGCTTTATCCTGATTAGCTCCACAAAATGATGGCTGTAAATGTGGGCTCATCTGGGACTTTCCTTGCAGCTTAGTTCTTTCTGTACATCATTTATCTACTGGATTAAAGAAGAGGGATTTAAGCCATGTTTATACAGGAAGTGTTACTTCCTGGATAGATTCTGAAATGAATATTAAGGTGTCTTTCTCAAAAACATGTATATCTTGTTACAGCTTATACAGAGCCCCCCTGCCCCCCCCCCCCAAAAAAAACATCTTTTCTCATCTTTAAAGGAATAGCTCAGGAGCATGATTTGAATATATTTTTGTTTATTATAAAGGGTGCTACATAAATAAGTTATCTAACTCTCAATCACTTGGCTGCTAATTATTGAACCATATGAATATAATATTCAAACACCTACAAGGAAGAGCAGTTAATATGACTATTATTCAAATTTACACACCAACTGCTAAGGCCAAAGATGAAGAAATCAAGATTTTTACCAACTTCTGCACTCTGAAATTGATCAAACATGCAATCAAGATGCATTGATAATTACTGGTGATTGAAATGCGAAAGTATGAAACAAAGAAAAGGTTGGTAGTTAGAAAATATGGCCTTGGTGATAGAAATGGACAACAGAGATCGTATGATAGAATTTTGCAAGACCAACAACGTCTTCACTGCAAAAACCTTTTTTCAGCAACATAAACTGCTACTATACACATGGGCCTCACCAGATGTAATACACAGGAATCAAATCGACTACATCTGTGGAAAGAGACAATGGAAAAGCTCAATATCATCAGTTAGAAAAAGGCCAGTGGCCAACTGTGGAACAGACTGTCAACTACTCATATGTAAGTTCAAATTGAAGTTGAAGAAAATTAGAACAAGTCCAAGAAAGCCAAAGTACATCCTTGACGGTAACCCACCTGAATTTAGAGACCATCTCAAGAATAGGTTTGACGCATTGAACACTAACTACTGAAGACCAGATGAGTTGTGACCTAACATCAAGGACATTATATATGAAGAAAGAGGTCATTAAAAAGACAGGAAAGAAAAGACCAAAGTGGATGTGAGAAGAGACTCTGAAACTAGCTCTTGAATGTCGAGTAGCTAAAGTAAAAGGAAGAAATAATGAATTAAAAGAGCTGAACAAAAGATTTCAAAAGGCAGCTCGAGAAGACAAAGTAAAGTGTTATCATTACATGTGCAAAGGGATGGAGACAGAAAACCGAAAGAGAAGAACATGCTTGGCATGTCTCATGCTGAAAGAGCTGAAGAAAAAATTCAAGCCTTGAGTTGCAATACTGAAGGATTCTATGGGGGAAAGTATTAAACAACACAGGAAGCATCAAAAGAAGATGGAAGGAATACACAGAGTCATTATACCAAAAAGAATTAGTCGATGTTCAACCATTTCAAGGGGTAGCATAGGATCAGGAACCATGGTACTAAAGGAAGAAGTCCAAGCTGCATTGAAGGCATTGGCAGAAACAAGCCTCCAGGAATTGATGGAATATCACTTGAGATGTTTCAACAAATGGATGCAGTGCTGCAACTGTACACTTGTCTATGCCAAGAAATTTGGAAGACAGCTACCTCGCCAACTGACTGGAAGAGATCCATATCTATGCCTATTCCCAAGAAAGGTGATTCAACCTAATGCAGAAATTATCAAACAATATCATTAATATCACATGTAAGTAAAATTTTGCTGAAGATCATTCAAAAGCAGCTACAGCAGTATAGCGACAGGGAACTGCCAGAAATTCAAGCCAGATTCGGAAGAGGACGTGGAACCAGTGATATCATTGTTGACGTCAGGTGGATCCTGGCTGAAAGCAGAGAATACCAGAAAGATATTTACCTGTGTTTTATTGACTATGCAAAGACATTAGACTGTGTGGATCATAACAAATTATAGAAAACATTGCAAAGAATGGAAATTCCAGAACACATAATTGTGCTTCTAAGGAATCTGTACGTAGATCAAGAGGCAGTCGTTCAGTCAGAACAAGGGGATACTGCATGGCTAAAAGTCAGGAGAGGTGTGCATCAGGGTTATATCCTTTCACCATACCTATTCAATCTATAGGCTAAGCAAATAATCTGAGAAGCTGGATTCTATGAAGAAAAATGGGGCATCAAGATTGAAGGAAGACTCATTAATAACCTGCATTACGCTGATGACACAACGTTGCTTACTGAAAGTGAAGACAACTTGAAGCACTTACTGATGAAGATCAAAACTGTAGCCTTCTGTATGGATTATACCTCTACATGAAGAAAACAAAAATCCTCACCAGTGCACCAATAAGCGATATCATGATAAATGGAGAAAAGATTGAAGTTATCAAGGATTTTGTTTCACTTGGATCCACAATCAACAACCGTGGAAGCAGCAGTCAAGATATCAAAAGATGCATTCCATTCAGCAAATCTGCTGCTAAAGACTTCTTTAAAGTGTCAAAAAGCAAAGATGTCACCTTGAAGACTAAGGTGCACCTCACCCAAGCCATGGTGTTTTCAATCACTTCATATACATATGAAAGCCGGCCAATAAATAAGGAAGACCAAGAAGAATTGATGCCTTTGAATTGTGGTTTTGGCAAAGATCATTGAACATAACATGGACTGCCTAAAGAACAAACAAATCTGGTTTGGTAGAAATACAACCAGAATGCTCCTTAGAAGCAAGGATGGCGAGACTACATCTCACATACTTTGGACATGCTACCAGGAGGGATCACTCCCTGGAGAAGGACATCATGCTTGGTAAAGTAGAGGGTCAGCAAAAAAGAAGAAGATCCTCAACAAGATGGATTGACATAGTGGCTGCAACAATGGGCTCAAGCCTAACAATTGTGAGTATAGCACAGGACCTGGCAGTTTTTCATTCTGTTGTGTCATTATGAGTTGGAACTGACTTGATGGCACCTAACAAAACAACAACTTTTTTTATTTTACTTATGTTTTATCTAGCTAAATATTTTCCATTATAGACAATAGATACCAAACAAAGACAAAAACAGGTTCTTCAAATATAGTAGCACATCTAACAGTTAAATTCTCTTAGATACTAATAATGATTTGAAAACAACTAGAAAGTAGGTTTAACTGCTTTAATATGAGAGGTGAGGTTGTGAAGAAACTGCCGGTTCAGCAGTTATCTGGGATGAGCCCCAGATGTTTTATACGTGCAATGAAATCTTTTTTTTTCACTTATATTTTTCACAAACTTCTTTATTTTTTTCTCTAAAAATTATGTTCAACTAGTATTACCCTAAAAAGCAATCTTACCCTGTGTTTGTTACTTTCTTAATAATATATTCTTGAGTCCCCTGAAAGCAAATAAACTATAGTATTTGAGTTACAAAATAGTTGAATATATATGAAGGGAAAAGTGAATATAGCAGGGCTAATTTTTGCAGGTCCCTTGTGAATTATTAACAGTATTTTACATATTTATTAAGCATCTACTATGTCATAGGCACCAGGTAAGCCATGTTGGATGCAGAGACAAATAAGCCCAGTTTTTATCCAAAAGGAAATCACAGTCTAGTGGAGAAAGCAAACACAACTACTATAGAGAGAGAGAGAATGCCAGGTGTAAAGATAGAGATATAATGCCAGCAAGAGAGCAAGAAAAAAACAGGCAAAGGGTGTTTCAGTAAGTTGCAGCACCATAAGCAAAAGTACAAAGGCATGAGACAAGATGGCACATTCAGGAGGCTTACTAAAGTTTCTGCACACCTAGAGAATTGTATGGATGTACAGGTGGCAGGAAACAAGGCTGTGATCAAATTCCAGGGTGCCTCATGCACAATGCTAAGAAATTTGGATTAGTTGCTGTAATAAGAAAAAAGAAAAGGAGGAGAAAGAAAAGGATAAAAACAAGAAAGAAGAAGAAAAAGTAAAATATAGATACATAGATATATATATTTGTTTCAAGATTCATGTTTTATCTCGTCTCCAATCCTTTAAACAGCCTACAAGTTCAGTATTATCTCCCTACGTGTCAAATGAGAACACTGGTGAAAAATAAAGTTACACATGCATGATTGCCATGCTTAAAAAAAAAAAAAAAATTTTTTTTTTTTTTTTACCCAGCAAAAAATCTGACTGAGTGAGCCCTGAACCCTGGACTTTATGACATGCCTTTCACAGAGACCACACAACTGATCCCTTAAAGAAATTTTAGAAACATGTGGATATGATCACATTTATATTTTAGCAAAAATACTGGCAGCAATGTAGAGAATGGATTAAAAAGAGGAAAGATAAAAGACAGAAATATTAAAGGAATATTATAAAACTACCAGAGAAAAGTGATTGCTTAAATTGACAACTTTTTTTAGTAGAAGTGGAAAGAAATAAGTGAATTTGAGATACGTATACGCTTGGTAACTGACTGACACTGTGTGGAAACGGATGAGTGAATGGAAGAAGTTCAGGTTTATTTCCAAATTGCTAGCCTAAGGAACTGATCATATAGTATCAATAACCAAGAAAGAGAAATCTTGAATGACAAGAATAATTCGGCGATGCAGAGCAATGAGGAATTTAATTAGGAATCCCTCTAGTTTGAATGTGTTTGAGGGAAATAATGGCCAGAAGACTTTTGACCAAAAAGGAACAGAACTCTCACAAGAAATTAAAACTGAAGATATGCATTTGCAAGTTCTGAGTATGCAGATATTATTTTAAGCCATTGTCTTAGTCATCCTTTACATTGGATCAGGGAGGTGACTTGAGCAAGGGCGTTACATCCCACGCTAATTCTCTTTAACCACAGGCAGAGATTATGATTTATAACACATAGGAAAATCACAAAATGGAGGACAACCACATAATACTGGGAAGCATGGCCCAACCAAGTTGACACATATTTTGGGGGATGCAATTCAATCCATGACATTCCACCCTTTGGTCCCCAAAAATTTATGTCTTTGCCACACGTAAAACATATTCACTAATCATATCATAGCAAAAGTCTTAAATCAACACCAGATCCAAAATCCAAAAATTCCTCTTCATCTGTGAAATCTAGAATACAAGTTATCTGTTTCCAAAGTACAAAGGCAGAACAGGCACAAGCTGGACATTTCCATTACAAATAGGAGTATTTGGAGGGAAAGAAGGAACAACAGGCACCAAGCAAGTCAGCAGAATACATTACATTAGCCCGCAAGGCTTTGAAAATAATCCTCTTTTTTCTGAGAACATTTACACAGTAGCCCTGTCCTCCAGATGCTAGTATTGGCCACACTCTCCAGATTCTGAATGAAGGCCCCTTGGCCCTGGGCTTCAGCTCTACCTTCCAGGCCCACTGGGATGGCAACTCCGCTCCCTTGGCTTTAGACGCACCATTCACCTAATCCACCTGAGTGGCCACTCCACCCTTAGAAACACCAGAGGTCATGGCCTCTTTTGAGACTGAGGCAACTTGGCTTCCTGTATTCCTTGTCTCTTCAGCTTCTGCTTCCTGCTTCCTTGTCCTCTAGGCCCTTGGGCTTCAAGCACACATCTGCCCTGCTGGGACAAGTATTCCAAAGCTCAGTAGCTCCACCAATAAGTGCCTGGAGGCACCCTTCTCTGCTGGGAAGTCTCCTACACACAAGCACTCCGCTCTCTTGCTACATGAGTTGGCTCCAGTGCTATCTGGCACTGGTATCCTGGTTCTGCTACTGCCAGTTCACTGCTGCTTCTGGTTCTCTGCTGCTGTTTCTCACCATTTGAGCCCTCTCTGGTGTTAATGGTTCTCCTCACTTCCTTCTGAGTCTTCTATCCATTCACAGTTTCAAAACTGCTTCCACATTTTAGGCTTCTGTTAGGGCAGAACCCCCTTCTTTCAGTACCAAATTTTGTCTTAGTCATCTAGTGCTGCTATAACAGAAATACCACAAGTGGATGGCTTTAACAAAGAGAAATTTATTTTCTCACAGTCTAGTAGGCTAGAATTACAAATTCAGGGCACTGGCTCCAGGGAAGGCTTTCTCTCTCTGTTGGCTCTGGAGGAAGGTCCATGTCATCAATTTTTCCCTAGACTAGGAGCTTCTCCACACGGGAATCCTGGGTCCAAAGGATATGCTCTGCTCCCAGGACTGCTTTCTTGGTAGTATGAGGTCCCCAGCTCTCTGCTTGCTTCCCTTTCCTGTCTTGTAAGGTAGAATATGGTGCAGGCCACACCCCAGGGAAACTCCCTTTACATTGGATCAGGGATGTGACTTGAGTGAGGGTGTTACAGCCTCTTTAAGCATGAGCGGAGATTATGATTTATAACACACAGGAAAATCACAAAGTGGAGGACAACCATACAATACTGGGAATTATGGCCTATCCAAGTTGTCACATATTTTGGGGGGACACAGTTCAATCCATGACAGCAATAAAAGATCATATCCAGGGTATAGGGGAGAGGTGAAGAGAAGAGCCCAGAAGAAAGACTGCAGTTTTAAAAAAATCCTTTACAAGAAAAAGACAGTGGAAGAGACAGGGCCCACCTGTGAGATGGAGAGTAGTAAAGTAAAAAGTAAGTAGGAGCAAAATATAAAGAGCAAATGAAAGTGAGGAAAAATGGTGGAGAATGCTTACACCCTCTTCTCTTGAATATCAGCTCAAAACAAGAAGGAAAAAGAGAAACAGAAGCACAAATTTATCTGTAATAAAATCAGGAAACAACTGTAAACTTACATCACAATCTATTAAGAAGGAAAACTAATGAAGAACGATAAAAAGCTCAGAAAAATGCATGAAGGTCAAATCTTAACACCTTTGCTGTGTCTGCAGAGGGTAAGGAAGCCCCTGAAGCTCAGGAATTAGAAGATCCAGTTACCTCAGAAGGCAGAGTTGAGCTAAGAAATTTTAAATGGAGAAATTTTTCAAAGTTATGAAGAATTCAGTGGTGACTGCCCCTCTCAATCTCCACAGTAGAATGAGATTTAGTCTCTGAATCTGTACTCAGGAACACATAGGAGAGTAATTTGGGCATTGTACTGAAAGCGTAGAGATTAATTGAAAAATTGTGTTATGAAATATGAAGTGCTCTGACCTGTCCCATTCCCTCTTCTGGCTCCAGAATGCCAGCAACCATGTTTATACTATGCTCACCCTCCCATCCATACACAGCCCCAGCTCAGACTGGGGATTAGAAGATTCTTGTCTTGCATAATTGAGCTACCCAAAGAAAGGCTTGCTGATACTGACATCAGAGGTTTTCCAATGAAAAGCTGAGAAAATTTCACCAAAAGCAAATTCCTACCAGTCTCCAAGTCTTGCCAGTGCACACTGGACATACCATCAGCCTTAGTGTCTCAGTCAAAAATTAGGTCACCAGATATTTGGGGGAAGTCTCTAACAAGAAAAACAAAGGAGAGACTGAGAGAGAGGAAATTAATTCACAAGGAAAAAAGACAGTACAGGGAGTGAAATAAAAGTCATTGCACCTAAACGTCAGAAGAAATTCTTATTCAAAAGGAATATTCAAAAGAAAGACATATTCAAAAACTGATAATTAACAAATATGGTACAAAATTCAATAGAGAGTTTAGAACATACAATAGACAAAACTCTCAAAAATGCAGAGGAAAATCAAGATTAAAAAAAAAAAAAAGGAAAGAAAAAGAGATTAATCCAGGTGTAAAGCATCCAACCAATGGGAATCCCAGAAACAGAGAACAGAAATCAGAAAAAAGGGAGCCATTGAAAGAATAAGAAAATATTTTCCAAAAGTGAAAATCTTCCAAGTTATAAATTGAAAAGGCCCACGAACTACCTAGATGGTTGAAAACTAAACTAACAAAGACAAATATTGAGGCACATCATTGTGAAACTTCAAAATAAAAAGATAAAAACAGAGCCCCAAAACTTCCCAAGAGAGAAGAAAGTTTACACGGAAAAGATAGAAGACACCAATTACATAAGACTTTTCAAAAGCAATACTAGAAGCTAGAAGACAATGAAGCCATGCTTTCAAAATTCTAGGTGAAAATGAGATTCAACTGAGATTTCTTCCCCTCTTCATACTATCAGTGAAGTCAGAGGATAAAATACATTTTCTAAAATGCAAATTCTTATATATATTACCTCTCCTGGGCCTATTTGCAGAAACTTTTGGAAAAACATGTACCACCAAAGCAAGAATAAATCAAGAATGAGGAAGACTAACACAGGAGCAAAAAGACAAGAATTCCCAAAACAAATGCTATGCAATTGCCAAATAAGGAACTCCTTCATTTTTTTTTTTTTTTTTTCAAGCAGGAAGAGGAGGTCAGAGCATTCCAGGAAGAGGTCTCTAGAATAATATTTGAACTGATAAATGATTTAACAGACTTGTGCAGATGGGAAACTGTACTGAGAAATACTTGAGAAATATTTTACGGAGGATGTGTGGGAATAGTTATTCTAATAGGATAGATAATGAGGCATATTAATAAAATCATGTAAGAAACAAAACAACATCTAAAAGTATAGAGGTCGTTTGCATCTGGGAAGTTGAGGGGAGGGATAGTCCTGGGTGGTGTGCTAAGACTGTTACTTTTTATTATAACATGTTTAAAACACTGTTTTTTATGCAATATTTTGATTAAAAATTTTTTTTATAAGTGAAGAATGGTTTTTAAAAAAGAGTCACAGGATCAAATATAATAGAGAAGTCACAATTCTGAAGACTTAAAATGGCTAGATGAATTTGTTAACCAGAAAGGAGCTCATTGTTGACCTTGACAAGAGCAGTTTCTGTGAAAAAGTGGAGTCAAAACTCAAATAATACTAAGTGTAAATAGCAACTTTAAATTTTCTTCAAGAAGGTTGACTGAGATAGCAGTATCTCAGTCACTTATTATTGGAAGAAAGAGAGGAGGGAGATATTTCCTGTGGTTCTAATAACTCCGGGGTATCATCATAATTTTTCTCATTATATTCTCAAAACTCATTCTGAGATACAATGGGGTATTCATTATATTCCTAATTTTTTAACCACAGAAATTGATGAACTAATACTTTTGGTATCCTGCCTGAGAAATCACCCGTGATCAATGAACACAGATAAGAATGAACCCCACATGTCTTCATTCTTAGCCCACAGCTTTTCTATTCCATTATGTTTTCCCCTCCACGTGCAATCCCTTCTCTGTTGCCCATTTTCATTACTGGTTTTGTGGTTTGTCTTTCTCTTTAGTTATTTGTATTTTCCACTGGATGAGATTTCTACTTAGAGTACCTCGAACTTGAAATAAAATTTTAATGTTACTCGCTATAAATACTGAAATTTTAAACTACTTTAAATGTTAAAATTACCACATCCAAACATAAAACTATCACCTCTAAAAATAAGTTTAGAAAATATTAAGAAGTCAATAACCCACTGCCGTCGAGTCGATTCCGACTCATAGCAACCACGTAGGACAGAGTAGAACTGCCCCATAGAGTTTCCAAGGAGCACCTGGCAGATTTGAACTGCTGACCTCTTGGTTAGCAGCCGTAGCACTTAACCACTATGCCACCAGGGTTTCCAATAGCTGTTTGCAATTGTTTGGACCAGATGAAATTAATCCCTATGAAATGGATTTCAGATTAACTGAATATAATTATATCAAAGCAAACCACCCCATACCCTATGTAGAACAAGGTACAAACATATTTATGGATGTGTATAACTGTACTTGTCCTGGGAACAAGTACAGAACTCACTCATAATCCTCTTTCTTCTCCACCAAACAACAAATGACCATGTAATGAGTAAGTTCCACTTGCAATCAAGAAATAGTATTACATTTTTCTTTAAATTAAAAAATCTAATTATTAACTATTCAAACAGAGAGAATTTTTTTTTAAAAAATAGTATAACAGACCCTCCTGTTAATATTTTTAAGCAAAAATTATTGCATTAGGGGTCTTAAAATTAAGGGAAAAACAAACAAAAAATAATTTGCTAAAAAAAAAATCACAACGTAGATACTTTAAAACTTTACCAAATACTTTCACTAAATATCAACAATCTCAAGTATACCTTGTAGGCAAATTTCTCTGTGAGAGAATTAATCATTTATTAAATGAAAATTTCATTAACGTTCCCTCACCAGTGGTCCCTCTGGTTCCCCTTTTGGCCTTTCTCATCTCTTTTGTCATCTCTTTCATTGTCTCCTCATCAGAAGTTGTCTTTGTCTACTTTAAGATTAGAGTTGAAAGAATTAACAAGAACAGCTGTCGAGTGCACACAACTGATCTAATATCACTCTCTGAGCCCTGTTAATGAGTGACATGGAGTACCCAAACATGACAAAGCCTTGTTAAACCACAAAGGAATGTTTACCTGATTTACCCAGTGCTAAACTCCAAGAGCAGGACAGCAATTTTGTACTAAGTTTCACTTAGAAAAGACATCTCTAAAAAAAACAATTTCTGATTCATGTCTGTGCAATAGAAAGATGGAACAGGACTTAAGTAAGTATGTCTGCGTGGATAACACAGAATCTAAACCAGGGAAGAAAAGGAAAGACCTTGCTAAGGATTTTATCACTTTCTTAGCAAGACAAAGATGTAAATCACTACCTGAACACTGTTGTGTGTGGTTTATGTGGTTATAAGCTCAGATTAACTAGAGAGTAAGCCTGTACTGTTCTCATTTGCAGTGTGAGTTTAGATGTTTTCGATTTGTCCTTTGGTGGCAGTATAGCCTGTCTGTATATTATAAAAGCAGGCTGCAGTCACAGTTGATGTCCTAGGTGACTCTTGATACCGTTAATTGGATGTTTGCTATCACCTTCCTAGTTCTAAGACTCTTTATTTCCATTCCCCTCCCCTTCTGCCAGAGCTGATGTCCTTGACTGTTCTCTTTTGCAGGAGGTATGATTTGATTTGTAGTTTGGATTTGTTGTCCAGTGTAGAAAGGGTTTGATTTTTAGAGGATCATCCAATATCCATTCCCGCTTCCTAACAGCATTTCCATTCCCTTTTGTGGAATTCACCATCCCTCGTTGTGTGTTTTGTTGTAGGAATCCTTTCAAGGTACCTTGCACTCACCAACTAAGACTCAAGTTAGGTAGGATATATTTTATGGGGTTTTGAATTTTGAATAGAGAATTTCAAGGATTTAAAATGGCTGACATGCATTTATTCCAACTCCTTCTCTCAGACAAGACAGTTGAGTAGTCCCTTATGCATGTTTGCCCTGATTCCTTTCCTGGGACCTATACCACACTAGCTGTGTAACCTTGAGCAATTCAGTTGATATTTTGTGCCTCTATTTCTTCAGCTGTAAAATGAGGACAATAATAACATACCTTATTGGGTTATGGTGAGGATTAAATGCGACAATCCATGTAAAGTTCTGACAACAGCTCTTGGCACCTATTCATCACCCAATAGAGGTTATCTATTAAGCCAGGTTCCTTATAATAAATTTTCTTTTGGCTAAATTTAGTCTCAGCTGGTTTTGTTTCTTGGGACCAATGAACCCTGTCTGATTAATCTGACATCTTCCATGGTTTCAGATGAAGACTCCTGCCTCTAGTCAATCAGACCATGGCCTGGCTAGGTAAAAATAGTCCCACAAGATGAGTGGATTAAGACCGGCATTATCTGGCCTCTGAGGACAATTTTTAGACAATGTGAGTAACATACTTCACTTTCACTACTCACTCTCCCTCTATAAACCCTGTCCTAAAGTAGAAAGACACTGGATTTCATTTAGAGTACCAGAAAGGACATTTACTTAGGGAATAAAATGAACATTAAAATGTGTGGCATTTTATATACTTTTTTTTTTTTTTTTGCTTTTAAGATGTCCCAGTTATTACTATAGCTGGCAAGGATGAAATTGCATTAAAGGCCTTGGACAGTCAGCTGAAACCTTCATAAGGACAAATCATTCAGTATCCACTACATAACTATTCCACATGATCAATGTTACTGGGAAATTCTCAAACCAATATTATTCTAATGTACATTGTTACTGCATGTAGGTAAAAGCCTCTAAGAACCTAACTAAATTAACATAATAAATTCTACTGAAATTTAATCATTTAAAATATTGCATGAATATTATAATTTAGAACTTAAAGTAGAAAATATATTTGACTGGCTCTCATTAGAGTTACTAATTATAACTTTAATATCCAGTTTACATAGCATTTACATAAGTTTTATAACCCTGAAGAAACACAGAAAAAAAAAATTTAGGCTTTCTGTCCAGTTGCATATTTGACTGGGTAGTGACTATGTTTGCCTTTTTTAGTAACTGAACAATTTAACAGAGTGCTTTGATGTCACAGGAACAACACAGACAGCATGAATTGATGGTTATGAATTGATAAGCCTAATAACCATATGTTAGTAGAAGACACTCTCAAAATGTTCTGGCCATTTTATCTGATAAAATACTTAAGCTTGGGACATGTTTTGAACATAATTTAATGGTTTAACTTCTTGTGCCCCAAAATTACTTAAAAAAATTTTTTTAATTAATTTACAGGGAAAATTCTTTGTTTTGTTCCATTGGACAACAAAACCTAAAATGATAACAAACCATATGAATCTGTAGGTTTGGCAAAGATATTTGCTTAGCTGAGCATGTTTATTCAGTTTGAGGTGATAACACTGGCAGGTTTTCAGGTTAGTCCAATTTTTTTGTGAAATTCATAGGAGAAAATTTTAGTACCGCTGAAAGCTAAATAATAATAACTGTGGTAGAACTAGCAGTTACATGAAAAGTTCTCTTAACCCTTTCTAACTTATCTCACTACCTAAAGGCAATATTCCACAGTGGACGTGGTTGATTGTGTCAACAATGACTAAATTGCAGACAATTAAAATATCTCTTGGCGTGCACTACAGTTCAGCTCAACTTTTCTCTAAGCATTTTCTTAGGATTTGTATTGAGATGAGGGGCAGAGAATCTTCTGTTTCATGTATTTTACTTAATCTATCTAAAAGTTGAGCAAAATTGTTTCCCTCTATTTCATCATAAAAGTTTAACTACACTTTGATTCCAGAGTGGCATATAAAGTCAAACACAATTTTCAGCAATGACAGGCTTTATAATTTAGATTACGGCACAGCAACTGCATTGCTCTATCTCCTCTATGGAAACCCTGGTGGTGCAGTGGTTAAGTGTTACGGTTGCTAACCAAAGGGCTGGCAGTTCGAATCCGCCAGGGACTCCTTGGAAACTCTATGGGGCAGTTCTACTCTGTCCTATAGGGTCGCTATGAGTCGGAATCGACTCGACGGCACTGGGTGGGTATCTCCTCTATTTCCTCAGGGAAGAATTAACTGACTTTTTTTTTAAAGTGACTTAAAAAAAAAAGAAAGGCTAATACCTTTACTTATGTTCCCTCCTGTCAGCAAATCACATAGACATCTCTTTATTTCTTTAATTCTGGATTCTGGTGTCGACCCATTTTAGCCCTGGTATTTTTAGTTTCCTATATAGAAAAATATATTACCAATAATAAATATTCATTGTAATTATCTATGAATCATGAGTCATCTGAATTGGATGACAGCTTTGCATTGTCATCATGATTCTTTGCTTTCTAAACTGGCTATTAATAAATTAGTAAATGTTTTACTTGAATACCTTGGTTTCTTATTCCTATAATCAATATTGATCTGATTGAAGCTGAGAATGATGTTCTGGGAAATACTGCAGGAAATTTACCTTGTTTGTTTTATAATCAAATATGATTGGTTCCGATAACTCGCTGTGTACCAGGAAATTCTATGGATAATATGCTCACTTTTGAAAGGCAGTGTTACTTTTTTAGCTATGGCATAAAAAAAAAAAAAAAAAAAAAATTTTTTTTTTTTTATGGTATAGAAAATTAAAAACCCCTTCTCAATTACTGAACTGATTTCAGTAATGGTATTCTCTAAAAACAAATGTAACTAAAAGCTATAGTCATAATCATGCTTTTTTAGTGTTATTAATAATTACAACTTTTAAAGTATTACATCTCTTAAAATAATAATAAAATATCAAATCTATCAGTAAACACTTTTCATTCAAGTACATTAGCCTATAGTAAATTGCAGAATAATAGCTGGAAAATTCATTTGTAGATAGAATAACCTCAGTTAAAGGCCATGAACCATTGTACCTAGTGCTGGCAACTTAGTTTATATGCCTTTGTAAATTAGCTTGATGTTTGTAAACTATTGATGTTTTCAGTAGCATCTGCTATTATTATCATTTTAAATTTATCAACAGTTTTGAAAAGTAGTGCATAGAATAAAAGCTTAAATATTCATGAAATTTTATAACAAACTTCTGAAAGAACTTATTTTAAAATATTTGATCTCTGCTTTCATTTTTTCCAGGACTTTGTTCTTAACAATCTCCATTACTGTATATTTGAATGACTTATTGCAACAAAGGTTACGTCTTTTACTCCTCTTTGCATCTACATGCTTTGCAATGTGACTTTGGAGGAGCTTTCATTAAAAAAAAAGAAGTTCCTGTCAAACTGACTCCAAATCATGGTGACCCATGTGTTACATAAAACTGCGCACCATCAGGTTTTCAAAGGCTGTGATTTTTTGGAAGCAGAGCACCATGCCTTTCCTCTGAGGCATCTCTGATTCTTCTATGAGAAAAGGAACCACCAACCTTTTGGTTAATAGCTGAGCACTTAACTGTTCATACCACCTAGGGACTCCTTCTCTCATCAACAGGTTCATAAATATCCACTCCTTGAGTATGAGCTAATTTTATTATAGGCAACACAGAGAGAAACAGCTGGCTCCCTGCCCACAGCAAAATACCATGGCAGAGCCTGTGCAGAGGTGCCCATGAGGAAAAGACATAAGAGTCCCCACCTTCACCAGAGGAAAGTCAAGTCCCACCATGTATGTCAGTGTTTGTGACCAGCTAAATCCCTCCTTCCATGCATGCATATTGAATTCCAGAGATCAATCATCCAGAACACCTGAATCAACACTAAAAAAAAAACACTAGTGGATCTCAGAAGAAGAGACCAAATCCACTACCAGTGGGCCAATTCTCACTCATAGAGACCCTGTGGGTCACGGTGGAGCTCCTTATGGGGTTCCTAGGGCTGTGAGTCTTTGTGGAGGAGGGCTGCTACATCTTTCTCAGGCAGGGAGGCTGGTAGATGCAGGTGCCAGCCTTTCGACTGGCAGCCAGATGCTTGGCTACTGTGCCACCAAGGCACCAATCAGAAAATTTTCCCACAAAAACTAGAATACAAAATTTAAAGTAAAAAAAAAAACGAAATGGCCCAAGTTCAACAAAAAATAGTGAACTACACAAAATCACAAGAGAAGAAAGACCAATCAAGAAGAAAACATGAAGAAGAGGAAATTTCTCCTGTGCAGTCCAGACTAATGCCAAGAACTGATAATTTTCAGACTATGGTACTAAATACATTTAAAGAAACAAAAAAGCCCACAGAAAACAAACTAGTAGAGATCAGGAAACAAATGGAGGAACAAAATGAGAGGCTCAACAAGGAAACTGAAAACATTAAAAAAAAAAAAAAAAAGACAATTACTATAGCCAGTGCCTATAACTGAAGAATAAAACAATTAAATTAGAAAAAGTAAGAGAAACCCTCAACAATAGAGTTGAACAGACAGAAGACAGAATAAATGAACTAAAAGACAAAATAGTTGAACTTACCAAGTCTCAAGAGAAAACAACAAAGAAAAGCAAACAAACCCAAAAGGAAATATGGATTCTATTAAGGAATCTAACATTAGAATTATTGGTATCCCAGAGCACCATGACAATAGTAAAGTTATAAAAAAAAAATTTTCTAAAAGATAATCAGAATTGCCTAGACTCGAACAGAGAACCAAGCCTGTAAATAAAGGAAGCTACATGAACCACAATCAGAAGAGACACAGAAAGATCAACTCTGTGCCATATCCTAATAAAATTCTTGAAAACCAAAGATGAGGAAAGAATTCTGAAGGTGGCAAGAGAAAAATACAATATAACATGCTAACTGCCTTTCATAAAAATCAGTGTGGATTTCTCCCCCAGAAACTCTAGAGGCCAGAAGACAATGGAGCCACATATATAAATTACTGAATGAAAACAATTGCCAACCAAGAATTTTTTACTCAGAAAAGTTGTCATTCAAAAATAAGGAGGAAATTAATACATTCTCAAACAAATAGAAGTTCTGGGAATTTGCCACTACCAGACCAGCTTTGCAAGTATTATTCAAGGAAGTACTCCAAATGGAAAGGCAAGAGCATTAAATAAATACTCATATCCATATACAGGGAAATAAATAATAAAAGAGAGATCTTTAAAAAATGTGACAACATGGCAATCCTAAGGACCAAGTATATGATATTTGCAGGGAATAAATTCAATAATTAAATCCCACAAAGAATTACATCAAGTTTGTAGGAAATAAGCACAAGGAAAACATCAAATATAGGCTGTACACTGATGTTAATGGAGACTCACCAACAGAAATAGCAGATGAAGGAGCATATCAGGAATAGATTTATTACATTAAGGTCATATATTATCTGTTGTTCATATGTTAAACACTGTTGCAATTATAAGTTGTGTAATGTAATATATGTGGTAACCACTAAGAAACCAACAAGAAAAAAAATCAGAAGGAAGAAAACAAAAAGGATCATCATAAGAAAGCAGCCAAATACAAACAAAAACAGAAAAATCATAATTAAAAAAAAGATATGAAACACTCAAAAAAAATAGCAAAATGAGTGAGGTAGATACTTTGTTTTCAGTAATAACCTTAAAAATATATGGTCGAAATGCCCCATGCAAAATGCAGATGGTGGCAGAATGGATAAAAAAAACATGATCCATTATTTTGATGTCTACAAGAAACACACTTTAGACATAAAGACACAAACAGACTGAAAATAAAAGAATGAAGAAAAATATTCCACGTAACCAGTAAACTAAAAACAGCAGGGGTGCCAAAGATATCAGATTAAATAGAACTTAAATTAAAATATATTACAAGAGATAAAGAAGGATATTACATAATAATAAAAGGGTCAATTCAGCAAGAAGACATAATAATTATAAAAATATATGCACTAACAGCAAAGCACTAAAATATATGAAACAAATATTGACTGATATGAAAGGAGAAATGGACAGCTTCACTTTCAATTATAGACAGAGCACCTAAAAAGAAGATCACTAAGGACATTGAGAACTTAAATAAAACCATAGGTCAATTGAACCTAATAGACATGTATAGTATACTCCACCCAGCATCAGAGCAATACACATCCTTCTCCAGTGCATAGGGATCATTCTGTAGAATAGGCCATATGGTAGGACATAAAACAAGTCTCAAGAAATTTAAAAATATTGAAATCACACAAAGCATCTTCTCTAATCATAACAGCATGAAACTAGAAAACAACAGGAAAAAATAAGGAAAAACAACAACAACATAGGAGATAAATAATACACTACTGAAAAACTATCAAGTCATAGAAGAAATCAAAAGTGAAATCAAAAATTTCTTAGAATCAAACTGAAAATGAAAATACAATATATCAAAACCTTTGGGACACAGCAAAAGCAGTACTCAGGGAAAATTCATAGCAATAAATGCTTACATTAAAAAAAGAAGATCCAAAATCATTAACTTAAACCAAGAACTTGGACAAATAGAAAAGGAAGATCAAAAGAAGCCAAAAACTACCAGGATAAAGGAAATAATAAAGATAAAGGCAGGAATAAACAAAATAGAAAAACAATAGAAAAAATCCAGAAGCTGGTTCTTTGAAAGGATAACTAAAATAGACAAACTACTGGCTAGACTGAAAAAGAAAAAAAATAGAAGAGGCAAATAACCAAACTAAGAAATGAAATTGGTAACATTTGAACTGATCCAACAGAGATAAAGAAGATCATAATGGATTACTATGAAAAACTGTGCTCCAACAAATTTGAAAACCTAGATGAAATGGACAAATTCCTAGACACACACTACGTACCCAAACTAACACAGAGGTAGAAAATTTAAACAGACCCATTCCAAAAGAAGAGATTAAAGATGTAAGAAAAAAAAAAAAAAACTACCAACAAAAAAAGCCTAGAACCAGATGGCTATAACGGAGAATTCTACCAAACACTCAGAGAAGACTTGACACAAATTCTAGTCAATCTCTTCAAAAATGTAGTAGAGGCAATGCACTTCTGATCCAAATTCCAATGACATTTTTTAATGTGATGGAGAAACAAATCACCAACTTCATATGGAAGGGAAAGAAGCCCTGGATAAGTAAAGCATTACTGAAAAAGAAGAAAGTGGGAGGCCTCACTCTACCTGATTTTAGAACCTATTATACAGCCACAGTAGTCAAAACAGCCTGGTACTGGTACAACAGCAGGCACATAGACCAATGGAACAGAATTGAGAACCCAGATATAAATCCATCCACATATGAGCAGCTGATGTTTGACAAAGGCCCAGGGTCAGTTAATTGGCGAAAAGATAGTCTTTTTAACAAATGGTGCTGGCATAACTGGATATCCATTTGCAAAAAAATGAAACAGGACCCGTACCTCACACCATGCACAAAAACTAACTCCAAGTGGATCAAAGACCTAAACATAAAGACTAAAACGATAAAGATCACGGAAGAAACAATAGGGACAATGTTAGGAGCCCTAATACAAGGCATAAACAGAATACAAAATATTACCAAAAATGACAAAGAGATAACTGGGAGCTCCTAAAAATCAAACACCTATGCTCATCTAAAGACTTCACCAAAAGAGTAAAAAGACCATCTACAGATTGGGAAAGAATTTTCAGCTATGACATCCCCGACCAGCAGCTCATCTCTAAAATCTATATGATTCTGTTAAAACTCAACAACAAAAAGACAAATAACCCAATCAAGAAGTGGGCAAAGGATATAAACACGCACTTCACTAAAGAAGCTATTCAGGCAGCTAACGGATACATGAGAAAATGCTCTCGATCATTAGCCGTTAGAGAAATGCAGATTAAAACTACGATGAGATTCCATCTCACTCCAACAAGGCTGGCATTAATCCAAAAAACACAAAATAATAAATGTTGGAGAGGCTGCAGAGAGATTGGAACTCTTATACACTGCTGGTGGGAATGTAAAATGGTACAACCACTTTGGAAATCTATCTGGCGTTTTCTTAAACAGTTAGAAATAGAGCTACCATACAACCCAGAAATCCCACTCCTCGGAATATACCCTAGAGAAATAAGAGCCTTCACAAGAACAGATATATGCACACCCATGTTTATTGCAGCTATGTTTACAATAGCAAAAAGCTGGAAGCAACCAAGGTGTCCATCAATGGATGAATGGTTAAATCAATTGTGGTATATTCACACAATGGAATACTACACATCGATAAAGAACAGTGACGAATCTGTGAAACATTTCATAACATGGAGGAACCTGGAAGGCATTATGCTGAGTGAAATTAGTCAGAGGCAAAAGGACAAATATTGTATAAGACCACTATTATAAGATCTTGAGAAATAGTATAAACTGAGAAGAACACATACTTTTGTGGTTACGAGGGGGGGAGGGAGGGAGGGTGGGAGAGGGTTATTTACTGATTAGCTAGTAGATAAGAACTACTTTAGGTGAAGGGAAGGACAATACTCAATACATGGAAGGTCAGCTCAATTGGACTGGACCAAAAGCAAAGAAGTTTCCGGGATAAACTGAATGCTTCAAAGGTCAGTGGAGCAAGGGCGGGGGTTTGGGGACTATGGCTTAAGGGGACTTCTAAGTCAATTGGCAAAATAATTCTATTATGAAAACATTCTGCATCCCACTTTGAAATGTGGCATCTGGGGTCTTAAATGCTAATAAGCGTCCATCTGAGATGCATCAATTGGTCTCAACCCACCTGGATCAAAGGAGAATGAAGAACACCAAGGTCACACGATAACTATGAGCCCAAGAGACAGAAAGGGCCCCATGAACCAGAGACTTGCATCATCCTGAGACCAGAAGAACTAGATGGTGCCCAGCCACAACTGATGACTGCCCTGACAGGGAGCACAACGGAGAACCCCTGAGGGAGCAGGAGATCAGTGGGATGCAGACCCCAAATTCTCATAAAAAGACCAGACTTAATGGTCTGACTGAGACTAGAGGAATCCCGGCGGTCATGGTCCCCAAACCTTCTGTTGGCCCAGGACAGGAACCATTCCCGAAGACAACTCATCAGACATGGAAGGGACTGGACAATGGGTTGGAGAGAGATGCTGATGAAGAGTGAGCTACTTGTATCAGGCGGACACTTGAGACTGTTAGCATCTCCTGTCTGGAGGGGAGATAGGAGGGTACAGACGGTTAGAAACTGGCAAAATTGTCACGAAAGGAGAGAGCAGGCTGACTCATTAGGGGGAGAGTAAGTGGGAGTAAGGAGTAAGGTGTATATAAGCTTATATGTGACAGACTGACTTGATTTGTAAACTTTCACTTAAAGCACAATAAAAATTATTTTAAAAAAAGAGAATAAAAAAATATATAGTAGAGGAAGAAACACTGTGAACTCTTTCAATGAAGTAAGCATAACCCTGATTATGTACACCAGGCAAAGATATCACACACACACACACAGAAAATTATAGACCAATACTTCTTATGAACACAAATGCAAAAATTTTTAACAAAATTTTAGCCAAAAGGCTTCAGTAATACATCAAAAAAATCAAACACTATGATCAAGTGCGATTCATACCAGGATTACAAGGATGGTTCAACATTACAAAATTAATCAATGTAATCCACCACATAAATAAAACAAAGAAGAACCACATGGTCAAATCAACTGATGCAGAAAAAGCATTCAATAAAATTCAACACCCTTTCCTGATAAAAACTCTCAGCAAAATAGGAACAGAAGGGACATTTCTCAACATAAATAAGAACATATACACAAAATCAACAGCCAACAATATACTCAACGGAAAAAGGCTGAGTAGTCTTCACTTTGAGAACAGGAATGAGACAAGGATGCCCATTATCACCACAGTTATTCAGTATTGTCCTGGAAGTCCTACCCAAAGCAATAAGTCTAGAAGGAAAACTAAAAAGCAACCAAATTTGAAAGAAAGAAGTAAAACTATCTCTATTTGCAGATAATATGTTTCTATACATAGAAGATCCTAAAGATTCCACAGGAAAACTTCTGGATCTAATTGAACAATTTAGCAACGCTGTAGGATAAAGGGATCAACACAAAAATCAGTTGAGTTTCTCTACACTAACAAAGACTACTCCAAAAAAGAAATCAAAAAAACAATACCATTTACAATAGCCCCCAATCAATAAAACACCTAGGAATTAACCTAACCAAGGACATAAAAGACATACAGTGAAAATTATAAAACACTACTACAAGAGACAATAAAGACCTATAAAAATGGAAACACATCCTGTGCTTATGGATTGGAAGACTCCATATAGTAAAAATATCAATTCTACCTAAAGCAATCTACAGATAGCGTTCAATCCCAAGACAAACCCTAACTATATTCTTTACTGAAATGGAAAAACTAATGACAAACATCATGTAGAAAGGAAAGAAACGCCAAATAGACAAAGCAATATTGAAGAAAAAGAACAAAGCAGGAGGCCACACACTGCCCAATATCAAAACATACTATACAGCCACTGTAATCAAAACAGCCTGGTATTGGGTTCAACGATAGACACATAGACCCGTGGAATAGAATTAAACCCAGCCATCTCTGGACAACTGATTTTCAACAAGGGGTCAAAGTCCAGTCAGTGGGTTGGGAATGATCTCTTTAATAAATGGTGCTGGCAAAACTGTATATTATATGAAATGAAACAGGACCCATACCTCACACCATACAAAAAACTAACTCAAAATGGATCAAAACCCTAAATGTTAAACCTAAAACCATAAAATTCCTGGGAGAAAATATTATGGGACTTAATCTTCTGTAAAAATAGAATAACAAACATCAAGAACAAATGCACGAATAGAAGAAGACAAAATAGAGAGATGGGACCTCATAAAAACTAAAAACTTATCTCATCAGAATACTTTATTTAAAAAGTAAATAGACAACCTACACACTGGGGAAAAAAATCATTGGAAAAAATTTATTCGATAAGGTTCTAATCTCTAAAACCTACAGAAAATTGCAACAACTCTACAACAAAAACACAAACAACCCAGCCACAAAATGGGCAAAGGACATAAACAAAATCTTTACCAAAGACAGCATCCAAGCAGCCAACAAACATGTGAAAAGATATTCATGATCATTAGCTGTTGAGATACAAATCAAAACTAAATGAGATACCATTTTATGCTGGCTAAAATGGCACTGAAAACAAAACAAACAAAAAACAGATAACAGCAAATGTTGGTGAGGATTTGGGGAAATTGGAAGCCTTTCATTGCTGGTGGGACTGTAAAATGGTACAACCACTATGAAAAATGGTATGGCACTTTCGCAAAAACTAGAAATAGAATTACCCTATGATCCAGCAATCTCAGTCATAGGTATATACCCTAAACCAAAAAAAAAAAACCAAACCAGGTGCCATCGAGTCGATTCCGTCTCATAGCGACCCTATAGGACAGAGTAGAACTGCCCCATAGAGTTTCCAAGCAGTGCCTGGCAGATTCGAACTGCCAACCCTTTGGTTAGCAGCCATAGAGCCTAGCCACTATGCCACCAGGGTTTCCGGTATATACCCTAAAAAAATAGAAACCTAAAAATAATGACACCAACAAACATATGCATACCTATGTTTATCACTGCTTTATTCACAGTATCAAATAAATGAAAACAATTGAGGTGTCCATCAACAGATGAATGGATAAGAAAAATGTGACACACACAATGGAATACTAGGCAATCATGAAGAACAGTGATAAGTCCATGAAAAATAACATGGATGGACCTGGAGGGCATAATGCTAAGTGAAATAAGTCAAGCATATAAGGGCAAGTATTATATGATCCCTCTTTTATAAGAAGACAAGAGTAGATATGTATAGAGAGACCAATGTTCATTGGCAGTTACCAGGCACGGGAGAAGGGGAGGAGAAAGTATGCTTTAGATTGTAAAGACCTAATATTTTCCTTTTTAGGTGGTGGGGAAAGTGGCACCAAATATGGACATGTGGAACATAGAATAATCAAAGTAAAAACGATTGTTTGAGCACATATAGATGCAGATAAGCACATTGGTATGACTAGGTATAGATGTGTACATAGGTGACATCAAACATGAAGAAAACAAAAGGACATTAAAAAGACAGAAAAAATAGAAAAGCCCAAAATGGGTGTCAGAAGAGACTCTGAAACTTCCTCTTGAATGTAGGGTAGCTAAAGTGAACAGAAGATATGATGAAGTAAAAGAGGTGAACAGAAGAGTTCAAAGGGCAGCTCCAGAAGACAAAGTAAAGTATTATAATGAAATGTGCAAAAACCTGGAGTTAGAAAACCAAAAAGGAAGAACACAGTTGGCATTTCTAAAGCTAAAAGAACTGAAGAAAAAATTCAAGCCACGAGTTGCAATATTCAAGGATTCTACAGGGAAAATATTAAATGATACAAGAAGCATCAAAAGAAGATGGAAGTAATACACAAAGTCACTGTACCAAAAAAGAATTGATGTTCAACCATTTTGGGAGGAACCATATGATCAAGAAGCAATGGTGCTGAAGGAATAAGTACAAACTGAGGGCATTGGCAAGAAACAAGGCTCCAGGAATTGACAGGATACCAACTGAGATGTTTCAACAAATGAATGCAACACTGGAGGTGCTCATTCTTCTATGTCAAGAAATTTGGAAGACAGCTACCTGGCCTACCGACTGGAAGAGATTCATGTTTGTGCCCGTTCCAAAGTACAGTGATCCAACTGACTGCAGAAATTGTCAAAGAATATCATCAATATCACGCACAAGTAAAATTTTGCTGAAGATCATTCAAAAGCGATTTCAGCAGTACATCGACAGGCAGCTGCCAGATATTGAAGCCGAATTCAGAAGAGGATGTGGAGCGAGGGATATCATTGCTGATGTCAGATGGATCATGGCTGAAAGCAGAGAATACCAGAAAGATATTTACCTTATGTTTTATTGACTATGCAAAGGCATTTGATTATGTGAATCATAACAAATTATGGATAGCATTACAAAGAATGGGAATTCTAGAACACTTAATTATGCTCTTGAAGAACATATACACAGAGTGGGAGGCAGCCATTCAAACAGACAAGGGGATACTGCATGGTTTAAAATCAGGAATGGTGTAAGTCAGGGTTGTATTCTTTCACCATACTTATTCAATCTGTATGCTAAACAAATAATCTGAGAAACTGGACTATATGAAGAAGAATGAGATATCAGGATTGGTGGAAGACTCATTAACAACCTGCAATATGCAGAGGACACAACCTTGCTTGATGAAAATGAAGAGGACTTGATGTACTTACTGATGAAGATCAAAGACTACAGCCTTCAGTATGGATTACACCTCAACATAAAGAAAACAAAAATCCTCACTACTGGACCAATAAGCAACATCATGATAAATGGAGAAAAAGCTGAAGTTATCAAGGATTTCATTTTACTTGAATCCATAATCAACGCCCTTGGAAGCAGCAGTCAAGAAATCAAATGACGTATTTCATCAGGCAAATCTCCTGCAAAAGACCTTTTTGGAGTGTTAAGAAGCAGATTTCACTTTAGGACTAAGGTGCACCTGACACAAGCCATGGTATTTTCAACTGACTTACATGAATGTGAAAGCTGCACAATGAATAAGGAAGACTGAAGAAGAACTGATGTCTTTGAATTATGGCATTGGCACAGACTGTTAACAGAATGAACAAGTTTGTTTTGGAAGAAGTACAGCTAGAATGCTTCTTGTAAATGAGGATGGAGAGGCTTCATTCACGTACTTTGGACATGTTATCAGGAGGTACCGTCCCTGGAAGACATCAACCTTGATAAAGTTGAAGGTCAGCAAAAAAAGAGGAAGACCCTCAATGAGATGGATTGATTGACACACTGGCTGCAACAATGGGCTCAAACATAGCAATGACCAGTCAGTGTTTAGTTTTGTTGTACGTAGGGTCACTGTGAGTTGGAACTGACTTGGTAGCACCTAACAACAATGTAGGTACATACAAATAACAATATGTGGGTGCAGACACATATATTCATTGAACACACAAATATGAATACTCCACATAACCAAACACCTTCCAAGGTCGGTTTTCTGGGTTTGAAAGCTTAGGACCGTAGTCTCATGGGACAAGTCAGTCAAGTGGCACAATTGTTGTTGTTGTTGTTGTTAGGCACCATCGAGTCACTTCTGACTCATAGCGACCCTATGCATAACAGAATGAAACTCTGCCCAGTCCTGCGCCATCCTTAAAATCGTTGTTATGCTTGAGCTCATTGTTGCAGGCACTGTGTCAATCCACCTTGTTGAGGGTCTTCCTCTTTTCTTCTGACCCTGTACTCTGCCAAGCATGATGTTCTTCTCCAGGGACTGATCCCTCCTGACGACATGTCCAAAGTATGTAAGATGCAGCCTCGCCATCCTTGCCTCTAAGGAGCATTCTGGTTGTACTTCTTCCAAGACAGATTTGTTCTTTCTTTTGGCAGTCCATAGTGTACTCAATATTCTTCGCCAACACCACAATTCAAAGGCGTCAACTCTTCTTCGGTCTTCCTTATTTATTGTCCAGCTTTCACATGCATATGATATGATTGAAAATACCATGGCTTGGGTTAGGCACACCTTAGTCTTCAGGGTGTCAGCTTTGCTCTTCGACACTTTGAAGAGGTCCTTTGCAGCAGATTTGCCCAATGCAATGCGTCTTTTGATTTCTTGGCTGCTGCTTCCATGGCTGTTAATTGTGGATCCAAGAAAAATGAAATCCTTGACAACTTCAATCTTTTCTCTGTTTATCATGATGTTGCTCATTGGTCCAGTTGTGAGGATTTTTGTTTTCTTTATGTTGAGGTGTAATACATACTGAAGGCTGTGGAAGGAATACACAGAGTCATTATACCAAAAAGAATTAGTCGATGTTCAACCATTTCAAGAGGTGGCATATGATCAGGAACCGATGGTACTGAGGGAAGGAGTCTAAGCTGCTCTGAAGGCACTGGCAAAAAACAAGGCTCCAGGAATTGATGGAATATCAATTGAGATGTTTCAACAAACAGATGCAGTGCTGGAGGTGATCACTCATCTATGCTAGTGGCACAGTATAGTTCACAAAAATCATGATCTGAATCCTGATGATGTGAGTAGTGTCTGGGGTCTTAAAAGCTTACATGAGGCCACCTAAGACACAACTTTGGGTCTGCACTTACCAGGAGTAAAACAGTGAGAAAGTGACCAAAAGCTAAGAGAAGAAATATCTGTAGGAGCCACAGTCTCATCTACTCTGAGATCAGAACTAGATGGTGCTCAGGTACAACCACTGACCATTCTGGCTAGGGTCACAATAAATAGTCTTGAATAGAATGGGATAAAAATGTGGAGCAGTACTCAGTGTCTAATAGATTTGGGTTATGAATTGATATCTCACAATGATAAGTCATTGTCTAGCATTTATCTTTCATCTAAGGATGCTCCTGGTGTGAAATGTCAAAAAGATATATTTTCTCTCGTCTTTATTTAAAATTATGCATGCTATATTTTGTTGGGAAACCCTGGTGGTGTAGTGGTTAAGTGCTATGGCTGCTAACCAAAAGGTCAGCTGTTCGAATCTGCCAGGAGCTCCTTAGAAACTCTACGGGGCAGTTCTACTCTGTCCTATAGGGTCGCTATGGGTCGGAATCAACTCGACTGCAGTGGGTTTGGGTGGATCGTATGTTGTAATTGCTTTCCTGAAAACCGGAGAGGCATTCTCCTTCTATTATTCACTCATTCCCTCTTCCTTTTCCTTTCATTCTATTCCTCCATAATTCTATTTATTTTCTCATAGAGGAACATAGCTAAGTCATAGCTCAAACGAACTCCATAGAGATAGTTTACCCTCTCCTTTGGCAAAATTAGGTTATGTAGTGCTTTATATGGAAATCTATCAGAACACTAATTCCCAGGTTTCTCTCAAAACACTGAGCCCAAGAGTTTAACAGTGCTCCACTTTATCTATTTTGCCTTCCATTATTCATTAAGGACTTAATAAAATGTTAAGAAATGATGATGGAATGTTCCAAAGTCTGTCTATTACTTCCACTTAGTGAAGGAGTCAGAATGGAATAGTGATTCCCACTCTTTGATTTCAAATAGTTTTTTGGCAATTTCTATATAATTATATTGCCTAAATGTACAAGATTTCTTAGGAACTATTTGATTCCTTGAGACATATTTTAGAACACTTGGCCTTCCAAGTCAATCTATGTTTTTTTCTATAGAATTTTTCAGAATTTAAGTATACCAATATACTATCACAAAAATATAAATACCAAAATAGTATAGAATTTTTAAAATGACACTTGAATTCACTCATATTATTACATGATTATTTTCTTTGTATGCATCAATTATTTGAAGGATAAAACTTACTTTTCCTAGCCATGACTAACAGCCTTAGATTGCTAAGTAATACTGAATTATAAAGTACCATGAAGGTCAGGGTCAGTGTACAATTCTAAATGGTTCCTATGGTGCTGTTGTAGGTGCCATAAGTTCAGTTTCCACTCATAGTGACCCTATGCACAACAGAATGAAACACTGCCTGGTCCTGCACAATCTTCACAATTGTTGTTATGCCTGAGCTCAGAGGGTCCGTGAAAAAGTGGAAGACCATTAAAGAGATGGACTGACACAAAACCAAAAAAAAAAAAAGTTTTTTTGATTTTGTGTCAATCCAACTCATTAAGGGTCTTCCACTTTTTCACGGACCCTCTACTTTACCAGGCGTGATGTCCTTCTCCAGGGACTGGTCCCTTCCCACAACATGTCCAAAGTAATTGAGATGAAATCTTGTTATCCTTGCTTCTAAGGAGCATTCTGGCTGTACTTCTTCCAAGATAGATTTGTTTGTTCTTCTGGCAGTCCGTGGTATATTCAAAATTTTTCTCCAGCACCATAATTGAAAGACATCATTTCTTCTTCAGTCTTCTTAATTCATTGTCCAGCTTTCACATGTGTATGAGGCAATTGAAAATACCATGGCTTGAGTCAGGCACACCTTAGTCCTTAAAGAAGTGACATCTTTGCTTTTTAACCCTTTAAAGACGTATTTTGCAGCAGATTTGTCCAATGCAATGGGTTGCTTAATTTCCTGGCCTCTGCTTCCATGGGCGTTGTGAATCCAAGAAAAATGAAATCCTTGACAACTTCAATCTTTTCTCTGTTTATCACGATGTTGGTTACTGGTCCAGTTGTGAGGATTTTTGTTTCCTTACATTGAGGTGTGATACAAATTAAAGGCTGTAGTCTTTCATGTCCATCAATAAATGCCTCAAGTCCGCTTCACTTTCTGTAAGCAAGCTTATATCATCTGTATATTGCAGGTTGTTAATGAGTCTTCCTTCAATCCTGATGCCACATTCTTCTTCATAAAGTTCAGCTTCTCATATTATTTGCTTAGCATACAGACTGAATAAGTATGGTGAAAGGATACAACCATGACACACACCTTCCCTGATTTTAAGCCACACAGTATCACCTCCTTCTGTTCAAACAACTGCATTTTGGTCTATGTATAGATTCCTCATGAGCACATTTAAGTGCTCTGCAATTCCCATTCTTTGTAATGCTATCCATAATCTGTTATGATCCACACAGTCAAATGCCTTTGCATAGTCAATAAAACACAGGTAAACATCTTTCTGGGATTCTCTACTTTTAGCCAAGATCCATCTGACATCAGCAACAGTATTCCTCATTTCATGTCCACTTCTGAATCCAGCTTGAATTTGGGGCAGTGCCCTGTCGATGTACTGCTGCAACTACTTTTGAATGCTCTAGAGCAAAATTTTACTTGCCCGTGATGTTAATGATATTGTTCAATAATTCTGCAATTAGTTGGATCACCTTTCTTTGAAATGGGCACAAATATGAATCTCTTCCAGTTAATTGGCCAGGTAGCTGTATTCCAAATTTCTTAGCATAGACCAAAGAGCGCTTCCAGTGCTGCATTCATTTGTTGAAACATCTCAATTGGTATTCCACCAATTTCTGGAGCCTTGTTTTTCACCAATGCCTTCAGTCCGGCTTGGACTTCTTCTTTCAGTACCATGGGTTCTTGATCGTATGCTACCTCCTGAAATAGCTGAATGTCCATCAATTCTTTTTGGTACAATGATTCTGTGTATTCCTCCCATCTTCTTTTGATACTTCTTGTGTCGTTCAATATTTTCCTTTTAGAATCCTTCAATATTGCAACTCTAGGCTTGAATTTTATCTTCAGTTCATTCAGCTTTAGAAATGCCAAGCATATTCTTCCCTTTTGGTTTTCTAACTCTAAGTCTTTGCATATTTCATTATAATACTTTATATTCTGGAGCTGCCCTTTGAAATCTTCTGTTCAGCTCTTTTACTTCATCATTCCTTCCTTTTGCTTTATCTACTCTACTTTCAAGAGCAAGTTTCAAAGTCTCTTCTGACATCCATTTAGGTCTTTTTTTTCTTTCCTGTCTTTTTAATGACACCTTGCTTTCCTCATATGATATCCTTGATGTCATTCAACAATTCATCTAGTCTTCAGTCATTAGTGCTTAATTAGTCACACCTATTCTTTAAATGGAAACCCTCGTGGCGTAGTAGTAAAGAGCTATGGCTGCTAACCAAAAGGTCAGCAATTTGAATCTACCACGTGCTCCTTGGAAACCTTATGGGGCAGTTCTACTCTGTCCTATAGGGTCACTATGAGTTAGAATTGACTTGATGGCAATGGTTTTTGGTTTATTCTTTAAATGGTCTCTAAATTCAAAAGCAATATACTCAAGATCATACTTTGGTTCTCGTGGGCTTTTCTAATTTTCTTCAGCTTCAACTTGAACTTGCATATGAGCAATTGATGGTCTGTTCCACTGTCAGCCTCCGGCCTTGTTCTGACTGATGATACTGAGCTTTTGCATCACCTCTTTACACAGATGTAGTCAATTTGATTTCTGTGTATTCCATCTGGCAAGGTCCATGTGTATAGTCGCCGTTTATGTTGTTGAAAAAAGGTATTTGCAATGCAAAATTCTATCGTGCGGTCTCCAGCTTTGTTTCTATCACCAATGTCATATTTTCCAGCTACTGTCCCTTCTTTGTCTCCAAATTTCATATTCCAATCACCCGCAATTATCAATGCATCTTGATTGCACGTTTTATCAATTTCAGACTGCAGAGGTTGGTAAAAAATCTTCAGTTTTCTCATGTTTGGCATTAGTGGTTGATGTGTAAATTTGAATAATAGTCACAGTAACTGGTCTTCCTTGTAGGCATGTGGATATTATCCTATCACGGACAGTGTTGTACTTCAGGATAGATCTTGAAATGTTCTTTATGAGGATGAATGCAATGCCATTCCTCTTCAATTTATCTATCATTCCTGGCATAGTATTCCATATGAGTCCATTTAAAAGAAAAGGAACTAATTTTCAGTACATTAATTTATTTAGCAAATAATTCTGAGAAAATGCTTAATATCCTGCACTTAGGTTCCTCTGGTGGTGCAAATGGTTAAGCACTCAGCTACTAACCAAACCTGGCTTTTTGAATCCACTTAGGGACACCTCAGATGAAAGGCCTGGAGATCTACTTCCAAAATATCACAGCCATTGAAAATCCTATATAGCACAGTTACATAGTCATGTGCCACATCACATCCATTCAGGCAATGTGACTGCATGTATACCTATGGTTCCAAAGGGTTATAATAGAGTTCAGAAATCCCAATTAGAGAAGGGGACATAGTGGACATAACCAGACAAACAGAATGCAACAGCTTCCCTCATGCAACACGTGAATTTCATGTCTCTTGTATGCAAAGTGATTGTACCATCATGCATATAATGGTACAGTATGTATATAACCTATAACACAAGTGTCTTAATAGTCATAATAAATGCCTGTTTCTAGCTTGTGTATGTACTATACTGTATTCTCTATCATTATTTTAATCTGAACTTTCCCTATTTATAAATAAAAGTTTACCATGGAATAATGTATGCTTCAACTCACTGGAACCAGCATCCAATCTCGTGTATAGCGTGTGCATCTCTTCAGTATTGTAGCATTATCTCTGTGTTTAATTTTCTTTCAAAAATATTACCATGAAGTGCATCATGGCTCCCAAATGCAGCAAAACCAGTGCTAGTGATAGCTAACAGCAAGAGGCAAAGGAGAAGTATCAATTTGGAAGTGAAACAAAAGGTATCCCATATAATTTTGCTAAGTATACAATATGGTGTCTGCACAACTTCCAAATCACGTAACGTCCTATTTCACAGAACATATTGTGGACGTTAGATGATGTATGACTGTACCCTAATATGCATGGGTTGCCATGAGTCGGAATTGACTCAAGGGCTACTGGTTTTACTGGTGTTATCATGGATCACTACTCCTAACCCTAGTGGTTAACATGCTTGGCTGCTAACTGAAAGGTTGGATGTTCAAATCTACACAGAAGTACCTCAGAAGAAAAGCCTGGTGATCAACTTCCCAAAAATCAGCTATTGAAAACCCTGTGGTGCACAGTTCCACTCTGAAACACATTAGGTTTTCGTGATCGGAGTCAACTCAATAGCAACCGGTAATCCTGCACTTTAGTAGTCACTGGAAATACAAAGATAAGACAATTTTGTTTTGTTTTTGTTTTTGAGATACTAGCATATGGAAGAGGAAACAATATACATAGAAAAACTACATGTCATAGGTAAGAGAGATTGAATAAAGTTCAGGGTAACAGGGCGTAGATGAGATAAAAGTGACAAGGGTAGAAAGTTTTGAATATATATTTAGTGTCTCTGACAGATTTTATGAGAATAGGAATTTTGTCTGTCTTGTTCAAGAATGTATACCCAGTATATATACCCAGAATGCATACCTGACACATTATATGGGTGTTCAAAGAGTGTTTTGAATGAATTAATGAAATAATATTATGTGACAAGACTTTTGCTAGGCACTGAAATACAGAGATAAATAAAACCTACCCCTTTCCTCACATGCATATTGTCTAGTAAAGACAGAACAAAAACATAGTCAAAGAAGTTGATCATTAAAGGCATAACTCTAGGGTTATGTGGGGAAAGATTTTTAAGAATCCTGTAGGCTGAACTATAGAGTTTAGAAATAATTCTATAGTCAAAGGAAACACAAGAGAGATTTTCAAGCATTTTAGTGACAAGATTGCATTTGTTATTTAGGTGGAAAACTCTGGTGGCAAAGGAACATTTCAACTGAAATTTCAACTAAATTTGGCTGTTGTGCAACCCATGGCTGTGGGACCTTGAGTTGTATTAGTCCAAAAGAGATATTATAGAGACGTTAACTAAGGTAGTGATATTTGGCACAGAAGAAATGAGATATTTGAAATAATTTCAAATTTCTACAAGACAGAGATCACATGGAAAAGTGGCAAATGATATATAAAATAGGAAGCTATCTCCTAGAATATACCCAAAGAGAAATTGATCTGACTAGACCCTGGGAAAGTTTACTACTTTGAGGCACTAGTGTGAAAGAATGTGGGCATAAAAATGGGAATACTTGGATAATGGATATGGAACAAAGGAACTTTTCACTAAAATGTATAGAATGTCTGTTGTTGTTCTTAGTTGCAATCACGTCAGTTCCCACTCATGGAGACCCCATATATGCAGAGTAGAAATACTCTATAAGATTTTTAAGGCTGTGACCTTTCAAAAGCAGATCACCAGGCCTGTCTTTCAAGGTGTCTCTGGGTGGGTTAGAAGCGCCAACCTTTCCATCCAGTAGTCCAACATTTAACCATTTGCTCTACCCAGGGACTCCTATAGAATGCCTACCTGATAGTATTTTTACCTAGGGGGGAAACCATCAAAAAAAAAAAACAATGTATTTACCTAAAAAGAAAGGGAAGAACTGACTGAGTAGAAAAGCTATGCATTTTTTTGCCTTAGCTAATTCTCACATTCTGAAATTTGAGATTTTTCAGTCCAGCTTCTCACCAACTTATCTCAATATAAAGCCTGCAGGAGATGAGATACCAGACAGCACCTCTACTGATTCATTTTAAATTACAAATGCACATCCAAGGAATACCACACATTGAAACTATCTGACACCATAAAAGAAAAAGACTACAGTAAAATAAGCAAACAAAATGTAACATGTAAAAATAAATCAGCATAGTACGCTTACAAAAATACTTCACCGGGGGAGCTGGGCTGGCAAACAAATGTAGAACACATGCACTATTTGCAGAAAAATACAGTGAGCAATAAATGACTGTAGATCCAACAGCAACAATCCAGGAATCAGAAAATAATTTTTTAAAAGTTCTCATTAGTATCCTGAGAGAAATTCTAGAATACATCCACAAAACAAGAAGAAAATCCTGTTGTCAGATGAGAAAACAAGAAAGAGCTCAGGGAAATAAAAAATATTATTGGCAAATGAAAATTCAATTTAAGCATTAAAACTTAAAATTGAGAAATATAAAGAAGCCAAAATTACAACAAAAAAAGATTTTCAATAGTTGAATAGGATCAGTTGAGGTGTCCAACACCCAACTAATTTTATCAAAAGGAGAAAGGCAGAGGTGGAAACTTTCAAAGAAATAATAGAATATCTCAGAGTTGAAGTTGTATCTGCATCCTTAGATAAGAAGTGCCCACTGAGTAACTTGTAAATTATAGGTAGAAAATCAAGGCATCAAAGAAAATCATTTCAAAAATTCAGAACCCAAAGTATAAAGAAAAAGTTTCAAATGCTTTAAGGGAAGAAAAAAAATAAGTGGTTTACAAAGAGTAATTGATTAGAATGACATCAGATTTCTCATCAGCAATACTCAATGCTACAATTCATGGGGAATTGCCTTCAAAATATTGAGTGAAATTATTTTCTATCTATAATTCCTAACCAGGATATCAACGGAATACAAGGACAGAATAGACACATTTTTAGAATGCATGTGCTCAGAATGTTTTTATCCAAGACCCCTTCATAAAAAAGAGGGATACAGATGTAAATCCATAAAAGAGCTACTTCCTTTACCCTTTTTTTATTTGAAACAGGCTCTTCTCATCTACTTACTCTTACAGATAAACTTCAGATCATAGTAATTGGTTTAAAATTATAACTTTAACCATATCATAATTAAAAAAAAAAAAAAAAAAAGAGGCTGCTTAAAGCCAAAATATATCCCACATCCTTCAAAAACCACAGGGAGCAAAAAAAGCCAGCCAGCACAAATAGGGAAGAGAGAGTACTACAGCACAATTAAAAGCAAACCCCATTGCTGTCGAGTGGATTCCGATGTTTTAGGAGAGAGAATACTATAAAACCTCCTTTTACATGCAAAGTAAAAAATGTATATACATCCCAAAACAGTAGAGCGAGCTCTGGAGTTCACATCTGTAGAAAATCCAGCGGAGATTGTATAGAAAGTAAGAGAGAGCAGGAAAGGGCTAGAGGCACTGGAACACAGATAAAATTGATTAAAAAAAAAAAAAAAGTAGTCCCAGAAACAGAGAAACCCATCCTGACTGGGAAAATGCCGAGAACCGGTTTCAGCGCCGGTGGTCAGAGTGTTATTGGCCATAGGCACTAGAAAAGAAGGGGACTGAAAGTACATTGGACCAGAAGGGACAATATTTAGTAGGCAGTACTTCCGGAAAACGGGGAGGTAAATTGGGAAAGAGAGTATGACCTTTTGAGGTTATAAAGTGAAGGGAAGATAGCAAGCACTGGAAATTAATTCTTCCATAGAAACAAAATGACAAATATCACATTGAACCCGTCTCCTTGTCAAATATACATATATATGTTTATATATGTATGTATATGTACATAGGAAGCCCTGGTGACGTAGTGGTTAAATGCTACGGCTGCTAACCAAACGGTCGGCAGTTCAAACCCGCCAGGCACTTCTTGGAAACTCTATGGGGCCATTCTACTCTGTCCTACAGGGTCGCTATGAGTTGGAATCAACTTGAGGGCACTGGGTTTTTGGGTATAAATAAGTACATATATATGTAGGTATGTGTGTGTATATATATAACCCAGTGCCATCCAGTGATTCCAACTCATAGCGATCCCATAGGACAGAGTGAAACTGCCCCATAGAGTTTCCAAAGAGCAGCTGGCGGATTCGAACTGCCAACCCTTGGGTTAGCACCCGTAGCACTTAACCACTACGCCACCAGGGTTTCTCTTGTGTATATATATGTAAGTTATTACTATAAAAATATGTTGACATTTACACCCTGAAAAACAAAGAGTTACATCAGGTAGCCTGTGATCCATTTATCTGTCAGTTGCAAGGGTTGGCAGGGGACAGTACCACAGGAAAAGAAAGAAGGCAGGAAACATGGTCTAATCAATTTACAAACAAACTGGTAACTGGTTCTCTCTGGTAAATAGACTAATGATATTGGCAAGGAGATGAACGTTTATCTATGGAATACTCTTTGCAGGATGTCCCTGTCCCTAGTTTGGGATTGTTTATGGTACACCAGCTTCTAAATTTATGAATTAGGGTTTCTGGAAGAATGACACATAAGTCTTAGAACTACCTGGGCATAAAATGGAGATGTTGTGTAACTTCGATACTGCCTGCTGTGTAGGGTGACCTGCGAACCTCATTGGAGACATGATATCATTGGAGAGTTTGCCTGTTGGTGGAAGCAAGAGCCTGGGAAGCCACACAGACTCACAGACCTCTCCTGCATCAGAACCTGTGCCTTTTGATGGTTTGTAACCTTGAAATTACTAGTAATGCATTTTACTGGGTATGATCTCTAATTAGTGTGACTCTCATTTGATAATTTGATCCTTTGATTCTTGGACCCATGTATTATGGCTGTTGGAGAAATAGCACCACATATTGTCACTAATTCAAAGATTATACTATAGCCAACACAAACAAATTTGTTTACAGAATAGAGAATTATTTATAGACATTTTCTAAACAAAACAAGATTAAATTTGTAATACATTAAACGTAATATTTTGGATAAACCACTAAAACTCAATTCCTATCCTACTACCCTTGAAATGTAGAGAAAAAAAAAAGTAGGAGAAACATAATACACTCTCTGTGCAGATGAGATGAGCTGACAGCAAGTGCTATGCCTTTGGACTTGACTGCCAAATCCTCTGGGATTATTTTATGCCAAGCTTGTCTAAAACTGAAGACCCTAAGATTATTGAGGCAAAACCAAATGGCAGGTATATAAAAAAAATGATTTTGATAAATGGTCACCTGTCACACATTAATTCTTCCCAGGAGTAATACATGGCTCAGGTCAAGGGTTGTTGATATGTCCAAGTATCCCTGAGGGTAAAGCCTATTTCTTATTAATGAATGAATAGCTCACTGGAGTCATGAATAAATTGGCTGATTTAGCAATCATAGCATATATGAGCATGAAAAATTATAGCTGACTCAGATACACTGATTTTTTTAAAATAATTAGCTTGGCTTCCATATTAGAAATATTAATGAAAATATATTACTAGTATTATATTTGGTTAACCATAGGTGTGTGTGTGTGTGTGTGTGTATGTGTGTGTGTGTGTGGTCAGTATTGATAGGCTGGCTTTTACCTACACTACACAGACGCGACTAAGAGAAAGCTACAGGAAAATTGTGTCCGAAAGTGATGCAGCAGGATTTATTCTGACAGGAAGTGTGTCAAGCTATGTCAAATTGAAATCAATACTGTTGTAGACCTTGAATGATTAGCTATCTCTTCACTAATACTCAGGGATTCAAGTAAAGAAAATGAGTCAACATTTTAATTTTGTCACTGAGTCTACTGTCAAATCCATGGCTAAAAGCACAGTTGAAGTACTCTCCCCCATAATGTTATTATTATATATAATAATAATATAAGGAAGAAAATATTCAAAAGATCTGAGTCAAGGTTTAGGACAAGAAGTGAGCCATTATGCTTTAAAGCAGGCAGAAATTTAATGAATTAGGTGTCTAAAAACTGTAGGAAGGGCCTAAGAAGCAGATTCTAGACTCCTAGAACAACACAGAACTGATGTCCTGAAGCCGCCACCACATAAAAGTTGTAGTTAAAAACCCACAACATCAGCCACATACACCTCACACACCCAGAATTAAAAATTGAAACCTGAAGATATATGCACACCCATGTTGATTGCGGCACTATTTACAATAGCAAAAATTTGGAAGCAAACAAGGTGTCCATCAACGGATGAATGGATAAATTATGGTATATTCACACAATGGAGTATTACACATCGATAAAGAACAATGATTGATCCATGAAACATTTCACAATATGGAGGAATCTGGAAGGCATTATGCTGAGTGAAATTAGTCAGCTGTGAAAGGACAAATATTGTATAAGATCACTATTTTAAGAACTCGAGAAATAGTTTAAACAGAGAAGAGAATATTCTTTGATGGTTACGAGATGGGGGAGGGAGGGAGGAAAGGAGAGGGGTTTTCACTAACTAGATAGTAGATAAGAACTATTTTAGGTGAAGGGAAAGACAACACACAGTGCAGGAGAGGCCAGCACAACTGGACTAAACCAAAAGCAAAGAAGTTTCCTTGTGACCCTATGTACAACAGAACAAAGAAGTTTCCTGAATAAACTGAATGCTTTGGAAGCCAGTTTGGGGACCATGGTTTCAGGGACCTCTAAGTCAATTGGCATAATAAAATCTATTAATAAAACATTCTGCATCCCACTTTGAAGAGTGGCATCTGGGGTCTTAAATGCTAGGAAGAGGCCATCTAAGATGCATCAGTTGATCTCAACCTACCTGGAGCAAAGGAGAATGAAGAAGACGAAAGACACAGGGTACTTATGAGTCCAAGAGACAGAAAGGGCCATACAAACCAGAGACTACATCAGCCTGAGACCAGAAGAACTAGATGGTGCCTGGCTACAACTTATGACTGCCCTGACAGGGAACACAACAAAGAACCCCTGAGGGAGCAAGAAAGCAGTGGGATGCAGACCCCAAATTCTCATTAAAAGACCAGACTTAATGGTCTGACTGAGACTAGAATGACCCCAGAGGTCATGGTCCCCAGACCTTCTGTTAGCCCAAGACAGGAACCATACCTAAAGCTAACTCTTCAGACAGGTATTGGACTAGTCTATGGGATAGACAATGATACTGGTGAAGAATGAGCTTCTTGGATCAAGTAGACACTTGAGACTATGTTGGCATCTCCTGTCTGAAGGGGAAATGAGAGGGTAGAGAGGGTCAGAATCTGACCTAATGGGCTCAAAAAGAAATAGAGGAGGGAAGGAGTGTGCTGTCTCATTAGGGGGAGAGCAATTAGGAGTATATAACAAGGAGTAAGTAAATTTTTGTATGAGAGTCTGACTGATTTGCAAACTTTCACTTAAAGCACAATAAAAATTAAAAAAAAAATACTTTAGTCAATTAAAAAAAATTGAAACTTGGAACTAGGCTCCACCGCTTACTGACAGCCTAAAAACTAGGGGATGTACACTTGTCACTTTGCAAGCAAGCCATATGTTTTCAGGACTCTGCCAAGCAGCAAAAATCCAAAAACAGCAAGCATTGCCTCCACGTCACTTCTGCCTTCCAAAGATCACATGGATGCATGTAATTGGCAGAAACTGATTCACAGCTAGAACACTAGCTGCAAGAAAATTTCGGAACAGTTGTATTCATCTTTTGAACTTCTCCAGCTGTTGTTAGGTGCCATTGAGTTGGTTCCCACTCAGTGGTCCTATGTACAACAGAACAAAACACTGCCAGGTCCTATGCCATCCTCACAAACTTTGCTATGCTTCAGCCCATTGTTGAAGCCACTGTGTCAGTCCATCTCATTGAGGGTCTTCCTCTTTTTCACTGACTGTCTACTTTACCAAGCATGATGTCCTCCAGGGACAGATCCCTCCTGATAACATGTCCAAAGTATGTGAGACGCAGTCTTGCCATCCTTGCTTCTAAGGAGCATTCTGGTTGTGTTTTTCTCAGACAGATTTGTTCATTCTTCTGGCAGACCATGGTATATTCAATATTCTTCACCAATACCACAATTCGAAGGCTTCAGTTCTTCTTTGCTTTTCTCCAACTAGGAGGGTAGAATGAAGGCTGAGTCAGACAATCCAAAGTAGCCTAAAATACCGAGTGTTAGGAACTTCATGTATAAATGAAAGAAACATACACTGCCTTTCTTATTAAAAAAAAAAAAGCGTTGATTACGTACCTGATACCTCAAGTTCCTATAGGTCTGTAAACAGCATCATTTGTGTAACAACCTTAATAAAGCAAAAAATGGATCCTACTTTTTCATTTTGCCTGAATAGCCGGTCATACTACTTACCTTGTGAAAGATTAATTATAAGAGATTTTTAAAACCGAAATGAATTTAGCACCTTTCATACTACTACCCTTCTAGCCAATGTGGCACTTCACCTGGTTCTACCAAACTTATCATTTTTGTTATGCTTTTTAATATCTCCTGTTCATGTAAATATGCCTTTTATATTTCTTCGTTTATTTTTACCTTCTCTCTTTTTTTAAAATGATAGGTCTTACCAGAAGTTATTATTTTTATTAGATTCTTTTTTTTTTAACAGTTGATCTTCTCAAGAGTGTTTTTGTTTTCTACTCTGTAGTTTTTTTTTTGTATTTAAAATATCCTTTGCATTATTTTTCTTTGGGTTAATTCTTCCTTTCCTAAATTCTTAAATCGATTTCTTAGCCACTATTTTTTATCCTTAAAAATTTTCTAATAAGAAAATAATATAATATTCTTAATATAAATCTTGGATTTATGAATTGTCCCTTTCTATATGTTTGGATAGGCGAAATTTTTGTTATTGTTTGATATTAAATAATTTATTTCCATTTTTATTTATCTATTGATCCTAGATTATTTGAAACATGCTTTTGTAATATCTGAAAATATAGGATATTTATAAGTCCATTTTTGTCATTGACTTCTAGTATATGTGAAATTGATTTCTAGTATATATAAAATTGCCATTTCTATAGCTCAAAAACATCAGGTATTGGTGAAGTTTTATGATTTTATCTATAATTATGTTTTGGTCAGGGGAAGTTATCTGTATAATACCAATTCTCTGTAATTTGTCAAGATTACTTTTTAGTCTAGTATGTGGTCACCTTTCATAATTTTTTTTACAAAATATGTAAAATATATTTATTCTTAAGTTTTGACATGCTTGGTTCTATATATGCTCATTAGATCAAATCTATTAATGGAGCTGTTTAAATCTTCTTAAAGCCTTTCTGATTTATTTTATAATTTGATCTAGCTCTTTTTAAGAGACATGTGTTTAAATCTCCCATTACAAAAATGGATCTATCGATTTTCACTGACGTTCATATAAATTTCTGCTTTTTTTTATCTTAAAGCTATGTCATTAGGCATGAAAAAGTGAAACTTATAACTTAAGGACATATTGAATCTTATTTTTTTTCCAAAATCCAGGGATCCTCTTTTCTTCTCATATTTTTTTCCTTAAAATATATTTTGTAAAGGGTTAATATGGGTGTAAGAGTTTTCTTTAGTTGATTTATCTCTCATATAGGTTTTTCCATTCTTTTATGTTCAGTCTCACTGTCTCATATTTCAGCTACATCTCTTATAGAAATCAGTTTAATTGGTTTTTGAAAAATAATGTTTTTATTAGAAGAGCTAAGACCACTTAGAATGATTATGATTATTTACATATTTTTATTCATTTTTACCATTTAAGAAATTTGTGTTTCTTATTTTTTCCATTGGTCCTCACAACTGGACCAATAAACAAACAAAAAAAAGAACTCAGTGCTGACGAGTCGATTCGGACTCTTAGGGACCCTATAGGACAGAGTAGAACTGCCCCATAGAATTTCCAAGGAGCACCTGGCAGATTCGAACTGCCAACCCTTTGGTTAGCAGCTGTAGCACTTAACGACTATGCGACCAAAGTTTCCAGACCAATAAGCAACATCATGATAAATGGAGAAAATATTCAAGTTGTCAAGGATTTCATTTTACTTGGATCCACAATTAATGCCCAGAGAAGCAGTAGTCAAGAAATCGAATGATATATTCTATTGGCAAATCTGCTGTGAAATACCTCTTTAAAGTGTTAAAAAGCAAAGATGTCACTTTGAGAACTAAGGTGCACCTGGCCCAAAAAAAGTCATGGTATTTTCAGTAACCGCATATGCATGTGAAAAAGCTGGACAATGAATAAGGAAGACAGAAGAAGAATTTATGCTTTGGGATTATGGTGTTGGCAAAGAGTATTGAATACACCATGGACTGCCAAAAGAACAAACAAATCTGTCTTGGAAGAAGTACAACCAGAATACTCTTTAGAAGCACGGATGGCAAGACTTCGTCTCACATGTTTTCAGAAGGAATCAGTCCCTGGAGAAGGACATCATGCTTGGTAAAGCAGAGGGTCGGCAATAAAGAGGAAGACACTCGAGATGGATTGACACAGTGACTGCAGCAATGGGCTCAAACATAGCAAAGTTGTGAAAGATGGTGCGGGGCCCATTTCATTTTTATATTTTACATTAGTGATTACTCAGATATTTTTACACACAAATTTAACTCTGAATTAGTACACAGATTTTGAATATCTTTGCCTTCTCCCTCAAGCATATAAGCAGCTTAGGATGCTGTAACCAACGTGACTGCGTTGCCAGCTTACATGATGTTTTCTAGGATTTCAATTTTATCTTATTTTTAACACTACAAATTAGACATATTTATTATTTTCACACAAATAGTATTAGTTCAGTTTACTCACAAATGTGACATTTTATTTGTTCATGTTTGTTTTTTGTATCCCAGAACTATTTCCTGTGGCCATTTTCCTTCCTTTGAACTATATCCTGTAAGATGTAAAAGTTCTCTTAGGGAGAGTCTGTTACAAATCAAAACTATCAGTATCTGTTGTCAGACAATGACTTCACCCAACCTTAACTATTGAAACTTCTTTCTGAATTTCTTTTTTTTTTTAATAATTTTTATTGAGCTTTAAATGAACGTTTACAAATCAAGTCAGTCACACATAAGCTTATATACACCTTACTCCATACTCCCACTTATTCTCCCCCTACTGAGTCAGCCCTTCCAGTCTCTCCTTTCGTGACAATTTTGCCAGTTTCTAACCTTCTCTACCCCGTCTCCCCTCCAGACAGGAGATGCCAACACAGTCTCAAGTGTCCACCTGATACAAGTAGCTCACTCTTCATCAGCATCTCTCTCCTACCCATTGTCCAGTCCCTTCCATGTCTGATGAGTTGTCCTCGGGAATGGTTCCTGTCCTGGGCCAACAGAAGGTTTGGGGACCATGACCACCGGGATTCCTCTAGTCTCAGTCAGACCATTAAATCTGGTCTTTTTATGAGAATTTGGGGTTTGCATTCCACTGATCTCTTGCTCTCTCAGGGGTTCTCCGTTGTGCTCCCTTTCAGGGCAGTCATCAGTCGTGGCTGGGCACCAACTAGTTCTTCTGGTCTCAGGATGATGTAAGTCTCTGGTTCATGGGGCCCTTTCTGTCTCTTGGGCTCATAGTTATCGTGTGACCTTGGTGTTCTTCATTCTCCTTTGATCCAGGTGAGTTGAGACCAATTGATGCATCTTAGATGGCCGCTTGTTAGCATTTAAGACCCCAGATGCCACATTTCAAAGTGGGATGCAGAATGTTTTCATAATAGAATTATTTTGCCAATTGACTTAGAAGTCCCCTTAAGCCATAGTCCCCAAACCCCCGCCCTTGCTCCACTGACCTTTGAAGCATTCAGTTTATCCCGGAAACTTCTTTGCTTTTGGTCCAGTCCAGTTGAGCTGACCTTCCGTGTATTGAGTATTGTCCTTCCCTTCATCTAAAGTAGTTCTTATCTACTAGCTAATCAGTAAATAACCCTCTTCCACCCTCCCTCCCTCCCCCCCTCGTAACCACAAAAGTATGTGTTCTTCTCAGTTTATACTATTTCTCAAGATCTTATAATAGTGGTCTTATACAATATTTGTCCTTTTGCCTCTGACTAATTTCACTCAGCATAATGCCTTCCAGGTTCCTCCATGTTATCAAATGTTTCACAGATTCGTCACTGTTCTTTATCGATGCGTAGTATTCCATTGTGTGAATATACCACAATTGATTTAACCATTCATCCATTGATGGACACCTTGGTTGCTTCCAGCTTTTTGCTATTGTAAACATAGCTGCAATAAACATGAGTGTGCATATATCTGTTCTTGTGAAGGCTCTTATTTCTCTAGGGTATATTCCGAGGAGTGGGATTTCTGGTTTGTATGGTAGTTCTATTTCTAACTTTTTAAGAAAACGCCAGATAGATTTCCAAAGTGGTTGTACCATTTGACATTCCCACCAGCAGTGTATAAGAGTTCCAATCTCTCTGCAGCCTCTCCAACATTTATTATTTTGTGTTTTTTGGATTAATGCCAGCCTTGTTGGAGTGAGATGGAATCTCATCGTAGTTTTAATCTGCATTTCTCTAATGGCTAATGATCGAGAGCATTTTCTCATGTATCTGTTAGCTGCCTGAATAGCTTCTTTAATGAAGTGCATGTTCATATCCTTTGCCCACTTCTTGATTGGGTTGTTTGTCTTTTTGTGGTTGAGTTTTAACAGAATCATGTAGATTTTAGAGATCAGACGCTGATCAGAGATGTCATAGCTGAAAATTCTTTCCCAATCTGTAGGTGGTCTTTTTACTCTTTTGGTGAAGTCTCTAGATGAGCATAGGTGTTTGATTTTTAGGAGCTCCTTATCTGGTTTCTCCTCATCATTTTTGGTAATGTTTTGTATTCTGTTTATGCCTTGTATTAGGGCTTCTAACATTGTCCCTATTGTTTCTTCCATGATCTTTATCGTTTCAGTCTTTATGTTTAGGTCTTTGATCCACTTGGAGTTAGTTTTTGTGCATGGTGTGAGGTATGGGTCCTGTTTCATGTTTTTGCAAATGGATATCCAGTTATGCCAGCACTATTTGTTAAACAGACTATCTTTTCCCCAATTAACTGACACTGGGCCTTTGTCAAATATCAGCTGCTCATATGTGGATGGATTTATATCTGGTTCTCAATTGTGTTCCATTGGTCTATGTGCCTGTTGTTGTACCAGTACCAGGCTGTTTTGACTACTGTGGCTGTATAATAGGTTCTAAAATCAGGTAGAGTGAGGCCTCCCACTTTCTTCTTCTTTTTCAGTAATGCTTTACTTATCCGAGGCTTCTTTCCCTTCCATATGAAGTTGGTGATTTGTTTCTCCATCACATTAAAAAATATCATTGGAACTTGGATCGGAAGTGCATTGTATGTATAGATGGCTTTTGGTAGAATAGACATTTTTACTACGTTAAGTCTTCCTATCCATGAGCAAGGTATGTTTTTCCACTTAAGTAGGTCCCCTTTTTAGTTTCTTGTAGTAGTACTTCTGTAGTTTTCTTTATATAGGTCTTTTACATCTTTGGTAAGATTTATTCCTAAGTATTTTATCTTCTTGGGGGCTACTGTGAATGGTATTGATTTGGTTATTTCCTCTTCGGTGTTCTTTTTGTTGATGTAGAGGAATCCAAGTGATTTTTGTATGTTTATCTTATAACCTGAGACTGCCAAACTCTTCTATTAGTTTCAGTAGTTTTCTGGAGGATTCCTTAGGGTTTTCTGTGTATAAGATCATGTCATCTGCAAATAGAGATAATTTTACTTCCTCCTTGCCAGTCTGGATGCCCTTTATTTCTTTGTCTAGCCTAATTGCTCTGGCTAGGACCTCTAGCACAATGTTGAATAAGAGTGGTGATAAAGGGCATCCTTGTCTGGTTCCCATTCTCAAGGGAAATGCTTTCAGGCTCTCTCTATTTAGAGTGATGTTGGCTGTTGGCTTTGTATATAGGTGCCCTTTATTATGTTGAGGAATTTTCCTTCAATTCCTATTTTGCTGAGAGTTTTTATCATAAATGGGTGTTGGACTTTGTCAAATGCCTTTTCTGCATCAATTGATAAGATCATGTGGTTTTTGTCTTTTGTTTTATTTATATGGTGGATTACATTTGTGGTTTTTCTAATATTAAACCAGCCTTGCATACCTGATATAAATCCCACTTGGTCATGGTGGATTATTTTTTTGATATGCTGTTGAATTCTATTGGCTAGAATTTTGTTGAGGATTTTTGCATCTATGTTCATGAGGGATATAGGTCTGTAATTTTCTTTTTTTGTGATGTCTTTACCTGGTTTTGGTATCAGGGATATGGTGGCCTCATAGAATGAGTTAGGCAGTATTCTGTCATTTTCTATGCTCTGAAATACCTTTAGTATTAGTGGTGTTAATTCTTCTCTGAAAGTTTGGTAGAACTCTGAATTTCTATTTTTGAGTTGATTATTGTTTCAGCATATTAATGATATCATCTTCATGGTCTTTACATCACCATTTTTGTTGAGGCATTTACAGTCAATTTTTAGGTAATCAGTCTTTTTTTTTTTTCTGGCTGAATTTAAGATTTTCCATTTGTCTCCAGTGTTCTTCAGCTTTACTACATTTTGTCAGCTGTGAATACTTTTTGAATTATTCTGCCTGAAGTTTTTCAGCACTTCTGAATCCGAGCATTTGTATCTTTCACAAATTCTAGGGGAAAAAATCAGCCATTATCTCACATAATCTCAAATTTGTACCTATTTTTATCTTCCCTGGAACTCTTTTAGACATAGGTTGGATTGTCTTATTCTAATCTTTATGTGTTCTAACCTTGCTTTCACTTTTTCCATTTCTTTGTCTCTTTTGGCTTCATTATGGATAATTGCTTCTACTTTATCTTCCATTTTATTAATTTCATGATCAATTCTGCAATTGGCTATTTTGCTTCAATTATTATGCACTATTTTGATTTCTGGAAAATTCTATTATATTCTTTTTTCAAAATCTGCCTGGTGAATTTTGACAATCTTTTATTCCCTGATCATACCTTCAATTCTGTCTTTTGTTCTTTAAACATATTACCTCCATTTTATAATCTGTATCTCATCATTAAAATACCTCCAATCTCTGTGGGGGTCTGATTCTGCAGCTTGTTTTTCTGCTGAATCTTCCTTATAGAGGTTTGTTTCTGCATATAAGAATGTACTACATTTATCTTTTTCCCTTTTGATTAACATTTAATTTGTTTCCAATTCATCCCTGTTCATATATCCTCAGTCAGATGTGCTAATCTCTTTTGTGAGTACAGTCATGTGCCATATAACATCTGTTTGGGTTTTGTCTGACTGCATGTACATCCCTAGTCCCATAAGGCTATCACAGAGTTACAACCTTAACCTACTTAAGTCATTTATTACCTTCCCAGATACATTAGCTGAAATACAGTACTGTATGTGTACAGTATCATGGCTATTTAGTCAATACAGGTACATTATAGTATCCTATATAGAGCTTTGCTAAGTACAGGCAGTCTCCAGGTTATGAATGGCCAACTTACATACAACCCATAATTATAAACCAACCCCTGTACAGGCTATTGTATTAAAAATTCAAGGTATGTACAATGGTTCATAATAATAAATGGGTACTACTTTGCAATGGGCATCAAAACATTATTATTATTACTGTATTATTATATTAAATATGTTTTAGTGTATCTGGGAGTGTTTCTTTAATGTTTTTTATGCATAAAAAGTACACCGTATACTACGTACCAAGGCAAATATTTTACTGATGATTGATAGAAACTCTACCTAACTGTTCTGACTTACATACAAATTCAACTTAAAGACACATTTAAGAAAGGAACTTATTCATAATCCAAGGATTGCTGTATATGATATGGCATTCACACATTGTACAAATCATATAATGTCCTATTTCACAGAACCTATTTGGAAACCCTGGTGGCGTACTGCTTAAGTGCTACGGCTGCTAGCCAAAAGGTCAATAGTTCAAATCTGCCAGGTGCTCCTTGGAATCTCTATGGAGCAGTTCTACTGTGCCCTATACGGTCACTATGAGTTGGAATTGACTCAACAGCAACAGTTTTTTTTTTTTTTTGGTATCGTGGATGTTAAGCAACACATAACTGTATACAGAATTGAAATTACTGGTCACTGGGTATACATTTTCAGTGTTAAACCTCTAAAATGCCTGCATATATTACATCCCCATTAGCAGTGTCAAAGAACAGTTGTTATCAAGAAAACTTCATCAATACCTGATCTTGGCAAATTTAAACAGTTTGCCAATCCTATGGGCTACAAAATAACTACATAACTATTTTTATGCTTCAATTCTTTTGATTTGAATAACATTACACATTTTTCAAATAGTTAATGGTCACAAATTGTTTTTCATGCCTTTGTTTATTTCTCTATAAAAGAATGAATGTTTGTTATTAGTTGAATAGCATATTGTTTTATACTGAAATTTTTGGTGCATTACTATTTGACGTTGTTGATTGGAAAGAAATACATATGCCTTAGGTCCCAGACATGGAGGTAACAGTGTTTTTACTTTGTGAACAATCAATATTAAAAATTTACTTGCTAAGAAAAATTATTCTCAACCCTCCCTCCCCCAAAACCGGCACTCCTCACAACCATTCTGTTTCTGAAGTATCACCTGGGAATAATATCACAGTAGGTGGCAGGAAAAATAATTCACACACATATGCTTCTTGGGTGCTGTGTGAAAAACAAGGCTGTATACATAAATAACATTTCATTAAAAAAAGTCATATGATTGCTTGAGCAAAGAAGAATAAACTTGAGAAGAATTTAGTTCTTAGCTATTTTCTCTTTTCAGAAATTAAAGTTAGTATTCTGAATCAAGAAGCCATCTATCTTGTTAATGCTGCACTTCCAGGTGTTAAAGTGCAAGTGCTAAAACTTAAGGTTTCCCTTGTCTTTGGTATTACATTATGTTCTACAAATGGATGTTATGATGCCTCAAAGGCTTTGGAAAAGAACAACAAATAATCCCAAAGCAAAAATCAGCTAGTTCTACATCAATTAACATAGCCATGAACTAATTAGCTCTAATGTGAACTGTCAGGACTATTTTTAGGCTGATGACTGACAGAAATCTGATTACTCCAAATGCCTGCACACTTCAGTGATTTATATAGTCACTTCGTGAAAAATGTGCTTCAGTGGAACCTAAGAACCTCAAGTATTAAAACCCCCAAGGAAATGATATGAGGACTCTCTTTGCCTAACAAAAAGGAATTATATATGAACAAAGCCATTCACTATGATATTTAGTAAAGGCTTATTACGTTACGTTAAAAGCCAATTGGAACTCATTTCCATAAGCAGCAAATAACCATTGACAAATTTATTAATCAAAGGCCTATTTATAGGCCTATTATGAAGGGTAACTATTTGCTAGCTTAAATAAAACTTTGTGCTTTGACTATTGCTATTAGTAGTAGTGTTAATAGTAAGGCTGGATACCTACCGAATGTATAGGAAACATACAATTTTCTGATGTTTGTGAAATTCAAGGACATTAGCTCTTATTGACAAGCAGTAATGGTCGTAATCAACAAATGATATTTTGGTTCAAAATATAAATTATAATAATTGACAAATAAGTAAAAACAGATCCCTAATAAGTTTTCTTATAACTCGATGGTACTGGGTTCTGGGTTTAATAAGTTTTCTAAGAGTCATATAGCCTTTAATCATAGTTATTGAATTCCCATTAACTTGATTAACTATAGAAATTCCACAGATACCTCCGGTGAATGTGAAAAATCTACTGAACAATGACATATACCTGTGTCCAAAAGTTATATTGCTAAAGACAGCATTCAGGAAACACTGTTGCTAGGTAACAGATTGCCCTCCTAACTGTAGCCAGCCATTTTGAGTCAACGTGAAACTATGATATAAAAAATATAATCAATATTCAACATCCCACAAAAATAAAACCATTGCTTAAAAAACAGCCAGTATAAAGAGAACAGACAAATTGCAGTTTAAGAAGCATTTTTAAACAATTTCTGACTTGATTTTCATAATACCTGAACAGGCAACAAAGAAGATACTGGTTGTCAGTGTACAAATAATGAAACTGAGGTCCAGAGAAATGGATAAGAGGGAATACCAGGTTCTGCTATTCAGAAAAAAAGAAAAAGAAACTTTCACTGGCTTTCCAGTTATATTTGCATGAAAAAAACAATGGGCTAGTTTTATCCTTTCAATGGGAGAGTAAAGTGAGTTAGACCACACATTGACATGTTTTTTTCCAAATCTATCAATAACATTAGTATATTTAAATAGCTATATTTTATGCTGGCTTGAAAAGAAAAATACTATCAATTTGTCTTCCACAATTCCTATCACCAAATAATATTTAATAAGCACTTAAAATATTTTATATTCATACTCATGAACTTTTCATTCTGAGAACCTTTGGAAATATGTGACAATTTAGGGGAATTTTTCTTTTTCTCTTTTCTATAACCTCCAAATATGATAATGGGTCTGGGACAGTGATTTTAGTTTAAATCTCATGAGACACAAGCTGTAGTGGTAGAAATTCTAGAAATATGACCCCTCCCTACAAAAAAATAGACCATAAATGACATTTAAGGATACAAGATGAAGTATAACACTTACAGATAACTTACCCAATATGTTTAAGTCCGTTTGACTTGAACACTCAAATGTTAAAAAACTACTGATTTTGAATGACAAATTTAAACTTGTGTGTTCATAAATGCCTATAAAACACAACCATGAGTTCTGTCCACTAAAACTTAGTTTATTTTGATTTTTTGAAAATAAATATTCTCTTAGATTCACACATATTCAAATATTCATATTATTCTGTTGAAGTTCATACATCTATTACTACAGTTTTGAAAAGAGAATCTGGAATTTAAGCAAAAGCACTGGCCCTAAAATAATCATTTGTGGACTTTATATAGTGCAATCTTAAAATATTTGAACATAACTTTTGGTGAGTCTCAACATAAGCCATTGTAGGACAGGAAATAAAATGTGAATAGTTTTTTAAGGGAAATAATTATTTTTCTGGATATCTGTTTGCAGGTTTAATTTGGAATATTGTACACTGATGTATTTTCTTAAATAGAATCGCAACATAATTTCACTTTGAGAGATTATTTAGTAAGAAAAGAAATCATAATAGCTAACATTTACTAAGTGCCAGACACTGTTGTAGGCAGTTTATGTATATATATCTTCTCCTTTAAACTTTGAACCTACTCTATGCCACAGTACTATTATTCTCCACATTTAACAGGCTTACAAATGATAAATATGTAGCCCCAAGTTCACATTCCTAATAAACAAAACAATCAGAACTCAAAACCCAGCACAGTCTTACTCCTGAGTTGGTGCTCTCCCCACCATGAATCATGTTTTCTACGGAGTGCTTAGGAAGATTATACAGTGAAGGAGATCACTATAAAAACTTCTGTATTCTGTGTTAATCCATATTATAATAATATTTTCATAGCTTTCTCAAAAGGCATTATCTTCCCTATGCTATAGCTGGCATTACAAGTTATTTAGTCAGATAAATAAATATAATTCAATGCTTATTTATTTAGCAAAACTACACTTTCCCTTACTACAGAACACAAGTCCATTTCAGTCTCACAGATTTCACATTTTCCACGACAGTACTCCGAACTGCAACAAGTTGAAACGCACAGCAGTACACTGCCTAAGAAGGATAAAGAAATTCATTCCATATAGATTTAATTATAAAAGCACTTAACTGCACTGGTAGCGATCATTATGTGGTAGTTCACACAACATTAAATAGAGAGCCCGTTAGGAAAGATAGATTGCCTCAGAACTGAAAGCCACTCATGTGTCACCAAACTTCTAGACATCTTATCTTGTCTCAGATGGTTATTTCTTAAAAAACAAACACCAGGCCTAGTCAAATCCCTCCTTGCTAGAGCCTGACCTCAAATTTTCTCTGAAGTAAATTGCAAAAATCTTACACTCCCAAACTAAATACTTTTGTTGTACCAAATTAAATATGTTTAAGAGAATATAATATTTAATGATCTAGAATCTATTTACACTTTTGATAGCTACATCTCTTTTATATTCTATAGCAAAACTTCACTAATTTAATTGAAAGGAGTACTTGAATTTAAGTTTTTTTTTTTTTTTAATTATTTTCAAGAAATACTATTTAAACTTCCTAATAGACAGAATTCTCCTTAGAAGCAAGGATGGCAAGTCTTCATCTCACATACTTTAGATATGTTTTCAGGAGGGACCATTCCCTGGAGAAGGACATCGTGCTTGATAAAGTAGAGGGTCAGAGAAAAAAAAAAAAAAGGAAGACCCTCAATGAGATGGGTTGACGCAGTGACAACAATGGGTTCAAGCATAGCAACAATTGTGAGAATGGCACAGGATGAGGCAGTGTTTCCTTCTGTTGTATGTAGGGTCACTACGTGTTGAAATTGACTCGATGGCACCTCCTCACAACTACAATAAGACACTACATCAACCTTTTTTTTTTTTTTACATCACCCTTTTTTAACCACATTATTGGTAGGATATCAGTCCTCAGGAGACTGTTTATAGTAGAAATAAGACAGAATCAGTGTATAAAGCTTTTGTCAATGAATATGACTTTAGCACATATAAAGATGATTTTGAATATTGTTCACAAAAATTGGAGTCAAATCAAGCTCTTGAGGGAGAGCCAAGTGTTAAACCATGATGACCAAATACCAACACGAGGATCAGAAATTAAGGAACAGGACAATAAACTGGAATTGAAGGCAAGAGTAAGAAGCTATATAGAAAAATGCTGAGAAACGTGTAGGACATCTGCCATTCACCTACAGTGGGCTCAAGGTTCAAAAATATGTAGAGCAAGCTTCCTTAAATAGCAGTATAATAGAATCTGTAATGTTTTATGATACTGTAATCTTTAGATTTACATTCACAACAGCTCACCATATTTATCAATGCAAGTAGAAAGAAAATTTCATAAGATTTAAGTAATTTTGGTATTCTTTAGTAAGAGATTTTAAAAAACCAACACCAAAATGAAATGTATGCAGTGGTCAGATTAGGTTTAAAAACTTTGGATTTTGTCATAAGGCTAGGGGGAGGGGAGATATCTTTTTCAGAGACTCTAGCCCAAGAATAAAAATGCAGGATGGGAAAAGGAAGGAAATGAGAAATGAGAACCAAAAAAGTTGGAGATAGAAAAGGATACCTTTAATAAATTTGTTTTCTATAATTTTTTTCTTTACTATTTTTCGGGTTGCTTGAGTTTAATCATTTTTAAAGTCCTTACAGAAGTTTACTTTTATTCATGTTTAATGACTTGAGGCTATTCAGAGAAGGTAGAAATTAGACGTATAAAATGTATTTTCCTTTAAACAAAAAAAAACTGGCTGCCATACAGTCAATTCCTACCCATAGCAACCCTACAGGACAGAGTAGAACTGCCCTATAGGGTTTCTATGGAGCAGCTGGTGGATTCGAACTGCCTACCTTTTGGTTAGTGGCTGAGCTCTTAACCATTGTGCCACCAGGGCCCCATATTTTTCTTTATGATAATAAATATCTTTACTTTTTTAGTGGTTAAATTACAAGTTATCAAAAAATTAAGTTCCATTTTCTACCACTTAATTTTTACAAATGAATAACTGTCTTATCTTCAGCATTCCTCCTGTAAAAGGCTACACTGAATTTTACTTCACTAAATGACTTGGAGTTTTATAATAAATAAGCCAAAAAAAAAAAAACCCCAGTGCCATCCAGTTGATTTCGACTAATAACAACCCTATAGGACCGAGTAGAAATGCCGCATAGTGTTTCCAAGGAGAGCCTGGTTGAATTCCAACTGCCAAACTTTTTGGTTAGCAGCCGTAGCTCTTTTCACTTTTATCATAAATAGCAAATACAGAAACAGAAAATCAAAATGATTATGTTAATTCTTTTAATTGCTCACTGAAACTTGCCTGAAACACATGGAGAAAAATGACGATGCTTTCATCAATAATAAACACACGCCACCAGGGTTTCCGTAATAAACACATTAACTAAAAAACAAACCCATTGCCGTTGAGTCGATTCCAACTCATGGCAACCCTATAGGAAAGACTAGAACTGCCCCCATAGGATTTCCAAGGCTGTAATCTTTACAGAAGCAGACTACCACATCTTTTTCCCTCAGAGCGGCTAGTGGGTTTAAACTGTGGACCTTTTGGTTAGCAGTCAAGCATTTAACTATTGTGCCTGCAGGAGTCCCTGGGATAGCAAACCTCTAGTGTTATCTCTCATCTACTTTTTTATTCTACTTTCTTTCAAATAGCCTCACAATGTTATCTTTCTATGAGCATTACGAACCTTTTTCCCCATTGCAATATATGAATATGTTTGTCTTAGGGTTCTCTAGGGAAACAGAACAAGTAATACATATATATACATGTGTATATATATATATGTATATGTTCTTTTGTTGTTGTTAGGTGCCATTGAGTCAGTTCTGACCCATAGCAACCCTGTGTATAACAGAACAAAACGCAGCCTGTTCCTACATCATCCTCACAATTGTTATGCTCAAACCCATTGTTGCAGCTACTGTGTCAATCCATCTCATTGAAGGTCTTCCTCTTTTTCACTGACCCAACCACTACTTTACCAAGCATGATGTCCTTCTTCTCCTCATAACATGTTCAAAGTATGTGAGACATAGTCTTTACACCCTTGCTTCTAAAGAGCATTCTGATTGTCCTTCTTCCAAGACAAATTTGTTCATTCTTTTGGCAGTCCATGGTATATCCAGTATTCTTTGCCAATACCACAATTCAAAGGCATTAATTCTTCTCTGGTCCTCCTTATTCACTGTCCAGCTTTCGAATGCACATGAGGAAATTGAAATCACCATGGCTTGGGTCAGGCACACGCTTAGTCTTGAAGGTGAAGTCTTCGCTTTTCAACACTTTAAAGAGGTCTTTTGCAGCAGATTTGCCAATGCAATAAGACTTTTGATTTCTTCAGTGCTGCTTCCCAGGGTGTTGACTGTGGATCCAAGCAAAATGAAACCCTTGACAACCTCAATCTTTTCTCCATTTATCATGATGTTGCTTATTGGTCCACTTGTGAGGATTTTTGTTTTCTTTACATTGATGTGTAATCCATACTGACGGCTGTAGTCTTTGATATTAGTCGATAAGTGCTTCATGTCCTCTTCACTTTTAGCATGTAAGGTTGTGTCATCAGCATAATGCAGGTTGTTAATAAATCTTCCTCCAATCTTGATGTCCTGTTCTTCTTCATAGAGTTCAGCTTCTCAGATTATTTTCTCAGCATACAGATTGAATAAGTATGGTGAAAGGATACAACCCTGACACACGCCTTTCCTGACTTTCAATCACGCAGTATCCCCTTGTTCTGTTAGAACTACTGCCTCTTGTTCCATGTACAGGTTCTTCATGAGCACAATTAAGTGTTCTGGAATTCCCATCCTTCTCAGTGTTATCCATAATTTGTTACGATCCACACAGTTGACTACCTTTGCATAGTCAATAAAACACAAGTTAACATCTTTCTGGTATTCTCTGCTTTCAGCCACGGACTCTCTGACATACCAATGATATCTCTGGTTCCATGTCCTCTTTTGAATTCAGCTTTAATTTCTGGCAGTTCCCTGTCAATATACTGCTACAGCCACTTTTGAATGATCTTCAGCAAAATTTTACTTGTGTGCGATGTTAATGACATTGTTCAATAATTTCCACATTCAGCTCTATCCCCTTTCTTGGGAATAGCCTTAAATATGGATCTCTTCCAGTCAGTTGGCCAGGAAGCTGTCTTCCAAATATCTTGGCATAGAAGAGTGAGCATTTTCAGCACTGCATATTTGTTGAGACATCTCAATTGATATTCCGTCAATTCCTGGAGCCTTGTTTTTCACCAATGCCTTCAGTGCAGCTTGGACTTCTTCCTTCAGTACCATCAGGTTCCTGGTCATATGCTACCCCCTGAAATGACTGAATGTTGACCAATTCCTTTTGGTATAATGACTCTGTATTCCTTTCATCTTCTTTTGATGCTTCCTGCTTCATTTAATATTTTACCTGTAGAATCCTTCACTATTGCAACTCGAGACTTGAAGTTTTTCTTTAGTTCTTTCAGCTTGAGAAATGTCGAGTGTGTTCTTCTCTTTTAGTTTTCCAACTCCACGTCTTTGCACATGTCATTATAATACTTCACTTTGTCTTCTCCAGTCGCCCTTTGAAATCTTCTGTTCAGTTCTTTTACTTCATTATTTCTTCATTTTGCTTTAGCTACTTGTTGTTCAAGAGCAAGTTTCAGAGTCTTCTGACATCCATTTTGGACTTTTATTTCTTCCCTGTCTTTTTAAAGACCGTTTGCTTTCTTCACGTATAATGTGAACTCATCTGGTCTTCAGTGATTAATGTCCAATGTGTCGAATCTGTTCTTGACATGGTCTCTAAATTCAGGTGGGATACACTCAAAGTCATACTTTCACTCTCATGGACTTGTTCTCTTTTTTTTTTTTTTTTTCAGTTTCAACTTGAACTTGCATAGAGCAATTGATGTTCTGTTCCACAGTTGGCCCCTGGCCCTGATCTGACTGATGATATTGAGCTTTTCCATCATCTCTTTCCGCAGATGTAGGCAATTTAACTCCTGTGTATTCCCTCTGGCAAGGTTCATGCGTATAGTCGCCATCTATGTTGGTGAAAAAAGGTATTTGCAGTGAAGAAGTTGTTGGTCTTACAAAATTCTATCATGCAATCTCTGGCATCATTTCTGTCACCAAGGCCATATTTTCCAACTACTGACCCTTCCGTGTTTCCAACTTTCACATTTCAATCACCAGCAATTATCAGTATATCCTGATCGCAGGTTTGATCAATTTCAAACTGCAAAAGTTGGTAAAAATCTTCAATTTCTTCAGCTGTGGCCTTAGTGGTTGGTGTGTAAATTTGAATAATAGTCATATTAACTGGCCTCTGTAGGCATGTGGATATTATCCTATCACTGACAGCATTGTACTTCAGGATAGATATTGAAACGTTCTTTTTGATGAAGGCAGCGCCATTCCTCTTCAATTTGTTATTCCCAGCACAGTAGACAATATGAGTGTCCAAATCAAAATGGCCAATTTCAGTCCATTTCAGCTCACTAGTGCCTAGGATATCAATATCTATGGGTTCCATTTCATTTTTGATGATTTCCAATTTTTCTAAATTCATAGTTCATACATTCCATGTTCCAATTATTAATGGATGTTTGCACACACACACTCACACACACGCGTGTATATATATGTAAAGAGAGAGATTTATTTTAACAAATTTGCTCTTTCAGTTGTGGGACAGACAAGTCCAAAATCTGTAGGTCGGGGCTGTTTTCTCATTAGCTGCTGTGGAGTTAATTCTGACTCATGGAGATCCAATATGGTTTTGAAAACCCATAGGGTTTTCAAGTCTGTGACTTTTCAGAAGCAGATGGCCAGGCCTGCCTTTCGAGGCACCTATGGGTGGATTTGAATCACCAACCTGTCAGTCAGTGGTGGAACAATTATATGTTTATGCTACCCAAGGACTCCTGTAGGTCAAGGGACAAAGTGGAAATTCCAGCAGTCTTATGTTGCAAATCAGTAGGTCAGGCAATGGGGGGAGCACTACAAATTCTTATGGAGGCAGAATCCTTCCTTGGGAAATCTTCATTTTTGTTCTTGATACCTTCAACTGATTGGATGAGACCCACCCACATTATGAAGGGTAATCTGTTTTACTTAGAGTCAAATGATTTAAATGCTAATCATTTAAATATTTTTTAACAACATCTAGAATAGTGTCTGACTAAACAACTGGACACCGTAGACAAGCCACGTTCACACATAAAATTAAACATCACAATATTTTAATTCCTGTCTTTTATAAATTGTCTAGTGTCCTTGCCAAATACCCATAGTAACATCTTTAAAATGGATTATGAATCTATTCCAGTTGATAGACACGTCTCCTATGAACTGGCTACCTCAATATCAATAAATAAGCGAAAGAAAGTGTCTCTCTTACGCATGTGACCAGTTGCAAGTAAATTCACTTCATCTGGCCTTTTAAGTTTCATATAGTTACCTTGAGAGAAGATTTTTGGAAAAAAAGCCACTTTTGGACAAGAAAACCTATTCAAAAATGTGCCTGACATGTTTGTGGAATGAATGAATGAATGAACATTGCCCTTGAATTCTTCATTCTCAGGGGTGTGTGTGTGTGTGTGTGTGTGTGTGTGTGTGTGGTGTGTTTAAGGTAATCTTGCACAGCATTTCAATCATTTTCTTTGTTAATATTTTTTGCTCACATTTACTGTTTTTACATACCTTATTGTAGTTAATACCACATATATCCTGCATCAAAATGTTATGAAGTATTCAAAACACATTAGTTTTTCAGATAAGGACAGGCACCACTTGAGTCTACATATCTGCATAATAACTTACATATTCTCTCCTTTTAAACAGCTCGCACTCTGAATAATTTAACCTTTTCTCCATGTTTCAGATTCACCTTTAAGAACATTAATAAATGCAAGATTTCAAGCCCCTGGTGCGTGCCCTCAAGGGCTGTCAGGGTGAACCTGACAGATTATTTTTATACTGGTAACCACATAAAGCATTTAAATTATTTTGTCTGAATTTTACAGAGAATTCCCCCCCCACCCCACCCCCAGCCCCATTCTCCATCACTGTCAGATTACTTAATATTTCAACTTTGGACTTGTCTTTATTAATACCTGCAGCCCATTTTACCATTCTAAGTGATTGGGTCTAGTCTTCTTTCAGTTAGTACATAGGATAATTATGTGCAAAATTAAATAATTAGGTTCTGAGTGCAGACCTGTAAATAAAACACTTGGCAATTATTTTTGAAAACTATTGAGTGTTGTTCTGTTTATTCAGAGTTGCCAGATAGCTATATCCGTATTTTAATGCAAATATGGTGAACATGGAGCCCTGGTGGGGTAGTGGTTAAGAGCTCAGCTGCTAACCAAAAAGTCAGCAATTCAAAACCACCAGACACTTCTTGGATACCCTATGGGGCAGTTCTACTCTGTCCTGTAGGATCACTACGAGTCAGAATCAATTCGACAGCAGCAGGTATACGGGTATGGTAGACACTGAAAATATTCATACTTACCTTTCAGTATATATATTTTCTACAAAGGTTACTTATCCCCATTCTGGTTATTTGCCTGTTGGCTCCCAAATCCATTCTAACTTCTTCTCTCTGCTCTGTTTACTGGTAGGTTTAACAAAGGGAAGCACTGAAGGTGGGTGGAGGACTGTTGTTAGGTGCCATCGAGTCAGTTCCTACTCATGGCAACCCTATACACAACAGAAGGAAACACTACCCAGTCGTGTGCAATCCTTAACAATTGTTATGCTTGAGCTCATTGTTGCAGCCACTCTGTCAATCCACCTCATTGAAGGTCTTCCTCTTTTCCGCTGACTCTGTACTCTGCCAAGCATGATGTCCTTCTCCAGGGACTGATCCCTCCTGACAACATGGCTAAAGTATGTAAGATGCAGTCTCACCATCCTTGCTTCTAAGGAGCATCTGATTGTACTTCTTCCAAGACAGATTTGTTCATTCTTTTGGCAGTCCATAGTATATTCAATATTCTTCGCCAACAACACAATTCAAGGGCATCAATTCTTCTTCGGTCTTCGTTGTTCATTGTCCAGCTTTCACATGCATATGATGCAATTGAAAATACCAAGGATTGGGTCAGGCGCACTTTAGTCTTCAAGGTGACATCTTTGCTCTTCAACACTTTAAAGAGGTCCTTTACAGCAGATATACCCAGGGCAGTGCGTCTCTTGATTTCTTGACTGCTGCTTCCATGGCTGTTGATTGTGGATCCAAGTAAAATGAAATCCTTGACAACTTCAATCTTTTCTCGTTTTATCATGATGTTGCTCATTGGTCCATTTGTGAGGGTTTTTGTTTTCTTTATGTTGAGGTGCAATCCATACTGAAGACTACGGTCTTTGATCTTCATTAGTAAGTGCTTCAAGTCCTTTTCACTTTCAGTAAGCAAGGTTGTGTCATCTGCATAACACAGGTCGTTAATGAGTCTTCTTCCAATCCTGATGCCCCATTCTTCTTCATATAGTCCAGCTTCTCGGATTATTTGCTCATCATACAGGTTGAATAGGTATGGCGAAAGGATACAACCCTGACGTACACCTTTTTCTGACTTTAAACCAATCAGTATCCCCTTTTTCTGCCCTAACAACTGCCTCTTGATCTGTGTAAAGGTTCCTCATGAGCACAATTAAGTGTTCTGGAATTCCTATTCTTTCCAATGTTATCCATAATTTGTTATTATCCACGCAGTCAAATGCCTTTGCATACTAAATAAAACACAGGTAAACATCCGTCTGCTATTCTCTGCTTTCAGCCAGGATCCATCTGACATCAGCAATGATATCCCTGGTTCCACATCACTGCAGCACCTGAAAAAAACCTTCTATTTCTTCATCTTTGGCCCTAGTGGTTGGTGCGTAAATTTGAATAATAGTTGTATTAACTGGTCTTCCTTGCAGGCGTATGGATATTATCCTATCACTGACAGCGTTGTACTTCAGGATAGATCTTGAAATGTTCTTTTTGACGATGAATGCAACACCACTCCTCCTCAAGTTGTCATTCCCAGCATAGTAGACTATATGATTATCCGATTCAAAATGGCCAATACCAGTCCATTTCAGCTCACTAATGCCTAGGATATTGACGTTTATGCATTTCATTTCATTTTTGACGATTCTCAACTTTCCTAGATTCATACTTTGTACATTCCAGGTCCCAATTATTAACGGATGTTTGGAGCTGTTTTTTCTCATTTTGAGTCGTACCACATCAGCAAAAGAAGGTCCCAAAAGCTTTACTCCATCCACATCATTAAGGTCGACTCTAGTTTGAAGAGGCAGCTCTTCCCCAGTCATCTTTTGAGTGCCTTCCAACATGGGAGGCTCTTCTTCCAGCACTATATCACAGTGTTCTGCTGCTATTCATAAGGTTTTCACTGGCTAATGCTTTTCAGAAGTAGACTGCTGGGTTCTTCTTCCTAGTCTGCATTAGTCTGGAAGTTCAGCTGAAACCTGTCCTCCATGGGTGACCATGCTGGTATCTGAATACGGGTGGCATAGCTTCCAGCATCACAGCAACACTCAAGTTCCCACGGTACGACAAACTGACAGACACATGGTGGGGGGTGGAGGACTAACGCAGTGAAAAACCAGGGTATTTCTCCCACGCCCTCAACCCGGTTTTAAAAGGCGTTTTTTTTTTTTTTTTTTCCCAGCAGATATATCTCCTTCAATGTTCTGGCTTCACTTGAACAGTCACTCCTTTTACAGTCCCAGGCCTTGCCATAGATCTCGCTCCTCCTGTCTTCTGGGTTCTGGCAACGCCACCTCTTCTGTGCATCCCTTCAGCCTTAGGAGTGGTACCAGCTACTTCTTTGTGCTGATCTCTGGTTGCCTCACCATTTCTCTGGTTCCCCCAATTCTTCCATCACCAGTGTAAACAGTTCCCTGTATTAAATTCCCTCTATTTGAAATACTAAGAGATCAGCAGTTCGAATCTGCCAGGCACTCCTTGGAAACTCTATGGTGCGGTTCTACTCTGTCCTATAGGGTCAATATGAGTCGGAATCCACTCGATGGCAGTAGGTTTGGTTTTGGTTTTTATTTGAAGTACCTAGATTTGTGCTTTCCTATGTGGACCTTGACTGTAACAATCCACCTGAGTGCCCTGCTCCTTCTTCCTCAGCTCCATGAAGTGGTCACCACTTAGTACCTGCAGCATATATTAATTTGCAAGGAGGAAGGCTTCAAAACAAATGTTTATAGTTAGTCATAAGAAAAAGGACCAGGCTATTATAATAATTTTAAAGTCAGGATATAATGCTGGATACTAGTGAAAAAATGAACAGATGATGAGGAAAATGATAATGAAGAAAATGAGCTATTAAAATGTGTGATGGAAAATTTCCTGGGGGTTCCCTCAAGAATTTGAATTTCTTGATATTATCAGGAAGACATAAACCTCATATGTAACTTAATTTCACTAACTGGAGATATTACTCAAGATTTTATCAGTTTATGAGAACATAGCCTGGCATCGATGACACAGTTTCACTTCCCAACATACCTTAGTAGAAAGTGACTGCCTTGAGAGTGCCTTTGAGCCTCACGAATATCTGAGGTGAAGGTATATGGAGAATTACTGCTTTCCAGTCCAGAGATTCCATTAATACTTCCTTCCATATTTCAACTGGAAGAATGTATTCAGACATCAAAGGCTTGGAGATAGGTTATGTATACAAAGCAGACACCAATAACAAATTCTAGACTATCTGAATAGTAGCATTATTTTGTTTAACAGAGCTTTCTAACATAAAAACAGAAGTAGGCAAAGCAAATGTGAGATTGTAAAATTGCCATAATGGAACAATCACAACAATTACAGGGAAGTTATTATGTTTTGTAAAAACAAAAGTAACAGCAATTCAGACCAGATGTCTGTCAAATAGTCTACAGGTGACCATATAATTAATTCAATGCCCAAACTGGAAAATTTGAGAGTAAAAAGGGCCACAAGAAATGATTCAATAATTAAAATTATATATTTTTGAAATATTTATATATAAACTGACAATTACTTTTCTTGGTATACCTGTACAAAAGCTCTGTTAAAATAATGCTTCTATTCAAACCAACAGTTCCATTTTAAATAATATGGTTCTACTTACAGCAAGGGTTCTAGTAAAAACTAATTTTTTTTTAAATAAAATACTTTATAAAATATTAAAATGCCACATTTCTATGTGTATCCATGCATATTAAAGCAAAATAAAATTTTAATATTGCTCTGGAATTAAAAGCATAATGATAATTCTTGATACACATTCCTGTACTTTAATCAGCTTCTTAACTTCATTCTACTTAATATGTCACAGCTATTTTTTGGAAGGATGTATTTTTAAATAGGATCTTACTATTTTAAACTTTAATACACTTTGCCTACAGCTTTGATCAGGGTTAAATCATATAATTAATAAGTTTACATATGTTGATATCTTCAAATGATTTTTCTCAGTATACCATAATATTTTTATAATTGCTGACCCGATAAGCTCAGTGAAAAATCTTACTCAATGAAGAATATTTTCAATTTCTAATTTTGTTTAAATATGTATAAATATGTCAGCCCAAGTATTTTTATATGTAGTCTTTCCCTCTATTTAGAGTACCTCTCTGCAACAAGTATTCTTTACCATATAAGACTTGTTAGCACCCTGTCTCTATTTATGATTCCTTTTAAAATGTTATCAAATTTAGATTCTGCAAAACTGTGAACTTTCTTGATTTCATTTAAATACGGTAAAGATTACACATAGTTTCCAATTAAAAATAGATGCTCCATCAAAAGAATCTTCCCCCAATGAAGATTCCAAAGTGAAATTTTATAATTTCAAATTAAACCAATTATGCAGTTTATACTCTCATTATCTATTTGGTGAGTTCCTCCCTTGATTTTGTAGATAGGTATTTCAATGGCTTTCTCTTTATAAGCTTAGTGTTGAATCATCAAAATTGGCTAAATAATTCAAATATTGTAGGTTCTTTTTAAACACTTTTTATGGAACATTTGGATTAAATATATCCAGGTAATTTTGAGCAAAATGCAACAAATAGTTAAGGGACTTATTTACAAAAATGTTTAATACCATTGTTGAACACGTAGGTTGATTAACAAAGTGTTATGCAAAAATTCAATTCTTTTTAAAATCTGATATACTGTTAATAGCAAAAAAGGGAAAGCATTTCTGCTAGGCTGCAGTATTTTTTGTAGCTCAGTTACTCTTTTTATATGTAGAAATAATTTTAAGTTTTGTAATGATAGCTGCTAATTTGATCAATAGACTCTTGCTGCTCATTTGACGTAATTCTGAATTATACGTGCAGAAAAGCTGATTCCACATTTATTTTTGTTCCATGGATTTATTAATTTAGCAAAAACTTTGTTTTTACCAGTATGCTGTAGTCCACCAAAACGTATATTCCTATTATCACCACAAAAAAAATTTGTCTTCAATGCTGAAGTTCGTCACCAAATTTACAATAACAAACAAAAAACACCAAACCCACTGCTGTTGATTCAATTCTGACTCATAGCGACCCTATGGTAGAGTAGAAATGCCCCACATGGTTTCCAAGGAGCAGCTGGTGGATTAGAACTGCAACCTTTTGGTTAGCAGTTGAGCTCTTAACCACTAGGGCATAATAGTAATCACAATATTGTGAAATGTTTCATCTTCAACACATTAAAGTCCCAGATGTATTTGATTCCAAGTATCAATGAAACCCTAGTGGCATAGTGGTTAAGTGCTACCAAAGAGTCAGCAGCTTGAATCCACCAGGTGCTCCTTGGAAACTCTATGGGGCAGTTTTTCCCTGTCCTATAGAGTTGCTATGAGTCGGAATCGGCTTGACGACAATGGGGTTTATCAATGAAAAACTTGAACTATCATCGATCATCTATTTGATTTCTATTTCTATTTCCATTGATTTGTATTCTAAGGGCATGGATATAAAACCAGCATCTTTTAAAAATTAAAAATGTATTCCCCTGCTGATGAAACCAAATAAATTAACAGTATTCACATGTTCAAGAAAACTTGACATCAACAATGAACAATTTTTGTGTCTTCTGGTTTTCATATAGAGTTATATCATTATAGTACCTATTATGGATGTAAATATTGACATACATTATGAATAAGCTGCACAACCATCATCTATTTTCTTGAGATGCAGAAATCCAGTCCTTGATATTTAAAGACGCACTTTTGTTTTTTAAGCTATTGCTGCCAAAAGGCTATATTGAAAAATAAAATCTTTATCAAACAATAAAATAAAAATGCAGTTAATTCTCATTATTTACAATAGTTAAATTATATAATGTCCCTGAAAACATTGAATTAGCAAATACCAACCAAGCTTACTTGACTTCAACCGGAAATTTTTTGTAACTCTGTATGTGAACGTGTCTGCAAACGGCCACAAAAGTGCCCTGATTGTGTTTACCAAATAGATGAATCTCTGAATATGTAATCTGTGAATAATTGGAACTGACTGTAGTTGCATATTTGCATGTTATAATAAATGAAAAAAATATCTCACAGGAGCAAGAGTGCATAGATCACTCTCCTTGTGCTCTACAGAAGGACTTCCCAGTCTTGAATTTTTGTCTATATTTCAGTACCTAACTTACAATTTCCAAATTCCCAGCTGACTCTGCTGACAGAGATGTGGTGACTTCATGAATCAAAGAATCAGCTTAGGCCATGGTACAATAGCTAATCCACCAAACAGCCAGTAGGAGCTATAAAAGGAAGATTTCTCCCACCACTACCTAAGATAACTGCCCGTCAGTTTCTTGTCTGTAGAATGGCAGTTCTCTACTGCACCAGGATGCTGTAACAGTTAGAGGAATGTCATGACTCAAGGACTAGATGTACTTAAGAACTGCTGTATGATGAAAACAGGATATTATTCAAAACAGATCTACAGCAGTACAGCTCTATTTTATAATATGGAAAGAGCTGAATTTAGAGGAATCTTTGCTTTGGCTTTCAAGTTCCTTCTAACCACCTTCAACTCCAATGAATCTCTAACATTTCAGCACAAGTTGAGAAATAAAATACCCCTAACCTTGAAGTAAGGAAAGATGAAGAGGAAAGGAACAAAGAAAAAGAAGGTGAAATAAGAGAGGGAAATGGGACTAATATGATAAAGGAGAGAGACAGGGAAAGAAAGATATAATTCTTCATTGGTGCCCCACCCAGTGCCGTCGAGTAGATTCCGACTCATAGCGACCCTATAGGTCTTCATTGATACCTACCCATTAATAGCTTAATCATCAAGCCAAGGTAAATAAAACATTTACCTTTGATTTTCTAGACTTTTAACAAAGAGTAGATTCACAAATGAAATAGTAATATTCGCATCATAGATAGTTTTCATTCTTTTTGAAAAGAAATTATTTTTTCAGGGTTCAATTATTCTTTGCAAAAATAGCAGAGATGTAAACAGTGACAGCTGGGTATGAACTGAGCCCCCAAAGAGACAGAGGATTGGAGAGGATGATATTTTTTACACTGTCAAAATTAAATTGTATCTTTTTTACAGTACAATACAGAGCTTATTTATGACATTTCGATTTGCATGAAACCTTTTATTGATCCCAGGGACTACATTACGGAACCAATGTTCATAAAGTAGATAACAAAAAATATCTTAACAGCACACCCAATTTGGTACCTCACATTGAGAAAGGGAATTCATGTATAAAATATTTTCCTTAACTGTCCAATAAGGAAGCATTCGTGTGTTTATTGCTCATTCATAAACATCTCTTACAAAATAAATAAGAGGAAAAAGAAAAATTTATGGGTGTCCTTTTGTGGATGTCTCTAGAAATCTTATTTGTTCCAATAATTCCTGAAACACATGTTTCTACAAAACAAATATAAACTTTATAAAGAGAGAAAAATATTGCTTTGGCCAAAGAAAAATTGCAGACCCTGATAACCCAGACCTTGAGGAAATTATGTCCCACCCTGATAAGGATTATCCGCAACACATGTGATAGAATGCAAAGGCACTTTTATTGTCATTCAGCTTCTCTCTATTGATTTGTGATGACAAGCAACACAATATGTGCAAGGTGCTTTGAGCAGCTCAGAAAAGATCTAGCACATACATTTTAATCCATGGGTAGCCACTGCCCTATAACTGCTTTTTTTAGAAGCCCCAAATTTCTCAAAACACATATATCAGCATCTTTTGTCTACTTCAGTTACACCCAAAACTCCTGTTGATGTGTCCCATTTTATCACTTTGCCTGTCAAAGATAGGTAAAAAGACAAGTACAAAGTCAAACAGAAAAAGATATTTTTAAAATGAACATCTTGATTTTTTTTCAATGAATAAAATTGTTGTTGTTGTTGTTAGGTGCCATTGAGTTGGTTCCAACTCATAGCGACCCTATGCACAACAGAACAAAACACTACCCAGTCCTGCGCCATCCTTACAATTTTTGTTATGCTTGAGCTCATTGTTGCAGCCACTGTGTCAATCCACCTCATTTCAGCTGGTCTTCCAGAGGAAGGTCTTCCCTTTTCCACTGACCCTGTACTCTGCCAAGCATGACGTCCTTCTCCAGGGACTGATCCCTCCTGACAACATGTCCAAAGTATGTAAGACGCAGTCTCGCCATCCTTGCTTCTAAGGAGCATTCTGGTTGTACTTCTTCCAAGACAGATTTGTTCATTCTTTTGGCAGTCCATGGTATTTTCAATATTCTTCGCCAACACCACAATTCAAAGGCGTCAATTCTTCTTTGGTTTTCCTTATTCATTGTCCAGCTTTCACATGCATATGATGCAATCGAAAATACCATGGCTTGGGTCAGTCTTGGGTTAGTCTTCAAGGTGACATCTTTGCTCTTCAACACTCTAAAGAGGTCCTTTGCAGCAGATTTACCCGATGCAATGCGTCTTTTCATTTCTTGACTGCTGCTTCCATGGCTGTTGATTGTGGATCCAAGTAAAATGAAATCCTTGACAACTTCAATCTTTTCACTGTTTATTGTGATGTTGCTCATTGGTCCAGTTGTGAGAATTTTTGTTTTCTTAATGTTGAGGTGTAATCCATACTGAAGGCTGTGTCCTTTGATCTTCATTAGTAAGTGCTTCAAGTCCTCCTCACTTTCAGCAAGCAAGGTTGTGTCATCTGCATAACGCAGGTTGTTAATGAATCTTCCTTCAATCTTGATGCCCCGTTCTTCTTCATATCATCCAGCTTCTCGGATTATTTCTTCAGCATACAGATTAAATAGGTATGGTGAAAGAATACAACCCTGACGCACACCTTTCCTGACTTTAAACCAATCAGTATCCCCTTGTTCTGTCCAAACGACTGCCTCTTGATCTATGTAAAGGTTCCTCATGAGCACAATTAAGTGTTCTGGAATTCCCATTCTTCGCAGTGTTATCCATAGTTTGTTATGATCCACACAGTCGAATGCCTTTGCACAGTCAATAAAACACAGGTAAACATCCTTCTGGTATTCTCTGCTTTCAGCCAGGATCCATCTGACATCAGCAATGATATCCCTGGTTCCAAGTCCTCTTCTGAAACCAGCCTGAATTTCTGGCAATTCCCTGTCGATACACTGCTGCAGCCGTTTTTGAATGATCTTAAGCAAAATTTTGCTTGCATGTGATATTCATGATGTTGTTCAATAATTTCCACATTCGGTTGGATCATCTTTCTTGGGAATAGGCATAAATATGGATCTCCTCCAGTCAGTTGTGTGTGTTCCATCTGGCAAGGTCCATGTGTATAGTCACCGTTTATGTTGCTGAAAGAAGGTGTTTGCAATGAAGAAATCGTTGGTCTTCCAGAATTCTATCATTCGATCTCCAGCATTTTTTCCATCACCAAGGCCATGTTTTCCAACTACTGATCCTTTTTCTTTGTTTCCAACTTTCGCATTCCAATCACCAGTAATTATCAATGCATCTTGATTGCATGTTTGATCGATTTCAGACTGCAGCAGCTGATAAAAATCTTCTATTTCTTCATCTTTGGCCTTAGTGATTGGTATGTAAATTTGAAAAATAGTCATATTAACTGGGCTTCCTTGTGGGCATATGGATATTATCCTATTACTGACACTGTTGTACTTCAAGATAGGTCCTGAAATGTTCTTTTTGGCGATGAATGCAACGCCATTCCTCTTCACGTTGTCATTCGCAGCATAGTAGACTGTATGATTATCTGATTCAAAATGGCCAATACCAGTCCATTTCAGCTCACTAATGCCTAGGATATCAATGCTTATGTGTTCCATTTCATTTTTGATTATTTCCAATTTTCCTAGATCCGTAATTTTTCCATTCCAGGTTCTGATTATTAATGGATGTTTGGAGCTGTTTCTTCTCATTTTGAGTCGTGCCACATCAGCAAATGAAGGTCCTGAAAGCTTTACTGCAACCACGTCATTAAGGTCTACTCTACTTTGAGGAGGCAGCTCTTCCACAGTCATCTTTTGAGTGCCTTCCAACCTGGAGGGCTCATCTTCCAGCACTATATCAGACAATGTTCCACTGGTATTCATAAGGTTTTCACTGGCTAATGTTTTTCAGAAGTAGACTGCCCAGCCCTTTTCCTAGTCTGTCTTAGTCTGGAAGCTCAGCTGAAACCTGTCCTCCATGGGTGACCCTGCCCCCACAGTACGACACACTCACATACGTGGGGGAACTGACAGACATGTGGGGGAATAAAATAGAAAATGATTTTTCCTTAAAAAAGTGTCCTTTATTATGTGGGCTTGATCATGGTAGGTAGAAACTAATGTTTAAAAGTGCCTCTATCCAATCTGATAAAATGCAATGCCTTATGTTGGACTTCTTTTGATACCCTCCTCTCAGAGAGAGAACTGATCTAAAGAGGTTTGGTTATGACACAGCATGTACTATATCATAATAATTAAACCATCAGATTTCCTTGTAAAAGAGACAGAAAGCCACTTTTTCTACCAAAAAGTATTGAAGAGTTTATACTGACCAGCACTTGACTATTTTTTCCAAAGACTCATTTTCAAATAAAAATGAGCATTTAAAAGCTAAAAAAATCTTAAGAAATAAATTCACTGTCACACATTTCAACATTCACTGCTCAATGAGCAGCAGTGGTGTGAATTAATCATCAAACCCAGGAGACACAATACCAAGTTACTTTAGCATTAAGGAAAGCCAGGACAGGAACCATGACTATGAGATCTATAGAATGGCAGAGGACCCAAAGCATCTCCAGACCTTAGGGTGCAATGCAATTTCTTAAAATGCTATCTTAACATAGTTTTGAGGCCCTGGCTGGAGGCTAGTCCCCTTCTTGAGCAGCTAATTAAGCCCACTATCCAACCATTCCCCTCATCAGGTTCTTAGCCTCCTGGGCCACTATACACCCATCCTAATCACCTTGAAACCAGGTATCCAACAATAGAGACAGCTTCAATGCCTCCTGAGCCTGCAGAATTATTCAAAATGCCCAATCATCAGGAAACCCACAAAACCTAGCTAACTTCACCCTGCTTGCCACACATAAGCCCCCCCCCCACAATTCTAACTTGTTAATTTGTCCCCAGAAACTGTGAATATAAAATACCTCACTATTTGTTAGCCTCCCTGAGTTATCACCCCACGAATTCGTTAGAGCAAAGCAGTACATGACTCACTCTTATTCTCTGGTGGTGCTACTTCTTAATTACAGTGGTTTGGCAGTTAATAAGCAATCCATAGAATGAGGCACAGTTGTTCAGTCCGTATGTATCATTTATTCTGAATCTTGTGTATTTCTGTAATTCCTTGAGTTTGTGTCCCAAGGAAGATTCAAATTCACAGAATTTCCAGGGGTTTGAGGAAAAGTCACAGGCCAGTTCTTAACCATTTGCTTCCAGAGATTAAACACACACACACACACACACACAAGCAGAGTTAGCATCTAGGAGCTTGGGACATATTTCCTTCTTCATCTACTTCTGGTTTTTCTCCATTCATTTGGTCTTTAATTTTCTTCAAATGAGCACCCATTGCCACCACTTATTTACAATGACCCATGAAATATTCTTTTCAATTGTCAGGCCTGATTCAAAAGACTGCTGTCCAGCTAAAGCATATCGATAATAACAACTACTCCATCTGTCTCAAAATTCCAATTACTCAGGTATTTTTCAGTATCTCATGAGAAGGCCAGCTTCATTGTCTTGAAAATTTCTAAGTTCATTTTATTTTATTTTTTATTGAAATTTTGTTTTTAAATTATAAAGTGAATACATGCTAATGAAAAACTTAGGCTATAAAAAGGCATAAAAAAGAGAGTTAAGGTAACCTGCAATCTAACACACCAGAGCAAACCACTGTGCCATTTTCAGTTACGGGAATGGTGGTTTGACTATGTTAGGAGGAAGCGTTTTTAAAATTGTGTTAGTAGAGAGATGACAAAAAGGTGGAATAAACTAGGATTGAGTGTTACTGTTGGTCCTTCACACATCCCTCCTAAGGGAATTCTTCTAAGTCTCTATCTCTGGAGCTTGGGCATCCATGTTCCATAACAAATGGACACCTACACAAAGCAGACATCACATGCACGGACAGTGTGCTGGTGATTCAGCGACAACTTTCAGGAACTTCTCGGAGAATTGAATAGTCTGGAGTGATGATGGTTAGTTTTATGTGTCAGCTTGGTTAGGTCATGTTGTTGTTAGCTGCTGTGGAGTCAACCCCCGACTCATAGTGACCCCATGCACAACAGAATGAAATGCTGTCCATGATCAGTTGTGGAAGAGACAGTTGTGATCCATGGGGTTTTCACCGGCTGATTTTCAGAAGCAGATCACCAGGTCTTTCTTCCTAGACCATCTTAGTCTGGCAATGCCAATCAAACTTGTTTAGCGCCGTAGCAATTTGCAAATCGCCACTGACAGACAGATGGTGACTGCGCATAAGGTACATTGGCTGAGAAACAAACCCGGATTTTCCACACAGAAGATGAGAGAGAACTCTACCACTGAACAACCAATGCCCCTATGGCTGTGTTATAACACTAACACGTGCTGCTGTTGATTCTGTTCTGTTTCATGGTAGCCCCATGTGTTGCAGAGTGGAAATGTAATCTATAATGTTTTCAAGGCTGTAAACTTTCAGAAGCAGATCTCCAGGCCTTTCTTCCAAGGCACCTCTGAGTGGGTTCCGATCACCAACTTTTCAGTCAGTCTTTGAGCACTTAACTGTTTGCTCTACCCAGGGACTTCTGGCTGGGTTATAAAAAAAAAAAAAAAAAGTTATAGTACCCAGTTATTCAATCAAACAGTAATATAGGCTTTGTCTTAAAGGTATTTTGTAGCTGTGCTTAACATCTACAACAGTTGACTTTAAGTAAAGGAAATTACCCTGGAAAATATGAGTGCACTTCATCCAATCAGCGACAAGAGTTAAGAGTAAAAGTTGAGGTTTCTCAAAAAAGGAAGAAATTCTGCCTTAAGGCTGTAGCATTAGCGCCTGAGTGAGGGTTTTCAGTCAGCTGGCCTTCCCCAAGGATTTCAAACTTTCCGACCTCCACGATCACATAATTCCTTAAAATCAGTCTCTTATTGGTTCTGTTCCTCTGGAGAACCCTGGCTGATATAAGTCCCCAAACTGGAAGAGCAATTCAGAATGAGAGTTAGGATAAACAAATTCCAACTTGCCCTCCTGTGCATTTTTCTCCCTAAGGCAAGCGTAGCACAAAGTGGCCTCCCTTTCATCCTCAATTCTCAATAAAAATCAAACGTAAAGCCTGACCTAGAATTCCAAAGAAGAAATGGTTTTGAACTCAGTGGAAAGAATGCTAAATTGCCTCCCCATGAAGATTCTAAGTTAAGCCATACTTGCAAATAAGCCTCTCATTAATGATCCATGAAGTTATCAGTTAGGTTATCTCATAAGCAGAGATTTTTTATTAATGTGGTTAATGGAGTATAAAATTTTTCTTCTGTTCTGTACTTTGTCTCTTCAGGATGCAAACATTCAATCCAATTTGCCTTACTAAGATACATTTAGACCATGTAGAAATGTCTTTCCTTCAGAAAGTAATATAGAGCTTTACCACTGTTGCCTCTTTCTCCCAATTCAAAAACCTTATCTAAAGCTAAAAATGTTCATGCTATTTGTTCACATCTTACGCATTTTGTATACTCAAGAAGTTATCATTATGCAGCTCTAAAATACTGTGATGCATATTTGTCTAGGGAGCCAGAGATAATTATACATTTCGAACACAATGTATGTGAACATAATGATAATTACAGGCCTGCACTGGCTTTCCAATGAGCAATCTGCAGTGATGATAATATCTGATAATGGTATGTGTAGTTCTTATTTGTTAATACAAACTGGACATAGCCTTGAAAGGCTCTTATTTTGCAGCCATGCTATTTTATACTTGAAGTATTTAATGACTTTGCAGAGCCTTTCACCGTAGTACATGCGAATACTTTCAGACTATACACACCACAGTTAGGTTTTCAATAACAGCCTCACTCTAGCATTTGGGCTGCAAAGATAAGATTTAATACTTCTTCCTTTAATTATACCATTTTTCAGAATGCTTAACTCTTCCTGCAGGGAGTTTGCTCTTCATTTACCTACAGTTAACATCTGTGTTGTTGAATATATCTCTTTTACGTACGTAAATTTTAAACCAAGATCTACACAGGCAAATTTGCTCAATAAATAAATTTTAAAAATTTAGGAGTGTTACAATTTCTTCAAAAATATAACGTTTTTGAATACTTCTTACTTCCTTAACTTATTGAGAACTAAATTATTTCCTTAACTATTAACGTAACCATTTGGGGCTATACATCTAATTCAAACCATAAACATTTCCCTGCGGAATCTTTGCCAGTAGAAGAGAAACACTACAATCTTTTATGTCTACATCATTTGTCATTTCGAGGCGTCTGAGATTTAGATTCCAACACCACACCTAAATCTCAAATCCCTTTAAACGACATAACATTTAACTATACATTCCACATTTCAGAATAAAGAAATTTTCAAAGCTTTCATATATTATTAATAAAATATTTTCTGCCAAAATGATGCCAATCTTCAGCTACTTTAGTTTTCTAAGGAAAAGGAGAATGTAGGACAGTGTCAAGCTGAGCAATAAGGACCAAAGTAATGACCTATTAAGTTCCCCTTGGTGGAACAAACAGATTGGGCTCCACTGTTAACCTAGGGGCTGTTGGTTCGAAACAACCCAGTGATGCTGCAGAAAGAAAATTCTGGCAATCTGCTTTTGTAAAGATTACAGCCAAGAAAACCCTATGGAGCAGTTCTATTCTGTAACACATGGGGTCACCATGAGTTGGAATCAACTGGATGGCAACAAGTTTGGTTTTTTGGTTTCATGACCTATCACCTAGCTCTTGTTTTGCCTTGATAGAAGATGACTTCAGTGTGAGCCTTCCCTCTGATTTGTCCCACTCTACTTTCAGGGAGCAATGCACATTGGTTGAGAAGTCAAAAACCACTCTCCAAAAACATAAAAGAGCATGAATTTGAGTTTGAGGGTAGATGTGTTCATATTTTTGTATGACAAAAAAAAAAAAAAAAATGAAGGTACCTCAACTAGAATGGTTTGCATTATCACTGCTTTAATTCTCTTTAATATAGATGTTTATAAGTTGGACCCATGGGATTAATATGAGTAAGCAGGCTACAGAAAAAGTATGTATTTTAAATTATTTGTGTGTTCTCAATCAGTACATCACAAGCAGGAAAGAGTTTTAAAAAATGTTAAATGCTTTTTTGTTTTTGTCTCAACCACAGAAACACTGGGAAGAGTTCTGTGGCATAACACTTGAGCTTTAGTTTCCAAACTTTTTCTGTAGCAAGAAGAGATGACAATATTTTGAAATGGGAAGACGAGACTAAAACTGAAGATCTCAGAAATAGAAAGTCTCTATTTTACAGAAACTCTGGTTCCGGAGTAGAGTCATGCTAGAGACACAGTGTCAGGAAGACAGGCTCCTTGCCACCCCAAAAATCTTATTATGAGAGTATATAAGCCAGCTCTCCTGTCACACAGACAAAAGCAGAGCAGACCTAGGCAACCAAGAACAATCTGCCATCATTCACACTCACCTCATCACATTTGGTAAAGCCCTGGGGAAACAAAGAACTTCATTCTCTGCTAAGGAATGTAAAAATCCGAGTGAATAATTTTGGTTAGCCAGTTGGGCCGTGTAACTCATCCTCAGCCAGGCCCAGCAGGTCTGAGTTTAAAAACTCCCCTCTATACAACCAGTGAAGGGCGAAAGAGCATTTCCTCAAAGGAGAGGGTGGCGCTGTCTCCAAAAGAAGGGGGAAGAGAAGCTAGACTAACCAAAAACCAAGCAAGGTCCTTCCACAAGTGAAAAAGGAGATATGAACACCCCTGGGTGGTGTAAACGGTTTGCACTCAGCTGCTAATCTAAAGGTTGGCAGTTCAGAACAACCCAGCAGCACCTTGGGAGAAATTCCCCGTGATCTACTTCTGAAAGACAGCTAAAAAAAAAATCCTATGGAGAAGTTCTACTCTGTAAGACATGGGGTCACTGTGAGTCATAATCAACTCAACTGCAACGGGTTCAGTTCTGGTTTGGGGAAGACAACGGAAATAAATAAGTTCTGACTTCTATGCACTTGCGTATTAAAATATGTAACAATTTTAGAGAGCATTTAAAATACAAAGATAAACAGGACAAAATGCATTTTGTGCCTACCTGAGTAAATTAAAAAAAAAAAAAATGCCTTTCAGTATGCTCTTCAGTACAAGGTATCCAGTCTTTCTCAGTCCTAGGTGGAGAAAAAGTTTCAAAGACACTCACTAGACAGTTATTGCAGAGGTGAGCACTGCATCCTTTATAAATGTGAATTGTCCTTGAAGACTCTGAGTGTGATGAGCCGTAGTTTAAATATGTAAAGTGTTGATTAGCTAGTAGTCCATGTAGGGAATGAATAGGGTACTGAGGGCAAATAAGAAATAGCCAGAACAAAAAGGAAAGTCTAATGTTAGGCAGCTTTGCATTAAATCTACCCCCCAAGCATTGCCCAGGTTCTACGGCAGTGGTTTTCAAAATACTTTGTAGCAACACAGTCTCATCCTTTTATTCCCAAATTAAATCTTTCTCAGAAGCCCAATATATAAAGTAAATAAAAGTGAAGTAATTTGGGTTGAGTGTGGTAGGAAAAGGAAGCACTGTCCCCCCTACTCAACCCGTCCCAACCTCCGCCTACCGTGAATCCCCAGGTACGTACATGGAGCCCCTGGGCTTCAAGGAAATCGCTGGAAATCCACTGTCCTAGTGAGCAATCAGAATCAGTCTAACAGCAAATGAAGGAGCTGGATTTGAAAACGTTAAAATTGTTGCTGTGCTTGGTGCCAACTTCTAGCTTGATATGATTTTAAGAGCAATTTTTAAATGTGGATAATTTAACTAGCCAAAATTTCCTCAAGCACTAAATATACTATTACAAAACAAGCAAAAGAGTAAATTTATATAGGAAAGTTCAGATCAAAGGAAAATCTGGGAAAGAAAATCCCACATGTGAATAGTGTATACAGTACTATGGAAGAGTAGATGAGCAAAAATTTAGACACTAAATTCAACTTCTTGATGGAACATACCTCTCCCAGGGACATATCTACATCTCAAGGCCTAGGAGAGATTTTGAAATCTCTGCAGAGAGGATGCTACCCAACAGTTTAAGGAGGTTAAATAAAGAACTGGAAAACAAATTTCCCTTTTGGAAAATTTCTTTTAAATGAACTGAGTGCAGAATAAGATTTCAAATAGCTTTCGGGGAGAAAAATAAAGAAGTTGTTTAATTTAAATTAAAATAGTTGCAGGAAATTTATCATAATGCAATATGTTCCAGAATAATCACAGAGATTGTTATTTATACTCCCCAAAAATATAAGCCGAGATTGCTTTTCTCACACTGATGCAGTCAGAAAATTAAAATATGTTGAAACATAGCTGTCCTAACCGTCTGGAAATTCCCGCAAGCCACAGGTAGAACCTAGTACCCTGAAGAAGGCTTTATGAAAGTCATAGTAATGGTGTCTACTTGGAATATACAAAGGCAATAAATTTAATGCCGTCGTAACTCTAACAGCAACTTGGAGACATCATCTAATCCATCTGTTCCTTTTAAATCAAAATTATGCTGATATAGTCCCATGAAATAGTCATTTTTTTTATCAAAAATACTTTAAGAGAATAAAGGAATCTATAACAAAGGCCTTGGATGTTTGCGTTCATCCACTTAGCAAATAGATACCAGGCAATGCTAGTGTCTATACTAGGTATTAGGGATACACAATGAATAAAATACAGTCCCCATGAAGAATGCACAGTCTAGTGAGTTAATAAATAAAGAGGTAGTTTCAGCATAATATGTGTATTATGAGAAGTACTTAAGACATTATCTTTGAAACGTGAGGCTGGCATTTAATGACTCTAGAAGAACATATTCAAGGAAGGATTTACCATCTAAACTGAGACTTGAACACAAGTTTGCCAGGTGAATACGGCAATTGGAGGATGTTCCAGAAAGAGGGAACAGGCTTTTAAAACCCAAAAGGCAAAAGAGGACGTGGCACATTAGAGGCTTGAGAATAGTCCAGTGTGACTGTTCAAAAGAGTTTGAGGGGAGGTCTGCGAAAACACTGGACTGGTGAGGTAAGCAGAACCCTGACAATAAAAAGCCTTGAATATTGTGGTGGGGATTTTGGACACTGCCATGCAAACAACAAGAAAGTAACAAAGTGCCTTTAAGCAGAATATATATTTAGTTAGTTCTGAATATTAGAAAGATATTCTGGGAACAGATAATGGCTTGAAGGTGGGTAAGGCTGAAAGCAAGGGAAGCAGTTAAACGGCTAGTGCAGGAATGAATCCTCAATGAAAGTATTCAGAAATCAGTTTAGACCAAACCAAGGTAGAAGCAACGAGGACAGAGAACACTGGACTAGTTTGATTGCCCTTTATGAGGCACCACTGACAGACATCAGTGCAGACAGGATACGGTCAGTAAAAGAAGTAGCCTAGAATGCCCTCTGGATAGCTGGTTTAGGCGCTGGATGGCGGTAAAATGAGCAAGCCTGCAGGATCTGGGAGGATCAAAGATGATTAATTCAGTTTTTAATATGTTGAATTTTGGGTTCCTGTGATTCACTCAGTAAATAATGTTTATTCTTATATTTATCCTGACTTGTCGAATGATGGAAACCCTGGTGGCATAGTGTTTAAGTGCTACAGCTGCTAACCAAAGGGTCGGCAGTTCAAATCCACCAGGTGCTCCTCGGACACTCTATGGGGCAGTTCTACTCTGTCCTATAGGGTCACTATGAGTCGGAGTCAACTCGAGGGCACTGGGTTGGTTTGGGTTTTTTTGTTGTTGTTGAATCATGGTCCACTATATGAGGTAGAGCAGAGGGAGGGATAGATCATATCACAAAGGCAAGTAGTGATGAAAAAAGAACGGCAATGAGAAAGCAAAACATCGAACAGATATTTCTCAGTGAAAACTAATGACATCGTCATAATAATGTAAGAATTTTTGTTGATTTTCTAAATTTTCATGATTAAAGAAACAATCAGCATCTGGATTGTATGCTTATACAGCTTCATTTCAGGTGTGTACACATATATGTACACATAGAAGTCAGTGGGGACAGGGATTCTCCAAGGACCTCTGGGAGAGGATTTATACAGGATGACAGCATTTGGTATCAGGCTGTTTACAAGTCGGAGATTGGTTGCCTTGACCTGACTGGCCTTGATCACTACAGTCAGATCATAAGAACATAGTATATTTACAAAATAGCACTTTAAACGCTCTTCATGTTCCACATCCTGAGGCTTCTTGCCTGAAATTTGTAAGCACAGCTAAAGCTACAGGCACTAGCAAACCACAGTTATTACTTATAAAACTCTTTCTTGGTTTATTTATTTGTTTTTTTCTCCACAATCAACTCATAGACAGAATGCAGATATTAGTTTTGGGTTTAATGAACTTCCTCTTCCATGTAATATGTAGTAGGTTATGACAATTATTATTTTTTTATTGTGCTTTAAGTGAAAGTTTACAAATCAAGTCAGACTCTCATACAAAAATTTATAAACACCTTGCTGTATACTCCTACTTCTTCTCCCTCTAGTGAGAAAACACACTTCTTCCCCCCTATTTTGTATCACGTCCATTCAGCCAGCTTCTGACCCGCTCTACCCTCTCATCTCCCCTTCAGACAGGAGAAGCCAACATAGTCTCATGTGTCTACTTGATCCAAGAAGCTCATTCTTCACCAGTATCATTGTCTATCCCATAGTCCAGTCTAATCCCTGTCTGAAGAGTTAGCTTTAGGAATGGCTCCAGTCTTGGGCTAACAGAAGGTCTGGGGCCATGACCACCAGGGTCCTTCTAGTCTCAGTCAGACCATTAAGTCTGGTCTTTTAACGAGAATTTGGGGTCTGCATCCCACTGCTCTCCTGCTCCCTCGGGGGTTCTCTGTTGTGTTCCCTGTCAGGGCAGTCATCAGTCATAGCCAGGCACCATCTAGGTCTCAGGCTGATGTAGTCTCTGAATTATGTGGCCACTTCTGTCTCTTGGGCTCATAAATACCCTGTGTCTTTGGTGTTATTCATTCTCCTTTGCTTCAGATGGGTTGAGACCAATTGATGCATCTTAGATGGCCACTTGCTAGCATTTAAGACCCCAGACACCACTCTCCAAAGTGGGATGCAGAATGTTTTCTTAATAGATTTTATTATGCCAATTGACTTAAATGTCCCTGAAACCATGGTCCCCAACCTTCTGCCCCTGCTATACTGGCTTTCAAGGTGTTCAGTTTATTCAGGAAACTTCTCTGCTTTTGGTTTACTCCAGTTGTGCTGACCTCTCCTGTATTGTTTGTTGTCTTTCCCTTCACCTAAAATAGTTCTTATCTACTAATTAGTGAAAAACCCACTCTCTCCCTCCCCCCCTCATAACCACCAAAGAATATTCTCTTCTCCATTTAAACTATTTCTTGAGTTCTTATAATAGTGGTCTTACACAATATTTGTCCTTTTGCAACTGACTAATTTCACTCAAAATGATGCCTTCCAGATTCCTCCATGTTATGAAATGTTTCATGGATTCATCATTGCTCTTTACCAATGTGTAATATTTCATTTTGGGAATATACCATAATTTATTTATCCATTCATCCACTGATGGGCACCTTGGTTGCTTCCAACTTTTTGCTATTGTAAACAGTGCTACAGTGAACATGGGTGTGCATATATCTGTTAATATAAAGGCTTTTATTTCTCCAGGATATATTCCAAGGAGTGGGATTACTGGATCATATAGTAGTCCTATTCCTAGGTTTTTAAGGAAGCCCCAAATCTATTTCCAAAGTGGTTGTACCATTTTACATTCCCACCAGCAGTGTATAAGTGTTCCAGTCTCTCCACAACCTCTCCAACATTTACTATTTTGTGTTTTTTGGATTAATGCCGGCCTGGTTGGAGTAAAATGGAATCTCATTGTAGTTTTGATTTATATTTCTCTAACGGCTAATGATCCTGAGCATTTCATCATGTATCTATTATCCACCTGAATATCTTCTTTAGTGAAGTGCCTGTTCCTATCCTTTGCCCATTTTTTAAGTGGGTTATTTGTCTTTTTGTAGTTGAGTTTTTGCAGTATCATATAGATTTTAGAGATCAGGCGCTGATCAGAAATGTCATAGCTAAAAATTTCTTCCCAGTCTGTAGGTAATCTTTTTACTCTTTTGGTGAAGTCTTTGGATGAGCATAGGTGTTTGATTTTTAGGAGCTCCCAGTTATCTAGTTTCTCTTCTGCGTTGCTAGTAATGCTTTGTATACTGTTTATGCCATGTATTAGGGCTCCTAGCTTTGTCCCTATTTTTTCTTCCATGATCCTTATTGTTTTATATTTTATATTTAGGTCTTTGATTCATTTTGAATTCATTTTTGTGCATGGTGTAAGGTGTGGGTCCTGTTTCTTTTTTTTGCAGGTGCATATTCAGTTATCCCAGCACCATTTGTTAAAAAGACTGTCTTTTCCCCATTTAACTGTTTTGGGGCCTTTGTCAAATATCAGCTGCTCATATGTGGATGGATTTATGTCTGGATTCTCAATTCTGCTCCATTGGTCTATGTATCTGTTGTGCCAATACCAGGCTGTTTTGACTACTGTGGCGGTATAATAGGTTCTAAAATCAGGTAGAGTGAGGCCTCCCACTTTGTTCTTCTTTTTCAGTAATGCTTTACTTATCTGGGGCCTCATTCCCTTCCATATGAAGTTGGTGATTTGTTTCTCCATCTCATTAAAGAAAGTCGTTGGAATTTGGATGGGAATTGCATTGTATCTATAGATGGCTTTTGGTAGAATAGACATTTTTACAATGTTAAGCCTTCCTATCCATGAGCGAGGTATGTTTTCCATTTATGTAGGTCTCTTTTAGTTTCTTGCAGTAGTGTCTTGTAGTTTTCTTTGTATAGGTCTTTTACATTTCTGGTAAGATTTATTCCTAAGTAACTTATCTTCTTGGGGGCTACGGTAAATGGTATTGATTTGGTGATTTCCTCTTCGATGTTCTTTTTGTTGGTGTAGAGGAATCCAACTAATTTTTGTATTTTTATCTTGTATCCTGATACTTTGCTGAACTCTTCTATTAGTTTCAGAAGTTTTCTTGAGGATTCTTTAGGGTTTTCTGTGTACAAAATCATGTCATCTGCAAATAGAGATATTTTTAATTCTTTCTTACCAATCTGGATGCCCTTATTTCTTTATCTAGCCTAAGAGCTCTGGCTAGGACCTCCAGCATAATGTCGAATAAGAGTGGTGATAAAGCGCACCCTTGTTTGGTTCCCGATCTCAAGGGGAATGCTCTCAGACTTTCTCCGTTTCGGATGATGTTGGATGTTGGCTGTTGGCTTTGTATAAATGTCCTTTACTATGTTGAGGAATTTTCCCTCTATTCCTATTTTGCTGAGAGTTTTTATCGTGAATGGGAGTTGAACATTGTCAAATGTCTTTTCTGCATTGGTTGATAAAATCATATGGCTCTCGTCTTTTGTTTTATTTACATGATGGATTACATTGATTGCTTTTCTAATGTTGAACCATCCCTGCATACCTGGTATGAAACCCACTTGGTCATACTGAATTATTTTTTTGATATGTTGTTGAATTCTATTGGCCAGAATTTTGTTGAGGATTTTTGCATCTATGTTCATAAGGGATCCAAAAAAACCAGACCCAGTGCCATTGAGTCGATTCTGACTTATAGCAACCCTATAGGACAGAGTAGAACTGCCCCATAGAGTTTCCAAGGAGTACCTGGTGGATTCGAACTGCCAACCCTTTGGTTAGCAGCCGTAGCACTTAACTACTACACCACCAGGGTTTCCTCAAAAGGGATACAGATCTGTAATTTTCTTTCTTTTTTTTTTTTTTTTTTTGTAGTGTCTTTACCTGGTTTTGGTATCAGGGATATGCTTCATAAAATGAGTTTGGGAGTATTCTGTCCTTTCCTATGCTTTGAAATACCTTTAGTAGTAGTGGTGTTAATTCTTCTCTGAATGTTTGGTAGAGCTCTGCAATGAATCCGCCTGGGCCAGGGCTTTTTTTTGTTGGGAGTTTTTTGATTGGCTTTTAATCTCTTCTTTTGTTATGGGTCTATTTAATTGTTTTCCCTCTGTTTGTGTTAGTTTAGGTAGGCAGTGTGTTTCTAGAAATTCATCCATTTCTTCTGGGTTTTCAAATTTGTTACAGTATATTTTTTCTTAGTAATCTGATACAATTCTTCTAATTTCAGTTGGGTCTGTTGTAGTATTGTCCATTTCATTTCTTATTCAGGTTACTTGCTTCCTCTCCTGTTTTTCTTTTGTCAGTTTGGCCAATGGTTTATCAATTTTGTTAATTTTTTCAAAGATGCTGGAAGTTATGCCGTCAGTATTTGAAAACCAGCAGAGTCACCCATGGTAGAGAGGTTTCAGCAGAGCTTCCAGATTAAGAAAAAAGGCCTAGCAACTTCCCTTTAAAAATTAGCCAATGAAAACTTTATGGATCACAACAGAATATTATTCAATATAATGCTGGAAGATGAGCCCCCTAGGTCGGAAGGCAATACATGATAGCCACAATAGACTCAAACATTCCAACAATCATGAAGATGGCACAGTACCAGGCAACATTTCATTCTGCTATACATAAGGTCACCATGAGTTGGAGCCAACTTGACGGCAACTAATAAAAACAACGACATAACTGGACTCAATCCTTATCTACCTCAGCAGGAAGTTAATAGAAAATATCTCAAACCTTAAAGTCAAAAGATTCCAGTACGCATATCAGTTGCAGATAAACAGATATTCTCTGGGGAAAGAACTGGGAATGGGAGCAATAGGTAAGGGGGTACTTTTTTTGTTAGACGCCCACCTGCTTTGTCAACTAAGTATGTGTATTACTTTGATAAAAGTTGTAAAATCTAAAAATATATAGAAAGGATGAATGCTGGGACACCTGAAAAAGAAAGGCACAGCATTTAACTCCAGCCATAACAATGTTATTAATATATTTGAACAATCAATGTATCAATCAGAAAGGACCTACACTACACATGTGTCAGTGTGCATCTAACAATGTCCAGAGAGAAGCAAGCCTTGGTCAACAAACATGAGGAAAGTGATTCAACATACAATAACTAAGAAACATTGCTTAAGATCATATGCACCCCATGTTTTCATTCCATACTCACCTAACACCCTTTTGTTTATAATCAGACTTCCTGTTCAAGAGAGTCTATAGGGAGAAGAGCTTGTCACGCTAATACACGTATTCTGCTTTGTGTGTAGCTTTATTTTACTATAAATTATAAATTTGACTTTTAGGATTATATTTCAGTCTCTGGAGAGCCTAGTTATTGTGAATTAGCTTCTTCAAATCTATTCCGCAATACTAACATTAAAACTATGCTTCTGCCCTGGGAGACTGGAGAAAAAGAATTTGGACAGTTTTTAAGTTATCATAGACCTCTTGTTAGACAGCCAGTGGGCTTCTCCTGGGAATTCTGGAGTTTTGCAACACTTGTCTTTCTACGTTCAGCAGTTAGAAGGAGACCTCCCTTTTTGAGACAAGTACGAATTCTTTGCTTGCTTCTTACTTCCTGATTGCGTACAATGCCACAAATCATTCATTATTTAATAGGTCTTAAAGAGTTGGTGCTGTACGAAGTAGGGAACAGTTCTTGGGTCACCACTTCAGAGCTTTCGGAGTTGTTCCTAACTTTTGAGACAAAGCAGAATAGGAAAATGTACCTAGATACCAGATCAAACGTAGCCATTCTGAGTTGAGAAAGCAGGTCTTTCTAGGGCAAACCTTTTATTCAGAATTTCCTGTGATCAGAGGCAGATTTCCTCTGAAGCTAAAGACACTGAAGCTTTACAGCACGTCACTTACTTGAGGCCTTCCCAAGGCCCTGGGAGGTGCACCAGCAATTTGTTCACGTAATTGCTTTTTTTTTTTTTTTCTAAAATTTCCAAAAGTAAGATATTTTAAGAGTAAATGATTAGTCTACTCTCTCTTTCCACTCTGACTTGTGCTCCATCTCAAACCCCCTTGAGTTTAAGTGGGCATTTTAGAATACGGCTAAGAGAAAGTTGAGCTGGGAACATGTTTACTTAAAGCCTAATGTATGTATAGGAAACCCTGGTGGTGCAGTGGTTAAGTGCTACAGCTGCTACCCAAAAGGTCAGCAGTCCAAATCCACCAGGTTCTCCTGGGAAACTCTATGGGGCAGCTCTACTCTGACCTATAGGGTCACTATGAGTCGGAATTGACTCGATGGCAGCAGATCTTTTTTTAACGTATGTATGTTTCAGAGACATTACCATACATAATTAAGTTGTTGCTAACTCACTAGACATCACTGAAAGGAATTTATAGGTCCAGAGATCAAAATGTGATATAAACATGCTCTATGACACAGGGCATTTGTTGATAGTAGAGATGAAATAAGAGTATAAATGTATGGAGCGAGAAGCTAGTCTATAGAAAATTCTTTTAGAGTTCAAACATGTAAAATTACAATGTGAGGATTCAGTTCTTTTTAACACTAAGGAAAATAAAAGTTCATTTCTGTCAAGAATAGTCTCAACGATGCTGCATATATCATTATCCACACAATGTAATGTTTTATAGGAATTTCTCAAAGTAGAATTTATTAAAATTCCTGTGTTTGTACGGCACAAATCTATAAGAGTATTACAAAAAGTAAGTATATCTCATTGTAAAATCTCACATTGGATGCATCCCAACTATTAATAATAAATTCAATCATCAATGTTAGAGGAACACTAAATTATCTATTGTCTCTGTAGAGAATATTACATAATTATTTGCCATATAATGAGACAATTAAACAGTATGCAACTAAATCTATAGGGAACAGTATTACTGAGTTTTGTGGGGCAGTAAATTAATAAAAATAGTAGGCTATTTTTCTGGATTTTTAAATGTTTTGAAGATATGTAAGATTTTTTTAAATTTGCAAGTTGATTTTTTTCTTATCCTATATAAATGTTCACATTTCTATTTAATTTTGTACTTTAAATTTTGTATTCCTTTACTTAAAAAAAGTCCCCAACAATTGTACAGTTTTTAGGCACCACAAAACTGGGATCTACTCCTGCATGCGATGTAAAATTTAAAGTAGTTTCTGAAAACACAAAATAAAAGATAAAGAGTACTCTGCAAATATGATATCAGTTTTGTACACCATGTACACAGAGAAGGTTCTTTATTTCTAGGGAATAGGAAATTCGGACATATTGAGTTTAAATGTATTGACAAATAATGCTAAAACAAGTTTCAATCAATTGCACCTATTTTCTCTAACTTCCTTTCCCAGATTACCTTTTCTCAAAAAGAGCTTATTTATTAAAATAAGCATGCAAAAAAAATTATTTGGATGTCCTCTAGAATTCTAGGTATGTTTACAAGGTACAAAGTATACAAAGGTCTGCTACTGAATTTGAGGGCTGTCAGTAGTATAACTACTAAAGAAGTCTCATTTGGGGGCAAGTGAAGTAAATTGTCCTAAATCATGCCCAAAATCATAAAAAATAAATGGACCCACCAAAACACAAATTAATAATTAAAATAGCACTCCAATTCTGCATCTATGAAGATTAGGAAAGCACAGTGAAATGCCTATTAATGTTTATTCTCTTTACATAGAAGGCCAAATTGTGTAGTACAATTTAATAACAAATTTAACAATCAGAATTATAATATATCAATATAACAATCTTTGGTATGCACCTATGGAGGGCTTATCATTCAAATAAAATACTAAAAGAGAGCATGCAGATTCCTACTGGTAAAAAAGAAAGACGTGAGATAAGGAAGATTTTTCAGTCCTGCAAAGAAAAGCAGGAAGTGATGGGCAAAAAGGAGGAAGTGGGGGAGAGAAGAAAGAAAGGAAGGAAGAAAGGGAACATAGAAAATAGGAAGGGGGAGAGAGAGGAAAGAAGGAAGAAAGGGAGGAAGGAATAAAGGAAAGGAAGGGGAGAGGAAGGCAGGCGGCATTATTCAGGGAGATTGGAATGTGAGTAGATTTATCCTGTAAGCCCTACTCACTCACTCTGAGATGGTCCAGAGGACACACATTTCACCACAACTGGAAGAAATAAATTTGTGAGAGTAGTTCCAGCATCCTTGAAGTTCTCTGTGGTCACTCTTCTCTGTAGGTCAAAAATTACAATTGTAACTGCTGCCACTAAATAGGAACCCTTAAATGCAATGGAAATAATTGGATCCCAGGGTGGCAGGAGCCACATGGCACTGAATCACCAAAGACAAATTGGACATGGTTACCATAATGAACAGCAGAATTAAAGCAGCAACCAAAGAATAGTCTGACTTGAGACCTATGGTACTGGCTAGTTGGTACTGGTGTCTCTGAAAGTGAAATAGATGTATAGGTCTACTAAATTCTTACTGGATCTGTATAACTGGAAGAGTTCTAGAACGAGTGAAAAGAAGCCTAACTTGAATCACCACAACAGAGAGTAACGGTCCCTCAGTAAGTTCTCAGATTTGAACTAGTTTACAGACCCATAACCCGTTAGATGAAGGAGAGGCTGAGTCCCCTTGAGGAAGGACCCCACTACATTGCCAAAAATTTATACTGTTAATCTTTCCCCCAGCCTTTCCCAAAGAGAAATATAGCCTTTTACCAACGTGACTGAGTATTGGGTAAAAGCAAATAATCTGATTTTTCAGAAATTACTGGACACTGGCTCTTATTAGCTAACAGTAACTCCAGGAAATACAAAATGTCACTGTGTTCTACCAGTCAGAATAGGGGTTTATGGAGGTCAAGTGATCAATGGAGTTTTAGCTCAGGTGTGTCCAGTGAATTCTCCAACCACCCTGTTTTCTTTTGTTTGTTTGTTTTTGTTTTCCCCTAGTTCCAGAAAGCACAATTGGAATAGACATGCTCAGCAACTGGCAAAATCCCACCATTGGTTCTGTGATCCGTGAAGTGAGGTTTACTATGGCAGGAAAGGACAAGTAGAAACTGCCTCTACCTAAAAAACAAACCAAAAGCAATATCACAATCTTGGAAGGATTGCAGAGATTAGTTCAGCCAACAACAGCAGTGATTCTAACCACATGCTCAGTGCATTCTGGAGAAAACATATTCCTAATTTGGGTGTGCTACTCCAGCCCATTTACTGAGTGACCCAAAAAGCTGATATCTTTCAGTGAGGCCCAAAATTAAAGAAGTCTCTGAAAAAGTCCAGGCTGTAGCACAGGCTACTCTGTACGGGTGCCACGCTGCTAAGTGGTAGACTGTGATGGGTAGTTTTTGTGTGGACTTTTTGGCTGGGTTATATTTCCCAGTTATTTAATCAAACACTAATCTAGGTGTTGCTGTGAAGGTACTTGGCAGATGTGGTCATCATCTGCAATCAGTTGACTTCAAGTAAAAGAGATTACCCTCAATAATGTGGGTGGGCCTCATTCAATCAGGTGAAAGGCTCCAAAAGCAAAAACAAAGGTTTCCCAGAGGAGAAGAAATTTTTCCTCAAAACTGCAGTATCAATTCTGCTGAGTTTCTAGGCTGTGGGCCTGCCAGCCACAGCAATCAAGAGAGCCAATTACTTAAAATAAGTATAGCTAGCTAGGTAGATAGGTAGGTAGATACGTAGGTAGATAGATAGATGATAGATAGATTAGATAGACAGACAGACAGATAGACAGACAGACAGAGAGATAGATAGAGAGAAAGAGATAGATAGATGATAGATTAGATAGATAGACAGAGAGATAGATTGATAGATAGATAGACAGGTAGACAGACAGACAGATAGACAGACAGATGATAGATAGATAGCTTTGTTCTGTTTCTCTGGGTAACCCTAATAGTTAGTTACTAATAATTTTTTTTTTTTTTTAAGTAACTATTAGGATATGAGAATTCAGCAACAGGACTGGAGAAAGATTCATTAACAAATGCCTTATGTAGATGACACAACCTTACTTGCTGAAAGGGAAGAGAACTTGAAGCACTTACTGATGAAGATCAAAGACTACAGGCGTCCTCAGTATGGAGTGAGCCTCAACATAAACAAAACAAAAATCCTCACAACTGGACCAATAGACAACATCATGATAAACAAAGAAAATATTGAAGTTGTCAAGGATTTCGTTTTATTTGGACCCACAATCAAAGCCCAAGGAAGCGGCAATCAAGAAATCAAATGACATATTGCACTGGGCAAATCTTCTGCAAAAGATCTTATAAAAAATGTTAAAAACTAAAGATGTCACATTGAGGACTAAGGTGCACCTGACCAGACTATGATATTTTCAATCACCTCATATACATGCAAAAGCTGGAAGACTGAAGAAGAATTGATGTCTTTGAATTGTGGTGTTGGCAAAGAATATTGAATATACCATGGACTGCCAGAAGAATGAACAAATCTGTCTCACAAGTACTGCCAGAATGCTCCTTAGAAGCGAGGATGGTGAGACTTCATCTTATGTACTTTGGACATGTTACCAGGTGGGATCAGTCCCTGGAGAAGGACATTATGCTTGGTAAAGTAGAGAGTCAGCAAAAAAGAGGAAGATCCTCAATGAGATGGAATGACACAGTGGCTGCAACAATGGGCCCAAACATGGGAACAATTGTGACTATGGTGCAGGACGGTGCAGTGTTTCATTCTGCTGTACATAGGGTCACTGGGAGTCAGAACTGACTTGACGGCACCTGACAACAACAGAAATAAAAAAGTAAGGCTATGAAATTAAGTACAGAAGAAAATTATAAAAATTGGTGGGAAATTTGCAAGATTCTAAAATAACTATGCACTTGGGTTTCTTCAAGATATTAATTTTAGTACTGGAAATGCATCTAAATATGTACAGAAAAATATTGCCCTTGAAAGGACCAAAGTTGAGTTCTTCTCCAGCTGTAGATAGTAAGGAGCTGAAGAAGTATGGAAATATCTGTTTATTCTATAAGAAATATTCAAAAGATGAAACTCGTTTTAGAAGATATGTAATTGATGCAATTTTTAAAAAGGGTAAGCATAAAATTCTTTAATATACACCCACTTCCTTACCATTCCTGCCAAAACATATGAAAGGAAATAACATTTTAGGTTATATTATACTTCTACTTCTTATAACTTGAAAGCTAGGTGGAAAGAAATCATGGATTTTAAACTTCATTTGCAAAAAAAGGAGAAACAATCAGAAGGAATAAAAAGGAAATATTCAATGTGTACGTGTAACTATATATGACGTAAAAAAAAAAAAATGCCCATGACACAATTTATGTGAAGTTTCTTTAGAAGTATAAAACAACATGCAAGTAGAGTATGTGTAGATGATAAATAATTTTTTTTAATTAAAATATCAAAAAAAATGTTACACGCATACAAAGAAATACCAGTCTTTCCAAGAAGAGTTTAAGCAGGCAGAATTTTTCTAATTTGCATTCCAAGTTTTATAAACATTGAAAAAAATTAATCATTGTCTATCCATTTGTCCTAAATAATATCCTATCAATTAACATAAAGAATAAAACAGTAAATAATAATTTTTACTCTTAATAGAAACCAATTGCTGTAAATTCCAACTCATAGCGACCCTATAGGACAGAGTAGAACTGCCCTATAGGGTTTCCAAGGAGCGCCTGGTGGATTCAAACTCCCGGTGGATTCTTGGTTAGCAGCTGTAGTAGCACTTAACCACTAAGCCACCAGGGTTTGCATCATAAAGAAAAGGTAGTAAAAATTATCACATTTCCTTGACTCTAGGAAAATATTCACATTTAAATATTTATGAACTGTTGAAGTCTTACCACTAATATACACGTTTGGTAAAGTGTTTTCTTTCTTTAGTGAAAAGAAAAAAGTTATCAAATTGAGGCATTTATTCTAAGCGGCATCTTATTATCAAGGAAATCCAGAGCATTAAAATCATCTTTAAAGTATGTCTATACTTACAAGCAAGGATCCTTCAGGAGGGCAAAATAGAACTGTGAAGATCTTTAATCAATATCCATTAAATAAATCAACAGATTTGGGTATTTCTGAAAATCTACCCCTGAGTCTGTTAGAACCCTAGAAAGTCCTTCCAGTTGCTAATAAAAAATTATCGTTGTTAGGGGCCATCAAATTGGCTCTGACCCATAACAGCCCTATGTACAACAGAAGGAAACACTGCCCAGTCCTGCGCTGTCCTAATAATAATTATTTACACAGTTCTCCAATAGTATATTTCAATATTAATGACCATGAATTTTTTCAAGATAAACTAATCAAAAAAAGAGAAAACACAGTACAATGCCAAGTTTAAATGTAATCTAAAACTTGAAGGTTCCATAGGAGTAATCTAAATGTAATACTCTTTGGGTTGTACCCTTGCCTTTATTTCTCCTGTGGCTTTTCAAGTCAAAGCTTTAAAATATTTTATTAAATTAGTGTCCTGAGAAAATTACTAGTATTTTTGTTAACAACAATATATAGCTTTCCATTGCTGAAGAAAGCCTGTCCTTCTAAGGTTCAACATTGAAACTATAAGATTTAATAATAGAAACATACTCGATACTCAGCAGGGTGAACCATACTTACCACTCTCACAATATGAAGTACTTGAATACTATCTATAGTCCATTTCACATAAGTCCAGAAAAGTCCCCAAGTTTTTACTAAATAAAGAGTGAGGTCTTTAAAGTGTTATACCAGAGTTTCTAATAAAACACAGCCAACTGAATACTTGCATTTATCCCAACCCCTGTTAAAAACCCACTGCAATTACAATGAAAGAATTAATAACATAGTCATCAACAAAGATGATGAGAATGAAAGAACAAATATCAGAAAACATGAAATTTAACAAAATTTTAGAAGAGAGCTGATAGCCTATCAGTAACTCAGCAGAGCCGAAAAAGGTACATAGGCACTCAAAGGTGTAGAAGCCCAGAAATTAGAAAAGATACATTTCAGAACCCTGAAAATTTTTAAGACCTGGACGTACAAGGAGGTACAAGAGTTGGAGCTGTCTCTGAAGGCAGAAACACACTGAAGATCTTTGTAGGAAGCAGTGAGACCCATGGATTACCAAGAAACAGCCAAGCAAGTCTTCTTCCCCACCCTGCAGAAGCCTGGCCATTTACTTTCTAAGGAGGCTGAATCAGTATGCCTCCTGACTCAAAACAGTAGGCAGAGCTAATGGCTGGGACAAGACCTCAGACCCAAAACCTGGGAAATTAAGCAAAAGATGACATACTAAGGTGTAAGACCCATTGAGGCACCCAGAGCCCTGGTTTATAACCCCAGGCACAAGATTGAAGTTATTGTCTTAGAAAACATTAAGACAGAGAAAAAGTCACTGACAATTTGGGAATCCCTTACCAAAATGGCCCATCCCTGACTGAACGCTGAAGCCCGGCATTCAATAAGCCTTGCCCTTGCCACGGTTTCCAGTCAGAATTTTAGTACCCCACTTCTAATGTGAAAAGACAGCTGAAGATTACCTTTCAATTAAGAAAAGCTTATAATATTAAATGCAAATACCAAACACAAACAATTAGCTAGAGGCAACAGAAACCATGCTGGGCTGGAAAGAAAACTTCAACTATACTACCTTACATTTTAACTGTCTCAGGGTGATGCAGGCAGTTAACGTGCTGGGCTACTAACTAAAAGGTTGGCAGTTTGAGTACACCCACAGGCACCTCAGAAGAAAGGCCTGGTGACCTACTTCTGAAAAATCAGCCATTGGAAACCCTATGAAGCACAGTTCTACTCTGACACACAAGGGATTATCATCATGAGTCAATCAACTTTATGGCAACTGGTGGTTTTATTAACTACCCCATTAACTAGTATATTTCAAATACACTGCAAATAACATATACCATATATATATAAAAGGGCTGTTACTTATAAAGGAGCATTCAGAAAACAAGAAAGCGTTCTTAGTTATCAAAAATGTGAGTGATGGAAAAATCACATTAAGGGTAGATTTTCACAGTCAGTTAATGCAATTGCTGCCAATAAGTTGTACACCTATAGAAAGTTGAATTGGCAAAAGTTGTGTGATAGATACATTTACAACAATGAAAAAGGGGGGTGGGGGGAAGAGCAGCTCCTGAGGCTGCTTATGTACAACCAAACATTTCATGGAATTTGGTTCCTTGGCTTGAAAGTTTAGGGTTATGCTTTCTTGGGACATCCCAGTTAATTGGTAGTGCTTCTGCTCTACCTCCTAGATCACTGCATAGTACCTGGGGTCTTAAAATCTTTCAAGCAGCCATTCGAATGACAATAATTGGTCTCTTTTCTCCTGGAGCAACAGAGGAAGAAGAAAAGTCAGGAATAGGAAGAAGAAATGGAATGTGTGGGGAATTGCCTCCATGAACAACTGCCTCAGTTGACGTGAGACCAGAAGAACTGGATGGTGGTCGGCTACCATAACTGAACATTTTGATCTAAGATTCTATTTTTTAAAAATCCAATCAAAAGAGGAAAAAAGCAGAACATATTTCAAATTATTATGGAATCCACATTTGTGGACCCATGGAGGCTGGATGAACCCCTGAAAATATTGCCCTGAGATAATCTTTAAACTTTAAGCCTTAAATAAAAAATATCCCTTAAGTCTTCTTAAAACCAAGCAATAGTTTAGCTTAACTAGTAAAGAATGCCTGTCTTGAGCATTGTGCTCTTTTAAGGTTTATCTACACTGTTGTCAAATTGATTCCAACTCATAGCAACCCTTTAGGACAGAGTAGAACTGCCCGACAGGGTTTTCAAGGCTATAAATCTTTATAGAAGCAGACTAGATTTATCTATATGAGATCAAATTGACAATAGCAACTCAAAATATTAGATAGGAAACTTGGGGGGCAGTGAGTTTATGTTAATGGAGGAGAAACAACTTGGAAAAGGAAGGTGAGAATGGTTACACAACTTGAAGAATGTAATCAATGTCACTGAATTGTACGTGTCAAGATTGTTTAATTGGTGTATGCTCTGCTGTGTATATTCTCAACAATAACAACAAAAATAAAATTAGTTAATTAAAAATCAAGGTTTCAAACACTGAAGTTTGGGGGCTTCCTGGACTGGCAAGAACATCTGTTCTTGGGAGGGTCGCGCACCCCTGGGAACAATGAAAGCCTTGCACTGGGACACCTCCCAGGTCTTGCCTATGTGTCTTTTCATCTGTATCATTTTGTGGTTATACTAAAATTGTTATCATGAGTATAAAAAATATGACAACAGAAAGTTTTTTTTTAATTTGGTAAAGTTGGAAAACCTCCCCAAATTTTTTAAGACAAAATGGAAAATAGAAAATTTGTGGCAGTCTACAGTGTTAGGCATGTTATAATTCCTGACATTAAAGGAAATTCCAGCATAAGAGGAATGGTGAAGTAAATATTCTCTATTAAGTAATACAATCTTTCCAGACCTGAAATACATGAACATCAAGTTAAAAGAAACCACTGAATGTCAAGCCAACTAAATGAATACGAACAACTCTCACCAAAGAACAGCATCAAAAATTTTAGAATTCCAGAGATAATTAGAAGTTCTGAAAAAGCAATGAGAAAAATCAGAAATAAACACAAATACTGAGAATCTTAATATCATCAGACTTTTTAGTGGCAACTTTGGAAGCTCAAATATAATGAAGACTTCAAAATTCTAAGGTTAAATGGTTCCCAATGAGCACTAGTGGCACAGTGGTTAAGCGCTCAGCTGCTATCTGAAAAGCCAGCAGTTCAAACCCACTAGCCACTAAGCAGGAGAAAGATGTGGCATTCTTCCTTATAGATACACAGCCTTGGAAACCGTATGAGGCAGTCCTACTTTGTCCTATAAGGTCACTGTGAGTCAGAATTGACTCTACGGCAATGAGTTTGGTTTTGGTTTTATGCTATACACCACCAGATAATCAATTAAATTTGAGGGAAGAACAAAGACTTTTCAGATTAGCAAACTCTCAAATTATTATTCCAATATATCATCTTTTAAGAAACTAGTAGATGATGGAGTTCTACCAAAAGTAGGTAATAAGCCAAAAAGAAAGAAAATGGAAGATCTAGAAAACAGGGAACCCTCTTTCTAGCAGTGGAAAGAGCCAAAGAAAAAGTTCTAGGATAACAGCTGTGCTACAAGCTGCAGAGAAAACTAGCTTTGATTAGAGCACAAGAATAGAGGGCTCCAGGAGGGACATCTTAAAGCAAAGAAATAGTAAAACTGATAGATTGTCTATGAGTTGAATGCATTGGAAATTTTTAGTTATTTTGGAGGGTTTATGGATGAATTAAAATAGGCATATTGAAAGTTCAGTAAGTAAAATATGAGGCACAAATTACATTCAGAGAATTCTACAAGAAAGCAAAGGAAATATAGTGTATAATTCAGCAGCTGAATAATGCTTACACAGACATTATAATGCATATTTATTCATCAAAAATTTTTATATAACTGTATCATAAAGATGAGGAAAATGAAAGTATGTGTGAGAAGAGGTTGGCACAAAAAGTCTGTATAAAATATCCAAAAGTGAAATATAATTACAAAATAGTGATATAGGCATGTTATTTCAAGATATGAAGGTAAACAGCAGAAGAAACTCTTGCCTCTTGAAAACAAGAGTCTTGGCACAGAAAGAGAATGGCTATTTCTGCCTTATAGCACTCTGAGTTTATGGGATATCTACAAGTTTTACTTTGATAAAAATCAAATAAAAAAAAAATCTAAGTGCACATGAGAAGAGGACTCCTTCTGTAAGCACTGGGCCCATGGTCACTGCTCATACTCCTATCCTAACTCAGACATGGCCTTCCCCTGAGAACCTCATATCCCTGCACCCATCCCTAGTGAAGGTCTTTTCATGTCTAAGCTCCTATTTACTTAAATGCCTGGACCTGGGTTAACCATTCTCCCTGTCCCACATAAATGCTTCCAGATCATCTCTCCTCTTCAAAACCACAATCCCTCTCATGATGATATCTTTTAGCAGTAGCCACCCATTACTTCTCTCTGTTGTTTTTAATCTATGCACCTGCATGTCACACTTCAATTATTGACAGCCTTTGTTCCACCTGATTCTTACTGTAAAATGTGCGCATTTTATTATATGTAAATTACACCTCAACAGAGGTGATTTTAAAAATTAAACAGGGAGAAAAGTAGGTGTCACACTGTACAGGCTTCCAAAGCCTAGCCAATAATTGATCAAGATGTCAATATCTAGGGATAAGAAGGACAGCAAAGAAGTGTCTATCCGGAGGCCCAGTTCAATGTGAAGAACACAAGAAGGTAGAATTAAGGAGAAACAACCAGATTTCAAGTGAGAAGGCTAGAGTTTTAAAGAGTATTGCTAAAACCCCACCAACTTCTCAATCCAAAAAATTAAAAGGAAATGTACATTCGGGCAAAGGAAATAGCAGATTTGGTAAGAGGAGGTTTGAGAAAATAAACTTCAAATCAGAGCTTTGGATTGTACCAACTCACTCACAGAAGGGCTGCTGGTGCACTATTCATAAATTAAGAAAAAAAAAGCTAGTAGACAAAAATCCTAGTTGCATTTACACCTGAGTAATATTCAAAAAGGAACCGAAAGGAATCTGGGGTAGCAGGAGGCATATGAAGAAATTAAATCTCATAGTTTTCCATGGTTTCCCAAAGTCTCAATAAAGTTATAAATTGATCCCTCCAAACCTGAGCCGGGTTCAAGGAAGAGATACAAAGTTTCAAAGAAGAAATTACAAGATGACAGAAGATTTCTTGATGGAGAGTGAGCTAGCAGAGCTCAGTAAAGGAGGGAAAGAGCAACTTAAAAACATCACCAAGAAGGAAGTCGGGCTTTCATCAACTTAAAAGAGAATAACATGACTGAAATCCAGGAAGAGACATCATGAGTGAGCTAGAGAAAGTAAAATTAAATCAAATGGGAAATAAGAAAGGTCTGGGGGAAAATAGAAATCTTTTTTTCTGGGACATGACCACAAAGGAGATCTGAAATATACGTATTTGTTGTTAGTGAAAAAGAGAATTCATCAAATGAAAATAGTCAAACATATTTTACCAGAAAATATTCCTGACATATAAGCACACTGTATACTAGACAGAAAAAAAAAAAAGGTACAAAATGTTCAACCCTGAGACATATCCTAGGATTTTATCGAAATTTGATTATATGGAAAGAATCATACAGACCTTTGAATAGAAAATTCGCACCCCATGCAAGAAGGAAATAATCAGATGTGTCAGACTTCCCCACAGCAACTCTTAGCACAGGTAGAAGGTAGATCACATTCTCCAAGGTTCTCAGAAAAAGATGTCAGGACTCTATGATTCTATGTCTGGCCAAGCCATTCTTTGACTATAAAGAAAACAGACATTTTCAAGTCGACAGGACTTCAAGGGCTAAAGAACCCACAAGCTTTCTTTACAGGACTACAGGCCAAAGAAATCCAGCCAAAAAAGAATGAATACAAATAAAACAGGAAAGATAAAGCTAATGGACCTTCGAATCAATTTAAATATTGAATTAAGATTAAACGCATGTGGATATAATGCAAATAATAACAAGGAAATAATAATGCTATTTTGAGTTCAGTGCTCTGAAATTATCCTTGAAACCAAGTATAGCCTACATCACAAAATAAATGAAGTTGTCAAACTCTGAACTTCAGCCGAGGTCATGTTTAATGCTGTCCCATGGTATCCATGTTTCTACACAGTAGAAGATACAGTAGATCACTTCTTGGACGTTTGCCAGACCATGTAACCTCCTCCATCCTAAAATCTGCCCCCCTGGGTCCCTAGGACTATTTGGCTTTCTGTCCTGCGTGGCCTTTCTCACAGTAGAGCTGATTATCATGAGTGCATAATCAACCCAACTAGCTCTATCACATCCTCTCTGCTGTGGGCTAGAGTTGGGACAGACACTCTAACTAAACATATGTTATGTCAGGATCTGGGGCTGGATATCACAACTTGTGGCCAAACAGAATTCCAGCCTATAGAAAGAAATAAAAGGAGCAGATACACAAAGATGAGAGACTGTGTTATTACCTTCAAACAAAGGGGGGGGGCTGTTTTGGTTCATGGTTTTTGTCTCTCCTAAAGGCTAATATACTTCCTGCCTTAGGCATGTACGAGACATCACTGTATTTTTATAACAACTTCTCCTCTCTTACCTAAGCACTTTGAATGGATTTCAGCTATTTTTCAGCCAAAAGAGACTTAAATAAAACAGGACAAAAGTCGCAGAGATGAAGCTACAATTAAAAGATTTGGAACAATCTGAATTGGAATATGGGGGTGGGGGTGATAACCACTCTATCAGAAAATGGAAATCAGCAGTTTCTGTTTGGTAATAGCAAAATTATCCCTGGCAATTCAGGCTTTAAAGGGTAGCATGGCCAATTTAAAGGTATCAGAGTGCCCAGATTATAATTTATGAAACATACAGCAACGAAGGCAGACTGGAGACAAGTTTCCTGTTTAGAGACTTAGAGAGTTTCCTGTGTACAGGCTGCTGAGTTCTAGATCAAGAAATTATGTGCCTTACCAAAAGGAAGCATCTAAATTATTTGAATGATCATTTAGTGGCAATTTAGGCTCATGTCTTGATTGGAAAAAAAAATAATAATATGCTAGCATATGGAATGAGAACATATGCAAGTACCTAAAGTGTGGAAAGGAAAGTATTATCCGTGGGCCCCTTCAAAGAATTTCATCACTGCCAGGCTCTGGCTCCAACCAGACAAAGATGCTAAATTATATTTCATGATTTAGAAATGATACCCATGAGTGGATTACAAAAAGGGCTCAGCTGCCTATTGTTTTAGAAATAAGGCCATGATGAACAAAGGCCTTAAAGACAAGGCCATTAAGTAGTTAACATTGAGGGCAACAGAATCCTGGCCAGGACTGTTGCTAAAAATGATAAACCCAGCTCTGACTGTTTAGCTCAGCAAACGCATAGAGCACCAAAACCAAAACCCAAAAACTTCTCGGGTTTGATTTGCTGTGAACAGAATGCCCCCAACTGCAAACAAAATTGACAAGAATTTCATCAAAGTCTACAAGAATGTTAATACCAGAAAATAAGAAAAGGAGTAAAACCTCAACCTGATATGCAGAACATGAATGATTCAAACTAAGATAGGAAAAACTCTAATGTTTTTTCTAGACATGAGTACCAAAGGATGCCAGCACAGCCAGACTGAATTTCTTCCAGACTGTGGACAGCCCTCTGGGAGAACCCACCCCAGTACTCACTCCTTTCAGGTGACTATGAAGGACACTGGATAAGGAAAGCATACGAGTGGTGAAACAGGCTGCTCAGCCATATCTTGAACCATACCTGAGCCATTTTTTTCTCTTTCTTCTTTCTCTTCTTTCCCTCCCCCAGCCCATCCTTGCCTCCAAATAAGATCCTGATGTTAGCTCCCCAAATGGTTAAGTGTTAACCAATGTTTCCTCTAAGACTGTGGAAAACAAGTGATATTGATCTAAGCCTGTCAAATAAGATGAAGGATGGCACCAGCTACCCCCTGAGCTGATGGGATAATGGCAGGAAAAGATGAACATGTTTGAGATATGACCACCAAAACCAAACAGAAGAAACAGAGCGCACATTCCACAGGTCCCTAAAACTTACGGCCCCTTTTCCCTTAAAAACCCGAACCCATCTGCAGTTTGGTGAGACAGACGACTTTAGGAGGAGATCATTCCCCTCTGTCTCCATATACCGGTATATCTGATAAAGCTCTTGCTACCCACCTCACCCCGTCTCAAGAATTGGCTATTTGTGGCAGGCGGCTCTAACTCACGAAATTGCGGTAAGAGTGGGAAGAACTTTGACAGACTGAATTGTTAACTATGGAGCACAGACTTCTGAAAAGGAATGAGTCAACAGACTCAACAGCCCATTACATCAGGCCTTACCTTGGGTTCTAAATGAATACCAAAGGAAAGAAATTTTGATATCATCAATGTGATAGGGCACAACACAAAGGTACATTAAATAAACCATTCCATTTATTCAATTCTATTCTATTTCTGACAATGTTACATTTTAGATTTTTGTCAAGATAAGCACTAAAAACAGAGAAGCATTATGAGCGTCACCTCATGGAGAGACCGGTCAATGCTGTCTCAGGTTGGCTCTCCACCAATCAGTTTAGTCACACCACAGTTTTGACCTTTTCATGGCAGCCATGGGCCACAGGAGGTTCAAAACACAAAGGCCGGAGGCAGCAAAAGTGCAGAGTAATGAGTATAGAGAAACAGTCAGAACTTTGGTGCCTCACAGAGAGCAAAGCTGTTCTCAGGGTATAAGTAATCAAAAGCAAACATTTTGCAGAACATTTTGGAGAGAAGTAAAAACTCCTTGCTAAGGCAGCGACAAAAACACAAATCCAAATGCACGCAGATCAAAGGTAGAGGCAAAGACTAAGAATTCTTATGCAAATTGCAGTTGCAACATAACATCTTGGAGCGAACTGACATAGGACTAATATATTGTGGAACATAAACAGTGCTAGTCATGGAGGAAGACTGGCAGAACCTGGAAGAAGAAACATGAAGATACCAGGACCTCCAACCACTCCTTTGATCCAAACCCCTGCTGAGAATTTCCATTTCTAACAAGTTCCCTGCTGAGAATTTACATTTCCACCCCCAGATATACTGAATCAGAATCTACGTTTTAAAAAGATCCCCAGGTGATTCTTAAGTATAACTTCCTGAAAACTTGTTAGAAATACAAATATTGTGTGGGACAGCTATTATAAAAACCCAAGAAAAGGTTTACACACAGAAGAAAATCATCTTTAATGGTTATGAGGGAGGGGAAGGGGAAGGAGGAGAAATAACTAGATAGTAAGACAATCGTAAACTTTGGTGAAGGGAAAGATAACACACAGTGTAAGGTAAGTCAGCACAGCTTGACCAAGGCAAATTAATAGAAGCTTCCTAACACATCCAAACACCTTGAGGGACTGAGTAACTGGGGCTGAGGGCTGTGGGGACCATGGTCTTAAGCGATATCTAGGTCAATTGGCATAACATACTTTTATAAAGAAAATGTTCTACATCCTACTTTGGTGACTAGCATCTGGGAACTTAAAAAGCTTTTGAGTGACCATTTAAGACACATCTATTGGTCTCAGCAAGTTCAGAGCAAAGGAGAATGAAGAAAATCAAAGACACAAGGAAAATATTAGTCCAAAGGATTAATAGACCACATGAACCACAGCCTCCACCAACCTGAGCCCAGAAGAACTAGATGGCACCCAGCTACCACCACCGACCACTGGAATCACAATAGAGGGTCCCAGGCAGAGCAGGAAAAAAATGAAAAACAAAATTCAAATTCACACAAAAAAAACAGACTTACTGGGCTGATGGTGTCTGGAGGAACCTCAAGACTATGGCCCCTAGACACTCAGCTAACTCAGAACTGAAGCCACTCCTAAAGTCCACCTTTCAGCCAAAGATTAGACAGGCCTATAAAACAAACTATGACACACTCGAGGAACATGCTTCCTAGATCAATCAAGTATACAAGACCAAATTGGCAACACTTGCCCAAAAGCAAAGAAGGCAAGAAGGGACAAGAAAACTAGATGAACGGACACTGAGAGAACCCAGGGTAGAAAGGGAAAGGGGAAGAGTGCTGACATATTATGAGGATTGCAACTAATGTCACAAAACAATTTGTACTTAAATTTTTTGGCTGAAAAACTAATTTGCAGTGTAAACTTTCATCTAAAACACAATAAATTTTTTTTTAATGCAAATTCTCAGCAGGAAATTTGTTAGAAATGCAAACTCTCAGCTGGGGTTTGAACTGGAATGAACCCATTTGAAGCCCTGGAAAATACACGGTCTGAGGTTTTTCATCATTCCATTATGAGAAGAAAATGGAGGTTTATAACAGCACCCATTGATGAAATTCCATAAGTATAGAATATATATTGAATAGGTTTACAGTCCAATACCACTTTATATAGTTCTTGCTGCATAGAAGATATTCTTTTAACTCTTTTATAATATATTGAATTTAACAATCCCTCCGTATACTAATAAGAGTTCTGATCCTTAAGGAGACAAAACAGGTTAGCAAATAAACTTGGGTTTTTAACAAGACTACCCTAGTGGTCTCTGGCTGCTAACAAAAAGGTCAGGAGTTCAAATTCTCTAGGCACTCTTTGGAAACCCTATGGGGCAGTTCTACTCTGTCCTATAGGTTCGCTATGAGTTGGAATCAACTCCACAGCAACGGGCTTGGTAGGCAACAAATCATTTGAAAACATAAAATTTTCATTAAAAAATTAATCTCGGCTTAGATAAATACACCCAATATCATTGCCCTGGATTTTCTAGCCAATTCAGTCAGACAAAAAAAAAAAAAAAAAATTTATCTGATTTGTTGAGATGTAAATACTGGAAAAGACAATGTTATCATTATTTGTAGAAAATGCTGCTGGGAAAAAAAAAACTGACTAATTCAACATGTCAGTAGTGTAATTTGGCAACATGGAAAAAAATACTTAGAAATATGCATTATCTTCGATGCAGTAATTCTAGCTCAAGAAATTTATTTGAAGTAAATAACCAGGGATGCAAGCAAATATATGTGTAAAGAATGAATATTGTAGCTTCATTTTTCTGGGGAAAACAAAAAATAGAAATACCCTTTCTGAGCCAAAATAAGGAATAACTTAAATAATTTGTAGTAAACTTATAAAATGAGATGGAAGGCATCATAACATAATGGTTTAATCATCTGAACCTGATTTATCTGACTACACATTGGCTGGGGGAGGCATCTATCATGGGCCCAAGCATCCTTGCACATCCTTGCTCAGTGTGTCAAATCACAAGGCCTAACCACCCTTCTTTGACCTGCTGCTGTTTCTATAGCTAGACACATAGACAATTAAGTAGGTCAGGGCATCTATAACGTGACTACCAGGTGACTGCTTTGAGTGGGGCTTATATACTACCTTCTACAAAAGACTCTGAGTCCCCAGCCCTGGGTTCCTCAGCTTTGGCACAAATCACTGTAGCTACCATCAGGATATAGTATTGCACCATGGGAGTTAGGGTCAAGGGAACCAGCTGATGATCCTGCTGGTTGCTCAACTGTGAGTGATGAACTCTGACTCATTGAGTTTCATAGTTTACTTTCAGCACTTCTGCTAGGTGGGCAGAGTTCTTCCCTAACCAACTCTTTGCCTCTTTACCTACCAGTTTTGTGGTGCTTCACTTCTTTGTACTCTGGCCTATGCACTTTTAACAAGGGGATAATAATAATACATAGCTCCTAGAGGTATTTCAAAGATTGAGATAATCCATATAACCAATTAAAACAGCGCCCAGCACATAAAAATATCCAGTAGGTATTTAGCAAATACTATTATTATTATCATCGACATCATTCCCATCATCAGAATGATGTAATACAATCATAATTAGTAAACATCAGAGAATGTATTATATTTGCTAATTAAAAGAGTAAGTTATAAAAGGCTGACCACAAATGGGGCAAATGTAAGCAATTATTGAAATCAAGTAGGGGGGTATACAGGAGTTGTTTACATTAATCTTACAAATTGCATGTAAGTTTGAAACTATGCCAAAATAAAAAAGATACCTAAGAAACTAATGAATACAATAAATATCAATTTCGAATTTTATCATAACAATTGCTATAGAGTCAGTTCTGACTCATGGCAACTCCACGCGTGTCAGAATAGAACTGTGCTCCACAGGGTTTTCAATGCATGATTTTTTGGAAACAGATCACCAGGCCTTTCTTCTGAAGTGCCAGTGAGTGGAGTCAAACTTCCAAGCTTTCAGTCAGCAGCTGAGCATATTACCCGTTTGTACCATCAACACAGGCATCATGTGCTTACTCATAAAGACATATGTAGAAAAAAATATATAACAGACTATCTAATCGATCAAGAGCAATTCTACAGGATTATGTGATTTGGGGACAATTTCCTTTTTTTGCATTATCTCAATAGCTTTTGAATTTTTAAATACACATAAATTATGTTTAAAATGGAAAAAATAGAATATAAAGAAGAAAGTTAAAAGACTTTTTATTGAATGTTTTGCATAAATAATGTTTTCAAAATATAACTGTCCCTATTTCTTTTTATTTAACAGAAGAAATTCAAATAAGGTATTGAAGTAATGTTTGTTATTTGAGGAAGTTGGAAAGTTAGACATTCAGAAACTCATGAAGTTAAATACTGAATAAATACATAACTATGCACGAAATTTTGGATTCTAACTAAGCTTGGACCCCAGAAACTTGACCACACTCTCAGCCTTAAATAACCGTAGATACGAAGAAGACTGTGCCTTGTAAATCAACTACTAGGTTTTCTTTGATCAGATGAAGTCACGTTCAAGTTACATGGGGCAACTCTAATTATAAATCAACACACTGATCGGAAGGAAAGATCCGGCACTAAGTGGGAAGATCAGAATAAAGGAAACTCCAGTCGTGCTTGGTAAAACAAAGGGAGTGAGGAAAAAAGAATAAAGCCTGAGTTGGCACAATCTGAACTAGCAAATTTAGGTTCCAAAGGAGCCTTTCTTATGTGGTTCAGTTCTCTGATTCACAGCATAGATCTTAAAGGGCTCCCGGGAGTGAGGCAAATAATCTCTTTCATGAACTTTGATGTTTGTTTGTTTTCTTCAAATGAGAATGCTAATAAAGATGACTGTCATTCTCCTAAGTAATGCAGAAAGAACCAATATGCACACGCTTCTCCAGAAAATTTCATATTCCTCAATAAACAATAAAAGCACTCTCTGGCATATGAATATATTGGAAAACTTTAATTACTGGACTCTTTTCCACACCCATTTTTCTTCTGCTCTTGTATATAACAACTGAACAAATATTTAGCAGAAGTTCAGAGAGTGAACTTGTTCCTAAAGGGACAAAAAAAAAAAAAAATACTAACTACCAAAGTATTCTGTATAACAAGAAAGAGCTTCCTACATAGAGTAACAGATGGAAAATTTAAGTATTTTCTGTAACCCTAAACATCCAAAAGAGAATGCAGCATTAAGTCATAGCCGGAGAGCTGTATGACTAAAGTCACTTTCACTTACAAATGATAGAGCATCAAGAGAAAAGTGGTATTTCCTTAACAAAAAGTAAAATTTCTCATCTCTCATAACAATAAGAAAAAATAATAATAATACCCAAGTAGGTGATTCCAAGTTTGGCTACTTTGGCAATTCAGTGTAAAGAGAATTTTATATTACTTTCTCTGCTCTACTCAGGGTCGCACATTAATTGCCACTTGTACCCCCAGGACAATGTCTGGATGTTAGGGAGCAACTCCCTGTCTTGGGTTCCCATTTCAGAAGACCCTCAGCATACACCCTATTACACTTCACTGACCAGGGATGTATCCCATTCCTATTCCCAAGCCACTCACTGTAACAGAAGAAGGAATTATTGGAATTGGCTTAGACTAATTGACATTCAGCCCCCTGGGGAGCATAATAATCAAGCATAATACAGAATCAAAAGGAGATTCCCTTGTTGACTAAGAAGGAGGGTGGTTGTGGGATAGACAATGAGCAGTGTCTGCTACAGGAAAGTCCCAGATAGTGTAAGCCAAAATGCAAATTCTCTAACACAGTATATGAGCCCCCAACCATCTTTTTAGTCCCTCAGCTACATTACTCCAGCAAACTCTATGCTCCTTCTCTTCACTTTACCTGCTGTTTCCTGAGTAACTCAAGCACTCTTATTCATCCTATCTTAGAAAATTCACATCCTTCATTCTAGATTGAATTTGTCAACACTTTCTTCCAACTGCAATTACTTTTATCTCTCAAAGCCTAGTCGAAAAGCAACCTTATCTGATCCCTCATAGCAGACTATATCCCTGTTTTCCCTTGTCTTCCAGTTTGGAACTTATCCATTTGGTGTTTATGCCTTTCTGCCTTATATTAGTCATATGTGTTTCACCACAGTGCGGTAAAAGGTTTTTGATAACAGAAATGTTGTCATACTTACCTTTTACCTGTGATTTCAATGCTTTCAAAGTAGAAATGTTCAGCAATTACCTGTAGAATTGATCTAAAAAGTCAACTTTTTTAAAAAAAGGGTCAATAAAATTCCACACCAAGACCTTGCCTCTAGTTGTTCTCCTTTGGGGGTAGGGAGTGGTTAAGGAAATAAATCACCTTAAAACAAATTTCAGAGTAAATTCAAATAGGACTTAGGACTTAATTGCATCTTCTGGTTATCTGCTTTTAGAGAAATGTGTTTACTTTTTCAAAACAGCCCAGAGGATTCACGATATGACTCTACACCATGTGATTCTCAGGGATGTTTTGTTAAGAAGCATAGTGATCTTCCACGCCTTATCATCAGATGCTGCTCTGGCTCTGCCCTTTCCCATTTATCGAGTTTTGTTTTCTTTGTGTTTACTCTAAGAATTTCTCCGTCTAATGATAGAACTTTCAAAATAACTATCAGATGAATCAAATGTCGGAACCTCAGAGAAGTGCTATAGGACAAAATTTTACATCTCTCCAATAAAATGAGAATTCTATTTTAAAATATCTCAGAAAAGGAGATGTCATAACCACCAAACCGCATTTAACATTTGCTAGTCAGATCACTTTTCCTTTGATCTGGTCTGAATTTTTTATACTATAGCTTGAGCACCCTATAAAGTATTCTGTTCATAATCAAAATTATACTAGGCTGCCTGCATTTATATCACTGTGGTCAGGTTTTGTTATTTTATTTTGTTTTCTTTATTTACCGAGCATAGAAACAATCTAGCTTTGTTTGTGGAGTTCACAATCTTATGAGTCTTCATAGAAGGCAGAATGTGTTTTTCCCTATAGAAACCAAAAAGGGTGAGATTGTCATGATCTTAAAGCCCTTCTGGACAGGAGGTGAACATGTGACATAGAGTCAGCCAATCAGACCCAGCAGACTGGTTATACAAGGAAGAACCTTCTCCTGGAATGACAATAGTGGCACTGGGGCCAACCACTGTGCCCAGCGTCCTCTGGAGGCCTTATGAACTGTGGTGTCCACCGGCAACCAAAGTGTCTTCACAAGATTGGCCTGGTGACCTGGCCTTTCTTCCTTCCTCCCTGCTTCTCCAGCTTTCCCAGAAATTCTATGAGCTTCCCAGTATCAATTCCAACTCTTCTTATGATTCAGTCTCTATTACTTAATTTTTATTACCTGTGAATAAAAATCATGACCGGTACACTAGCCTTTCATGTAATACTACAAATATGGTACTTTACAGTCTCCACTTATTTTAAATAAATCAGTATTTCATTTGTATTTGAAAATTCAAAAGCTTTTTTTTTTTTTTTTGGTCTTTTTTTTTTAAATATCTTCTTTATGTGGCTAAGGAAAAAAGTAGTTTTGACCTTAAACTTGTCTAAAACTTTTCTTCACTTTAAAACTTGAAAGTCAGAATTAGATATAGAGCTCATATAAAGTTCTTTAAACGTAAAAGATATGGTATAATTACCATTGACCTTCAAACACTCCATGTAAGCCAAAAAAGAGTAACATTGTTTTCTGCATTTGAAAGGCTAACTGCATTCTCTTGAACAGCTATTAAACAAGCGTGGCATTGCATTTACTGAATCGTAATATATTTAAATAATGGGTGAGGCACATTATTTTTTTCTAAATAGGCTGTGTGGCAATTTATATTTTTGTACCAAATGCACAGTGTGAAGCCTTTATATTTTGACCTTCCACCTCAAGCACCTCAAAAGCAACAAATATCAGAGAAAATTAGTCTGTTTTGAATTCAGTGGAACATCAGAACTTCAAAAGAGCACAGGGGCTGTGCTCAGAATAACAACCTTGCTGAATTTGTTAGAAGTAAGAATTTTGATGTATCACATTATACATAATAAACAACAAATACCATTTGTCCTACCAAAATTATGTGGGGAAATACACTAATAAAATAAATTCTAATTGTAAAATGATGAGTATGGCTCACAAAAGACAAAGAGGCTATTGTCCACCTGGGCTATCTCTAGAGTCCAGGTGCCTATCCCTCAGAGGCTGCACTGATCATTCTCCATTTTCCTCCCTTGTCACTCTCCAAACCACCTCACCCATTCATTTCTCCCCTTTTGCCTATTCTGTGGCCTGAGAGGCTGACTAAAGAAAGAAAAAAAAAAAAAAAAAAGTTGCTATGAAGCCAATTTCAACTCATGGAGGCCCCAAGTATTGCAAAATTAAAACTGCTCCATAGGGCTTTCAAGGTTGTGACCTTTCAGAAACATTCTCAGGTCTTTCTTCCAAGGTGCCTCTGGGTGGGTTCGAACCACCAACTTTTTGGTTATTAGTTGAGAACTTAACCATTTGCACCACCCAGGGACTCCTGGGAGGCTGTTTAGCCAATGGCATCTCCTGGGCTTTCTTGCTGTTTGGCTTCTTTTGGACCCAGGCCGATGGAATTCACAGGCAGGAGATCAAAGAGCAGAAGTAGAGTGAAGTTGTGATATTTCTGCCCTATTCCCTCTCTGCTCTAGGAGCCAATCTCTGGCAATAGCCACTTCCTTCCATGACCACACCTCCCACTGGACAATCAGGTTTTCACTGATAACTCCGTTTCTTCTCTTTGGTCTTTAAGGGTAGGAAAGGCTTTTCCTTTGTTCTCTTTGAATACCTCATTATTTCTGGTTTCTTCTCTAAACCATGCCCCACACCTCAGCAGGTAGTCCCTTAATTAAGTCTCTTCCTCGGTTGAACCACCAGGGGTAAATTTTTTTTTCTGTCAAAACCCTAACTGCCTACCAAATGGAACTATCTGGTATATTTAATACGAACCAAGGTTTTGTTTTCATCCTTTCAACTCAAAAACCTATCTTGTTAGCACCCTGAATCCATACTTCAGAGAATGACTCAGGAAAACAAAACTCAAGAAAGCAATGATAAATTAGAATCCTAATTTATTAAACTACAATAAAAAATACTGTTATCAGGAGGATCAGATTCCTGAATCTTCCTATCTTTTCTACAGAAGTGTTTGATGAGAAACCAACCTACATTCAAGATATTCAAAAGTTTCCTTAGTGAGTATAGATTCATAATGAGAGGAGTTAATTATGTTATTCGAACATTTAATGACCTCAGACTAACATAGCCTAGGGCATCTTCCACTGCTTTCTTGACACCTCCTAAGAAAGATACAACAGGCCAGGGCACTCAATCTTCTGAAAAATACTTAAATGTATATTCCCAAAACTTATCTCCCTAACTCTTATTTAGTTTTCAAGACAACAAATATGATCAATCCACCCCACCTCACCCTCTCCCACACACATAGTTTCAGTCAGTATATTTCTTCTTTAGAAAAATTTCCATATATGCAACAGAATCTTGAAGAGTTAAAGGCCATTTCATCTCTGTAAAGTGATTTTTTTTCATTTATGTTTCCAACAAACATATGCTGAGAGTCTTCAATGCATCCAGTAGAGGCTGGATTGGAGAATAAACTCCAAAGAATGAATTCAAGGTCTTACCCACTGTGTATTTTTTTTTTTTAACTGTCAAAAAGCAAACATATCTTTCATTCCATGCCCTCTGGGGACATTACATAGTAGTCCCCAACTACTGACAATGCAATTATTTCCTACATGAATATCAAAGATGAAATCTTACCAGTATCAGAGCAATACAAAAAGAAAAAGAGAAAATTTTACCAAACCATCTTAACATTCTACATATCCTGTATTTTACTAATAACAACAACAACAAAACACTACATTGGCTAATATTTTAACCAAATCAAAATTTACCATCTTTTTTACTTATGGTCTCCACAGTGTTGTTATGATGCTGAACAGCTTTCGGGAGAGTTTTCAAAATAAGATGAACTAGTAGGAAAGGCCTGGTGATCTAGTTCCAAAACTCAGCCAGTCAAAACCCTATGGATTACAACAGCCTGAATTTGGTGGGTATGGGGTCACCATGAGTAGTGGCCAACTCAACTGTAGCTAACAATAACAACAAACCAACTGTCTCATACGTACATACTGGTTGCCCTTGGAAACAGAGTTGTTCCAAATCGAATTGTGAATTAGTAAATCTATCTTCTGCATCTTCATCTTCATGAACTATCTATTAAAAAGTTGTTTTCCATCAGTTGCCACTATGCTGTAAACTGACACACACATGCACACTCATAGCCAGTATATTTTACTATTCTTTTACAGTACAGTCTCTTTACTAGGTGACCTGCTTCTACCCTTGTTCCTCTCTAAACCACTATTCACTCATCAGTAGTAGTGATAAATTAAAAATGTAAATTGGATCATGTCACTCCCTGAATTTGAATTCTAGATCTGTTACTTCCCAGCTGTGTGACAATCAGCAAGTTACTTTACTTTTCCTCTTCTATAGAGTAAGGATATTCATAGTACTTCCTGCAAAGGATTATTTCGAACATTAAATGAGTTAGTGCACATGATATGCTTAGATGAATACCTGACATTAGTAAGTTAGCCATTATTGTATATTCACCAAGGTGGTTTTTTTCCCGTATTGCCTGTGATTTCCTAATTCAGGCAGGAATGAGGACATTTTATGCTTATTGCCTCAGGAAAAGAATGACATCAAGGAAAAGAGAAAAGGGCCCTGAAATGCTCGACAGAAGCATTAGATCTGAGAAAACAAACATTTTGAGTTTCAAGGGTTTCAGGACATGAAATAGATACTATAAACAAAAAGATTCAGAAAGAACAATACTGGCCATCCCTAGACTAGATACAGGTTCTCTGGTTAGGAGAGAACATTAAGAGGGGACCCAGGCCTTGTATCCACCCCCTAGGCAATGTTGCAAAGATGGAATTATGGGTTTATTTGGGGAATTTGAGAATATTGAGAAATCCTTCATCCTATTTGTAAAAATGGCCTGAGATAGTTGCAATACCCCAGAGTTTTCTGAGACCAACATGGTGTAGGAGTAAGGAAGTTGAAAAAACTGCAAGAAAGGGACAGGGAAGACATATGAGAATGTCCCTCATCCCTAGACTTGCATGAAAGAGCAACAAAATATCTCCTGTGACCCCAAGAGGGCCACAGACGGAGAGGTGATGGGGAGTCTACAGAGTCTCTATGGTTGAGATGAAGGACAAAAAAGAAGCAATCTTCATGGGTCATAACCAAGGATCCAATGGAAAAAAACACACCTCAATGAATGACAACATGGAGTAGTGGAACTTGCCACACTCCCTGTGCTCTCAAAATGTCTAGATCATTCTAAGCCTCTGGGTATCAACTAAGATGTCTTCTCTCAGAGAAGCCTTCTCTGACTTTGTGCGAACTTACCCATTTGCTCTCCATCATACCACTTTAATTTCCTTTACAGTGCTTAACCCAATCTGTAATTTCCTTGCTTATTAACGCATTTTTTTCCTAAGCTCCTTGAGGGTGAGAGCCTTTCCCATCTTCTTTGCAATGTCCTCAGCACATAACACATTGCTGACATTGAGTAGCTGCTCAATAAATAGTTGTGAAATGAATAAATAGTGAATTCCACCCTTCATCTAAGCATAGGAGCAAAGTCCCTGATAAAGGAGTTCTGAAAGTAATAATGGTGACTACATATATTATACTGTTCATTTAAAAACAATATTTATAAAAAGAAATCTTGGAGGATATTTCCTACTCCAAAGATATGAATTGTGATAATATATTTTTAGTCATGAACATGCCTGGGGTTAAATGAGAGCTAGTGAGCAGAAATGAGAACCTCTCAAACCTCTAAAATTAAACCTAATAAAGAGATTATTTTAGACAGTAGGAAGAAATTACTGGCTGTGTGTGTATGTATGTGTATGCTAGGGCAGGACATAATGAAGGAGATGGCGTGATCCACATAATTTGAGAATGACCCTGAAAGAGAAAACTCGAGCCTGCCTCTAAGGAATACAGCATATTGTCAAGGCTCTAAAGTTCCCACCAGAAAGAGAATTTTCTGCCACATACACCAAACGGTCTCTTAGTAACTTATTTGACAATTCCCCTGGGAGGTAAATTACCCACAAAATTTTAGAAAGCAATCAGTTAATGCAAGTTCACACCTATTATTTCGATGTAACAAGATATCTACTGGGACTGACAGAACCCCAGGAGAAAAAAAGAGTGAAGGAAGGAGGAGGAGATCAATAAACTTAACCATCACGTGTAAACTTGATAGCCAGTGGGACTGCACATGTCTACATTCCATCAAAGAAAAGAAGGAAAAAAGAAGAAACAATTTTGCTCAACTTAGAATGGTGATTATTTTTATTTCTCTCTTTTAACTTCCTCAGAGAGGTTAGCAGTGAAATCTGCAAGGCAGAAATGGCCTGTAGGCTCAGTTTTTGTGGACAGAGTAAAAGAGTTGATGAAAAAATGAGTCGTACTTGACTTCGGGTCTTAGAGACAGAAGTTCCAGGGGATAAAGTAGGTGGTAGTAATTGTGAATAAGAAAGAAAACCAAATTGAATGTTTGGGAGCCTAAAGTAAGAAAGAAAAGTGTTCATGGGTCCGTAACTTGGTGGTACATATGTTTAGGAAAAGCAGTCACATGTGATTCTTTCCTCACAACACCTCATACTCCATCTTGCTCCAAAAGCATATGAACATAATCCAAAATCTATACTGCCCTAGAATAATGCTCACTTATATCCAGGCTCTATCCAAAAAGAATTTGAGACAAGTTGTTTTAAACAATGTGGTCTATATTCTAGGTAAAACATCTGCATAAGACAAGGGTACAACATAAGATACTAGGAAAACTGGACAGGTTTCAAGAACCCTAGAAGAACATTCACTACCCCAGTGTGGATGAATGCTGAAACTCGGTAGGAATCAAGGGAGCAACGTGAAAGAAGATTTCTGGTGCCTGCCCTGTGTGTCCTTTCGCCGGAGACAAGGAACCTTGAATATCCAGGACAAGACAGCTCTCTAAATGGCGTTCGTCATCTTCAGACAAAACTTCCACATGGAGAGAGCTCTCCTGTCCTCGCATATCGTTGTAGCACTGCCTTATGCAGATGTTAGAGCGCATGTGGAGAAACTGGAACTGTCATACATCGCTGGTGGAAATGCAAATTGGTTCAGCCACTGTGGAAACAGTTCGACTGTTCTTCAAAACGTTAAGCGTAGAATTACCGTGTTATCTGACCCAGCAATTCAACTTCTATAAATATATACGCCCAAAAGAATTGAAAACAGTTACTCAAACAAATAAATACACACACATGTTCACAGCAGCACTATGAAAAAACAAATCGCGGTATATACGTACAATAGAATGTTATTCATTCATAACAAGGAATGAAGTACTGATACATGCTACAACATGGACGAACCTGTAAAACATTACGCTAAGCGAAGAAGCCAGATACAAAAGGTTACGTATTGCATGATTCCATTTACATGGAATGTCCAGAATAGATAGATCCATAGAGAGAGAACAAAGATTGGTGGTTGCTAGCAGTGGTGATGGGAGGGTTGAGAAGAAACTCCTTAATAGGTAGGGGGATTTACTTTGGGGTGATGCAAATGTTTTGGGACTAGATAGAGGTGGTGGTTGCACAATATCGTGAATGCACTAAACGCCACTAAATTGTTCACTATAAACTGGTTAATTCTCGTTATGTGAATTTCACCTGTAATTTTTTTTTTTTTAATTTTCGGAAAAAAGCAGAATTAAATCTGCAATTGCAGACTTGTACAGTGTCATGAGACAGGAATCAATGGCAGAAGCAGAAGAATGAGATAATTATTTTTAAAACATTTAATAAGAGTCCTAGAATATAATAAAGGCTTAGCAGGTAGACAATCAGCAACGCTAGGAGCGTCTTCATCACCGTTATCATCATCTTTTCTTCACCACAGCTCTCTGAGCAGTTTAACCACGTTACAAGCAGGCAAATGAAAAGGAGATAAGTTGATTGTCATAGATAGAAGGCTTCCATCCATCACTAGCTCTAAAGATCTCCTCAAGGGCCAATTTTTTTTTAATGGAGCAAACGGCGAATGTTTTTGAGAGTGTTAGTGTCCAGGTAATTTATCTGAGAAAAATAACTTCTTTTCTTGTACTAATGTTACTAACCAAAAAAGAAGCAGCTCAGGCTGATCTCTGATGGCCTGCAACACAAAATGGCAGAGGTATTGGGCCAAGATCTGCATGGATTTGAGGCCAAAATTTTGTGACCTGAGAATTCTGCTACTAACCAAGTTGATATTGATGCACAAAGACAAAAGAAGTTCTGGGATATTCAAACCCTCAGAGAGGGTACAACACATATGTCCTTCCTAAAATAAAAATTTACTTCAATATATTCTCTAAAGAAGGACAAGATAGTAAATCAAATTAAATGATTCAAGAGTGAAAATGTTGTGGCATTTCTTAAGTTCTAACCAATAAAAAAATAAGAAAAAAGAAATAGGAATAGATATAACGGAACTAAGTTCTCATTATTCGCAGATGAAATAAGTTTCTTTCTGGAAAGCTCAGGATAATCACCAACAAAAAAAATGATTTCAATGTGATAGTTCACTAAATTATACAGTTTAAAAAAATAGACATTTCCATGCCTTTCTTTTGTACCTGAAATAACACATTTTAAAAACTAAGTAACTAAATTACTGTTCCTGAAGCAAGAAAATATATCAGATTCCTGGGAATAACACATAGGACCAATATGTGAAAAACCACCACACTTATCAAGGAATATAAATGCTCCTGAAATGGTAAAATATCCTATGTTTCTTGATGAAAAGGCTGAAGGAAATATTGATGAGCTCCTAAATACGTCTAGAGAATGAAAAGCTTTTCTTAGCTCGATACTGCAGGCAGAAATCATAAAGTAAAGTACTGAAAGATATCAGTATTAACTTTTTTTAATATCTGTATACCCCATAACCCCATAAGCAAAATAAAGGTACACATCAACATGGGAATAAATACTTGCAGCCTACATGACAGACAAGTAGGCATTATACTTAGATTTATAAAGATGGCATTCAAGTCAGTATATAAATGCATATTCCAATAGAATAATATAATAGAATAACAATAGCATCAATAAACCATTCACAATAGGTGAAAATAACCAGCAAATATGAGTAATCTTTCAAGCATGTTGGTTTTCAGGAGAGAAAAAAGTTGAGCTCTTTTCTCCTTTCTGATCATCCTCTTCACTCTTAAAACAAGAATGAAGTAAATTCTAGAAATTTTGCCACATGTCCCAGAACATGTTTCAATTCCAACGGTACCACAACCTCAGGGACTAAGCTTTCAAAAAATTAAAATGGCCTCCACATACAGATATCTATAGATATAATGCTTTTTCTGCTTACCTTCTCTTGCATTCTCTTTCTCTCTCTACCAATTTTAGACACACTTATTACCAGAAGCCTGGTAAAAATACCCATGGCTTGAGGGTATTATAGTAATTAATATATTACAACATTTAATAATACATTTGTGAATTTAAGGAGGACAGGAACAATGTCTTGTCCATCTTTGTTTATCCTTGAAGGCTAACATAATGCTTGGTATCTGTCTTGGTTCTTGATTCAATATATAACTATTGGCATTTTAGGTTTTCCAGAGAAATATATCTAAACTGAGGAAATACGCTATTTTATTGGATGAGAGCAGTCAAAGTAACCAAGATCTCTCACATCCTTAGCTTGGAGTACAAAAGAAGGTCATGTGAATTTTAACAATAAAATTAGTATATCAAGTCCTGATTTTGCCATTCTGAGAAAGCCCTGAGAAGTGACCTCCCAGGAAAATGTGTCTTAATTAAACTCATATCTGTGACAGGCTTCAAAAGAGGCCACTTCAAGGCTCTCAAGGATTACAGATTCTCAGTCAATGCACAGCAGGCTTCTGGGAGACTCTCCAACACAGCTGTTGCCACCACCATCCAGGCATTGTAGCAATGGGGTAAAATCACAACACCAATGGCACCAAGGCAACAAATCACCCAGATGTCTCACATGAGGAGGGAAGTAGAATCCTCTATCTCACTCATCTGATGATGGAGGTAGAGATAGGGCAGGACCAAGGGAGGGAGATGGGCTGAGCCAGTTGGTGCTGAAAGGAATGCCCAAAGTCTTGCCTGTCCATCATCAAACCATAGTTTTTATGCCTTGAGCTGAGGTGGCAGAACCTGTGGAAGAGTGGCAAGACCCCGAGAGAAGGAATGAGAAGAATAATCTCTTCATCTCAAATCTCTCCCAGGGCTCAGGAAGACCCAGGTATACCCTGGTTCTCACTCTGGAGCAGAGATGAGATTTGAGGCTCAGCCCCTCTGTTACCTCTCCATCACAGCAATGATTCCACTAGGTCCTGTGGGGGAAAACTAGAGACTGCCATTCCCCTTGGCAGCAAACTCAGCAATGAGTGCCCCAGGCCTCCACAGGCCTCAGATCTCACAGCTTTCTGTTAGATCTTTATAATCAACCATTAATCATAACACACGCTGAGGACCAGTGGTTTGGTCAGAGGATGAAAGCACTTAGAAATGATCAAAGTTAAATTAGAGCTTTCTTTATTATTTTAATTGATGACATTTTATTTCTATTTTTAGAAATCTCTACTTTCCATAGACTTAACACTACATAAAATTCTAGGGGTTTTGGCAATGAATTAAATATCCTGGCAAGACTGGGAGGCACATTGTACATTCTACTACACCATAAATCAGATGCATCAATTCTTCTTAGATCTTCCTTATTCATTTTCAAGCTTTCGCATGCATATGTGGTGATTGAAAATACATGGCTTCAGTCAGGCGCACCTAAGTCCTCAAAGTGACATCTTTGCTTTTTAACACTTTAAAGAGGTCTTTCAGAGCAGATTTGCCCAATGCAATATGTGATTTGATTTCTTGACTGCTGGGTTGATTGCAAATTCAAGTAAAACGAAATCCTTGACAACATCAATCTTTTCCCCATTTATCATGATGTTGCTTTGTCCAGCTGTGAGGATTTTTGTTTTCTTTATGTTAAGGTGCAATCCATACTGAAGGCTGTAATATTTGATCTTCATCAATAAATGCTTCAAGTCCTCTTTACTTTCAGCAAGCAAGGTTGTGTCATTTGCCTGTTGCAGGTTGTTAATGAGTCTTCCTGCAATCTTCATCCCCCATTCTTCTTCATATAGTCCAGCCTCTTGTATTAGTTGCTCAGCATACAGATTGAATAAGTATGGTGAAAGGGTGCAACCCTGACACACATCTTTTCCTATTTTAAACCTCAAAGAAAAATATACTCCACATTTTGATGGAGCAAAACCAAGGCCAGCTGGAGGCAAGACATCAGCATTCAATAGGATCAGGATTTGAAGAGGAGGTGACCATGAGAAGATAAACCTTTAGCAATTAGAAGAAAATTGTAAGTTACCGTATGATATTATGACACTACATATTACATATACATAAATGTATAACAATATTGGAAAAATGCTGTTCTTTTTCTTTAAAATGAATCAACATGCTTTTCAGTACTCCTCTAATTTCCATTTTTAAATGACTGTAAGATATTCCATAATAAATGGATGTGAATTTTATTGTTTTTGATTTTGTTTTGTTTTTAGCTATCTCTTATTTGTGGGCATGTAGGTTGTTTCCAGGTTCTTGCTGTTATAGTAAATGCTGCTTTTGTGCTTATGTTTGAAGACATTTCTCATTTCTTCAGAGTAAAATGCTAAGATCTAAGGATATGAAAGTTTTCAAAGTTTCTGATACTTATTGACAAACTGTCCTCACAAAGGATTATATCATTTGGCCTCCTGCCCGCAGAATGTGAGAGTAGCAAGTCCCTTTAATGTAACAGATCGACACGTGGCATTTTAGACTTTAGTTGGCACTGATTCACGGCAATGGGTTTGGTTTTTTGGTTTATTTTAGACTTAAAATTGGAGAAGAGGGAGCTAAAGTAACTAAACAATGGGAATATATCACAGTCCCCCAAAAAGGTCAGTTACCATCGGGTACGAACTCCATAAAGCCACTCAGAAAAGCAGAATATTTGTGATATAATAGCAATTATTAATTCCTGTTGAAATAATCTAATTAGAAGGATTTTTTTTTCTTTTCTTTTACCTATCATCAGTTGAAAAGGTACTCCCAATGTTACGGCTCTATAAAAATTTTCCTAACTTTGTAAATATTTTTACTCCAGGGCCTTCCAAAAAGCACATAATTTTTCTATTTCTGTTTCTTCATTGGTAAAATGGGACTTGCCTAAATGACTACTGAGATTCCTAACAACCTAGGATCTTATTTACTCATTAGCAAAGTTCCGAATAATTAAAGTCTGTTCTGCTACAGGATGTTTCTATAGTACAATCGGCTCATACACAAGTGGGAGAGAGAGGAAGTATATCAGTAGAATGTGGAAATAGTCTGGTTCACATGCAATTTTTTTAGGCACAAAGGGAATCTGAAAACCAAGAGCTCAAGGAGAACCTTGAGCAGTGAAGGACAAAGTCCTCGGCCAGCTGTTGCACAGGTAGCATGAGGCCTTTCATTACAATTTTAGGAAATTATAAATAACTCCGGGACCAGAAACTCATGCCCCAAAGAGGAGCACCCTGCCTTGTACGGCTCTTGTTCATAGCAGGTTGCACTCCCCCCTGCGCCCACCTTCAAAGCAGCCCCATTGGCTTAGATCTCTACTTCCATCTACCTGCTAGCTCTATGCTAATTAAGGAGTTGCAAGCATTTCCACTGTATTTTTTCCGGTACTTTTTTAATATCCTCTTTTGCAACCTCTAGACATGTTAAACTGCCCGCCTCAGTGGTTTATTATCTCTCAAGGTACCATTACTGTTTTGGTTAATGTCCTGATTACAAAGTTGCACGGGTGTGAATTGTCTCCCCTTACCTTCACCCTATTTTCTCCCATTAAGCCCTGTTAGTTTTAGCACACAATTTTGGAGGGCATGTTTTGTTTTGTTTTTCAAAAACACAAAAATATCCGTCCTGAAAATTGTAACATCTCCCAACCTGTCAAAAACTGCAAAAATAGGGCAATAAAGCTCCGTTCCTTGTTCACCTATTTATTCAGAAACTATTTAGTTAAATACCTATTATGCGCCAGGCACTGTCCAGTCCCTTTTGTTGCCCAGTTGGAAAACACTGAAGGTTTTGCCTCTCTGTTGTTGTTGTTAGGTGCCGTCCAGTCGGTTCCGATTCATAGCGACTCTACGCACAACAGAACGAAACACTGCCTCGTCCTGCACCATCCTTACAATCGTTATGCTTGAGTTCATTGTTGCAGCCACTGTGTCAATCCACCTTGTTGAGGGTCTTCCTCTTTTCCATTGACCCTGTACTCTGCCAAGCATGAGGTCCTCCAGGGACTGATCCCTCCTGACAACATGTCCAAAGTATGTAAGACACCATCTCGCCATCCTTGCCTCTAAGGAGCATTCTGGCAGCACTTCTTCCAAGACAGATTTGTTCATTCTTTTGGCAGTCCACAGTATATCTAGTATTCTTCGCCAACACCGTAATTCAAAAGCGTCAACTCTTCTTCCATCTTCCTTATTCATTGTCCAGCTTTCACATGCATACGATGTGATTGAAAATACCATGGCTTGGGTCAGGCGTACCTTATTCTTCAGGGTGACATCTTTGCTCTTCAATACTTTGAAGAGGTCCTTTGCAGCAGATTTGCCCAATGCAATGCGCATTTTGATTTCTTGACTGCTGCTTCCATGGCTGTTGATTGTGGATCCAAGTAAAATGAAATCCTTGACAACATCAATCTTTTCTCCATTTATCATGATCTTGCTCATTGGTCCAGTTGTGAGGATTTTTGTTTCCTTTATGTTTTTTTATGTTGAGGTATAATCCATACTGAAGGCTGTGGTCTTTGATCTTCATCAGTAAGTGCTTCAAGTCCTCCTCACTTTCAGCAAGCAAGGTTGTATCATCTGCTTGGCGCAGGTTGTTAATGAGTCTTCCTCCAATCCTAATGCCCCGTTCTTCTTCATGTAGTCCAGCTTCTCGGATTATTTCTTCAGCATACAGATTAAATAGGTATGGTGAAAGAATACAACCCTGATGCACACCTTTCCTGACTTTAAACCAATCAGTATCCCCTTGTTCTGTCCGAACGACTGCCTCTTGATCTATGTAAAGGTTCTTCATGAGCACAATTAAGCGTTCTGGAATTCCCATTCTTCACAGTGTTATCCATACTTTGTTATGATCCACACAGTCGAATGCCTTTGCATAGTCAATAAAACATAGGTAGACATCCTTCTGGTATTCTCTGCTTTCAGCCAGGATCCATCCGACATCAGCAGTGATATCCCTGGTCTGTGTCCTCTTCTGAAACCGGCCTGAATTTTTGGCAGTTCCCTGTCGATATACTGCTGCAGCCGTTTTTGAACGATCTTAAGCAAAGTTTTGCTTGCGTGTGATATTAATGATATTGTTCTATAATTTCCACATTTGTTTGGATCACCTTTCTTGGGAATAGGCATAAATATGGATCTCTTCCAGTCAGTTGGCCAGGAAGCTGTCTTCCATATTTCTTGGCATAGACGAGTGAGCACCTCCAGCGCTGCATCTGTTTGCTGAAACATCTCAAATGATATTCCATCAATTCCTGGAGCCTTGTTTTTCACCAATGCCTTCAGAGCAGCTTGGACTTCTTCCTTCAGTGCCATCGGTTCCTGATCGTATGCCACCTCTTGAAATGGTTGAATATTGACTAATTCTTTTTAGTATAATGACTCTGTGTATTCCTTCCATCTTCTTTTGATGCTTCCTGCATCATTTAATATTTTCCCCTTGGAATCCTTCACTATTGCATCTCGAGGCTTGAATTTTTTCTTCGGTTCTTTCAGCTTGAGAAACGCCGAGTGTGTTCTTCCCTTTTGGTTTTCCATCTCCAGCCCTTTGCACATGTCATTATAATGCTTTATTTTGTCTTCTCGAGAGGCCCTTTGAAATCTTCTGTTCAGTTCTTTTACTTCATCAATTCTTCCTTTTGCTTTAGCTGCTCAATGTTCGAGAGCAAGTTTCAGAGTCTCCTCTGACATGCACCTTGGTCTTTTCCTTCTTTCCTGTCTTTTCAATGACCTGTTGCTTTCTTCATGGATGATGTCCTTGATGTCATTCCACAACTTGTCTGGTCTGGCCTTCGGTCACTAGTGTTCAATGCATCAAATCTATTCTTCAGATGGTCTCTAAATTCAGGTGGGATATAGTCAAGGTCATATTTTGGCTCTTGTTGACTTTCTCTGATTTTCTTCAGTTTCAGCTTGAACTTGCTGAAGGAGCAATTGATGGTCTGTTCCATAGTCAGCCCCTGGCCTTGTTCTGACTGATGATATTGAGCTTTTCCGTCGTCTCTTTCCACAGATGTAGTCAATTTGATTTCTGTGTGTTCCATCTGGCGAGGACCATGTGTACAGTTGCCGTTTATGTTGGTGAAAGAAGGTATTTGCAATGAAGAAGTCGTTGGTCTTCCAAAATTCTATCATTCGATCTCCAGCATTGTTTCTATCACCAAGGCCATATTTTCCAACTACTGATCCTTCTTCTTTGTTTCCAACTTTCGCATTCCAATCACTAGTAATTATCGATGCATCTTGATTGCATGTTCGATCGATTTCAGACTGCAGCAGCTGATAAAAATCTTCTATTTCTTCATCTTTGGCCCTAGTGGTTGGTGCATATGTTTGAATAATAGTCGTATTAACTGGTCTTCCTTGTAGGCGTATGGATATTATCCTATCACTGACAGCATTGTACTTCAGGATAGATCTTGAAATGTTCTTTTTGATGATGAATGCAACACCATTCCTCTTCGAGTTGTCATTCCCAGCATAGTAGACTGTATGATTGTCCAATTCAAAATGGCCAATACCAGTCCATTTCAGCTCACTAATGCCTAGGATATCGATGTTTATGCGTCCCTTTTCATTTTTGACAATTTCCAATTTTTCTAGATTCATACTTTGTACATTCTAGGTTCCGATTACTAATGGATGTTTGGAGCTGTTCCTTCTCATTTTGAGTCTTGCCACATCAGCAAATGAAGGTCCTGAAAGCTTTACTCCATCCATGTCATTAAGGTCGACTCTGCTTTGAGGGGGCAGCTCTTCCCTAGTCATCTTTTGAGTGCCTTCCAACCTGGGGGGCTCATCTTCCAGTACTATATCAGACAATGTTCCACTGCTATTCATAAGGTTTTCACTGGCTAATGCTTTTCAGAAGTAGACTGCCAGGTCCTTCTTCCTAGTCTGTCTTAGTCTGGAAGCTCAGCTGAAACCTGTCCTCCATGGGTGACCCTGCTGGTGTCTGAATACCAGTGGCATAGCTTCCAGCATCACAGCAACACACAAGCCCCCACAGTACGACAAACTGACACACATGGGGGTTTGCCTCTCTAGTAACAGCAAAAATATTTTTTCAGTACATTTGCATTAGGATTATCCATCCAAATATCCCAAATATGCATCAAAACCTAGTCCTAAACATAGAGAGTATTCTTGTTTCAAAAACTCAATTCGTTTGCTCTTTGACAGATAGCTATAATTCAGACTTTCTCTCACCGGTTTTTCAGCATTTTCTCTACCTCATTTTCAACAGGCTCTCAGGATGGGGATCAGCCCCACAAGGCAATCTTTATCTATTGCTACCTGGCAGCTTACTTCGCAGCTGCTTGCCTTCTTTTCTCCATATCCTCAGGCTCTATTTCACAGGTGTAGGTTTCACTCAATAAACTAGACTGTACTTGGCTTTTCATCTTCCTGGAAGTGATTCATAATAGAGCCCCCCAAACAAAGCAAACTTGAACAAAACACATACAGAGACACACATACACTTACACATCACACTAATTTTATTATAAACAAAACAGTCCCCTATTAGTTGGGGAAAAAATATGCCACCTGTCTTAGTCATCTAGTGCTGCTGTAACAGAAATACCACAAGTGGATGGCTTTAACAAAGAGAAATTTGTTCTCCCACAGTCTAGTAGGTTACAAGTCCAAATTCAGGGTGTCAGCTCCAGGGGACAGCTTTCTCTCTCTGTCGGCTTTGAAGGAAGATTCCTTTTCATCAGTCTTCCCATAGGCGAGGAGCTTCTCAGGTGCAGGGACCCCAGGTCCAAATGACACGCTCTGATCCTGGTGCTGTTTTATTGGTGGTATGAGTTCCCCAACCGTCTGCTTGCTTCCCTTTCCTTTTATCTAAGATAAAAGGTGGGGCAGGCCACACCCCAGGGAAACTCCCTCTATATTAGATGAGGGCTGTGACCTTAGTAAAGGTGTTACAATTCCACCCTAATCTACTTTAATATAAAATTACAATCGCAAAATGGGGAATGGCAACACAATACTGGGACTCATGGCCCAGCCAAATTCATAACACGTTTTTGGGAGACTTAGTTCAATCCATGACACCACCTGATGTAGTACTTCAAAAGCTAGTATTTCCAATACCAAAGAAAAGACTATTTTGAACTCCATTAATTTACATAGCCTTCCACAATTAATATGTGTTACAGAAAGAGTTTTATACTCTCAAATATATTGCTTGCTTTAAGCACTGGTTAGAAAAAAAAAAAAAGAGCACAAGCAATATTGAAATGCAATCAAACATCTTACTCTAATGCATAACAGGACGATGCTATTGTTATTAGGTGCCATCAAGTCTATTTTCAACTCACAGTAACCCCATACCACAAAGTAGAACTGTTCCACAGGGTTTTCTAGGCTATAATCTTTATGGAGTTGATCGCCAGGTCTTTCTCCCACTGGGTGGGTATGAACTACTAGCTTTTCTATTAGCAGCTAAGTGCTTAATCATTGTGCCACCAGGACTCCTTGATGGCATGATAACAGCCAATATATCTTTAGGGTATGCATGTAGAGAAGTGCACTGAGATATGCATTCATATATACGATATTGCAAACCGTAATAACAAAATCAACTTCCCACTCCATCGAATCACCACACAGAGAATGGAGAGAAGTATAAATCTTTGTTATAAATTTAATCAATGAAATTGCAAGTAATTATTTTAAATTTTCTTCCAAGATACTAGTGTAGCCAAGACAATAGCTTTTAAGAAGGAAGTGACTTAGCTGTGACCTGAAGGACACAATTCCAAAACAGGGGGCTCAAATACTGCATAGTAATAGGGAGCGCTGAATCCATTGCAGAGAGGCAGACTTTCCCTTTATATTATAGTTAGAAAAATATGTTCTTCCACCTTAAAGTTTTAGAATCTACTATCTTGGGAAAGTAAAATATCTCCTTTGGAATTGTGTCATTTTTTTGTGCCTCTGAATCTTACAGTGAGTGAAAGAATCAAGAGGCATGTATTCAATCTACCCTGGTGGGAAATCATAGCAGGGAATCATTTCTGAAGCTTCTGGGAAGAACTTGGAGCTCCAGATACTCCCCTTCCCACCACAAGACTGCTGAACAGGACTAATGTGTTCCAATGGCTACCACAGAGTGACCTTCTGAAGTCTCACAGGATGTCATTTTAGGCCACAGATTATCCACCCTGATAGCACAATAAAATCATCTGGGTAGCTTTTTAGAAAAAAATGACCGGGCCTTACCCCAAAACAAATAAACCAGAACGTCTGGGAGTCAAGCTAGTCTAGATCAGTTTATTCATACTTGAATTGCCTGACGACATATGGGGATGAAGGATACCGAGATTATGGGCAAGAATGGGAAACTGCATGCTGTTTTGAACTGAATTGTGTCCCCAAAATGATATATTGACATTTTAACCCCTGCACCGGTGAATGCGACTTTGTTTGGGAAAATATTTGTAGATGTTACCAGTTAAATTAATGAAATCATACCTAAATAGAGTGGGTCCTAATTCTGATTCCTTCTGAGTGGTGTCTTATAAAAGTGAAGGACAGAAGTGCAAACAGTTACGCACAGGAAAAAGACGTAGAAGAGAATCATTCTACAAGCCAAGAAACAACCAGGGCTGCCAAAAGCTAAGAGACGAGAAGGATTTTTCTTTAGAGCCCACAGAGACAGAGCACAGCCATACTGATGCACTGAATTCAGACTTCTAGCATCCAGAACTGTGAGAAAATTAATTTCTGTCCTTTAAATACATCCATATTTTGTTATGGCAGCCCTAGGAAACTAAGGTGCATGACGTAAAATCAAAGCCTCTCAGTATGTTAGAGAGGCCCAGGCCTGGGTACACAGAGGTGAGATTAGAAAGTGGAGTCATTTGCAAGGGATTTGTCTCATGAAGACCTATACTCCCCTAGACTATGGGGAAAATTAAGTATATATATTTATATATATATATGGAAACCCTGGTGGCATAGTGGTTAAGTACTACGGCTGCTAACCAAGGGGTCGGCAGTTCGAATCCACCAGGTGCTCCTTGGAGACTCTATGGGGCAGTTCTAGTCTGTCCTATAGGGTTGCTATGAGTCGGAATCGACTCTACGGCACTGGGTTTGGTTTTTGGTTTATATATATATATGTGTGTATATATATATATGTGTGTGTATATATAAATTACCAAAAATTTAGCAGTCTAAATCGACATGGATTTATTATCTCACGGTTTTGAAAGTCAGAAGCCCAGGCACATTATGGTTGTAGCTCAGCTCTCTCCTCAGAGTCTCACGAGGCTGAAATCAAAGAATGGGATGGGCTGTATTCCTTTCTGGATGTTGGAGTCCTCTTTCAAACTCACATGGTTGTTAGCAAAATTCAGTCCCTTGTAGCTGTAGAGGTAAATTTTATAAGGTGACTTGTAAGGAAAACAGAAATCATTTTTTTCAATCAACCACATGTCTCCATTTTTAATAGCGATTAACTTTCTCCCTTAGAGTTTAACCACTCGTCTGTTTATGTAATGGCTCATGGCTCTCCTATTTCTATTAGCTCTTAACTAATGACAAGCAAATTTCTCTGCTTAGGAGTATTTTTGCTTGAGGCCTGTTATTTCCTCCAGTGAAGAAGGGTATAATTAGGGGAAAAAAAAAAAAACCAAACCCAGTGCCGCGGAGTAGATTCCGACTCATAGCAACCCTATAGGACAGAGTAGAACTGCCCCACAGAGTTTCCAAGGAGCGCCAAAGAATAATCCTACATGGTATATTTGATATATGGGTGCTGCACAATGGAAGTGCATGAGTATTTAACATATTTTACGGTGCCCAAATGTTTAGAATCTTCAAGAATTCAAACAGTTTTGTTAAGAGAACCCCAGAACAACAAATGGCAGAAACATTTCATTCTTATCATTTGTATTATATATACTACATCCATATCTTTAATAAATATTTATTAAGTACTTCATATTATCTGTCCCTGGGATGCAGCAGAGAATAAAACATAGTTTATTTGATTTTTATCCTATTGGAAGACTGGGGAGGTAAAGGGCACAGACAGTAGACTATTGAAACAAAATAATTTTATTTAGTATAAAAAAATGAGGCCATAGTTAAGAGTGCAAGAAGGAGGTGGGTAGCTTGAAACAGGAAAGTCAGGGAAGATCTCTCTGAGGGGGTGAGCTATGAAGAGTCTTGAATGAAGAGAAGGTCCATGGAGATCTGAAGAAAGAATATTCCCAGTAGATGGAACATTTGGTGCATTGGCCAATCGATGAGAACCAACTTGGTTAGTTCAAGAGACCAAAAATAAATGCTGGTATGGCTACTAGAGGGAGCCCTGATGGCGCAACAGTTAAGCATTCATATGCTAACACAAAGGTCAGTTCAAACCCACCAACAACTCTAGGGAAGAAAGATCTGGCAATCTGCTCCCATAAATATTATAGCCTAGGAAACCCTATGGGGCAGTTGTACTCTGTCATATATGGTCTGTATGAGTCGGAATTGACTTGAGGACACACAACAACAACAACAACAACAGGGAGTGAGCAAGGGGAAAGAGGGAGATAAATGTGTTCAAAGCTCGAGCAGTCATTGGATAAATCTAAGTAGGAGAGTGATGTGATTGGATTGCGTTTAATTACCCAATAGAGATAGTACTGGGCATGGGAGAAGGGTGGAATTGAGAGATGAGTGATCTTATACTGTGGAGGAGTTATCATCTGTAGAATTCCTGGTAAATTTTTCCTCTGACTCAGACTTAGGCTGGACCACCGCGCGCATCTCATGGAATGGTAGAAAAAATTTTGAGTTCCACAAACTGATCAGTGTTTTTTCACCTTAGGTCATCTCAAGATCTAAATGATCCATAACAGTCAAATAAATGAGGTAGCAGAAAAAATTATGAGTCAAATCTCAAGTAACATTCAGTTAGTACCCTAATCAATTTTCTGATGTTAGTAAACCCAAACTTTTCTTTTTCAATACGATATGTATGAAAGGCTTCAAACTCATTGCTGTGGTCTTTTCTCAGTAATATCTATAGAAAATAGAAGTTTCCTACTAAATTCTCAAATTAACAGCCTAGGTTTTGAAGCTTTGTTTAGCAATATATACAGAGGAAAGCTCACATAAGTGTGTATTCAGTGAATTTTCACAACCAAACACTTCCATGAAACCACCAAACGGATCAAGAAGCCCCAGAAACTCCGCTTTGCTCTCCCTTCCAGTCACTACTCTTTCAAGGGTAACCTCTGCCCTGACTTCTAAAGGCATGAATTACCTATGCCTGTTTTTCATTTTATGTAAATGGAACAATACAGTATGTGTTCTTCTGTGCCTGGTACCCTTCATTCAATATTATGTTTTAAATATATCCATATTATTGTGTGTAGATATAGTTCAATCTTTCTTATTGTTTTCAGTTGCATGAATACACCTCAATTCACTTGTTCATTCTACTGTTAATGGGCATTTGTATAGTTTCCAGTTTGGGGCTATGACAAATCATGCTGCTATAAATATTCTAGTCCTTAAGTGGTAAAAATTTATATATATATGTACATATACATACACACACACATATGTGTGTGTATATATATATGTATACATATATATATACACACATACACACACACATATGTGTGTGTATATATATATGTATACATATATATATATACACACATACACACCTATATCTGTTGGGTATATACCTAGGAATGAAATTTCTGCACCACAACCTATACGTACTTTAAGCTTTCATAGATATTGCTAAACAGTTTTCCAAAGAGGTTATACCAATTTACAACCCCACCAGCAGTGTTTTTCTTGTTATACCTGGGATTACTTAAGTGATAATGAAATACTTTATGGAATACTCTGGGAACATGTAACTCATCTAAAATTGTGTTTTACCTCTCACGTAATTTGGTATATTTTCTTACGGAAATCATTTGTATCTCTGGTCACAAATATTACAGAAATGAGATTATCGTGTAGAACTAACAACACTGCCATCTTCGTCACTGGTGTTTGTGGGACACTCACTATGAATAAAGCACTGTGCTTTCCCCGCACTATCACATTTTGTAAGAACAACAGCATGGCAGCCATATACTTAGGTATTTAGTAATTTGATTTTTTAGTCAATAACAAAATCATTTTCAGAACATTAAGTTTATGTGCACCCTTCTAATATTAAGAAAATTCTGAATTTGGTTATTGATTACATTTTAATTAAGTATGTTTTTTGTTTGAAGGCTATCACCAAACAGTTCGAAGCAGACACTTTTAATCAGTAGTAAAACACACTGATTACAAAATAATTATTTTGGGGACATTTTGTCTGAAGCCGTCTTGCCTATAAACTAGTTCCATCTTTGCACAGTTTTAGAAATAAATTCAATTTTAACAATACTTTATGAAATAATTGTATCTTATGAGTGCAAGTAATAGCTTGCATACTTGCAAGTAATAGCCTAGACACTCAGGCTGAGAAGTCAATATCTATTCTATGCTCAAGTATTGTGCTAGGTAGTCAGTCATTAGTGAGCTATAATCCCAGCTTTTTCAAAATGCTCAAGAGTGACACTGAAAGTCATGATATATGGGTGGCTTTTATTATCAAGAGAGCTGCTTCTCCTGTCTTGTCCTACTGGTTTAGTGATTAGTATATTATTCACATACATATCAAGGAAGTGAGAAGTTTTAATAGAATATAGTCAATTAATACTGTTTAATTATGTCCCAGTAATGGAATTACAAGTATCCATCTTCTTCCATTTATCTAGTAATTCTTAATTTTCTTAGTTTCTAGATAAACATATATTTTCCAGACCAAAGAACAATTACTTAGGAAACAGATTGAGATATCCAGATATCCTTTATTCAAGACAACACATTAAAAAGCAAACTCATTGCTGCTGAGTTGATTCCAACTCACAGCAAGCACCTCTACAGGACAGAGTAGAGCTACCCAACAGGGTTTCCAAGGCTGTAATCTTTACAGAAGCAGACTGCCACATCTTCCCCCCATGATGCAGCTGGTGGGTTCGAACCACCGATCTTTTGGTTAGGAGCTGATCGCTTAAACGTGGAGCCACCAGGGCTCCTTTATTAAAAAAAAATTTTTTTTAATGAGTTTAAAAATGGTGGTAAAAGTACTGTTCTTTCTGGGAGGACAGGAGGCAGCAAGCACGTGTTTTTATTTTAATGTGTGTTGTATCCATACTCCACATTAGCCCTAGTAAAAAATGTTAGAATCTTACAAGATACTGATATGCCATCTGGGCACTTCCTCAAATGCAAGACTCTCCAACTTTTGATCACCTTAACTTCTTCTGGGGTTTATCTGTTGTTACTGTGATGGTGGTAGTAGTTAGCTTAATTCATTTAAAACATGGTGAAGATCAAACGTTGTAACTGATTATTAATGGGAAAAAGTCTAGTTTGCAAACAAACACAATGGGCAAAGTTATACTTAGCATCAGATAAAGGTTGGGATTTCCACTGGCTGTTGAATATTTAACAATTTTTTCACTCTTTTGCAAGGTTGGTGCTTCTGTAATAAGTCAGGCAGAAAAGGGATTCTATGTGCCAATTTGTACTGACCTGTGAAATTTGCTTTCAAAATCTGCCAGTCTGTAATGATCCCTAGACATATCTAATAATCCTTTCTGACTTCCCACACTTATTCAGATTCTCTTTCAAAATTGTTAAAGTGCGATCAAAAGGATACTAAAGAACCTAATATTGTAGTATTTAATTTAAAAGAAGTTTAAAAGATTTATGGTTTAGTTGTCTGTTGAGGATTCTGTTCTCTGGTAGGACTAAGAACAGGCAATACAGCACAGCAGCAGAGAGCTCAGGCATTGAAAGTAGGCAACTTGGGTTTAAGTCCAGGGTCTCCTATTCCTAGCTAAAAGTTGGGTAATAATATTTAATTCACCAAATTTTTTATAAAACAGGAACTTAAAAGAATACACATATGGCATTTAGGATAGCATTTAGCCCATCAAACGTCTCACAAGTGGTATCTATTTTCATTCTTGTTAATATTTAGGGAGAATATCGTCTCAGCGATAATAAGCTTTGTAGACACGATCTGAAAGAATCCCTCATCAAAAAATATTGGCCGGCAAACAGAACTGGTAGTTGAGCCAATGCTAAATTAGGAAATCTTTGGTCACATTACAGCTGGAAACTAACATCTTCCCCAAACCTGACATCTTTTATCTCTTTTTACATCCCTTTCTCATTTAGGAAAAATTCCTGTTAGCCAAAAAGCAAAGTCTGGTAACTTTTGTGTCCCAAGCCAGCCCTCAGAAGCTGGTTATAAAAACAAAAATCCTGAATTTATTATTTTGACTCTGAACAGCTCATTATAATTGAAAGAGCCCCAAAGTGAGGGTCTAGCAACCTGTATTGTTGTATAGGAGCCAGCTCTGACCTGAGAAGCTCACCTCAGTCAGTCAATAAATCTGGGGCCTTCATAGCCTTACATGGCAGGAGGGAAGGCCAGTTAGTTATACCAGTGGATTTTAAACTTCTTAAATCACAAGAACCCTTTCTTCAATTGACATCTTACTGAGAATATGAACTGTAAAGCAGACCTGATCTATCTGGATCCTTAGTTTCCCTTCCCCATTCTCTCTCCAACCCTTACACTGCTCCCGAGGGACTCTTCCAGGACAATCTAAAAACCACTGGATTGGGCAATTTTTAAGTTGATTTCTAGCTAAAATGTTAAATTCTAATGTTGTCATAATTCCTGGTGGTCCTGAGACATGTTACTCAGCTTTGAGACCCAATATCTGGCAGTATAATTGCTAGTCAGACGAGGGAGATAGAATGCCACCTTGCACCCTGGGACTGTTATTTGCCCCTCAGAACAGCCTCATACCCATAGGCCCTTACTTCAGACTATGTCATTTTCAAACTGAATTCAGTACTTCAATGGCAGTGGGAGAATTGTTAGGGCGCTTGAATGCCTGCTTTGCCCTTTAACAAAGTTGCTTTGATTGTACCATATATTTGATGTCCTCAAAATATTCTGTTTGAACAAAGGATTCTGTGCTCCCCAAATTTGAAAGCCACTGTATTTAACCATCACTATTCACTCATAGCTCATCTGTGTGTGTCCTGCTGTACTTTCATCTGACAGGAGTCAGTGCAACTTCAGGGACAGAAGCAAACAACGCAGACATTTTTGCAAGGATTATTATCACCTCACACTGGAACCTTGAGAGACAGTCAGTAGGGTGTAGATATTCAAATGCTTTCCCCCTGGTATAATTGCTGTGTTTGGATAGCGTTTTGGAAGCATTGATTAAGTATTTTTCTTATTTGCTCCTCCCCAATAGCCTATGACAAAAGTAAAGAAGATATAAAAATTTGTGTTTGGAATAAAGTCTAAGAAAGATTAAGGAATAAAAAGTTGATCATTGGGAAAAAGAAAGACCCAAATCCAAAATGCTTGATTCTTTCTATTGTACCATTTATCTGTCTAGGTAATTGGGCTTGGACAAAGGACTAGTGTCCTGGATAGAGAAGAGTTAAAGCCTTTTTTCCATTATTATCCTTATATTTCCCCCATAGATAACTTTTACTTCTACACTTCAAGTGACAAAGAAATTTTAAAAAATATTCTCAGTGAATTGAAATCCCTGTTTGTATTTCAATATTTTAAAATAAATCATTTCACTTAGTCTCTTTAGAAAGTCTGAATGGAATGTTTTTAAGCACAAGTACTTCATGTCCAGATATTTTAGGCTTAATTATGAAAATTTTAAATTAGGCTTGGTTGTCTGTGGCCCCCTAAGACTAGATATTCAGAAGCCATTCAGGAACTACTGCTAAGATTAGTGACACAGGGCCCGCCTTCCTAAGTGAATGTACTGAAGGAAACTAAAAGTGACTCAGAGTACACTGAGCCCATCAGTGGGATCGCTTCTGATTCTGTTTCATGTATGGCCCTGGCCTTTGTTCCAGGGGAGCCATGTTACTGAAGGCATCAATCTCAGAAGGATCTAAAGCCTATCAGCTTTTTGAGATGACTTTTGGGCGCCCCGCAACCTCACACGTTTAGGAATTGGACATGTCTTCAGTAGTCAAATATCAAATTAGCAGATTCTTGGGCTCCGCCATTTTAAGTGAAGAACTTTTCCCTGAGAGTGACTGCTGTCTTCAGGCCCTGTAAATTCAAACAATTACTCAGCTTTTAAGATGGCAAATCAACTTAATTTGCAAAAGCAGATGAATTCACATATACATTTTACAACTTTCTCCTTTTGTCAATGCTCAAAAAGCAAACATTCTAGATATTCTGTAACCTATTTTTAATCTACTTTTATCCAAGCTAGGAATTAGAATTATTAAGAACTTTAAAATGAAGGATGAAATAAGGTTGACAAGTTCTAAATTGTATCAGCTTTTTCTGTGATGATTTGTCACAATATGTATGTAAAAAACTGAGTACGTAAAAAATAACAATAGCATCCTAGACTTATAATATTTTCCCTACCTAGATTTTCTGCCTTAAAACTGAACCTATAGGGACACAGCTAAAAAAAAAAAAAACAACTTCTAAGTTGCCAAGAAGGGCATTGCTTTATTTCATTTACTGATGTATTTGTTCACTCATTCATTCATCAAAAAGAATTAAGTGTGCACTAGTGTAGACCCCGATCTCTGCTGAAGCACTGGTGATAAAATGATTAGCAAAAAGAGTCTCTATTCTCACGAAATTTATGGTCAGGTGCATAGGCTTCCCCTCTTAGCCTATTAATTTTTATTTTACATACAATTTTTGACAGTCCTAAATATCTAGTTCCAAACCTATGTCAGAATATATATATATAGGAAAGGGGCTACTAGAAGGTATAATAACAGCAGAGAGGAAGGAAGATTTAGAAAGGAAGGACAGAGAAAACTAAATAGAACTCATTTATTCAACAAATGTTTATTGAGTGTCTGCTATGTGCCAGGCACCACTCTAGGAACTGGTGACAACCATTGAACAAAACAAACAAAAATCCTGGTTCTCATGGAGGCTTAATTTCCAGTGGGAAACAGGAAGCATTGAAAAGGATATGAATCTGAGGCAATTTAATACAAGGGTACAAAAACCAAAACCAAACCCAGCGCTGTTAAGTCGATTCCGACTCATAGCGACCCTACAGGACAGAGTAGAACTGCCCTGTAGAATTTCCAAGGAGCGCCTGGCAGATTCAAACTGCCAACCCTTTGGTTAGCAGCCATAGCACCTAACCACTACGCCACCAGGGTTTCCAATATCAGGGGAAAAAAAAAAAAAGACGTGTAAATAAGAATTATAGCAGCTAAACCTTTTCTAACATCACATGCCAGGGACTGGTGCATTTTCCCCATAATAGTTCATTTAATCCATACTATAGCCCTCTGAGATGTGAACTATTATTACCCCCATTTTACAGAAGTAACAGCCGTAAGTAAGTATCCTGCTGACCCTCAATCACCCACCTCACACTCCCCGTTGTCCTTGGAAAGTTTTCAAGGAAACAACTGCTAGGACTTTGCAGAAAATCATTTGACAAGCACTGACTGAGGAAAGCTTGTTTCCTGTGCAGGATAAATAGGTATCAGGTCGCCTACTCACTCTATTCTAAAGGGCTAATGGGTATTTTACACATATCATTTCATTTTTTCTTCCATCCTTTTATGAAATGAATGGGGGGGAAATACCCCTACTTTATAAATGGGCTTAAAGAGGAAAAAGAAGTAAAGGGGCTAGCACTGTTTTTAGCACCTACTTTGGAGCGCTACTGGTACAGTGGTTAAGAGTTCCACTGCTAACCAAAAGGCTGGCAGTTCAAATCCACCAGCTGCTCCTTCAAAACCCTATGGGGCAGTTCTACTTTGTCCTATAGGGTCGCTATGAGTCAGAATCAACTTGACCGTGGGTTTTTTTTGTTTGTTTTTTGTTTGTTTTTTTGGCGTAAGACTCATTGAAGGAACCCTGGTGGTGCAGTGGTTAAGCACTCGGCTGCTAACCAAAAGGTCAGTGGTTCAAACCCACCGGTCACTCTGTGGGAGAAAGATGTGGCAGTCTGCTCCCGTAAAGATTTACAGCCTTGGAATCCATATGAGACTGTTCTACTCTGTCCTATAGGGTCACTATGAGTTGAAATCCACTCAACAGCACTGGTTTGGCTTGATAAGACTCATCGAATCATAGAACTGGATTCTTCCCTCTGAATATCGAACAGCACCTAACCCATTCATTTAGATAAAATTGGACATGCTAGAGAAACTAATTTCACAAACATTTCAGTAATGCTTTCAACTTAGGTTTTCACCCATTATTAATATTTATTAAACACATTTTCTGTGAATATGTCATCAAATTAGGTACCGAGACCACTAAGAGGGCTACAACCTGTGATATTGAGGTTATACTCTAGTTGAAGAGAGAGAACATAAATGTTATATTTGTTATATTTTAAATCCAAAGTAATGTGTCTCTGTATGTATAACAGGAGTAAATGGATGAGTGAATGAATGACTAGATGAAGGGTAGATGAAAGGATGGATGGATGGATGGATGGATGGATGGATGGATGGATGGATGGATGGATGGATGGATGGATGGATGGATGGATGGATGGATGGATGGATGGATGGACAGGCAGATGAATAGATGGAGGGAGGGAGGAAGGGAGAAGAATATATATACATACATATGCATATATATAAGCACATATATATGCACATATACATGCTCATACATATATGTATTTATTACCAAATTAATAGTAAAGATATGAGTTGTACTAGTATATAAATGAGTGAGTATCATTGAAGGTTGATTAAATGATATTTGGCATTAAGCATGTAAGAAAGCAAAGAAACAGGTTATGGGCATTTTAAAGAATTTTTATACAACCGATGCTAAAGGGAATTAATTCTTAAATGTCTCTAGAATAACTATCAAAGAAAATCATTCTTCATAATTATTATTCAATAGATAGTTACTTATGAAAGTAGGTTGGAGTTGAGTCTTAAAAGACGGATGGTTCTTTAAAAGTAGAAAGGCAGACGTTCCCAGCAGAAAAGAGGAAGAAATGCCAGAGGAAGAAATATGGCATGTTTAAAGGTAAGAAATAAATGCATGTGTTTGAAGTGAAACTTCCATATCAAGAACAAATGAAAGATGAGGTTAGGGAGAGAAGCAGGGGCCAGAACATGGAGTGCCTTGCACACCAGGATGATGCATTTAGAGTTTATCCTCAACATACTAAGGAGACATTACAGGTTTGGAGTTTCTGTTTGGCTGGTTGGTTTGGTTTTTAGACTTTGATGGGTTTTTAAAAGAATATTAAATGCCTACTACTATCTTGGGGAGATTATTCCACAAATGTTTGATTAATCAAGTGAGAGAGAGCGGCCTATCCTTGCTAATGAATACCACACCAGTTTTCCGGTTCAAATATCACCGCCTCCTTAAAGAGGCCTTTAATGACAAACAAATCTAAAATAGCTCTACCTCAATATGTACCCCAACCACTCCCAATCCTTTCATTCCATTTTATTTATCTTTATAGCAGTTATGTATACCTGATATAAGCATATAAAGAGCTGGGTGGTACAACGATTAAGCACTCAGCTGCTAATGAAAAGGTTGGTGGTTTGAACCTACTCAGTGGCTGTTCGGTAAAAAGGTCAGGCGATCTGCTTCCATAGCTTAGGAAACCCAGTGGGGCAGTTCTACTCTGTCACACGGAGTTGCTGTGAGTCAAGAATCAACTAGACAGCTCACAACGACAACGATATAAGCATATTGTTGTTTGCTGTCAGTCGATTTCGACTCATAACAACAGAGTAGAACTGCCCCATAGGGTTTCCTAGGCTGTAGTCTTTATGGGAACAGATTGTCAAGTCTTTTCTCCCACAGAGTGGCCAGTGGTTCAAACCGCCGGCCTTTCAGTTAGCAGCTGAGTGTTTAACCATTGCACCACCAGGGCTCCTTTGCTATAAGCATATACCCTTATTTTTTACTTATTTATTTAGTTTCACACTAGAATATATGCTCCAAGAGGGAAGGGAATTTAACTTGTTCACTTCTTTATTTCAGTGCCTACAATAGTACCTGTCACACAGTAGACACTCAGTAGCCATTTACTTTTGAAAGAAATCAGTGAGTTTAATCAATAAGGAGTAATTTCATTGAAAATCCATAAATCTGTATTTGTTTATATATTGTCAAACGTTCTTTTAAATGGAGTCACATCCCTTGGTTAATTATTTAACATATTTTTGACAATTCAATATTTATGAATTGACCCACAATGTATCTCAATAAAATAGTAAAATAGCCAACAACTTTCCGTAGTAACAAGTTGTTGAGCTGGTAAAAAATTCCTCGGAGTTCTATTACTTAATTCAATGCTATCATAGATTCCAGGGGAAAATATAAATAAAAAATTATATGCATCAATTAATAATTGTGTTTTCAAATAACAATAAAATTTGAATTGTATTTATGATACAATATTATTCATGATACAAAATGAGGAAATGTTTATGATACAAAATTAAAGTCATAAGACACAGAACCATTTGATCCCTGTTAGTGTGCAACAAATATGTATATGCATGTATATGTATGTATATTCGTATGTCTACACATATGTACGCTGGAGTCCTGGTGGCACAGTGGTTAAGGGTTTGACCGCTAACCAAAAGGCCAGCAGTTCGAATCCACCAGCTGCTCTTTGGAAACACTATGGGCAGTTCTACTCTATTTTATAGGGTCACTATGAGTCAGAGTCCACTCAACGACAATGGGTTTGGTTTTGGTTTGGTATACATATGTGTATATATATATATATGTACACACATGTGTGTGCATGTTTGTGCAACCAATAAGAAAAAAAGTAACAAAAAAATACATCAAAACATGATTTTTGGGATTTTTAGATTTAGGATGACTTTGTTTCTTCTTTAGAATTTTATTATTCACAGAAGTCTCCATAAACATTGCATTAATACTTTAAAAATAAATGCTATTTAAAGTGAAAACAATTTAAAGCAAGTTAAATAATATAAATAGTTGTATATTGACAAAATATATAGAGAGCAAACCAAATAGCAAATGTAATTAATCATTTAAAATATCTTTGCTATAAAAAGTATTAAGAAATAATAAAGGATTATATAACAAGCACCAACATTTAAATTCACAAAGCTTAAATTCACAAAGCTCAGACCTGGGAAGGGGGAAAGGGATCACAGAGTAAATCTTCATAAACCTGAAAGAAAATAGCCAGAAGATGGCTTCTCTTGTAGAGCTAACAAGACTTGGATGAATTTTACATTAAATTGAAACCTGGCTCCAAGTCTACCTCATCTAGGTTTCCCCACATAAAAGACTGAATTTTCTGGGAGGAACAAAGGTAATAAATCAAGTCCATTCAACTCATTTGTTTAAACAGAGCCTTTTGGCTCTAGTATATTTTGAAAATATTCATCCTCTAGGATTTCTGGAAAAAAAAAAAAAGAGTACTGCCTGTCCTCATCCTAGAATCCAGGTAGCAGTTCAATTGGCCCAGCATCCCAAAGAAAGCATTACCCAGAAAACAAAACATTAGGGAAGAAGCAATAAATTGCAAAACCAACCATTTTATATTTATATAAAATTTCATAAATAATTATATGGGAAATGTCTGACTTCCCAACATTTCTAACACCTTTAGAAACTCTAAATGACAGGGTATCAAATGCAGTAATGTAAATATCTTTCAGCTCTAACTAAGGCACTATAAACTTTCAGGTTATACTTTACCAAAATTCCTTTTCAAAATCGTTTATTAAAACAAACACACACATAAAGAAATCAACATTTCTTCTGAAGATTGAAGCATGCGGCCTTTAAGATAATTAAATTGCTTATTTTTCCTCCAGCCAATCAAACTTCAGGAACGATCCATCTGTATTTGCACTTCCCTACTCTCTGTGCCCTCTCAGCTCAGTTTCTCCAATGTCAATATAGCAGCAAGGATAATCTGCTAATTCATGACGGGATCCGTTGTCCTCCAGCAGAAGTGAACCTTTGAATGGTCCTGCCCTGGCAACTTAAAGTCCGATCATCTCAGAACAGGGAACACTGCTTTTGCTGTGATTCCATCTTTTTGAGACTGGAGTACAAACATATCAAGGATATAAATATTCTGGTGGCCTGGCCACACATTTGATTTTTATAGCAGAGAAATATCATTTCAGATTTTAGCTAAATGTAATACTCAGGCAAAACCAATCTTCCAAGTGGAGTGTCTTAGGGAACCAGGCTTACTCATCGGTATTAGAGTTTTATGACAAGTTTTCAGAGGTTCACTGCATTGATCTGCGTTATCAAATGTCAAAAATTCAAGCTGTCTAGTATGCAATACTGGGAAAGCCAGCACAACTTGTACAAGGCAAGGTCTTAGAAGCTCCATAGACACATCCAAACTCCCTGAGAACCAAATTGCTGAGCTGAGGGCTATGGGGACCATAGTGTCAGGGAACATCTAGCTCAATCAGCATAACTTGGTTTATAAAGAAAATGTTCTACATTCTACTTTGGTGAGTAGTGTCTGGGGTCGTAAATGCCTGTGAGTGGTGATCTAAGATACACCACTGGCATCACCCCTTTGGGAGCAAGGGAGAATGAAGAAAACTAAAGATACAAGGGAAAGATTAGTTCAAAGGACTGATGGACCACCTCCACCAGGGCCTCCACCAGACTGAGTCCAGTACAACTAGATGGTGCCCAGCTGAGGGTCCTGGACAGAGCTGGAGAAAAATTTAGAACAAAATTCTAACTCGCAAAAAAATACCAGGCTTACTGGCCTGACAGAGGCTGGAGAAACCCCAACGGTATGGACCTGGACACCCTTCTAGCTCAGTAATGAAGTCACTCCTAAGGTTCACCCTTCAGCCAAAGATGAGACAGGCCCATAAAACAAAATGAGACTAAAGGGACACACCAGCCCAAGGGAAAGGACTAGAAGGCAAGAGGGGACAGGGAAGCTGGTAATAGGGAATCCAAGTTCCAGAAGGGAGAGTGTTGACATGTCATGGGGTCATTAACCAATGTCATAAAACAATACCTGTGCTCACTGTTTAATGAGAAACTAGTTTGTTCTGTGAACCTTCATCTAAAGTACAATAAAAAAAAAAAATTCAAGCTGTGTAAACTCATTTTGAAATTAATAACAGCCTCATGTGCATTCTTTTTGTCCTTCTATAAGCACATAGGAAACCCTGGTGGTGTAGTAGTTAAGTGCTCTGGCTTCTAACCAAAAGGTTGCCAATTTGAATCCACCAGGCGCTCCATGGAAACCCTATGGGGCAGTTCTACTCTGTCCTATGGGGTCGCTATGAGTTGGAATCAACTCAATGGCAGCAGGATAAGCAAACAAGTGGGCCAGTGGTGGCTTAATGGTAGAATTCCCACCTTCCATCCTGGAAACCCAGGGCAGATTATTGGTCAATGCACCTCGTGTACAGCCATCACCTATTTGTAAGTGGAGTCTCGAGTGTTGCTATGATGATGAACGGGTTTCAGCAGAGCTTCCATACTAAGATGGAGTAAGAAGAAAGACCTGGAGATCTACTTGCAAAAATTAGCTAATGAAAATCCTGTGGATCACTACGGTCTGATCTAAAAGTGATCATGGGGATGGCGTAGGTCCAGGCAGCATTTTGCTCTATTGTAAATAGGGTCGTTGTGAATCCACAGCTAAAAACAACAATGAGCAAACAAATGTGTGTGTGTGTGTGTGTGTGTGTGTGTGGAAAGAGAGTGGGAGGGAGACAGAGAAGACCAAGAGAGCAAATACATTCCCTAAAATACAATAAAACAAACCCATTGCAGCTCTGAAAATTTTTGAAGGACAGTTTGGCTTACCAAGTCATCGGCTCTGGTTTCCAAGAACAAATCTAATTTCGCTTGGTCCCCGGTGGCCGGTACTCATGTAATTGAAAATAATCTGTCACAATTGGCCATTCCAACTCAAGAGCAATTTAGGATTGAATTGGTATTAACATTTAAAGAGCACTTCCCACAGTCCAGCTAATAATAGGAAAAATGCAACATGGTAGCCTACTCTCCCTCAAAGGAAATCTATTAAACTAAAATCTTTTTCTATATATCCTTATTTTCACTGACTATTCCCATTGCCAAGACATTGTCATTTGCATAAAATTTTCAGTCTTGCCCATGAGAGGTAAATATTCACATTAACTCTGCAGTGTCACATTTCAACTCTTCAGTATTTGTGCAGCATTTTTCACAGATTTTTTCCTAAGTGTTTGAAAATTTCTGATGTCTGAGACAAATGCAAAGAGAAACCGAATCACTTGATTTTGACAAGTTGACTCCCTTCACACTGATGCCATTTGACAATATAAATCTCTTGACTCTGACATTTCCAGGAGTACTAAACAGAAAATATTGATGTGAAAGATGAAAGCACTCATGTATTTCCTGATCAGAGAAAAAGGTAGAAAACAACATTTACCTTAAAGGTATTAAAGTAAAGTGACCTTAGCTAAAGTAAAAACAAACCTCTGGACCAAAATGATAGCCCCGCAACATTGAGTGCATTATTAGAAATTAATAATGTTAAGGAAAAACAGTAATAAGGCTGCAGACACAGTTTGTCCCAATCGCCAAGGCTGAGGACATCCCAGCATCTAATGGTCTCCATTAACAACAACCTCTTGGAATATGTGACTTAATAATATGCATGTAACACTAATAGTGGTAATATCTTAACATTTATTGAGTCCTGACTATGCCCCAGGCTCTTTGTTAGGCGCTTTGCAGACATTATTCCCTTTGCAAACAATCCTAACCACAACTCCCTAAGGCTGGTGCTATTATTTTTTGGTTTAGAGGTTTAGAGAAAAATCTTGCTCCCACAGATAGTAACAGCTAAAGCAAGGATTCAAACTCAGATCTCTTTGATTCCAAGCCCAGAGTTCCTACACATTTGTTGTTGTTGCTAGCTGTTGTCAACTGACTCATGGCGACATTATACACAACAGAACTCTTCCTGGTCTTGTGTCATCCCTGAAATCCCCGGCATGTTTCAGTCCTTTCTTGTGCCTATTGTGCCAATCCCTCACACCAAGGATCACCTTCACTCTCACTGGCCGTCTACTTCACCAATCACGATATCCTCCTCTAGAGACTGATTGATGACATGTCTAAAGCAAACAAGTTGGACAATTTGCTGTTATGATCCACAATGTTTTCACCGGATAATTTTCAGAAGTAGATCATCAGGCCCTTCTTTCTAGTCTGTCTTAGTCTGAAAGGTCTGCTGAAACCTGTTCCCCATGGGTGATCCTAGTGTTATTTAAAATACCAGTGGCGTAGGTTCCAGCATCATAGCAACATGTAAGCCACCACAGTGCCACAAACTGATAGACAGGTGGGGGTCCTAAGCATTATAACCACTATTTCAAAATATCAAGAAATAATAATCAAGGAAATATTTGCATGAAAATCAAAAGAATTTCAAATTCATTAAATTAAAAGGATTTCAAAAAGTAAAGGTTTTTGCATAGACCCTTAACTAAAAAAGTTCATATAATTTTCTCAGCATGTATATATAATACTTTTTCAACTCTCTCATTGCCTTTATAGCATATATATCGTGTTTAGTTAACCAAGCAATGTTACTCTCCCTCCGTCAGCAAAAATTTTGCTTTGCTAATTTAGTAGAAGGTTTTAATAAAAGTAGTCAGAGTCTGAGAGTTATTATAATAATATAATCCTTAAGATTGCCCATTGTAGCACAATACATAAAAAAGAACATAATAAATACAATTCTGTATATCTTGACATTCTGAAGACATATCTTCCTATCATTAAAGACAAAGAAAAATGGATAATGTGGAAAACGAAGTGACAAGAACTAATATTAAGAAACTATGTATAGCTGTTTTTCCCTGATGATGTTTCCTAGGTTTAGAACTTTCAATCTTTAAGCTTTTTGTGGTGAGTAACTTGGACACCAAGCTCAGGTGAGGAACACATAGGATAATCAAATCATTGTCTTTTATGAGACTCTAATTCTCATCTCTGTTGGAATACCATCAATTTTTTTTCAGTGTAACAGAATAAGAATGTTTCAATATAGCTCTAAATACATCTTAAAATAGATCTATTCCATCTCTCTTCAGGTTGACAGGAAAATTAAATCTGGAAATTCCATTAAGGTAGGATTTGCCCATTGTTTTACTCCTAGAGCTCTTAGTAATTTAAAGGAAATGCTACAGAATTACACATAGTTACACATTTTTTGGTTTTACACATTAAACACTAAGGAGGTAATGCACATTAAAAACATTATGAAACTGTAAATTCCAAAGTTCTGTATACATGTAAGGCAGCACTGTCATTGGGGATTGTTTGTGATGCATTAGCTACATTTAAAAGATTCTGGAAATGTGGACCTTATAGAAGATGTTAGATTAAAGACACTAGAATCACAAGACAAAGAAATGGGGTGGGAAAAAGCGGGAGTTTCTTTGGATCTCACTGTGTAAAACATTCTCCCCCAACCTGCTTTTGGTATTAAGGTAATCCTCTGCTTGCTCCAGAAACCCTGATGGCATAGTGGTTAAGTGCTATAGCTGCTAACCAAAAGGTCAGCAGGTCGAATCCACCAGACGTTACTTGGAAACTCTATGGGGCAGTTCAACGGCAGTGGGTTCGGTTTCTTTGGTTTCTGCTTGCTCTTTTGGGATATATCACCATCATAATGGAGCATCAGGACAGTGACCATATACTCCAGTTTCCCTGGAATGGCTTAGATTTATATTAGTCTTGGTATAATAATTAAAAATGCCTTCTCCCATCTAACTTGGAAGATAAATCACATAGGTATTACTGATTCAAAGCCTGGTGGTTGTAAATTCCTTATGCCTCTGAATTTCTCTTTCATAATTTCTACCTCTTTATCACTATTGGCTATAGTTTAGTTGAGTTCTTCTGAAACTATTTGAGGTAAAGGACCAGTTTTATTTTTTCAGTCCTTTATAGATGATATTTCTATTTCTATATAACATAGCAAAATTAATTATTAGGAAAAAATGAAGTAAAAAATACAAACAAAATACAAGCCTTAACATTTTGTTATTAGATTTGACAACATAAAATTTTTCTGTCAAATTTCTGTTAAAGATTCTAAATGCATACCCTCAATTTCTGTACATCCATTTTTTTCAGTGTGGTAACAAACAATTGATAGAACTATACTAGTCTACAGACCACACTTAAGAAGCACAGGTTCGGTCGATTTCCTTAATCTTCCAATTTACTAAGTCCTTCCAGGCTTTATCTAAATCACTGTAAATCTATTCATTAATTTTGTTGACTACATTTTTTATTTTCAAAAATTCTACTTAGGACTTTTTTTAAATTCATTTCTGTTCTTGTCTTATGAATCAGTTCCTTCATTTCTCTGAACATTGCAACATAATTAATTTAAAGTCTTTCATATTTTTATTATCTTGATTCAGCCTTATTTGGTTCATATTTTTGAGACTGAGCCCATCTTCATTGTTTGGGGTATGTTCTTTCAACATCAGCCCATTCTGCCATACTGATCAAAAGTCTTGAATCCTCTGTACTATTGCTTGGGGAAATCGTAAGATATATACTAACGTCTTGAATGAAGACCTCTACAAAAGTCTACCAACATCATCATTGTGAAGACAAGCTAATAAAAATGATAGAGAGCACTTTGCATGTCCTATGCAAATGCCAGGTAAATAGTGAAAAGCTCTCAAGTCACAGTACATGCGATCAATTTTTACTGCAATTACTAGGTAAACCCTGCCCAAAAATGGTAAATTCTGGACAATTCCAAAACCACAGAAATAACAATTAGGTCATCCTTTATAAATGCGTGCATCGAGAACAGGAAATTGGGTAGGTGGAGGGTAGGTAAAGGAAAATCTTAGAAAGATTTGAGTGGCAGTTTGTAAGACTTGACAGAGCAATTTGTTCCCAGAAAATAAGTAGCAGAGAGAGTGATCATTGGGTAGAAAAATGAATCATGAAATATTCACTTGCTGTTACAAAAACTGAGTCAACTTATTGTCTATCTTCTTGGTCAAAATAGAATGGCTCTTTATTCTAATACTTGCAAGACATGATTTTCTTGCTGCTATACCTTCGTTTAACATATTAATCATTTTCTTGATAAGTAGTGAAAACCTTGTATTTTTATCTTCCTGATAAAATGTGGAAATTGATTTTTATCTCTTTTAAAAATCCCCATTTAAAGGGCCTTCTACCAAAACCAAACCCATTGCCATTGAGAACATTCTGACTCATAGCACCCCTATAGAACAGAGTAGAACCACCCCATAGGGTTTCCCAGGAGTGGCTGGTGGATTCAAACTGCTGACGTTTTGGTTAGCAGCCGAGTTCTTAACTGCTGTGCCATCAGGGCTCCAAATGCCTTCTAAGGCACAGGAAAATTATCTTCACAGGAAAATTATCTTCACTCACAGTACCTTTTTATAACTTCAGTGGAACTTCTAAAGTATATTCAACTCCTTTAGACACTTTCACTTCTTCACTTGTTTTCACCTGGGAGTAGAGAAAGACTACTGTAGAAAGTGAAGGCCTGAATTTTAATTCTAACTGTGCTACTAATGAGCTGTATGACCTTGGGGAAGTCACTCCATCCCCTGGAAATAGAGTTTTCACATTTGTAGGAAGAGAAGTTTGGACTAAAGATCTTTTTGTTTCTTTTACATTTCTAGGATTTTATGTTTTCAAGGACATATAGCTACTGACTTATTATTCATTATATTTTATTTTAATGTGATGCTAGTTAGTTTCTTTTTTTTTTTTTTTTTAATTGTATGGCCAAACCTGCCCTGTTTTGGGGCTGTTCTGTTTTAAATATGCACAAGTAGATTTTATCTGCCTGCTTCATTGATACAGAGAACAGGGCTTGTTCAATGTAGAAAAGAGTTTTATGATGCTTTTGCTGATTTAGATAAGTTAAGATTTCCAAGCTTTCTGGTTGTATTAGTTTCAATTTTATGTAATAGAAATTCTAAAATACATGTCTTATATAAGATATAAGGTCATTTCTTTATTACATAAAAACAAGCCAAAAATTTTGCAGCCCAGAGAGAATATAATATTTCCAAATGGAACAAAAGATACAGGATCCCCCTCTAATTGTGACAATCTAAGAAAACTGCTAACTCCCTAATTAGACCTTCTACTTTCTGAAAGATAATTATTTTCATTAGAAGAAGGAAAAGGAGGAGAAGCTGACTTTCTGTAATCCAGAACTTAGGTCTGGAGATTTGGTTGGATTCAGGAAAGTATTTTTGCCAAAAAAAACTTCATAGGCAATGTTATATATTTCATGTTAGATCATATCGGAAAGTGTATAATGTCTGATTATTACTTATCAGTGATGCTAATAAGACAATTGGTGACAGCCAGATCTGTCTATTGTTATGGCACATTTTTTCCTTTGCAAAAAATAAACAACCTGAATAGTGTTACTTTGGCACCAGGCTCTCCTACGGCTTTTCACCTAGTGGTTACAGTCTCCATTGATGGTCTTTGCCTAAACAGTTATTACATTGGTGGTCAAACATGGCAATTGTCTATCATTCCTTCTTCATTTATTAGTATTCTTCTATAAAGATGAGCTCCTATGGCACAGTAAGATGTTCCAGGTTCATCTTGTGCTTTCCCATGTCACATTCACACGACCTTCATCTTCAACATCATTTCTTGATACAAAATGGTTGCTAGAGCTCTAACTACCATGACAACTGGCACTAATCAGACAGTGTTCCTCTGCTATTCAAAAGGTTTTCACTGGCCAGTTTTCTTAGAAGTAGACTATCAGGTCCTTCTTCCTAGTCTGCCTTAGTCTGGAAGCTCCACTGAAACCTGTCCTCCATGGTGACCCTGCTGGTATTTGAAATACCAGTGGCATAGCTTCCAGCACCACAGCAACATGCGAGCCACCACAGTACAACAAACTGTCAGACAATTGTGAAGATGGCACAGGACCGGGCAGTGTTTCATTCTGTCATACAGAGAGTTGCTATGAATCAGAACCAACTTGATGGTACCTAAAAATAATAATAATATTGAGAACTCAGAGTCCCTACATGGCACAAACCATTAAGCACTCAACTGTTTTCATGATTGTTTTTATCTAAGATTTTAATTCTTATCTGATAACATGATTAACATACTATAGACATAATCCATACCGGCCATGCTTTGTTTTATTCCTAAAACACTGAGCCTAGTATTTATAATACAAATGTATATAAACTTCTATAAATAAAGACTCCAGGATGGCGCTTCTGGTGATCCCTCTTACAACAAACACCTGAAAAAACAAGTGAAATGATTATATATATGACAGGCTAGGAGTCCTGAACATCAAAGGCAAAGTTAGGAAATCAGACTGAGTGGCAGGGGGAAGGAGAGACAGTTCAGAAGCAGAAAGGAGTTGCCAGACTTGACTTGGAAGGAACCCTCATGCACAATCCCCTGGAGTGACTGTGGTGGGGCAGATGGTAGTGTTCACGACACAGTTTTCTCAGGGACAGACAGTGACCCACACAGTCTACTCATACCTCCAGAACCATGTGCTTGAGCTCTGACTTCAACTGTTTCAGCTCTGTGGTGGAGGGAGGGTTTTTGGATGTTTGACACTGTTTTGCCTATTAAATAGCCTCCTCACCTACCCACATCAAAGCATGAGGACTGGTGGCTCCATCCAGGTCACCTAGCCACCCACAACAGGAGTCCAAGGATAAGTGGTGCCTCCCAGTCCTTACAACCAAAAGCATTGGGTGCCCATGGTCCACCTGCAAAACCCACCTACCTGTGCACACTAGGGGACAGGGATGTGCTTTCCTCACAGACATTCAGGGGATGTTTGTCAGGCCCTTGCCTTGTTCAGAGCGTGACCCCATGCTGCAACCAGATACCTGTGCCTACACCTATCATCCCTCCCCTTCTAAGACTGTAGAACAGAGCCTGTACCACACACTTGATGACCAGTTACCTGGAGACCTGAGCTGAAGCCATACAAGAAAAGTGAATGGACTCCTATGCTCAAATACCTGGTAACAGCTGTAGCCATCTGGTGACAGGACATTAGAGCCTCAAAGGTGAAAATAGTCAAGCTAGCTCACTCAAGCAGCCTATTTGGGTGTATGAAAACAAAACAAAGCAAGAAGCTAGGATACAGTAAGCAAACATAAAATAAATATAATAACATAGATGGCTCGGAGACAACAGTCAATATCAAATCACATAAAGAAGCAGACCACTATCGCTTCAACAAGCTTTCAAAACAAAGAATCAGGAATCTTCTGAAAGAAGGTGTTTTCCTGGAATTACCAGACTTAGAATACAAAAGATTAGTATACAGAACTCTTCAAGAGATCAGGAAGGAGGTCAGACAAAAGGCAGAACAAGCCAAGGAACACACAGATAATGTAGTTGAAGAAATTAAAAAGGTTATTCAAAAACATACTGAAAAATTTAATAGGCTGCCAGAATCCATAGAGAAAGAGCAATCAGAAATTCAGAAGACTAATAATGAAACTACAGAATTAGACAACTCAACAGAAAGTCAACGTAGAAGAATTGAGGAAATGGAAGGCAAAATTAGTGAGATTGAAGATAAAATGCTTGGCACCAACAAAATTGACAAACCATTGGCCAAACTGCCAAAAGAAAAACAGGAGAGGATGCGAATAACCCAAATAAGAAATGAGATGGGCAGTATCATAACAGACCCAACTGAAAGTAAAAGAATCATATCAGATTACCATGAAAAACTGTACTCTAACAAATTTTAAAACCTAGAAGAAATGGGTGAATTCCTACAAACACACTACCAACCTAAACTAACACAAACAGAGCTACCTAAATAAAACCATAATGGAACAAGAGATTGAAAAGGTAATTTAGAAACTCCCAACAACAAAAAAAAAAAGGCCTGGCCTTGCCAACTTCACTGGAGAATTCTACTAAACTTTCAGAGAAGTGTTAATACCACTACTACTAAAGGTATTTCAGAACATAGAAAAGGATGGAGTACTCCCAAACTCTTTCTATGAAGCCACCATATCTCTGATACAAAAACCAGGTAAAGACACCATAAAAAAAAAGTAAATTACAGACCTATATCCCTCATTTTATCCCTCATGAACTTAGAAGCAAAAATCCTCAACAAAATTCTAGCCAACAGAATTCAATAACATATCAAAAACATAATACACCATGACCAAGTGGGATTCATACCAGGTATGCAGCGATGGTTCAATCAATGTAATCCATCATATAAATAAAACAAAAGACAAGAACCACATGATCTTATCAATTGATGCAGAAAAGACATTTGACAAAGTTCAGCACCTATTCATGATAAAAACTCTTAGCACAATAGGAATAGAAGGAAAATTCCTCAACATAATAAAGGGCATTTATACAAAGCCAACAGCCAACATCATCCTAAATGCAGACAGTGTGAAAGCATTCCTCTTGAAAACGGGAACAGTACAAGGATGCCCTTTATCACTGCTCTTATTCAACATTGTGCTGGAGGTCCTAGCCAGAACAATTAGGCTAGACAAAGAAATAAAGGGCATCCAGGTTGGTAAAGAAGAAGTAAAAGTATCTCTACTTGCACATGACATGATCTTATACACTGAAAATCCTAAAGAATCCTCAAGAAAACTACTGAAACTAATAGAAGAGTTCGGCAGAGTATCGGGATACAAAATAAACATACAAAAATCAGTTGGATTCCTCTGCACCAACAAACAGAACATAGAAAAGGAAATCACCAAATCAATACTATTTACAATAGTCCCCAAGAAGATAAAATACTTAGGTATCTAACCAGAGACATTAAAGACCTATAAAAAGAAAATTACAAGATGCTACAGCAAGAAACTAAAAGACCTTCATAAGTGGAAAACATACCTTGCTCGTGGATACACAGATACATAAACCAATGGAACAGAATTGAGAATCCAGACATAGATCCATCCACACATGAATATGCATGAATAATCTCATATTATACTTCTTGCATAAACCTTACTTTTGAACTCCCTTTCTTCTTGTGTCTTCCATGTAATGAAAACCAACAGAAATCATTTATATTTATTAAGACTCAAAGAACAAAAAATAGTTTGTCAACTACTTATACCAAATGGAGCTCCAGGGAAGAATGACCCCTCTGGCATACATGGTCTCAGTCAACCAGTTCATAGCACCTTAAAAAAGATTATAAGGTAAAAAGAAAACTGCAGGTTAAAATGGATCTAAAAGTACACTAAAGCTTACTAGCACATGAAATAGTTATGAGTTATAACCAAATGCTAAAATTCATAGAAATATTAACCAAAAATTGACTAAATTTATGTATTTCACGATAGATGATACATAAGAAAAAAAGAGAAATTTTTTTTACATACATAAATATAGAATTAAAGAAAAAGTTTTATATTTTACAAAGTGATTTCCAATACACTATCTCATTTGATCCCTCCCACAATCTGATAGGTATTATTATTTTACTATCACCACCCTATTGTTGAAAGAAATAAAACTTAGGTTACTTGATTCAAGTGGGTTTGCAGAGCTAGTGTTAATGAAGCCAGTATCCACATGACACAAAGTAGATGCTCAGAAGAAATTTGCTCTAGCCACTCCAACACATATATTTTGACTCTAAGACCTGTGCACTGGGTGGTTATCAAGAGATCTTTTACTGCCCCAGTACACTTGAGGGATACAACACTCTCCTATGAGTAGCAGTCACTGAACTGGAGTCCCCACCACCTCCACCAGAGGGGTGACATGTCAGAACCTTAGGGAAAAGTAGCACAATTTAAAAACTAAGTCTTTCAAGTGGTTCTGATACTCCTTCTATTAGGAAAGGGTCTTCCCCCACCGATCCCAGGTAGCAATCTTGGATTTTTAAAGTCCCTAAATGATAGTTCTCAACATGGGGTGCCATATTAAAATCACCTCAGGAGATTTGTTAACCCTGATGCCCAGACAAATTAAATAAGAACCTCTATGTTTTTTTTTTTTTTTATGGTAGGACTCAGACATAAAAAAATTTTTAATGCTCCTAGGTAATTCCAAAATGCAATGGGTGTTAAGAAGAACTGCATTAAAGGAACGACATCTTCAAAAACAGTCAAACACAGGAATCTGAACCATGGGAAAAGCAATATCCATGAAAACGGTCAGTATAGAAATATTTATAATAAGAAATAAAAGAATGGTGGCATAGTAGAAAAAGTAAGTTTTAGATAAATATTTACCTTCCTTTTGATGGAATATAATGTAAAAAACCCAAAAGTAAAAATCATTATTCTAGAAGAGACTAGAAATATGAAAATATGTTTAATAGAAAAGCTAAATAAAAAAGAACAAGATGCAAGATTGTGTGTTCTCTGATTACAATTGTGTAAATTATATACATATAAAAGGACTAGAAGCAGATACACTAACAAATGAAACAATGGCTTTGTAAAGGTATCAGTCTATGAGTGACAGCATTTCTCTATTATTTGTTGCTATTGTTGCTGATAGGCATCATCCAGTCAGTTCTGACTCATAGTCATCCTATACAACAGAATGAAACACTGCCCCATCCTGCGCCATCCTCACAATTGTTGCTATGTTTGAGCCCATTGTTGTAAACACTGTGTCTATCCATCTTGCCAAGTGTCTTCCTCTTTTTCACTGACTCTCTGCTTTACCAAGCATGATGTCCTTCTCCAGGGACAAGTTCCTTCTGATAACATGTCCAAAGTATATGAGATGGAGTCTAACCATCCTCGCTTCTAAGGAGCATTCTTGCTATGCTATTTCCAAGACACCTTTGTTCATTCTTCTGGCAGTCCATGCTATATTCAATTTTCTTCCCAAAGCCATGATATAAATGCATCAATTCTTCTTCAGTCTTCCTTATTCATTGTCCAGCTTTTATATGCATATGCAGTGACTGAACATGCCATGGCTTGGGTCAGGCACACCTTAGTTCTCGAAGTGACATCTTCGCTTTTTAACACATTAAAGAGGTCTTTTGCAGATTTGCCCAATGCAATATGTCATTTGATTTCTTGACTGCTGCTTCCATGGGCATTGATTTTGGATCCAACTCAATAAAATCCTTGACAACTTCAATCTTCTCTCCATTTATCATGATGGTGCTTATTGGTCTAGTTGTGAGGACTTTTCTTTATGCTGAGGTGTAATCCATACTGAAGGCTGTAGTCTTTGATCTTCATCAGTAAGTATTTCAAATTGTCTTCCTATTCAGAAAGCCAGGTAGTGTCATCTGTATATTGCAGGTTGTTAATGAGTCTTCCTCCAATCCTGATGCAGCGTTCTTCTTCATATAGTCCAACTTCTTGGATTATTTGCTCAGCAAACAGATTAAATATGATGAAAGGATACAACCGTGACACCACACACTTGCTGATTTTAAACCTACATTATCCTCTTGTTATGTTCAAACAATTGCCTCTTGGTCTATGTACAGGTTCCATGTGAGCACAATGAAGTGTTCTGGAATTCTCATTTTCCAAAAAGTTATCCATAATTTGTTATGATCTACACAGTTGAATGACTTCACATAGTCAATAAAATGCAGGTAAACATCTTTGGGTATTCTCTGCTTTCAGCCAAGATCCATCTGAGGTCAGCAATGATATCCCTTGTTACATGTCCTCTTTTGAATATGGCTTGCATTTCTGGCAGTTTGATGTTGATATACTGCTGCAACCATTTTTTAATTATCTTCAGAAAAATTTTACTTGCATGTGATATGAGTGATATTATTCGATAATTTCCGTGTTCTGGTGGACCACTTCTTCTCTGGAATTGGCACATGTATGAGTCTCCTCCAGTCAGTTGGCCAGGCAGCTGTCTTCCAAATTTCTTGACATAGACAAACAAGTGCTTCCAACGTTGCATCCTGTGTTGACACATCTCAGTTAGCATTTCGTTAATTCCTGGAGCCTTGCTTTTCAGTAATGCCTACAGTGTAGCTTGGACATCTTTCTTCAGTACCATTGGTTCTTGATCATATGCTACCCCTCAAATGGTTGAACATTGACCAATTCTTTTTGATAAAGTGACTTTTTTTTTTCTTTTGATCCTTCCTCTGTCAATCAATTTTTGCCCACAGAATCCATCAATATTGCAACTCGAGGTTTGAGCTTTTTCTTCAGTTCTTTCAGCTTGAGAAATGATTAGCATGTCCTTCCCTTTTGGTTTTCTAACTCCAGGTCTTTGTACATTCCATTAGTTTGTCTTCTCGAGTGACCCCTTGAAATCTCCTTTTCTTCTCTTTTACTTCATCATTTCTTCTGCTCTTTTTACTTACTCTACGTTCAAGAGCAAGTTTCAGAGTCTCTTCCGACATCCATTTTAGTATTTTCTTTGTTTACTGTTTTTTTAATGACCTCTTGCTTTTTTCATGTATGATGTCCTTCATGTCATCTCACAGTTCGTCTGGTCTTCAGTCATTAGTGTTGAATGCATCAGGTCTATTCTTGAGATGGTCTCTAAATTCAGGTGGGATATATTCAGGTTGTACTTAGGCTCTCATGGACTTGATTTAATTTTCTTCAGTTTCAGCTTCAACTTGCATATGAGCAATTGATGGTCTTTTCCACAGTCCAGCCCCTGGCCTTGGACTGACTGATGATATTGAGCTTCTCCATAGTTTCTTTCCACTGATGTAGTCAATTTGATTTCTGTGTATTCCATTCGGTGAGGTCCACGTGTATAGTCGCTGTTTATGTTGTTGAAAAAGAGTATTTGCAATGAAGGAGCCATTGGTCTTGCAAAATTCTATAATGTGATTTCCAGCATCATTTCTATCACCAAGATCATATTTTCCAACCACCAATCCTTCGTTGTTTCCAGCTTTCCCATTCCAATCACCAGTAATTATCAATGCATCTTGATTGCACGTATGATCAATTTTCAGACTGCAGAAGTTGGTAAAAAATCTTTGCCTTTGGTATTAGTGGTTGGTGCACAAATTTGGGTAATAGTCGTATTAACTAGTCATCCTTGTAAGTGTTTGAATTTATCCTATACTTACATCTATAAATAATATTTAATTATGAACTTTTGTACAACCACAAAAAGTGATTCTGATAAAATCTTTAATCATTAGGAAAAATTTATGACACTAGATGGATGTTAGTCACTCTGTAATGTATGTACTGGGCTAGACATCATGGACCTGGAAACCAACATGTAAGTTTGCCTACTTACTTAATGCCCACTCTATTTTCTTCACAAATAGTTGTAGGAAGTGGGTGAGAAAGATTGAGGGTTCAGATTGTGTGTCAGGTTGGCTGGGCCATGATTCTCAGTGGTTTGACAGTCGTATGATGTCGTGATCATTTTCATATTGAGATTTGATATAATGTGATCACCCGCATGATGGGATCTGTTGTGAGTAGACAACCAGTTCAAAGGGAGTTTTCTTAAGCATTTGACCTGCATTGAATATAAGTGGACATTCTGGCAAGGCTCATGGGCTTTTGCTCACTCTGTATCCTGCAGCTGGCTCCTGTTTGTGTGACTTCCATTTCTTTGGATTTGAGCTAGCAGTTTAACTGTAGTCTTTACTGACAATCTTGGGATTCTTCGATCTTTGCAGCCTGTGAGCAACACCCCTCCACTCTGACCTGCTGATCTTGGGTTTACCAGTCCCTGAGGCAACATGAATCAGGAGAAGCCTCCAGTCTGACCCACAGACTTGGGATATTCCTTTCTCCACAACCACATGAGCCATTTCCTTGAAATAAATCTCCCTATATATATATTTTTTATATATATATTTAGGAAACCCTGGTGGTGTAGTGGTTAAGTGCTATGGCTACCTACCAAAAGATCAGCAGTTCAAATTCACCAAGAGGTCCTTGGAAACTCTATGGGGTAGTTCTATTCTGTCCTATAGGGTCACTATGAGTTGGAACCAACTCACAACGGGTTAGGTTTGGTTTTTTATAGATGTGTACACTTTACTGCTTTTGCTTCTCTAGAGAACCCAGCTTAAGACATTTGATACCGAGAGTGATTCCAGAGAAACAAAATTGTAAGGATGAATTTTCTAAATTGGTTCTCAAGTCTGGTAAGTGTTAAAGATGTTGATGACTCTGCTTCAGTAGTAAAGAGGGCACTGCTAATCTATGGCATGAGGTGGCAATACAAATACACAAATATCAGCAGAACTCCATCATTAAATGGAAGTGCCATATATGAGATCGGGGCCAGAGCAGGACCTGAAGGCACAAGTAAGTTGCATAAGGAAGTGGCCCTAATGCCCGTGGTCTCCACTCCTGTCACTTTACCTTCCGTCTCCCAGTCTGCACCTATGGCCTCATGGGTAGTTCCTTATGATCAGTTGATTGAGGAAGAAAAAACTTATGCCTGGTTTACAAATGGTTCTGTGTGATATCCAAACATCACTTAAAAGTGGACAGTGGCAATACTACAGCCCCTTTCTGGGACCTCCCTGAAGGACAGTGGTGAAGAAAAATCCTCCCAGTGGGCAGAACTTCAATCAGTCCCCCTGGTTGTTCACTTTGCTTGGAAGAAGAAATGGCCAGATGTGTAATTGTATACTGATTCATTGGCTATGGGCAATGGTTTGGCTTCATGGTCAGGGACTTGAAAGCAACATGACTGGAAAATTGAAGACAAGGAGGTATGAGGAAGAAGTGAGTGGATAGACCTCATTGAATGGGCCAAAAACGTGAAGATATTTGTGTCTCATGTGAATGCTCACCAAAAAGTGACCTCAGCAGAGCAGTATTTTAACAATCAAATGGATAGAATGATGCATTCTGTAGAAACAGTCATCCTCTTTCCCCAGATACTCCTGTCATTGCTCACTGGGCTCATGAACAAAGTGGCTATGATGGCAGGGATGGAGGCTACGCATGGGCTCTGCAACATGGACTTCTACTCACCAAGGCTGACTTGGGTACAGCCACTACAGAGTGCCCAATCTGCCAGCAGCAGAGGCCAACACTGAGTTCCCAGTATGGCAGAATCCCTTGAGGTGATCAATCAGCAACCTGGTGGCAAGTTGATTACACTGGACCACTTCCACCATGAAAAGGCAAAGTTTTGTTTTTACTGGAATAGACACTAATTCTGGGTATGGACTTGCCTTCCCTTCAAGCAATGCTTCTGCCAAAACTACCATCTGTGGACTTACAGAATGCTTTATCCATCATCATGGTATCCCACACAGCATTGCCATGGATCAAGGGACTCACTTCACAGCAAATGAAGCACAGCAATGAGCCCATGTTCATGGAATTCACTGGTCTTACCATATTCCCCACCATCCTGAAGCAGCTAGCTTGATAGAATGATGGAATGGCCTTCTAAAGGCACAATTGTGGCACTAGCTAGGTGGCAATACCTTGCAGAGTTGGGGTAATGTTCTCCTGGAGACTAAATATGCTCTAAGCCAATATCCAATATATGGTGCTGTTTCTCTCCTAGCCAGGATTCATGGGTCCAGGAATCTAGGGTGGAAATAAGAGTGGCACCAGTCACTATTACCCCTAGTAACCCACTTGCAAGATGTTTGCTCCCTATCCCCACAATCTTATGCTCTGCAGGTCTAAAGGTCTTAGTTCCAAAGGGAGGAATGCTTCAACCTGAAGACACATCACCGATTCTGTTGAACTGGAAGCTAAGAATGCTACCTGGCCCCTTTGGACTCCTTATGTCTCTGGATCAACAGGCAAAGAAGGAAGTTACCATAATGGCTGGTGGGATTGATCCTGATTACTAAGAGGAAATCTGATATTACACAATGGAGGTAAAGAAAAGTATGTCTGGAATGCAGGAGACCACTTAGCTCATCTCTTAGTACTACAATGCCCAGTGATTAAAGTCAATGGAAAACTACAGCAACCCAATTCCGACATGACTACTAATGGCCCAGAGCCTTCAGGAATGAAGATTTGGGTCACCCCACTAGGCAAAGAACCATGACCAAATGAGTTGCTTGCTAGGGCAAAGGGAATACGGAACGGGTGGTGAAAGAAGGTAGTTCTAAATACCAGTTTATGGCCACATGACCAGTTGTAGAAACAAGATCTGTGTTATGAGTATTCCTGCTTTGTATGTGTGCATCAAATATTTTATTTTCTTCACTTATAAAATGTAAGATGTAAATAGGGCTAATGCATTTTCGGTTGTATGCATATACATTTTATGTTAGGCACATGTATGACTTTATAATTCGGTATGCACCAGAGATTAGGTATGGTGCAACTTCGCTAGGCCATAATTCTCAGTGGTTTGGCAGTCATATGATGTTGTGATCATTCCCACATTGAGATCTGATATATACGATCACTGCCATGATGGAATCTGCTGTGAGTAGCCAATCGGTTGAAAGGGAGTTTTCTTGGGCATTTGGCCTGCATCAAATATAAGTGGACATTCTAGCAACGTTCATGGGCTTTTGCTCATTCTGGATCCTGCAACTGTCTGCTGTTCATCTGACTTCCATTTCTTGGGTCTTGAGCTAGAAGTTTACCTGCAGTCTTGACTGCTGATCTTGGGACTCTTCGATTGTCACAGCCTGTGAGCCACAGCCCTGCTCTCTGACCTGCTGATCTTGGGTTGGCCAGCCCCTGTGGCTATGTGAATCAGGAGAAGCCTCCAGCCTGAGCCACAGACGTAGGACGGTCCTGTCTCCACAACTGTGTGAGCCAGTTCCTTGACATAAATCTCTCTCTATATATATGTATTTATACGCTTTACTGGTTTTGCTTCTCTGGGGAACCCAGCATAAGACAGAAAGTAAACATAATGTTAACTATTTCCAGGCAGCCTCCATGCTCTCCTGCTTCCTGCTTGGAATCCAGTAGAATCATACAGCAGGTGAGTGTAAAAGTTCACATCAGTAAGACTCTGCACTATGCACTCACAAACTACAGAGACTAGTTACTTCTCTGTCAGTCTCTAATCATATTGGCCTTTAAGACATCTGAACAAAGCAAGCTCTGTATATTCCCAAAGATAAAAGAAGCCTAACTGTGATGCATTTTTCCATCTTCTGAGATTGCAGGTGCTTCAGTGAGTCAGGCAGTCAGTCAGGACTCCTCTATAGGGTCTTTAGCACCTGTACTGGGGGTAGAGTAGCTAGGTCACCTGCATGGAATAGATGGAACTTAAGGTGAAACTGATAGAATGTGAAAGATGGGAGTAAGCCACATGCAAAAGGAGGGAGGGCTTGCAGGAAGGGCAAGACTATGAACAAAGATGCAAAGATGAGAGTTAGACATGTGAGGAAAATAGCAAGTACGCCAAAATAAGCTGAGAGAAGGAAGCATGTTAAGGAGGAGTAGGAGAAAAGACTGGATAGGAGGGATAGGATGCAAATATAGAAAGCCTCAAGAGCAAAAATAAAAACAATCGACTTCAGATAGGGACTGTTATGTATTATGAGCAGGTATTAATACCCTGACAAAGGTAGCAATGTAGAAATTAGTTTGGCTGGACTATGTATGGTAAGTCTCGGCACTTTGCACAGAATGAATATTTGATAAAGGTTTTTTGTACTGGGCAAGGAAGGCCATGTCTCAGTCTACTGACTATCTGAGAATGTAAAAAAGGTCTCTTCCAGCCAGGACTAAGGATAAACTGAAGATAAACATAAATACCAAATTCAACCAATTTTTTGCCCTTATTCTTATAAGGGCCCAAATAAGAATGTTTTAACCTCGGAATTAGGAGTTGTCTTCTCAGCCCTTGTTTTCAAAACAGAGATAGTCAGGGCTGCCTTATAGATACAGCTGATGAGAAGCTCTGGTTGTGATCTCCAGCTTGTGATGGAAATGTTTCAATATGGGTAAGTACAGGATCACTCCCAGCCTCAGACTGTTACAGCATTATACACTAGCAGTGGGATTTGATTTATTACCCTCTGTCCAGATTATATGGAAGTAGTGGTGATAGTTGTGTGCACCAGATTCTAGTAGCAGCAGGGGTTCACACTCCAGGGGGTGCAGGACGCTGACAGGCTTCCCCCAAGTGCCAGTGAGGTAGGTGTGTCTCTATTCCTAAAGCACCTTGGTGGGTGGGCTCTGCAGGTGTACCTTAGGCCCCCAATGAAAGTACCTCTACAGATTGGTAGATGTCACCCTCCTTAGACCCCTAAGGCAGGAGGCTAGGTGGTCTGGGGGGAGCTTCAGCCCTCAGTTCCCTGTTGTGGGTCAGTGAGGGCTCTGTTGAATATGCAGAGATATCAGACCTGGGAAACTTGTCTTTCCAGTAATCCCTAAAACAATTACAGTCACATCCCTATCAGAAATGGCTTTGCATTATAATAGCCACCTTGTTCCCTGTAGGGATGAAAGCCCAAGACTGTGGATCACATAGGTTTGGCTGGAGCTGGTTCTGTGTTTTTAGTCCAATTAGGGAAGGATTTTTGGCCCCTGGGTTTTTTGTAGCTGCTTCTCTCAGGCCAGGAGAATGGGTTAGGAAAAGATCGAAAAAAAAAAAAAAAAAAAGGAAAGAAAAACCACAGCGCACTTCTCTCTCTGGCTCAGGAAATTCCAATGTTAATGAAGCCACCTCGGAAGGGGAGGGGAGGGTTCAGATAAATGGGAGAGAGTAGCACCCCGGAATATAGACAAAGTTACTTATCCTGCTTGGGATGACTGTTTTATCTGAGATTCCCGAGGGGCGCGTCAACTGTGTGTGCTGGCTGGGTAGAGATTGCCCCCAAGGGTCAGGCCTGCGTCCTGTGCTTGCGCTGTCTCAGAAGCCATGGTCAGTTCCTCCGCTCCCAGTCCAAAGCCCAGCGCCAAGGCTCCCCAGCTGGGATGCCGCACTCCAGGCTCCAAAACCAGGTGCTGCCTCCTGGTGACTTCTCCTCCTGTCAGCTGCTTCGCTGTGCTGCCTGCGTGCACTGGCTAGGCTTCCCCCGAGGTCACTTCTTGGGGCTAAGGCTGTGTCCCGTGTTTGTACCATCTCAGGATGCCGTGCTCAGCTCCCCTGCACCCAGTCCAAAGTCCGGTACCAAGGTTTCCTGACTGGGACACTGGCTCCAGGCTCCGAAAACAGTAGCTGCTTCCCCATGGTTGTTCGTTCTCAGTCTCTGTCATTCAGGTCAACTCTTTATATCTGTGTTTGATGGTCAGGGTTGGTAGATTGTCATGTGTGTGATCGATTCACTTGTTTTCCCGAGTCTTTCTTTGTTGCAAGAGGGATCCGAGGTAGCTTCTACCTAGTCAGCCATCTTGGCCCTGCCTTCCAAACTTGGCTTTTGAAAACTACAGTAACTAATAGTCTGCTTTGCTGAGACAAAAGGTATTTGTTATAATAAACCAAAAAAGAATAAAAAGGGGAATATAGTGATTTACATGACTGAAATCAAGCCATGTTTCTAAAGCTTCTTTACAAAGAGTTCCAATACGGCTGTTTCTACAAACATGGCCCAAGCAAAAAAAGCGTTTGTCTTATTGATTATGTGGCAAACTGGCCAATACCACTAAAGGGAAAACTCCAAAGAGATTTTTTTTAAGTCTGATTCATATTGTCTCTCTCATAGTCCCACCATTCAAAACACCCCCGGTTGGGGCCACATTGAAGAGTAATGAGCAGGTTGTGTAATTGCCCACCTGCACCACCACAGGACAGAGTCTGTGATTGAGTGGCTCTATAACAATGGACAGTGTCAGAAACAGAGAGAAGAAAATCAAACTTTAAGAATGGTTGTAGGAAACAGCCCATTGCCCTATCAGCTGCAACATGTCTCAACTACACAAGAAAGTAGGCAGCTGGATAAGGAAGGTGCTTAAAGTATACATGAGGGAGAAGAAGAGAAGCAAGACGCTATGTTAAAAAGGAAGGAAGTAGGAGGGAGGGAGGAAGAAGCAGAAGATGGGACGATGAGGGGCCACTTAGCAACAGGTTTCAGGCCTTCATGCTGGGGCACATTAATTTTCCTGGCTTCTGGGGAGAACTTAGCTCCTAGAGCGAAGGGCAAGTGTGCCTGAGCACACAGACAAGAAAGGCCCCTTGCCTCACCCAGCTCAGGGTGTGCAGGCTACTGTTGCTCTAATGGAACCACAGTAGATACAGCCTGGGCAATGGGAATAAAAAAAAGAGGGAAAAGAGCCAAGAGGCATCTTAAAAGAAACTGTAACAAGACTAGACAACATGTTACATAAAGGCTAGTAGAGGAGAGGAAAAAGTCCATGAAGACACGTACAAGATCAAGCATGGCTTTGTAGAGTCTGTGTAGCACTTCATGCCAACAAGAAGCCTGAAGAATGATAATGTCTGTGAGCTTACCAAGGAAACCTACACACAGTGACAAATCTTGAAAGCATAACGTTGTCATTTTGCTACGTGCTAGGTGCTAGCCAGCTTCATTCAAATTAACTAAGGACCAAAAATGCCATCAGAAAAGCCAGCTCTTCTTTGAGTACCTTTTGGCTGCCCTATTGTGTCAAGGAGCTTAAAGTTTCAGACCAAATTTGAGGTGCGAAATATATGATGCTCTTGAGTGGACATTGTGGGGAAATGGTTACAACTATGACAAACTATCTGCAAAAGCATCTTGGAACGTATAAAATTTACTCTAATCATTATTGCCGTCATTCCTGTCCTAGTCACTTGATGATAAAGTACTCCAACTTCTGGCAAAGAAGTCTGAAAAGGCAAAATAATTTCCAGCATCACAGCCTAATAGTGGATTCTGAGAAACAGAAATAAATTATGATGCTTTTGTCATCTGTATATGGCAAAAAGGGCCCGGGTTTCTCTTTTTCAGCCAAAGTTTTGGATCAAAGCAGACAAGTCAGTTTCACAAAGAGGAAGTATCCAAAACAATGGCTTCAAGTGAAAACCTCAGACTCATTACATGAAAGTGGCTCTTGTCCTCCATCCACTGCATAGCCAGAGCTCAGTGCTGCAGCCAAACTTCCCTTTCAGCTCTCTATTAGCAGGGATGTTTGTAAACATAACAGGCAAAAAATAAATCAAAGCACTTCACCAGAGAAGTATCAAAATGGAATAATAAAAAACTAATGTATTTGCCTATCTTTTTTATTTCAAGGGGAAGTGCTTTAGATTGCTTTCTTTTCAAATGCATTCAGGACCCCATTCATAGATTCCCTGAGTTTTCAAATAGAGGCAAATTATTTTCTGGAATAATTTGTGGGCAAGTTGTTTACTGGAATTCAACCCAAGACTCATGTTTCCAGCTTCATGCCCCTCTAAATGACAGTTGGAAATATCACACATATGTGTGTGTTCATAAATGATGTATTGGGGAAGAAAAGGGAGATGCTAAAACGGCGGAAACTGCTGAGATATTTTTAAAATCTATGTCACACATACCAAAGGTTTATTGAAAGTCTTGGTTTCCTTTCCTCTGACAGAGATATTCTATGGGATATAAGACAATAAAAAATCCCGAGCTGTGCTTAGGATGATACATAGAGGCTTTTGGGGGGTAAAGGGTGAATAAATTGGACGTTTTAAATTTATAGAACACCGTGAACTTATTCGAGATGACACAGAATAGAGATGGCATGCAGAAAGAAATCTCTTCCTCTTTATTAGTTAAGTCTGTCATTATGTCTCTTCATAGTGACACAGGAATTTAAACCCTTTGCCGTCGAGCCAATTTCAACTCATAGCGACCCTAAAGGACAGAGTAGACCTGCCCCATAGGGTTTCCAAGGCTGTAATTTTTACAGAAGCTAAGTGCCACGTCTTTCTCCCATGGAGTGGCCGGTGGGTTTGAACTACCAACCTCTTGGTTAGTAGCTGAACACTTAACCCCTGCTCCATCAGGGCTCCTTTGCCAGTGTCCAGAAGGTAGAAAAGCAATATTTCTGGCAACTTTCATTCCAATGAAATAAAATAATAATGACTACAATATATTTAGCAACTAGTATCTGCCACTCTCTGTGTTAGGTACTGAAAATAGGTTCTCTTGATTAACAGTTTATTCTTCAAATTATTCTGTGAGATCAGTGTTAGTATTCCCATGTTATTGATAACATTGAAGTACAGTGAGAGTAAATAACTTGCACAAGATCTTAAATGAGACACAAGATTCAACCAACGTCTTTTATTACTCCAAAACTATGCTTATTCCATTATACTTCATTACTTCAAATGAATATTTCACAAGTTAACATCAGATGAGCCTCACCAAACACAGAAATAAGCCTGGTTACTGGATTGATATTTGCTAAGTGATATCATTGTTAATCAAAGTTCTGGTAATTTTTTAATTTTTGAAAAATTTTAGTACTTTTGCAAATAATAGCTTTCACTACCATCACCCTGAAGCCTTGTTGTTGTTGTTGGGTGCCATCAAGTCTGTTTCCATGCATGGGGACACCCTGTGATAGAGTGGAACTGCCTCATAGGGTTTTCTAGGCTGTAATCTTTACAGGAGCAGATCACCAATTCTTTCTCCCTCAGAGCTGCTGGCGGGTTCAAATCACAAATCTTTTGGTTAGCAGCTGAGTGCTTAATTGAATCACTGTATTAAAGTCTGTCTTTTTTTTTTTTTTTTTTTTTTGCCCTTTTGTGCTGAAGTAATCTTCCTGAGGGGCTGTCCAAGGATTTTGGACTCATTCTTCCTAACAGGCTCTTTTGTCAAGAAATACAGGTTCATTTCAGAAAATGTAAAAAATGCAAAAAAGTGTAAAGTACGAAATACTTGCCGAAGAACCTATTTTGGTCTGTTTCCTTGCCATCACTCAAACACTTACTTTGGTCAATTTCCTTAAAGTTTTTATTCTGTGTTAGTGTATGTGTGTGTATAATTCCAATAAAATTATACGTGTATGTATATATATCACCCATGGACACAAACACATACATATAAAGTGAAACATGTGAGAGCCCAAACTGGACAGGACTGCCTTGTTTTTCTAGGTCTCATAAGTTTTCCGCCTTTGACAGGGTGAACTCTTACTACTTTTCTATTGCTCGTTTTAGTAGAAAATATTTGAGTTTTCTTTCTCTGATAGGTTTCTGCCTTACATGGTTCTGGATTAACAGGTTTTATTATACACATATTTGTATGTGTGTGTGTATGTGTATATATACATAAAATTTCATTGGAATCATTCTAAATATATCTAGCATGATTTTTTTTAGCTAATATTCCAGTATAGAGATTTTAACACTTTCTTAAATATTCATTGAAAATGTAGTTCTAATATCTCTGTAATAATATATCATATGCATATAACACAATATATTTAACTGCTCCTTTATTGTTAGACTTTGTTTTCAATTTTTCACTATTATGCATAGAGTGATAATAAGTACTTCTCTATATAAATCTTTATTCCATCCCTGATTATTTCTTTAGAATAGCTTCTGAGAATTCTAGCAGTGAAATTAATGGCTCAAAGATGATTTTTGATACATATTAACAAATTGCTTTTCTGGAAAGGTCATACCAAGTTATAGCTACAAATTGTCATTTTATGTCACCATCGTGAAACTTGGAGCCTTTTAAAGTTAAGCTTTCTCAAGAGGTAAAACAGATCTGAAACAAATCAGCTTCTATACAGAATGCTCATTAGTCTCATGAATGAAAAGTCACAAATATTTGTGGATTCACTAAACTCAAAGGTAGGTTCTGTCTCTGTGTGGTATTTTCCAGCACAGTGCCTACCATAGGCGCTCCACAAATATTTCTTAAATGAAGTGAATGAATAAATGAAGGATGATCTTATTCTGTCAAACTTGAACGTGGATGTGCCAGTCAATGGGTGTTTTACAGAGGGCTTTAACCTATACATTATCTCATGACATTATTACAACTACCTAGTAGGGAGATTTTATGGCTCTGGATTTAGAGATGAGTAAACTAAGGCTCACCAAAGTTCCAGGAGTCATAGATTAGTAAATGATGACATTGACGCTCAGATCCTGTCCCCCAGGGCTGCATTGTTTCAAATGTTTTCTTCTACATCACAGAGTTACAAACCACAGAGAGTCATGAACATCGTGAATGTTTAATGCTCTATATTAATAAAATGAAAGTTGAAAGTCTCAACAATTGCTCAATATCTTTTCCAGGAAACACCTTCTCAATAATTAGTCACTCGCTTCACCAAATGTAGGATTTTCTTGCAAAGATAAATTCATTTAATAAGCTGGGATTTAAATTTGCAAACAGTAAATTTGTACAAACAGTAAAGAGTACTAAACCTGGTATAATCCTCAATGCTTAATGGAGATAGAAATAATTATTATAACATTAGGAAGATAATAAAAATAATAATTATCACATGTTAAGGACCTATGATATGCCAAGTAATAAATACATCATTAGAACCTGCAATCACTCTGCAAATTGTTATTGTCATTTTACATGGAAAGGTAAGTAACCAATCCCCTGTCATACACTGGCAAGTCTCACACTCTAGAGTACACCACAATCATTGGGAGGACTTGTTGAAAGATAGATTGCTCAATATTTCTGACTTAGGAAGTCTGGGCTGGGGCCCAAGTATTTGTATGTCTCACAAGTTCCCTGGTGATGCTGTAGGACCAGGTACCTCACCTTGAGGACCATTGTTCTTGCTCCCGTAGAGCTAGGAAATGAAGCCAGGTTTGCCTGACTTCAAAAATCATGCTCTTTTCATTATCACAAGCCAATTCTAATAAAAATAATTTGAATTAAAGTCTTCAATCTTAATTTCAATTAATTTTATTAACCTAAATTAATAAAAGAAGGGCTACGAAATTCACATTAGAATTCTAAAAAATAGGGACTTAAACCAGGTTAGTGAACTCTCAATGAGAAATAAATTAGCTATCACCTGCCTTTCTTACCTTGCCCTTTCACAGAACAGTATCTTTTAAGCTAAAAGTGACCATAGATCTCATCTGGGGTGAATACCTTCATTTTATAGACAACTGTGTTGAAGCCAAGGAAGTTTAAGTTCTTAAAATGCTTCAGTAATCCTTATACCAGAAAGGTTAACCTCACCTTTCCTCCATCACACCTGTTGAGTTTACCATTATCTTTTCTTTGCTACAACCGCTTATCTTGTGATAAGTGCAACAGAAGTCTTTCTGTGGTTGATAACACCACCCATATTTTAACTTATTATTTACTTTTTTTTTTTTTTTTGTCTCCTCTTCTGTACTAGAACCACCTGGAAAGCAATACTGTATTTATGTACCCAGTGCAGCCACTTAGAAAATGCTTGTTCACTAAGTGGAATTTCATTTTACTTTATTCCCTCTTTACTGTTGCACCTATTTCCCCAACTGTGCTTTGCTTACTCTTCAAATTTAGTCATTAATAAATACTTTTTTCCATTTTTATATGTGTATCCTTTAAAGATCAGGATTATTTTAGCACGATTGCTCTCTATAATATCCAAAGGATCAAAAAGCATTTTACACATATAATTATGCACGTGTGTGTATATATGCACTTTTCATTAAAATCTTCTATAACTCTTCTTTTTCACATATGTCTACCTTCTATTTTCTTACAGAATATGATTTTTAAAATCAGTCCATTTTTATACTGACAAAATATAAGTTATTTGGAGAAAGAAAAATGACAGAGTAGACTACAGACATAACCTGAAATTCTTATAATAATGAGCTTTTGCTCCTTAGCCGAGTTCAAAGGAAATGTGACTGTTAGCTCCATAGACTAGACAAAGGCGCTTCTCCCAACTACCGCACTGAAGTCAGCAGAAAAGAAAAGCCTGGGGATGCGTCTGTTTGAAATCATGCAGAAGTTAACACTAAAAGCACAGAGCAGGAGAGTGGGGAGTGGTGGAGTCACAGCCCTCTGACGTCGCTGACGTTTCCTTCTGTAGAAGATGGGCTCATACCGTAGTCTAAAAGGCCTTTCTCAAAAACATCTCAATCAGAGGAGCTTTTACAACTTACGTGCTTAACACTTGCCTAGAATTGATGTTTAAATGTATAACATTGTCCCAGCGTGTGGGGTGGGGAGGAGTGCATTTCAATTGCTGTTATTGACACAATACAATCATAATAATGATAATAGGAGCAACCCTTTGATGGGTACTTCTTACATGCCAAGCACTTTGCATCCATTTTTAAATCTAGTCATGGAAAACAACCTGAAAGGTAGGTATAAACACTTTCATGTTACAGATGCAAAAACACAGGCTAGAGAGATGAAATGATGAAATTCGTGGTCACAAAGCTGAGGTGTGAGTCCAGACTCTTTGATTCCAAATGATGCTATTCATTTAAATTGTTACTTGCTCCATTAGAAGTACAAATAGATGTATCTATTTCAATGGAAAAGGAATATATTTTTTCAAGAATGATAACTTTTAGAAATTAATTACTCCTTCCTTGAGCCTCTACGATAGAAGAGCTGTTGATTTTCCATCCATAGGAAAGTAAATCATAGCATATCTGAGGATTTGATATCCCTCCACCCCCAAAATTTAAATAAATCAAATGAATGAAATCTTTCTGTGGCATGCCCTACATGAACAAGTTGCTATTCTGAGTAAACCACAAAATGTAAAAAAGTTCCCCTGTTATTACCAAAATGTCTTCCCCTCCCTTGCAAGCCCTAACTTTTCAAAGCAAAAGATGTCCAAATGAAATTTGAAGTCACAAAATCTTCATCTCAAATGTTGTTTTGACTTTTCCCAATTAGATATTGAAATGTCCCAGAGATATCAACTCTTTTGTGACCAAAATATATCTCCCAGGTTGGGTGAAAGACTCAAACTGAAAGCCGTTAAGTTGATACTATGTTTGCAGCACACTAAGGAAACTGACTTGTTCAATGGAAAAAGCTCTTGCGTTCGTGGTTGTATTCGTTCCTCGTTACAATGAGGTGAAAATGAGTTAACACATTGGTGCTAATTGGTTAATTAATGCCTTACTAAATTGGCATGGACTTCCAGTACAATGTTGAACAGAAGTGGTAATGGTTGACATCTTTGTCTTATTCATAATTCTTAAAAGGAATGCTTTTTCCAATAAGAGTGATGCTTGCTACAATCTTCTCATAGGTATATTTTATTGAATTAATTTCATTCTATTGCTAGTTTCCTAAGAGACTTTGTCTTAAATGCATATTGAATTTTGCACAAATCTTTTCCCACTTCCAGTGAGATAATCAGATGTTTCTCCTTTAATCTGTTAATGTGGGGAGTTAAATTAATTGATTTTAAAATGTCAAGCCAACTCTGCAATGCAAGAATAACTCCCAATTAGTCACAATGTTTCAGATCTTACGCATTGTTGAAATTGGTTTGATAATATATTATTTTTAGAATTTTTGCATCTATGTTTATAAGTGAGATGGAGCCTTGGTGGCACAGTGGTTAAGTGTTCAGCTGCTAACTGAAAGATCAGCAGTTCAAATCCACTAGCCTCTCCTTGGAAACCCTACGAGGCAGTTCAACTCCATCCTACAGGGTTGCTATGAGTCGGAATTGACTTGATGGCAACAGATGTTACGTGAGATTGGCTTGTAATATTCCTTTCTTGTGCAGTCCTAAACTGGATTTCACATCAAGATAACAGTAGCTTCTTCAAATGAGTAAGGCATATTCCTTCTTTGCTTGTATCCTGGAATAGTTTTCTAATATTGGAATTATTTTTTTTTTTCTTGAATGCTGGTAGAGCTCTAAATAAAATTATTTGGACTGTTAAGGCTTTCTGTTTTTTCTTGAGTCATTTTTTAGACATTTTTTTCTAAAAATTTGTCCTCACCAAAAGTTTCTAATTTATTGGCAGAAAGTTATTAATATTGTTCTGTTGCTTTTTAACTTCTACAATTATATCTTTTTTATTCCTAATATTGTTTGTGTTTTCTAATTTTTATCAAGATCGATCTTGATAGAGGGTTGACAATTTCATTAATATTGCCAAATAAAACTTTTGGCTTTGCTAATCAACTCTATCATATGCTTATTTTCTATTACATTTACTTACTCAATTATATTTATCGTTTTCTTCATCTACATTCTTTGGGTTTACTCTGTAATTCTATTTCATCTTAAATTGGCAGCCTAGTTAATTAATTTTGAAATTTTCTTCTTTCATAATATAGATATTACCATTTTAGCTTGATCCCCAAAGTTTCAATATGTAGTAGTTTCATTACTATTTAGTTTAAGATATTTTCTTTTTTACATTTAGGATTCTTTCTTTAACATGTGACTTACTTAGGAATATGTTTCTAAATTCATAAAAACATGAGATTTTCCAAATTAAATTAAATTACATTGTACTCAGAGAATGCCATGGATATAAAATCCATCCATTGAAACTTGTTCTATGGCACAGGATGTGTTACATTCATAAATATTCCTTGTATGCCCCAAAAAGAATAAGTATCCTGCAGTTCCTGGTTCAAACTTATCAGTTATGTTGTTCAAATACTCTGTATCATTACTGATATTTTTTTCTACTTAGTCTATTAATCACTGAAATGTTTCTGTTTAAAATCTTCCAAAATGGTATGTTATGGTTAATTTTCTCTGTATTTGATCAATTCTTGCTTTACATAGTTTTGAGGCTATGTTATTAGGTGCCTAGAAGATTATATTTATTATATCTTCTTGTCTAATTGAAACTTATCATTACAAAATGGATTTTTTTATCGCTAGTAATGTTTCTTATTTAACAGTCTATTTTGACCAATAGTAATACAACAATTTCAACTTTCTTTTAGTTAGTATTTGCCTAGTATTTAATATTCTTTGATTTTCAAACTATCTGTATCCTAATGTTTCAGAAGGGTCACTTGTAAATTCTGTGTAACAGAATTTTGGTTCCTTTGTTTTATAGCCTTTAATTTTTAACTCTAGCATTTAATCTGCATACTGTTATTTTAATTATTAACATGTTCTGCCACCCAATTTACTCTGTTTTTAATCATTTCATATATATGTAGATAGATATCTTCCTTCTTTCCACTTTTGAATTTATTCTATTTTCTTATCTCTTTTATTTTCTTCTATTAGTTGGGAACATATATATACTCTTCAGTTATTTTCACGCTTACCTAAATACTTAGTTTAGTATACATACTTAGCTTATCAAAGGATAAAATTTATTAGTATCTTTACCTTTCTCAAGCAATGCAAGTACCTTAGAACACTTTAACTTCAGTTGCCCTATCCTATCTTGTTTTTTAAATTACAATAGGATATTTGTTTTTAAATGCAGTCAATGTTTGTTTTGATTTTTAGTGTCTTTTTTTTAAATCATGTCTTCTTGACATCTCCAACTAGGATAATTTCCCTTCTGGGTAAAGTCACCCTCTGTTGATGGCAAATGCTTTTTTCTTTCTTTTTTTGCTGTCATTATTCTGAAACCACCTTTATTTTGCCTTGTTCTTGACAGATACTTTCACTGTGTACTAAATACTAGACTGATGGTTGCAGTATTTTCCCTCATATTCCACTTTTACTTTCATTGTTGTTGTGAGAAGCCTTCTGTCAGTCTAGTTGTCACTCCTTTAGAGGTAATTGTTTTTGCCTCTAGCTGTTCTTAACACTTCCCTTTGATTTTTTGGTGTTCTATATTCTTACTACAATATGTCTAGGTATGCTCAGTATTTTGGGAGCTTCCTCAATTTGTAGATTCATATCTTTCATTCATTCTGGAGAATTCTCAATTTTTAGTTCTTTGGATTTTTCTCTGCCCTATTTCACCTAACTCTTTTTTCTGGAACTCTGATTGGATGTATTTTAACGTTCTCATTTTTTTTTTTTTCATGAGTTTCAACTCTTCTATATTTTCCATCTTCTTGTCTTTCTGTGCACTTTTTAGTTACTCTCTTCAGATGTGTCTTTTATTAGCTCTGTCTTCATATGTATCTAATCTGTTGTTAAAATTATTTATTAAATTTTTAATTTCAACTGATTTTTATTTCTAGAAATTCTATTTGGATACTTTTAAAATCTCCTTGTTTTTTTTTTGTTTGTTTTTTTTTTAATTCACTTGTTTGCTTACTTTTCCCATCACTTTATTTCTTAAAGCATATTAAAAATTTCAAATTATATGTTCTGTGTCTTACAATTTCAATACATGAATCTTTTGCAGATATTATTCTGCTGTTTATTGTTTCTGCTAATTTTTTCTCATGGTGTTATGTCAGATCTTTTGTGAATTTTGACTGAGAGCTCATATTTCCTGGAATTTCATTTGTGAAGAATTTCTGAGACCTATGTTATTTTTTGGGTATGCTGTAAGGTGGATTCTTCCAGAAATGATATGCCTTTGCTTCTGCCCAGTACCTGGGAACACTACCAGCTTGGAATCCTATTACACTAAATGATTGGTTTATTGTTTTCAGACCACCTAAGTAGTGCGAATTCAGGCTGCAGATCTACTGGGGGCTACCTTTTAGTTTTAAATATTCAGGATAATTTTCATTTCCTCCACTCAGTACCAAGATTCAAAACCAGCAGCTTTCCCTGTGTTTTGCGGGGGATAGGTGAGAGGATTATGGTTGTTTCACCCTTACACTGAAGTGTGTGCTTTTGATGTTCCAGCCTTAGGTAGAGGGAGGTACCCTGTGAGACTGAAAATAAGATCCAATTCTTCGGGTTCGACATATATTCTGAAAGTAAAAATCAAGCTCCAATCTCCTCTTACCTTTCCAGTTTCCTGCTTTCACTTAGCTTTGGATACTGATTATTATTTACCTGCTTATCATCTCATTAAAAAAAAATTACTTTTTTGTTTTTCAGTGCTTTTGGGGTTTTTTGTTTTTGTTTCTTTACTTTTTTTTTTAAGTGGTAATGTTGATCTAGGGTACCAAATCAACCACGCTGCTATATATACTCACATACACTCTCACATAAATACACTGAACCTGCTAAACAATCTACATGCAAAAGCTAAGTACCCACAAAATTCCAGACAGAAGAGTGGTGGTTGAAAGACAGGGTGATGAGGATAAGAATGGGAAAAAAGAAAGTGAAAACACCCAAACACAGTAGATTTGCGCTTTATTAAGGGGTAGGATTCTACATTCAGTCTGTCAAATATCCTTGAACACTGCTTCTTTGATCAACTATCACTTGCTCCTGAGGACTTGCTCATTAATTGGAAATGAGAACTATCTACACATACACACACACTTGAATTTTAAAAGTTTAGAGAGCATAAGTTGCACCTCTAATGTGTTCCTTAAAAATTATTAATTTTTTAATATAATTTTTAAGTGGTAGTGTTGATCTAGGGTACCAAATCCACCATGCTGCTAGATATATTCATATAACAATATAACATTCCTATATTATAAAATTCACTAAGTTAAAAAAAAATACTGAGTCTGTTAAGTTTTTCCCATATTTGCTCTGTTATTCATAACTCAATTTAACATGAGAAAAGGTAACTATGCTCCCCTAATATGCCAGTAGTAATGCCTTGGTTTTTTACCACAGCCCGTGATAGAAGAGTGCCTGGGAGAAATATAAAAGCCACTTAAAAGGCTATGCAGAAGTTTTATTCCCTTACAAGTGATAAATTTTTTTTGTTAAAAGAAAGACACTATATTTAAATTAATTAATTTATATTGTTTCCAGTGAAGCCCCATAGTGAGATGAACATGTCATGATCCTTTAATTCTAATGATTTTAGATGGGGCTGGTAGGAAAAATACAAGTTCAATTTCAGCCTGATTAATTCAGAACTGACTAAATTATGTGGCAAAGTGGTTAAAGAGCTTGATTACTAACCAAAAGGTCAGCAGTTCAAATCCACCAGCCTCTCCTTGGAAACCCTATGGGGCAGTTCTACTCTGTCTTATAGGGTCTTTACGAGTCAGAATCGACTTGACAGCAATGGGTTTTGGGTTAACACAATAAATACTCTTGGAAACCAAACAACTGGAATTCCAGTTAAAAGAATTACTTTCCTACAAGAAGAAAGAGATAAATGATAAAGAAACTAAGTGGAATTTCATTTTAACTTGGAGACTTTGACTCAGTTTTTTATATAACCTATATATAAAAAAAAAAACTATGGCACTAGTTTTTTTTTTATAACCACAGTACTTTACAATATAAATTCATTTTCAAAAGGAGCATTTTGAGGGCCTTCAAATTCTGCCCTTTCCAAATATTACATTCTACTAAGTTTCTAAGACAGCAAGACCTAGAGGAAGGGTTGCAGGCTGTGGAGATGGGCTGTGGAGGTAGTAGCAGAAACTGCCATTGTGGCTGTATCCATAGTTACGTTAAGGTCACGATCCTAGTCTTCCAGTAGTAGGACCAATGAGGAAAGTGAAGCTTAGCATGTTTAGAAGATAGGTAAGCAGCAGAGCTGAGGCCTCAACACAGGTATCCTTAATTAAAAACTTGTGCTTTTTTAGCTGCTTTTTTTTTTTTTTTTTTTACAACTAACAGGGGAACAATGAAGCTCAACTTTTGCTAATTCACTCTGTCCTGTTACTCAGGGCTAAAAAAGTACAGAAGCATCTGTCATAGACTGAATGTGCGTATCAGTTGGGCTGGGCCATGATTCCCAGTATTGTGTGATTTTCCTGTATGTTGTAAATCCCGCCTCTATGACGTTAATGAGGGATGATGGGCAGCAGTTGTGTTAGTGAGGCAGGACTCAAACTACAGTGATTGTGTCTTGAGGCCATCTCTGGAGGTATAAAAGACAGAAGGAAGCAAGCAGACAGACAGGGGGACCTCAAACCACCAAGAAAGCAGCACCAGGAGCGGAGCCTGTCCTTTAGGCCTGGGTTCCCTGCACCTGAGAAGCTCTTCGACCATGGGAAGATTGAGGACAAGGACCTTCCTCCAGAGCTGATGGAGAGAGGAAGCCTTCCCCTGGAGCTGATACCCTGAATTTGGACTTGTAACCTACTAGGCTGTGAGAGAATAAATCTCTGTTAAAGCCATCCACTTGTATTTCTGTTATAGCAGCACTAGATAACTAAGACAGCATCAAATTCAGAAAAAAGCTTTATTAGAAAACCAAAAAAACTATCATACTTTCCCATTTTTAGTAGCCTAATAGTTGAAAAATTAGATTTTCATGATTTCACACTTAAAATCCAGATCTGTTATTTAGCTCAAAAATTCCCCAGGACCTATGGGGTCACCGTGAGTCAGAATTGACTTCACAGCAATGACTTTGTTTTGTGTTTTTTGTTTTTAATGTATGGAGCTATTTAACTACTAATGCCTATCTTGTATTCATTAATGCTTTGGACCCTATAGAGCCAAGGGCAGAACAATGGCATGAGAGGTCAAATAATTCTTACCTCTTCCTGAAGTTAGTAAACTTAACTATTTTCTTGTCACTTCTTTTGGATTATGTCTGCATCAAATCTGAAAGAACTCAGAAAAGAAGGCAATAAAGAGGAATGGTTAAAGAGACAACTGATTTACTAGAAGTGCCTAGAGATTCTTATTCAGATTTCTTCATATCTGATGATGGATGAGACATGACAACCTCATCTAGGTATTTTCTTACATTGCTGATCAAAATTAGAAACCAGAGCAGCAGAAAAACAGTTTATTAAAACAGTAAAGTCCTATTTATAATATTTATTCCAGAAATATCATGTTTGCATCTAGGTACCCATACCGATGTCAGAACTAAATATATATATATATAAGCTTTTCTCTCCTTGGGAGTCATGTTAGGTTTAAGAGAGAGTTTAAAATAAGCAGAAATTTTTTTTTTTTTTTTTTGCAGAGAACACCCAAATTTCAGAGGACACTGCTAAGACCTTTTATAAGTGAGTGAAAATATAAGGTGATGAAATAATTCAAAATTTAAATCTACTATGTTTAGGCATTTAGTGGTAGTTCAGTATGTCTAGTCATTCCAGGTAAGAACAATCTAAAGTACCTACTATGTGCCAGGTGGTAATCATAAAAAAAAACCTTACATATGTAATTTCATTAAAGTCTCACCATAATCTCATGTGTTAGGTATTATAACACACATTTCAACACATTACAAAGTGAGGCACCAAGAACTTAAATAAATTGTTCAAGGTTGTAGCTGACATTTGGTTGATGGGCATTTGAACCCATGTTCTTCCAACTATAAGTCCATGTCCTCTTTCTCTTGGTGGAGCACAGTACTGCAGAGGGCCTTGTTGACTTTCCTTTGACTTTTGTATATGTATCATTCTACTTCAGCCTACAAAACAGGTGGCAACATGGGGAAACATTGAACAGTTTCAGACAGACCTACGTTTTGCAAGCTGGCTTCAAAAATTACCTTATCACAATTACTTAACCTGTCTTAGCCATGGTTTCCTCGTCTATTTTTATAAAGATAACGACACTTATTTTATAAGGCTATTGTGAAAATTAAACCTATACAGTTATGGTCAAATTAATACATAGTAGAAAATGAAAAAGAAAGTTTCCATGGTTCGGAGTTTATATTAAGGCTTCAAGAAAATCAATACCTAGATTTTTATTTTTCTGAACACCACTAAAATATGTCATTCCAATTTCTTGAAACCATATCAGGTATATATTAATATTGGCTTTTGTAAAAACTTGAGGTGTGTGAGAGCAGAAGTGGGAGAAGGCAGGATCCCATAACAAAAAGCCAACAGTGGCCTGGAGTTTCTTCTTTGTGGAAAGTTTGTAAATTACAGATTCAATTTCTTTAATAGATACAGGACTATTCAGCGTTATTGCTGCTTCTTCTAATCAGTTTTAGTAAGCTGCATTTTTCTAAGAAGTTATCCATTTTATCAAAATGTTCAAATATATTAGTATTAAGTTGTTTACAATATTCCCTTATCATTTTAATATTTATAGGATCTTTAGCAATGTGCTCTTTTTCGTTCCTGATATTGGTTATTTGTACATTCTCTATTTTTTTTCTGATCAGTCTCACCAAAAGTTTATTGTTGATTCTCTCTATTGTGTATATGTTTTCTATTTCCATAACTTCTGCTCCTAACTTTGTAATTTCCTTCCCGCTATTCTCTTTGTATTTCATTTAATATTCTCTTCTAATTTCTTGTTGATTTTTTTAGCTTTTATTTTCCATTTCTAATATATGCACTTCAGGCTATAAATTTCCTTTTAAGTACAGCTTTACTGGTATCACTCAATTTGATATGTAATATTTTTATTATCATCAATTGAAAGTATTTTCTATTTTTTTTTCTCTTTTTTGATCTGTGGGTTATCTAGAAGTGTATCTCTTCATTTTGAAGCATATGTTGATATTCTAGTTATCTTTTCATCATTGATTTCTAACATAATTGCATTGCAGTAAGACATTATAATCTATATGCTTTCAATCCTTTCAAGTGTTTTGAAAATTGTTTTATAGTTCAGCATAGGGCTTGATTTTTTTAAGTGCCCCACATTGTATATTCTGCAGTTTGGGGGATCACTGATGTAAATATACTCCTTAGGTCAAGGTTGCTAGCCATGTTGTTCCATTCTTCCCTACCTAATCACTGTACCCCTACCTGTCAGACTGACAAAGGCTTCAGTCTCAGCCATGCCTCCAGAGCTGGTAAATGCCCTGGGGAAGAGAGGGAGGTAGGCGAAGTAGCCCTAAATACCAGACTCACTACCCAGACTCCTGTCTTTCTCCATCCTTGTCCCATAATCCTTACCTATCTTGTTAGTAACTTAATACCTTCCAACAGATTTCACATGTGTATATACAGGTTTTCTAGCTGAACTCAGTATTTATTAGAAATACTAGTCTGCCCTAAGCAAGAACATTGCCTGTTTGTTCTCTCTTCTCCCATGGAGTATGAGATCTACAAGAGCAAAGGCTATGTCACTATCTCCAGTGTTCAGATGAATGCATTGAGTAAACCAACAATAAATATTTGTGCCCCTACTCAATGGATAACTAAATATATACTTCCACTCCAACATTATAAAGGATTCTTCTTGGCTCAGCAGCTTTCCAGACACACATTTCCAGGAAAGAAAGCTTTTTGGACGTCCAACTTTTTGGCTGCCTACTGCAGACCTTTCAGATCTCCATCTAGAATAATTGGGTAGTCACCCTTTCTAATCATGTCTGTAAAAGCCCCGGGAGCGCTTAATTCATTGACCATTATCAAACGCTTTATCATCTTCAAATTTGAGGTTAGAATGTGCCAAGTTAGATGCTGAATTAAAACAGCTTTAATTCCATGGAGGCTTAAGATTAATGTTGCTGCACAAAAAGTAGAACCATTACAGATTATCCATGTGAAAACAACATTAACCACTGTGTCTGGAGTTGACAAGTCTTTCATCTGATAAATTTTTGAAATGTCTGCTAATTCCCAGTTATTTCCTCAGGGAATTCAAAATTACTTTGACAAGCAAGATAACTCTTACTTCCATTCAAAACACAGTTCAGGTAATCCCAATTTATGTGTGAGGAGACAGGCAGAAATGGCATGAGCTTAACCAAGGTCACAGAAGTCAGTTAATAATTTTCAAATCCATGGCCCCATCTCTTGACAGGGCTCTGGAGTCTAAAATTTTAGGGGAGCCTTGTAAAATTTAAGTTAAGATTCTACTTTCTGAGAAACAAATGAAGGAAAGATTGGTAAGTAAGTAGACATCTATCTCTTGGAAAATCATTCAGAAATTAATCATCTCGAGGATTTTTCATCAATTGTTCAAGCCTTGTTCTTCTATCACCTTCTCCATTCTAGGCAATAGACCAAGAGGCTGGAGGATGCAAGGCATCCACTCTGCCCACCATGACCAGCCCCACCTGCAAGCCACAGGAGCCCTTCCTCTCTGCTAGTAACGAATGGCTGCAAGAATGCCTAAAATTAGATGTCTGTAGTTAGGTATTCAAAGGTGACAAGGCACTTCAAATAGCCAATGAATTACACTTCTCCAGTCTTAATTACATAGAACAGTGTAACTGTCAGGAAATCCTAGATGAAGACATAGAACAGATGAAGCAGTCAGTCAAAAAGTGTAACATTCAAGAAGCCTAGATTCCTAGAGCTAGGTGTCATGCACGCTGCCCAGCTCAGAATGCTGACTTAGAATACAGGGTGATATATAACCAAAGAAGACCAATGTGCTTTGTTATTAATATTATCATTATAAACTCAAGAATTGATACTTTGATATTATATTTGATATTTTTCATTCCATTTCAGTTATCAATCCTTTTACAATTTAAAATTCTATCATATATTCTGTTATTGTATTTGTCCTATATTTTATTGTTTAAATAAACATTTTATTGAAATTTAACATCATACACAAAAGTATAGTTTCATTACTTTACTCAAAATAAACATCTATGTTACCACAAGAAATACAACATTACCAGCAATCTCAGGAGTCCCCCTCTAGTCATTACTCCGCATTCTGTCTTGAATCCTATCACATGTTAGTTTTTCCGGGTTTTACCTGTGTATGAAAAGGTTCATGAAATATGTTCTCTTTTGTATCTAACTTCCTTCATTCAACATTATGTTTGTGAAACTCATGTTGTTAAATGTAACAGTTGTCTGTTCATTTTCAGTGTCATACAATGTCCAATTGTCTAAATATACCACAATGTATTTATCATCCTAATCAATGGATATTTTGGTTGTTTCCAGATTTTAGCTTTTATGGTTTTATGTGTTATTGTTGTAGATGATGTTGTTGTTGCTATTAGTTGCTGTCAAGTTGATTCCAGCTCATGGGGACCCAATGTGTTACAGTGCACCACTACTCTATAAGGTTTTCTTGGCTGTAATTTAACAGAAGCAGATCAGCAGATATTTTCCCCCATGGTACCCTTGGGGGGGGTTGAACAGCCAACTTTTAGGTTAGCAGTCCATCACAAAGCATTTGTACCACCTAGGGGCCTATACTTTTATTTAGCTTCTACAGTTTTTGAGATATATTTTGATATACACATAAACATCTTTCTGATATTTTCTGCTTTCAGCCAAGATTTCATCTGACATCAGCAATGATATCCCTTGTTCCATGTCCTCTTCTGAATCTGGCTTGAATTTCTGGCAGTTCCCTGCCAATGTATGCTGCAACCATTTTTAAATTATCTTCCACATAATTTTACTTGCATATGATATTAATGATTATTTGACAATTTCTGCATTTCATTAGATCACCTTTCTTTGAAACAGGCATGGATATGGATCTCTTCCAGTAGGTAGGCCAGGTAGCTATGTTCCAAATTTCTTGGCATAGATGAGTGAACGCTTCCAACTTGTTGCATTCATTTGTTGAAACATCTCAATTGGTATTCTGTCAATTCCTGGAGCAGTGTTTTTTGCCAGTCTTCAGTGCAGATTAGACTTCTTCCTTCAGTATCATAGGTTCTTGGTCATATGCTACTTCCTGAAATGGTTGAACACATCCACATGGGATATGATATTCTCATACTCTCGGCCCATTCTTAGAGGTTCATGCAAAACTCTTCCCAAAACCTCCTTATTCCTCTCCTTCAATTGTGTTCCTTGCAAGTTCCTGGCCACCCAGATAGACTAACAGTCACATTCTATGAATTTGGGTAGATTCATGCCTCTAAGGGTCTCTCCTTCTAGAAAAACTAGACAAAATTTGAATTTCTACCTAAAAAAAAAGGAGAATTTTCTTCCTTCGCTACCCAACCTATCACCTGTCAGCTTGCTATACTGTGGTGGCTTGTGTGTTGCTATGACACTGGAAACTACGCCACTGGTATTTCAAAAACCAGCAGAGTCACCCATGGTAGACAGGTATCAGTGGTGTTTCTAAACTAAGACAGACTAGGAAGAAAAGCCTGGAAACCTACTTCCGATAATTAGATAATCCCCTATGGATCACAACATATTATTGTCCCATCTATTTCCAGGAAGATGAACCCCCTAGGTTGGAAAGCACTCAAAATACGTAGTGCCTGCAACAACGGACTCAAGCATACCAATGATTTTGAAGTTGGTGCAGGACTGGGCAATGTTTCGCTCTGCATATATGGGGTCACCGTGAGTCAATGCTGACTCAGCGTCAACTACCAACTGCCCTGCAGCCCACACCTGAGGAAACTGCAATGCTTTACCAGTAAATTCCAGGCAGATCCACCTCAGTCAACCTGACTATGACACCATAGCTCTGGGTTGAGGCAGGAGCCAGTATAATTAGTTAACGGGAATCAGCTGCTCAGACTTAAGCTCATAGTTCCACTGCTACCTGACTAGGGAGTTCAACTGGGCACACTTCATCTTACAACTTGGTATATCAATTAATGGGTGTGACCACCCAATGTTCTATGATAAGGCTTTTGGTGTCTCCAAGACCCTAGTACAAGGCAGAGGATCTTTCTAAAAAAAAAAAAAAAAGAGTTGCTTGCTGAAGAGGCCATAATTTTGCTTTAAAGTTTTAGGGACTAATGCTGTTATTCCCTGATTGCAGCTTACACAGCTCTATAGAGAGTTCTGATTTTCCCAGACCCCTCAAACACCATTGGGTCATAAGGGCCAACAAATGAGCCGAAGATTCACAGAAATAACCCAGGGAAGGCACTGCTCCCATTGTCTGGATAATAAACTCAACATTTTGTACCTCTAACACAGGGCACTACCTTGAAAACTGCAGCCACTATTGTCTCCTGGTAATAGATTTGATTAGTATTGCTCCCTTTTCACTCACAACCAGAATGGATTCTGCACAGACCTTGCTTCTTCACATAACTAGCTTCCAATTTAAAGTTTGGGGCAGGCGTGTCGATTAGCAGAGCCTAAATCCTATGCGCATGCCCTAGCCTTAAGAGAGATTGGTAAAGAAAATGTTTTCTTGTTTTGTTTGCTTTGTTTTTGGTGTTTTTATTTCAGACGTTCTCTAACATAGGAAATGTATATAAATTCTGGGCAGTCAAAGCAAATGCAAAAAGTCTATCTTGCGTCATTAGGCATTCAATAGATATTGATACTAATTAAATGGACCCCACTCTTCTTTCTTTCACATCATGATAAAATGTAAGGAAATGTGAGTCAAGAGTTTAACAGTTGGTCCCTCAGCACAGGGCACCTGGGAATATAACCTTGAATTTACCCTCTTGCAACACTCCTCCTGAGAACGTAGGGAGTGAAGATAAATGTATAGCTTTGTGCCACGTGCTAACAGATTGCACCTCATTAAAAAAATTAAATAAATTGCAAATATTTCAACTTAAGATGTCTTTGAACACACGGCTGAACTCCCTATTACAAAGAGTTTGGATTCTGTAACCCTTAGGACTCTTTTGTTGTGTTATTGTCGTTACCTGCCGTTGAGTCGGTTCAGACTCATAGCAACCCTGTGTACTATAGAATGAAACACTGTCCCATCCTTCACCATGCTCACAATCATTATGCTTAAACCCGTTGTTGCAGCCACTGTGTCATCCATCTCATTGAGGGTCTTCCTCTTTTTTGCTGACCCTGTACTCTACCGAGCATGATGTCCTTCACCAGGAATCGATCCCTCCTCATAACATGTCCAAAACATGTAAGATGCAGTCTCACCATCCTTGCTTCTAAGGAGCATTCTAGTTGTACTTCTTCCAAGACAGATTTGTTCATTCTTCTATAGTAGGAGATAAAAAACAAAAACCAAATGAGCTTAATAAATGTAATCTGTAACCAGTAGTTCTGAGTTAGCAGAGACTGATTGTACAGTTTAAAAACTGTTACCCAGAGCCTAGTTTCTCTCAGTTTCTCTGCACTGACTTCTACAGTCTCAGCATTATCTTCAGGCTGTATACAGTGTCCACAGATCCTTCCCTCCAATACACACATAGACCAGACTCTAATTGTTATGGTAGCCAACAACTGGATGGTAAAGTTATAAACCTGAGAGACTCACACTGCATCATCCAGTAACTATAGGAGAAGAAAGCAGAAGGCTTTTCTTTTCCAGAAGCCTTAGTAAATTTCTCTTATTGCCTTTAATTGATTTACATGTCAATCTCTGAACGTTACTATGACTGGAAAGATAGGATGGGCAGCTTGATTTAAGGTTTTCAGCACTCAACCCTGAAGCTAAGAATGGGGTAAATTCTACCCACCCCACCAAAAAAAAAAAAAAAACCTCTTAAGGAGAATGAAAGAGGCTGGCTCCACCAAAGAAAATATCTTGGAAAAGCAGGCTATTGTTGATAGAAAAAGAAGCATGTAGATATGAGAAGGCACACAACAAAAGCTCATTTATGGGTTGGTTTAGATTTTCTTTTTAAATGCAGCTCTCCCCCTACCCCTTTTTTTCAATGATTAAGAACATTGCAGTCCATTCAAGACTATTTACTACAATGTCATTTAAAAAGGATTAAATCAGTTTTCACTGACAGAATCCATTCATATCTCATAATTTATTGTCCTCTACAATTCACATCTTGCTATTATACATCAATCCAAGACCTCAGATCCTGTTGTTTCTATTTGACTCTGCACTGATGATATTAAAAATTGCTGTTAGGGATACCAAGGAGCGTCTTATAAAAAAATCACAAATTTTACCTGCTCCCCCAGGCACCTGGCTGATCTTCAAACTCCTCAAGTAATTTCTCTAGTGGCCTCTGAAATTATTGTGAAAACCATATTTCCAGCTGAAACCATGTTTCCAGTTCAAATCCTAAGCTGAGAACACTGAAAATCATAATAATTTGGGTAGCTTCTAGTTCCAAAAATGTTTTGAACTTGTGGAATCCCAGGTCCCAATAAGTAATACCAAGCTTGTGCAGTGTATCCATTTCTTTCTGTAGGACAGTCAGTGAATCACCAAAATTAATCCCTGACCTGTCAGCAGTTTAAGAAGTACTCACTTCTCTAACAAACTTCACAATTACAATTCATAAAAAGTGAATAGAATGCTAAAAAAAAAAAAAAAAAAATTTACAGTTCTGGTATTGAATCATTGTAGCTAAACTCACTGTCTCTGGCACCCAACTGAGTAACTGGAACAACGCTTTTTTATCTACCTTAGACAGCCTTTGATTAGTAAGCCGGCTGAAGGGGTGGGGGAAGAGACAGGTATGTCACTTGGTTTAGGAACGGACAGCTGGACATTTGGCTTCCAGTGTACCTGGGCTCTGAAAGAAACCCAGGGAAGTAGCCAGCTTTCATTTCAATACCCCAGAGGCAAGACACATGCTGTGCTGAGCTGTACAACCACTTCCAGGCAGGAGAAAGACTGTTGCCTTTGTGGACGTCCTTTCCAAATATGCCACAGCTCAAAACTGCTGGCTTTCTGCACTGCCCATCTTACTCAGCAAACTGGAGATGAGATAGTGCCAGGAATGCATTTTCTATTCACTTTTCACATCCTGTCATTTGCCATGACCTCAGGGATAGAGTACACAGCATTTGTCAAAGCAGCTGAGACAAGCTGTCCGGGGAACTTTTATTCAGGTGGCTTCCTAATTTGAAGTGGCAGCAATCCGTAGGAATAGCTCTGGCAGTGTGGAGGAGAAGAAACAGAGGCTGATCTGCCTTTGTAGCCACATTATTTCAGAAGATGCTGAAAAATATTAAGAGAACTAACACTAATACTATACTTTGCAGTCAAACTCTACCTGTCTAATTGTACTGCCCTCTGAGAAGTAAACTTCTTTTATACAGTAGCAAAATAGCCGCACGTTTCATTTAGACCTCTCCCTTTTACATTCTCAAGTGTTTTACCAAATCACAGTGGTTCTTTATTTTTACATTATTATTCACTGTTAGAATATTGAGGAAAATATTTGTACCACTCCCCCTTCACCAGAACCACAAGAACTTTTTTTATTCTGTGTATTCTTTATATTTTTACCGCATGCATACAGAATATGTTATAATCATTCATAGTGTGGATAGCATTTTATGTTTTCCCTTATTTCACAGACCATTATTTAATAAGCATTATCCAAGCGTGCTGCCTGAACTTAATAGCAATCATTTTATAGTTTTACATTACTCCATTGAGTTGATGAACAATATTTCACTAAACAATTCTCCTACTGTTGGGGGCTTAAGTTATTCCAAATTATATTATAAATAATGTTGCAGTTAACATTTTTAGCAGGGGAATATTTTGGAGAAAAAAACCTAAAACCTTTTCTAGTTATAAAAATGCTTTTATGCTCACTGCATAAAAGTTGTAAAACAAAGTAAATCACTAATGATAACACACACACATAAAAAAAAAAAAATCACCTATAATCCCACCACCCACAAGCAACTCTTTGGACTATTGGAAATAAATATTCAATAATTAGGGATGAAATTATATGAAGCTATTAAATGATAATAACAGTAATAACTGCTTTTATTGGATATTTGCTATGTACCTTTCTAAGCTCTTAAATACATTTTGTAATACAGATTGAGCTTTTTTCCTACACATTTAATGATTTTTTAATGTGATAGTATTATATATCATACTTGTTTTCCTTAGCAATAGATTATGTGCGTTTCTCTATGTAATTAAATATTCATAAAGGTTTACAGGCTTGAGCCTTAGAGATATTCACAACTGGGTTTGAATCAAATTTTAATCATTTACTAGATAAGCAGCTTTCAGATGTTGCATAACATCTCCAAGGCGTTAGGCTGTTGTGAGGATTAAATTTAAAAATGTATTTAAGTGCTTAGAATGGTACATAGTAAATATTCAATAAATGCAGTTATTACTGTTATTATCATACATGATTTTAATGGCTTCATATAATTTCACCCCCAATTATTGAATATTTCAGTTATTTCCAATTTTTCAGTATTGTAAAGAAAAAGATCATAAAGATCCTCATAAAAATGTCAATGTATCTATCCCTCTATTCACTTAGCAAAAATTCATAGGAGTGTAATTGCTTTGTTAAAGAATATAAACTTTCTAGGGGGGAGGGGAATTTTAATGCATGTAGCAAAGACAGCACATAAAGTTTGCACCAACTTATTCTTCCACTTCCCTTCCAATTTGTTTGCCAACACAACTGATTGGTAAAAAGAAAGGTAAAAATTTACCAGCCAACTTTTCACATAACTGGGGGTAGAAGTGATACAATGTGATCAAGTACAGCCAATAATTTACTTCTTTCCATTGAATCTTTGTGTACTATTACTGCATCTAAACCGAGTTTGAAAATAAGCTGTGTTAGAAGAAGGCCTTCAAATCACAGCATCTAAAATATCAAACTCAGATTTTTTTAAATAGTGAAACACATTCTAATCACCTCATTTTAAACAATTATTTATAATATTTTTAAAGATCCTATGCTTGAGCCCATTATAAACCAGGACTCAAGAAGGTAAGGAGCAGATGTTTCTGACAGTGTTGTTGATGCTGATATTAATGACAACACAGCTCACGTTTTAACAGTATTGTATTATAATTTAATAATTTAAGATATATTGTTTCCAAAATAGGCACATATAAGATAGCTATTTGACACTTTCTCCTTAAATGCATAAAACCAACAGCCTGAAATTCACAAAAATCCAAAAGCTGTATACTATCCCATAAAATAAAATAACTGCATTAAATTCCTTATAATTCTAATCATCAGCTATTGAGTCTCTGCCATATCAAAAGCTTACACAGTAAAGGGAATGTTGTAGTATCTTTTATCAAGAGATTCTTTCATAAGAACTTATAAAAATAAATCTTGAGATCAGGCAGTCTACTGAAATGTTTCACGCTGGCCAAAGGTAAGATTATTTATTGATTGGTTTTATAAACATTAGGCCGGACCTTATCAGAAACTTCTTTAATGAGTCAAAGTCCCTCTGGCTTCCAGATATTTGTCAGAGTTTACAAATTGTCAGACAAGTTATCTTCTGAGCATCTTTCAAATGAAAAAATAAAAAAAATCATATTTAGCTAACTCAGAACTGAAATCACTCCCCAAGTCCACTTCTCAGACAAAGATTAGACAGGCCTATAAAACAAACAATAACACATGTGAGGAACATACTTCTTAGTATAATCAAATGAGCAACTTAGTACAACCAAATGAACAGCTCCTGCCCCAAAAACGAGAAGGCAGGAAGGCACAGGAACTGGTCAAATGGACACAGGGAACCCAGGGTGGAAAGGGGGAGAGTACTGTAATATTGTGGGGATTGCAACTGATGTCACGAAACAATATATGTATAAATATTTGAATGAGAAACTAACTAGAGCTGTAAAAGTTTCACCTGAAGCACAATAAAAGTTAAAAAATATATATATACATATATATATTTAGAGTTAACTCAAGATAATTACAAGAAAATTCTTCTAATTGCAAATGGCTAATGAAGTAAAAAAGATAATATTGGTCTCAACAAAGTATGCAATAATTTCAAACAAATTAGGAAAATTCCATAAAGACTTTAAACATACCTAACTACAAGGATGATATTTCTACAGGTCCGATTTCCAAGGAATTGCATCACCTGCGACCCTGGATTCTCATCCTAGGCAGCCACCTTGCAGGTGTGCATCCACCTGTGATAAGGTGAATCAGAAGAGAAAATGTGGCTGAATCAGCAAAAACCAATAACAACTTCTGAAAAATAACTCTATATATGCCTATGCTATTAATGTTGGGCTAGTAGCACCATCTTTCCGTAAAACAAATCAAGTATTGCTACATCTTAACATGGGAAGATAATTTGCCAATGGTGAGACTGCATACTAAATACTATGTGCTGTAATACTGCATGGTATTCTTCATTTGTCAATAACTGAAGTACAGTTTATCATTGTTGTTTCCTTTTATTATACATCCAGATTCATAGATTGTGTCCATATCTTTGAAGCTACTTTGGATACAAAAGAATATTAAAATTAAACAGCCCTGATCACTCTCATCTGTGTTATCTTGAATACATTTCTCAATCTCTCTGGGCCTTAGTGTCTTCATCTGTAAAACAGGACTAAGACTACCTCCCTCATGTTTCTTTAGGGCTTTTTAAAAATTTTAGATCAAATCCACAGCCCAGTTGTTGGGTGCCACTGAGTGGATTCCGACTCATAGAGACCCTATTTACAACAGAATGAAACACTGCCTGGTCTCACGCCATTCTCACAAACGTTGCTATGTTTGAGCACATTGTTGCAGCCACTGAACTGAATCAATCCGCCTTATTGAGGGTCTTCTTTTTCGCTGACCCTCTACTTTACCAAGCATGATGTCTTTCTCCAGTATCTGGCACATAATACATTGCTCAGTAAATCATAACTATCGCTATTCTTTTCAGTGCTTTATGATATAGAGCATTAGGTCATTAATCCATCCTTGACATTCTTTTCTAACAGAGATCAGGTATACCAAGCAACTGGTAAGTGAATAAAATGTTGGATTAAAAAAAAAAAATAGAACCTTTGTTAAATAACATTTTATGCAGTTCAGATGAAAAAATCTATTTAAAGCTAACTCAGCTCGAGGCATGCATGCACAGCAAGTAGTAAAAAAAAATCTAAGGAACATGCTGTTTCTGAGTTACCTAAATGGCAACTCCACAGTAGTCAATTTCACATCAACAGAAGATAATACTTCAACACAGAACAGGGTTCAAGACCATTCGTGCTCAGAAGACCTCCACCTTTCACTGTAGGTCATGGCGTTTGAAAGCTGACCTTGATGGCAACAGCAGAGTTTCACCAGAGCTTGAAGTCTACTCTGCTCTTTGTACGACACAGCCACTAAACTCAAGCCTGTGCACTCAAGAAAATGAAATGCAAGGTTCAAAAATTCAGAACCAAATAATGCATGCAAAATTTGGTGGCAAATTTTGACCAGCTGCTTATCAGATGTGGGCCAGAAAAACAGCAGAACATTTAAATAACAACTGTTTAATGATCTAAAATATTACTTTAGTCCCTTGGGTAAAATTTCTACCATACTAACTGCTCACAAAATCTACTAACCTGTTCAAGGCAGCAGAATTGTCTAATGGAAGTTTTACTCCTTTTTTCCTATCATTCCTCTCCTCTGGTCTATCCTACACACCATATCCACAATAAAATTATTAAAATATTATTTAACATATCATTTAAAATTCATTAATGATTTTCCATATTTCACATGGGACAAAGTCACCAGTTCCCCATCTGGCCCCTACCTATCTCTACAATTTCACATCCTACTCACCTTTGCCTGGACTTACCCTACATTTAAACTCAAATGCTTTTGCATATTAAATATCTGCTGTATTCCCCTTCTCTTTTGCTTTGCTTAAAATATTTTTTATGCCCTTCCATTTTTGTCTAAAACTTTCTACCTCTCCTTCAAGACTCAGTTCAAGCTACTGTTTTTACATCAAGGGTTACAAAATAAAACAGAACCTGGTTGTTAACATAAATGAGTAGATTCAGAAATAAATTTGTGTTTCAGGAAGAGGAATAACGGTATTTTCAGTGAATTTTTCAAGATAATTCAGAAATCTTGATTTTCACATGAAAACTCCTCAGTTAAATGATTCAAAATATTTTGCTGTAATGGGATAATATTCTGGCAAATTAACTGATGTGCTTTTCATTCTTGGTCATTTCTGGTGGTGTAGTGTCATCTTTCTCGTTCTTCCATCACCAACCATGTCCACACCCCCATTCAGGTGACGACACTTAGGATCAGGGGCTCCTCTCATATCTTCCTCATTTTCTCACTGTATAAGCACAAATTTATAAAGGGAGGGAGGAAAATCCAAACTGATTGAGATTAAACATTTGACAGTCAAAAGAATAAGAGCTCTAAATAGAAATTACATTTGATTACAGAAACTTTAAATTTTATTGCACAGCTGTGTTTGTGGCCTGAGGATGTACGTGTTCTGCAGGTCTGCGGATCAAACCACCATGATGTGATCGTCCCCAACAACTCCAAGACTTCTTTTTCCTCCAAAATTCTGAGAATTTTGATTGTGAGGGATTACCTACTGTCTTTTAGGCTGGGTTCTCTAGAGAAGAAAAACCATTGAAGCACACACACCCACACGTACACATATGTGGATATATATATATATATATATATATATGTATACACACACACACAACACCCTGGTGTTGCAGTGATTAAGAGCTTGGCTGCTAACCAAAAGGTCAGCAGTTCAAATCCACCAGCTGCCCCTTGGAAACCCTATGGGGCAGTTCTACTCTGTCCTACCAGGTTGCTATGTCCTACAGGAACTGACTCAATGGCTATGGGTTTAGAGGGGTGGGGGGGGAGAGAGAGAGATTTATTTCAAGGAAATGGCTCACACAGTTGTGGAGGCTGGCAAGTCCCAAACCCATGGGTCAGACATCAGGCTGGAGGCTTTCGCTGATTCACGTGGTTGCAGGGGCTGATGAACCCAAAATTAGCAGGTCAGACAGTAGGCTGCTGGCTCACATTTCAAGAACCAGAGGTCAGAAAATGACGAGTCACATGCAGAATCCAGAGATAGAGAGAGAGCTTTGCCAGAACATCCATATATATCGAATGCAGGCCATTCCTCCAAGGAAACTCCCCTTTCAACTGATTGTTCACAACAGATCACAAAATGGAGAATGGTTATATAATATTTGCCAAACCACTGAGAATCATGACTTAGCCAAGTTGACACAGAACTGTAACCATCACACCTACAGTGGTTTTAATTTTTTATCTCTTTGGAAGATGTATCCTCAATATGACTGTAAATTTCTTGAGGGTAGGGGCCATATCTTATACTCCTTTCTACCATTTATCACCAATATCAGAACTCTTCCATAGTAGTCATTTATGTTTTTGCAAATGATTATGATTAGAGATTGGTGGTTCAGTGGTAGAATTCTCACCTCCCATGCAGGACAGCCAGACTCAATTTCCAGCCAATGCACCTCATGCACAGCTGCTATCCATCTGCCAGGGGTTGCTTGCATGTTGCTCTGATGTTTAACAGGTTTAAGCAGAGCTTCCAGACTAAGACAGACTACCAAGGAAGGCCTAGTGACCTACTTCAGAAAGTCATCCGATGAAATCCCAAAGAAGCACAACGGTCCTATCTGCAACAAATTACAGAGATGGTACAGGACAAGGTAGTATTTTGTTTCATTGTACATGGAGTCACCATGAGTTGGGGACTGACTGGAAAGCAACTAACAACAACATGATTGGAAAAAAGAGCTAAAGGTATGAGAGAGAAACAGGAAGTATACCCAGATAAACTGCTGCAAAATCAGCCAACATGGCAATACAGACAAAGAATCATGCCATCTCTCTGCAACAAAGACCTGAAAAACTAAATAAAACAGGCACAAATGTCAATCCTGGCACCCTAAGTGTCAAATGAAGGGATAAAGAACTTGATCAAGCACTGAATGGAATAAGAAAGTGACAGAGAATAGAGAATGAGGAGAGCTACAGAGTGGAGGTCCCCTACCAGATAAGGTAGCACGGATCCACCATCTTGGACCTCAGCCATCAAGGGACATAGACAGGGAGTACAGGAAGGCAAATACACAGAAATCCCAATAGGAGACAGAGTACCCGCTCACCACACATCACATCCTCTCCCTTCCCTCCTAACTATCTGTACCTTGCACCAAGTGTCACACCCCTGAGCAGGACCAGCGTGGATTCCCGGGTCCCCAGTTCCTGCCATGCACTGCCCCCGGCCCTACACTGTTGGCCCCAGTTCATGCCAAAATAAGACCCATCCCTGCCCCTTCCCCCACCTCCCACTGCTGGACCTGCCCTGCTGCACCACAGCTGAGTGACTGGCCCTGCCAACTTGGACAAGGTGGTGAGAAGTATGGTGCCCACAGATGAGCAAGAAACAAAACACGCCCAGCCCACCTACTGAGACATAACCAAATAAAACAAAAAATCAAGACATAACAAACAAAGCTGCAATCAATAAACAAAGAAAATAATTCTTGAGTGCCCTGGAGAGAGCAGACAATATCAAAACATATTTTAAAAAAACAGGACAGGATGGCTCCAGAAAGCAACCAAAACAAAACACCAGATGATCTCCCAGTAGAAGTAAAGGCATTAGAACTACCTGATAGGGAATTCAAAAGTCTAATATTCAGGGCTTTCCAAGGAATTAGGAAAGAGATGAAGCAAAATGCAAACAAAAATAGGAAAAAATAGACAAAATCAGGGAAAACACAGACAATTCAACAGAAGAATTCAGGAAAATAATACAAGAAAAAAATGTCAAAATAAATAAACAACTAAATATCATACAAAAACAACAATTAGAAATCCAAAAGATAAACAACAAGATTTCAGAAATAGATTGTACAATAGAAAGTTTGAAGAGTTTGAAACAATGGAAGACCAAAAAAAAAAAAAAACCAAACTCACTGCCGTTGAGTCCATTCCAACTCATAGTGACCCCATAGGACAGAGTAGAACTGCCCGATAGAGTTTCCAAGGAGCACCTGGTGGATTCGAACTGCCAGCCTCTTGGTTAGCAGCCATAGCACTTAACCACTACACTACGAGGGTTTCCAAAACAAGTGTTGCCATCTAGTCAAATTTGACTCAGAGAGGCACAATAGGACAGAGAACTGCCACATAGGGTTTCCAAGGAGCGGATGGTGGATTCAAACTGCCAACCCTTTGGTTAGCAGCCAAGCTCTTAACCACTGTGCTACCAGGGCTCTTCAATGGAAGACCAGATCAGCGAAATTGAAGACAAATCCTTGCATATCTCTTTGTCTGATGAAAAATCAGAGAAAAGAATGAAGAAACCCTGAGAACTATTTGGGATACAATGAAAAGCAAATATTTGCATGTGGTCATAGTTCTATAACAGGAGAAGAATACAAAACACAGAGAGAGTCACTGAAGATTTGTTGACAGAAAGCTTCCCTAATATCATGAAAGATGAAAAGATGACCATCCAAGATGCTCAACCAAGCCCATATAGGATTGACCCCAAAAGGAAGTCACCAAAACATATCATAATCACATTTGCCAAAACCAAAGACAAAGAAAGAATCCTAAAAACAGCTCAAGAAAAACGAAAAGTCGCATACAAAGGGGGTAATAATAATGTAAAGCACTGATTACTCAACAGAAACCATACAGACAAAAAGACAATGGGATGACATATATAAAACCTTGAAAGAAAAAAAGTGACAACAAAGAATAATATATCCTGCAAAACCCTCACTCAAATATGATAGTGAAATTAGGGCATTTTCAGATAAACATAAATTAAAGGAATATGTAAAAACCAAACCAAGCTTACAAGAATTATTAAAAGGAGTCCTTTGTTTAGAGACCCAACAACATCACACAGCAACCTGAATCTATGACATAGGACAGTATCAGCCAGATACCAGCCTAGATAATGAACTCTGGAGAATAAAACAAAAGTAAAAAATTTACAACAGGGAACCAGAGCTGTGAATCTATAAATGAAAACTATGTCAGAACAATAAAAGGGGGAATAAACAGTGTAGGTATAGAACTTTCAAATGGAGAGTAGTCAAGGCAATATCAAGTAATAAAAGACTGGTTTAAACTTAGGAAATATGGGGTAAATTTCAAGGTAATCACAAAGAAATCAAAAAACCTACTCATCAAAACAAGAACAAAAACAAAGTCTCAGTAAATATAAGATCTACATAAACAAAGAAATGAAAAAAAATATCCACAAACAAAAGGAATTCAGCACAGGAGAGTAAGAGGAACAAAGAAAAATTCAGTGCCACAAAAAAAGCACTACAAAATGACGGCAATAAACTCGCACCTGTCAATAATGACACTGAAAGGAAATGTCTTAGATGCACCCATAAAGAGACAGAAAGTGACAAAATGGATTAAAAAACTGGACCCATCAATATGCTTTCTACAAGAGATACACCTTAGAAACAAAGACACCAATATATTAAAAATTGTCAAAAGAAAAATAGGAGAGGACACAAATAATGCAAATAAGAAATGAAACGGGGTATATTACAACAGACCCAAACAAAATAAAAAGGATCATAACAGAGTATTATGAAAAACTATACTCCAACAATTTCAAAAACCTAGAAGAAATGGACAAGTTTCTAGAAACACACTACCTACCCAAACTAACACAAAATAATGTTGAAAATCTGAATAGGCCCATAACAAGAGAAGAGATTGGAAAGGTAATAAAAAAAACTCCCTGCAAAAAAAAAAAAAAAAAAAAACCCTGGCCCAGGTGGCTTCACTGGAGAATTCTACCAAATATTCAGAGAAGGCCTTATACCACTACTACTCAAATTATTTCAGAACATAGACAAGGAAGTGACACTTCCAAACTCATTCTACGAAGCCAGAATAACCCTGATACCAAAACCAGGCAAAGACACCACAAAAAAAGAAAATTACAGAGCAATATTTCTCATGAATACAGATGCAAAAATTCTCATCAAAGTTCTACCCAATAGGATTTAGCACTACATTAAAAAATAATAATAAACCCTAACAAAGTGGGATTCATACCAGGTATGCAAGGATGGTTCAATTTTTTTTTTTTTATGCAAGGATGTTTCAACATTAGAAAAATCAGTCAGCATAATCCACCACATAAATAAAATAAAAGAAAGCGCAGGCGGAGCCAAGATGGCAGACTACGCAGATGCTACCTCGGATCCCTCTTAAAACAAAGACACGGAAAAACAAGTGAATCAATCACATACATAACAATCTATGAACCCTGAACAACAAACACAGATTTAGAGACGGAGAACGAACTAATACGGGGAAGCAGAGATTGTTTTCAGAGCCTGAAGCCAGCGTACCAGTCAGGTAAGGCACAAGCACAGAAAGCTGCTCCACCCCCCTGAACTAACCCCGGGAGGGGGACCAGCCGGTTCCGCAGGCGGCGTGGGACGCAGCCGGTAGGAGAAGTCCCCGGGAGGCAGTGACTGGTCTTGGAGGCAGTGACTGGTCTTGGAACGGGGAGAGCAGCGTCCCAGCAGGGGGACCGTCCCGCTGGGATTTGGACTGGACGCAGGCGGCTTCATTAACATCCGAATAGCCTGAGCCACAGGGAGAACTCTGATAGGGATCTGACTGCATTTTTTTTTTAGCAGATTTTCTGGAAAAACTAGTTTCCCAGTGATGGCTCGGAGACAACAATCCATATCAAACCACTTAAAGAAGCAGACCATGACAGCTTCTCCAACCCCCCCAAACAAAAGAATCAAAATCTTTCCCAAATGAAGATACAATCCTGGAATTATCAGATACAGAATATAAAAAACTAATTTACAGAATGCTTCAAGACATCACAAACGAAATAAGGCAAACTGCAGAAAAAGCCAAGGAACACACTGATAAAACTGTTGAAGAACTCAAAAAGATTATTCAAGAACATAGTGGAAAAATTAATAAGTTGCAAGAATCCATAGAGAGACAGCATGTAGAAATCCAAAAGATTAACAATAAAATTACAGAATTAGACAACGCAACAGGAAGTCAGAGGAGCAGACTCGAGCAATTAGAATGCAGACTGGGACATCTGGAGGACCAGGGAATCAACACCAACATAGCTGAAAAAAAATCAGATAAAAGAATTAAAAAAAATGAAGAAACCCTAAGAATCATGTGGGACTCTATCAAGAAGGATAACCTGCGGGTGATTGGAGTCCCAGAACAGGGAGGGGGGACAGAAAACACAGAGAAAATAGTTGAAGAATTCCTGACACAAAACTTCCCTGACATCATGAAAGACGAAAGGATAGCTATCCAAGATGCTCATCGAACCCCATTTAAGATTGATCCAAAAAGAAAAACACCAAGACATATTATCATCAAACTCACCAAAACCAAAGATAAACAGAAAATTTTAAAAGCAGCCAGGGAGAAAAGAAAGGTTTCCTTCAAGGGAGAATCAATAAGAATAAGTTCAGACTACTCAGCAGAAACCATGCAGGCAAGAAGGGAATGGGACGACATATACAGAACACTGAAGGAGAAAAACTGCCAGCCAAGGATCATATATCCAGCAAAACTCTCTCTGAAATATGAAGGTGAAATTAAGATATTTTCAGATAAACACAAGTTTAGAGAATTTGCAAAAACCAAACCAAAGCTACAAGAAATACTAAAGGAAATTGTTTGGTCAGAAAACCAATAATATCAGATACCAGCACAACACAAGGTCACAAAACAGAACGTCCTGATATCAACTCAAATAGGGAAATCACAAAAACAAACAAATTAAGATTAATTAAAAAAAAATACACATAACAGGGAATCATGGAAGTCAATAGGTAAAAGATTACAATAATCAAAAAGAGGGACTAAATACAGGAGGCATTGAACTGCCATATGGAGAGTGATACAAGGCAATATAGAACAATACAAGTTAGGTTTTTACTTAGAAAAATAGGGGTAAATAATAAGGTAACCACAAAAAGGTATAACAACTCTATAACTCAAAATAAAAGCCAAGAAAAACGTTAACGACTCAACTAACATAAAGTCAAACACTATGAAAATGAGGATCTCACAATTTACTAAGAAAAACGCCTCAGCACAAAAAAGTATGTGGAAAAATGAAATTGTCAACAACACACATAAAAAGGCATCAAAATGACAGCACTAAAAACTTATTTATCTATAAATACGCTGAATGTAAATGGACTAAATGCACCAATAAAGAGACAGAGAGTCACAGACTGGATAAAGAAACACGATCCATCTATATGCTGCCTACAAGAGACACACCTTAGACTTAGAGACACAAACAAACTAAAACTCAAAGGATGGAAAAAAATATATCAAGCAAACAATAAGCAAAAAAGAAGAGGAGTAGCAATATTAATCTCTGACAAAATAGATTTTAGACTTAAATCCACCACAACGGATAAAGAAGGACACTATATAATGATAAAAGGGACAATTGATCAGGAAGACATAACCATATAAAATATTTATGCACACAATGACAGGGCTGCAAGACACATAAATCAAATTTTAACAGAATTGAAAAGTGAGATAGACACCTCCACAATTATAGTAGGAGACTTCAACACACCACTTTCGGAGAAGGACAGGACATCCAGTAAGAAGCTCAATAGAGACACGGAAGATCTAATTACAACAATCAACCAACTTGACCTCATTGACTTATACAGAACTCTCCACCCAACTGCTGCAAAATATACTTTTTTTTCTAGTGCACAAGGAACATTCTCTAGAATAGACCACATATTAGGTCATAAAACAAACCTTTGCAGAGTCCAAAACATCGAAATATTACAAAGCATCTTCTCAGACCACAAGGCAATAAAACTAGAGATCAATAACAGAAAAACTAGGGAAAAGAAATCAAATACTTGGAAAATGAACAATACCCTCCTGAAAAAAGACTGGGTTATAGAAGACATCAAGGAGGGAATAAGGAAATTCATAGAAAGCAACGAGAATGAAAATACTTCCTATCAAAACCTATGGGACACAGCAAAAGCAGTGCTCAGAGGCCAATTTCTATCGATAAATGCACACATACAAAAAGAAGAAAGAGCCAAAAGCAGAGAACTGTCCTTACAACTTGAACAAATAGAAACTGAGCAACAAAAGAATCCATCAGGCACCAGAAGAAAACAAATAATAAAAATTAGAGCTGAACTAAATGAATTAGAGAACAGAAAAACAATTGAAAGAATTAACAAAGCCAAAAGCTGGTTCTTTGAAAAAATTAACAAAATTGATAAACCATTGGCTAGACTGACTAAAGAAATACAGGAAAAGAAACAAATAACCCGAATAAGAAACGAGAAGGACCACATCACAACAGAACCAAATGAAATTAAAAGAATCATTTCAGATTATTATGAAAAATTGTACTCCAACAGATTTGAAAACCTAGAAGAAATGGATGAATTCCTGGAAAAACACTACCTACCTAAACTAACACATTCAGAAGTAGAACAACTAAATAGACCCATAACAAAAAAAGAGATTGAAACGGTAATCAAAAAACTCCCAACAAAAAAAAGCCCTGGCCCGGACGGCTTCACTGCAGAGTTCTACCAAACTTTCAGAGAAGAGTTAACACCACTACTACTGAAGGTATTCCAAAGCATAGAAAATGACGGAATACTACCCAACTCATTCTATGAAGCCACCATCTCCCTGATACCAAAACCAGGTAAAGACATTACAAAAAAAGAAAATTATAGACCTATATCCCTCATGAACATAGATGTAAAAATCCTCAACAAAATTCCAGCCAATAGAATCCAACAACACATCAAAAAAAAATAATTCACCATGATCAAGTGGGATTTATACCAGGTATGCAAGGCTAGTTTAATATCAGAAAAACCATTAATGTAATCCATCACATAAATAAAACAAAAGACAAAAACCACATGATCTTATCAATTGATGCAGAAAAGGCATTTGACAAAGTCCAACACCCATTTATGATAAAAATTCTCACCAAAATAGGAATTGAAGGAAAATTCCTCAACATAATAAAGGGCATCTATGCAAAGCCAACAGCCAATATCACCCTAAATGGAGAGAACCTGAAAGCATTTCCCTTGAGAACGGGAACCAGACAAGGATGCCCTTTATCACCACTCTTATTCAACATCGTGCTGGAAGTCCTAGCCAGGGCAATTAGGCTACACAAAGAAATAAAAGGTATCCGGATTGGCAAGGAGGAAGTAAAGTTATCACTATTTGCAGATGACATGATTATATACACAGAAAACCCTAAGGAATCCTCCAGAAAACTACTGAAACTAATAGAAGAGTTTGGCAGAGTCTCAGGTTATAAAATAAACATACAAAAATCACTTGGATTCCTCTACATCAACAAAAAGAACACCGAAGAGGAAATCACCAAATCAATACCATTCACAGTAGCCCCCAAGAAGAAAGATACTTAGGAATAAATCTTACCAAGGATGTAAAAGACCTATACAAAGAAAACTACAAAGCTCTACTACAAGAAATTCAAAAGGACATACTTAAGTGGAAAAACATACCTTGCTCATGGATAGGAAGACTTAACATAGTAAAAATGTCTATTCTACCAAAAGCCATCTATACATTTAATGCACTTCCGATCCAAATACCAACGTCATATTTTAAGGGGATAGAGAAACAAATCACCAATTTCATATGGAACGGAAAGAAGCCCCGGATAAGCAAAGCACTACTGAAAAAGAAGAAGAAAGTGGGAGGCCTCACTTTACCTGACTTCAGAACCTATTATACAGCCACAGTAGTCAAAACAGCCTGGTACTGGTACAACAACAGGCACATAGACCAATGGAACAGAATTGAGAACCCAGACATAGATCCATCAACGTATGAGCAGCTGATATTTGACAAAGGACCAGTGTCAATTAACTGGGGAAAAGATAGCCTTTTTAACAAATGGTGCTGGCATAATTGGATATCCATTTGCAAAAAAATGAAACAGGACCCATACCTTACACCATGCACAAAAACTAACTCCAAGTGGATCAAAGACCTAAACATAAAGACTAAAAACGATAAAGATCATGGAAGAAAAAATTGGGACAACCCTAGGAGCCCTAATACAAGGCATAAACAGAATACAAAACATTACCAAAAATGATGAAGAGAAACCCGATAACTGGGAGCTCCTAAAAATCAAACACCTATGCTCATCTAAAGACTTCACCAAAAGAGTAAAAAGACCACCTACAGACTGGCAAAGAATTTTCAGCTATGACATCTCTAACCAGCGCCTGATCTCTAAAATCTACATGATTCTGTCAAAACTCAACCACAAAAAGACAAACAACCCAATCAAAAGGTGGGCAAAGGATTTGAACACACATTTCACTAAAGAAGATATTCAGGCAGCCAACAGATACATGAGAAAATGCTCTCGATCATTAGCCATTAGAGAAATGCAAATTAAAACTACGATGAGATTCCATCTCACACCAGCAAAAAAAAAAAAAAGCAAGGCTGGCATTAATCCAAAAAACACAAAATAATAAATGTTGGAGAGGCTGTGGAGAGATTGGAACTCTTATACACTGCTGGTGGGAATGTCAAATGGTACAACCACTTTGGAAATCTATCTGGCGTTTTCTTAAACAGTTAGAAATAGAACTACCATACAACCCAGAAATCCCACTCCTCGGAATATACCCTAGAGAAATAAGAGCCTTCACGCAAACAGGTATATGCACAGCCAAGTTTATTGCAGCTCTGTTTACAATAGCAAAAAGCTGGAAGCAACCAAGATGTCCATCAACGGATGAATGGTTAAATCAATTGTGCTATATTCACACAATGGAATACTACGCATCGATAAAGAACAGTGACGAATCTGTGAAACATTTCATAACATGGAGGAACCTGGAAGGCATTATGCTGAGTGAAATTAGCCAGAGGCAAAAGGACAAATATTGTATAAGACCACTATTATAAGATCTTGAGAAATAGTATAAACTGAGAAGAACACATACTTTTGTGGGAGAGGGTTATTTACTGATTAGTTAGTAGATAAGAACTACTGTAGGTGAAGGGAAGGACAATACTCAATACACGGAAGGTCAGCTCAACTGGACTGGACCAAAAGCAAAGAAGTTTCCGGGATAAACTGAATGCTTCAAAGGTCAGCGGAGCAAGGGCAGGGGTTTCGGGACTATGGCTTAAGGGGACTTCTAAGTCAATTGGCAAAATAATTCTATTATGAAAACATTCTGCATCCCACTTTGAAATGTGGCGTCTGGTGTCTTAAATGCTAACAAGCGGCCATCTAAGATGCATCAGTTGGTCTCAACCCACCTGGATCAAAGGAGAATGAAGAACACCAAGGTCACACGATAACTATGAGCCCAAGAGACAGAAAGGGCCACATGAACCAGAGACTTACATCATCCTGAGACCAGAAGAACTAGATGGTGCCTGGCCACAACCGATGACTGCCCTGACAGGGAGCACAACAGAGAAACCCTGAGCCAGCAGGAGATCAGTGGGATGCAGACCCCAAATTCTCATAAAAAGACCAGACTTAATGGTCTGACTGAGACTAGAGGAATCCCGGTGGTCATGGTCCCCAGACCTTCTGTTGGCCCAGGACAGGAACCATTCCCGAAGACAACTCATCAGACATGGAAGGGACTGGACAATGGGTAGGAGAGAGATGCTGATGAAGAGTGAGCTACTTGTATCAGGCGGACACTTGAGACTGTGTTGGCATCTCCTGTCTGGAGGGGAGATAGGAGGGTACAGACGGTTAGAAACTGGCAAAATTGTCACGAAAGGAGAGAGCAGGCTGACTCATTAGGGGGAGAGTAAGTGGGAGTAAGGAGTAAGGTGTATATAAGCTTATATGTGACAGACTGACTGATTTGTAAACATTCACTTAAAGCTCAAAAAAATTTATTAAACAAAAAACAACCAGATTTATTGGTCCAACAGACTGGAGAAACCCTGAGAGTATGGCCCCTGGACACCCTTTTAACGCAGTACTGAAGTCCCCCCCTTAAGCCAAAGATTAGAAAGGCCCATAAAACAAGGTTAAATGGGCACACCACCCCAGGGGCAAGGACAAGAAAGCAGGAGGGTACAGGAAAGCTGGGAATAGGGAACCCAAGGTTGAGAAGGGGAGAATGTTGACATGTCGTGGTGTTGGCAACGAATGTCACAGAATGATATGCATATTAATTGTTTAATTAGAAGCTAATTCTCGCTGTAAACCTTTGTCTAACCAAAAAAAATTGTCTAAACCACTATAAAAAAAAAGGAAAAAAAATAAGGACTGAATGATAAGATGAGTAACCCAATTAAAAACGGGCAAAATACTTGAACTACAATTTCTCCATAAAAAAGATACAAATGGCGAAAAGCACAGAAAAAGTTGTTCAACATCATTAGCCATCATTGTAGTGTGCCCAGTCAATTCTGACTCATGGCAACCGTACAGGACAGAGTAGAAATGCCCCATAGGATTTCCTAGGCTGTAATATTTACAGGAGCAGATCGTCAGGTCTTTTCTCCTGCGGAGCAGCTGGTGGATTCAAACACCCACCTTTCATTTAGCTCTTAATCACTGCGTCACCAGGGTTCCTTTTATTAACCATTAAAACCCAAACCCGTGCCATCGAGTTGATTTGGACTCATAGCGACCATATAACCATTAGACATTAAAAAACCCTGGGGCATTAAAAACCTGGCTCGATAGGGTTTCTAAGCCTGTCAATCTTTACTGCCTCTTCGTTCTCCAGTCTTGTTCAGCATGTGGAGAAATTGAAACCCTCATGCATTGCTGATGGGAATATAAATAATTCATTTGTTGTAAAAAATAATTTGGCATTTCCTCAAAAAGTTAAATGGAGAGTTACCAGATGATCCAGCATGCCACTCCTAGTTCTACACCCAAGAGAACTGAAAACATCTTCATATAAAAACCATTACACAAATGTTCACAGCAGTGTTATTTATTATCATCAAAAAGTAGAAACCACCCCAACGTCCATAAGCTGATAAATGGATAAACAAAATGTGGTACATCCATACAATGGAATATTATTCAGCCACAAACAGGAATGAAGCACTGACACATGATACAACTTCGATGAACCTTGAAAGCATTCTGCTAAGTGAAAGAAGCCAGACATAAAGGGGCAAATACTGAAGGATTCCTTTTATATAAAATGTCCAGAACAGGCAAATCCATACGCAGAAAGCAGATTAGTGGTACCAGGGCCTAGGGAAAAAGGGAATGGGGAGTGACTACTAATAGGTACCTGCTATCTTTTCGGGAAAATGTTCTGGAATTGGATAGTGGTGACAGTTGCACAGCTCTGTGAGTCCCAGAAACCACTGAATTGTACAGTGAAACCTATGAAAGCTGGAACTCCACAGGATTGCCTCTTTTTCTGGGTTTTGCAAGCTTTCCACCTTTGACAGGGTACATTCACCACTTTTCTATTGCTTCTATTTAGCAGAAAATACTTGTTTTCCTTCTCTGACAAGTTTCCACCTTACACGGGTTTTGGCTTTTGCAGATTTTACTGTATATTGTAAAAGCGATGAGTTTTATGGTCTGTGAATTATATCTCAGTTTAAAAAAATAAGGAAAAGCCATCAACTGAGGAGTCAGTACTGGAGGCTTCCTCTTTCTAACTTCCTATTTCTAATCTCCCGCTTGTATTAAAATGAGAATCTATTATTAGTCACTTCAGCTTCAACAGAATACAGCATTTTTGAATTTCTTAAACTTTCTGAATATTAATTAAGCCTTTTACTTCTAACTTGGGAATGAACATAAGAGATGTGGTTGAGATATTCTGAGACAAGCTGCCTTCTAGTTTTTTAAATCGTATTCACCTGGACCTGGGCCTGAAGCTTTTCCTTTGCCATTTTTCAGATGATAGGAGTTCAGAAGTGACAACTGTCATTCTGGCCCATAGCACATCACCCCGGCACCTGCATGCACCCTGGAGAAGATGAGCCCTGGTTATAGCTGCAGGGTTATTGGTCCCCCATCTGCAGCTGTTGGGTTAGAAGCACGTCCTGGCATGGTTAGCTTCTTTCAGACTCAGCCCTGAAAGCCTTCGGAGTTGAGGCAGCTGACAGCGAGTCCCTCACCATTTCTCTTTCCAGATTTGAGTTGCCAGAATTTTAAAACCCATTTTCTTCTCCTTACAGATGCCCTACTCCCGACACTACCAGGGAGGGTGATCTGGTGGTTTTCCCTGTTCAGGTAATCTACAGCTATAGGGCCCAGAGTTTTGCAGGCCTAATCTTCCCACATTCAGGCCCCCAGGAGCAGGGAGAAATGTGTCCTGGTAGAGTTGGGTTTTTTTTGTTTTGTTTTTAATGAGGTAGAGATCATAATGTATCTTGATTTTTTCCCCACTGAACATTTTATTATGAGAATTTTCCCATGTCACTATTTTTCAAAAATAAAGCACAATAAAAAAAAGATATTAAAATCAAGCAAAAAAAAATTGCTGCAAAGTTGAACTAAACACTCACGTTGAGCAAGGGACCATAACTTTTACACCATTCTCAAAGGAGTATGAACTATTCAAAGCTGGTGCAGTTAGTTATATTGCAAGTCCCTATAGCCAAGGTCCAAGGTTCACATGTTTGCTTCTCCCTCACTATCTGCCAGAGTAGACTAAAAATAGTTCCTGGGAAATTAAACCCCAGCTTCTTCAGTTTGATGTAGCTTCCTTTTCTCACAGATGTCAAAAGGTAAGCCAAGGAACTCTGTAGCCTAGGAGTTCGTTGGCATATTCCATGGGAATAATGTTTGATGTTCGATAACGTTCCTAAAAAATTAGGAAAGGTTTCATATTTGCAACTGATAACAACAAAAAAAAAATCTAGGAATATGAAAGTAAGAAGGAATGTTTGACCTTACATAGGTTGCTAACTTCTGCCCTATTGTACGTTAGCACTTAATTGTAAAAGCATGAATAATTGTGGGACTGGCAGCAGTAATTGCCCCCCTAAAAATGGTGCTACAGTCCCAGAAAACCTCTTAGAGCTTAGCAATTCCATTTTAAATGAACAGCTATCTTCTATGGAGTGATGAAATGTGTTCTGTATGCTAGTGCAATGTCTTGCATTCCCCCTTCCTTGAGTTCTGTGTTTATGACCTCAAAAGTAAGAAAGAATGAAATACCAGGGTCATGCTGAGAAGTTCAACTGCGAAAGGGGGCTTTTCTCATGCTAGCATTCACAGCATTGTTTCATCCTATTGTCACAGGGTAGTTCTGGCGTTCATTGGTCTAGGAGGCTTTGAAAAGTGGCTTTACAAAAATCTGCCACTTCTTTTTAAAAAAATAAGTGAGCTTTTGTAATCTTCAGAAAGAGGAACTATCCCCTGTGATGTGTCATTCCGACAGACTGAGGCATCTAGAGTTTCTAACAGCTGGAACCCAAAGACCCCTTTAAGCGAAAGCCCCAGTACTGCCACTGACATGTCATACTTCAAGCCAGAAGTTCCCTATGGTTGACAGAAAAGTAACTCAGCTGAAACCAACTATCATTGGAAACGATGTCCCACAAGTCAGTTATTGTCACAAACCAGCTACAGCTCTGTTGCCACTTTTTTCTGCATCCTCCTGGTATTTTCTATCCTGTTTTTAGCCTTTCCTATCTAAACACAATTTTTTTATAAACACTTAGATTTTGTAGAATAAATCTGTACTTTTTAACTCTGGGGCAATTATAATTGCTGCTTTAAAGACGCAGTGTTAGACTTTTTAAGAAAGACTGATGTAATGGTTTAATAAAATTTTTTCTGTATTTCAGTGTGCTTTCCCATAAATATTAATCATCAAAATTTGAAAATAGAAGAAAAAAATCTCTAGACCATTCTGTATCATTACTTCTTAAGTCTGACTTTGACTATTTTAAACTTTCAATAATGAGTGTTTGCAGAGGAAATTACATGTAATACGTTTATGAAGTGATGACAATGCATATGCACTTGGCACTCTGCTGCTTCACATGCTTTCTTGAATTTATCATTCACAACAATTTTATGAGTCAAGCACTATTATTATTTCAATTTTAAAGGATAAGAGTACTGAAGCTTGGAGAGATTAATTACCGTGGCCAACGTTACACTGCTAAAACAATGAAATGGAAATTTGAGCCCAGCTAGTTGAAGCCCTGATGGCCAAGTGGTTAAGAGCTATGGCTGCTAACCAAAAGGTCAGCAGTTTGAATCCACCAGCAACTCCTTGGAAACCCTATGGGGCAGTTCTATTTTGTCCTATAGGGTTGCTATGAGTCGGAATCGACTGGACAGCAATGGGTATGGTTTTTTGTTTTGTTTTGTTTTGTTTTCTACTGGTGCTCCTAGGAACCCTGGTGGCACAGTGGCTAAGCACTGAACTGCTAATGCAGTTCAAACCCACCAGCTGCTCCACTGTAGAAAAATGTGGCAGAAAGATTACAGCCTTGGAAACCCTATGGGGCAGTTCTACTCTGTCCTATAGGATTGCTATGAGTCAGAACCAACTTGGTGGCAAAGATTTTTTTTTTGTTTTAGTGGTACTCCGGAGTCCCTAACTACACCACTGCAATGAGTCACCACACAATATGCCTACACCAAACAAGGACACTGGTCCTCCTGTGCAATGATTAAAACAGTAAGCCTTGGTTCTGGACTCAGAAGCCCAAAACTGCTAATTAGGTAAGGGAATTTGTCTCTCTGATTAAGTTACATTATCGGAATTGAGGTCCCACTCCCATGAGTGTTCATTCCAAAGTTTCTAAATTCAAAAAAGAGATGGAACTGTGTGTAAGCCACTGTCCCTCTCAGTTACTTCCAAACATCTCGTTTACTCTTCAAAATGACATTACTGGTGAATTTTATCTACATTTTTATAAAAGATAAAAATGAGAAGTTAATGTAAGGTGATATATAACTCAAGAGAAATTGGCATAATTTACTCTAGGAAACAAAGATAATAGAGAATAAAGGTGAAATTTGAATCCCGATATCTCAAGCTTCTAGGACCATTATACTGGATGGATCCAGGTGGGGCTTGGGCCAACTATAGGCAGCAGAAGCCATGCTAACTAGACCAGTTCCTGTTCTAGGATTCACTACCAGCTCCCAGCTACAACAACCCAAAAGGCATAGAATGTGATGGATTTCAAGTTCTGATGATCAGCCAAGAACAGGTCATATTTAGTTATGGCTACTGAAAACAATTTGAGCCCAGCAACTGGAATAAGGCAAAAAACACCGATCACTTTTTGTATTCCTGCAAGAAACTGCACGTTTTAAGTAGATCTTGTCTGACTTTGACAAATGGACAGTAGCAGTGTCAATCTGAGACTATGACTATTATTGACTGAGATTTTTAAGCAAATGATGTGAAAGTTCTTTAACATTCCAAGTGTTAATGAAAAGCTTCAATAACCATCTTTGCCAATTTGCATGTTTCACCATTTTGCACTAGTAAAAAATCTAGTAGATATTCTTGGTATTTCCTTACCCTTTGTCCCCTATTTAAGTCCTAGCGCACATGAAACCCTGCATTCAGAAACTTCACACTGAAACTAGAGAAAAGTACTGCTTAAAAGGGATTATATAATAGTTCCAAAGACTGATTATATATCGGCACAAAAATCCCTCAGAAAACTCCAAAAATTATAACCAATAAAACCTCTATTCTTTGATCACAATGCAACTACTCCAGAAATTTAAAACAATAACAGGAAAAAAGAACTATCAGGAAAGGCTAAACATCTACCTTCATTACTCTTCAGTTTAAGAAAAAAAAATTACAACAAGAACTAGAAAATAGCAACGAAAATACTACATATTTGAGCCTATAAAGCTGATTTGCAATGGTCAGCATCAAATAAGAGTGAAAATAAATGAGTTAAGCATTTCCTCTCAAAAAGGTAGAAAAGAATAAGAAAATACCTTAAGGAAAGCAGAAGAAAGGTATTGATGAAGAAAGGCAGAAATGTATAAATTATAAATCAGAAAAAAAGTAGAACTAATAAATAAATCCAATAGTTGTTTCCTCAAAAATTAAAAAATAAACTAAATAAATTACTATCATAATTAAAGAGATAGAGGACACAGAAATCACAAACGAAAATAGAAAAGATACTGGAAAAGCATAGAGACAGAGGAAATGAAATATAAAAAAAAAAACTATAGCATAACATACACTGTTCTAGAACTTAGTAAAAAAAAAATAATACACTAATGTGTTCGCTATGAGTTGGAATCAACTCAACGGCACTGGGTTTGGTTTTTGGTTTAATGTGTTCTATTCATTCATGGATATATAATTATTACCATTAACAAACTCATTTTTCTTAGGTGCAATTCCTAATGAATCTAATAATTGAAATCATGAGAGATCGGCAGCTACTTATGAATAATTTCACATTTCAGAAAGACTAAACAGATTCTCTCAAAAATCTGTATCTGAGAAAAATTCAGAAGCTTGTACAATCATCATAAAGTATCTTACACACTGTATTAAGTTCAAAATAGATGACAAATATTGTAAAGGATCTCATATTTTCCCCATTTGTAAGCTAACAAGTTAGCCTGCCACAATTTTATGGATGGCGGCAGAAGACACGAGATACCTGGATCAAAGACAAAAGACCTTATTACTTCATAGCACATCATGTAGCATGAGCTTCATGTTTACAGTGCTTTCCTCAGCCTCCAAGCCCCAAGAGATTGATGTGGAGGGATCCAATTGTAAGCTCCTCACATAGTGGGTTTATGTCACAATTGAGGAACTCTGAGCTTAAAACCAATTGCTGTCTAGTCTGCTCTGATTCATGGCAACCCCATGCATGTCAGAGTAGAACTGTGCTCCACCGGGTTTTCAATGGCTGTTTTTTCAAGAGAAGATTATCAGGCATTTCTTGAAGGCACTTCTGGAAAACATTGTCTTTATTGTCACGGAAAACAAACCTTCCTTCTCCTTCACAGGGAAACCCTATCTGTATCTTCCAAGGCTATTCACGATACATTTTCAAAAAGAGAGTCCAAAACAAAAGCTGTTTCCGCTCACAAGTCATGTAGAAATTCAAGATACCCATGAGAACTGTCTCCCAACAGGCAGCACATAGAATATATATTAATTTCAACAAGGTTAATACCGATAACTGCATATAACCAGACACTATTCAACACCTAGAAATGTCAACATTCATAAATAATTAGGCATGGTCTTCATGTGTGTTTCAGTTAACTTTTTCTGAGTAATAAACAACCTCAAAACTTAATGGAGAAAAACAGTGGTTTATCATTTCTCATAAATCTATGGGCCAGCTGAGTAGTGCTTCTGCAGGTTTCACATGGGTTCTCTCACACAGCTGCATTCAGCTATAGGCCTGACTCTGCTGGAAGGTCCAAGATGGCCTCACACATATGTCTAGCGTTGGTGCTGGCTGTCTAGTAGGGCACCTCAGTTCTGCTCCCCATGATCACTCATCCTCCAAGAGGCAAGGTGAGCTTTCTTCCTCAACGGACTCACGGAAGTGTTTGCAGAGGGAGTAGGGCCTCTTGAGGCCTAAGCTCCAGAACTTGCCCAATGTTACTTTCACCGCATTTCATTAGTGAAAACAAGTCACAAAGTCAGCCCAGATCCAAATGATGGGAAAATAGATTTGACCTCCTGATGGAGGAACTGCAAGGGATTTGTGGTCCTATTTAATCTACCACAAAATGATTTCTAGATGCTTGGGGTTCACTGACTGAAGGAATCATGTGAAAACAATGTCCAGCTGAACACTGAGGGAATGCAATTAAAACCAGGCTCTGATAAATTAGGGGAGTTCAAAGAAAAACCGTAGCAAAAACAAAACATAAAAAAATTAAAAAGTGCTACAGAATATTAATCATGAAGAAATGTTTCCATAGTAATAAGTTTGGGTCATTCTGGTTAAACAAAATTAAACCATTTCCTCTACTATAGGAGTTCTAGACCTTAATTGAATGGAGAGCCCTTATTTTTGGTGAAATGCCTCACAGCCTAGTGTTACATATAACATATCTTGGAAAAAAAATGGGTATAATAAAAATGTAGGCTGTAGAGACCAACAGACCTGGTTCTGAGTCCAAGAATCTCCACCTACAAGCTTTTGACTTGGAACAAGTTGCTTAACATCTCTGAACTTTAGGTTTCTGATCCAAAATTTCAAAGTTGTTCAGAGGACTGAACATGACAATGTATGTAAAATAATTTGTACAACCTTCAACAGATAGTCAATAATCAAAAAATACTATTTCCTTGGGAAGAACTTGGTGCTAGATGACCCTGTCATTCCAATTAATCAAGCATGTCTGGATTTTAGATTTTACCTTGAGATTTCTTGTCATGTAAGAAAATAAATCCCCTATTGTTTAATCCCCTTTAAAAAAAGAGAAAAAAATACTACATCTTTTTTTTAACTTAAAATTGGCTTGTTTATTCATTTGTGTCCCTGTCTCTATCAACTCTAGAGACAGAGAAATTTACCACTTAGTGGTCAAAACCAAACTTGTTGCGGTCGGGTGGATTCTGACTTATAGCAACCCTACAGGACAGGGCAGAACTGCCCCATAGGGTTTCTAAGGAGCAGCTGGTGGATTCGAACTGCTGAGCTTTTGGTTAGCAGCTGGGCTCTTAACCACTGTGCCTCCAGGGCTCCACTACTTAGTGGTAAGAGATATATATTTGGTTACCCAATCTAAGGTCAGTAATTTATTATTTGCTTCTGTGTATTTCATAGATAGATGAGAAATTGATAGGTGATAGATGATAGAGACAGATGATAGGTAGACAGATGATTGATAGAGAGATGATAGAGAGATAGATAAATTCCAATCTCTTCTAAACAACGGGTCTGTCATTCTCCTTCAGTCATGTATGGAATATATGATAGAGAAAAAGATAAAACTATTTTTAAAAGGAGAGTCAGAGCTCATGATGCAAGCTATAATCTTTTTTTAACTTATTATTATTTAATGGAGTCCAGTATTTGGGTTCAAAGAATTTGGAGAGCTTTGGGGAAGAGAAAGACTTCAGGAGACTGAGGGTAACTTTCTGAGGATAAAAGAAAGGTGGAGATACCTGGGAAGGAACAGAAAATAAGAAAAATAGAGTAATTATAGAGAAAGCAATTCTTTTACCCAGCATTGGGGTTCTTGACAGGTAGTCCTGAGTTGAGAAAGCCAGGAAGCAGCCAGGAAGGACCCTTGAGGAGCCCTGTAAGTGGTGATTACAGTGGATCACAGTGAAAGCTCACAAAAGGCTGGTGAAAAGAGCGGCAAGAAATGGTAGCTCCCTCTGGACAGGTGAAAGGGGTTTTCTGTCAGGCATCAGGACTGAAGGACTGCTGTTGAAAAGACTAGCCCCCCCTGCATGATAAAGCTGTCTCCAGCATGCCCCCTGGAGAAACCTGAAGTCAGCACATTGGTGAATTTCACACAGCTGGAAAACACCAAAGCTTGAAACCAAGGTAGCATACCAAAATCCCCTGTGGGTGAGAAGAACGGGCTTTCAAAAGTCAAAGTTACCCAAGCATTCTCAATGCCTATTTCTTTTTATTGGAAGTTTGATACGTAGATTATGTAATATTTTTAATTAAATCTCTCAAAATATGCCCATGGTAAGAATTCCTATCTATTCCATGTTTTAAATATTCCCATGTGTTCTAGAAAATGCTGTATTTGAAATAACACACACACACACAAAAAAAATTACCTGAGAAAATTCACTTTTTAAAATGCACTGATTTAGGAGGTAAGTGAAATATTTAGATATAAAATAAGAACAGCTCAGAGAATGTTACAGTTGAACTTAGGTGAATTTTTACTCTTTGAATCTTTTCTTCAATTCCTTTATATCCACTGAATAAATAGTTATATCACTCTTGCTCAGACATATTCTGGAAATAAGCATAAGTGTTTCTCCATTCTTCATGGTCTTCACTTCAGGAATCTTTCCAGTAATTCATTAGAGAGCAAATAAAATGAGAAAGTTAATTGAGCAGCAGGTTGTGTATTTGTAAGAACACAGCACATAATTTTCACTAAGTACCTAAAATGGTGAGTGTTCACTTTTGTTAGCACAACAATATGAGAATGTAATTTGAGAGTGGAATGGAGGTATTTTTGTTATAATTTGTAGTTTAAATGTATATCTGTGATTATCCTCAAGTAGTGATCAGATAATTCAAAATAACTAATGCAGAAATGAAAAAATCTCAGGAAGAATGATTGAAAGGTTGATCAAGTCAGTATTTTAAAGATTAAACCAATTGAAGGGACAATTCATCATGAAAGAGGATGTTTTTGAGACATAACCACCAGTAGAATCTGAACATTGGACTTGCTTATAGCCAAAGAGAGGTAAGAAGGTGCTAAGTGTACGGATGCAGCCTATGGAAACATTCACCACCCCACATGATGACGAAATCTCAGACTTCATTAGCACAGGAGTGTAACCACCTGATGTACCAGGAAGAGCTCAGAGCTAAGATTCAAGCTACTTATTATTTGAGATAATTATATAATGTTATGTTGGAACTAAACAAGATGATGACATAGCCTATGGTTTTGATTACCAGCATTAGGAATACAGAAAATAAAGCAATTATTGACACAATAAGCCAAGTAGTATGAAATAAATATGTTAAAATTTATACCATATATTTATGGCTCATCCAGAGAGGGAGAAAATAGAAATATTCTAAATATTTGTTAACTGATCAACCTGAGGAGAAATAGATTCTTCATCCTGAAGAGAAATGTTTAGTACCATTTTGAGGTGGTCATGAAGCTTTGCCCTGAAACTATCAAGAGTTAACACTACTAGAGATTTTCAAGGTCCGTTTAGTTGTTTGTTACTCAATACCACATAATTGGCATTTAGGAAAAGCCCCCTCTCATTCTTAGTTTGGAGCCCTAGTGGCACAGCGGTTAAGAGCTATGGCTGCTAACCAAAAGGTCAGCAGTTCGAATCCACCAACGGCTCCTTGGAAGCCCTATGGAGCAGTTCTACTCTGTCCTATAGGGCCGCTGGAAGTCAGAATTGACTCAATAGCAACAAGTTTGGTTTTTTTTTTATTCTTAGTTTGGAAGTTATCTCTAGTTATACCATCCCTTCTCCTATCTTTACATTTCCAGACAATGTAACTTTAGAACTTTTTCTAACCATTTCTACCCTCATTTCTGTCTGGCAGGCTTTTTATCTATTAAAATAAAATAAAAATTAGTCTGTAAAAAATAAATCAAAGAATGTGGATAAAAAAGAACACTATATATCATAAATGGAAAAAAAAGAAAGGAGTCCTTAAATATCACATGAAACTGTGTGACAGATTTCAAAGTGTTAAAAAAAAAAAAAGTTTTCAGACCCCCAAACACTTGCAACAATGCTTTCTCTAATTTTGTTCTATCATGTTTACTGTATACTGGCCAGGTGCAAGCCTGAGAGGTGCAAGGTGTGGCAGATATAAAGATGAAGTCCCTATGAAACTTATTGTGTAGTTGATAGGACACATACATTATTAACTATAATTCAAAAAAGGAAGTAAGTGCCAAAATCCTTTACATACACAGGACACTTTGCTAAGCACTTGGGAGAGGGATGTGCAGGGGTGCAAAAGAAGCACTGATACAGTCCCAAGCCCTCCAAAACCTAATAAATTAAAAAATGTGAAATGTTTTAAATAATTAAAAATGGTGAAATAACAAAAGCTATACAGTTCTGCAATTCCCTCTCCCCAATACATCTTGAGCCACTCCTCAGCCTCCAAATCCCTTCTGAACCTCCTTTTCATGGTTTAACAACCTTACCTTTCTCCTTACATTCAGCATTCTCTGCTTCAGACTTTCCCTAAACCTGAGAAGGCTTATTATTTTCCGAGGCCTTTCAAGGTCCAGAGTGAGGTAGGCATTGTCCTTGATTTGAATGCCATTTACAAACTATACAACACAGAGTTCTTTGTCTTCCCCACTCAACATTCATTTGAACTAAAACATACAAAGACTCTCCAGAATTAGGAAAGTAACTTGAGCTTAGAAGTTCTAACTCAAACATAGGCGTGGCACTGGAGCCTCTATGCAGGCCAATGATGAGATGAGAAAAACTGGAGAGAAAGGAGAGACAGAACAAAGAAGAAATAATAGGGATCTTCAATGTGATCTTTGAGAAAGAGACACAAAGAAGCTCAACTATTGAGAACCCTTTTATATCCCCAAATGATTCTACTTTGTTTCTAGTATCTTGATATTAAATATTCTTATATTAAGCTGGGGGGTCCCTGGGTGGTGCAAATGGTTAAGTACTTGACTACTAGCTGAAAATTTGGCAGTTCAAACCCAACAGGAGGCGCCTCAAAAGACAGCCTTGACGATCTGCTTCCAGAAGGTCACAGCCTGGAAAACCCTATGGACCTGTTCTACTCTGCACAGGTGGAGTCCCCATGAGTCAGAATCGACTCCATGGCAACTAACAACAGCTACATATAAAGTTAATTGACACTGTTGTTTTATTTATTTGTTTTGGTTTTTGAGAAGAAATATATATAGAACGTTATGTCATTACTCAGCCACATTCCTAAAATTCCTGGCTACTTTGAATTTAACTAATCCTATACAACCAGTCGGAACCCTGGTGGCATAGTGGTTAAGCGCTATGGCTGCTAACCAAAGGGTCGGCAGTTTGAATCCACCAGGTGCTCCTTGGAAACTCTATGGGGCAGTTCTACTCTGTCCTATAGGGCGCTATGAGTTGGAATCGACTCGATGGCACTGGGTTTGGTTTTTTTGGTTTGGTATACAATAGTCAGAAACTCTGGTGGCACTGTGGTTAAGAGCTTGGCTGCTAACCAAAAGGTTGGCTGTTTGAATCCACCAACCACTCCTTGAAAACCCTATGGGGTAGTTCTACTCTGTCCTGTAGGGTCACTATGAGTCAGAATCCACTTGAGGACAACCAGTTTTTTGTTTTTTTTTTTGGTTTATACAACAATATAATTGCTTAATTATTTGCTGTCTTCATCTACATGACCATCCTCATACCTCAGCCACACACCTCATGGCCACACCCTATGCTTGTCACCACTGGAAATTCATTCAATTCCATGCTCACACCTCTGAGCTGTCTTTACCAGTTACTTAATGATAAATTCAGTAGGTACCATGAACTTGTAGCAAGTACTTGAACTTGCTACATCATTGGCCACCTCTGCTTCCTTCAAACGTTCTTGTCCCCAGACTTTTCTGACACTGTGACCTCTTGGACTTCCTCCTCCTTTTCTAGCTTTTTTTCTCAATCACCTTTACGATTTCCTCTTCTTGTTCACCCTATATTTTCATGTTTCTCAGGATTCTGTAGAGAAAAGAGGAAGCAGGCTATCTCATCTAACTCAATTATTATTTTTATAAGTCCCAAATGTGTAGCCCAAAGCCATATGTTTACTAGATATTTCTGCTCTATGTCCTCAGATAGCTCAAAACTGAACTTATCTTACCCTGAAATCTACATTTTCTCCTTGTCCCCCCAGAGATACCTCAGAAAAAAGGCCTGGCAATCTACTTCCAAAAAGTCAGCTATTGAAAACTACAGAGCACAGTTCTACTTTGACATACATGGGGCTGTCATGAGTCAAAATCAACTCAACAGCTACTGCTTTGGGTTTTTTTCAGTTTTTTCAATCATTCAAGTAAAAAAAAACATAGTATCCTTCTTAAACCTATTCTCTTACTTCCAATCCATCACTAACTCCTAGTCTTTCTATCTCCTAAAGATCTCCAAACTTAAACTATTCATGCTTCCTATTCTCTCTACCAACACCACAGTTCAGATGAAGCCAAACATTATACTGAGTAAAAGGAAGTAAACAACAAGGAAGTAAACAAACCCTTGAAGCCAATCTAATGTTCTTTATTTTTCTTTAACCTAATATATACAGTGATATAAAAAATAGTAAAATTATACATTTATATTTGAAACATTTGCTTCCAAGGATCTTTAAAACACAACTCATAATCTGGATTTAAAGTTAATTGCATTCTCTGAAGAAACACCAAGAGTGTGGCCATAGACACCCTTTTAGCTCAGTAACGAAGTCACTCCTAAGGTTTACCTTTCAGCCAAAGATTAGGCAGGCCCATAAAACAAAAAGAAACTAAAGGGACACACCAGCCCAGGGGCAAAGACTAGAGGGCAGGAGGGAACAGGAAAGGTGGTAATAGAGAACCCAAGGTGGAGAAGGGAGAGTGTTGACATGTCATAAGGTTGTTAACCAATGCCATAAAGCAACATGTGTACTGTTTAACGAGAACCCAGTTTGCTCTGTAAACCTTCATCTAAAGATCAATAATTTAAAAACAATCAAAAACAAATAAATAAATAAAGTTAATTGCATTCTATTTGTGTAAACCCCCTTCTGATACAAGATAGTCAAGGTCATTCTTAAATAGAGGCATAAGCTGTACTTCACCATCACACATGTGCTGTAGAATGCAAAACTTATATATCTCTCTCAGATGACAGGCTGTTCCTGAAAAAAGGTATATTAAAAAAAAAAACAAAAACCTAAGTTTTCTAGGACAACGCACTGTCACTATTCTTAAAGTAATAATGCCAGAGGGACAGGAGCCCCGAGCCCCTCAGACTGCACAGCCCCGAAATGAAGAGTTTACCGTGAAAATATATGAATACAAAAAAGCTCACATGGTCAGGATCAGCAGGAAATTACTTCTGTAGTTACTATTTTAATTTCTAGGCATGCTATAAAGGGTTCTAAGTAATTCTAAAATATCAGTCACATTAAAAACCTGAAAGAATGGGGACAGGAAAGAATACATGATTTTTTTAAAAAAACCTTTCAATGTCGGAATTATTTTTTAGAACAATTGGGATAACAAGATTTTTTCTTCATGGACTAGCCATGTCACTGAAGATTCAGTGTTGAATGTACAACACCACTATTACATTTGATTCTTATCACTCTAAGAAGGAAGCTGGTTTGCTGTAACTATTCCTCCGCTATGAGTCGGAATCGACTCACAGCACTCAGTTACTGGGTATTCCTCCGCTAAATGCAAAAGCTGAGTCCCATCGAGCATTCTGCCTTTAGGATTACTGGGTAGGTTGATATGCCTGTGTCCCCATAGCTGCATAACTACTGAGCATATCCTCCAACATCAATTTTGTCCAATGTGCTCTGCACTGGGTCACCTGCTGTGGTTTTATGCATTATAACTAATTATACCTGTATACAACCCCAAACTTTCACTTGTTCTGTAAAGCCCTGTTTTCTCCTGGAAAGCTTTGGAGAAGTACATATACCACAGCTACAAAGCATTTCTGCAAACTGCTTAACTATTGATCAGTCGCTGCAAAGCGCACAGTTGCAGAGAACATATTGGTTTTACACGAAGGCACCTGGGATTTAACAATAACTGCCAGGTATAATTTGGTACTAGAAAAGATGAATTGTGTGGCTGCCCCACGATAGGATCTGACACCTTAGCTCTGTCTGTCAACGTGTAGGATGCCTCCTAATGACCCCCAAGTGCGAGCTTACATTACCTGGCAGAAAGCCAAGTAATAAACCTTTGAAAAACTTCCTAAATGAAAAGCAATAGCTTTAGCAATAAATTCAAGGCATTGCTTCTTTTCTTATACATAGTGCTTTTCCCCTGTGTATGACTAAATAGTTGCCTTGCCTAGACTTCCAGCATCTTAACATGATTAACACATATATAAACACACTGAGTCTGGCTCAGTCAAATTAATCACTAGTACTATAAGGACACTCACTGCAAAGTCTGGTATTTGTGTCTAGATGCCTGAAACTCTCACTTTTCCTCTGAAATAGATATTTTTGGATACGAATATTGATCCAAACCAATATCGAGTTGATTGCAGCATGCCCGTGGCTTACCTGCCATCATGTTGCTTTATGTTCTGTGCCTTCCTTGAGGTACCATTTTGTCAAATGTAATTCACAAATGCCTGACATATGACACTACCAAATTCTAGGTGTTATGTGACATTCTATGTCTGAGCAATACAGCATAATTCACAATATGTTTCTTGCTCATTTTTCAGTCATGTTCTGTTGAATGAAGAGGCAAGGGGTGTTATATGTTTAAGATAATTTTTTTCCTTTAAAACTATCATGGAAGCTTCTTTCAAAGCAAACAAGGGCAAGTGTTACTGGGCACCAGTGTCTAGCACATATGCACATAAGAGCTGATAGGCCTCGATGGTCTGGTCAGTAATAGGTAACCAGTCACAAAAATGTTCATTTCACATATGTCCACTTCCAAAGCCACTGAGTTTGCTTTAAACGTCTTGCTTCTCCCCTTTATTTCATTTGGCTCAAAAACACAATTGGCACAGTCACATTCACCACTGGAGATTAACATCTAATAGACTCTGCAGAGTTCATATACGCATATGAATCATTTGCCATTGTTTTTAAAAACAGAGAAGTGAAGATTAAAACAGAAATTGGTACACATCTTCCAAATACTTAGAAGGAGCCTGAAAATTATATTCTTGAAAGCCTTTTTCAATTTAAGTAAAAATAATGAAACAAGCATTTACAAAGAAAATAGAGAGCACAAAGAACCATTACCAAAAGCAGCAAGAGCTTTGAGGGAATAAAGTAGACCAAGCTGATAGCTTTTCCGTGATGTCATAACACTGATGAATAAAGAGACAAAGAATGTATCTTATATGTTGTGGATATCTGCAAGAAAATGATGATTCTCTATTATTGAGTGTCCTAACCACATAAACAGGGCCCTGGTGGTGCAGTGGTTAAGAGCTCAGGCTGTTAATCAAAAGATCAGCAGTTGGAATCCATCAGCTGCTCCTTGGAAGCCATAAAGGGCAGTTCTAGTTTGTCCTATAGGGTTGCTAGGAATCGACTGAAAGGCAACATTTTTTTTTTTTTTTAACCACACAAAGAATGGTAAAATAATAAGCAATTCAGTCTTTTGGTTGAGAAGGTTGCTACAGGGGTCAGTATGACCCTCCTGAGAGTTTAACAAGAAAGCAGTGGTGAGAGAAAGATCCTAATTTGGTTAAACATTTTTGTCTCTAGTCTAGAAATGACATAATGCCACATACTGAGATTTTCCTCAGTCCCTAATTTAGAAAACCTATGAGCTGAAATCTTCTCAACGGCAACGAGATTTACCTAATAGTCAGAGCCCTGGTGGCCCAGTGTCTAACTGCTTGGCTGCTAACCAAGAGGTCGGTGGTTCAAACCCACCAGTTGCTCTGTGTGAAAAAGATGTGACAGTCTGCTTCCATAAAGATTACAGCCTTGGAAACCCTATGGGGCAGCTCTACTCTGCCCTATAGGGTCATTATACGGTCACTATGAGTTGGGATCAACTCCATGGCAACAGGTTTGGTTTTTGGTTGCCTGATAGTCTTAACCCCCACGAGTGTGTCAGTTTGGTGTTCTGTGGGGGCTCGTGTGTTGCTGTGATGCTAAAAGCTATGCCACCACTATTCAGATACCAACAGGGTCAGCCATGGCAGACAGGTTTCAGCTGAGCTTCCAGACTAAGACAGACTAGGAAGAAGGACCCCGCAGTCTGCTTCTGAAAAGAATTAGCCAGTGAAAACCTTATGAGTAGCAGCAGAACGCTGTCTGCTATAGTGCTGGAAGATGAGCCCCCCCAGGTTGGAAGGCACTCAAAAGACGACTGGAGAAGAGCTGCCTTCTCAAAGGAGAGTTGACCTAATGATGTGGATGGAGTCAAGCTTTTAGGACCTTGATTTGCTGATGTGGCATGACTCAAAATGAGAAGAAATAGCTGCAAACATCCATTAATAATTGGATCACAGAATGTATGAAGTATGAATCTAGGAAAATTGGAAATTGTGAAAAATGAAATGGAGTGCATAAATATCGATATCGTAGGCATTAGTGAGTTGAAATGGACTGGTAGTGGCCATTTTGAATCAGACAATCATATGGTCTACTATTCTGGGAATGACAGCTTGAAGAGGGGTGGTATTGCACCCATCCTCAAAAAGAACATTTCAAGATCTATCCTGGGACTTCCGGCCAACATGGCGCATAGACAGAAGCACCACCCATCCCTCCACAGCAAAGACCCAAAAAACTCAGTAAAACAGAGTCAAATGTCATTCCTGGAAACTGAAGTATCAAATGAAGAGATACAGAACTCAGCCAAGCACCAAATGGAATAAGAAACTGACAGAGAATGGAGAGCGAGGAAAGATATGTGCAGAGGACCCCACTGTTAACGCAGCACAGATCTTCCATCTTGGACTCCTGTCAGGGATCTGCGCACAGGGAGCACGGGAAAGCAGCTTCATGGAACTCCCAGCAGGAGACAGAGCACCCGGTAACCAGCGATACATGCTTTCCTAGCCCCCATTCTCTTCCCGTTGCTCTACATCCAAGCTTCCTGATTGGCTGTGGTGGCTCAGCCAGCCAGAAAGAGCAGCATCCATGCCACTTGGGTTCACCCCACCCATGTCGGAAATCGGCGGACAGGGGGTACGGGAAAGCAGCTTCACGAAGTTTCCAGCAGGAGACAGAGCACCCAGTGATAAGCAATATACACTTTCCTAACCCCCCTCCTTCTTCCCACCCCTTTGGCCTCCTCTGCTTCTCACCAGCCACAGTCCCTTGGCCAGGAGGCAACTGCTTTGGCCTTAGGCTGCTTGGATTCATCCTTCCAACACTGGCCAGGCCCCTGAGCTGGTGTTGGTTCTTTGTGTCTCCTTTGGTTCCTTCTGTGCCTCCTACCACCACCCCCTCCTTTCTCTGGAATACCTGGCTCCATGTGCCATCTTTGCTGCTTCTTGAAAGGCTGCGAAGCCATGCTTAACTGGGGAACCACTAGCCCGGCCTGCAACACCATGCTGGTGGGATCCCTGGGGCTTTTTTTCCCCTTGTTTTCCATTGCTCCCTTTTGGTTTTGTTTGTTTGTTTGTTTCCTTTTTCTTTTTGCAGCTTGGGAATCCCTTCCAGCCAGGCTGCACTGCACAGTTTAGGAGCCACTCCCCCAAACTCCACAGCCACATAGGTGGGATTCCTGGGGGCATTTTTTTTTCTTTTCTTCTGTCTTCCTTTTTTTCTCTCTCTCTCTTTTCTCTCCCTTTTTCCCTTTCTGTCTTTCTTCATTTCTCAGTTCTCATCTCTCTACATTTATTTTCCTTTCCTGTTTCCTGAATACCTGGTACTATGTGACATCTATACCCCCTGTAGCTAGGCTATACAGCACAGCCTGGGAGTCACTTCCCCAGTCTCAGCAGCCCCACCAGCAGGATTCTGGGACTCCTGGAAGCTTTTTTTTTTTTTTTCTTTTCTTCTCCAAATTTTTATCTAGTTATTTTTTTCTTTCTTTTTCTCTTTTTTGTTTTTCTCTATTTCTCGGTTTCTACTCTCTCCATTCCAGTGGAAAGCTCCCTTAGCACTCTTTTTTTTTTTTCTTTCTTTCTTTCTTTCATTGGTTGTTTATTTTTGGCTCCTGTTTCTCTCTCCTCTCTCTCCTCTTTCCTATAACCCTATTAACTCCACACATCAAAACCTCCCCCCTCTTTCCTGCCTATCTGCACCATGCACTGAACATCACGCCCCAGAGCAACACAGCCACAGCCTACTGGAACCTGCAGAGCACTGATTCCTGGTCTGCCCTGTAGGCCTTAGTACATTCCTCAAACAACCCATCCCAGCCCCTGCCCTTCAGCTGGACCTGCCCTGCTACACCATAGCTGAATGACTGGCCCTGCCATTGGACAAGGAGATGAAAAGTATCGTGACTATAGACAAGCAAACAACAAATAATGCACAGCCTGCCTGCTCAGACATAACCAAATAAACAAAAAATCAGGATAAAACAAATAAATCTACAATCAAGGAATGAAGAAAATAACTACTGAATGTCCGAAGACAGCAGACAATATCAAAATATATTTAAAAAAAAAAGGACAGGATGGTTCCAATAGGCATCAAAAATAAAACAACAGATGACTTTCCAGTAGAAGAAAAAGCACTAGAACTATGTTACAGAGAATTCAAATCTCTAATATTCAGAGCTACACAAGAGTTGAAGCAAAAAGCAGACAAAAATGAGGAAAAAATAGACAAATTTATGGAAAAGGCAGACAACTTCAAGGAAAAAAAATGGAGGAATTCAGGAAAGTAATACAGGAACCAAATGCCAAAATAAATTCACAACTAGAAACCATACAAAAACTACAGTTAGAAATCCAAAAGATAGACAACAAGATTTCAGAAGTGGACAGTGTCATAGAAGGGCTGAGGAGCAGGTTTGAAATGATGGAAGACAGAATCAGTGAAATTGAAGACAAACACTTTGCTACAACTCTGTTTGAGGGAAAATCAGAAAAAAGAACATAGCAAAATGAAGAAACCCTAAGAATTACGTGGGATACAGTCAAAAGCAAAAATTTGTGAGCCATCGGAGTTCCAGAACAGGGAAAGAAAACAGAAAACACAGAGAGGATCATTGAAGAATTGCTGAGAAAACTTCCCTAATATCATGAATGATGAAGAGCTGACCATCCAAGTAGCTCAATGAACCACATATAGGATAGACCCAAAAAAGAAAAACACCAAGGCATATCATAATATGATGGTGAAATTAGGACATTTCCAGATAAACAGAAATTAAGGGAATATGTAAAATTCAAACAAAACTTACACAAATTATTAAAGGGAGTTCCTCGGTCTAAGAACAAACAACATCAGACCACAGCCTGAATCTAGGAGGCAAGATTGTATCAGCCAGATACTAACCTAGGAAATGAACTCTCAAGGACTATCCAAAACCAAAAGAACTGCAACAGGGAACCAGGGAGGTTAATCTGTAAATGACAACAACGTCAGAACAATACAAGAGGGAATAAACAGTATAGGTATACAACTTTCTAATGGAGTGGAAGGCAAGGAGGTACCAAGAAATAAAAGACTGGTTCAAACCTAGGAAGATAAGGGTAAATTTCAAGGTAACCACAAAGAAAGTTAACAAACCTACTCATCAAAATAAAGAAGAAAAACATAAAGTCTCAATTAAAAACAAAATCTACAAAAACGAAAGGAATGAAAAATCCACAAAAAAAAGGAATTCAGCACAGGAGAGTAAGACAAACAAAGAAAAGGTTAGCACCACAAAAAAAAAGCACTACAAAATGACAGCAATAAACTCACACCTATCAATAATTACACTGAATATAAATGGCCTAAAAACACTCATAAAGAGACACAGAGTGACAGGATAGATTAAAAAACAGGATCCACGAATATGCTGTCTACAAGAGACACACCTTAGAAACAAAGATATAAATTTCTTAAAAATCAAAGGATGGAAAAAATACATCAAGCAAATAACCACCAAAAAAGAACAGGAGTGGCAATACTAATCTCAGATAAGATAGACTTTAAAACAAAATCCACCGTAAAAGATAAAGAAGGGCACTATATAATGATTAAAGGGACAGTCCATCATGAAGACTTAACCATAATAAACACCTATGCACCCAATGACAGGGCTACAAAATACATAAAACAAATGCTAACAGCACTGAGAACAGAAATTGACAGTTCCACAATAATAGTAGGAGGCTTCAACACACCACTCTCAGTAAAGGACAGAACATCTAGAAAGAAACTCAACAAAGATACAGAAGAGCTAAAGAGTGCAATCAGACAAATTGATCTCATAGACATATACACAACACTACCCAACAGCTTCAAAGTACACATTCTTTTCTAAAGTACATGGAATGCTCTCTAGAACAGACCACATCTTAGGCCACAAAGCAACCCTCAACAAATCCAAAACATTGAGATAATACAAAGTATCTTCTCTGCCCACAATGCCATCAAAGTAGAAATTAACAACAGGAAGAGCAAGGAAAAAAAAAATCAATTACATGGAAACTGAATAACACCCTCCTTAAAAACCACTTGGGTAATAGAAGAAACCAAAGATGGAATCAAAAAGTTCCTAGAATCAAACAAGAATGAAAACACATCATACCAAAACCTCTGGGACACAGCAAAGGCAGTCCTCAGAGGTCAATTATAGCACAAGATAGACACATCAAAAAAAGAAGAAAGGGACAAAAAAATCAAAAGATTAGTTACACAAATAGAAAGAGAACAGCACAAGAAGCCCAGAGCCACCAGAAGAAAGGAAATAATAAAGATCAGAGCAGAAATAAGTGAAACAGAGATTAGAAAAACAGAAAGAATCAACAAAACCAAAAGTTGGTTCTTTGAAAGGATCAACAAAATAGACAAACCATTGACCAAATTGGCAAAAGAAAAACAAGAGACAACACAAATAACCCAAATAAGAAATGAAATGGGGTACAACAGACCCAACTGAAATAAAAAGGATCATAACAGAGTATTATTAAAACTAAAAACTATACCCCAACAAATTTAAAAACCTAGAGGCAATGGACAATTTTCTAGAGACACACTACCTACCCAAACTAACACAAAATGATGTTGAAAATCTGAACAGACCCATAACAAGAGAAGAGATTGAAAAGATAATTAAAAAAAAAAAAAAAAACTCCCAACCAACAAAAGCCCTGGCCCAGATTGCTTCACTGGAGAATTCTACCAAACATTCAAAGAGCTTACACCAGTACTATTCAAAATATTTCAGAACATAGAAAAGGAAGCAATACTTCCAAATTCATTCTGTGAAGCCAGCATAGCCCTGATACCAAAACCAGGCAAAGACACCACAAAAAAGAAAATTACAGACCAATACCTCTTATGAATAAACAAATAAATAAAAAAATTTTTTAAGAAGATCTATCCTGAAGTACAACACTGTCAGTGATAGGATAATACTCATACTCTTACAAGAAAGACCAGTTAATACAACTATTATTCAAATTTGCACACCAACCACTAAGTCCACAAAGGAAGAAATTGAAGATTTTTACTAGCTTCTGCTGTCTGAACTTGATCGAATATCCAATCAGTATGCATTGATAATTACTGGTGATTGGACTGCAATATTTGGAAACAAAGAAGAAGGATCAATAGGTAAAATATGGCCTTGGTGATAGAAATGATGCTGGAGGTCGCATGGTAGAATTTTGCAGAACCAATGACCTCTTCATCGAAAATACCTTTTGTCACCAACATGAACGGCGACTACACACATGAACGTTACTAGATAGAATACACAGGAATCAAATCCACTACACTTGTGGAAAGAGACAATGGAAAAACTCAATGTCATCAGTCAGAACAAGGCAAGGGGCCAACTGCAGAACAGGCCATCAATTGCTCATATGTAAGTTCAAGTTGAAACTGAAGAAAATTAGAACAAGTTGACAAGAGCCAAAGTACAACCTTGAGTATATCCCACCTGAATTTAGAAACCATCTCAAGAATAGATTTGACATGTTGAACACTAATGACCGAAGACCAGACAAGTTGTGGAATGACATCAAAGACACCATATGTGAAGAAAGCAACAGGTCATTAAAAAGATAAGAAAGAAAGACCAAAACGGATGTCAGAAGAGACTCTGAAACTTGCTCTTGAATGTCAAGTAGCTAAAGCAAAAGGAAGAAATGATGAAGTAAGAGAACTGAACAGAAGATTTCAAAGGGCGGCTCGAGAAGATAAAGTATAATGACATGTGCAAAGAGCTGGGGATAGGAAACCAAAAGGGAAGGACATGCTCAGCATTTCTCAAGGTGAAAGAACTGAAGAAAAAATTTAACTGTAGAGTTGCCATAGTGAATGATTCCACGCGGAAAACATTAAACAATGCAGAAGCATCAAAAGAAGGTAGGAGGAATACACAGAGTTATTATATCAAAAAGGATTAGCCGATGTTACAACCATTTCAAGAGATAGCATATGATCAGGAACTGATGGTACTGAAGGAAAAAATCCAAGCTGCGCTGAAGGCATTGGCAAAAAACAAGGCACCAGGAATTGACAGAATAGCAATTAAGATGTTTCAACAAATGGATGCAGCACTGGAAGCACTTGCTAGTCTAGGCCAAGAAATTTGGAAGACAGCTACCTAACCTACTCACTAGAAAAAGATCCATATTTATGTATATTCCTAAGAAAGGTGATACAACTAAATAAGGAAATTATTGAATATCAGTAATATCACAAGCAAGTCAAATTTTGCTGAAGATCATTCAAAAGTGGCTGCAGCAGTATATCGACAGGGAACTCCCAGAAATTCAGGCTGATTTCAGAAGAGGACATGGAATCAGGGATATCACTGCTGATGTCAGATGGATCCTGGCTGAACGCAGAGAATACCAGAAAGATGTTTACCTGTGTTTTATTGATGATGCTAAGGCATTTGATTGTGTGGATCATAACAAATTATAGATAAATTGCACAGAATGGGAATTCCAGAACACTTAATTGTGCTCATGAGGAACCTGTACATAGATAAAGAGGCAGTAGTTTGAACAGAACAAGGGGATATTGCATGGTTTAAAGTCAGGAATGCTGTGCATAGGGGTTGTATCCTTTCACCATTGCTTTTCAATCTGTATGCTGAGCAAATAATCCAAGAAGCAGGACTATATGAAAAAGAACAGGGCATCAGGATTGGAGGAAGACTCATCACATGACACAACCTTGCTTGCTGAAAGTGAAGAGGACTTGAAGCACTTACTAATGAAGATCAAAGGCCACAGCCTTCAGTATGGATTACACCTCAACATAAAGGAACAAAAGTCCTCACAACTGGATGAATAAGCTACATCATGATAAACATTTAAGTTGTCAAGAAATTCATTTTACGTGGATCCACAGTCAGCACCAATGGAAGCAGCAATCAAGAAATCAAATGACACATTGCATTGGGGAAATCTGCTGCGAAAGACCTCTTTAAAGTGTTGAAAAGCAAAGGTGTCACCTTGAAGACTAAGGTGTGCCTGGCCCAAGCCATGGTATTTTCAGTAGCATAATATACATGGGAAAGCTAGACAACAAACAAGGAAGATTGAAGAAGAAGTGATGCCTTTGAACTGTAGTGCTGGCAAAGAATATTGAATATATCATGGACTGCCAAAAGAAGGAACAGATCTGTCTTGGAAAAAGTACAACCAGAATGCTCCTTAGAAGCAAACACGGCGAGACTATGTATTACATACTGTGGACATGTTATCAGGAGGGATCAGTCCTTGGAGAAGGATATAATGCGTAGTAAACTACAGGGTCAGCAAAGAAGAGGGAGACCTCAATGAGATGGACTGACACAGTGGCTGCAACAATGGACTCAAGCATAACGACAATTGCGAGCATGGCGCAGGACCAGGCAGTATTTTGTTCTGTAGTACATAGAGTCACTATGAGTCAGAACCGACTGGATGGCACCTGACAATTACAACAACAATCATCTTAAAGGCAGAATGTAACAGTATATCCACTTAGTTTTAAGGTACTTATCACAATTTAACAACAACAACAAAATTAACCTAAAGAAATATAAATTACCATTGGAGAGAAGTTTGGAGTATAAAAAAAACTATGTCCTACATTAATGAGAATGAGAAAATACTAGAAAGTATTAGCACTAAAGTCCTGGGGAATAGGAATCAACAATTTATTTACAGCAAATAAAATAGCTAAAAATAAGTCACATCTAAAAATTTACTAGTGACGTATTTTTACCTTGATATAAGTTCTTTCCTACAGTAATTGAATAGGTGGCAGCTGTTGTATTCCAACTTATAATTACTTCTTGAGGTACACTAGCATGGGCATTCAATTCTGTTCAGTGTGCCTTTTCTCTTTCTTCTTAGCCCTTGTCTTCATACATGCTTCTTCTCCAAACACACATGCATATTCCTGGCCTCCTTACCTACACTGCCAAGTACTTAGGAGCTCTCAGGAGAGTCACCAGGTTGATGTTCCAGGGGTCACCTCCCCTCTGGTCCCCAGCTCACACTGAATTCATAGCAGAGATGACTCTCCCAGTCAGCACAATCCCAAGTTCAGAGTACAGCTCAACTCTGCATTATCTGAACTAAAAAGTTACCCTAGCATTTTGTCTCTGGCTTTGGATATCAGAAGTTCAGATTACAAAAAAAAAAAAATCTTTTTTTAAAAAATGGCAAAAAAAAAAAAAAAATGTGGGCAAACTGCAATGCCTTCCTAAATGTCTTATAATAAATCAATAAAAATGTTTGTTTGCATGTGTATCATGTTTTACAACATACAAAGTCCACATTCATTGTCTCTTTTGGTCTTCACAGTAATTCTGTATGCAACGAAAGTTACTGGTATCCCCATTTATTGTTGTTGTTAGGTGCCGCCGAGTCAGTTCCCACTCATAGTGACCCTATGTACAACAGAACGAAACACTTCCTGGTCCTAAGCCATCCTTACAATCGTTGTTATGCTTAAGCCCATCATTGTGGCCACTGTGTCAATCCACCTCATTGAGGGTCTTCCTCTTTTCCGCTGACCCTACACTTTGCCAAGCATGATGTCCTTCTCCAGGACTGATCCCTCCTGACAACATGTCCAAGTACGTAAAACGCAGTCTCGTCATCCTTGATTCTAAGGAGCATTCTGGTTGTACTTCTTCCAAGACAGATTTGTTCATTCTTTTGGCAGTCCCTGGTATATTCAATATTCAATATTCTTCACCAACACCACAATTCAAAGGCGTCAATTCTTCAGTCTTCCTTATTCGTTGTCCAGCTTTCACAAGCACGTGATGCTATTGAAAATACCACAGCTTGGGTCGGGCGCACCTTAGCCTTCAAGGTGACATCTTTGCTTTTCAACACTTTAAACAGGTCCTTTGCAGCAGATTTTCCCAGTGCAATGTGTCTTTTGATTTCTTGGCTGCTGCTTCCATGGCTGTTGATTGTGGATCCAAGTAAAATGAAATCCTTGACAACTTCAAACTTTTCTCCATTTATCATGATGTTGCTTATTGGTCCAGTTGTGAGGACTTTTGTTTTCTTTATGTTGAGGCGCAATCCACACTGAAGGCTGTGGTCTTTGATCTTCATTAGTAAATGCTTCAGGTCCTCTTCACTTTCAGTAAGCAAGTTTGTTATCATCTGCGTAACACAGATTGTTAATGAGTCTTCCTCCAATCCCGATGCCCCATTCTTCTTCATATAGTCCAGCTTCTCAGATTATTTGCTCAGCGTACAGAACAAGGGGATACTGAGTGGTTTAAAGTCAGGAAAGTTGTGCATCAGGGTTGTATCCTTTCACCATACCTATCTCTGCATGCTAAGCAAAATCCCCATTTATAGGCAAAGAATTTGAGGCTCAGTGAAGTTATGTCCTGGCAAAGATCACAGAGTTAATTGTGACAGAACCATCATTATTGTTTAGATTCTTTCCAAATCAAGCTCATGTGCCTAGACAGGACATGGTTATGTCATCACCACACTAGCAGCTGTTTCACCAACAAAACTAAATTTTCAACTTACAACTTAGTCATAAAGTCAAGGAGATAAGAAGTGTAAGACAGGGGAGATGAGAAGAGTGCAATGGGACAGATGAGGAGTACAGTTAGTCATCTTTGTGGAAAGTCATGCATGAAGAAGTCTACAGGGAGATAGTAAAATCTTTACATAAAACAAGGCAAGGGCAATTTTTTTTAAAAAAAGGAAAAATAAAACCTACATTGACTATTACCAAGGAATAAAGATGCAAAAACAGTCCAAAATAAAACATAGGAAATCAAATTTATAGCAAATTTTAAATGATGTAATCATGAGCAACCAGTATTTACCCTCAAAACATGGATTTTATCAACCGCATTCACAGATTAAAGGAGCAAAACCATATGATGGTATCAACAGATTTAGAGGGAAACGGTTCATTACTTAATTTCATTTAAAAAAAGACAAAAACTCAGGAAACTAGGAATGAAAGGGAACATACTTGACTTTTACGTACAATAATTCCCAGGTTACAAACATCTTACAACTTCACTTTGCCCTTTAACATTATGTAAATTTTCCCTCACTTGGAAAACATTGAACCAACTCCTCCAAAACCAAACCCACTGTCATCAAGTTGGTTCCAACTCATAGCAACACTATAGTAGAGTAGAACTGCAACCACAGGGTTTACCAAGGAGTGGCTGGTGGATTCAAACTCCTGACTTTTGATTAGTAGCCATAGCTCTGTAACCACTACGCCACCAAGGCTCCGAACCAACTCCTACTTGCAACAAATTCTTCATCACAATCACCTTCACTCGCTACATTTACAGCTTTTAAATCATTGAAATGGCTTCGAGCTTTTCCTCACACTAAAGTAAGGTTAAATAAGAACCATAAGCACCTGTTCTAATTTACCTATAAATTTGACTTAAAAGCAAACTCAGGAAAGGATCTCATTCGTAACCCAGAGGCTGAGTGTATTTAACCCATTTTATTAGTTATCCGTTATTGAATAATAAACCTCAAAACTCTGTGGCTTGAAAAAATAAACATTTACTATGTCACAGGTCCTGTGGATTAAGAATCTAGGAATGGCTTAGCTAGGTAATTCTGTTTTAGAGTCTCTCATGAGATTGTATCAAGATGTCAGTCAGGACTATAGTCATCTGAAGACTTGACTGGGACTGGAGGCTCTGCTTCCAAGAGGCTCACTCACATTCTTGTCAGGGGGAGGCCTCAATTTTAGGCCTCACCTCACAGGTGCCTCCATAGGGACCCTTACAATACAGCAGCTAATATCCCCCAGAGCAAGTAATGCAAGTGAGTGCAGCAGAAACCACAATTCCTTTTATGGACTACCCTTGGAAATGACATAAAAAAAAACTTCTACTATATACCACTGGTCACACAGACAAACTCTGATACAATGTGACAGGGAAATTCACAAGGATAAGAAAACAAGGGGAGAAAGGGATTATTGGGGGTCATGTTGGAGACTGAATTGTCACACCTATCTACCCAAAACTTACAGTGAAAATGAGCCCCCTTTAGTCAGTATTGCACTGAAAGGCCTACCCAGCACAAGACAAGAAAACATGAATAAATATAAGGATTGAAAAAGATATTATAAAAATGGCATTTTATGCAAATAGATCAATTATATAATATAGAATGTTGCATAATCTTTATGAGAGTAGACTATGAAACAAGTGCAAATGAGTTCAAAGTCTGACTGTTACTTACTGTGATCTTGGGCAAGTTACTTTATCTTCCTCTGCCTGATTCTTCTTCTGCAAAATCAGATGATAATAGTATCTATTCATGGTGTTATTGTGAGAATTTAAGCAGTTAATGCAAAGGATGAGCCTAGTACCTTGTACAGAGTGGCCAAGACTGTTAGTTGCTCTTATTTTCAGTTACAAATAAATCCAAGAAAGTTGCTAAAACAAGACCATAAACAGAATTAATAGTATTCCTATAAAGAAGCAAAGAACAATTCAAAATATAATTTTAAATAAAGATCCCATTTACAATATCAATAAAATAGCTATCAATAAAGATAGCTCAGGGTAAATTTGACAAAATACATTAATACTTTTATAAGTAAAACTTTTAAAAAATGAGTGGATAACTATAAATTAGGAGTACAGAACACAGTTGCTCAGGAGTTCTGTGAACATTAAAGGAGTTTAGCTGAGCTGGAAAGATAATTGCAACTAAGATAAACGGGGAGAAGGCTACTACAGTGTGGAAGGCCTGAAGCTGGGGCTGGGAAGAGCGGGGGCATTAGCCTGGCTGTGGAAAGATGGGAACAGAGGGACATGGGGGTTGGAAAATCAGATTTGTGGCCTGATTATGGAAGACCTCAGAAAAGCCAACCAGTCCTACCTTACCCTTCAGGAAGTGGAGAATCATTGACAATGTTCAGCTAATCACTGACACACAATATGAGCGGCTGTTGTGGTCAGGTGTCATCAAGTTGGTTCCGACTCATAGCGACCCTATGCACAACAGAACGAAACACTGCCTGGTCCTGCGCCATCCTTATAATCGTTGTTATGCTTGAGCTTATTATTGCAACCACTGTGTCAATCCACCTGGTTGAGGGTCTTCCTCTTTTCCACTGACTGTCTACTTTACCAAGCATCATGTCCTTCTCCACAGACTGGTACCTCCTGACAACACATCCAAAGTATGTAAGATGCAGTCTCACCATCCTTGCTTCTAGGGAACATTCTAGTTGTACTTCTTCCAAGACAGATTTGTTCGTTCTTTTGGCAGTCCATGGTATATTCAATATTCTTCACCAACACCACAATTCAAAGGCATCAATTCTTCTTCAGTCTTCCTTATTCATTGTCCAGCTTTCACGTGCACATGATGCTTTTGAAAATACCATGGCTTTGGTCAGGCACACCTTAGTCTTCAAGGTGACATCTTTTCTTTTCAAACTTTAAAAAGGTCCGTTGCAGCAGATTTACCCAATGCAATGCGTCATTTCATTTCTTGATTGCTGCTTCCATGGGTGTCGATTGTGGATCCAAGTAAAATGAAACCCTTGACAACTTCAATCTTTTCTTTATTTATTATGAGGCTGCTCATTGGTCCAGTTGTGAGGATTTTTGTTTTCTTTATGTTGAGGTGTAATCCATACTCAAGGCTGTGGTCTTTGATCTTCATTAGTAAGTGCTTCAAGTCCTCCTCACTTTCAGCAAGCAAGGTTGTATCATCTGCATAACGCAGGTTGTTAATGAGTCTTCCTCCAATCCTGATGCCACATTCTTCTTCATATAGGCCAGCTTCTCAGATTATTTGCTCAGCATACAGATTGAATAGGTATGGTGAAAGGATACAACCATGATGTACACTATATGATTGTACAATTCAAAACGGCCAATACCAATCCATTTCAGCTCACTAATGCCTAGGATATCAATATCTATGCATTCTTTTTCATTTTTGATGATTTCCAGTTTTCCTAGATTCATACTTTGTACATTCCAAGTTCCAATTATTAATGGATGTTTGCAGCTGTTTCTTCTCATATTGCGTCATGCCACATCAGCAAATGACGGTCCTGAAAGCTTGACTCCATCCACATCATTAGATCAACTCTACTTTGAGGAGGCAGCTCTTCCCCAGTCATATTTTGAGTGCCTTCCAACCTGGGAGGTTCATCTTCCAGCACTGTATCAGACAATGTTCTGCTGCTATTCATAAGGTTTTTACTGGCTAATCCTTTTCAGTTATAGACTGCTGGGTCCTTCTTCCTAGTCTTTCTTAGTCTGGAAGCTCAGCTGAAACCTCTCCTCCATGGGTGACCCTGCTGGTATCTGAATGCCAGTGGCATAGCTTCCAGCATCACAACAACACACAAGCCCCCACATTACGACAAATTGACCAAACCGAAATGTGGACCAATATGAGATATTTCAGGAAAATTGATCTGGCAACTATGAGCAGAATGGATTAAAGATAAAACATTTTAGAGCCAAGTGCCATTAGGAAGATACTGAGGCAGCCCAAGCATGAAGTTATAAGGATGCAAATATTCATAATCAGAGTGAAAAGGAAGAGATAGTCACTTATAATGAAGAATGGCGAGGTAAAACTTGGTGACAATGGAAGATGCTAGGAGAAGAGGGTAGGGTCAAAGATAAAACTCATATTTTTCATTCTGGATTCATAATAATGAAAATAATAATGACTGATGAACAGAAAACAAAGAAGGGATCTAGTTTGAGGAGAAACCAATCTAAATCCACACAATTTATGTCAATTTTAGCTGTCCCTGTAATATGCATATCCAGTGGAGCTACAGGTCTAGTGTATAATAAAAGCAAACACAACCGAGTGCACAATGAGAAATGCATGAGTATGTTTCTGCAGAATGATCATACAGTGATTTTACATTTGACACAGTAGGATTAGCAAAGCTGTAGGAATGTAAGAAATCATTTCGCACTCTCTGCTAGTGGTTTATGTTTGAGTATGTGTTTCTATTTATTTTTCTCAAACAATGTTGATAATGAGCTTGTCAAACAATTTTACCACCAGGGTTTGAAGTATTATGTTCAAATTGCTTAGAATTCTATTAATTTTTTATTATATTGTGCCAGTGGCATATAATAAGGAGAAAATCACTTAATGCTCATTCAAACCCAGAATTTTCCATTGCCAAACTTAAAAGGCTTAGAAAACAACAACCATAGGAGGTTTTAGGTGAGCAAATAATATGCCAAAATAATTCACTGCCAAAAAAAAAATCTAAATAATCAACAGGTGTTCTGATATCACACCAAATCTTCAAAATTATTTTATTTTCCCACTGGGTTTGTGATGTTTAGCATAATTGTCAAATAATTGGTGGGAGGTTACCAAACAATGGTCCTTGAAAAAGTTAGCTGGATAGCATCAACATGACCACATCTGTGGATGAGATTTAGTAATTCAGAATTAAGTGTTTGATATAAATAATTTAACTTGCTGGCTTTTGTTGGTGTCTCATCAAAACCAACACTGTTTTCTTCATTCAATCTGATGAGGATATTTGTAGGAATAAATTGAAACAGATTTTGGTAGAATTTTTGTTCCTCCAAAAGAGGTTAAAAACAAAAAAAAAGGAAACAAACTAATGTCATCGAAATCAACAATAGGCTGACTGTCTCTTTAAAAAGTTAAAAGAAAAAGTTTAGAAACAAACAACAACAACAACAAAAAAGCCAAACTCTTGCCATTTCCCTGCCCAGATAATATAGCATGATTCAGTAGAAATCCTGGGTTGCCATCATCCAAAGCAGCGCTAGGTAATTGAAACTTCTAGTCATTCAAAAGCTCTGTTTTTATTTGGGTACCTCCATAAGCTGGCTTGGAGGCAAGCGTATTTTTTTTTTTTTTTTTTTTTTTTAGAAGGGGATCCCAGGAGCCACTGGTGAAGTGAGTTAGGGGAGGGAAGGAAGCCACTAATGGATGTGTTATCAAGTGAATTACACGTGGGCAGCTGGAGCTTAATCCCATTTAAGAACTCTGGGAACCCGGGAAGAGCACACGTCTCAGACTTACCCCACATCAAGAGCTGGGGTTCAGACACATCAATTCCTGTCAGTCATGTATTGAGGGCTACATACAGAGGTGGTAACTCCCTGCATTCTTGCCTGTACTGAACTTGGACAGAGTTGGCTTAGGTGGCCAGAGGGAGCCATCCTGCCAATTGGAACTCAGTCCAGCATGGCTATGTTACATGCTAGAGGTATGTGGGTATTAACAGCATCTCCTACAACACACTGGACATGCCTATGGTCTTTACAATGTGCATTTACACTCATAACAAAATGCTACACTCAAAATAAGCATTTTGTCCAAATAGAGAAAGCTTTATTATTTATGACATATTCATCAGGAATGGGCATACATTCTCACCAGTTCAGCATTTTCTCCTTGGTATGACTGGAACAGACATGTCCTTAGAGAAGTCTACTCAAATAAAAAAACTGAAGAGATAATAGAACAGAAAATAGGAAACAATTTCTTGTGCCTTGAAACATGACCATCCACAGGGAAACCACAATAAACGGTAAATGCTTAGCTGTTCAAAGGCAATGGTCAAAGAGGTATCTCCTCAGAAATATCTCAAAAGTTCCAACTTAAGTTAATACAGTAGGAGTTTTAAGTTCTAGGATCTGGGAAACAGCACAAGATAACCTAAGACCCATAAACTTGTAATATCTTTTTTTGAAAATATTTTTAATTAAGCAAACATGGTAGGACAAGACACATATCAAACTAGCATCTAGAATGCTTTTTACACCCTATGTGAAGCAAAACCTCCTCTGCTTAAATCTAAATGCAGAGTCTAATAAATGGCAAAATAAATTTGCCCAGCCAGATTTTTTCAGGTGTTTGTTTATAATCTCTTCCATTTTATTTGCAAAAATACTACAGAAATACATGTGGCAGTATGCGAACTGTTTGATATTTAAAAGACTTTGTTCAAAAAGAAAAATATTGCAATGCCTGCAGTATTTCCCACCCCTACAGGTATTGTCACATTTCAAATCTATTTCAAACCCAGGCCAAATACAGCTCACTACATATTTTAAAATAAAATGTTATTGGGACATAGCCATGTCCATTAGTTTAGGTATGTCTATGACTACTTTCACACTGTGACAGCAGAGTTGAGTCATTGTGGCAGAGACCGTATGGCTTGCAAAGCCTAAAATACTTAATATTTGGAGCTTTACAGAAAAAGATTGCCAAACCTACATCTAAATAAATCTATGGGGCCAAGATGGGAGTGGGACACCAGTTTGGAAACTATTTAAAAAAACACAGGAAAGCCAATGAGGCTTTAAATTAAACTTGAAGCTATGAAGGGCAAGGCAATGCAGATTTAAGAGATATTCAGAAGTGAAATCACCAGTTTGGAAGTGATTAGCTATAGGACGTGAAGGAAAGAGTCTATACTACATCCAGTCTTCTAACTAGAGCCACTAGATGAATGCTGGTATCCTTCACAAAAAAAAAACGAGAGGCAGTCTGGGTGAAAGAATGACATTGGCGTCAGTTTTAGACCTACTAAGTTTGAGGTACATGTGGGGTATCCAAGCAGGCTATCCAGATAAGAGTTAGAAATCCATGTCTGAATTTCATGAGAGCACATATGGGAGTCATCAAGATATATTTAGTAAAGACATCAATGAAATTACCTAAGAACAGCAATGATCATAAAAGAGAAGGTTGAAAAAACTTAGGTAACACCAAATTCTAAGGAGAAGCTGGAGGCAGGGCCAAGATGGTGGAGTAGTCAGATGCTTCTGGTGGTCCCTCTTACAACAAATCCCCCAAAAAACAAGTGATTCAATTATATACATGATAAGCTAGGAACCCTGAACATCAAGGGCAAAGTTGAGAAATCGGACTGAGTGACAAGGGGAGGAAGAGACGATGCAGAAGCAGTGAAGAGTTGTCAGACCTGACTCCGTGGTAGCACCCATGGCAGAGCTGGCAGCAGGGTCTGGGACATGGCTGCTTCAGCAAAAGAAGACAAGCATAGCTGTGCACCCCTAATCCCCGGCGCAACCACAACGGGCCTAGTGGTGGCATTCAAGACACGGCTGCTTCAGCAAAAAAGGCAAGTGAGATAGCGAGCCCCGATCCCCTGGCGCGACCATGGCAGGGCCAAGCCAGCACACAGAATCTGAGCACACCTCTAGAATCTGAGATAAGACAGCACTTCGGCACAAGAGAAGTGATTTTGTCTAATTTACAGTGCAGATCTAATAGCTCCTTCTTTTGAAAGAACTCTCTCCCATCTGATCTGTCTTCTCTCTGCCCCAGCTGGCTTCAATGACAGTTATATCCCTGGGCCTGAGATAGGTCCTGCTGCACTCCCCCTGAGCCATCCTCCCGGCCTTGGAGAAGGTACAAATTAACAAATGGGGGAAAAATAATCTGCTGGCTCCCTTAATGTTGAAACTTAGAGCAGAAGAACCCCCTGTCCAGGTACAAGTGGTCCACAGACTTTGAATGTCTTTCACCCCAGGACGGATCCAGGTGGCCCCAGTACAGCAGATAGGCTCTGGCTGTTATATTGCAAGGGTAAATGTCCTTGAGGCCTGACTGTTATTGTTTCAGCTGTGTGGTGGACAGGCAGGTTTTTGTTGTTTGATACTGCTCTGCCTATTAAACAGGGTCCTCACCTACCCACAGCAGGGGCCTGAGATCTGGTGGCTCCACCCACACCACCTAGACACCCACAACACGGGTCCAAAGATAAGTGGTGCCTATCAGTTCTTACACTTAAAAGCATTAGTTGTCTATGATATGGCTGCAGAGCTCACCTACCAGTGTGCTGTAGAGAACAGGGATGTGCCTTCCTCACAGACACTCAGGGGAAGGTTGTCAGCCCCCTGCCTTCCTCAGAATGTGACCCTCTGCTGCAACCAGAAACCTGTGCATACACCAATCACCACATTCCTGTAAGATCATAGGTGAGAGCCTGTACCACACACTAGGTGACCAACTACCTAGACACCTGAACTGAATCTATACAAGAATAGTGAATGGACTCCTAGGCTCATATGCCTGGCAACAGCTCTAGCCATCTGGTGACAGGACATTAGTGCTTCAAAGGCTCCAGTTATCAAGTTAGCTCCCTCTAGTAACCTATTCGGGTATATCAAAAAAAAAAAAAAAAAAAAAAAAACCTAGGACACAGTGAACAGACATAAATTAATACAATAACTTACACATGGCTTGGAGACAACAGTCGATAACAAATCACATAAAGAAGCAGACCATGATCACTTCAACAAACTCCCAAAACAAAGAATCTTCCCAATAAAGATATCTTCCTGAAATTACCAGATGTAGAATACAAAAAATTAATGTACAGAACTCTTCAAGACATCAGGAAGGAGATCAGACAAAACATAGAACAAGCCAAGGAGCACAGATAAAGCACCGAAAGAAATTAAGAAGGTTATTCAAGAACATAATAAAAAATTTAATAGGCTGCAAGTATCCATAGAGAGACAGCAATCAGAAATTCAGAAGATTAACAATAAAATTTCAGAATTAGTCAACTCAGTAGAAAGTCAGCAGAGCAGAATGAAAGTCAGAATTACTGAGATTGAAGATAAAACACTTGGCAACAATATATTCAAAGAAAAATCAGATAAAAGAATTCTAAAAAATGAAGAAACGCTAAGAATCATGTGGGACCCTATCAAGAGAAATAACCTATGAGTGATTTGAGTACCAGAACAGGGAAGGAAAACAGAAAATACGGAGAGAATTGTTGAAGATTTGTTGGCAGAAAACTTCCCTGATATCATGAAAGATGAGATATCTATCCAAGATGCTCATCAAACCCCATACAAGTTAGATCCCAAAAGAATGTCACCAAGACATATTATAATCAAACTTGCCAAAACCAAAGAAAAAGATAAAACTTTAAGAGCAGCCAGGGATAAATGAAAAGTCACTTCCAAAGAAAGTCAACAAGAATAAGCTCAGACTACTCAGCAGAAACCATACCAGCAAGAAGACAATGGGATGACTTATATAAAGCACTGAAGGACAAAAATTGCCAACCAAGGATCATATAGCCACGAAAACTGTCTCTCAAATATGAAGGCAAAATTAGGGTATTTCCAGATAAACGGAAGGTTAGGGAATTTGCAAAAACCAAACCAAAACTATAAAAAATACTAAAGGGAATTCTATGGTTAGAAAATCAGTAATATCAGATATCAACCCAACACTAGAACACAGGACAGAGAAAAGGGATATCAACACAGATAGGGAAATCACAAAAATAAATCAAGATACAAACAAACAAACAAAAAATGCTCAATACAGGGAAACAGTGATGCTATTCTGTAAAAGATAGCAACATTAAATCAATAAAGCGGGACTAATGTAGTCACAGATCTTTCATATGGAGAGGAAATCAAGGCAATATAGGGAGATAAAAGCTATGTTCAAACTTAGAAAAAATAGGGTTAAATAATAAGATCACCACAAAGGAGACTAACAAGCCTACATATCAAAATAAAATACAAGAAAAACATAAAAACTCAGCAAAACCAAAATTAACAACAGCGAAAAAGAGGAACATACAATTTACAAAGAAACACTACTCGACCCAAAAAAATTAAAGGGAAAAAGAAACTGTCAACAACACACACAAAAAGTTCAAAATCACAGCACTAAACTCAACTATCCATAAGCACGTTGAATGTAAATGGACAAAATGTACCAATAAAGAGACAGAGTGGCAGAATGGATAAAACAATACAATCCATCTATCTGCTCCCTACAAGAGACATACCTTAGATTTAAAGACACAAACAAACTAAAACTCAAAGGATAGAAAAAAATATATCAAGCAAACAACCAAAAAAGAGCAGGAATGGCAATGTTAATTTTTGACAAAATACACTTTAAAGTAAAATCCACCACAAAGGATAAGGAAGGACACTATATAATGATTAAAGGGCCAATAAACTAGGAGGACATAACCATAAAAAACATTTATGCACCCAGTGACAGGGCTCCAAAATACATAAAACAAACTCTAACAGCACTGCAAAGAGAGATAGACAGCTCCACAATAATAGTAGGAGACTTCAACACACCACTTTCTGTGAAGGACAGAACATCAAGAAAGCTCAGTAAAGACACGGAAGATCTAAATGCCAAAATCAAGCAACTTGACCTCATAGACATATACAGAATGCTCTACCCAACAGCAGCCAAGTATACTTTCTTTTCCAACACACATGGAACAGTCTCCAGAATAAACCAAACATTAGGCCATAAAGCAAGCCTTAACAGAATCCAAAACACCGAAATATTACAAAGCATTTTTCCTGACAATAAAGCAGTAAAAGTAGAAATCAATAACAGAAAAAGCAAGGAATAAATAAATAAAACACATGCAAACTGAACAATACCCTGCTCAAAAAACAACTGGGGTATAGAAGAAATTAAGGGTGGAATAAAGAAATTCATAGAATCAAATGAGAATGAAAATACATCCTACCAGAACCTTTGGGACACAGCGAAAGAAGTTCTCACAGATCAATTTATAGCAATAAATCCACATATCCAAAAAGAAGAAAGGGTCAAAATCAAAGACTTAACCTTACAACTCGAATAAATAGAAAGAGCAACAAAAGAAGCCGTCAGGCACCAGAAGAAAGCAAATAATAAAAATTAGAGCAAAATTAAATGAAATAGAGAATAGAAAAACAAATGAAAGAGTGAACAAGACCAAAAGCTGGTTCTGTGAAAAGATCAACAAAATTAATAAACCATTCGCCAAACTGACAAAAGAAAAACAAGGAAGGAAGCAAAAAACCAAAAGAAGAAATGAGGTGGATCATATCACCATTACTCCTAACAGTATTTCAGAACATAGAAAAGGATAGAATACTCCCAAACTCATTCCATGAAGCCAGCATATCCCTGATATTAAAACTGGGTAAAAAGACACCATAAAAAAAGAAAATTACAGACCTATATGCCTCATGAACTTAAATGCAAAAATCCTGAAGAAAATTCTAGTCCATAGAATTCAACAACATACCAAAAAATAATTCACTGTGACCAAGTGGGGTTCATACCAGGTATGCAGAGATGGTTCAACATTAGAAAAACAATGTAATCCACCACATAAATAAATCAAAAGAGCCACATGACCTTATCAATTGATGCAGAAAGGCATTTGACAAAGTCCAAAACCCATTCATTATAAAAACTCTCAGCAAAATAGGATAGAAGGGAAATTTCTCAACACAATAAAGGGCATTTATACAAAGCCAACAACCAACATCATCCTAAATGGAAAGAGTGTGAAAGCATGCCCCTTGAGAAAAGGAATCAGACAAAGATGCTGTTTATCACCACTCTTATTCGATATTGTGCTGGAGGTCCTAGCCAGAGCTATTCAGCTAGATAAAGAAATAAAGGGCATCCAGACTGGTAAGGAAGAAGTAAAAGTGTCTCTATTGCAGATGATACAATTTTATACACAGAAAACCCTAAAGAATCCACAAGAAAACTACTGGAACTAATAGAAGAGTTCAACAAAGTATCAGGATACAAGATAAACAAAAATCAGTTTGATTTCTCTACACCAACAAAGAGAACGTTGAAGAGGAAATCACCAAATCAATACCATTTATAATAGCCCCCAAGAAGATAAAATACTTAGGAATAAATCTAATCAGAGATGTAAAAGATCTATACAAAGAAAACTACAAAACACGACTGCAAGAAACCAAAAGACCTACATAAGTGGAAAAACATACCTTGCTCATGGATAGGAAGACTCAACATTGTGAAAATGTCTATTCTACCCAAAGTGATCTACAGATACAATGGAATCCCAATCCAAATTTCAATGGAATTTTTTAACGATATGGAGAAACAAATCGCCAACTTCATATGGAAAGGGAAGAGGCCCAGGGGTAAGTAAACCATTACTGAAAAAGAACAAAGCGGGAGGCCTCAGACTACCTGATTTTAGAACCTATTATACTGCCACAGTAGTCAAAACATCCTGGTACTTGTACAACAACAGATACATAGACCAATGGAACAAAATTGAGAATCCACACATAAATTCATCCATCTATGAGCAGCTGATATTTGACAAAGGCCCAATGTCCATTAAATGGGGAAAAGACAGTCTGTTCAACAAATGGTGCTGGAATAATGGATATCCACCCGCAAAAAATGAAACAAGACCCGTATCTCACACCATGCACAAAAACTACCTCAAAATGGATCAAAGACATAAATGTAAAATCTAAAATGATAAAGATCATAGAAGAAAAAATAGGGACAATGCTGGGAGTCCTAATACATGGCATAAACAGTATATAGAACACTACTAACAATGCACAAACACCACAAGAGAAACTAGGTAACTAGGAGCTCCTAAAAATCACTTATGCTCATCCAAAGACTTCACCAAAAGAATAAAAAGACAACCCATAGACTGGCAAAAAATTTTTGGCTCTGACAAACCCTATCAGCATCTAATCTCTAAAATCTACAAGATACGGCAAAACCTCAACAACAAAGGCAAATAACCCAATTAAAAAGTGGGCAAAGGATATGAACAGGCATTTCACCAAAGAAGACATTCGAGCAGCTAACAGATACATAAGGAAATGCTCACGATCATTAGCCATTAGAGAAATGCAAATCAAAACTACAATGAGATACCATCTCATACCAACAAGGCTAGCATTAATCCAAAAAACACAAAATAATAAATGTTGGAGAGGCTGTAGAGAGACTAGAAAAGTTATACAGTGCTGGTGGGAACATAAAACGGTGCAACCACTTTGGAAATTCATCTGGTGCTTCCTTAAAAAGCTAGAAATAGAACTATCATACAATCCAGCAATCCCACTCCTCAGAATATATCCTAGAGAAATAAAGCCCTCACACAAATAGATATACGCACACCCATGTTCACTGCAACACTGTTTACAATGGCAAAAAGATGGAAACAACCCAGATGCCCATCAATGGATGAAAGGATAAACAAATTATGGTATATTCACACAATGGAATACTTCACAATGATAAAGAACAACAATGAATCTGTGAAACATCTCATAACATGGATGGATCTGGAAGACATTATGTTGAGTGAAATTAGTCAGTTGCAAAAAGACAAATTTTATATGAGACCACTATTATAAAAACTCAAGAAAATGTTTCAACACAGAAGAAAACATTCTTTGATGGTTACGAGGGTGAGGAGGGAGAGAAAGGGGTATTCACTAACCAGATAGTAAACAAGAATTATTTTAGATGAGGGGAAGGACAGCACACAATACAGGGGGAGTCAGCACAACTGGAAGAAACCAAAAGCTAAGATGTTTCCTGAATACATCCAAAAACTTTGAGGAACAGAGTAGCAGGAGACCACGGTTTCAGGGGGTATCTAGGTCAATCGGCGTAGCAAAGTGTATTAAGAAAACATTCTGCATCCCACTTTGGTGAGTGATGTCTGGGGTCTTAAAAACTACCAAGTGGCCATCTAAGATGCATCAGTTGGACCCAACCCACCTGGTGCAAAGGAGAGTAAGAACACCAAAGACACAAGGAAAATATGAGCCCAAGAGACAGAAGGGGCCACATAAACCAGGCTCCATCAGCCTGAGACCAGAAGAACTAGATGGTGCCCAGCTACCATCAAAGTCTGCCCCAACAGGGAACACAACAGAGAGTCCCTGATGGAGCAGGAGAAAATTGAGGTGCAGAACTCAAATGCTAGTAAAAAGACCAGAATTAATGGTTTGACTGAGACTGGAGGGACCCCAGAGGACATGGCCCCTGGACTCTGTTAGCCTAAAACTAAAACCATTCCCGAAGCCAATTCTTCAGACAACGATTAGAATGGACTATAAGACATAAAATGTTACTGGTGAGGTGTTTGCTTCTTAGTTCAAGTAGACACACACAACTAAGTTGGCAGCTCCTGTCAGGAGGTGAGATGAGAGGGCAGAGGGGAACAGGAACTGGTTGAATGGACACAGGAAATACAGGGTGGAGAGGAGGAATGCACTGTCACATTATAGGGAGAGCAACTAGGATCACATAACAATGTGTGTGAAATTTTTGTATGACGGAAACGGACGTTAATTGTAAACTTTCACTTAAAGCACAATAAAAAAAAGAGAAAAGATACCTTATTAATACTTTTTTAATATTGATAGCATGTTGAAATGATAACATTTTAATATATTAGGTTAAAAAGATATTTCTTCCTTCTTTTTTTAACTACAAAATTTAGAATTACATATGTGGTTTGCATTACAGTCTGTTGGACAATGCTGTTCTAGAACTACTGCTAAAAAGTTCGTACTTAGCTCTGTAAGCAGCTGGGAGCTTTAGGACAAAGGGTGAATTACTGGGTGACATAATTAGAAATTTACTTGAAGGTAATTCATCTTGACTGGAAATGGAGGGACTAGAAGCAGAAAGAGAAAGAAAAGCATGGAAGATATAATGAAGCAAGTGGCAGTAGAAATGCAGAGAAGACAGATGTAAGTGATATTGGAAAAATAGAATTGGCAGTACTTGACAGTGGATCAGAAGTTATGTTCATCAGATGCAGGAAAGGGAGAAGTCAAGTGCGATGCCAAGAATACTGGAAGAAGTAATTGGAATAAGTGTGATGGCATTAACAGAAATCACAAATGGAACAGATTTAAAGAAGAAAGAACGGGTTCAGCTTAGTACATATTGAGTTTTATGTATCCGTGGAACATATAGCTAAAGTGGCTGAGCAGACAGAAATGTGTGAGAAAAGATGTCCTACAACTTTGGAGGTTTTCAAAGACTATACAGAGGCCACAACCCATTCACAAATTTAAAAAATAATATTAATAATAACAGTTTTTCCTCATGGGGTGGAGCCCTCTTATCCCTCCTAGACTGGGTATGCAGGCCAGAGCTCCATTTGCTATCAAAAGCACTGCAACAAATCATCAGATGTCATTAGACAATCATGTTTATAAAAGCAAGAGCAAACTGTGGAAAAGCCCAAAATAAGAAAAAACTCCTTCATTCAGCAATTATTTATTGAGCTCCACTAAGGGTCAGGCCCTGCATAGTATGCTAGAGAGAAATGAATAAGGCATGGACCTGTCCGAGGACCACTGACAATCACATAGCTTTTTCTCTGGTAAAGTGAAAATGTTAAGGGGTGATGCAGGTGGTAAGAAATTTTGTCAAACTTTTAAGCTGTAAAGATTAAAGCTTCTTGGTTCGATTAGAACCAAAATCTGAGGGACAGATTCTGCTTGAGCTTCAAGGGCAGAGCTGTTTTCTTTTCGTTTGGTGATTGGTTTTAGTATGATACAATACTAGCCTTAATGATTTTTAATATTCTGTATCTTTAAACTTTTATTGTTTTAATGCTGATTGTACTTACATTGTTCAGTGAGGTAGTTGATGATATCCTGGAATCATTTCTTTCCATTAGAGATAAAATGTGGTCTGGGTCCCATGTAGAATTCATGTCTCCTTTTTAAAATATCATTCCTGAGACTATGCTTTGCAGATTAGAAAAGATCATATCCATTTGTTAGTGAAGCAAATGAAACAAAGTATTAACTGGGATTGTATCATGGTTCAGATGCAATTGCCTGGGGGTCCTGGGGGTTGACTGATGTTCTGGAAACAGAACATTTTTTATAGGTTTTTTATAGGTTTGGAGGAAAAATAACAAGGACAGTGTCTTGAAGAATCATTGACTTCTTGTGAAAGTCTAACCTCTGCGTTAAAGGACTTGGGGATACAAAAGTATTTCAAACAGAGGTGTCTTAGTCATCTACTGCTGCTATAACAGAAATACCACAAGTGGATGGCTTTAACAAACAGAAATTTATACTCTCACGGTCTAATAGGTTACAAGTCCTAATTCAGGGTGTCAGCTCCAGGGTAAGATTTTCTCTCTTTGTCGGCTCTGGAGGAAGGTCCTTGTCCTCAATCTTCCCCTGGCCAAAGGGCTTCTCAGGCACAGGGACCCCGGGTCCAAAGGACACGCTTTGCTCCTGGTGCTGCTTTCTTGGTGGTATGAGGTCCCCAACTCTCTGCTTGCTTCCCTTTTCTTTTGTCTCTTGGGAGATAAAAGGTAGTGCAGGACACACCCCAAGGAAAATCCCTTTACCTTGGATCAGAGATGTAGTCTGAGCAAGGGTGGTACATCCCACCCTAATCCTCTTTAACCACAGTCAGAGATTATGATTTATAACACACAGGAAAATCACAAAATGGAGGACAACCACACATGGCCTAACCAAGCTGACACATACTTTGGGAGGACACAATTCAATCCATTACAGAGGATAGCAGAGAATAGCCACAGTTTAAGAATTCAAATGGCCATAAACAGAAACTGTAATCATGTCTGACATAGCATGTAAATACTGCACAATGTTAAGGTTGAGCTCCGTCATTTCCATTAACTATGGGTAGAATCCAGTCTTTTGAGATCTGTACTGGTGGTTCCTACCTCGTCTGTCATACCGTGGTGGTTCGCATGTTGCTGTGATGCTGGAAGTTATGCTATTGGTGTTTCAAATACCATCACAGTCACCCATGATGGACAGATTTCAGTGAAGATTCCAAACTACCATGGACTAGGAAGAAAGGTCTAGCAATCTATTTCTGAAAATCAGCTAAGAAAAACCATAGGGATCACAACAGAATATTGTCCGACGTAGTTCTGAAAGATGAGCCCCCTAGGTTGGAAGGCACTACACAACACCGGCAAAATGAACCCAAACATACCAATGATCAGGAAAATGACACAGGACTAAGTAACATTTTTTTCTGTTATACATGGGGTCACCATGAGTAGCAACCAGCTTGATGGCAACTAATAACGATTGGTTCAAAAAAAACATGGCATAAACTTCCTCACAGAAAGAAGACACATGTCTAAAGAAGTCTAAGTATGGCAATTTTTTATACTGACAAATTAGGCAGTCATTTTAACTTCCTTTCCAAAAGGAAGAAAGAAAAGATAGATGTGGGTTCAAAATCCTGCTTTGTCAGAATTGTGATGTTGTGTTCTAAGACATAACCATGGCATGCAGAGTTGACTGCAAGTCTTTAAGCTTGTAATTAACCCTAAAAGATGAAAACATGATTTCATGATCATTCTAATAACAGAAGACTAAATGATGACATGGAGACAGATCAGACAAAGGAGTTGTTTCTCAGAGAAAAAAATATTACTGCAATTACCATTTGAATTTGAATTGAACTATTATTTTGTAAAACTCTGTAGATTCTTTAAGAATATTAATTCAAATCTTCTAAGCTGTCAGTGAAATACACTATAATTTTTTCTTTTTTTTTTTTTTCCTCTCCTCTTCATTGCTTCAGTAGTCCTGTGGATAGAATGAAGATACAGCCTCCATTATAGAAAAACGGCATTTTATGTGACCCTTATAATGACTATAGAAAATCAAGGCATTGACCTTACTTTCATTCCACATTTTAATGACGGTCTGGTCAGCACCATTTTCCCATTGTGGCATTTGTTAAGTTTAATTACTGTACAATCAGAAAGCCAAATCATGTTTCATCAAATGCAAGACATTAATTTAAAAAGAAATAAAATGTCGATACTCCGTGCTCCCTAAATACCAGCTTGGGGTAAGCTGCCCTAGAAATAAGGAAAATTTTATAAGTTTGAAATTAAAAATATCCCTTTTTTGGAGGGAGATAGGTGCCCTTTATTGAACTCTTACTAAGTGCCAAGCACTGTGTGAAGTGCTTTACATAGATGATGCTGAGATCTGAAAACAAGAATACCAGCAACCGGTATTACTATAAACGTGGAGACTCAAGCAAAAGTAATAGAAACTCGGCCCCTCACTACTCATCACCTACCTTCTCACCCAACTTCACCCCACCATTCTCCAGGTTGCTATTCTTCACCCTTACAAGGTTTGTTTGACTAGCTGCTAGATCATAGACTACTAATGCCCTGACACCCAGACAAACTAAAAAGGAGCACCTTGAGGATTTTTCTCTGCCTGGTAAAGAGAGTTTTCCTTATTCATAAATAAGCATAGAAGGGTAAGAACGTATCAGAAACTATTTATAAAGGAGCAGGGTGATTTACGTGCTGCAATTAGTTGCAAAGTTAGCAGAAACATGAAGGAATATAGAGTTCCCTATTGGAAGCTGAAGTAGTAGTAATGGTTACGGGTTACAGAATCCAGGCTGAGTTGCTTAAGCAGAAATGGGAGTGGGAAGATGATTGCGATTCTTAGGAAATACATAAGCATATTGAATAGGCTGAACTTGAAAAGGTCAGAATAAGAAAAACTCAGATTCCAGGGCCTGCCTTAAAAAGATCTGCCGGTAACTTAACCCAGCTCTCGGCTGAGGACTTGTTCTAGCTGTTGCTGTCAAGTTCATTCCAACGCATGGCAAGGAATTGTGTTTCAAAGTAGAACTGTTTTCAATGGCTGGTTTTTTGGAAGTAGGTATCACCAAGCCTTTCTTCCAAGGCGCTTCTCCATGAACTCAAACAACCAAACTTTCGCTTAGCAGTTGAGTTTGCACTACCCAAGGACTCCTATGAATCTTAATAGTGGGGAGCCAATTTTTGACCCAGCTGGAACCAGGTTTCCACCTCCTCCCTACATTTACCCTATTATCCACATGGGAGCTAGCTAGGAGATAGTGCAGGGGAAGGACAGTTCTCAAAGAAGAGGTGGCTCCTCTGGAGTGTCCGCTACAAAAGACAACTTTTGGCAGAAAGGCAGACAACTGGCATTTTTCACATTTCTGCATCGTTTTGTTTAAATCTGACTAGATTGACTGAACATATGTACATCAATTCACATTTCAGTGGCACTGAATTGCTAAAATTATTTGAACTATCCTCATAAATCTCTCATGTCCCTGGATATTTGGGGTGAAACCCTGAAAAGAGTATTGAGTCACATTCATAAATATGCACATTTAACTTAAAGGAAGGATATTGATGTCACAAATGCTAGTATATATCTTCTTAACCTATTCATTTTTACATATCCAAGACATTAAGCTTAAGGAATATATCACCTTAGTGCTTTAAGGTAATTAGCAAAACAAAATATTTTCGCAAGAATGGAAATGTGTTTGTTCTATTCCCTTCCCTCAGCCACAGATGGTGGTTAGCTGTGTAAACGGCCATCAGAATGGTAATGGTAACCAGATGAGAGAATAAACCTGTATATTAAAGAACAGAAACGAGTGAATGAAAGGTGAAACATCTGCTTTTGGAATAACAAATTGAGGTCTAACAATTGACATTTTGCGTTGACAAATAGTAAGTAAATAAGTATACACACATTGTGTTCCAGAGTATGCCATCCTGACCTTCTAATTGTCTCAAAGGGAAAACATTTTATTGGATGAGGCAAGTCAATTAGGGGCCATTCAGCCATATCTTTAATGTGGTTTCCATTGTTGAGTTCCTTGGAGATAATTGTCAGTTTGGCTAGAGCAAGTGAAACTACAAGGTGAAAAATACATGTAAAACATTATTCTCTAAAATTGAAAAGTAAAAACACAAAATGAGACAAAGTAGAGGGGAAAAAAAAGAAATGAACATTCATGTATTTACATTTTGGCAATCTCTATACAAATAATTGCCAATAGATAATACTTAGTTGTTCTGGATTTAATAATTTCTTCTTGAAACTCATTGTGCCTTTACTGCACTTACATCTTTCTGGGAAAGTAAAATCAAGAGAAATAATGCATGTTCCTTTAAAGAAAATTTCTGCAAAATAACATGCCTTTAAAAAAGAAGTAAAACATTTAGCTGTACTAAAACTGAAGATGTATCTCTGCTAAAAACAGGAGTATATTAAATTAAATTTTAAAAATGAATAAAATTAAATATACAAACAGATTAAATTCCAACAAAAAAAATAGGAAAACATATAAGTTTACCATGCTTGATATTAAGAGCCCAATAGGTAGTTACGAACAAAATGAATGCCATATTCCTTAACTCTCAACCTGTTGGCCCTGCCAAAAGTGACACAGCACAGGAGTTAAGCACTCAAATCTTGGAGGCACACTGAGTTTGAAGCCCATTTTCAACACTTAGCTATCACTTAATCTCCCAGTGCCTCAAAAGCATCATCAGAAAAATAAACAATAATAGTAATAATATGTTGTTGTTGTTACATGCCATTGAATCAGTTCTGACTCACAGAGACCCTAGGTACAACAGAAGGCAACACTGCCTAGTCCTGTGCCATCCTCACAGATCATTGCTGTGCTTGAGCCCATTGTTGCAGCCACTGTGTCAATCCATCTTATCCAGGGTCTTCCTCTTTTTCACTGACCCTCTACTTTGCCAAGCATGATGTCCTTCTCCAGGGACTGGTCCCTGATGATAACATGTCCAATGTATTTGAGACAAAGTCTTGCCATCCTCACTTCCAAGGGGCAATCTGACTTTACTTCTTCCAACACAGACTTGTTCATTCTTCTGGCAGTCCATGGTATATTCAATATTTTTTGCTAACACCATAATTCAAAGGCAACAATTCTTCTTTGGTCTTTGTTATTCCTTGTCCAGTTTTTGTATGCATATGAGGTGATTGAAAATACCATGGCTTAGATCAGGTGCACCTTAGTCCTCAAAGTGACATCTTTGCTTTTCAACATTTTAAAGAAGTCTTTTGCAGATTTACTCAATGCAATACGTCCTTTGATTTCTTGATTGCTGCTTCCATGAACGTTGATTGTAGATCCAAGTAAAATGAAATCCTTGACAACTTTAGTCTTTTCTCCATTTATCATGATGTTGCTTATTTGTCCAGTTGTGAGGATTTTTGTTTTCTTTATGTTGAGGTGTAATCCGTACTGAAGGCTGTGGTCTTTGATCCTCATTAGTGAGTGCTTCAAGTCCTCTTCACTTTCAGCAAGCAAGGTTGTGTCACCTGCATAACACAGGTTGTTAATGAGTCTTCCTCCAATCCTGATGCCCAGTTCTTCTTCATGCAGTCCAGCTTCTTGGATTCTTTGCTCAGCAGACAGATTGAATAAGTATAGTGAAAGGATACAACACTGACACATACCTTTCCTGATTTTAAACAACACAGCATCCCCTTGTTCTGTTCGATTGATTGTCACCTCTTGGTCTATATACAGGTTTCTCATGAGCACAATTAAGTATTCAATAATAATACACCTGTCTCAAATGTTTGTTGTGAAGATTAAATATGGTGATTATGTAAAGTGCCTATATCAATGCCAGGCACATGTTGTTGTTGTTGGGTGCTGTCAAGTCAATTCTAACTCATGGTGACTCCACATGACAGAGTAGAACTGCCCCACAGGGTTTTCTTTGCTGTAACCTTTGCAGAAGCAGATCATCAGGTCTTTTTCTAAAGAACTGCCAGGGGGGTTCGAACTGCCAAACTTTCAGTTAATAGCCGAGCACTTAATTATTGGGCCACCAGGGCTCTTACCTGACACATAGGAAGTGATAGAAAATTGTTACCTTTGTATCTTCTAGCCACTACCAGGTTCTAATATCTGCAAATAATGTTAACAGGTAGAACAAATGGTACCCACTTTTTTCATGTGTCATGATGCTTTATTTGGAAACATATATGCCATTTTTTCTCCAACAGAGTAAGTAGTATCACAGCTACCCAACATCCTCTCTCTCTCCCTATCCCGCCAGGATGCTTCACTTCTTATGTATGGGCTCTCTCTGTTTCTTCTGACAGCATTCAGCAGCTTCTTTAAATATTGTACAGCTACACATGAATGAATATATAAATACGTTAAAGTGATATGATAACACAAATAAGCCCAGTGAAATTAAATAATTGCATATAGCAAATAAAGTCACTGCTGCCAAAATGAACTACTTATGCCAAAAACAGAGAAAAATTATAGTAGGAAATCATATAGAAATTACATTATTCAGCATTAAAACTCCTTTTAGAATGTATGCTATATTTAAAATATTATATTCTGCTAAGGCTTTACCTATTAGGCACTGACCACTTTAGATTTGGGTTTTTTATTATTTCAGTTAATGTTTTCATCTGTCCTCAGTAAATGTCAATGTCCTTATAATTTTTGAACATGAAATCATCACAACATAAAATGCAAGTAATTGAATGATACATTGGAGGAGAATAATCTCATTCTTTTCAGAAACAAGCATAAAAAGTAAGGAAGTCACGAGAAGGCAGGAAGGGACAGGGAAGCTGTACAAATGGAAACAGGGGACCAAAGGTGGAGAAGGGGTGAGTGTTGACACAACGCAGGGTTGGCAACCAATGTCACAAAACAATCTGTGGAGTAATCGTTGAATGAGAAACTAATTTGCTCTGTAAACTTTCATCTAAATACGCCACCAATCTGAGACCAGAAGAACTGGATGACTACCCTGACAGGGAACACAATAGAGAGTCCCAGACAGAGCAGGAGAAAAATGTAGAACACAACTCAAATCACATAAAAAGACCAGACTTAATGGTCTGACAGAGACTGGAGGAACCCATGAAACCATGGCCCCCAGATGTACTGTTAACCCAGAACTGAAACCATTCCCAAAGCCCATTCTTCTGACAAAGATTAGATAAGACTATAAAACAACAACAAAAAAAATACATATGAGGAATGTGCTTCTTAGTTCAATCAGATATACTAGACCAAATGAGCAGCTCCTGTCCAAAAGCAAGAGGAGGAGGCAGGAATGGACAGGAACTGGTTGAATAGACACAGAGAATCTGGGGTGGAAAGGGGGTGTTTGCTGTGACATTGTGGGGATTGCAAATAATGTCACAAAACAGTATGTGTATAAATTTTTGAATGAGAAATTAACTTGAGCTGTAAACTTTCACCTAAAGTACAATAAAGAGAAAAAAAGTAAGGAAGTCAGTGGATAGAAAGAACCACACAATGAACCTCCAATTTAAGATGAGAGACTCAAAGAAATTCCATATTTGGGGCAAGCATCTGGAACATGTTCCCAAAGCCCCATATGCTCCCTCCCACATATCTGTCACCTCCCACCCCACGCCATTAATGGCACTTTGGTGGGAACACTACCCCAAGCCTTAAGAAGTAAACAATTCATCAGGGAAGAATATTAGAGTAATAGGGAACACTGTCGAGGTAGTACCAGGATAGGAGAGAAGGGAAACTAGACATCTAGAGGAAACTGAAGACATCCAGTAGAGTCCACCAAAGACAAGCTAAGTACAAAGTACACAAATGACAACATAAAAGCCCTATTTATTTTACTCACTAAGTATTTATCAAACACTTCTATGCATCAGGCATTTGGTAGGCATTAGGGATAAAGATGAACAAAGGAAACTCAGCCTGGCCTTCATGAAGCTCATAGTCCAGCAGGAGAGGTAGACTACTAAACAAATAAACATAGTAATTGAAACTCACAGAGTGCTTAGAGAGAGTTGAGCAAAGGAATCTATTTTAGATTGAAATGTGAAGGAGGGCTTCTATAAGGAAGTGATATTTCCCAGAGTTTTGAAAGATGAATAAAAATTAGGTGGTCTTTGCAAAAATGCTTTCAAGGAGAGAACTCAGCCTCTACCTAAGCCCAAAGCAGGAAAGAGTCTCACACATTCCTGGAGCTGTGACAAGGGCTGTGTGGCTCCTATCTTGGTGAGCTGGGGGATGGAAGATAAGGTTGGAGGGACAGGTTGGAGATAAACCCCTCTAGCCTCCTGAAGATTTTGTTCCATTCTTACTGAAACTGGAAGACATTGAAGGGCTTTAATCAGGCATGAGCAGATTTTTGTCTTAATAAGAACATCCAGCTATAATGAGGAGAAGAATTGGAAAGAGCAGGGGCAAAAAAAGGAGGGAATATCAGAGAAGCCAGGTAACAAATGATAGTGGCTTGTTCAGGACTGGCAGCAATAGAAATAGGAAATATGAATGGATATGAACAGGGGTGGATTATCCAATAGGCAGGGTAAGCACCGTGTTTACCTTCCTTACCAGATCATCTGCAGTGAACAATTTCACATTTTTTTCACCACATCAAAGATTCTGCTTCTAAGTATGGCTGGCATCTCTCTCTCTCCCAACCCCACAACAGCCTCCTACAGGATGAAAGCCTCTTTTCAAATTTATAATCCCTGACAGTGTGTATGACCCAGCAAGCAAGGTAAGCATGGGCTTATTGTGCTTACTTGCTAATCTGTAGTGAACATGTAGTGAAAAACATGTAAAATTTTTCACTACAGATTAGTAAGTAAGTACAAGTAAGCCCATGTTTACCTTGCTTGCTGAGTCACCTACCTTTGGATATGAAATATAGAATCAAAAGAACCAGTGATAGACTGAACATAGAGTGACAGTCAAGGATGACTCATTGGCATGAGCAACTGCTGTATTCTAGAGTAGGAAGACTTGAGAAAGAAGAGCTCAGGAGACGATGACCAAAGACTCAGCTTGGACTTGTTCACCATATGGTGTCTGAGAGCCATCCTAATGGAGATGTTTGATATTCAAATCTCAAATTCAGAAGTCAGCTCTGAATCAGGGTGTGAATTTGGGAGCAACAGATTGAGAGTATATAAGCCATTGTCATGGATTGAATTGTGTCCTCCAAAAATGTGTGTCAACTTGGTTAGGCCATGATTCCCAGTATTAAGTAGTTGTCCTCCGTTTTGTGATTGCAATTTTATGTTGAAGAGGATTAGGGTGGGATTGTAACACCCTTACTAAGGTCGCATCCCTGATCCAATGTAAAGGAAGCTTCCCTGGAGTATGGCCTGCACCACTTTTAATCTTACAGGAGATGAAAAGGAAGGAAGCTGAGAGTAGGGGACCTCACACCACCCAGAAAGCGGTGCCAGGAGAAGTGTGTGTCCTTTGGGCCCATGGTCCCTGCATGGAGAAGCTCCTAGTCCAGGGGAACACTGATGAGAAGGCCAACAGAGAAAGAAAGCCTTCCCCTGGAGCTGACATCCTGAATTTGGACTTTTAGGCTACTTTACTGTGAGGAAATAAATTTCTCTTTGTTAAAGCCATCCACTTGTGGTATTTCCATTACAGCCGCACTAGATGACTAAGACAGCCATGGAACTGAACGAGATCACCTAGGAAGAACGTGTTTTTCTCAGTCTGTGGAGAAGGATGGCTAAATTCTCTGAAGTCAAGTAAATATGATCTCATAAGAGAATAATTTCATTTCTAAGATTTTTTCCATAACAGTTCAACTTTCCTGGTCTTTATTCTAATAGACTTAAGTGCAAAATAAATAAATAACCCTAATGTTGTGGCCTTTTGCACCCGCCATTTGGATGAAAGTTTCCATCTAATGATGTAGCAATAATTGTTCATATGTTTTCCATATTATTCATGAATTCAGTAAAATGGTCCTTAACAAACATTTATCAGAAGTTTGGTGTGCGTTCATAAGACAATGATGGTATGTTAATGCTTGATGCTTTAACCTGAAATTATTGGTATAGCACAGAATGGCAAGGCTCCCTCAGAATTAAAAAGTGTTCATTGCAAAATCATTCTAACATGCTCACTTAAAGAGCACCAACAACAAAAATAAATAATTAATTGAAAAGCAGTCCTAATATAAAAAGTATAATTCCCCAAAGCAAAAGATACTTTCTCACGGTATCTATCTTAACTTGTTCTGATAATCTCGTATAACCAAATTCAGAGTTATAGAGTTTTCTGAGACAAATAAGAAATCAACAGGAAAAGAACTCTTCCTTGGGTTCAGCACTGAACTGGGTGGGCTAGCCCTCCATGAGTCCCTCAACTTGCTAGCTCCTCAGTTTCCTTATCTGTTTAATGGCACTAATAATAATTTTTGCTGTAAAGTATCATTGTGTGATTCAGTGAGAAAACATGCAGTTGACATTTAGTAGATACTTGTAGAATGTGACCTATCATTCTTGATCACCTCTGTAATGTAGGGTTAAGGACATGGATTCTGGAGTCAGATCACTTGCTATGTGAGCTTGAGAAAGTTACTTACCTTCCCAGTGCTTACCTTTGTTACATTTGTGGGGCCAAGTGCAAAATAAAGATGCAAAGCTTTGTGTTCAAAAATGATTAAGAATTTCAAGATGATGACCACAGAGTATTAAACCAAGTATGGGGCCCTTCTGAGCATGGGGCTTTTCTGAGCTTGGGGCCCTATTCAGCTGCACAGGTCATAAGCCCATGAAGCCAGTCCTGACCTCAATTTCCTGACCTGGAGATAACAACAGTACCTACCTCATACTGGTATGGGTTGGTATGGAGATGAAATGAGGTAAAACAACTAAAATAGTGCCTGGCACATAGTAAGCATTATGTTAGTGGGAACTGTATAGGTATATCTAGCACATGACTTCCAAATATTGATATTATAACATAAGTATAATATAAAAGAATGTAAGTATGGCAACTCTTGGCACAATTTTTCTGTAAACCTAAAACTGCTCTGAAAAATACAGTCTATTTAAATGAAATTCAAGGAAAGTACTCTTCTTTTGCATCCTTTATTCTTGACCACTCTTTCACTGAACTCTCTCAGTGCCAATCAACACCCTTCCCCCTCCACATCTTTCCCTTTTGGGGTAACTCAAGGGGAAGCAAAGGTGTAAAGGGGGGATCTATATTTCAGCTGCCTTAGAAACTTGTGAAGAAGTTTAAGTGTCTAAAATCCACTGGTCAAACCTCATTCTTGGAAAGAGTTAATTACTGAAATCCAGCAAGAAAAGCTCTTGGAGCAAAGTATAATGGAAATCAACCCTGGTCTGATAAAAGAAATCTTTTTATCTCTGTCAAACTTGAAGGAGGAGAATCAAAGGATGAAAAATCTGGAACTTGGAAGCATAGTTGGTAAGGCTACTTTGGGCCTAGACTGCTCTCTTTTACTTATGGAGGAACAAGTACTCGAACCCAGGAAGAGAATATTAGAATTCATCAAGCCTAATTTGATTTTAGGAGCCCTTGTGGTGCAGTGGTTAAGCATTTGGCTACTAACCAAAAGATCCACCGTTCTAACCCACCAGCCCACTCAGCAGGAGAAAGATGGGCAATCTGCTTCCTTAAAGATTTATAGCCTTGGAAACCCTATGGGCCAGTCCTACTCTGTCCTATAGGGTCAATGAGTCGGAATCGACTCAATGGCATGGGTTTGGGTTTTTTTTTTTTTTTTTAAGTTGATTTTAAACATATGTATTCTGTCTGGATTTTCACTTAACTACACCAGAAAATATAGGACTGAAACGGAAACACTAGTTTGCTAAAGACAGGTGTCTGAATTCTTATCACTAAAGTCCCCTAATTTCTTGAGAGGCAAAAATGAATTCAAATATTCTACCAATGGATCTTTAAAAAGTAATAGCATCTCTTGCTGATTTTATGTGAGAAATAGCATAGACATTTCCACTTTTCCAGACATTTTCTTTATATCCAAAGGAGGAAAAATGACGAAAAAATAGTAGCAATCACCCTCATCATAGTAATAGTGATTTTCTTCCAAGGAGCTTACAGTACTTGTTAAACATCATCTTACAATGAAAAGAAGGCAAATGGCCTGTTGGATAACTGGCATTATTATCATTATTTGGATAATGTAATAGCATCTGTAGTGAATTTTAGAATAGTTGGGGAAATTAAACATCTAAGAAATATAAAAAGGCACAGGCATTTCTCTTATTTTGACCTCTGAAATTCAGTTTTTCTGTAAAATACCTAGTGATTAAGTTTTGTTAGCTCATAACATAAATGATACCAGCGTGACTTCAAGACAATATAACAATTTAGAAAATGAGTGGCCAAACAATAAATGTCATCTTATCACTCCAGTTACTCAATGTTTGTAACTCATAAAAGGAGCAGCTATTTCAATATTGGTTTAAGTGATTAGTCCCATACCGGTTCTCCATACAAATTAGATTCTTTGGGAATAAACACTAAGATAGCAGAGCAATTTTTGCTAGGTAGGTATTATTAGTTATTAGCCCTTCACTATGAATGATGGGGCCATTTAGTGTACGTGTAGCAATGATGTCGTCTGAGGCTCTATTAGTACATTATCATGAATCTTTGTCAACTGATAATTGTTTGACTTCTCAAATGTACAACTTTAGTAAAATCATTTGAAAATGAGACAGATATCATTTTGCTATCAGTATAGATGAGAATGTTAAAGACATGTCTCACTTTATAGAGGCAAAATAGTGAATATGAATGTAGTTCTACCAGACGGGTTTTAGAATCTTAGAATGTTGGAACTATATACAATTTCTGTCTTCACCATTTATTAGCTGTGTGAACTTGTGCAAGCTACTTTAATTTTTCAAGCCCTCAGTTTTCTTGACTATAAAATTGTCATAATAATAGTACTTACTTCATAGGATTGCTGTAAGGAGTCAAGGCAAAATCTGTGTAAAGCACATAGCGAGTGCTCAATAAATAATGAGCTGCCTTCACTCTTATTATTTATACATTAAAATGCTTTTAGCAGTATATTAGAAAGAATATAGTGCTAATGTAACATGACATAGGAGTAGGTCTAACATAGCTTCAAAAATCAACATTTTAGAGTTTTCAGCCACTATTACCAGAGCACCGGTTTTTGAACTGGGCTCTGAAGTAAGGCTCTGGAGAGTTACCTGGGTGATGGAGGGAGCCAGATGGTGAGTTGTGGGAGGTGATAGACTGAGGACATAAGAACTGGGAGGACCAAAGTAGACTGAGACTATCCTTCCCTCAGGTTTACCTGAACATCTCAACTTTATCTGAAGATGTCTTTGATTCCCAGCTTTCTCTTACACGCACATCTAATCCATCAGCTAATTTTCAGTGCTACCTTCAAAATATACCAAAAAGGCACAAGATATACAAGTCATCTCTAATGCTACCACTCTAGTCTACATTGCTGTCATTTTTCCTATTCTCCTTTTCACTCTGACCCTCCCTCAAAACTACTCTCAACACTGCACCATAGTGATCCTATTGGAACTTAAATCTGATCTTGTCACCCCTATACTCAAATCACTCCAATTGCTTCCCAACTAATGCATAGTAAAATCCAAAATATTGTCTAAGGTCCTTGTCTTAGTCGTTTAGTGCTGCCATTACAGAAATACCACAAGTGGATGGCTTTAACAAAGAGAAATTATTCCCTCACGGTCTAGTAGGTTACAAGACCAAATTCATGGCATCAGCTCCAGGGGAAGGCTTTCTCTCTCTGTCAGCTCTGGAGGAAGGTCCTTGTCCTCGATCTTCCCCTGGTTGAGGAGCTTCTCAGGCACAGGAACCTCATGTCCAATGGTTGCGCTCTACTCCTGATGCTGCTTTCTTGGTGGTATGAGGTCCCCAACTTTCTGCTTGCTTCTCTTTCATCTTTTCAGAGATAAAAGTTGATGCAGGCCACAACCCAGGGAAACTCCCTTTACCTTGGATCAGGGAGGTGACCTGAGTGAGGGTCCTGTTACAGTCCCACCCTAATCCTCTCAACATAAAATTACAATCACAAAATGGAGGACAACCATACAATACTGGGAATTATGGCCTAACCAAGTTGATACACACATTTTTGGGGGGATATAATTCAATCCATGACAGTTCTCCACTCTCTCTCAAGTCTCATTCCCTACCACTCTTCTCCTCACCCTCTGTGCTCCAGCCACAATGACCTCCTTGCTGCTCCTCAAACACATCAAGCAGACTTCTGTCTTAGGGTCTTTGCACATGTGATGCCCCACTATTTGGACCACTCTTCTCTGTTACATCTGCGTAGACACTCCCTTCAAATTTCTCTTCCATGACAATTTACCAGAGTTGCCTTTCCTTCTACTAAAAATAACCTCCCTGACCCTCACTTCCTATCCCTTCATTCTGCTTTATTTTTCTTCATGGTATCCATCACCATCACCAGGTAAATCTATTTAATTATTCACTTGTTATTGTCTGATTCCCCCCCAAAACATAAATTTCACAAGAGGAGAATCTTTTTTTTTTAATTTTGTTCAGTGTCATATCTCAGTACCTAAATTAGTCCCCAGTACTTTTTTTTTTTTTTACACATAGGTTCTCAATAGTACTATACAATTGTTTGGTAGAGTGAAAGAAAAAGAAGTATTCTAGACAACTCTTCAGTTCTTGGCTTGTGGAAGTAGATGATGGTACAATTCATTTAGATAGAATATCCTAGAAGAGGACTAGGTTAGGAGGGTATTAGTTCTCTATTGCTGCATAACAAATCACCCCAAGAGTTATCAGGTTAAAACAAGCATTTGTTATCTCACAGAGTTCTAGGAATCATAAATATGAGAGGAGCTTAGCAGGGTGGTTCTGTCTCTGGCTACTACATCTCCTGGCAACAACCTAATTATAGATATTTCCCAAAGATTAGTCCACTGATTTCTTCTCTTCTTCAATGTATTCTTCTTTATCAATTTCATTAAGGCTCATGACTTCAACATAACCTGGATGTTGACAATTTATATATATATATATATATGTTGTAGTTGTTGTTAGGTGCCATTGAGTCAGTTTTGACTCATAGTGACACTATGCACAGCAGAAGGAAACACTGTTCGGTCCTGCACCATCCTTACAAATCATTGTTACACTTGAGCTCATTGTTGCAGCTACTGTGTCAATCTACCTCATCAAGGGTCTTCCTCTTTTCTCCTGACCTTGAACTTCGCCAAGCATGATGTCCTTCTCCAGGGACTGGTCCCTCCTGACATGTCCAAAGTATATAAGATTCAGTCTCACAATCCTTGCTTCTAAGGAGCATTCTGGTTGTACTTCTAAGACAGATTTGTTCATTCTTTTGGCAGTCCACGGCATATTCAATATTCTTCGCCAATACCAGGATTCAAAGGCGTCAATTCTTTTTCAGTCTTCCTTAATCGTTGTCCACCTTTCACATGCATATGATGCGATAGAAAATACCATGGCTTGGGTCAGGTGCGCCTTAGTCTTCAAGGTGACATCTTTGCTCTTCAACACGTTAAAGAGGTCCTTTGAAGCAGATTTACCCAATGCAATGCGTCATTTGTTTTCCTGACTGCTGCTTCCACGGGCATTGATTATGGATCCAAGTAAAATGAAATCCTTGACAACTTCAATCTTTTCTCCATTTATCATGATGCTGCTCATTAGTCCAGTCGTGAGGATTTTTGTTTTCTTTATGGTGAGGTGCAATCCATACTGAATGCCATGGTCTTTGATCTTCATTAGTAAGTGCCTCAAGTCCTTTTCACTTTCAGCAAGCAAGATTGTGTCATCTGCATAACGCAGGTTCTTAATGAGTCTTGCTCCAATCCTGACGCCCTGTTCTTCTTCATATAGTCTAGTTTCTCAGATTATTTGCTCAGCATAAAGATTGAATAGGTAAGGTGAAAGAATACAACCCTGACGCGCACCTTTCCTGACTTTAAACCAATCAGTATCTCCTTGTTCTGTTGGAACAACTGCCTCTTGATCTATGTAAACGTTCCTCATGAGCACAATTAAGTGCTTTGAAATTCCCATTCTTCGCAACATTACCCATAGTTTGTTATTATCCACAGAGTCAAATGCCTTTTCATAGTCAATAAAACACAGGTAAACATCCCTCTAGTATTCTCTGCTTTCAGCCAGGATCCATCTGACACCAGCAATGATATCTCTGGTTACACGTCCTCTTCTGAAACCAGCCTGAAATTGTGGCAGTTCCCTGTCGATATACTGCTACAGCCACTTTTGAATGATCTTCAGCAAAATTTTGCTTGCATGTGATATTCATGATATTGTTCCATAACTTCTGCATTTGGTTGGATCACCTTTCTTGGGAATAGGCATGAATATGGATCTCTTCTAGTCAGTTGGCCAGGAAGCTGTCTTCCATATTTCTTGGCATAGATGAGCGAGTACTTCCAGTGCTTCATCTGTTTGTTGAAACATCTCAATAGTCCATCAATTCCTGGAGACTTATTTTTCACTAAGGCATTCAGAGCAGCTTGGACTTTTTCCTTCTGTACCATTGGTTCCTGATCATATGCTACCTCTTGAAATGGTTGAACGTCAACTAATTCTTTTTGGTGTAATGACTCTGTGTATTCCTTCCATCTTCTTTTGATGCTTCCTTCATCATTTAATATTTTCCCCTAGAGTCCTTCACTATTGCAACTCAAAGCTTGAATTTTTTCTTTAGTTCTTTCAGCTTGGGAAATGCCGAGCATATTCTTTCTTTTTGGTTTTCTATCTCCAGCTCTCTGCACATGTCATTATAGTACTTTACTTTGTCTTCTCAAGCCACCCTTTGAAATCTTCTGTTCAGTTCTTTTACTTCATTATTTCTTCCTTTTACTTTGAGTGCTCGACGTTCATAAGCAAGTTTCAGAGTCTCCTCTGACATCCATCTTGGTCTTTTCTTTCTTTCCTGTCTTTTCAATGACCTCCTGCTTTCTTCACGTGTGATGTCCTTGATGTCATTCCACAACTCGTCTGGTCTTCAGTCACCAATGTTCAATGCGTCAAATCTATTCTTCAGACGGTTTCTAAATTCAGGTGGGATATACTCAAGGTCATATTTTGGCTCTCGTGGACTTGCTCTGATTTTCTTCAGTTTCAGCTTGAACTTGCATAGGAGCAATTGATGGTCTGTTCCACAGTCGGCCCCTGGCCTTGTTCTGACTGATGATATTGGGCTTTTCCATCGTCTCCTTCCACAGATGTAGTCAATTTGATTTCTGTGTGTTCCATCTGGCAAGGTCCACGTGTATAGTCGCCGTTTATGTTGGTGAAAGAAAGTATTTGCAATGAAGAAGTCATTAGTCTTGCAAAATTCTATCATTCGTTCTCTGGCATTGTTTCTATCACCAAGGCCATACTTTCCAATTACCGATCCTTCTTCTTTGTTTCCAACTTTTGCCTTCCAATCACCAGTAATTATCAATGCATCTTGACTGCATGTTGGACCAATTTCAGTTTGCAGCAGCTGATAAAAATCTTCTATTTCTTCATCTTTGGCCTTAGTGGTTGGTGTGTAAATTTGAATAATAGTCACATTAACTGGTCTTCCCTGTAGGCGTAGGGATATTATCCTATTACAGTGTTGTATTTCAGGATGGATCTTGAAATGTTCTTTTTGATGATGAATGCAACACCATTCCTCTTCAAGTTTTCAATCCCAGCATAGTAGACTATACGATTGTCCAATTCAAAATGGCCAATACCAGTCCATTTCAGCTCATTAATGCCTAGGATATTGATGTTTATGCTTTTCATTTCATTCTTGACAATTTCCAATTTTCCTAGATTCATACATTCCAGATTCTGATTATTAATGGATGTTTACAGCTGTTTCTCCTCATTTTGATCCGTGCCACATCAGCAAATGAAGGTCCCAGAAGCTCTACTCCAACCACATCATTAAGGTTGACTCTACTTTGAGGAGGCAGCTCTTCCCCAGTCATGTTTTGAGTGCCTTCCAACCTGGGGGGCTCATCTTCCAGCACTATATCAGACAGTGTTCCGCTGCTATTTATAAGGTTTTCACTGGCTAAAATGCTTTTCAGAAGTAGACTGCTGGGTCCTTCCTCCTAGTCTGTCTTACTCTGGAAGCTCAGCTGAAACCTGTGCTCCATGGGTGACCCTGCTGGTATCTGAATACTGGTGGCATAGCTTCCAGCATCACAGCAACACACAAGCCTCCACAGTATGACAAACTGACATGGGGGACATATATATATATATAATATGTGCATATATATGATCTGTGTATATATTTCATGTGTATGTATACAAACATGTATACACACAGACACATATATGTATATTTGTTGTTGTTAGGTGCCATTGAGTCAGTTTCAACTCATAGCAACCATATAGGACAGATTAGAACTACCTCATAGGGTTTCCAAGGAGCAGCTGCATTTGAACCACCTAGTTTTTGGCTAGCAGCTGAACTCTTAACCACTATGCCACCAGGGAGATATATATATTTAAAACTCCAAAACCAAACCTACTGCCATCGAGTTGATTCTGACTCAAGTGACTCCATATACATATTGTATGGTTAAATGCTCAAACTAGTGGAAAGATTGATGGCTTTAATCCACCCAGAGGAGCCTTAGAAGACAGTCCTGGTGATCTGCTTCTGAAAGGTCACAGCCTTGAAAACTCTATGGAGCAATTTTTCTCTCCCCACATGGAGTCACCATGAGTCAAATTAACTTGACAGCGGCTAGTGACATGTCTTATTTATCTCTCAAGGTCAGCCCTACATTTTTAACTACCATAGAATATTTTTACTGAATTCAGTATATTTCCACCATCATGGGAATGCCATCTTTCTGAGTTCCTAGCCTGGAAACATTTTTACATCTTAACACTTCACTTTCCCTTAATTAGCAACATGTAGTCAATACCCATTTGGCCTTTATAAAAACTATCACAACCATTTTCTCCTCTACTCCTGCCACCATTATCTTACTTCAGCCCTCAGATTTCTCATCTGGAACATTGCTATGGCCTTCAAATTGTCTCCCTTTGTTTTCCTCCCTCCACATTCTGTCTTATACATTGGTACCAGAATCTTCTAAAGCATTCCTTAAAAGCCTTCAAAGACATCTATTACAAGATGAAGTCCAAACTCCTTATCCCAACATTTTCTGTCCTTCATTAATCAATCAGTACTTAGGTACCACATTGTTTACCAACCTCACAAAAAAGCTCCAGCATTCTTGATTCGGTTTCTACTTTTGAGTGAACTCAGTGAACTTAAGGTTTATTACAAATGTAGTAGCTGTTTGGCCTCTGATTAATGATGAAATATTTCATTTATTTAAGCTGAGTTCAAATACAAGCAACCCAAAAAGTGGTCCCCAATTCTCATTTTTTGAAGAAAAGGGATGGCTTTCAATGAAAGATCTTCCATCGTCATATTTGATATTATTCTTTATCTGTGAGAGGACTGGTTTCTCATCATTTGGTCAAATACAAAGCCTTATTCTCTGGCTCCGTCTAGTTGGAAGGGTAATAATTCAACCACCTAGTCAATTTGAAGTGCTTTCTTAGTTTTCTAATGAAAACAAAATCTATAGGAGTATGTTGGGATATTCCATGAGATATACTTTTGTGCTCACAAAAGACAATGCCCATTTATTAATAAAATATTGTTTATCAATAATATTATTTTATGAGTGAATCTATGAATTTAGACAAAAGACCATTAATCAATAATTAAAAGTCTCCCAAAATTTTCATGAACTAGAAACCCACCAAAGATATATAAAATAATTCTACATGTTGTTTTCTGATTCCATCAATGTCAGTATCAGATGCCATACCAAAATGTAAACATATTTTAAACAGTGTGAGACTAAACAAAAAATTGACAAGAAAAAAAAAAAATCACTCAAACCAAAATGTTGTCCTTTACTGCATGATGTTAGACTAAAACAGATAACAGTGAGTGAACTGATAGATGATCCTCACAGACTATTTTCTCATACTCCACATGCTAATCTTTCCAGATTCTCCCATGTACTTTCAGCTCCACCAGCCAAGTCTTAATCCTCACATTCTTGGCCCCAAGCTGTGGTAGGTTCAGGGCTCCTTACTTAGAAGAGACAGCTAATTACTAATATGATCCAGCTGGGCCTGAAAAATACTTTACCAACATGGTTAAAAAAAAAATGTCTTTTTTTTACCTCAATTCTTAATCAGCACAGCAAATTTTTGCCGACTTCTCATATGTGTAAAGGTTCCATATTGCATGTAGCATGTTGGCCTGAAAAGAATCATTTTATCATCAGTCTCTTTGACAAGCATTGGTGGGTCAGCCAGAAAAGGTTTGCAGGGAAAAACCTGGACATGGACTCAGAAGATCCAATGTGAACCCCAGATTCTCAGCATGCCACGTATTCTCTTTGACCTTTAGCTTATTCAGCTGTAAACAATTCTCTCAGGTGATGAAAACTGTAAAACAAGATAAATATAAGACATCTTTTTTATACGGCCATAGAAAATCTCTACTTACCAAAACCAGATTTCTCAGGTTATATTTCTGTCCCTGCTTCCCATTTGGTGTAAAGTTCACACCACAGGAAAACTCATATTTCTCAAGTTGAATGAAATCTACCTTCATGTGTCTCTGTATGAAACTGAAAAGCAAGTGTACTTTGACTGATTGACTAATGGCTATATAACTTTGAAGAAAACTGAGCCAAAATGGGAATTAGGTAATATGAAGGTAAAACTAAGCAATGTTAGCGGCAATAAGTATTGCTAGATTTTAGCTAAAGGAGCCAAAAATATTAAATAAAAGAATACATATCTTAAAAAATCTGTACAGGAGTTGCATTTATTGGGGTCATCAGACATACTCTAAAACCAATGCATCATTTGAGAACCAACTGTAATCCTCACGGAGAAGAAGGAGAAAACTTCTTTGTTTCCCAATTATCTCTTCTCTGGTATGGTAACATCTTTCCTCCATCACTATGGCCTTCTAGGAATAGAAAGCCAATGATCCATTCTCTGTTCTCCAATAATCAACATATCTCTCTCTACATTCTTCTTATATCAAACCACATCCACTTACAGTGTCGACTAAGTTCTTAAAAAAAAAGTTCTTAGGCTAGATAAATCTGGTTTACATTTACTTACCCATCACAAATACAAAAGATGATGATGTTGTTGTTGTTGTTGGTTAGATCCCATTGAGTCAATTCCTACTCATAGCAACCCTATGAACAACAAAAAGAAACACCGCCCGGTACTGTGCCATCCTCACAATTGTTGCTATGTTTGAGCTCATTGTTGCAGCCACTGTGTCAATTCATCTCCTGGAGGGTCTTCTTTTTTGCTGACCCTCTACCTTACCAAGCATGATGTACTTCTCCAGGGACTGGTCCCTCCTGATATGTCCAAAGTACATGAGATAAAGTCTTGCCATCCTCACTTCCAAGGAATACTCTGGCTGTACTTCTTCCAAGACAGACTTGTTCTTTCTTCTGGCAGTCACTGGTATATTCAATATTCTTCGCCAACACCATAATTCAAAAGCATCAATTCTTCTTTGGTCTTCCTTAATTATTGTCCAGCTTTCACATGTATATAAGGCGGTTGAAAATAGCATGGCTTGGGTCAGCCCCACCTTAGTCCTCAAAGTGACATCTTAGCTTTTAAACACTAAAGAGGTCTTTTGTAGCACCGATGCAATACATCGTTTAATCTCTTGACTGCTGCTTCCATGGGCGTTGATTGTGGGTCCAAGTAAAATCAAATCCTTGACAACTTCAATATTTTCTCCATTTATCATCATGTTGCTTATTGGTTGAGTTATGAGAATTTTTATTATCTTTATGTTAAGGTGTAACCTGTACTGAAGGCTGTGGTCTTTGACCTGAAGATCAGTAAGCGTTTTCAACAAGCAAGGCTGTATCATCTGCATATCACAGGTTGTTAATGAGTCTTCCATATACCCTGATGCCAGGTTCTTCTTCAAATAGCTCAGCTTCTCAGAGTCTTTGCTCAGCACACAGATTGAATAGGCATGGTGAAAGGATACAATCCTGACACACACCTTTCCTGATTTTAAACCATGCAATATTCACTTGTTCTGTCCGCATAACTGCCTCTTGGCCTGTGTACAGCCTCCTCATGTGCACAATTAAGTGTTATGGTACTGCCATTCTTTGCAATGTTATCCACAATTTGTTATGATCCACACAGTCAAATGCCTTTGGATAGTCAATAAAACACAGGTAAACATCTTTCTGGTATTCTCTGCTTTCAGCCAAGATCCATCTGACATCAGCAATGATATCCCTCATTCCATGTCCTCTTCTGAATCTGACTTGAATTTCTGGCAGCTCCCTATCAATGTACTACTGCAACCATTTTTGAATTATCTTCAGCCAAATTTTACTTGAGTTTGATAGTAAAGATATTGTTTGATAATTTCTGCATTCTGTTGGATCACCTTTCTTTGGAATGGGTACAAATATGGATCTCTTCCAGTCAGTTGGCCAGGTAACTGTCTCCCAAATTTCTCAGCATAGATGAGTGAGCACCTCCAGCACTGCATCCTGTTGTTGAAACATCTCAATTGATATTTTATCAGCTCCTGGAGCCTTGTTTTTTTGCCAATGCTTTCAGTGCAGCTTGGACTTCTTCCTTCGATACTGTCATAGATTGAATTTTGTGCCCTAAAAATGTGTCAACTTGGCTAGGCCATGATTCCCAGTATTGTGTGATTGTCCACCATTTTGTTATCTTATATGATTTTCCTACATGTTGTAAATCCTACCTCTATGATGTTAATGAGGTGGGACTGGTGGCAATTATATTAATGAAGCTGGACTCAATCTACAAGATTAGGTTGTGTCTCAATCAATGTCTTTTGAGATATTAAAACGGAAAGTGAGCAGAGAGACTTGGGGACCTCATACCACCAAGAAACAAGAGTCAGGAGAACAGTGAGTCTTTTGGACCCCGGGTCTGTGCATTGAGAAACTCCTCGACTGGGAAAAATTCATGGCAAGGACCTTTCCCCAGAGCCAACAGAGAAGGAAAGCCTTCCCTTGGAGCTGGCACCCTGAATTCAGACTTCTCGCCTCCTAGGTTGTGAGAGGATAAATTTCTCTTTGTTAAAACCATCCACTTGGGTATTTCTATTACAGCAGCACTAGATAACTAAGAAGAATACCATTGGCTCTTGATCATATGCTACCTGCTTAAACACTTGAACATTGACCAATTCTTTTTGGTACAGTGACTCTGTATTTATTCCGTCTTCTTTTGATGCTTCCTGCATCATTCAATATTTTCCCCAGAGAATCCTTCAATATTGCAACTTAAGGCTTGAATTTTTATTTCAGTTCTTTCAGCTTGAGAAATGCTGAGAGGTTTGGTTTTCTAACTCCAGGTCTTTGCACATTCACTATAATACTTTGTCTTCTTGAGCTGCCCTTCGAAATATTCTGCTCAGTTTTTTACTTCATCATTCTTCCATTTGCTTTAGCTACTCTACGTTCAAGAGCAAGTTTCAGTCTCTTGTGACATCCATTTTGTCTTCCTTTCTTGTCTTTTTAATGATCTTTTGTTTTCTTCATATATGATGCCCTTGATGTCATCCCACAACTGGTCTGGTCTTTGGTCTTTACTGTGCAATGCATCAAATCTGTTTTTGAGATGGTCTCCATACTGAGGTGGGATAAACTCAAGGCTGCATTTTGGTTCTCACGGACTTGTTTTAATTTTATTCAGCTTCAACTTGAACTTGCATATGAACAATTAATGCTCTGTTCTGCAGTCATCTCCTGGCCTTGTTCAGACTGAAGATACTGACAATCTCCATTGTCTCCAAAGATATAGTTGATGTAATTCCTGTGTTTTCCATCTGATGGGGTCCATGTGTATAGTTGCCGTTTATGTTATTGAAAAAAGGTGTTTGCAACGAATAAGTTGATGGTCTTGCAAAATTCTATCACGTGATCTCCAATGTCATTTCTATCACCAAGGCCATGTTTTCCAAATACTGATCCTTCTTTGTTTCCAACTTTCACATTCTAACCACCAGTAATTATCAATGTATCTCAATTGTATGTTTGATCAATTTCAGACTGCAGAAGTTGGTAAAAATCTTCAATTTCCTCAACTTTGGCATTAGTGGTTGGTGTGTAAATTTGAATAATATTTGTATTAACTGGTCTTATTTGTAGGCATATGGATATTATTCTATCACTGACATTATTTTGTTCCAGGGTAGATCTTGATTTCATTTTTGACAACTTCCAATTTTTCTAGATTCCTACTTCATACACTCCACATTCTGATTATTAACCAAGGTTTATGGTTGTTTCTTCTCACTTTGAGTCGTGCCACATCAACAAATGAACGTGCCAAAAGCTTTACTCCATCCACATCATTAAGGTCAACTCTACTTTGAGGAGGCAGCTCTTCCCCAGTCATCTTTTGAGTGCCTTCCAACCTGAGGGAGACAATGTTCTGCTGCTACTCGTAGGGTTTTCACTAGCTAATTCTTCTCGGGAGACTGCCAGGTCTTTCTCCTTAGTCTACCTTAATCTGGAAACTTCACTGAAACCTGTCCACTATGGGTAACCTTGCTGGTATTTGAAATATTGAAATTTGACATAGCTTCCTGCATCACACCAATATGCCAGCCACTACAGTACGACAAACTTACAGATGCGTGGTGAACAAAGGATGATACATACATATGCTTGATGAATTGAAGCTAATCAAATATCTGGTCATGGAATAGAGACTGTCTAGAAAGCACCAGTTATCAAGAATGGCCAAAATTTTGACATTATAAAGAAAGTGCTCATTGTTAGACTATAATTACAGAAGACATTAGAAGGAAGTCTAGCTTCAAGGAAAAGATGAAGTTAAACTTTCTGTTTGTCCTTCCAATTCTTGAATGTTTCCCTGTTTTTCTTCCCCTGCAATGCTTTCATACTCTTCTCTAATTGCAGATAGTTTCTATCTCTGTCTCTCTTTCACACATACAGACACACATCTACCATGACCCTCCCTATAATGCCATAAAAATCTCTGCCCACACCTTTTAAACACACCTCTTTCAGCACCACTGAACTGCCATCTGATTACATCGATTCACACAAATATAAAAGAACAATAACTCCATTAATATTTTGAATATTTACATTCATATATAAATAATTAAATAACTTTTAAACCTAGAATGATAACTCTCTAGTAGTGTCTTTTACAGATTGTGATTTTCTAAGTGGAACAGATGGATATAGATGGATGATTTATAGATAAACAAATGATTAAAAAATATATATATATTGTGGTTGAGTCAATTCTGACCCATAGCAACCCTACAGGACAGATCAGAACTGCCCCATAGGGTTTCCAAGGCTGTAAATCTTTACAGGAGCAGACTGCCACATCTTTCTCCTTCAGAGTGGCTGGTGAGTTCAAACTGTCAACCTTTCCGGTTAGCAGCTGAGCACTTAACCACCACACCACCAGAACTCCTTTTAGATGGATGATAGATACATAGGTAGGTAAGTAGATAGACTGATTGTTTTATAGATAGATGATAGAGAGATAAATAGATAGAGAGAGAGAGAGAGATGATAGATAGATGATAGATTAGATAGATAGATAGATAGACAGACAGACAGACAGATAGATAGATGATAGGCAAGCATACAGAAGGTAAGTGAATTTATGTATGTGTATGCTTACATGTATATATTTTCCTATTTTTTTGGGAGGGGGAGACAGAGGTAGCCTTTAAATCCCTCTATTTTAGACAATCTCCTAGGCTGTTATATGTGAGGTCAGCTGTAAGATGAAACAATCATTTTCTCTCTAAACCAGGTAGAATATCAAACAATAAACAAGACCTCTGTAAATTGCTTTTTGCCCTACAAACTTATGTCTTTTTTTTAATATGAAGCAAAAATGATCTCCAAAATTGGTTTTGGAACCTCAAATTTTTCATGATCATAGCACTCCTGATTCTGAAGCCCCTTTGTCTCTGTGACAGGCTCCTAGGAAAATCTGTTCTTTGCTACTTTCTGAAAAAATCTACTTGCTTCAAGAAACTCTCCTTTCAGAGAATTTACCTTTTTTGCCAACCACGCAACCCCCTCCTGTGTACTTTTCCTAAGTACACTATGCATGTTATATGTGTGTGGGAGTTATTTACGTAGGCACATTATTTGCAAAAAAATACGGTATTTATGTTTTATGCAACCCTTGAAATCAAGAAAATAAATGTGATCTGTTTTATGACAAAGAAAGGAAGTCATATGTACAACTTAAACTGACAGAGCTAAATATAACATATAACTAATAGACCACTTTTAGAAGAGGCTGGCACACACAAAACTAGTTATCACAAGTCTTTGTTCCACTCCTTTCTACAGTTACTTAACAAAACAATAACTCTTCTATAGTTACTTAACAAAGCAATAACTCTGGATTCAATTTCCTCCCAAACCAGAAAACAAAACCATTGCTGTTGAGTCAATTCCAGCTCTTGACAACTCCATGTGTACAGAGTAGAACTGCTCCAGAGGGTGTTCTTGGCTGTAATCTTTATGGAAGCAGATCACTAGGCCTTTCTTCCATGGTGGCACTGGGTAAATCTGAATGCCAACATTTAGGTTCATAGTCAAGTACAAACCATTTGCAACACCCAGGGCCCTGCCTACCTCAGAGGGCCATGCTGAATATCAAATTTGATAATATATTTTAAAACACTATATAGATTTGATGCATTGAAGACCAGACGAGTTGTAGAATGACATCAAGGACATCACCCATGAAGAAAGCAAGAGGTCACTGAAAAGACAGGGAAGAAAGAAAAGACCAAGATGGATGTCAGAGGAGACTCTGAAACTTGCTCTTGAGCGTAGAGCAGCTAATGCAAAAGAAAGAATTCATGAAGTAAAAGAACTGAACAGAAGATTTCAAAGGGCCTCTCAAGAAGACAAAGTAAAGTATTATAATGACATGTGCAAACAGCTGGAGATGGAAAACCAAAAGGGAAGAACACACTCGGCATTTCTCAAGCTGAAAGAACTGAAGACAAAATTCGAGCTTCGAGTTGCAATAGTGAAGGACTCCATGGGGAAAATATTAAATGACGCAGGAAGCATCAAAAGAAGATGGAAGGAATACACAGAGTCATTATACCAAAAAGAACAGTCGATGTTCAACCATTTAAAGAGGTGGCATATGATCAGGAACCGATGGCACTGAAGGAAGAAGTCCAAGCTGCTCTGAAGGCATTGGCGAAAAACAAGGCTCCAGGAATTGACAGAATATCAATTGAGATGTTTCAACAAACAGACGCAGCGCTGGAAGTGCTCACTCATCTATGCCAAGAAATATGGAAGACAGCTTCCTGGCCAACTGTCTGGAAGAGATCCATATTTATGCCTATTCCCAAGAAAGGTGATCCAACCGAATGTGGAAATTATAGAGCAATATCATTAATATCACACACAAGCAAAATTCTGCTGAAGATCATTCAAAAACAGCTGCCAGAAATTCAGGCTGGTTTCAGAAGAGAACGTGGAACCAGAGATATCATTGCTGATGTCAGATGGATCCTGGCTGAAAGCAGAGAATACCAGAAGGATGTTTACCTGTGTTTTATTGATTACGCAAAGGCATTCGACTGTGTGGATCATAACAAACTATGGATAACACTGCAAAGAATGGGAATTCCAGAACACTTAATTGTGCTCATGAGGAACCTTTACATAGATCAAGAGGCAGTTGTTCCAACAGAACAAGGGGATACTGATTTGTTTAAAGTCAGGAAAGGTATGCATCAGGGTTGTATTCTTTCAACATACCTATTTAATCTGTATGCTGAACAAATAATACGAGAAGCTGGATTATATGAAGAAGAACAGGGCATCAGGATTGGAGGAAGACTCATTAACAACCTGCGTTATGTAGATGACACAACCTTCCTTGCTGAAAGTGAAGAGGGCTTGAAACACTTACTAATGAAGATCAAAGGCCACAGCCTTCAGTATGGATTACACCTCAACATAAAACAAAAACCCTCACAACTGGACCAATGAGCAACATCATGATAAACGGGGAAAAGCTTGAAGTTGTCAAGGATTTCATTTTACTTGGATCCACAATCAACACCCATGGAAGCAGCAGTCAAGAAATCAAATGATGCATTGCATTGGGCAAATCTGCTGCAAAGGACCTCTTCAAAGTGTTGAAGAGCAAAGATGTCACCCTGAAGACTAAGGTATGCCTGACCCAAGCCATGGTATTTTCAATCACATCATATGCATGTGAAAGCTGGACAATGAATAAGGAAGACCGAAGAAGAGTTGACGCCTTTGAATTGTGGTGTTGGCGAAGAATATTGAATATACCATGGACTGCCAAAAGAACGAACAAATCTGTCTGAGCAGAAGTACAACCAGAATGCTCCTTAGAAGCAAGGATGCTGAGACTGCATCTTACATACTTTGGACATGTTGTCAGGAGGGATCAGTCCCTGGAGAAGGACATCAAGCTTGGCAGAGTACAGGGTCTGTGGAAAAGAGGGAGACCCTCAACAAGGTGGACTGACACAGTGGCTGCAACAATGAGATCAAGCATAACAATGATTGCAAGGATGGCACAAGACCGGGCAGTGTTTCATTCTGTTGTGCTTGGGGTCGCTATGAGTCGGAACCGACTTGACGGCACCTAACAACAACATATAGCTTTTTAAGAAAACAGACACTTCCAGACTTTATTGTTAACTTCCAGAACAAAATATTTTTGGAACTTAATTTTTTTTTTTTTTTTTTTTGGTAGAAATGCCAAACTACACATATGGGGCATAAAGGCCTTCAGAACTGTAGGGTTTGTTAAGTAATGGCACAAGAATGCACAATCTTATGAGACTTATGACACTGCTGAGGACAGCTGGAGGACTGTGGCAAGTTGAGGACACAACTGAGCCAAGCCTAGTAGAGTAGAAGGAATATTAAGCTAGAATGAATACACCTGACTTACAGCCCTAGCACAGCCAACTTACTCTCTCTGTGACTTTAAACTATAGTCACAACTCTCTGACCTTGAATTCCCTAAACAATTGACCTCAAATTCGCCTTTCTGGTCTTGAAAGAAAATCTGTCTGAATAAAGATTAATTCTCCTTGCAGTCTATTCCCCATTCCTCAGCATTATGTTTTGTAAGCAACCAGAATAGAAAAGTTAATTATTATAAGCTCAGAATTTATCTTCCTAAAACATTGCTTTTGCCAGGTTATTCTGCTGTTCAAAACTGCCAGTGTTTTCTCATTCACTGACTGTAAAATGAAGTCCAAGTGGCTTAGGCAGGCTTATAAGGGTCATCATAATATGGCCTAGGTTTTCCACTTTCATATCATCTCCTAATGCCCCTAAAAGCGTTCATGATGGTAAATATTCATGTCCATTCCCTGCTTAGCCCCACGTGTAATTCCTTATCCCTACCTTTTCAAATGCTTCCTTAAAGGCTACTATAAAGATCTCTACCTTCCTTGAAGGCTTCTCTAGCTATTCCAAACCAATGTCATTTGCCAGCACTTAAAGTACTTGTGTGCATTCCTGAATTTTGCATTTTCTACTAATTAATTTATGAGTATGTGTCTAGACATGCAAATGTGTCTAGTTTCTACATCTAAATTATGAGCTCCTTGTAAAGAGTAAACTTGAAAACAGGCACAAGCTTCAGAATCATTGTAGGAAACTGCAATTAATAACATAATCAACAAAAAACCCAAAACTCACTGCCATTGAGTCGATTCTGACTCATAGCGGCCCCATTGGACAGAGTAGAACTGCCCCATAGAGTTTCTAAGGAACACCTGGTAGATTCGAACTGCTGACCTCTTGGTTAGCAGCTGTAGCATTTAACTACTACTCTACCAGGGTTTCCTAATCAACAAAAGATGGAGGTAAACAAAAGAATTAATTTGTCATCTTCACAGACTCTCAAAATGTTCATATACTGGTTTATTAGGGTGGATGACAGTTTAGTTCCATTTGCAAAGGGACACATCTTAAAGTGACATCTTTCAATGTTGTTTATATAATTTGGTCTATGCTTTTTTGAAACTTCAGGATCAGAACAGAAAGCCCAGTTGTTCCCATTAAGACTGTCACCAAGGTATAGATATACATATACCTCATTAAAGAAAAAAAAACAGGTTTAAGATTACTCTAGTTTGATTTATACCAAGTATAGGCATTTTTTTTTTTTATAGGCATTAATGAAAACCCCGGTGGTGTAGTGGTTAACAGCTACAGCTGCTAACCAAAAGGTCAGCAGTTCATATTCACCAGCTGTTCCTTGGAAACTCCATGAGGCAGTTCTACTCTGACCTGTAGGGCCTCTATGAGTAGGAATTGACGCAATGGCAACAAGTTTGGGTTTTTTTTAGTACAGGCACTAATAATATTTCTAAACATCTTTAGCTATTTTTCATTCATTTCTTCTACTTGAACAATCTTCATCTATTGAAAGGCAAGGAGGAGCAAGGCAAAGTATTAGAAAGTTTCACCAAAACTTAACCCTCCCAACCACTTCACCATCCTAGTGCTGGTCAGATTTTAAATGGTTGTGACTATACCACTACCAAATTCAGACTGTTCAGCAATGAGAAAAATCAGTATTTGCAGAGCTCAATCATGTTTCTTAACTATGTTTCTGAAATCTTTTTGAATAAAAATATAACTAAATGCAATGAAACAGAATTGACAAAATTAAAACTCAAGATACACTTTGCTTCTATGTTGATGACTTACTTAAAACATTTTATATCATGTAGATTTTACTTTTTTTATAATTTAGTATATTTTCATTCCTATTTGTTGGAGAAGCTTAGGGGTTAACTAAATGAGCTCTGGTGACAAGAGAAAGTATCAAGGAGGCTAAATTTTAGAGTATTCAGAAGTAATGATAGGAATTTACAGTAAAAGAGCTGGGGTACAACCCATGTTGCAGCCAGCTGACACATTAGAAAAGAATACTGAGATAATACAAGAAATCCCAAGTACAAATTCATAAATTAGAGAATTGAACTAAAATACACAGAACCCAAAAAACCAAACCCACTGCTGTTGAGTTGATTCCAACTCATAGCAACCTAAACACACAGATACAGCACCAAATAAATATCTGCAGAAACTACCCGGGTAGAAGATGTCTATGCAAAAGTTGTGTATTTGGTCATAAGTTGAGTATTTTAGAAATTGTGAAATTAGGAATGACTTTATTTTATTTGAATTGATTATTACCACCCCTCTAAGAAGGCCCTCTGAGCACCATAAACTGAGATTGTACCACCCACAATGCTCCAACTTCATCTGAAACTAATGTGTATGCATACAAGTTTTCTTCATCTGCCTCCCTTTCTACCTAAGCCTAGATTGCCTCTTGGTTTAGGTTCTTATGCTCACACTCAGATTTGGAGATTCAGAAAATGGCTTATCTTTCTGCTTGTTATTATTGTTGGGTGCCATCAAGTCAATCCTGACTCATAGTGACCACTTGTGACAGTTTAGAACTGCCCCACAGGGTTTTCTTGGCAGTGATCTTTACAGAAACAAGTTTCTAGGTCTTTCTACTACAGAGCAGCTAGGCGAGTTTGAACTGCTAACCTTTTAGTTAACAGCTGAGCACTTAACAGTTGCACCACTAGGGCCTCTTGGACTTCGCCAAGTTTGCTTTGATGACCTACCTACACTCTGGATCTGACCTATGTTTACCCATGCTCATTTTGGCATGAATATCTCAAAGAAGACACACTCTACTACCCATCTCACATTGTGGCAACTGCCTAACTTCACTCCCATGAAAATCATTATTGTAAAAAAATGATGCAACTAGTGTACCTTGTAAAATAAGGGAATTCTTGCATTGTATAACATCAGACCACAAGTTTTTAGGGGTTTTGAATTCTTACCAATGACAAAATGTCCACAGTTTTTAAAAAAGCAAGATAGTTCCACTAAGAGCAAACATTTCTGATTCAATCCAGCCTAAGACCCCTCTCCTACCCATGTTTCCCTCCAAGAATTGCCCTTGTTTGACTTGGTCTTATGAGTGAGACCCATATAGCTTCCTTTAGCAATTCAGCCTTATCTTGTAATGCATTTTAAAAATGGCCATTTCCCTTCTGTTTCTGTTTTCATAGTTATTTTGGTATTGCATGGAATCAACTGAGTTGAGCCTACCTTTACCTTTTCTATACCTCTATTTTTTTATCACCCAGCTATTTGCAACACAGTCCCATAATCAAGTTTTGAGAAATAACGATCTATATTACCATCTACTATAAAATATAATCTGAATACATTTTACCCGTGAGCCTTCAAATTGTGAAAATTAAATTGGTCTCCACTATATCAAATCAACACTTTAGATAATATATCAAATCAACACTTTAGATAATTTACTCATAAGCAGATTCACAGCTCCTTATTTTTCCTCATCTTCCCTTAACCAGGACATTCCTCCACTTTATGTTCATATTAAGTCGTTTTTATTCTTCAAACTTCAGGAAAAGCATTACCTCTCAAAAGAAGCCTTCCTGTCTTGGTCATCTAGTGCCGTCACTACAGAAACACCACGAGTGGATGGCTTTAACAAAGAGAAATTTATTTCCTCACAGTCTAGTATGTTACAAGTCCAAATTCAGGGCGTCGACTCCAGGGGAAGGCTTTCTCTCTCTGTCAGTTCTGGAGGAAGGCTTCCCCTGGTCAAGGAGCTTCTCAGGCGCAGGGAGCCCATGTTCAAAGGATGCACTCTGCTCCTGGTGCTTCTTTCTTTGTGGTATGAGGTCCCCAACTCTCTGCTTGCTTCCCTTTCCTTTTATCTCTGGAAAGATAAAAGGTGGTGCAGACCACACCCCAGGGAAACTCCCTTTACCTTGGATCAGGGAGGTAACCTGAGTAAGGGTGGTATTACAATCCCGCCCTAATCCTCTCAACATGAAATTACAATCACAAAATGGAGGATGACCACACAATACTGGGAATCATGGCCTAACCAAGTTGACACACGCATTTTTGGGGGGACATAATTCAATCCATGACACTAACCACCAAACATTTCTAGCTTCCCATCATCTCTGAGGGTCTTCATTCCTTCATGTTGTTTCCTGTGTATCATAATGAAGAACACCCTTACTATCTAAACTCTCACCCCCATAAAAATATGCTCTACCACACATTCCCTCAGAACTCTGCCAGATAGCTGAAGGCCATACAATGCAATCAAATATCTTATGTAGAACAGAGCCAATTCAATCACTAATAGGTACTACCTATGTGATGTTAGACTGAATTAGCTCAACAGCAGCCTTTATCGCTTTAATGATGGAAGTTTTAGGCACAAAGACACAAAGAGAGGTATTTCAGCACAGAAGGAAACTTTATAACTCCTTAAATGGGCCTCCCATGGATGGTATCTAATGCCAACATTATCCTTCCTGCATATTGTAGCCAACAAAAGCCAAATTCTAACATCCAAATTCAAACAGGAATTAATATGAACATGGGGTTTAGGAAGAGAATATTGGCCATATTATACCTCACCTTCTTAAGTGTACCTGAGGCTTAATCTTCTAAGATATTTAAAATTTTTATATAAGCTCCATCAGTATTAAGATAGCTTTCTTCATTTCCGTCATATTGTTATTATGTGCCATCAAGTCGCTATCAACTCAAAGTGACCCTATATGACAGATTAGAACTGCCCCTTAGAGTTTCATAGGCTGTAATCTTTATGGGAGCAGATGGCCAGGTCTTTTCTCGATTAGTAGAAAAAGTTAATAACTGAGTGCTTTAACCACTACACCACCAAAAAAAAAAAAAAAAAACACCAGGGTTCCTTAATTCCTTTGTACCTATACATAACATGGACCCATATCCTTGCACACAGTGCCTGAAATATGCTTGATCCCTGTCCATTTCAGTTAGCTTCCCACAGCAAAAAAGTGTGTGAGTGTTATGTATATGTGTGTGTGTGAATCCTCCAGTCATAGGCATTCCTCTTGCAAAGACAGAAGAGAACCAGGTGACAGTATAGATAAAATAAAACTCCTCCACAAAACTAGAAAATGGTCAGCCCAGCTATCTTTGTACACATATGACAGAATAAAGGATAATATTTAGCAGTATAGTTCTTCTTGCAAGCTGTCCAAATCCTTCCTAAAGGATAAATCCTAAATAACAGTGTAATGTGATTTTCTCTCCTTAAATAAAAGATAATATTTGGCTTTTTTGTAATGATGCCATTGTCAAGGTCTCCTGAATAAAAATTAGATATGCATAAATAATGAATACTAGGAAAGCATAAATAAATTGACATGGTCTAAAGTTAAATGTGAAAGAGTATGTTTAAACCTTTCTAAAACTATTCCTAACTAGCAACAAAGTTTTGCATGAGTGACATCTAGGGGCTTACAAGGATTAGCACTAAAGCAGAATCATTACCTAAACTCCTTGAATTTTCCCTTCACCTGCATCTGAGTAACTGGTATATTAAAAAATAAAAATAAAAAGTTGCTGTCAAGCCAATTCCAACTCATAGCGACCCTACAAGGCAGGGTTGAACTTACCCACAGGGTTTCCAAGGCTGTAATCATTACAGAAGCAGACTGCCACATCTCTCTCTCACAGAGCAACTGATGGGTTCCAACTGCTGACCTTTTGTTTAGCAGCTAACTACTTTGACCACTGCACGACCAGAGCTCCTTCATTGATATAGACATAGTTCAATACCTATACCGTCTGAAAATTAATCTCAGTAATCTAAGATGCCATTACCTAAGACCACCTTTAAAATCTATTGTAATACTGAGTGGGTTCCACAGATTGAAGACTCAAGAGCCAAGAAGAGGACATTGGAGACGAAGTTTCTCCTTTCTTGAAATTAGCAAATTAAAAAGAAAAAAAGGATACAAGCCTCTTCTGTTCTTTAGATTTTGTCTCCTCTCCTTGTCCTGAATAGATTTCATTCTATTATCCCTTGATAACAATGACAGAATCCTCTCTTTACCTACCTTATTTCTCCAGTAAAGCTTTCATAGTGACTCTGTTATCTAAGCACAGTGCTTGAGACACCAGAGGAAAGGAAGTTTCCACCTGAGGAGTGGGAAGGAAAAAGAAGCTCAAAAATAAATTACTTCCCTATACCTACACTGCATTCATATGAGTTATTTATTATAAACATAAGTAATTTTATGCTTATCAGTAGCTTAAAGTAGTTTTAGATTTTAAAAATCCATGAGCATATTAAATATGTGTAATTCAAGCATGTTTACATAATTTTCTATACTCAAATGTTAAAATCTACTTTTAGTGTCTTTGCAGATTTTGATGACTTAAATAAAGCAATTACTTTAGACTTCCTGTTGCTCATATTTTTCATTTTTGGTTACTAACTAAATGGTGAATAAAGTCACTTTAGAATGTTATAATACCACTAGTATAATGTAAAATAAGACTTTCATATTTTCCTTGCCCTTCCTTGCTATGATTTAAGTAAAATTTTCAAGGTATCTCAAAAATAACCCTAGCTTCAGAAAGTTCAGAAGAAAAATTTTTTTAATTAAATGCCAGTCATTATTTTACATCACAATATGAAAACTCTTTTAATTTATTTAATTAATGGTGTTCGCCTGCCCTCAGCTGTCAGTACCATATTCACCATGCCGTAAGTTTAGATGCACGTTCATCTAGTTCTCTCAAAGTTGTGAAGAGGCACTTCCCCAATGAGAGAGTCTATCTGTCTGAAAGGGAAATTTCTAGATCAAGAAGTAATGTTGATATTAGCAAACTTTAACCACTTATTCTTACATGATTGCTAGCAATTAGCCCCATCAGTATTAAGCTAGCTCTTTCTTCGTTTCCTTTATTCCTGGACATAATTTGGACCCATCTCCTTCCACACAGTTTACAACTGCATTCCAGTTTTATTTCAGTTAAGCTGGCAGTTAACTGAGCATTGGGGGATGGATGAGAAAAAAAAAGACCAATTCTTGTGAGCAGATTGAAGTTCAAACCAACACATACATAAGCAAAAAAGCCATTTGCTATAGGATAAAGTGTACATCATTTTAAAAGTTCAGGTTAAAACAAGTTACATATGAAAAAAAGGTAAAAATATGGGAAATTCAGGCCTGGCATAGAGTAGAGTTTTAACTAAAACTTACTGAATGAACAAATATTACTAAAATAAAATAGTTATGGAAGAGGGTTCATAGATAACACAAAACAAGAAAGAAAGAAGGGGAGATTTCAGAGAGAGCATGTTCTCACTCTCTTAACCAAATCTCCCTCCACTCGTGTCTTTTTTCTCAACGCTCCCTTACAGCCAAATTTATCCAGTCGTGTATACGCACTATCATTGCTTCACCATACCCTATTCGTTTTATAAATTATTTTTTATTGTGAAGCAGTCTCCCCCTGAGCCCCATTTATATGAGGAGACCCCATTAGAGTAGAAATGGTGGTAGGGAATGGGTAGGCAGGGAGAGGACCTGGGATACTACAAACATACCTGGAGTGTCTCTTGACTTCCATGCAATAGTTCAAAGGATAACCTAGGATAGTCACTACGGGGAGAATGGCCGGCAGCAGAGGATGAAAGCTTCCCCAGTTGGGGATGAAACAGAATTCACGAGCAGATCTGCAGGAAAAGCCAGTGGGAAGGATCACACTGTGCTGACTGTGCTGCAAGAACAAACCCCAGGTGGCATCAGCCACCAAAACAGAAAACCAAATCCGATGCCATGGAGCTGATTCTGACTCGTGGCGACCCATTTGTACAGAGTAGAACTGCACTCTGTTGGGTTTTCAAGGCTGTGACCTTTTGGAAGAAGATCACTGGAGGGTAGGTTCCGACCACCAAACTTTCAGCTAGTAGTTGAAGTAGTTGAGCACTTAACTATTTGGGCCACCCAGGGATTCCTATACCAGCCACAGACACTGTGAAAGCAGATACAGCAAGGGCAGAGATGGACATGCACATAGCAAACAAAGATGAGACCCCTTAGCAGAGGCCAGCAAGGGTCAAAGAACAGCAAATAGACCAGAACGCCATGAAGTTAAATAAAAATGTGATGTTATTGAATAAGGGCATCTCCTGCACCCAGATTGAGGAGGAAGGCGAGAAGGAAAAGGAGAGGGAAAGAAACCCTGAAAGCTGGAGTGTTTACTCAAAAGATTTGGACTATAATCTGGACAGAACTGAGAAAACCAGAAGTACCGTTACCTTTAAGAGCAAGATTAAGTTGCCTTCATTCATCTACACTACACAGAACAGGGCTCAGGTACAAGTGTCAGTTCACTAGCAGAGAAAAAAGTTGTATGTCTGCGTATCTAACTGTTGCTATGAGTTTTAAACCCACTGCACTTAACACCACCACCACCAACAACACTTGAAAATGGAGAGACTAGAACCTAGAGGAATTCTATCTTTAGCACCACTTCCAGATGGAGCCCACAGAGGCTGAGCAGTCAAAGCTCACTTGCCAAAAACAATTTTCTTTCTACAAATTACAAACAGATGCCACACAATTCCCTAATTTTAAAGAAGGGAAATTGAGACACAGAAAAATTTAACAATTATCTTAATTAAAATTCTATGATTCTTAATATCCAACCCATCAGCCAAAGAAATAAAAATCTAGATATCTTTTCTAACTAGCACCAGCCTATAGGGGGACAGAAAGCAGAATATGAGAGCCTGAAAATTTGCCCCACGAAAGGTTAAAGAAAAAACACAGCTAAACTTTCATTTGGAGCATAACAAAAATTGCTGTTTTGAATCTGAGCTTTACATTTCTTTTACTAAATAATGAGCTCTTTCCCAGATAATTGAATTTTAATCATTCAAGAGGCATTTATTGAGAAGTTAATGCTGATCAGTTCAGTTTATCCCAATTAAACGTGTGCAGGGGATTAGCCGTGTGGCAGCCATTGTGCTAAATGCTGGGAATACAGGAAAGAACTAGACCAACACGGTCACTGCCCCCACGGAGCCGAAAAAAGTTACGACAGTAGTGATAATCGTCAGAAAACATAAAGTATAAGATGCTATAATGGGGGGCACAAAATAAGAAGATCTAATGGGGACTAATGAGGCATTGGTGGTTCAGTGGTAGAATTCTCCCCTTCCATGCCAGAGGCTCAGGTTTGATTCCCCCCACCAATGCACTTCACGAGCAGCCACCACTTGTGCTGGCTAAACTTGCTATGATACTTAGCAGGTTTCAGTAGAAAACACTAAGACAGACTAGGAAAAAGGGCCTGGTGATCTACTTCTGGAAATCAGCTAAAAAAAACCCTACTGGTTACAACAGTTTGATCTGCAACCTATCATGGGGATAGCACCTGACCGGGCATCATTTGGTTCAGTTGTGCACAGGGTTGCCATGAGTTGTGCTGATTCAACAATAATCTGGACTAGTCCTACCTAAATCAGGGTACTTTATAGATTTTCTATTTAAAAAAGTAGATACAAGTTCATTTTCATTTTTTTAACCCTGCAGAACAGCCATAGAGAATTCAATTCAATTTAAATTGGTTAGATTTCACTCAGCTGTTGCTAGAAGCTGTGGAACTAAATATTTATTTCTGTATAGCTCTAGAATGAACATGTTTACAATTACTAATGTTTTTAATTACTAAGAGTTTGGCTGCTAACCAAAAGGTCTGCAGTTCGAATCTACCAGCTGCTCCTTGGAAACACTATGGGGCAGTTCTACTCTGTCCTATAGGGTTGTTATGAGTCAGAATCAACTCAATGGCAGTGTATTTGGTTATGGGTGGATAAATGAATAACATTTTAAAACATGAAAATATAATATAGTCAAGCCTATTAATTGGAATCTTTAATATAACTGTAAATGATATGTTGAAATCTTATTTTTTGTTTTGGATTTGCATTTGTTGAGCTGAAGGCTAAGCTTCTGTAACAAACAGAGACAAAAATGCAACGGCTCAACCAAGATGGAAGTTTATTTCTCCTCATGTAATAGCTGAGCACAGATAGATGAAGAGTGCTATACTACTAGTTATTCCAGGACTCAGGCTAGTGGAGTGGCCCTTACAGCCTTATGGACGCTAATAGCACTTTACCTCACATTTCACTGGCAATAACTTAGTCCCATAATCATGCACAGCTGCAAAGGAGTCTGAGAAATGTAATCTCTGGCCAGGCAGCCATGTACCCAGAGCAATTAGCAGCCTCTACTACAATATTGTTTTGGGCCAATTTGCTTATTATTTTGGAACTGTAAGACCTTCCTCTACAGGATGTAACCTTAGTGATACCAGCATCACTATTTACGCCATGCAAAAGCTTAGGGACACTGCACCTGGTCTGCAATGGAGCTTATAAAGAAAGAATAAAGGATTGCTATTCTAAATTTACCATGTGTGTCTTTCTATATTATTATTGTTGTTGGAAAAATATTCCGGAATTTTTTCAGAAATTACTTTTAAAAATATTGGTTAATAACTGGAAAAGCAGCTAGATACACATTATTCAGCAAGAGAGGATAAATATCAGGTAAATGAAAGCTATGACCATGTAATAGATTTTAGATTTGACTTTAAGTGACATTACGAAGGTTACGTGGACTTAAATTGTCCAATTAAACAAAACGAAGGTCTGGCGTATTTTTCCTAACTACTTTTAATGGCATATTTGATATGATTAGATTAATTGGGGAAATTAGAGGTTTCTGATATTCTTGACTGGCTATTTTTATCATTTGAGGATTTGGAGGACTAATAAAGAGGTAAAAATTAGACCGCATGGGTCATTGATGAAAATGAAATTGAGTTTTAAATTATTTATGGGCCTCCAAAATGCAGTAGTTGTATCAGGGCCTGTTTTATCTCATCAGCTATGGCCTGACCTATTCCTAAATCAGTCTAAATAAACAGTCTACATCAGAGGTTTTTAAATATTTTATCTTAAGATCCTTTCAAACTCTTAAAAATTATTGATGACCCCAAAGAGCTTTTGCTTATGTGGGTTATATCTTCTTATATTTACTGTATTGTATTAGAAAGTAAAATTAAGAAAAATTTCAAATATGTGTTTAGCTCAACCATAACTAGCCTTTTGGTTTTTAAGATATCTTAAACCTTATGCTTTCTTCAGTGTTTTTTAAGTTAACCATTATTCATTTTCTGCTTTAGGGTACTAATAATGAAAATGCTATAAAGATAATGGATGTTTGAGTGCTAATTTTGAAGGCAAGGGAAAAGCTGGAGAACTGGGGTTTAGCTCCACAGTGGGTCTTGAGACAGAGAACCCAGGCGGATCATAGTGATGACTTACAAAGAGAGATGAATCAGTCAAATCCCTGGAGATTTATGAAAAGGAGAGAGACAGAAGTGATGAAAGGTGAATTTAAGCCATCATTTGACCTTAAGATTTTAATGGGCAAATAACCTTATAGTCTTAAGTTGGATGACCTCAGCTGTCAAGAAGCACCTGTAGATAATTATGGCAGTGGACAAACAGAGGATATGAATTCAAACACTTAGCTCTGCCCCTTGGAGCTTACAATGAGTTACATAATCACATCGAGCTTTAGTTCCCTCATTCAAAAAATAAGAAAAGCAGTATCTACCTCCCAGAAACATCATGAGATGCTAATGAAATAATGTGTGTAAAGAGCCTTGTCAACCCTGTTAACTTACACCTGTATCGTGCTTCCCTCCCAGAGAGACAACATGCTCCAGTGGGCAGCACTGGCATCTGAAGAAAGACCTATATGAATCTGCCATTATTAGCTGTGCAATCTGTCATATACTGCTTCACTTCTCCAAACATTTCATCTCTCCTGTTTGTAGCTGGAATTTTGCAACCTTCTTCACAGAGTTGCTATACGGAAATATTAGCGCTCAATACCACAATATCTAATGCCTAGTAAGTTTTTTTTTTTTTTTTTTTTTGTAGTAAGTACTCAGTAAGTATTAATTCCCTTTGCTAGAATGACTCAGTAACCTTGAAAACAACTCAAAGATCTGAACAAATCTGCATCGGGCCCCCTCTGCCTTGCACAGAGGCCTGGACATATTGTGAATTTTTTTGGTTTGTTTGTTTTGTGAATTACCACATCTGAGTTTAAATCTGTGACATATTACACCAATTCATATCATTGTAAAATTCATCTACAGTTTGAAGTTCAGAGCCCCAGATATTGCATTATCATCCACGCATAGCTATGCTCCTGAATTTAATGGCAAAAGAGATGGAAATCCATATACCAAAGAATGAAGTTGTAGGAAAAAATAATGTTTGAAAAAGGTTTAATAATAGGCTTTCAGTTTCTCTCTGTTTTTCTTTCCAGTCTCTTAACTAGAGTAATATCTGCAAGAGTTACAGATATCCAGACTCCCAAAAATCAAATTAAAAATATCCTGGAACCTTTGCTTTCTTCTTCTTATTCCTGAATTTTCAGAGATGCTGCCTTTCTTTCCTGTGGCAGAGCTTCTTGCTTCAAAGGAAATTCATTTGCCCTAGCTATTAACAGCCCCTCAAAATCAATGATTCTCTCTTTGCTGCTTTTGCAATGTTTAATTTTCTCAACTCACACTAAGACCTACACCATGCTATGGAAACTGCTCTTTCCCAGGGAGGTTTAACTTGAATTCATCTTGAAGTCCTAGCTGTGTTCTGGCTGTTCGATGCTGTGTATTTCTAACCCTCAGTTTTCCTTTTTTAAAGCTGCAGGTCCTTTGCATTATTACAGATAGGAAACCTAGGACAGGAAGCATACAACACGTTACTTTCTGAGCTCTCTCACCATATGGGCTCAGTTCTATTTCCTCTATCTTTCATAAGTGCACCTGGGACAAATGCCTGGACACAGAGCTTTTTCTTCCAAAAATTTCCTCAAAGAATTCTGTTATTAATCACCAATCAGTTCCTTAAAATAACTTGGCATAGCTAAAACTAGCAGAGTAAGGAAATTCTGACAGTTGGTGAATTGTGGGATTACAATAAAAAACCCACAAATCTGTGTGCATTTCTCTCATATGCAGTTCAATACTCCTCGGGGGAAGGTAAAGTCCTGAACACGGCTGATGATGCCCACTCCCAAATTCCCAGTCCGGTGCTTTGCGTAATATAGGTGTTTAATACAAGATGTGGCAGTTGGCTTCCGTAAAGATTCGCAGCGTTGGAAGCTATATGGGGCAGTTCTGTGCAATAGGGTCATTATGAGTTGGAATTGACTCAATGACAGTGGGTTTGGTTTGGAGAGGAATCAAACCACAAAATGTACAGTCTGTGGATGAGGTTTAAAGTAACTCCTGATTCTGTGCCTGCATGAACAGTACAGACTAAGCTTTTTTCTCTAACAGCAACTCAAATCCGTACCCCAGTCTTTCCCACTGAACTGAACTAAGAAGAACACGTTGTCAGGAGTCAATTCTAGGATTTTAAAAAAAAACTTTTTTTTTTTCCTTCTCTCTCTAGCATAACAGAATTTGGTCAAACCACAAGGAGCCCTGGTGGAACAGTGGTTAAAGTGCTCAACTGCTAACTGAAAGGTCAGCGATTCAAAATCACCACCTGCTCTGGGAGGGGAAAGATGTGGCAGTCAGCTTCTGTAAAGATTTGCAGCCTTGGAAACCCTATGGGGCTCTTCTATTCTGTCCAACAGGGTCGCTATGAGTTGAAATCAAACCACAAAATGTAAAAGAAATTAATTCTATAGTCTATCATTACTGCTAAGAAGAGTCAACAGGAAAATTCAACTACAATAAAAGGTCCAATTATTTCAATTATACTTTTCAAAATGAACATTCTTTCATATGACTGCTATAATTTAGTACTAATTTGCTCACCAAAAATAGTACCAATTATAATACTTTAAACAAAAAATGAAAAAATACATTCACGAATCATTTAATAGCATTTATAGATGTAAAAAAAAAATTTTTTTATAGATGTAGGAATTATAAACATATGTAATTTATAAACATATGTAATTAGTAAAGTTCTGTCTTTATAGTTAACACAACTATTATAAATACCAAATGATGATCATGGATTTTATATCTAGATATAGTACAGTATAGTATAATACAGTACAGTATAGTCTAGTATAAAAAACAAACCCAGTGCCAACAGTTCCGATTCATAGCAACCCTGTAGCACAGGGTAGAACTGCCCCATAAGGTTTCCAAGGAGCACTTGGTAGATTCGAACTGCCGTCCTTTTGGTTAGCAGCCAAACTCTTAACCATATAATATAGTATAGTATAAAAAAAAGTATAATATAATAAAAGTAAAAGAGCTGAACAGAAGATTTCAAAGGGCAGCTCAAGAAGATAAAGTAAAATATTATGACACATGCAAAGATCTGGAGTTAGAAAACCAAAAGGAAAGAACATGCTTGGCATTTCTCAAGCTGAAAGAACTAAAGAAAAAATTCAAGCCTTGAGTTGCAATATTGAAGGATTCTACAGAAATATACTAAATGATCCAAGAAGCATCAAAAGAAGATGGAGGGGAGGGGCGGAGCCAAGATGGCGGACTAGGCAGACGCTACCTCGGATCCCTCTTACAACAAAGACACAGAAAAACAAGTGAATCGATCACATACATAACAATCTACGAACCCTGAACAACAAACACAGATTTAGAGATGGAAAATGAACTAATACGGGGAAGCAGCGATTGCTTTCAGAGCCTGAAGCCAGCGTACCAGTCAGGTACGGCACAAGCACAGAGAGCTGCTCCACCCCCCTGAACTAACCCCAGGAGGGGGACCAGCCGGTTCCGCGGGCGGCGTGGGACGCAGCCGGTAGAAGAAGTCCCCGGGAGGCAGTGACTGGTCTTGGAATGGGGAGAGCAGTGTTCCAGCCAGGGAACCGTCCTGCTGGGATTTGGACTGGACGCAGGCGGCTTCATTAACATCCGAATAGCCTGAGCCAGAGGGAGAACTCTGATAGGGATCTGACTGCATTTTTTTTTTTAGCGGATTTTCTGGAAAAACTAGTTTCCCAGTGATGGCTCAGAGACAACAATCCATATCAAACCACTTAAAGAAGCAGACCATGACAGCTTCTCCAACCCCCAAACAAAAGAATCAAAATCTTTCCCAAATGAAGATACAATCCTGGAATTATCAGATACAGAATATAAAAAACTAATTTACAGAATGCTTCAAGACATCACAAATGAAATAAGGCAAACTGCAGAAAAAGCCAAGGAACACACTGATAAAACTGTTGAAGAACTCAAAAAGATTATTCAAGAACATACTGGAAAAATTAATAAGTTGCAAGAATCCATAGAGAGACAGCATGTAGAAATCCAAAAGATTAACAATAAAATTACAGAATTAGACAACGCAATAGGAAGTCAGAGGAGCAGACTCGAGCAATTAGAATGCAGACTGGGACATCTGGAGGACCAGGGAATCAACACCAACATAGCTGAAAAAAAATCAGATAAAAGAATTTAAAAAAATGAAGAAACCCTAAGAATCATGTGGGACTCTATCAAGAAGGATAACCTGCGGGTGACTGGAGTCCCAGAACAGGGAGGGGGGACAGAAAACACAGAGAAAATAGTTGAAGAACTCCTGACACAAAACTTCCCTGAGATCATGAAAGACGAAAGGATATCTATCCAAGATGCTCATCGAACCCCATTTAAGATTGATCTAAAAAGAAAAACACCAAGACATATTATCATCAAACTCGCCAAAACCAAAGATAAACAGAAAATTTTAAAAGCAGCCAGGGAGGAAAGAAAGGTTTCCTTCAAGGGAGAATCAATAAGAATAAGTTCAGACTACTCAGCAGAAACCATGCAGGCAAGAAGGGAATGGGACAACATATACAGAACACTGAAGGAGAAAAACTGCCAGCCAAGGATCATATATCCAGCAAAACTCTCTCTGAAATATGAAGGCGAAATTAAGATATTTACAGATAAACACAAGTTTAGAGAATTTGCAAAAACCAAACCAAAGCTACAAGAAATACTAAAGGATATTGTTTGGTCAGAGAACCAATAATATCAGATACCAGCACAACACAAGGTCACAAAACACAACGTCCTGATATCAACTCAAATAGGGAAATCACAAAAACAAATTAAGATTAAATAAAAAAAAAAATACACATAACAGGGAATCATGGAAGTCAATAGGTAAAAGATTACAATAATCAAAAAGAGGGACTAAATACAGGAGGCATTGAACTGCCATATGGAGAGTGATACAAGGCGATATAGAACAATACAAGTTAGGTTTTTACTTAGAAAAATAGGGGTAAATAATAAGGTAACCACAAAAAGGTATAACAACTCTATAACTCAAGATAAAAGCCAAGAAAAACGTAACGACTCAACTAACATAAAGTCAAACACTATGAAAATGAGGATCTCACAATTTACTAAGAAAAACACCTCAGCACAAAAAAGTATGCGGAAAAATGAAATTGTCAACAACACACATAAAAAGGCATCAAAATGACAGCACTAAAAACTTATTTATCTATAATTACGCTGAATGTAAACTGACTAAATGCACCAATAAAGAGACAGAGAGTCACAGACTGGATAAAGAAACACGATCCATCTACATGCTGCCTACAAGAGACACACCTTAGACTTAGAGACACAAACTAAAACTCAAAGGATGGAAAAAAGTATATCAAGCAAACAATAAGCAAAAAAGAAGAGGAGTAGCGATATTAATTTCTGACAAAATAGACTTTAGACTTAAATCCACCACAAAGGATAAAGAAGGACACTATATAATGATAAAAAGGACAATTCATCAGGAAGACATAACCATATTAAATATTTATGCACCCAATGACAGGGCTGCAAGATACATAAATCAAATTTTAACAGAATTGAAAAGTGAGATAGATACCTCCACAATTATAGTAGGAGACTTCAACACACCACTTTCGGAGAAGGACAGGACATCCAGCAAGAAGCTCAATAGAGACACGGAAGACCTAATTACAACAATCAACCAACTTGACCTTATTGACTTATACAGAACTCTCCACCCAACTGCTGCAAAATATACTATTTTTTCTAGCGCACATGGAACATTCTCTAGAATAGACCACATATTAGGTCATAAAACAAACCTTTGCAGAGTCCAAAACATCGAAATATTACAAAGCATCTTCTCAGACCACAAGGCAATAAAACTAGAGATCAATAACAGAAAAACTAGGGAAAAGAAATCAAATACTTGGAAAATGAACAAGACCCTCCTGAAAAAAGACTGGGTTATAGAAGACATCAAGGAGGGAATAAGGAAATTCATAGAAAGCAACGAGAATGAAAATACTTCCTATCAAAACCTCTGGGACACAGCAAAAGCAGTGCTCAGAGGCCAATTTCTATCGATAAATGCACACATACAAAAAGAAGAAAGAGCCAAAATCAGAGAACTGTCCCGACAACTTGAACAAATAGAAACTGAGCAACAAAAGAATCTATCAGGCACCAGAAGAAAACAAATAATAAAAATTAGAGCTGAACTAAATGAATTAGAAAACAGAAAAACAACTGAAAGAATTAACAAAGACAAAAGCTGGTTCTTTGAAAAAATTAACAAAATTGATAAACCATTGGCTAGACTGACTAAAGAAATACAGGAAAGGAAACAAATAACCCGATTAAGAAACGAGAAGGACCACATCACAACAGAACCAAATGAAATTAAAAGAATCATTTCAGATTATTATGAAAAATTGTACTCTAACAAATTTGAAAACCTAGAAGAAATGGATGAATTCCTGGAAAAACACTACCTACCTAAACTAACACATTCAGAAGTAGAACAACTAAATAGACCCATAACAAAAAAAAAGATTGAAATGGTAATCAAAAAACTCCCAACAAAAAAAAGCCCTGGCCCGGACGGCTTCACTGCAGAGTTCTACCAAACTTTCAGAGAAGAGTTAACACCACTACTACTGAAGGTATTCCAAAGCATAGAAAATGACGGAATACTACCCAACTCATTCTATGAAGCCACCATCTCCCTGATACCAAAACCAGGTAAAGACATTACAAAAAAAGAAAATTATAGACCTATATCCCTCATGAACATAGATGCAAAAATCCTCAACAAAATTCTAGCCAATAGAATCCAACAACACATCAAAAAAATAATTCACCGTGATCAAGTGGGATTTATACCAGGTATGTAGAAAAAAATGCAAGGCTGGTTTAATATTAGAAAAACCATTAATGTAATCCATCACATAAATAAAACAAAAGACAAAAACCACATGATCTTATCAATTGATGCAGAAAAGGCATTTGACAAAGTCCAACACCCATTTATGATAAAAACTCTTACCAAAATAGGAATTGAAGGAAAATTCCTCAACATAATAAAGGGCATCTATGCAAAGCCAACAGCCAATACCACTCTAAATGGAGAGAATCTGAAAGCATTTCCCTTGAGAACGGGAACCAGACAAGGATGCCCTTTATCACCACTCTTATTCAACATCGTGCTGGAAGTCCTAGCCAGGGCAATTAGGCTAGACAAAGAAATAAAGGGCATCCGGATTGGCAAGGAGGAAGTAAAGTTATCACTATTTGCAGATGACATGATCATATACACAGAAAACCCTAAGGAATCCTCCAGAAAACTACTGAAACTAATAGAAGAGTTTGGCAGAGTCTCAGGTTATAAAATAAACATACAAAAATCACTTGGATTCCTCTACATCAACAAAAAGAACATTGAAGAGGAAATAACCAAATCAATACCATTCACAGTAGCCCCCAAGAAGATAAGATACTTAGGAATAAATCTTACCAAGGATGTAAAAGACCTATACAAAGAAAACTACAAAGCACTACTACAAGAAATTCAAAAGGACATACTTAAGTGGAAAAACATACCTTGCTCATGGATAGGAAGACTTAACATAGTAAAAATGTCTATTCTACCAAAAGCCATCTATACATTTAACGCACTTCCGATCCAAATTCCAATGTCATATTTTAAGGGGATAGAGAAACAAATCACCAATTTCATATGGAAGGGAAAGAAGCCCCGGATAAGCAAAGCACTACTGAAAAAGAAGAAGAAAGTGGGAGGCCTCACTTTACCTGATTTCAGAACCTATTATACAGCCACAGTAGTCAAAACAGCCTGGTACTGGTACAACAACAGGCACATAGACCAATGGAACAGAATTGAGAACCCAGACATAGATCCATCCACGTATGAGCAGCTGATATTTGACAAAGGACCAGTGTCAATTAATTGGGGAAAAGAAAGCCTTTTTAACAAATGGTGCTGGCATAACTGGATATTCATTTGCAAAAAAATGAAACAGGACCCATACCTTACACCATGCACAAAAACTAACTCCAAGTGGATCAAAGACCTAAACATAAAGACTAAAAACGATAAAAATCATGGAAGAAAAAATTGGGACAACCCTAGAAGCCCTAATACAAGGCATAAACAGAATACAAAACATTACCAAAAATGATGAAGAGAAACCCGATAACTGGGAGCTCCTAAAAATCAAACACCTATGCTCATCTAAAGACTTCTCCAAAAGAGTAAAAAGACCACCTACAGACTGGGAAAGAATTTTCAGCTATGACATCTCTGACCAGCACCTGATCTCTAAAATCTACATGATTCTGTCAAAACTCAACCACAAAAAGACAAACAACCCAATCAAAAAGTGGGCAAAGGATATGAACACACATTTCACTAAAGAAGATATTCAGGCAGCCAACAGATACATGAGAAAATGCTCTCGATCATTAGCCATTAGAGAAATGCAAATTAAAACTACGATGAGATTCCATCTCACACCAGCAAGGCTGGCATTAATCCAAAAAACACAAAATAATAAATGTTGGAGAGGCTGCGGAGAGATTGGAACTCTTATACACTGGTGGTGGGAATGTAAAATGGTACAACCACTTTGGAAATCTATCTGGCGTTATCTTAAACAGTTAGAAATAGAACTACCATACAACCCAGAAATCCCACTCCTGGGAATATACCCTAGAGAAACAAGAGCCTTCATACAAACAGATATATGTACACCCATGTTTATTGCAGCTCTGTTTACAATAGCAAAAAGTTGGAAGCAACCAAGGTGTCCATCAACGGATGAATGGCTAAATAAATTGTGGCATATTCACACAATGGAATACTACGCATCGATAAAGAACAGTGACGAATCTGTGAAACATTTCATAACGTGGAGGAACCTGGAAGGCATTATGCTGAGCGAAATGAGTCAGAGGCAAAAGGACAAATATTGTATAAGACCAGTATTATAAGATCTTGAGAAATAGTAAACCTGAGAAGAACACATACTTTTGTGGTTACGAGGGGTGGGGGAGGGAGGGTGGGAGAGGGTTTTTTATTGATTAATCAGTAGATAAGAAAGGCTTTAGGTGAAGGGAAAGACAACACTCAATACATGGAAGGTCAGCTCAACTGGACTGGACCAAAAGCAAAGAAGTTTCCGGGATAAACTGAATGCTTCAAAGGTCAGCGGAGCAAGTGCGGGGGTCTGGGGAACATGGTTTGCGGGGACTTCTAAGTCAATTGGCAAAATAATTCTATTATGAAAACATTCTGCATCCCACTTTGAAATGTGGCGTCTGGGGTCTTAAATGCTAACAAGCGGCCATCTAAGATGCATCAATTGGTCTCAACCCACCTGGAGCAAAGGAAAATGAAGAACACCAAGGCCACAAGACAACTAAGAGCCCAAGAGACAGAAAGGGCCACATGAACCAGAGACCTACATCATCCTGAGACCAGAAGAACTAGTTGGTGCCCGGCCACAATCGATGACTGCCCTGACAGGGAGCACAGCAGAGGACCCATGAGGGAGCAGGAGATCAGTGGGATACAGACCCCAAATTCTCATAAAAAGACCAAACTTAATGGTCTGACTGAGACTAGAGGAATCCCGGTGGCCAAGGTCCCCAGACCTTCTGTTGGCACAGGACAGGAACCATCCCCGAAGACAACTCATCAGACATGAAAGGGACTGGTCAGTGGGTGGGAGAGAGACGCTGATGAAGAGTGAGCTAATTATATCAGGTGGACACTTGAGATTGTGTTGGCAACTCTTGTCTGGAGGGGGGATGGGAGGATAGAGAGAGACAGAAGCCGGCAAAATTGTCACGAAAGGAGAGACTGAAAGGGCTGACTCAAGAAGGGGAGAGCAAGTGGGAGTAGGGAGTGAGATGTATGTAAACTTATATGTGACAGACTGATTGGATTTGTAAACGTTCACTTGAAGCTTAATAAAAGTTAATAAAAAAAAAAAAAAGAAGATGGAGGGGATACACAAAGTCACTATACCAAAAAGAATTGGTAGACGTTCAGACATTTCAGGAGGTAACATATGATCAGGAACCAATGGTGCTTAAGGAAGAAGTCAAAGCAGCACTGAAGGCACTGGTGAAAAATAAGCCTCCAGGAATTGATGGAATATCAGTTGAGGTGGTTCAACAAACAGATGCTGTGCTAGAAGTGCTCACTCATCTATGCCAAGAAATTTGGAAGACAGCTACCTCACCAACCACCTAGAAGAGATCCATATTTATGCTTATTCCCAAGAAAGGTGATCCAACCAAATTTGGAAATTATTGAACAATATCATTAATATCACAGGCAAGTAAAATTTTGCTGAAGATCATTCAAAAGTGACAGCAGCAGTATATTGACAGGGAACTGCCAGAAGTTCAAGCCAGATTCAGAAGAGGACGTGGAACCAGGGATATCATCGTTTTTTTATTGTTTTATTGATTATGCAAAGCCATACAACTGTGTGGATCATAAGAAATTATGGATAACATCCCAAAGAATGGGAATTCCAGAACACTTAATTGTGCTCATGAGAAACTTGTACATAGATCAAGAGGCAGTTGTTAGAACAGAACAAGAGGATACTGCGTGGTTTAAAGTCAGGAAAGGTGTGCGTCAGGGTTGTATCCTTTCACCATACCTATTCCATCTGTATGCTGAGCAAATAATCTGAGAAGGTGAACTACATGAAGAACGGCGCATCAAGATTGGAGGAACATTCATTAACAACCTGCATTATGCACATGATACAACCTTGCTTGCTGAAAAGGAAGAGGACTTGAAGCACTTGCTGATGAAGATCAAAGACCACAGCCTTCAGTATGGAATACACCTCAACATAAAGAAAACAAAAATCCTCACAACTAGACCAGTAAGCAACATCATGATAAATGGAGAAGAGATTGAAGTTGTCAAGGATTTCATTTCACTTGGATCCACAATCAACACCCATGGAAACAGCAGTCAAGAAATCAAAAGATGCATTGCATTGGGCAAATCTGTTACAAAAGACTTCTTTAAAGTGTTGAAAAGCAAAGATGTCACCTGGAAGACTAAGGTGCTCCTGACCCAAGCCATGGTGTTTTCAAACGTCTCATATGCATGGGAAAGCTGGATGATGAATAAGGAAGACCGAAGAATTAGCGTCTTTGAATGGTGGTGTTGGCAAAGAATATTGAATATGCCATGGACTGCCAAAAGAATGAACAAATCTGTCTTGCAAGAAGTGCAACAAAAATGCTCCTTACAAGCAAAGATGGCAAGACTACATATCACATACTTTGGACATGTTATCAGGAAGGATCAGTCCCTGGAGAAGGGCATCATGCTCGGTAAAGTAGATATTCATCTAAAAAGAGGAAGACCCTCAACGAGATGGATTGACCCAGTGGCTGCAACAATGGGCTCAAGTGTAACAACGATTGTGAGGATGGTGCAGCACTGGGCAGTGTTTCGTTCTGTTGTACATAGAGTCACTATGAGTTGAAACCGACTCAATGGCACCTAACAACAATATAATATAATACAACATAATATGAGATGTACATCTTGAAATAATCCAATATATGTGTACACATATTAAAGAATACAATATATATGTAATGTGTATATATATATGTATTGTTGTTGCTGTTGTTTGATGCCATCAAGTCGATTCTGACTCAAAACGACTCCATGAGACAGAGTAGAGCTGCCCCATAGGGTTTTCTTTGCTGTAATCTTTAAAGAAGCACATCACTAGGTCTTTCTCCTGTGGAGCCGCTGAATGGGTTGAAACTGACAGCCTTTGGTTAGCAGCTGAGTGCTTAACTGCTGTGCCACCAGGGCTGTATATACATACATGTTTATGTATGTATATATGTGTATGTATGTATACATATATGAAAACCCTGGTGGAGTAGTGGTTAGGAGCTATGGCTGCTAACCAAAAGGTCGGTAGTTTGAATCTAGCAGGTACTCCTTGAAAACTCTATGGTGCAGCTCTACTCTGTCCTACAGGGTCATTATGAGTTGGAATTGACTCAACAGCAACGGGTTTGGTTTGGTTTGTCCATATATATAATATATGTATGCAAAGAAATTGCTCCCTCCTTGGAATCATGAATACCTAAGGGAAAAACTTTTATATATCATCATGTCTTTCCCTTTTGATATACCATGAGTGTCCATGAGTATAAAAGGTCCAAAAAAGTAATTAGCTGCCCTTTTCTCTTATGGGGTTCCATCTTATTTGTGTACAAGCATTTGTACTCATTTTAACATTCCAGGAAGAAAAATGTTATTAATTACTTCCATGAAGTTTGTTTGCAGATGAAGATCAAATTTGCTTCTCAACTTGAGACACAATGAGCCTGTCTCACACTATCTTCACAGGCAGGGTGAGGGCAATGGGTTTTCAGCCACTAGGGTGGTTGTCAAAAAAATTTGTAACTGGGATGGGAAGAATAGAACTTGCACAGAGGTGTTTATGATCTGGTTCCTACAGGAGAGTTGATTATTCATGAATTACAGTCGAAATCAGCTATGGTGGGACTATTTATACCCAGAAAATTAGTAAATGCTACAAGTCTAGGATGCTGTTGTTGTTGTCATTGTGTTGTTGAGAGAGCCAATTTACCACCGCATGTGATGCACCACTGTATGAAGGGCAGCATGTAGTCAGCAATTCATACCTGTGGATTCTCGTCTAGGAGCCAGGACAACAATTGCTTCAAAGAAGTGGTGCCACACTGTAGCTGGAGCTTTTTATTCTGAACTGCCCTGGACAACTCAGTTGACCTCACCCATAGATGGAACCCTGTATATTCACTTAGCTTCCCTGAAAGGAAAGAGTCCTCTTGATCCTAAAAAAAAAAAAAAAATTTTTTTTTTTCTTTGATCCAATCAGTGCTTTCAAATTAGTGTTGAGGGACAATCTAGTCCTGCAATTAGACAGATGCCTTGGCTGGGTTGCTCACTTTCAGTGGAGGTATGAATGAATTTGTGTTGCACACAGAAAATCCTCAATCTTGGTAACACAAGTTTTCATGCAGGAGATAGAGGACCTGAAAGAATCCAACATACACTCATCCTGTCCTTCTTTGAATGTTTCACTCATGACAACAATAATTACATATAATGTTCACAAATTTACTAGCCCCTTGAAACTCAAAATATTTATTAGCCATTTTTCTAGAAAAGTTTACAACTGACAAATTAAGTTTTGTTACACAGTAGGAAATATGATACATACATTTTATAAGGATTATAAATATGTCTCTGCATAGTAATCCAAAAGTCTATTTTTAAAACTTCAACATCTGAAATATATTTCTTCTGTGTTTAGTTCCTAGAAAAAATACCTATTTATTAAAATAAAAACTAGTAATGATATTTTGCCTCCTCCATACAAAGATTCACCAACTTTATTTTTAAAAAATAGTAATCATCATTACTACTATTGAGTATCTATTACGTGCAAGGTACTTTTTTTATCACATTGATACTCTCAACCACCCTAAGGGGTAGGAATTATTATTCCCATCTTACAGCTGCACAAACTGAGGCTTCGAGGGTTTAAGTTAACTTATGTAAAGTTTCAGAGCAGGTCCAAGTCCCAGGTGGAATCAGATCCTTCTCTGTCTGACCCCAAAGCTCATCTTTTTAGCCATTATATTTTGTTGCCTTTTGCAAACCCATGGTTATCAGGCACATGAAGCTATTTCTTTTCACCAATTTAAGATCTTTAGAATTGTGTGCTAAACTAACCATAATAACTGTTGGTGTGCCCATGTCTGATGTAGCATGACAGGTCATTTAAATTGGTGGTCATTTGAGAGTTCATACTAAGTTGAGTTATTGGCTTTAATTCACCTATCAACTAAATATTTGGTGTCAAATTGCCACAATATTAAATATATGAAAGTTATTTCATTTTATAATTGTACCAGGGTCCAAAATCCCTGCGTTTCCTATCTCCTATACTCTGAAATGAAATATCAGTTAGTGTCAATGACTCCAGACACTAAATAAACCCCATTTAAATTTTTTCCTTTGATCCAAAAGAATATGGCAAGGTCCAAGCCCACATTTCTCTTTTGGTTTCTATATCCCAAAATTGGATCATATCATTAATGTGGAATAATGAATCTGATCCTATAATCCATATATCAATTTTGTCCCCACCTACATCACTAAGAGGAAAATCTACATATGTAATGTGAACGAATGTTCTTGGAAATAATGTCAAGACATAGCTGATAGAATTCCACAACAGCAATTGACAGGAAAATACCATTTACTTTCTGAAACTGACAAGTCTAATAGTGCCTGGTATGCTGGAAAATGTCTTATAAATGTTAGAGAAGGAAAGGCTAAACCTTGGGCAAGTTGCTGGAAGTACAATCTCATAATAATCATACTGTGAGAAGAGAGAGCATTATTAAATCTGTGGCCAGACTTACTATTGGTTCACAAACTATTCATTAGCATTTCACCTATATCCTGAGGATTTTTTTTGAAATTAGAAGACTCTTACCCTCCCCATTTATTTTCAATTAATTCATAAAGGAGAGTTTTATTAGATGATTTATAGGGTCAGATAGGAGGAGTCCCGGTGGCGCAGTGGTTAAAGTGTTTGGCTGCTAACCAAAAGGTTAACAGTTCTACTCTGTCCTGGAGGATCACTATGAGCTGGAATCAATTTGACAGCAATGGGTTTTGTTTAAGGTCAGCTAAGGGAGTTTCAAGGGTTAGCAGCAGCTGCTCTGTAGTTTAAAGTTATTCTTTACACCTTCAAGAATAACATGATTTGACTCAATTTCACCTTCACTTTCAATAAGAAATAATTAGCTATCTCACATATGCCAAAAAAAAAAATTTTTGTATTAAAAACTCAATTACTCTGCTCAATTGAGATCACCTTCCTAAGATGTAATGGCATATCACCCTAAAAACATGCACTTTAATCAGAAGCTTCTCAGATATTATGAGAAAATATATTTATTTCATTAATTAAGAAGTGAATCTGAAACCTTGTGACGTCCACTTAGATCAGTTCTGCATTTCTCCTGATACCAACATCAATTTCTAATGTTCATTGATTTCCCACAAGAAATTTCACAAGCACCTTGCTGAGAAATAATCCTATTTCTTGTATTAGAACAATTTAAGAGGTTATGCGAAATTACTCCTAAAGTCCCTTCCAGGGCTAAATTTCAACAGCACTATGTTTGTATTCAAGCATTTCCATAGATGTGCTGATTTAGCTCTGGAAACTCAAGGGTCTTACCTACTCATGCTATGTTCCTTCTAAAATTTTGCTGATCTTATGTGATCGCAACATTTCCTTTTATCCTTTTTCTAGTGAGTTTGACAATAAGTCTTATGTTAACAACACCTGTGCTTAAATAATTATTCTAACAAACAATAGCCTTACCTTCCTGCTCAGCAAATACACCGCTGCATCTGTGAAACTACAGTGGTTGCCATGACAACAGAGGTGGCCAACAAGGAGAAGGGGCAAAGCTTTTGTATGATATCAAGTAGGAACAGCATGTAACTCCTTAAAGTTGTTCAAATTAGATTTCATGATCCATTTCAAGAAAAGAGGAAAAAGTATGTAACTTCCCCAATTCTTTTTCTCTCTTGTACACGTTAATTGCTCTAGGAAAACATCTCTGTAAAAGATAAACTAATTCAAGTCAAATCCAATTTTCGTTAAGCTTAATTGGCATAAGTAGCATGGCCTGGCAGCAAGTGTGAAAGAGAATTGATGTAATACCTGATGAGAGAGTTTAGTGAAAGCAGACCAACTCAAATTGCCATCTGGTAACCAAGGCCTGGTTTCACTCAGTTTCCTAAAATTTGTGTGGAGGTAGGAAGAAAGAATTTGATGTAGCTGTGTATTTCTATCAGCACATATTGTCTTAAAAATCAGAGCACAGGTTGGCAGCCAGCATGTGCAGGTAGAATGAAAAAGACTGCTGTGGAGACCTGGCTAGGCCCACATTAGGTGGCCTGCAGAAGAATATAGCTCTAGCCTCTAGGCATTCCTCTCACTCACTCCCCAAAACAACTTCACTGTCAAGAAGGATGCATATAGTAAAATGAAACGCTTTTCTTCTGTACGAAAAACCAAGAGGTTTATTAGGTTTGGAAACAAACAAACAAAAAAATCAATAAGCCTTTCCATCATCAAATATTCAGTGATCAAAAAAAGTATGCTAACAATTTAATTTAACACATATTTACTGAAAACAAATTATTTATTTATTCGCCAAACATATGTTGAACACCTAGATTGTGCTAGGCACTGTGCCAGAGACTGGAGATTAAAATAGGAATAAATCAAAGATCTCTCTTTTCACAGACACTAATGCAGGAGAGATGGGGGAGGAGGGGAGGGAAGCAGGGAGAAGAGAGAGAGACAGACATGTAAACAAATAATTATAATACCATGAATGTGCTTTAATAAAGTTGGGTGCAAAGTATATTGAGAGTTCAAAGGAGGATGTAGTTTGCTCTATCGTGGGGGATAAAGAAAAACCACATAATGCTAAGCATCCTGAATGATTCCAAAGAAGTATAATGCATAAGCTCTTACACTCTCATTGCAGAGATAAGTCCCATCCATATGAAATAACTACGTATCAATTCAAAGAAACCAGCCAGTGATTAGCAATTTAGAGTTTTCTGAAAGCAGTGATTTCTACTTCTTGACCTTGTATATTCCATGTATTCGTTGAATTCAGTCAACTAAAATTAGCAGAGCATGCTATGTGTCAATCACTGTTGTAAGCACTGAGGACCCAGCAATAACCAAGATAGACATAGTAGCTAGAGTTACACTCTACAAGTGGGGAACATTCACAAACCATTAGAAAAATTAATGAACAGAATTGCTTCTAAGGAAATAAAAGCTATGAAAGAAATAAACAGGGTGATATGATGGTGGTGGGAGCGTGATCCTTTACATAACATCATCAGGAAGGATTCATTTTTGAGAAGATAGTATTTGAACTCAGGCCAAATTACTTTAAAAAGAGAGTTTGAGAGACAGCCATGTGTTGTTCTGGAGGAAATATTTTCAAATGCAAATGCACTGAGGAACAGAAAGAAGCCTGTGTGTCTAGAGAGCTATGAGCAAGTGGGAAAGTGGTACAAGATGAGCTGGAGAGACAGTCAGGGTGAAGAGTAGACAGCACCTTGAAGGTCATAGTAAGGAGCTCGAATTTCAGGTTGTTTCTAGTGAGGCTATAGGTCCCTGGGTGGCACAAGTGGTTTGTGCTCGACTACTAACCTAAAAGTTGGCATTTTGAACTCACCCAGTAGCACTGAGAAAGAAAAGAAAGACCTGGCAATCTGCTTCCATATAGATTACAGCCAAGAAAACCCTATAGAGCAATTCTACTCTGCACCACATGGGGTCACTATAAGTCAGAATCGACTTGATGGCAACAGGTTTGGTTTCGGTTTTCTAATGAAGATCATTGATAACTATGGACAAAGTAAGTCATTCTACAGACAAAGAAAATGTTTGTGTTATTTTAAGAAGCAAAGTAGCCTTAGTAGAGATCGGTGTATCTATGCTAATTTAAAAAAAAAAAAAAAGGTACCCTAAATATTTCCCCTGATTAAAATTATTTTCCTCAGCTCCTCTGAAATAAACAACAGGAGCTTTGCCTCTACAATCACTCTTGATACTTACCAAGTACTTATCAACACCTACATAATACTTACATTACTCAGAATTAAGACCTGAGGAGAGGATTTTTGAGGAAGTCTGTGAAATGCAGATGACATAACCTTGCTTGCTGAAAGTGAAGAGTACTTGAACCACTTAGTGGACCAATAAGCAACCTCATGATAAAGGAAGAAAATATTGAAGTTGTCAAGAATTTCATTTTACTCAATGCCCATGGAAGCAGCAGTCAAGAAATCAAAAGACGCATTGCATTGGGCAAATCTGCTTCAAAAGACCTCTTTCAAGTGTTAAAAAGCAAAGATGTCACTTTGAGGACTAAGGTGCACCTGATCCAAGCCATAGTGTTTCCAATCACCTCATATGCATGTAAAAGCTGGACAACAAATGAGGAAGACTGAAGAAGAATTGATCCATTTCAATTACTGTGTCAGAGAAGAATATTGAATATACCAGGGGCTGCCAGAAGAAGGAACAAATCTGTCTTGGCAGAAGTACACCCAGAGTGCTCCTTAGAAGCAAGGATGGTGAAACATCATCTCATATACTTTTGACATGTTATCAGGAGGGACCAGTCCCTGGAGAAGGACATCATACTTATCAAGCTTGGTAAAGTAGAACATTAGCGAAACAAGATGGATTGACACGGTAGCTACAACTATAGACTCAAATATAGCACAATTGTGAGGATGGCACAGAACCAGGCAATATTTCATTCTGTTCAACACGGGCTCCCCATGAGTCAGAATCGAATCAACAGCACCTAACAACAACAACAACAAGACGTGGGGAAATGAAGAGATGATTTATCGAACACATGTGTTGGAGATATCAAAGGAATTTTATTTTGACTTATCAAAATAAACTAAAATGTATCTATTTTACATTTTTATCTAGAGATGACTATGCTGAGACTCCTAAATTGAAATAAGAACAAGCCCTGGGGTGTGCGGGGGAAGAATATATGTATATAATTGTTTTACTACATAAAATAACACTCCATCTCCAAAAGTGGTAGTTACTTTAATTTGGAAGCGAGACTATATTTTTATTTTGGGCTACCACACAGTCATTAAAGCACCATAATGCAATAAATCCATTAAGAGAGTGAAAAGGCAGGCTGCAGACTGGGAAAAGACATTCATAATACATATATATGATGAAGTAATTGTATCCAAAATATAGAAGGAACTCCTGCACAATAACAAGAAAAAAAATTAAAAATGGGCAAAAGGCTTAATAGGCACTTCAAAAAAGGATATCCAAATGGCCAGCAAAATGACAAAGAGATGCTCAACATCGTTATTCAGGAAAAAGAAATTTGAAACCACATCCCTCCATCACATTAACTGAAATTAAAGAGACTAGAAATTCCAAGATTTGATGAAGATAAAGAGCAACTAGAACTCTTACGCAGTACAGGTGGGAGTGTAAATGTGGGCAACCACTTTGGAAACCTGTTTGCCAGTTTTTACTAAAGCTAAATATACTCCTACCCTATAACCCAGAAATTCTACTTATAGGTACATATTCTAGGGTAATGAGTACATAAATCCAACAAAAGGCATATACAAAAATGTTTATACCAGTTATATTCATAATAAACATGAATTGAAAACAATCCAAATGTTCAATGATAGAATGTATAAAACAGTGTAGTATATTCATACAACAGTGTATTACACAGCAGTGATGAAGAACTACTGACACACTCAATAACATGGATGATTCTCAAAAATATAATGCTGAGCAAAAGAATCCAGACAGAAAGAGCATAATGTTTTGTTCTATTTAGACTAAGTTTTTTGTTTGTTTCTCTTTAAGAAGAAAGAAAAATTAATCTATGGTAATGGAAATCTGATGGTGACCTCTAGAATCCGGAGTGGGAGGAACTGATTCAAAGAAACAGGAGTGAGTCTTCTGAGATGTTGGAAATTTTCTCTATCTTGATCTGGGTAATGGTTTGTAGGTGTCTTCATATATAAAATATCATCAAGATTTGTGTACTTTATTTATATTAATTTCATTGAGTTAAAAAAATAAGTGGTATTGATGAACAGATATACGCACAACCAAGTTCATTGCAGCACTGTTTACAATAGCAAAAAGATGGAAGCAACCAAGGTGCCCATCGATGGATGAATAGATAAATAAATTATGGTATATTCACACAATGTAATACTAAGCATCGATAAAGAACAGTGATGAATCTGTGAAACATTTCATAACATGGAGGAACCTGGAAGGCATTATGCTGAGTGAAATTAGTCAGTTGCAAAAGGACAAATGTTGTATAAGACCACTATAATAAAAACTCAAGAAATAGTTTACACAGAGAAGAAAATATTCTTTGATGGTTACGAGAGGGGGGAGGGAGGGAAGGTTGGAGAGCGGTATTCACTAATTAGATAATAGATAAGAACTACTTTAGATGAAGGTAAAGACAGCACACAATACAGGGGAGGTCAGCACAACTGGACTAAACCAAAAGCAAAGAAGCTTCCTATAAACTGAATGCTTCGAAGGCCAGCGTAGCAGGGGCAGGGGTCTGGGGACCATGGTTTCAGGGGACCTCTAAGTCAATTGGCATAATAAAATCTATTAAGAAAACATTCTACATCCCACTTTGGAGAGTGGCGTCTGGGGTCTTAAACATTATCAAAAGGCCATCTAAGATGCATTGATTGGTCTCAACCCACCTGGATCAAAGGAGAATGAAGAACACCAAGAATACAAGGTAATTACGAGCCCAAGAGACAAAAGGGCCACATAAACCAGAGACTACATCATCCTGAGACCAGAAGAACTAGGTGGTGCTACAACCGATGACTGCCCTGACCGAGAACACAACAGAGAACCCCTGAGGGAGCAAGAAAGCAGTGGGATGCAGACCCCAAATTCTTGTAGAAAGACCAGACTTAATGGTCTGACTGAGACTAGAAGGACCCTGGTGGTCATGGTCACCAGACCTATTCCTGAAGCCAACTCTTCAGACAGGGATTGCACTGGACAATGGGTTGGAGAGGGATGCTGGTGAGCAGTGAGCTTCTTGGATCAGGTGGACACTTGAGACTATGTTGGCATTTCCTCCCTGGAGGGGAGATGAGAGGGTAGAGGGGGTTAGAAGCCAGCAGAATGGACACAAAAAGAGAGAGTGGAGGGAGACAGCAGGCTGTCTCATCAGGGGGAGAGCAATTGGAAGTATGTAGCAAGGTGTATATAAGTTTTGGTGTGAGAGACTGACTTGATTTGTAAACTTTCACTCAAAGCACAATAAAAATTTTAAAAAAAATAAGCAGTATTGAGTTAAAAACTAGAAAATTTATTTGTGGTTTAAAACAACACAAATTTATTATCTTACAATTCTGGAAGTCAGAAGTTCAAAAACTTTAAAGAGTTTTAAAAGTTCAAATAGATAAAACAAAAATAAACAACAATTAAAAATATGCTGTAGATAAATATTTTATGGTATAGAAAATATTCTTGGTAAATTTTAAGTGGTTAAAAAAGGTCACAAAATAGTATGCATAGCAGTGAGGTGCAAATTTTGTTCCTCATTAAAAAAAAAAGAAAGAAAGAAATACAACTATGAGCTGGACTAGAAGATTATATGAAAAGGACTAGAAGATTATATAAAAAGATCATTAAGGCGGTGCAGCCAAGATGGCGGAATAGACACGCTTCCGGCGAGCCCTCTTTACAACAAAGACACAAAAGAACAAGTGAAATGAGTATATTTGTGATCAGCTGGGAGCCCTGAGCATCAAAGGCAAGCTTAGACAACGAACTGAGGGGCAGGGGGAGGAAGAGACCATTCAGAAGTGGAGAGGAGTTACCGGACCTGAATCGCGGGAGCCCTCAGGCACAATTCCCGGAGTGGCGGCGGCGGGCTAGTTCTAGCGTTGGTCCGCAGTTTCCTCAGGGAGAAGCAGCCAGCCACACAGCCCACTCACACCTCCGGAACCTGAGAAGAACGGCACTCTTGGCAAAAGCTAAGTGCTTGCGTATATTTTACAGTGCCCACCCACCCCCAAGCCAGCTTCAGCGGCCAAATCCCTAGGCATGGGATAGGCCCTGTTGAGCACCTAGAGCCATCCTCCCTGCCTTGGGGAAGGAAAAAAATTGCAATCTGGGGGAAAAGATAATTTGCTAGCTCCATTAACCATAGGAGCTCAGGACAGAAGTGGCTCCTGTACAGGCATAAACCGTCCGTGGACTTTGAGCACATTTCCGTTCTGTAGGGACCTGTGTGGGCCTATTTTGGGAGAAAAGGCCCTTGTTGGCAAACTCCAACCATTTCAGCTGTGCAGTGCAGAGGTGGGTGTTTGACGTTTGACATTGTTTTCCCTATTAAACAAGGTCCTCACCTACCCACATCAGGGACCTAAGGACTAGTAGCTCCACTCAGGTCACCCAGGTGCGCATGATGGTGTCCAAAGATAACTGGTACCCCCCAGTCCTTACAACCAAAAACTTTGGGTGCCCATGGTCCCTCTGTAGAACCCACCCACCAGCACACTCTAGGGAACAGGGACATGTTTTCCTCAGAGACACTCGGGGGTCCGTTCTCAGCCCCCTGCCTTGTTCAGAGCGTGACCCCCTGCTGCAATCAGATACCGTTTTATACGCCAATCACCCCTGACCCTCTAAGACTCTAGGACACAGCCTGTACCACACACTTGATGATCAGCTACCTGGAAACCTGAGCTGAATTCATACAAGAAAACTGAATGGACTCCTAGACTGATATACCTGATAACAGCTCTAGCCAGCTGGGGACAGGACACCAGAGCTCCAAAGGTGAAAATAATCAAGCTAGCTCACTCAAGCAACCCATAGGGGTATACCAAAACAAAACAAAGCAAGCAGCTACGACACAGTAAGCAAATATAAACTAATACAATCACTTATAGATGGCTTGGAGACAACAGTCAATATCAAGTCACATAAAGAAACAGACCATGATCACCTCGACAGCTCTCAAAACAAAGAACCCAGGGATCTTCTAGATGAAAGTGCATTCCTGGAATTACCAGATGCAGAATACAAAAGTTTAATATACAGAACCCTTCAAGACATCAGGAAGGAAATGAGGCAATACGCAGAACAAGCCAAGGAACACACAGATAAAGCAACTAAAGAAATTAGAAAGATTATTCAGGAACACAATGAAAAGTTTAATAAGCTAGAAAAATCCATAGACAGGCAGCAATCAGAAATTCAGAAGATTAACAATAAAATTACAGAATAAGACAACTCGATAGAAAGTCAGAGGAGCAGATTTGAGCAAGTAGAAGCTAGAATTTCTGAACTTGAAGATAAATCACTTGGCACTAATTTATTTGAAGAAAAATCAGATAAAAGAATTTAAAAAATGAAGAAAACTTAAGAATCATGTGGGACTCTATCAAGAGAAATAACCTATGAGTGACTGGAGTACCAGAACAGGGAGGGATAACAGAAAATACAGAGAAAATTGTTGAGGATTTGTTGGCAGAAAACTTCCCTGATATTGTGAAAGATGAGAAGATATCTATCCAAGATGTTCATCGAACTCCACATAAGGTAAATCTTAAAAGAAAGTCACAAAGACATATTATAATCAAACTTGCCAAAACCAAAGATAAAGAGAGAATTATAAGAGCAGCGAAGAATAAACAAAAAGTCACCTACAAAGGAGAGCCAATAAGAATAAGCTTGGACTACTCGGCAGAAACCATGCAGGCAAGAAGGCAATGAGATGACATATTTAAAAAATTGAAGGAAAAAAACTGCCTGCCAAGAATCATATATCCATCAAAACTGTCTCTTAAATATGAAGGTTAAATTAAGGCATTCCCAGATAAAAACGAGTTTAGGGAATTTGTAAAAACCAAACCAAAACTACAAGAAATACTAAAGGGAGTTCTTTGGTTAGAAAATCAATAATATCAGGTATGAGCCCAAGACTAGAACACTGGACAGAGCAACCAGAAGTCAACCCAGACAAGGAAATTCAAAAAAAGGAAAGCAAAATTATGAAAAAAAAAAAAAAGTTCAAAACAGGATAACAGTGATGTTATTATACAAAAGAAGACAACATTAAAATAATAAAGAGGGACTAAGAAATATAATCATATACCTTCTATATGGAGAGGAAGATACGGCGATACAAAAAATAAAAGTTAGTTTTAAATTTAGAAAAATAGGGGTAAATAATAAGGTAACCAAAAAGGAGACAAACTATACTACTCATCAAAATAAAATACAAGGGAAAAGTATAGGCTCAGCAGAAACAAAATCAACAATAAATATGACGAAGGACAATATATAAAGAAAATCTACTCAGCACATAAAATTAAGTGGGAAAAAAACTGTCAACAACACACAAAAAAGACATCAAAATGACAGCACTAAATTCATACCTATCCATAATTACTCTGAATGTAAATGGACTAAATGCACCAATAAAGAGACAGAGGGTGGCAGAATGGATTAAAAAACAAGATCCATCTATATGCTGCCTACAAGAGACACACCTCAGACTTAGAGACACAAACAAAAACTCAAAGGATGGAAAAGAATATAACAAGCAAACAAAAATCAAAAAAGAGCAAGAGTGGCAATATTAATTTCTGACAAAATAGACTTTAGAGTTAAATCCATCAGAAAGGATAAGAAAGGACACTATATAATGATTCAAGGGACAATACACCAAGAAGATATAACCATATTAAATATTTATGCACCCAGTGACAGGGCTGCAAGATACATGAAACAAACTCTATCAGCATTGAAAAGTGAGATAGACAGCTCCGCAATAATAGTAGGAGACTTCAACACACCACTTTCGGTGAAGGACAGGAAAATCAGAAAGAAGTCCAATAAAGACAAAAAAAAAAGACAAGGAAGAGCTAAATGCCACAATCAACCAACTTGGCCTCGTAGACATACACAGAACACTCCACCCAACAGTAACCAACTATACTTTCTTTTCTAGTGCACATGGAACATTCTCTAGAAAGACCACATATTAGGTCATAAAGCAAGCCTTAACAGAATCCAAAACATTGAACTATTACAAAGCATTTTCTCTGACCATAAGGCCATAAAAGCTGAAATCAAAAACAGGAAAAGCAGGGAAAAGAAATCACACTTCGAAATTGAACAATATCCTGCTCAAAAAAAAAAAAAAAAACTGGATTATAGAAGACATTAAGGATGGAATAAAGAAATTCAGACAATCCAATGAGAATGAAAATACTTCCTATCAGAACCTTTGGAACACAGCAAAAGTGGTGCTCAGAGGCCAATTTATATCAATACATGCACACATCCAAAAAGAAGAAAGGGCTAAAATCAAAGAATTATCCCTAAAACTTGAACAAATAGAAAGAGAGCAACAAAAGAAACCCACAGGCACCAAAAGAAAACAAATAATAAAAATTAGAGCTGAACTAAATGAAATATAAAACAGAAAAACCATTGAAAGAGTTAACAAGACCAAAAGCTGGTTTTTTGAAAAAATCAACAAAATTGATAAACCACTGGCCAAACTGACAAAAGAAAAACAGGAGAGGAAGCAAATAACCCAAATAAGAAATGAGATGGGCGATATTACAACAGACCCAACTGAAATTAAAAGAATCATATCGGATTACTATGAAAAAAATAGTACTCAAATTTGAAAACCTAGAAGAAATGGATGAATTCCTAGAAACACACTACCTACCTAAACTAACACAAACAGAGGTAGAACAACTAAATAGACCCATAGCAAAAGAAGAGATTGAAACGGTAATCAAAAAACTCCCAACAAAAAAAGCCCTGGTCCGGACGGCTTCACTGCAGAGTTCTACCAAACTTTCAGAGAAGAGTTAACACCACTAATACTAAAGGTATTTCAGAGCATAGAAAAGGACGGAATACTATCAAACTCATTCTATGAAACCACTATATCCCTGATACCAAAACCAGGTAAAGACACCACAAGAAAAGAAAATTATAGACCTATATCCCTCATGAACATAGATGCAAAAATCCTCAACAAAATTCTAGCCGATAGAATTCAACAACATATCAAAAAAATAATTCACCATGACCAAGTGGGATTCATACCAGGTATGCAGGGATGGTTCAACAGTAGAAAAACAATTAATGTAATCCACCACATAAATAAAACAAAAGACAAGAATCGCATGATTTTATCAATTGATGCAGAAAAGGCATTTGACAAAGTTCAACACCCATGCATGATAAAAAAAACTCTCAGCAAAATAGGAATAGAAGAAAAATTCCTCAACATAATAAAGGGCACTTATAAAAAAAAAAAATTTTTTTTTTTTTAATACAAAGCCAACAGCCAACATCATACTAAATGGAGAGAGCCTGAAAGCATTCCCACTGAGATCGGGAACGAGACAAGAATGCCCTTTATCACCACTCTTATTCAACATTGTGTTGGAGGTCCTAGCCAGAGCAATTAGACTAGATAAAGAAATAAAGGGCATCCAGATTGGCCTTTATTTGACTGAAGAAGTAAAAGTATCTCTATTTGCAGATGACATGATCTTATACACAGAAAACCCTAAGGAATCCTCCAGAAAACTACTGAAACTAATAGAGTATCAGGATACAAGATTAACATACAAAAATCAGTTGGATTCCTCTACACCAACAAAAAGATCATCAAAGAGGAAATCACCAAATCAATGCCATTTACAGTAGCCCCCAAGAAGATAAAATACTTAGGAATAAATCTTACCAGAGATGTAAAAGACTTATACAAAGAAAACTACAGTACACTTCTGCAAGAAACCAAAAGAGACTTACATAAGTGGAAAAGCATACTTTGCTCCTGATAGGAAGACATAACATTATAAAAATGTTTATTCTACCAAAAGTGATCTATACATTTAATGCAATTTCGATCCAAATCCCAACAACATTCTTTAATGAGATGGAGAAACAAATCACCAACTTCATATGGAAGGGAAAGGGGCCCCAGATAAATAAGGCATTACTGAAAAAGAAGAACAAAGTGGGAGGCCTTACTTTACCTGATTTTAGAACCTATTATACTGCCACAGTAGTCAAAACAGCCTGGTACTGGTACAATGGAAGAGAATTGAGAATCCAGACATAAATCCATCCACATATGACCAGTTGATATTTCACAAAGGCCCCAAAACAGTTAAATGGGGAAAAGACAGTCTTTTTAACAAATGGTGCTGGCATAACTGGATATCCATCTGGAAAAAAATGAAACAAGACCCATACCTCACTCCATGCACAAAAACTAACTCAAAACGGATCAAAGACCTAAATATAAAATCTAAAATGATAAAGATCATGGAAGAAAAAATAGGGACAATGTTAGGAGCCCTAACACATGGCATAAGCAGTATACAAAACATTACTAACAATGCAGAGGAGAAACTAGACAACTGGGAGCTCCTAAAAATTAAACACCTATGCTCATCCAAAGACTTCACCAACAGAGTAAAAAGACTACCGACAGACTGGGAAAAAGCTTTTAGCTATGACATTTCCGATCAGCGCCTGATCTCTAAAATCTACATGATACTGCAAAAACTCAACTACAAAAAGACAAATAACCCTATTAAAAAATGGGCAAAGATAGGAATAGACACTTCACTAAAGAAGACATTCAGGTAGCTAACAGATATATGAGGAAATGTTCACTATCAATAGCCATTAGAGAAATGCAGATCAAAACTACAATGAGATTTCATCTCACTCCAACAAGGCTGGCCTTAATCCAAAAAACACAAAATAATAAAAGTTGGAGAGGCTGTGGAGAGACTGGAACACTTATACACTGATGGTGGGAATCTAAAATGGTATAACCACTTTGGAAATCAATTTGGCGCTTTCTTTAAAAAGCTAGAAATAGAACTACCATACGATCCAGCAATCCCACTCCTCGGAATATATCCTAGAGAAATAAGAGCCTTTACACGAACAGATACACACACACCCATGTTTATTGCAGCACTGTTTACAATAGCAAAAAGATGGAAGCAACCAAGGTGCCCATCAATGGATGAATGGATAAATTATGGTATATTCACACAATGGAATACTATGCATCAATAAAGAACAGTGAAGAATCTGTGAAACATTTCATAACATGGAGGAACCTGGAAGGCATTATGCTGAGTGAAATTAGTCAGTTGCAAAAGGACAAATATTGTATAAGACCACTATTATAAGAACATGAGAAGTAGTTTAAACTGAGAAGAGAACATTCTTTTGCGGTTACAAGAGGGGGAAGGGGGGGTGGGAGAGGGGTATTCGCTAATTAGATACTAGATAAGAACTGCTTTAGGTGAAAGGAAAGACAACTCACAATACAAGGGAGGTCAGCACAACTGGACTAAACCAAAAGCAAAGAAGTTTCCTGAATAAACTGAATGCTTCGAAGGCCAGTGTAGCAGGGGCAGGGGTCTGGGGACCATGGTTTCAGGGGACCTCTAAGTCAATTGGCATAATAAAATCTATTAAGAAAACATTCTGCATCCCACTTTGAAGAGTGGTGTCTGGGGTCTTAAACGCTAGCAAGCAGCCATCTAAGATGCATCAATTGGTCTCAACCTACATGGATCAAAGGAGAATGAAGAACACCAAGGACACAAGGTAATTATGAGCCCAAGAGATAGAAAGGGGCACATGAACCAGAGACTACATCATCCTGAGACCAGAAGAACTAGATGGTGCCCAGCTACAACTGATGACTGCCCTGACAGGGAACACAACAGAGAACCCCTGAGGGAGCAGGAGAGCAGTGGGATGCAGACCCCAAATTCTCTTAAGACCAGACTTAATGGTCTGACTGAGACTGGAAGGACCCCAGTGGTCATGGCCCCCAGACCTTCTGTTGGCCCAGGACAGGAACCATTCCTGAAGCCAACTCTTCAGACATGGATTGGACTAGACAATGAGTTGGAGAGGGATGCTAGTGAGGAACGAGCTTCTTGGATGAGGTGGACACTTGAGGCTATGTTGGCATCTCCTGCCTGGAGGGGAGATGAGAGGGTGGAGGGGGTTAGAAGCTGGCAAAATGGACTCGAAAAGAGAGAGTGGAGGGAGAGAGCAGGCTGTCTCATTAGGGGGAGAGTAATTGGCAGTGTGTAGCAAGGTGTATATAAGTTTTTATGTGAGAGACTGACTTGATTTGTAAACTTTCACTTAAACCACAATAAAAATTATGAAAAAAAAAAGATCTTTAAAAAAATAACAAGGGTTATTTCTGTGATGGGATTATGGGTGATTTTTATTTTCTTTAGATTTTCAGCATTTTATCAAAATTTGATGAAAATGCATCAGTGTTATAAAACACTTTTTAGATCAGTGCGTGCTATTAAAATGCATACTATGTGCATGCTATTTCTATTCTTTGTACTCTGAGTATATAAAATCTATGAATAAAATCTATGTGCTCTTTGTAAGAATTACATATGAGGCCCTTTCATCAGATATAGATAATTTCTCAGGGACATCATTGCTTTTTCCTCAAAATCTTACCCTAGCATATAATGAGCATCTCACCTGAGAAAAGTACATAAACACCTCTTCACAGCTTTAGTTGTTACCTTAATTAATTATCAGTGACACTAGGTTGTAAGACATACTTTTTTAAAGTGATGCAGCAACAAGAAGAAAACATTACTACTTTCATTATTACATGGTCATTAATATATCCACTTCTTTATAAAAATATTAAGGTGCTACAAATTAATTACTCCATTTTGGTGGGACACTATCAATTATCCCAGATTTCCAGTGACCAATAAAAGTAGTATGTCGCTTTTGTCAAATATACTACCAGTTGCTATGGAGTCTTCCAACTCGGCAGTCCCACGTGTGTCAGAGTAGAACTGTGCTCCATAAAGTTTTCAATGCCTGATTTTCCAAAAGTAGGTCACCAGGCCTTTCCTCCAAAGTGCCTCTGGGTGGAGTTGAAACTGCAACCACTCAGTTAGCAGCTGAATGAGTTAACTGTTTACACCACCCAGGCACTTCTGTCAAATAGTCCCCTGAAAATTACTGTAGGCATATCTTCCTATTGAGAAGACCAATGCAGAAAAGCATTACAAGAGGTAGTAAGTCAAAAGTTAAACAACAATATTTCAAGTCAAAAGAGTTAGTTAAGTCATATTGTTGTTAACTGCCCTGTAGTCAGCCCCTGATTCATGGCTACCCCATGCACAATAGAAGGAAACTCTACCTGGTCCTGCCCCGTCTCTATGATCAGTTGTGCATCTGACCATTGTGATTCATAGGGTTTTCATGCACTGATTTTCAGAAGTACAGCACCAGGCCTGTCTTCCTAGTCCTTCTTAGTCTGGAAGCTCCACTGAAACGTGTTCAGCATCATAGCAACACACAGTCCTCCACTGATGACAGGTGATGGTTGCCCATGGGGCACATAGGCCAGAAATCTGCACGGAAGCCACGAATTCTACCACTGAACCACCACGATCTCTTAGTTAAGTCATAGCAGTAATATTTAATCTTTATGTATTTATTCATACAAGTAGATTAGAATGTAACCTTTATGCACAGGTTTTCTCCAATATAGTGTTGAAAAGAGACACTTTTCAACACTACATATTGCTTGCTTATCTTCAGTTTTGTTTTGTCTGGCTTTGTTGGCTTTTGCCTTACATTACATGGAATGAGATTAAAACCAGTCTGTAGTCCCACTGCCTTCACCTGAAAACAGGTGCACTGATTAAGAAGTAAAATTGGTTCAAGGTAAATGTTTGCCTTTCCTGTAACTATTGCTTTGTAAACTCTGATTACAGTTGATGTCAGATACCATATTCTGTTCTCTCACAGACTGTTACGACCCTAAGGGGCTGTTTTCCAAGGCATCCTAATGACAGGCTATGTATGAGCAACTTGGTTGACTCTGCACAATACTGACTCAAATGCTCAACATGCCGCCTGCGACCCAGCAGGACAGGAAGGGAAAGCAAGGAAATTAAAACACAATTGTTAAAAAAAAAAAAAAAAAGTTTTAAAAAAATTACAGAATATTAAGCCATAAATAGAAAAGCTGTGGGAATCATGCACAAAAATGTGGGACAACTGTCATCGGTAAATGTCTTGTGCTGTCTTCCATCTGAACTACAGTAGACAAAAGGACATAGCAGCTGGGTTATAACTAAACCAACCAGTTGCTGTCAAGTCAGCTCTGACTCACGGCAACCCCACAGTGTTTCACAGTTGAACTGTGCTCCACAGGATTTTCAGTGACTCTGATCTTTTGGAAGCAGATTACCAGGCCTTTCTTCTGAGACACCTCTGAGTAGATTCTAACCACTAACCTTTTCATTAGTAGCTGAGAGTATAACCGTATGTACCACCCAGGGACTCCAGATAGGTTATAGATGACAAAAATCCCAAAAGGTCACTCAATACCTTGTGGTGAAAGAATTATACCATCTCTATTGGATTAAAGACTTTGCCCAAAACCCAGAAATGGTCAGATACTGACCTTTAGTCAATCCTAACAGTCTCGCAAACCTTGTCTTCTCTCCATGCCCCCTCCTCTCCGGCTGTGTCACTGGGTGTGAGTCCCACCTACAACACTGGGTGTGGGTCCCACCTATAGTCTCAGCTCCAACATTTACTCACCATGTGGCCTCCAGTAAATCACTTCATGTCTTTGAGCCCTGGTTTCCTCATCTGCAAAATGGAAATAATAATTGTACCTCCCTCATAGGGTTCTTATGAGGTTTAAATGTACACACAGGAGGTACCTAAACCAAAAAACCAAACCTGTTGCCATCAAGTTGATTCGGACTCATAGCGACCCTACAGAACAGAGTAGAACTGCCTCCATAGGGTTTCCAAGCAGCAGCTGGTGGATTCAAACAGCCAACCTTTTGGTTAGCAGCTGACCACTTAATCACTTCGCCACCAGGGCTCCACCTAGTACATAAAAAAACCCACCCAGTGCTGTCGAGTCGATTCTGACTCATAGCGACCCTACACATAGCAACCCTACAGGACAAAGTAGAACTGCCCCCATGGAGTTTCCAAGGAGCACCTGGTGGATTCAAACTGCTGACCCTTTGGTTAGCAGCCGTAGCACTTAACCACTATGCCACCAGGGTTAGTAAACAATAAATACATCATAGGTGATAGTACTCACTCCATCCCTGCCTCCACATGAATTTAACTTAACTCCTGAGAATAGAACTAGAGATATTTCCATGAACTTTTTGCCCTTGTTGGGTTCGGACTGACACAGGGTTGAAAAGTAATAGAAACAAGTGAATGTGTGCAGAAATATAACTTTATTTTATATTTTAGTGGGAATTCATTTGAATCCATCTTTTTCAGGTAAATATTCATCAGAAAAAATTCAAATACTCTTTCAGGTCTGTTTCTCCCCAACGAACCCATTCATTATTTGGTGACTGCCTACGCATGTCAGAGACAGAGTGGTCCCCTTCCTCTTCAGAGGTTCTTCTGATATAAATCTTCAAATCCTGCCCATTTTTTACAGCCCAGCCTAAGTGGAACTTTGAATGCATTCTATGTGCCATACTATACACTAAGCACTTTTCATACCTCTTTTCATTTACATTTCATGGCATTGGTACCAATACCAGTTGCCATGAAGTCGATTCTAACTCATGGAGACCCCATGTGTTGCAGAGTAGAACCATAGGATTTTTATGGCTGTGACCTTTCAGAAGCAGATTGGCAGGCCTTTCTTCCAAGACACCTCTGGGTGGGTTTGAACCACCAACCTCATGGTTAGTAGTTGAGCACTTAACCATTTTCTCCACTCAGGAACTCCTCCCATGATTTTAGTTGTGTGGCGGAAGATGAAAAGGGAAAGGAAAGGAGATTGTCATTTGTACAACCAGAAATTGTGGATTTTATGTATGTTATTTATTAAATTATCTTAAGAATCTTTGAAAAAGATACCAGATTCTTCAATACATAGATGAGAAAACTGACGTTAAGTGAGTTTGGGTTTAAGTAAACGATTCAAGGTTATGTAACTTGTAAATGTCAAGACCCCCATGTGTCTGTCAGCTTGTCATACTGTGGGGGCTTGCGGATTGCTGTGATGCTGGAAGCTATGCCATCGGTATTCAGATACCAACAGGGTCACCCATGGCAGACAGGTTTCAGCTGAGCTTCCAGACTAAGACACACTTGGAAGAAGGACCCAGCAGTCTACTTCTGAAAAGAATTAGCCAGTAAAAACTGTATGAATAGCAGGAAAACTTTGTCTGATATAGTGCCAGAAGATGAGCCCCCCAGGTTAGAGGGCACTCAAAAGGTGACTGGGGAAGAGCTGCCTCCTCAAAGTAGTGTCAACCTTCAGCTTAGATGGAGTCAGCTTTCAGGACCTTCGTTTGCTGATGTGGCATGACTCAAAATAAGAAGAAACAGCTGCAAACATCCATTAATAATTGGAACGTGGAATGTAGGATGTATAAATCAAGGAGAATTGGAAATAGTCAAAAATGAAATGGAACACATAAACATCAATATCCTAGGTATTAGTGAGCTGAAATGGACTGGTATTGGCCATTTTGAATTAGACAATCACATGGTCTACTATTCCAGGAATGACATCTTAAAGAGGAATGGCATGGCATTTATCATCAAAAAGAACATTTCAAGATCTATCCTGAAGTATAACCCTGTCAGTGATACGATAATATCCATATTCCTACAAGGAAAACCAGTTAGTATGATGATTATTCAAATTTACATACAAGCTACTAAGTCCACAAATGAAGAAACTAAAGATTTTTACCAGCTTCTGCAGTCTGAAACTGATCGAACATACAATCAGGATGCACTGATAATTACTGGCAATTGAAACGCAAAAGCTGGAAACAAAGAAGAAGGATCGGTAGCGGAAAAATATGGCCTTCGTGATAGAAATAATGCTGGAGATCACATGATAGAATTTTGCGGAACCAACAATTTCTTCATCGCAAATACCTTTTTTCAAAAACAAAGTTGGTGACCATTCACGTGGACCTCACCAGATGGAATACACGGGAATCAAATTGACAATATCTGTGGAAAGAGATGATGGAAAAACTCAATACCATCAGTCAGAACAAGGCCAGGGGCCAACTATGGAACAGACAATCAATTGCTCAAATGCAAGTTCAAGTTGAAACTGAAGAAAATTTGAACAAGTCAACAAGAGCCAAAGTACAACCTTGAGTATATCCCACCTAAATTTAGAGACCATCTCAAGAATAGATTTGACGTGTTGAACACCGATGACCAAAGACCAGATGAATTGTGGAATGACATGAAAGACATCATAAATGAAGAAAGCAAGGGGTCATTAAAAAGACAGGAAAGAAAGAAAAGATCAAAATGGATGCCAGAAGAGACTCTGAAACTTGCTCTTGAACATCAAGTAGCCAAAGCAAAACGAAAAAATGATGAAGTAAAAGAAATGAACAGAAGATTTCAAAGGGTGGCTTGAGAAGACAAAGTAAAGTATTATAATGACATGTTCGAAGAGCTAGAGATAGAAAACCAAAAGGGAAGGACATGCTTGGCATTTCTCGAGCTGAAAGAACTGAAGAAAAAATTTAAGCTTCGAGTTGCAATAGTGAAGGATTCCATGAGGAAAATATTAAACAATGCAGGAAGCATCAAAAGAAGACAAAAGGAATATACAGAGTCATTAGAATTGGTCAATGTTCAACCACGTCAAGAGGTCACATATGATCAGGAACCAATGGTACTGAAGGAAAAAGTACAAGCTGCACTGAAGGCATTGTGGAAAAATAAGGCTCCAGGAATTGACAGAATATCAGTTGAGATGTTTCAACAAATGGATGCAGTACTAGAAGTGCTCACTCATCTACGCCAAGAAATTTAGAGGACAGCTACCTGACCAACCGCCTAGAAGAGATCCATATTTGTGCCTATTCCCAAGAAGGGTGATTCAACTGAATATAGAAATTATCTAACAATATCACACGCAAGTAAAATTTTGCTGAAGATCATTCAAAAGCAGCTGTAGCAGATATCAACAGGGAATGGCCAGAAATTCAGGCCAAATTCAGAAGAGGATGTAGAAACAGGAATATCATCACTTGTGTCAGATGGGTCCTGGCTGAGAGCATGGAATACCAGAAAGATGTTTACCTGTGTTTTATTGACTATGCAAAGGCATTCGACTGTGTGGATCATAACAAATTATGGATAACATTGCAAAGAATGGGAATTCCAGAACGCTTAATAGTGCTCAAGATGAACCTGTACATAGATCAAGAGGCAGTTGTTCAGACAGAGCAAGGGGATACAGATTGGTTTAAAGGCAGGAAAGGTGTGTGTCATTGTTGTATTCTTTTACCACACCTATTCAATCTGTATGCTGAGCAAATAATCCAAGAAGCTGGACTATATGAAGAAAAATGAGGCATCAGGATTGGAGAAAGACTCATTAACAACTCATGATATGCAGATGACACAACGCTTGCTTGCTGAAAGCAAAGAGGACTTGAAGCACTTACTGATAAAGATCATGGCATTCTGTAAGGATTACACCGCAACATAAAGAAAACAAAAATGCTCACAACTGGACCAATGAGTAACATCATGAAAAACAGAGAAAAGATTGAAGTTGTCAAGGATTTCATTTTACTTGGATCCACAATCAACACCCATGGAAGCAGCAGTCAAGGAATCAAACATCATATTGCATTGGCAAATCGGCTGCAAAAGACCTCTTTAAAGTGTTGAAAAGCAAAGATATCACCTTGAAGACTAAGGTGATCCTGACCCAAGCCATGGTATTTTCAATCACCTCATATGCATTGGAAAGCTGGACGATGAATAAGGAAGGTGGAAGAAGAATTGATGCCTTTGAATTGTGGTGTTGGTGAAGAATATTGAATATACCACGGACTGCCAAAAGAACGAACAAAACTGACTTGGGAGAAGTACAACCAGAATGCTTCTTAGAAGCGAGTACGGCAAGATTACATCTTTCATACTTCGGACATATTGTCAAGAGGGATAAGTCCCTGGAGAAGGACATCACGCTTGGTAAAGCACAGGGTCAGTGAAGAAGAGAATGACTCTCAGTGAGATGGATTGACACAGTGGCTGCAACAATGGGCTCAAGCATAACAATTTTGAGCATGTCACAGGACAGGCAGTGTTTTGTTCTGTAGTGCATAGGGTTGCTTTGAGTCAGAATCGACTAGACAGCACCTAACAACAACAACAAATGTCAAGAGCAAAGTTCAAATCCAGTGATTTCTGACTCTAGGGCCCGTGGACTAAATTTCATGATGGCAGACACCAAGACTCAAATTCTGATTCATTCTCTAACTGCCTGTGACCTCAGGATAGTGATTTAAACCTACCCGATCCCAGTTCCTTTGGAAAAGAATTACTAAAATCAAAAGCTAACACTTATTAAAGTTGATTTGTAAGGGCTATTCCACAAATTCCCCAGAACAAATCTACAAGACATTTATTATTATTCCTGTTTTCCAGATAAGAAAAAGAGGCAAAGAAAGTGATAGAACTTGCCAAGACCACACAGCTAGACTGGTTGAACTAAAACTCATATCCCACTTTCCTCTCCATTATATGCTACACTGTCTCCAGGGTTTGGAAAAACCTGTCATAAACAGTGCACCTGGTATTGTGAGCTGTAAGTGAAAGAACATATATGAAGTGCCTTGAACACAAATGTCAGCTTTGTGTTCAAGGCACTTCATACATACCAACTAACATACAAGAGAACAAAACTGAAATCTAAAAAAAAATTCTGACAAGCTGAAAGGATTGGCTAAATTAAAAAGATGAAATGTTACAGGATAACAGCAAGGACCCATAATTCAGTTTAAAAAATCAAGTGTACCAGCTCTGAAGGGAACAGGCATAGTTAGCAGCTGGTACATAAAAGGATTTTAATACATTTCAAACTCCGGTGTGAGATAATGTTGTAATGCAAGTGCTCTGAAAAAAACCCCAAGTAATCTAGGGCTACATTAATAGAAATTCAGTGTTCAAAACAAGATAAAAAATAGTGGGGCTGAATGTGCCCTAGTCAGATCACATGCAGAGCACTGGGGTTCACTCAAGAAGTCACATTTCAGAGAAATGATGACAGAAGGGAGCAGAGTACTGGACAGGACTAAGAAACCTGTCACATTGGGTGCTGAAGATTCGACAATATATCAGAAAACTGATACTCATGGTCATTAAATATTTGAAAGATTCCTATTCTGGATGGTCCTTTAAAGTGAAAGAAGATCCAGAACTAGGAGACACAGGGGAGAATATTTCAGTTCAGTACAATGAAAACTTTCAAACAAAGGTATATAAATTATACGAACTTTCATATGAATTAGAGTGTTCCCTGTCACCATGGGTGTTCAAGCAAAAGGTCAACCACCACTTGTCAGAAATATTACACAGGGGATCTAAGCAAGAGCCAAGGGCTCAGATTATATCAACTTGAGGCCCCTTCTGCCTTTGCAATTCCATGTGTGAAGAGGAAAGGGGAGAATATTTTAAATCTGACAGAAGGTAGGGACCGTGCCTGTTTAAATTAATTTATACAGCACATCAATACCATAGTACCACAGTCATAACTGGCTTGATAAATACTCTCTAAATGAGTAAAAAATGTTCCCTAAGCATCAAAAAAAAAAATCTATTATCTAATAAACTAAAATAATTTGAAAATGCAGTTTAAATCCATCCTATAATACTTACCACTTTCATGGGTTGTACAGCCTACTAATTAATTTACTGTAAGGTGTGACAAACCATATATAGGCCTCCTTCTCTACTTATCTCTTTTTCTAATTGAGCCCACAAACGTCTCTCCTCATAAATTTTTAAATATCATCTTTTGCCAACCCAGACCATTTTTCCGAGTTCCATGTCTGTGTCATAATAATTAGTATCTCCATTTAAAATGCCCTACGAGTATCTCATAAGTTTATTTCTACAGTTGAGCTCTTACTGGCCAGCTCTACCCACAGCAAATCTAGTCTTTTCTCAAATGCTGCCAGTCCAGTCTTGATAAACTGCGCTGACAGCTTCAAATTTGCTCATGCCAGAAACCTGGGAGTCATTCACAAAAGTTCCCTTCCCCTTGTGTCCCAAGCCCAGCCTGTAACAGAGGATTCACTGTTCTCCTCAGAAACACTCCTCCATCTCCTTCTCTCTTCTGTGCCCCTGCTGCAGTCCATATTACCCTCACCTTCAACCTCAACCACTAAAAACCCTCATAACTAGTCTCTTACGTTTTGTACCCTAATTGTGTTCTCTCTTTTACAATAGCTTTTCTGTTCATATCTTATATTTTCTATGTAGGCAATCACTTTTTTCTCAAATAATATGATTTATTTCCTACTTTCTAATATTTACATTTCTTTTTTCTATCTCTTGATTATTGCTGTACAATATTGAATACTATCTGTGATAGCAGTTATTTCTTTTGTTGTGGTCTTTTGACATCTGGAGGTGAAAGGAGCAAGATTTTATGCATGGAAATAAATTCTCCCTGTTATTTTCTGTATTTGACTAGTATTTAATGTGATAAATTTATACATTTTAAAATATAGTTTTACTTAACACCATAACATCAATTGAAAGATATTATTTTAGTTCTGAACTTTTGGCTAAAAATAGAAGCTGCACTTTCACTTTTTCTTTGAATAATGTACAATAACTCACAAGTTTAACAGATTAAATCCTTCTAAAACATTTAATACTGCTTACATACATAATTAATCAAATTTCCTTAGACAATTCAAATCACAATTATACATTCAATATACCTGATTCTCTCAAATACGTTAAACATAAAAAGGCAGACTTACAAGTTGAACAAATAAATTTTTCTTAGAACTTCACTCATAAATCTAAGTCAGGCAGCATTTTAAATAAATTTCATTAAGCATTTCAAAAATCTTAGAAAACATTTCAATTTCCTCCCTCCTGAAACACCATTAAAACCACAGTAAAGGGATTTTTCTTTTTTTTTTTTTTAACAAAGAAGTACAGCAAATACTGCAGACACAGTAACAGAATTTTGGAAGCTAAAAGCCTTAAAAAGTCAATAAGGGTGAATCCCAAGCCAATAACAAGGAAAGCTAAGAATCAATCCAATTTACAGCATTGATTCTCCAAAAGGCTCAGGAACAGGCTGGCAGCATCGGACACTTCTAGTAGAAGGGCTTAGTGATGGGGTATGAGGATGGTTAAAATAAGGAAGATTCAGGAAAAAAAAAAAAATCCTGATAGCAGAAATTAAAAAATACCAATGAAAGACTGAAAGATAAAGTAACAGAAACATCCCAGAAAGTCAGGCAACAAGACAAAGCATTGGAAACAGAAAAGAAAAAAAAAGGGGAGGGGCGGGGGAGGATTAGTCTACGAAGTACGAATAATGTATGTTCTAAAGAAAGACAGAGAAGAAAATGGAAGGAAGGAAATCATCTAAGAAATATTACCAGAATATTTATCAGAGTCAAAGAATATGAGTTTCCAGGTTAAAAGGATACGTTAAATGCCCCAGTTACGGTTAAAGAGCAACACTGGAAGCTAGAAGTTAGTGAAATAATGTCTTCGAATTATGAAGGAAAACAACTTCTATATCAAGCCAAAGTATTAGTCAATTTTGCTAGCATTAAGAAAAAGATATCCATAGAAACAGGCACTTCACCGAAGAAGACATTCAGGCGACTAACAGATACATGCTCAAGATTATTAGCCATCAGAGAAATGCAAATCAAAACTACAGTGAGATACCATCTCACACCAACAAGCTAGTATTAATCCAAAAAACACAAACTAATAAATGTTGGAGAGGTTGTGGGGAGACTGGAACACTTATACACTGCTGGTGGGAATGTAAAATGGCACAACCACTTTGGAAATTGATTTGGTGCGCCCTTAAAAAGCTAGAAATAGAGGTACCGTAGGATCCAGCAATCTCACTCCTTGAAATATACCCTAGAGAAATAAGAGCCTTCACGTGAACAGATATATACACACCCATGTTCGCTGCAGCACTGTTCGCAATAGCAAAATGATGGAAACAACCCAGGTGCCCATCAACAGATGAATGGATAAACAAATTATGGCACATATACACAATGGAACACTACACAATGGTAAAGAACAATGATGAATTAGCAAAACATCTCACAACATGGATAAATCTGGAAGGCATTATGGTGAATGAAATTAGTCAGTCGCTACACCCATGTTCATAGCAGCACTGTTCACAATAGCAAAAAGATGGGAACAACCTAGATGCCCATCAACAGATGAATGGATAAACAAACTGTGGTACATACACACAATGGAGTGTTATGCATAAAGAACAATGATGAATCTGTGAAGCATCTCATAACATGGATGAATCTGGAGGGCATTATGCTGAGTGAAATAAGTCAATCACAAAAGGACAAATACTGTATGAGACCACTACTGTAAAAACTAATGAAAAGGTTTACACACAAAAAGAAACAATCTTTGATGGTTATGAGGGAGGGGAGGGGTGGGGTGGAAAAATACTAAAAAAAAATTAGTCACAAAAGGATAAATGTTGTATGAAACCAGTATTATAAGAACTCAAGGAAAGGTTTAAACACAGAAGAAAATATTATTTGATGGTTATGAAGGTGCGGAGGGAATGACAGGGGTATTCAATAGTAGACAAAAATTATCGTAGGTGAAAGGAAGGACAACACACAATACAGAGGAAGTCAGCACAACTGGACTAAACCAAAAGCTAAGAAGTTTCCTGAACACAACCAAACACTTCAAGGGACAGAGTAGCAGGGATGGGGGTCTGGGAACTATGGTTTTGGGGGACATCTGGATTGGCATAACAAAGTTTATTAAGAAAATTTTCTGCATCCCACTTTGGCAAGTGGCATCTGGGGTCTTAAAAGCTTGCGAGTGGCCCTCTGAGATGCATCAATTGATCCCAACCACTTGGAGCAAAGGAAAATGAAGAACACCGAAGACACAAGGAAAATATCAGCCAAGAGACAAAAGGGCCCATAAACCAGAGACTCCAACAGTCTGAGACCAGACGACAGGAAACACAACAGAGAGTCCCTAACAGAGCAGGAGAAAAGGGGGGTGTAGAACTCAAATTCACATAAAAAGACCAGAATTAATGGTCTGACTGAGGCAAGAGGAACCCCAGAAGACATGGCCCCTGGACTTTCTGTTAACCCAGAACTAAAACCATTCCCGAAGTCAACTCTTCAGACAAAGATTAGACTGAACTACAAAACATAAAATAATACTCATGAAGAATGTGCTTCTTAGTTCAAGTAGATACATGAGACTAAATTGGCAGCTCCTGTCTGAAGGCGAGATGAGAAGGCAGAAAAGGATAGGAGCAGGCTGAATGGACACAGGAAGCCCAGGGTAGAAAGGAGGAGTGTTCTGTCCAATTATAGGGATTGCAACTAGGGTCACAAATGTGTATAATTTTTTATGGGAAACTAACTTGAGCTGTAAACTTTCACCTAAAGCACAATAAAAAACAAAGAAAAGAAAAAAAAATATCCATACATAAGGGATATATAAAAATGTACCTCCCATGCAGTATTTCTTAAAAAGCTATTGAATGGTTCTTCCTATTCCCTTCCATTGGGAATCAGTCAAGGGAAAAGAAGGAGGAAGGGATGAGGAGGTATTGGGGCACAAATTTAAATACTGGACTGGAAAGGAAATAGAGATGTTGTTGGAACAGCAGCCTGATTTTGAATGGGATCTGCGGATGGAGTGCTACTCCTGTGTCAATGTTGGTTTTCTGATTTGAATGATCGTATCAAAGCAATATGGAAGAATATCCTTTTTTAAGAAAACTCTACCAAAAGATTTGGGGATGAGAGGGCATCATATATGCAACTTGCCCTAAAATGGTCCAGAAAAAAATAATAATAACTATATTGGTCATGTTTGTCTTCTTTGGTGAAGCATCTTTTCAAATATTTTGCCCATTTTTCATTGGGCTATTTGTTTCCTTATTATGGAGTTTGGGGAGTTATGATATATTCAGGGTGCAAGTCTTTATCAGAATGGTGCTTTGCAAATATTTTCCCTCAGTCTGTGACATGTATTATCATCTTCTTAACACTGTCTTTTGAGGAGCAAAAGTTCTTAATTTTGATAACTTCAACTTTTTTTTCTTTTATATGTTGTGCTTGTGGTGCTATATGCAAAAAACAAATCCTCGCCTAATCCAAGGTCATGGACATTGTATGTTTTCTTCTAGAAGCTGTATAGCCCTAAATTTTAAATTTAGGTTTATTATCCATTTTGAGTTAATTTTTATAGGACAATATTGGATTAAAGTTATTTTTGCAAATAAATATAAATTAATTCCAGAAACATTTGTTTAAAAAGACTGTCCTTTCTTCAAGAATCAGCTTTGTAACTATGACAAAAATCAGTTGAGTATATATATTCGGGTCTATTTCTAGGCTCAGTAGTCAATTCCATTGACCTATTTGCTTATTTATATGACAATACCACAGTGTATTGATTTTATAGCTTTATGATAAGTCTAGAAATCAGTTCTCCAACTCAGTGGTATCAATAGGGTTGGTGTCACTCAGTGTGGTAACTCATGATGTCACCCTCACCCATGTACCTACTCCCATACCAGACCATACAGAATCCTCAGTAATGTTCATTATCAATTTTAATCATAGAATAATGTGATAAATATAATTGCAAGTTCCATAAATGTAATATTTCTTAGATTATATGAATGCTAACAAAATTGTTTTGTAAAATCTTTCTACATTGAATTACAATGTTTGTATTTACACTATTATTAGTAACTCAGTAGAAGCTTTTTTTATTTTTCTCTTTCTTTTCCTTTAATTGCTACTGCGTTCTCAAAAAAGTTACTGATATAGGTTCAAAAATACTAATTACCACAATATTGTAGCTAAAACACCAAAAAATTTGACAAAATCAGTAACTGTAAAAACACCAGCAACAACAAAAACAACAGTGTGTGCTGTAGCACACACAGAAAAAACCAAGTGATTCGAAGTGTCATTGTAATTGGATAATAATAACAGATCTGACCAGGGTGCACTAGAAGGTTCAAAAACTAAATCAGTATAAATTTAGCCTTGTAGATATGTTGATGCATATAAGCTGGACTTATGAAAAATGTTTTTGTTGTTATAACTATCTACAGGGATATTTTTATAAAAGATGAATCTCTGCCGAAACACTGCACAAAAATTTTATAGATCATTTTGGTGTCACCCCCTCTGACATTGTCACTTGATGTGGTCCACACCCCCCATATTCCCCTAGTGATGCCACTGCTCCAACTTTGCTCTTTTTGAAAGTCAATTTGGCTATTCTACATCCCCTTCATTTCCATGTGAATTTTAGAATCAGGTGGTCAGTTTCCACAGAAAAAAATTCTGTTGGGGTTTTGAAAAGAATTGCATGGAATCTAGAGATCAGTTTAGGCAGATTTGATATCTTTATAATGTTGAAAATAACAAAATGAAATGACTAGAAACAAACAGGAAAAGATACCCTGAAGCATGCAATGTAGATAATGAAACGACTGTTCACACTAAAATTGGCCAGTGGACTTTAATAGCTACAAATATGAATATAGAACTGCCCCATAGAGTTTCCAAGGAGCGCCTGGTGGATTTGAACTGCTGACCCTTTGGTTAGGAGCCGTAGCACTTAACTACTACACCACCAGGGTTTCCATAAAAATCCTTTTCCCTTACCTACTTTTACACCAAAACCAAAACCGTGAGTTGATTTCTACTCACAGCAAACCTACAGGATAGAGTAGAACTACCCCATAGGGTTTCCAAAGAGCAGCTGATGGATTCAGACTGCCTGCCTTTTGATTAGCAGCCAAGCTCTTAACTATTGCAACACCAGGGCCCCTTTCCCTTACCTAAGATAGTATCAAATACCTCTCTCCTATATTTTAAAGCCCTCCATAGAAAGTCTCAGTGCTTTCCTTAGTCAGTCATTACCATTTTTAAATTCCTTCACTGTTTGCCCCAAAATTCTTCTTTACAACCTAATTATATTTCTTATACTACAATTTCAGCTCATCTTCCCTTTGGTTTTCCTTAGTGAAGATATGTATGTAGAACACCATACTTTGGGTAAATGCTATGCAAATGCTTGAAAACAATTATGAAAATGACCTTTAGTCTTCAGGCTAAATAACGTCTGTTCTTTTACCTTTTTCTTCTAAGTCTTTAACCATCTTTATGACTTTTCTTTGAACGTCTTATATTCTTCTAAGTCTTTAACCATCTTTATGACTTTTCTTTGAACGTCTTTTGCGGCAGATTTGCCCAGTGCAATACATCCACTGATTTCTTCACTGCTGCTTCCATGGCCGTTGATTGTGGATTCAAGTAAAATAAAATCTTGACAACTTCAATCTTTTCTCCTATCATGCATGATGTTGCTTATTGATCCAGTTATGAGGATTTTTGTTTTCTTTATATTGAGCTGTAATCCATACTGAAGGCTGTAGTCTTTGATCTTCATCATTAAGTACTTCAAGTCCTCCTCCCTTTCAGCCAGCAAGGCTGTATCATCTGCATGTCACAAGTTGTTAATGAGTCTTCCTCCAATCCTGATGCCCTGTTCTTCATACAGTCCAGCTTCTTGGATTGTTTGCTCAGCATACAGATTGAATAGGTGTGGTGAAAGTCTATAACCCTGATACACACCTTTCCTGGTTTTCAACTATGTATCCCCTTGTTCTGTTGTATTCTGTTCACAGTATCCCCTTGTTCTCTTGGTCCATGTATACGTTCCACATGAGCACAATTAAGTGTTAAGAAATTCCCATTCCTCAACCCCCTCCCCTCCACCGCCAAGGATTTATTCTGGCCCTCAGATTTCTCACAGTCTGAAGCAGAGCATGCAAATAGATCACTGAAATACAGTATGATACTAACAATAATTTAAATAAATATATATAAACAAATAACAGAAGTTATTTAGAAATGATTAGACAATGATCTAGAAAAAAATGTATGTGTATATATATATACAAATAACAGAAGTAGAGAGACAAAGGAGTAATTCAAGAAGGCTCCTGAAAAAACCTAATACTTGAGCAGTGTTTTTATTTAAGTAAAAAATTTATTGACAGTAAATTTATCTATATAAGCAGTGTTTTGAAATTAACCCAATAGGAAAAAAAAAAGGGGGTGGGGGAGAAATGGCATAGCACAGAGACTAGAGTATTAAAAGACATTGTGACCTATAACAGGTTTCTGAATTTAGGCATGTGAATAGGATTTAGGATTGCTGGAGCATAAAGTGAGAGAGGCTAGCAAAAGATGTGCCCAGGGACATAGCCAAAGTTTCAGATGTTATGCTGAGGTGCTGCTATCTCTATGTTGTAAGCAAAAAGTATTTATCCCCTTAGAAAGAATACTCTAGATGACTTCTGGAGAATGGATTTGAATGTGGTGACAATAGAGGCAGGTGGATCAAATAGGAGGCTGTTACAAAAGACCAAGCAGTACCGATGGGCCAAGATCATACTTTTATCACATGTCTTATTGCTCTTCTCTAATCAGTAAGAATAATTAGAAGGTACTGATATTCCACGCTGCTCTAGGCCAAACTACAGCTGCTAATCATAGAAAAATGAAGAAATGGACTCCTGCCCCATAGGGGAGCAAAAAAAAAAAACTTTTTTTCTCTTAGAACACATTTTTCCCTCCTAGAAATGGCATTTAACATTACCTTTAAGATGTCACTTGATAGGGCTGAGTTTCTGTTGTTCAAGGTAAGCTTATGGTACTACCTGTATCTATAACACCTTTTTCCTCACAGCACCACTTAGTATATGTAACCTAACGAGATGCTGTTTTAGCTAAATTCTTTCCATTGAAAAGATCAGAAACTTGCTAAAGTCATTGGTGAAAAGTCCACAAGGACTGATTGAAAAAGAAAAGCCCAGTTAGGATTTTGCATAATCTGTCTTGCACTACAGGACAGCCGGGACCATGTTTTGGAACAATTTGAAGTACCATCACAGTGCCTTGCACGTAACTTGTCGCTAAGGTGATGATACGTTAATACACATTGTAACATATAGGTCAGAATTTTCATATCTCTTTAAAAAACTTCAGCTGAGAATCTACATGTGTGATTATACCATGTTTTTAATAGAATTTGACTTGTTTGAAAGTTTTGCTTATATGTATTTAAGACTCAACTTTCAGGACACACGCCCATTGCCATCGACTTGATTCCAACTCATAGTAACCATATAAGACACAGTAGAATTGTCCCCATAGGGTTTCAAAGGCTGTAATCCTTATGGAAGGAGACCGCCACATCTTTCTTCTGGGTTTGAACCACCGACCTTTCAGTTAACAGCTGAGCACTTAACCACTGTGCCACCAGGAGTTCAAGCTTTAACGACAATCACCCTAATTTTCTATTCATCAACAACTATTAAGCATTGTACAGTACAAGGAAACCCTGGTGGCAGAGTGCTGAAAGAGCTACGGCTGTTAACCGGAAAGTTGGCAGTTAGAATCCATCAGGCACTCCTCGGAAACCCCGTGGGGCAGGTTTACTGTCTTTTTTATGAGTCAGAGTTGACTCAGCAGCAACAGGTTTTGGGTTTTTGTACAGCACAAGAAGCACTGGAGTCTGAAAGAGCAATAAGACCAACTTCTTGCTCCAGAAAGCTTATGATCTCTTTGGGAAAACAAAGAAAGCAAACATGGCAGCCAATCAAGGTTTTTTGAATATGAATCTAAACTAAAACATAGTTAAGTAACACACAATGGGCTACGATGCAGTAAATGATTAATTTCCACATGGTTGAATAGACAGCATTTGTGTTTCGAGGAAATTGAGAGCAATAAGGGACGGAGTGATTCATCCATATGGGTTGGCATATAATGAAAAATTCTGATTTGCCATTTTGATATCCAAAAATCATATCCAATGCTTTTTAAAACTTACAAATAAAATCCAGTTCCTGCCAGTGGCAAGGACCAGTGGCTGCTTGCAGTTTAATATTCATGCCTCACAGGTAATGAGTGTCGTTCCCCAGACTGCATGATCTCCCTCCTCCCCTCCCAACAGAGGCAGGCTGGGTTGTAAGCCTTCAACTGGAGCCTATTCTCTTTGTGGCAGAGGGCCTTGGGCCATGCTCACAGTCTGGCCATGTGGCGCTTCATCTGCCCACTTCCTCTTTCCATCTGGCTTCCTTTGGTTCCCCATAAAGCAATTACAGCAACGTGTTGAGGAAAAAGCATTGATTGATCTAAATATACCAATTCTAATCCCCAGAGCTACAAATAATTTCAGTTAAAGCAATACAACCAAATGTCCTTGAAAGGAATACCAACCCAAAGAAACTGTATGTCCAGCAAAACCCTTTTCCAGCCTTGCTTGATGGATCGCATCAATTAGGCAATATCACTTACAATAAAATTACTGTACAAATATATAAACTGCACATTAACTGCCATAGAATATTATAGCCATGTTCTTGAGTTCTTTTCCACAGTTACTAGCACATTGTTAATCCATGTTTCAGTTCTCATAACTCCACAGCTTGCTGTCCTCTCCACCTTGGTTTTACCAGCTTTAAAGTTGTCATCACTTTATATGATCTCTTTACTACTTTATTGTATCTTTTCATTCATCAGTAGATAACTTCTTTCATGGGATTTTTTTTCTATGCTTCAAAGCAATAAATAAGCATCTAAATGCTCATGGACATACCACAATTAAAAAAAATCACTCAGCTCTCTATGATCTATGTATCACTGGGTAATAAAATGTTGCACATGTATTATCATTCCTTCTGAACCTATTCACCACAATTACCAATGTTCTTAAATACAACCAAATATATTACAGCACCTACAGATTTGCCAAATACATCGAGGCACTTTTCCCAACGTGTCTCAGATTTCCAAATCAATATCCACTGATCAAAGGTAATAATAGTCTATTGCAAGCACTAATTGAGGGGTTTATATACATTTTTTAATCTATGTAACAACCCTACGTGGTAGGTATTATTATATTATTGGTAATAATAACAATTACTATTATTACCAATGATAAAACGGAGGCATGAGCTATTGTTTCCATTGCTGCCAGTGTTTTCAGAGCCACCGATTTTGTCAAATTCTCTGGTGTTTTAGCTACAATATTGTGGTAATTACTATTTGTGAACCTATATCAATAACTTTTTTGAGAATAAAGCCATAATTAAAGGAAAAGCAGAAAAATTAAAAAAGGCTTCTTCCACTCAGTTACTAATAACATGTTAACTAATAATGGTGTAATTCAATGTAGAAAGATTTTACAAAATAATTTTGTTGTTAGTAGCCGTATAATCTAAGAAACATTACATTTCAGCAATTTATAACTTTACCATGTATTATTCTATGATTAAAATTGATAATAAACATTACTAAGAGTTCTGTGCAGTCTGGTAAGAGAGCAGGTACATGGTGGGGTGACACTATGAGTTACCACACTGAGCGACACCAATCCTAGTGATGTCACTGCCTCTGGGTGGATTTGAACCATCAACCTTTTGTTGGTAGCCAAGTGCTTAACTGCAAGTACCTCCCAGGGGCTGTGGGATATAGTAAGCACTCAGTGAAAGAATCACTATTTTGGGGATAATCATCATCATTGCTGAAGTATGGAAATGCACCTTTCTAGAGCATAAATGTAGTCATTTCACTCATCTACCTGAATCTTTCAAAGTAAAGTTTGAATTTCTTAGTGTTATATAAGACCTGTCATGATCTAATCACTGCCTTCCTCTTAGATGCCACCTTTCAGCATTCGGCATACCGTGCTGTTTTTGTCAGTCTTGGGGTACTGCCACAAGCTCCCTCTTACCTCCTGTGCATTCTGCCTGAAACACACATACTCTTCAAACATTGAGTCAAGTATAACTCCTCCAACAAGCTCTATTGAATTCCACACTCCACCCACACAATGTTTAGTCCAGATTCACTATCCCACTCACTGCCCCCAGAAGGCCCTGGGGAGGCCTCTAGCTTAGCAATGGTCCTGGAGTTACAGTACTGTTTACTTGATTATCTTCCCCAATATTGAATGATTGAAAAGTGTACTCTTCATAATATAGGCAATTTCTCCCTGAAATTTAAACTGATACAATTTTTTGTTGTACTTCAGCTATTAAATAAACATTAGACCATTAATGCATTTAAAGTGTATTTATTCTTTTAAACCCAAGTTTGAACATTAGACAAAAATGAATCAGAAAATTTTGATTTTAGTAAGAAGGTTATCAGAAATTTTCACAAATTTGTTTCCAAAGTTCAGTGTGAAAAATTCCACAATTTCTTCATTATTAGAAAAATTTTCCTGCCTTAAACATTAAAGACTTTCCAGAAAAATGCCAATAGCTCAATCAACTCAGGGAAATTTATGGTAATGATGTTGATTTTTTAAAAAAGCCTGTAGCTACATGCATTTCTCTTCATCTCCACCACCACCTCCCTAATCCAAATTGTCATCACAGCTGGACTGGACTACTGAAATCACTTTCTGCATGATCCACCACCACACACTCAGACCTCCTACATCCTCCTCATTCAAACCCCACCCCCTTAAAACTGACAATGTCTTCTCCTCACTCCCTGGATAATGACCAACATATTTTTTTTAATATTTTGTTTTTGGTGAAGGTTTACACAACAGTTTAAGTTCTCATTTAACAATTTCTATACAAATTGTTCAGTGACACTAGTTACATTGTACACAATGCATGAACATTCTCATTATTTCCATTATGGTTGCTTCATTTAAATTAATCCATTTAATGTAGCTTATCCTTGCATGACTCTCTCTTCAGCTTCATCTAACACTTTGTCCCCTCATTTTCCATGCTTCAGCCACACTAGCCTTCTTGCAGTCTTTCCAACCTCTCTCTGCTCTTTCCAGGGTGACCCTGCTGGTATCTGAATACCAGTGGGATGGCTTCCAGCATCACAGCAACACACAAATCCCCACAGTATGACAAACTGACAGACGTGGGGGATTACACAAGTACATGTACACATATATTGAGAGGAATGGCATTGCATTAATTGTCAAAAAGAACATTTTGAGATCTATCATGAAGTACAATGCTGTCAGTGATAGGATAGTATCCACATGCCTATAAGTAAGACCATTTAATACGGCTATTATTCAAATTTATGTACCAACAACTAAGGCCAAAGATGAAGAAACTGAAGACTTTTATCAACTTATGCAGTCTGAAATTGATCAAACATGCATTCAGGATGCATTGATAATTGCTGGTGATTAGAATGTGAAAGTTGGAAATAAAGAAGGATCGGTGGTTGGACAATATGGACTTGGTGAATGAAACGATGCTGGAGACTGAATGATAGAATTTTGCAAGACTGACTTCTTCATTGCAAATACCTTTTTTTAACAACATAAATACTAACAATGCACGTGGACTTCACCAGACGGAATACACAGGAATCAAATCCACTGTACCTGTGGAAATAGACGATGGAAAAGCTCAATGTCATCAGTCAGAACGAGGCTGGGGCTGACTATGGAACAGACCATTAATTGCTCATATGCAAGTTCAAGTTGAAACTGAAGAAAATTAGAACAAGTCCATGAGAGCTGAAGTACAACCTTTAGAATATCCCACCTGAATTTAGAGACAATCTCAAGAAAAGATTGAGCACTAATGACCGAAAATCATAGGAATTGTGTAATGAGGCCATTAAAAAGACAGGAAAGAAAGAAAAAACCAAAATAGACATCAGAAGAGGCTCTGAAACATGCTCTTGATCCTCGAGTTGTTGTTAGGTGCATTTGAATAGGTTCCAACCCACAGCAACCCTGTGTACAACAGAAGGAAACACTGCCTGGTCCTGCGTCATCCTCACAATCCTTGTTATGCTTGAGCCCATTGATGCAGTCACTGTGTCAATCCAACTTGTTGAGGGTCCTTCCCCTTTTTTGCTTGCCCTCTACCAAGAATGATGTCCTCTTCCAGGAACTGATCTCTCCACAACATGTCCAAAGTATGTGAGACATAGTCTCACCATTCTTGCTCCTAAGGAGCATTCTGATTGTATTTCTTCCAAGACGGATTTCTTTGTTCCTTTGGCAGTCCATAGTATATTCAATACACTTCACCAACACCACAATTCAAAGGTGACAATTCTTCAGTCATCCTTATTCATCATCCAGTTTTTGCATGCATATGAAGAGATTGAAAATGCCATGGCTTGTGTCAGGTGCACCTTAGTCTTCAAAGTGACATCTTTACTTCTCAACACTTTAAAGAAATCTTTTGGAGCAGATTTGCCCAGTGCAATGCGTAGTTTAATTTCTTGACTGCTTCTTCCATGGCTGTTGATTGTGGATCCAAGTAAAATGAAATCCTTGACAACTTCAATCTTTTTTCCGTTTATCATGATGTTGCTTACTAGTCCAGTTGTAAGGATTTTTGTTTTATGTTGAGGTGTAATCCATACCAAAGCCTGTGGTCTTTGATCTTCATCAGTAAGTGCTTCAAGTCCTCTTCACTTTCAGCAAGCAAGGTTGTGTCATCTGCATATCTTAGGTTGTTAATGAGTCTTCTTCCAATTCTGATGTCCATTGTTCATATAGTCTAGCTTCTCAGGCTAGTTGCTCAGCATACAGATTGAATAAGTATGGTGAAAGGATACAACCCTGAAACACACCTTTCCTGACTTTAAACCATGTAGTATCCCGTTGTTCTGTTCGAACGCCTGCCTATTGATCTATATACAGGTTCGTCATGAGCACAATTAAGTGTTCTGGATTTCCCATTCTTTGCAATGTTATCCATAATTTGTTATGATTCACATAGTTGAATGCTTTGTGTAGTCAATAAAACACAGGGAAACATCTTTCTGGTATTCTCTGCTTTCAGCCAGGATCCACCTGACATCAGCAAAAATATCCCTCAATGTTCTTTTCTGAATCCAGCTTGAATTTCTGGCAGTTTCCTGTCGATGTACTGCTGCAGCTGCTTCTGAGTGATCTTCAGCAAAATTTTACTTGCATGTGATATAACTGATATTGTTCAATAATTTTTGCATTCAGTTGAAACACCTTTCTTGGGAACAGGCATAAATACGGATTTTTTCCAGTTGGTTGGCCAGGTAGCTGTCTTCCAAATTTCTTGGCATAGATGAGTGAGTGCTTCCAGAGTTGCATTCATATGTTGAAACATCTCAACTTATATTCCATCAGTTCCTGCAGCCTTGTTCTTGCCAGTGCCTTCAGTGCAGCTTGAACCTCTTCCTTCAGTACCATTGGTTCCTGACCATATGCTACCTCCTGAAGTGATTGACATTGAGCAATTCTTTTTGATACAATGACTCTGTGTATTCGTTTCATCTTCTTTTAGTGCTTCCTGTGTTTAATATTTTCTTTGTAGAATTCTTCAATATTGCCACTTTGAATTGGACAATCATATACTCTACTATGCTGGGAATGACAACTCGAAGAGGAATGGCATTGCATTCATCATCAAAAAGAACATTTCAAGATCTATCCTGAAGTACAATGCTGTCAGTGATAGGATAATATCCATACGCCTACAAGGAAGGCCGGTTAACACGACTATTATTCAAACATATGCACCAACCACTAGGGCCAAAGATGAAGAAATAGATTTTTATCAGCTTCTGCAGTCTGAAATTGATCAAACATGTAATCAAGATGCATTGATAATTACCAGTGATTGGAAGGTGGAAGTTGGAAACAGAGAAAAAGGATCAGTAGTTGGAAAATATGGCCTTGGTGATAGAAACAATGCCAGAGATGGAATGATAGAATTTTGCAAGACCAATGACTTCTTCATTGCAAATACTTTCTTTCACCAACACAAACGTCGACTATACACATGGAACTCACCAGATGGAGCACACAGAAATCAAATTGACTACATCTGTGGAAAGAGATGATGGAAAAAGCTCAATATCATCAGTCAGAGCAAGGCCAGCAGCTGACTGCGGAACAGACCATCAATTGCTCCTATGCAAGTTCAAGCTGAAACTGAAGAAAATCAGAGCAAGTCCACGAGAGCCAAAATGTGACCTTGAGTATAGCCCACCTGAATTTGGAAACCATCTGAAGAATAGATTTGATGCATTGAACACTAGTGACCAAAGAGCAGACAAGTTGTCAAATAACATCAAGGACATCATACACGAAGAAACCAAGAGGTCATTGAAAAGACAGGAAAGAAAGAAAAGACCAAGATGGATGTCAGAGGAGACTCTGAAACTTGTTCTCCAACATCGAGCCGCTAAAGCAAAAGTAAGAATTGAGGAAGTAAAAGAACTGAACAGAAGACTTCAAAGGGCCTCTCGAGAAGACAAAGTAAAGTATTATAATGACATGTGCAAAGAGCTGGGGATGGAAAACCAAAAGGGAAGAACACACTCGGCATTCCTCAAGCTGAACTGAAGGAAATATTCAAGCCTCGAGTTGCAATAGTGAAGGATTCCATGGGGAAAATATTAAACGATGCAGGAAGCATCAAAAGAAGATGGAAGGAACACACAGAGTCATTATACCAAAAAGAATTAGTCAATGTTCAACCATTTCACGAGGCGGCATATGAACAGGAACTGATGGTACTGAAGGAAGAAGTCCAAGCTGCTCTGAAGGCATTGGTGAAAAACAAGGCTCCAGATATTGATGGAATATCAATTAAGATGTTTCAACAAATAGTTGCAGCGCTGGAGGTGCTCACACATCTATGCCAAGAAATATGGAAGACAGCTTCCTGGCCAACTCACTGGAAGAGATCCATATTTATGCCTATTCCCAAGAAAGGTGATCCAACCGAATGTGGAAATTATAGAACAATATCATTAATATCACACACAAGCAAAATTTTGCTGAAGATCATTCAAAAAAGGCTGCAGCAATGTATCAACAGGGAACTGCCACAACTTCAGGCTGGTTTCAGAAGAGGATGTGGAACCAGGGATATCATTACTTATGTCAGATGGATCCTGGCTGAAAGCAGAGAATCCCAGAAGGATGTTTACCTGTGTTTTATTGACTGTGCAAAGGCATTCGACTGTGTGGATCATAACAAACTATGGATAGCATTGTGAAGAATGGGAATTCCAGAACACTTAATCGTGCTCATGAGGAACCTTTACATAGATCAAGAGGCGGTTGTTCAGACAGAGCAAGGGATACCTATTGGTTTAAAGTCAGGAAAGGTGTGTGTCGTTGTATTCTTTCACCACAGCTATTCAATCTGTATGCTGAGCAAATAATACGAGAAGCTGGACTATATGAAGAAGAATGGGGCACCAGGATTGGAGAAAGATTCATTAACAACCTACGTTATGCAGATGACACAACCTGGCTTGCTGAAAGTGAAGAGGACTTGAAGCACTTGCTGATGAAGATCAAAGACCACAGCCTTCAGTATGGATTGCACCTCAACATAAAGAAAACAAAAATCCTCACAACTGGACCAATGAGCAACATCATGATAAACGGGGAAAAGATTGAAGTTGTCAAGGATTTCATTTTACTTGGATCCACAACCAACAGCCATGGAAGCAGCAGTCAACAAATCAAAAGATGCATTGCATTGGGTAAGTCTGCTGCAAAGGACCTCTTTAGAGTGTTGAAGAGCAAAGATGTCACCTTGAAGCCTAAGGTGCGCCTGACCCAAGCTATGGTATTTTCAATCGCATCATATGCATGTGAAAGCTGGACAATGAATAAAGAAGACCGAAGAATTGATGCCTTTGATTTGTGGGGCTGGCAAAGAATATTGAATATACCGTGGACTGCCAAAAGAACGAACAAATCTGTCTTAGAAGTACAACCAGAATGCTCCTTAGAGGCAAGGATGGCGAGACTGTGTCTTACATACTTCGGACATGTTGTCAGGAGGGATCAGTCCCTGGAGGACATCATGCTTGGCAGAGTACAGGGTCAGGGGAAAAGAGGAAGACCCTCGACGAGGTGGATTGACACAATGGCTGCAACAACGAGCTCAAGCATAACAACGATTGTAAGGATGGCTCAGGACTGGGCAGTGTTTCGTTCTGTCGTGCATAGGGTTGCTATGAGTCAGAGCCAACTTGATGGCACCGAACAACAACAACATTTATGTAATCGTTCACAATGTAGAATATGTCATTTCTTAAGGTTGCTATGAGTCAGAATCGACTGTACGGCCATGGGTTTGTCTGGATTTTCTTTAGTGTGAGTCACAATAAAAAATATTTGAAAAATACTGTTCTAGCAAATAGAGAAAGAGCAAAGGCAATCAGTAATTAACAGCAAACATTTTACAAATTCTTCCTTACAAACATCCCGAACAAGGTATTTAAAGTAAACTGTGAGCAATTATGTAAGACATACTCATCAGTTTACACAGCTTCCACAGTAGGTTTCTTCCTCTTTTTTTTTTTTTAATAATATTTTATTGAGTTTTTGGTGACAGTTTACACGGCAAGTTAGGTTCCCATTTGACAATTTCTGCACAAATTTTTCAGTAACATTAGTTATGTTTGTCACAATGTGTCAACATTCTCTGTGTGTTCTGTTTGTTCCATTTCCAGTACTTTAGTTTCCCTGCCCCCTCATCTTCTCATGTTTGCTTTTGAATAATTGTTGACATGTTTCTCATACTGATGGTTTTTCAGTAGAGCACCAATCTTATGGGTAATTTTGTTTTGTGTGCTACTCTGCTATTTCCCAGAAAGTGATCTCAGGGGATAAGCTCAGTTCTAGGTTTAAAGAGTGTCTCAAAGCGATAGTCTCAGGGGGTCCTCTGTTTGTTACTGTTCCAGTTTCTCCGGATTTTTTTTTTTTTTTTTAAGTAAGAATTTGAATTCTGCTCTGCATTTTTGCCCATTCTTTCTGGGACCATCTATTGTGACCCCAGCCAGACGGTCAGTGGTGGTAACCATACACCATCTAGTTCTTCTGGCTTCAAGGTAAATGAAGTTGTGGCTCATGTAGAATTGTTTCCTCTCTGAGCTTTTGGTTACTTTCTTACTGTTTTGCTCTTGGTGAGTAGAGACCCTGTCTTAGATGGCCACTCGCAAGCTTTTAAGATCCCAGACACTACTCACTTCACTAAGATGCAGATAATAATTGTTGTGAACTATGTTATGCCAATTGACTGTATTGTCCCATGAGACTATGGTCCTAAGCTTTCAAACTCAGAAAATCAATTTTGGAAGGTGTTTGGTTATGTCTGTGGAATATCCATATTTGTGTCTTCAATGAGTATATGTGCCTACACCCACATGTTTGTATTTACACGTCCTAAAGATAGTTCAAGGAGTCCTGGTGGCACAGTGATTAAGGACTCAACTGTTACCCAAAAGTTCAGTGGTTCAAACCCACTAGCCACTCCATGGTAGAAAGATGTGGCAGTCTGCTTCTATAAAGATTTACAGCCTTGGAAACGCTATGGGGCAGTTCTACTTTGTCCTATAGGGTCATCATGAGTTGGAATCAACTCAACAGCAATGGGTTTGGCTTGATAGATAACTTTTTCTCTCCTTACATATGCACACACCTGTACCTATCCATATACCAATACAGCTATAACCATCCATATGTGCTCACTCATTTTTATTTTGGTTGTGCTGTACTGAATACATCCACATTCGGTGCCACTTTTCCCACCATCAAAAATAACAAGACTCTACAGGCTAAAAGGAAACCCTGGTGGCGCAGTGGGTTAAGTGCTATGGCTGCTAACCAAAAGGTTGGCAGTTGGAATCCACCAGGTGCTCCTTGGAAACTCTATAGGGCAATTCTACTCCGTCCTATAGGGTCGCTGAGTCAGAATCGACTTGACTGATGGCAACAGGTTTGGTTTTTGTGTTTTACAGTCTAAAGCCTAATCTCTCCCTCACCTCCTCTCCCTGGTAATCATCAATGAACACTGGTCTCTCTATATATACATCAATTCTTCTCTTCTTATAAAAGAGGGATCACATAATATTTGTCCTTATGTACTTGACTTGTTTCACTTAGCATTATGCCCTCCAGGTTCATCAACGTTATAATGTGTTTTGTGGACTCATCATTGTTCTTTATGGTTGCATAATACTCCATTGTATATATGTACCACATTTTGTTTATCCATTCATCCACTGATAGGCAGTTGGTTATTTCCATTTATTTGCTATTGTGAAAACAGCAGCAATGAATATAGATGAGCATATGTTTTTTCCCATCATTATTTTTAGTTTTTTAATGTATATACCTAGAAGTGGGATTCCTGGATCATAGGATTCTTCTATTTCTAGGTTTTAAAGAAAGCGTCGTGCCATTTTCCATTGTGGTTGTACCATTTTACAGTCCCACCAGCAATGGACAAGGGTTCCAATCTGCTCACATCCATGCCAACATTTGCTGTCATCTGTTTTTTTCTGTTGTTGTTGTATTTTTTTTTTAACAGTGTCATTTTAGTCAGGGTAAGATGGTATCTCGTTGTAGTTTTGATTGACATCTCTCTAATAGCTAATGATCGTGAACATCTTTACATATGTTTGTTAGCTGCTTGGATGTCCTATTTGGTGAAGATTCATTTATGTCATTTGCTCATTTCGTGGTTGGGTTGTTTGTCTTTTTGTTGTTATCACAGTTTTCCATAGATTTTAGAGATTAGACCATTATTGGATAAGTCGTTTCTAAAGATTTTTTTCCCAGTCTGTAGGTTGTCTATTCTTTTTTTTTTTTTCCTTTTTTATCGTACTTTTGTTGAAGGTTTACAGAATAAAATAGCTTCTCATTAAACAGTTAATACACATATTTTTTATGACACTGGTTAACAACTTCATGACATGTCAACAGTCTCCGTTCTCGATTTTGGTTCCCTATTACCAGCTTTCCTGTCCCCTCCTGCCTCCTAGCCCTTGCTCCTGGGCTGTTGTGCCACTTTAGCCTTGTTTCATTTTATGGGCCTGTCTAATTTTGACTGAAAGGTGAACCTTGGAAGTGACTTCATTAGTGAGCTAAAATGGTGTCCAGGGACCATACTCTTGGGATTTCTCCAGTCTCTGTCAGGTCAGTAAGTCTGGCCTTTCTTTGTGAGTTAGAGTTTTGTTCTACATTTTTCTCCAGCTCTATCCAGGACCCTCTATTGTGATCCCTGTCAGAACAGTCAATGGTAGTAGCCAGGCATCATCTCATTGTACTGGACTCAGTCTGGTGGATGCTGTGGTAGTTGTGGTCCATTAGTCCTTTGGACTAATCTTTGCCTTGTGTCTTCAGTTTTCTTCATTCTCCCTTGCTCCCAAAGGGGTGAGACCAGTGGAGTATCCTAGATGGCCACTCACACATTTTTAAGTCCCCAGACACTACTCACCAAAGTAGAATGTAGAACATTTCTTTATAAACTATGTTATGCCAATTGAGCTAGATGTTCCCCAAGACCATGGTCCCCGCAGCCCTCAGCCCAGCAATTCATTCCCTCAAGGAGTCTGCATATGTCTGTGAAGCTTCCATGAGCTTGCCTTGTACAAGTTGTGTTGGCTTCCCCAGTATTGTGTACTGTCTTACCCTTCACCAAAGTTACTACTTATCTATCGTCTTATTTAGTGTTCTCCCATCCCCACCTCTCCCCTCCCTTGTAACCATCAAAGATTGTTTCTTTTTGTGTGTAAACCTTTTCAGGAGTTTTTACAGTAATGGTCTCATACAATATTTGTCCTTTTGTGATTGACTTATTTCACTCAGCATAATGCCCTCCAGATTCAGCCATGTTGAGATGCTTCGCAGATTCATCATTGTTCTTTATCACGTAATATTCCACTGTGTGTATGTACCATAGTTTATTCATTCTTTCCTCTGTTGATGGGCATCTAGGCTGTTTCCATCTTTTTGCTATTGTGAACAATGCTGCAACCAACATGGATGTGCATATGTCTAATCATGTGACAACTCTTATTTCTCTAGAATATATTCCTAGGAATGGGATTGCTGGATCATATGATATTTCTATTTCAAGCTTTCTAAGGAAGCGCCATATCATTTCCCAAAATGGTTATGTCATTTTGCATTCCCACCAGCAGTACATAAGGGTTCCAATCTCCCCGCAGCCTTTCCAACATTTGTTATTTCCTGTTTTTTTGATTGGTGCCAGAAATGCTGGAGTGAGATGGTATCTCATTGTGTTTTTTATCTGCATTTCTCCAATGGCTATTGATCACCAGCATTACCTTATGTGTCTGTTAGCCACTTTAATGTCTTCTTTGGTATAACGTATGTTCATTTCCTTTGCCCATTTTTTAATTGGATTATTTGTCTTTTTTGTTGTAGAGGTGCTGGATTTTCCTGTAGATTTTAGAGATTACACCTTTGTTTGATTTATAGTAGCTAAAAATGTTTTCTCAGTCTGTAGGCTCTCATTTTACTCTTTTGGTGAATTCTTTTGATAAGCATAAGTTTTTAATTTTTAAAAGATCCCACTTATCTCATTTATCTTCTGGAGTTTGTGTGTGGCTGGTTACGGTTTGTATCCTGTTAATGCCATGTCTAGTCTCTAGTGTTGATCCTATATTTTCTTCAATGAACTTTATAGTTTTTAACTTTATGTTTAGGTCTTTGATCCATTTTGAATTAGTATTTGTGTATGGTCTGAGGTATGGGTCCTGTTTCTTTTTTTTTTTGCAGAAGTACATCCAGTTTTGCCAGCACCATTTATTAAAAAGACTGTCTTTTCCCCATTTGATGAACTTTGGGCCCTTGTCGAAGATCAGGTGACCATAGGTGGATGGGCTGACATCTGGGTTTTCAATTCTGTTCCATTGGTCAAAGTCTCTGTCCTTGTACAGTACCAGGCTGTTTCAACTACCATAGCTGTATAGTAGGTTCTGAGGTCAGGTAGTGCGAGTCCTCCTACTTTATTTTTCTTCAGTGTTCTTATCCAGGGCCTCTTCCCTTTCCATATAAAGTTAATGATTAGTTTTTCCACCTCTTTAAAGAATGTTGTTGGTATTTGGATTGGGGTTGTATTGTATTTGTAAATTGCTTTCGGTAGAATTGTCATTTTCACAATGTCGAGTCTACCTATCCATGAGCGTGGTGTGTTTTTCCATTTATGCAGCCCTCTTTGGGTTTCTTGCAGTAGTGTTTGTAGTATTCTTTGTATAGGTCTTTTACTTCCCCACTGAGATTCATTCCTAAGTATTTTATTTTTTTAGCAGCTATTATAAATGGTATTTTCCTGATTTCCTTTTCATCGTCCTCTTTATTGGTGTATAGGAATCCAACTGATTCATGTGTATTTATCTTGTATCCTGCTCCTCTGCTGAATCTTTCTATTAGTTCCAGTAGTTTTCTTGTGGAGTCTTTGGGGTTTTCTACATATAGTATCATATTACCCACAAATAGGGACAGTTTTACTTCTTCATTAACAATGTAGATGCCCTTTATTTCTTTTTCCTGCCTTATTGCTCTAGCTAGGACTTCCAACACACTGTTAAATAGGAGTGGCAATTGGGCATCCTTGTCTTGTTCCTGTCTCCAAGGGGAATGTTTTCAGCCTCTCTCCTTTAAAAATGATGTTGTCTGTTGGTTTTGCATAGATGCCCTTTATTATGTGGAGAAATTGCCCTTCTATACCTATTTTATTGAGAGTTTTTATCAGGAATGGGTGTTGGACTTTGTCAAATGCCTTTTCTGCATCAATTGAAATGATCATTTGATTCTTTTTTTCCTTTTATTTATGTGGCTTATTACATTGATTTTCTGATGTTGAACCATCCTTGCATACGTAGTATGAATCCTACTTGGTCATGGTGTGTTATTTTTTTGATATGACGCTGAATTCTACTGGCTAGAATTTTAAGAATTTTTGCATCATATTCATAAGAGATATTGGTCTGTAATTTTCTTTTTTTTTTTTTTTGTGGCATCTTTGCCTGGTTTTGGTATCAGAGTTATGCTGGCTTCATAGAATGAATTCGGAAGTATCCCTTCCTTTTCTATGTTCTGAAATATTTTGAGTAGTACTGGTGTAAGCTCTTCTCTGAATGTTTGGTAGAATTCGCCAGTGAAGTCACCTGGCCCAAGGCTTTTTTTTATTGGGAGTTTTTTAAATTACCTTTTCAATCTCTTCTCGTTATGAGTCTGTTCAGATTTTCAACTTCAGTTTGTGTTAGTTTGGGTAGGTTGTGTCTTTCTAGAAATTTTTCCATTTCCTCTAGGTTTTCAAATTCATGGGAGTATAGTTTTTCATAATACTGTGTCATGATCCTTTTTATTTCAGTTGGGTCTGTTGTAATGTCACCCATTTCATTTCTTATTTGGGTTATTTGCCTCCTGCTCTGTTTTTCTTTTGTCACTTTAGCCCGTGGTTTGTTGATTTTGTTGATCTTTCAAAGAACCAACTTTTGGGTTTTTTTATTCTTTCTATTATTTTTCTATTCTCTCTTTCACTTATTTCTGCTCTGATTCTTATTATTTTCTTTCTTCTGGTGGTTGTGGGCTCCTTTTGCTGTTCTCTATTTGTTCGAGTTGTGTAGCTAACGTTTTGATTTTGTCCCTTTCTTCTTTTTTGATGTATCTATTGCTATAAATTGACCTCTGAGCACTGCCTTTGCTATGTCCCAAAGGTTTTAGTATGATGTGTTTTCATTCCTATTTGATTCTAGGAATTTTTTTTATTCCATCTCTGATTTCTTCTGTTACCCAGTGGTTTTTAAGGAGGGTGTTATTCAGTTTCCACGTAATTGATTTTTTTTCCTTGCTCTTCGTATTGTTAACTTTTACTTTGATAGCATTGTGGTCAGAGAAGATACTTTGTATTATTTCAGTGTTTCGGATTTTGTTGAGGGTTGCTCTACGGCCTAAAATATGGTCTATTCTGGAGAACGTTCCATGTGCATTGGAAAAGACTATGTAATTTGCAGTTGTTGGATGGACTATTCTATATGTATGTCTATGAGGTCAACTCGGCCGATTGTGCCCTTTAGCTCTTCTGTATCTTTGCTGAGTTTCCATCTAGATGATCAGTCCTTTAACAAGAGTCGTGGTTGAAGTCTCCTATTATTATTGTGGAACTGTCAATTTCTCTTTTCAGTGCTGTTAGAGTTTGTTTTACGTATTTTCGAGCCTTGTCATTGGGTACGTAGATGTTTATTATGGTTTTGTCTTCATGATGGATTGTCCCTTTGATCATTATATAGTGCCTTTCTTTGTCTTTTATGGTGGATTTTGTTTTAAAGTCTATTTTATGTGGGATTAATATTGCCATTTTCGCTCTTTTTTGGTAGCTGTTTGCTTGATATATTTTCTTCCATCCTTTGTTTTTTAATAAATTTACATCTTTGTTTCTAAGGTCTCTTGTAGACAACATATTGATAGATCCCATTTTTTAATCCATTTTGTCACTCTGTCTCTTTATGGTTGCATTTAGGCCATTTATGTTAAGTGTAATTATTGATAGGTGTGAGTTTATTGCTGTCGTTTTGGGGTGCTTTTTTTGTGGTGCTGATGCTTTCTTTGTTCCTCTTACTCTCCTGTGCTGAATTCCTTTTTGTGTGTGTGTGTGTGGATTTTTTTTTCATTTACTTTGTTGTTGTAGATTTTGTTTTTACTGAGACTTTATGTTTTTCCTCTTTACTTTGATAAGTAGGTTTGTTAACTTTATTTGTGGTTACCTTGAAATTTATCCTTATCTTCCTAGGTTTGAACCAGTCTCTTATTACTTGGTATCACCTTGCTTTCTTCTCCATTAGAAAGTTCTATACTTATACCGTTCACTGTTCACTCCCTCTTTTATTGTTCTGATTCATTTTCATTTACAGATTAATCCCTCTGGTTCCCCGTTGTAATTCTTTTGGTTTTGGATAGTCCTTGAGAGTTCATTTCCTAGACTGGTATCTGACTGGTATGATCTTGCATCCTAGATTCAGGCTGTGGTCTGATGTTACTTGTTCTCAAGCCAAAGGACTCCCTTTAATAATTCTTGTAAGCTTGGTTTAGTTTTTACATATTCCCTTAATTTCTGTTTAATATGGAAATGTCCTAATTTCACCACCATATTTCAACGAGTTTTGCAGGATATATTATTCTTGGTTGGCAATTTTTTTCTTTTAAAGTTTTATATATGTCGTTCCATTGCCTTCTTACCTGCATGGTTTCTGCTGAATAATCAGAGCTTAGTCTTATTGTTTCCCCTCTGTATGTGACTTTTCATTTTTCTTGAACTGCTCTCAAGATTCTTTCTTTGTTTTTGGTTTCAGTGAATGTGATTATGATATGCCTTGGTGTTTTTCTTTTGGGATCTATCCTATATGGGGTTGGTTGAGCTTCCTGGATGGTCAGCTTTTCATCTTTCATGATATTAGGGAAGTTTTCTGTAAGTAATTCTTCAATGATCATCTCCATGTTTTTCATTTTCTCCCCCTGTTCAGGAACTCCAATCACTTGCAAATTTTTGCTTTTGATCATAGCCCACATAATTCTCAGGGTTCCTTTGTTCTTTTTTCTGATTTTTCCTCAAACAAAATGGTATCCAAATGTTTGTCTTCAGTTTCACTAATCCTGTCTTCCATTGTTTCAAACCTGCTCTCCGCCCTCCTATGGCACTGTCCATTTCTGAAATCTTGTTGTTTATCTTTTGGGTTTCTAATTGTTGTTTTTGTATAATTTCTAGTCGTGAATTTATTTTCACATTTTGTTCCTGTATTACTTTCCTGAATTTTTCCTTTTTTTTATTTTGTCTGTATTTTCCATGAATTTCTCTGCCTTTTCCATGAATTTGTCTATTTTTTCCTCATTTTTGTCTGCTTTTTTCTTCAACTTTTGGATAGCTCTGAATGTTAGAGATTTGAATTCCCTATCAGGTAGTTCTAGTGGCTTTTCTTGTGCTGGAAAGTCTTTTGGCGTTTTATTTTGGATGCCTACTGGAACATCTTGTCCTGTTTTTTAATATGTTTTCATATTATCTCTTGTCTTTGGGACATTAGGAGTTATTTTCTTCATTTATTGGTTGTAGATTTGTTTGTTTCATCCTGCTTTTTTGTTTTATTTGGTTATGACCAAGCAGGAGGCTGTGCGTTCTTTGTTATTTGCTCATCTGTGGGCACGATATTTTCACCTCTTTTTCCAATGGGCAGGACCAGTCACTTAGCTATAGTGTAGCAGGGTAGGTCCAGCTGAAGGGAAGGGGCTGGGATAGATTATTTGTGGCTGGTGCTAGGGCCTACAGTGCATACCAGGAGTCAGTGCAGTGCAGGTTCCAGTAGGCCATGCCTGTGCTGCATGGTTCAGGTAGGTAGGAAGGCAGGGGGAGGTTGTGAAGTGTGGACCTAAGATGGGTATGGGAAAGAAGATAGAGAGGAGAGAGAAATGGGAGCCAAAAAACAAACGAAAAAGAGTGCTAAGGGAGCTTGCTGTTGGAGTTGCGAGACCAGAAACCAAGAAATGGAGTAAAACAAAAAGGAAAAAAGAAAAAGAAAAAAACAAAAACAAAATAAAGATTAAAAGAAAAGCCCTCAGGGATCTCAGCGGTACAGCTGTGCAGACTGAGGCAGTGGCTCCCAAGCCATGCAGTACAGCCTGGCTAGAGGGGGCTCCCAAGCTGCAGTAAGAAAATGAAAACAAACAAAACAAAATAGAGTAGAACAAAACAAATCAAACACAAACAAAACAAAAAATGTTCCAGGGATCCCACCAGTGTGGTGGCTCAGAACAGGGGAGCAGTTCCCCAGCCAAGTGGTGCTTCACAGCCTTTCAAGAAGAACCAAAGCTGTCATATGGAGCTAGGTGTTTGAGTGAAAGGAGGAGGAAGAGGAGGTGAGAAGCAGGGAAGAAACCAAAAGAAATGGAGAAAACCAACACCACCAGCAAAGAAATGGCACTGAAAGAGTCGGCCAGTGTGAGCGGGGTGAATCCAAGTGGCACAGAGCTGAAGCCAGTACCTCCCAGCCAAGAGACTGTGTCTGGTGGGAAGCAGGGTGGGCTGAGTGTGGGGGAAGAGGGGGGGGAAGCATATATCACTGCTTACCAGCTGCTCTTTCTCCTGTTGGGAGATCCACGGAGCCACTTTCCCATATTCCCTGACCACAACTCTTTGATGGGAGTGGGGTGAATCCAAGTGGTGGCACGGAGTCCTCAGCTTTTGGCCAGCTGAGCAACCACCTCCAGCTAGGAAGCAGTGGGAACTGATTGGGGGAAGAAAGGGTGGGGGTGGGAAAACGTATATCACCGGTTACTGGGTGTTCTGTCTCCTGCTGGGAGCTTTGTGAAGCTGCTTTCCTGTGCTCCCTGTCTGCCAATCTCCGACAGAAGTTCAAGATGCTGAATCCATGCTGCATTAGCTGATAGGGGACCTCTGCTTGTATCTCTTCTCACTCTCTGTTCTCTGTCAGTTCCTCATTCCATTCCGTGCCTGGCCGAAATTCTTTATCTCTTCATTTGATGTTTAGGGTTCCAGAATTGACATTTGTCTCTGTTTTCCTTAGTTTTTCCGGTCTTTGCTGTGGAGGGATGGTGTGGTGCTTCTGCCTATAGTGCCATGTTTGCTCCTCCCCCTTGTCTATTCTTTTAATAAAGTCTTTTGATGAGCATAAGTTTTTAATTTTTATGAGGTCCCATTTATCTATTTTGTCTTCTATTTGTTCATTTGTTGTTATGTTTGTTATCCTATTTTTACAAAAGATTAGGTCCCATAGCTTTCTCCTTATGTTTTCTTGTAGGAACTTTATGATTTTAGTTTCAACATATAGGTCTTCCAATTCATGAGCACGGGATGTCTTTCCATTTTTGTAGGTCTCTTTTCAACTCTTGTAATAGTGTTTCATAATTTTCATTACATAAGTCTTTTATATAAAGACTGGTTAGGGTAATTCCTAGGTTTTTTATTGATTTGGGGGCTATTGTAAATGGTATTGTTTTCTTGATTTCTTTTTCGGGGTAGTCTTTGTTAGTGTAAAACTCAACTGATTCTGGGGTGTTGATCTTGTAGCCTGTGACATTACTAAATTCTTCTATTAGTTCCAGCAGTTTTCTTGTGGAATTTTTACAGTTTTCTATGTATAGGATCATGTCATCTGCAAATACGGATAATTTCTCCTTTTTTCCAATTTGGATACCTTTTATTTCTCTTCCTTTGTCTTATAAATCTGGCTAAGACATCCAGTATAGTGTTGAATAAAAGTAATGATAATGAGTATCCTGAACTCATTTCATTCTCAAAGGGAAGGCTTTCAGCCATTCTGTGTTGAGTATAACGTTGCCTGTTTGTTTTGCACGTAAGCCCTTAATTATGCTGAGAAATTTCCCTTCCATTCCTGTTTTACTGAGTGGTTTTTATCAGGAAAAGTTGTTGAATTTTACCAAATGCATGTTCTGCATCAATTAATATGATCATATGGTCTTTTCCTTTATTTATGTTCATAAGGGATATTAGACTGTAATTTTCTTTTTTGTGATGTCTTTGCCTGGTTTAGGTATCAAGGTTGTACAGGCTTCAGAGAAAGAGTTCAGTAGTGCTCCTTCCTCTTCTGTTTTTGAAGAGACTGAGTAGTTTTCCCTGAATGCTTAGTAGAATTCTTCAGTGTAGCCATGTGGTCCTGGTTTTTGTGGGTTTTCTTTTTTTTTTGCAATTTTTTTATGATGTTTTCAATCTTTTCTTTTGTAATGGGTTTGTTTAAATTTTCTACCTCTGTTTGTGTTAGTTTAGGTAGGTGATGTGTTTCTAAGAATTTGTCGATTTCATCTAGGTTTTCAAATTTGTTGGAGTACAATTTTTCATAGTAATCAGTTAAGATCCTATTTATCTCTGTTGGATCAGTTGTAATGTAACAAATTTTATTTTTTAATTTGGTTATTTGTCTCTTCAATTTTTTTTCTTTTGTCATTCAAAACAGTGGTTTGTCTATTTCATTGATCCTTTCGAAGAACCAACTTTAGTTTTTTTCATTCTTTCTATTGTTTTTCTGTTTCATTTATTTCTGCCCTGGTCTTTATTATTTCCTATTTTAGGAGCTTTTGGCTTCTTTTGCTCTTTTCTCTTTGTTCAAGTTGTAGGTTTAAGTTAATGATTTTGGATCTTTCTTCTTTGAATTTCCTGGTGAGTACTACTTTTGCTGTGTCCCAGAGGTTTTGATATGTTGTGTTTTCATTTTCATTTGATTCTAGGATTTTTTTTTAATTTCACTTTTTATTTCTTCTATCACCCAATAGTTTTTATAATAGTGTATTATTTAGTTTCTTTTTTTTTTCCTTATTTTTCCTGTTGTTGATTTCTAGCTTCATACCATTATGATCATAGAAGATGCTTTGTATGATTTCAATCTTTTTAAATTTGTTGAGACTTGCTTTGTGTCCCAGCATGTGGTCTATTCTGGCGAATGAGCCATGTGCTCTGGAGAAGAATGTGTTTTGTTCTGATGCTGGATGGAGTGTTCTATACATGTCTATTAGGTCCAACAGGCTAATAGTTTTAATTAAGTTCTCAATGTCCTCTATGATCTTGTTTTTAGATGTTATGTCTATAATTGAAAGTGGTATGTTGAATCTCCTACTATTATTGTGGAGTTGTCCATTTCTCCTTTCATATTAGTCACTATTTGTTTCATTTATTTTGGTGCATTGCTGTTAGGTGCATATATGTTTATATTTGTTATATCTTTGAGCTGGATTGACCATTTATTATTATGCAAAGTCCTTCTTTATCTCTTGTAATAGATTTTGATTTAAAGTCTATTTTTTAAAGTAGATTTTTAAATATTTATTTAAAGTACAGCCACCCCTGCTTTTTTTCATTTGTTTGTTTTGTTTTTGTTTTTTGTTTGTTTATTGGTTACATGGAATATTTTTCTTCATCCTTTTATTTTCAGTCTGTTTGTGTCCTTATGTCTAAGGTGTGTTTCTTATAGACAGGAAAACGATGGATTGTGTGCATGTTTTGTTTTGTTTTTTTTAATCAACTCTGCTACTTTTTGCCTTTTTCAAGGGCATTTAGGCCATTTATATTTAAGGTTATTCCTGAAAACTAAGTGATTACCTCATTCATTTTACTATTTGTTTTTTGAGAGTTTTGTATCTTCTTTTTTTTTTTTTTATTCTGATTTTTCTGTTTTTGTTTGTATTTGGCTGCTTTCTTGTGATTAAACTTTTTGCTATCTTCTTTCCTTTCTTCTGAATGTTTTTTCTTGGTGATTTCTTAGTGGTTATCACATATATTACATTGCACAACTTACAACTGCAACAACATATAAAAAACAGTTAACATACAACTTTAACATAGTAAATCTATTCCTGATATGCTCCTCCCTCTCCCATTTCTGTTGGCTTGGCTCCATTAACGTCAATATAAAATCTATATTTGATAAGCTTGCTTTGTGCTTCTTTCTTACAAACTTGATGTATTGTTTGCAGGACTTAATTATTGAGTTTATTCCCTGAAAACATCACATACATGGTCCTTATGATTGCCCATGTTGTTGTGTATTTTGGAGATCTCTCTCTCTCTTTTTTTATTTATTTTTTCCCCAGGTACAGATATAAGTATTTATTTAATCCTCTTTCTTTTCATTTGGAGTGCTCCCTTGAGTAATACTTGCAAAATTGGTCCAGTCATAGCAAATTCTCAGAGCTTCTATTTGTTTGACAAGGTCTTAATTTCCTCCTCATTTTTTTTGAACGAAAACTGCTGAGTAAAGAATTCTTAGTTGGCAATTGTTTTAGTTATGTTTTGTATATATGTGGCTCCATTGTTTTCTGGCTTCTAGAATTTCTGTGTAGAAATTCACACTGATTCTTACGAAAAAACCTTTGTGTTTTTCTCTTTGTTTTTGGTTTTCAAGAATTTTAAGGATATGGCATGGAGTTGATCTTTCTGTGTCTCACTGATTGGGCTTCATATGGCTTCCTTTGCTTTCAGGCTTGATTTTCTGTTCAGGTTTGGGAAATTCTGATAATCCCTTAAGAAATTGTTTCTATACCTTTATTGTTGTCATGGTGCTCTGGGATTCCAATAATTCTAATGTTAGATTTCTTAATTGAATCCCATATTTCCTTTTGGGTTTGTTCATTTTTCTCTGTTTTTTTTTTTTTCTCTTTTTTCTCTTGAGACTTCATAAATTCAGTTATTTTGCCTTCTAGTTCATTTATTCTATCTTTTGTCTGCTCAACTCTATTGCTGAGTGTTTCTCTTGCTTTTTCTAATTCAATTGCTTTATTCTTCAGTTCCTGTAGTTCTCTTGGGTTTTTTATAATGTATTCAATTTCCTTATTGAGTCTCACATTTTGTTCCTCCATTTGTTTCCTGGCCTCTGCTAGTTTGTTTTCTGTCTGCTTTTTGCTTTCCTTAAACATATGTAGCACCATAGTCTCAAAATAATCAATTCTTTGCATTAATTTGATATCCATAGGAGAAATTTCCTCTTCTTCATGTTTTGCTTTTGACTGGTCCTTCTTTCTTGTGATTTTGTGTGTTTTATTATTTTTTGTTGAACTTAGGCCACTTTATTTATTTATTTTTTTCCTACTTTAAATTTTGTATTCTGGTTTTTATGGGACTTATTTCTGTTTGGGCACCTTAGTGGCACAGTGGCCAAGCACCCTGCTGCCAACTGAAAGGCTGGTGCTGGCACCCACCAGTCACTCCACAAGAAAAAAATGTGGCAGCCCTCCTCTGCAAAGACTTACAGCCCTGGGAAACCCAGGGGGCAGCTCTACTCTCCTCCACAGGGTCTGTATGAGTCACAATTGACCCAGTGGCAGTGGGTGTAGTATCTTCTCCTGAGAACCACTAAAGGACACTCTTATCCTTAGGATTTTTTTTTCAGTGTTAATTCAGAATTTCTGGATTATTGGTTTCTAGATTTCACTACACGTGTACAGAAATGGGGGTCAGTTGGTTGCAAATGCTGACTTAAGTGTAGGGCTCCACTTCCCTGTGGCAAAGCTGGGGGGCTCTCTATTCTTTCCTTCATGGACACCCCTGTACAGGCTCTCCCACAGTGTACCACTGTGGGCAAGAAGCCAGCCATTTCCCATCATATCATCCATCAGTCTGAAGTATTCCCCTCACCCTACTGCCCTTGCAGTTCCTCCTGGTCCTAATGCCCATCTGTCTTGGGCCTCAGAGAGATTCAACAGCACTCTCTTACAGTTCCACAGTCTTCCTTCACCCCCTCCCAATTGTGTGACCCACAATCTATGTGGTTAATTTTATACCACCTTAAAAATTTGAGCTACACCTGTCTAGAGGGGAGATGAGAGGGCAGAGGGTGTCAGAAGCTGGCCAAATGGACATGAAAATAGAGTGGAGAGAAGAAGTGTGCTTTCTCATTAGGGGGAGAGCAATTAAGAGTATATAGCAAGGTGTATATAAATTTTTGTATGAAAGACTGACTTAATTTGTAAACTTTCACTTAAAACACAATAAAAATTCTTTTTTAAAAATTTGAGCCACAGAGTCCTCAGATTAGTTCATTTTCTGTGTTCCCTGTTTAGGGTGTTCCCCAATCCAATCCCAAAATGATGACGATGAGCAAGTCCTCTCGATGTTAGCTGGTATGTTCTCCCAGGTTCTACGCCATCCCCACTTCTCCTCTCCCCCACTTCTGGGCTCACCCGACTCTCCAACAGCACAGCTGCCATCCAGAGTTCTGAGATCTCAGTCTGCACTTGATAGAGATATAAAATGAAGAAATCCTTCCTGACGATTGCAGTCAAAACTCGGGTAAGCCATTAGAGTAGACAAACAAGGTACTGAACCCCAGTTATAGAATGCTGCCAAGCCAGGCCTATTTCTGCCTAGATAAGCTACAGAAGTTATACATGCACTGAAACACAAGCAAATTTGCTTATCCACCCATCACAGCTCAGAAAATTCAAACCACCAACTACAGAAAGTCAGGGAAATAAGTAACACATCTATCCGTTCTATTGCCATCATTTCATCTGTCACATCCACAAGTCCAAATGCTAAATTTTGAAGTTTTTATAGAACTCGGTGCAGTTCGCAAAACATTTCTCATTTTCAGTCTGCTTTTATGTTCCTCTGACCCAAATTTAAATGAATGGGTTACTGCTTTGCAGAAATAATTTGAATTCTAACTGATAAGGCCAATAGGACACCTTAGATTTTCATACAAATTACAGAAACCATTCAGCTGTCCTCTCTCTAGGCAAGATTTTTTTAAGCTGCATTCTATATTTTCAACCTGTTTTAAAATCAAACTATTTTTCTTCCTATTTTGCAACCATTTTTTTGTGTCTACATGAAACAAAGGCAACCATTAACAAAACTTTAGAAAACTTTTCCTCGTAGCCCTTGACCTGTAAAAACACACTTTCTATACATTATGAGGAGAATACACATTTCCTGTCCATCTGCATTGTCATGAGATGGTCAGATTCCTACACAATCGGAAAATTCATCAAGAATAATCAGGATAATTGATGACACCTTCACATAAACAAATTAAGCTACCTTTTTCAATAGTATTTTTGTGGTGTGCAAACCAAAAGGTCAGCAATTTGAATCCACCAGACGCTCCAGGGAAACCCTATGGGGAAGTTCTACCCTGTCCTATAGGGTCGCTATGAGTCAGAGTCTACTCCATGGCAACGGGTTTGGTTTAGTTTGGTTTATAGGCCATTATAAGTCAGAATCAACTTGACAGCAACAGGTTTATAGATGGAAGTTTTGTGTGATATTGATCATTCTTTTTGCAACTCACTAATAAACTGTTTATTTCTATTTGATTTTCTGTCACTCCATCCTCAATAAGATTTACATTTCCAGAACTGCCTAATTGGAAAATAATTTTTATGTCCCCTTATTCCAAAAATTCTTTAACAGAATCTATATTGTACTACCTAAACATATGAAAGTAATAATGAACCAGGAGTTTCTGAATAAAAATTCATTTTTATATACCCTAAATAGCACCAAACCCTGTATAGTAGATATTCAGAAAATAGTAGATGCATGAATAAATTAATGAATTAATTCAAATTAGTACTTGGGACTTGATAAAATGTGACTTTTTTTTCCTATAAACTTGTAAACTGTCAGGACATTGTAAGCCTCCCCCTCCTCCCCGCCCCCCCCCCCCCCCACCACCCCCAAGCTCCATTAAGGCATCTTATATTGATTTAGGCCCACTCAGCTACATACAGGTCTGTTTTCCTTGTTTAGGAATGATGCTCGTGATTATACTAAATTTTTGATTATTTGTTCCAATGATGCAACTCAAAGATGTATATAACCTGAACATAAGTTCTGATTTTTAATAGATTCACATTTTTTAATTGTCTCACTTCAGCTAATACCAGAATGTTCTTGCATTAACTTGAAAAATGGTACTAAGGCAAGCTTCAGAGAGATGTACTTGATTTTAGAAAAAAATAGTCCAGAATGAAACTTTGCTGCTTATGATACTCAAAGTGGGAGGAAAAAAACCCCATATAACTGAATATTAAAAGTAAAAATACCAAGCATCACTTTGCTTATTCACCTTCAAAACTTCACCTATTAAAGTAGTCAGCAAGTTTGTATTTTCACTGCAAATTATCTGTCGGCTAAGTGTTGAAACATTGTTGGACAGGGCTTTGCACTGAGGGTATGTGTCATAAAAGGATTAGTGGTTCCTATCAGATGGTCCAGACTTCAAAAGCTTTGTTGCTTTACTTTTTCTTTCCCTGTGGCATTGCTGAGATAAATGGTATACATGATTATGCATGGCTTGGAGAACACACTTCATCAATGCAGCTTGTAGATGAAATGATGAGACCAGTCTTTTGCCAGGCTTTTATGTGCGGTCCATTTCTCTTCATCAAAAGTTTATTTTATACTGTTGTGTGCAAATTTTTAACCTCCATTAAACAGCTTCTTTTTCAAAACCTTGGGTGAGAAATTTCAAAGTGTACATAACCATATCTGCTTTAGACAACAGAAAAGTAGCAAAGAAAGTAATTATTAATTCTGTCTATTGCCTTGAAATCTCTCTGTAAAAATTTCAATGTACATTGAAAGAGAAAGACAATCAAACTTCATTATACTGCTGTAGCATGGAAAGCAAGAATTGGAAAAGCATGATAGATGACAAGGATTATTTTCCACATCTCTATTTTACAATTGAGCCATAAAGTCCACAAAATTTTAAGTGACCACGAGTAGTTTAGTAGCTACCTTGAAAATTAGTAGCAAATGCAGAGTAGGCACCCTAGTTCTTAATTCCCTTACATAGAAAACCACAACTAATAAGTTATTAAAAAATAATTCTATTATTAACATTTTTTTAATTGAAGACTCAATATGCAGGAACATTTAGCGTCATGACCTATTTATACCAAATGCAACTGAAAACTGTCCATTAAACTATGGATGTTGTTGACAAATAATCATCATTATTCAGAATGAAATTCGAGTTAATTGACCACAAATGTTTTTAAGGATTAAAACAGGTAGCATACTCCTTATAACTTAAAGACCCTGACCTCTGGGTGGGTTTTCCATGATAAGAAAAAGATTTGTCTTGAATAATTTCTTTCTTTCTTTTTTTAATTAATCCAAGTTTTGAAAGTCCTTCCTATTACTGTTTCTAGTTTATGCTATTAGAGCCAAGATTATAAGTTCGATTCCCGTAAGTATTGATAAGAATCACCCAGGGTAAAGGTTTGTCTCTGATACACAGATAGTGCCTAATGAAAGGTGGTTACTTAGAAAACGCTCTTGCTCTTTGTGGAATTTCCTAAGGAATATTGTGATAATTATCTCCGTATGGGAAAAAAGAAACTGAGATTCTTACTGATTGTTCTGGCTTAGAATAGTTTGCTTTGGAATTCCAGTTATCACTAAACTTTGTCTTCTTTTGTGCAATAAAATTATCGGCCAATAATTATTAGGCTCCATTTCCATGAACAAGTGCAAAAAATAAATAAGCTGGTGATAAATAATGGACTGCTTCTAATAGGTCAGCTTTAAGGAAGATAGAATAATGACTGAGAAGGGGACCTTGCTTCCAACTGATAGAAGGGAAATACCACCAAAGGACAGAGCCCAAAAGCGAACTTGGTCTTACTTGATTGGCATATCCTTCCTGTTTAGATGATGGTCTGAGACCTGACCCAACCCTCTCAACCATCTGTGAACAGGAGCCTGGGTAGGAGCCTCACAGCCCATTCGTGATTCAAGATGAGCCACTATTACCTCATCTGCTGACAGCTGCATCCATCCCAAAGCAGCAGGAATAAACTGTGAGAGTGATCTATCCTGAGACAGGAGAGGAAGAAGATATTGGTTGATATCTCTTATTTATTTCTCTTTTTCACTCAACAAATGCTTATTTCTTTTTATAAACCCTGTATTTTTTTTTTTTAATACATGAAATTCAGAGAGCTCATTTTGACAGCTACCTGAAGGTGGTTTTAGGAGAAATGAAATAAACACCTTTCCCATTTTTAGTTTCTCTGGTTCCCTTAGAGGTCTTCTAGAGCAATCTTCAAGAGAAAATGAATTTTAAAAATGAAAATAGATCCGGTCTAATCCAGCACTGCTACTAGAAAAATAACTCAAAGTAAGTGTCCCACTTACGGGAATGATGGTTAATTGGACTGTTGTAAGAATTAAATGACTTAATCCTTGTAGAGTACTTAGTGAGCCCTGGTGGCACAGCAGTTAAGAGCTCGGCTGCTAACCAAAAGGGCAGCAGTTCGTATCCACCAGCCGCTCCTTGGAAACCTTTTGAGGCATTTCTACTCTGTCCAATAGGTTCGCTGTGAGTTGGGTTTGATTCTATGGCAACGGGATTTACAGGTTTAGAGTACTTAGAGAAATAAGTGAACAATAAATTCAAGCCATTAGCCTTAATCGTACTGGTTAATGCTGCTAGCACATTTTATACAGTACTCTCACATTGATCATCGAATCCTCACAGTAACCTTAAGCAGTAACTCATACTTTCTAAATGGATTTTTTAAAATAGTCTTACCTGGTTAAGTAACTTACAAATTCTACCACTGCATCACATACACACACTTTAAGTTGTTTCATGGTCTAAAACAAAACTGAACCCATTGTTGTCAAGTAATTGTGACTCAGAGATCCTACAGACAGAGTAGAACTGCCTCATAGGGTTTCCAAAACTGTGAATCTTTACGGAAGCAGACTGTCACATCTTTTTCCTGTCGAGTGGCTGGTGGGTTCCAACCACCAACCTTTAAGTTAGCAGAGAGCACTTTAACCCCTGTATGACCAAGACTCCTTGGACTCCAGCAATGTTCCCAGGTTAACCGCTGCCCTAACTCCACACTTACCCCTCCTCATGTCATATTCCAATATCCCATTCCTCCAATACACCATGCCCCATTCCTTTACATAGATGATTTCTTCTTCATGAAACACTGTCTCTCTAGTCTAACCCCTGTTTACACAGCAGACTTCATCTCATTTTTCAAGATTTAGTACAAGCATCACATCTTCAGAAGAAACCAAATTTGATATTTCCTTCCCCATCTTCTCCTGTCAGACGCCAATTGCCTGTTCTGTGCTCACTCTTAACAGGTTCTAACACATGGATCAAATTTGATCTACCCCCTCCCTCCATTTAGATGCTGAGAGGGCACCTATAACTATTTCTCATTCATCTCTATAGTACCAGTAATTTGCACAATGTCCAGCACAGGGTAGGTGCTCCAAATATGTTAGCAGAATGAAAGATAAAAACAGAATGGATAGATGAATGAATGCTGACTGATGATAAGCAGAAAACCAGAATGTAAACCTAAGATTACTGAATCCAAGCCTTTTACTTAAAAGACATTTGTGGACTGCCTACTATTTTCTAAGCTTACACTGGGGATAGAGATTTGAAGAAGGCATAATGCCCTGCAAGACAAATACACATGTGCTATCATCCCTCAAGAATGCCGATTATTATAAAGCTATTAGACACCTTATTTGAAATACTGTCTCCCTGGCTCAGAGGAAGAGTTCCCTGGAAAAAAGAAACCAGTCTGTGTCTTCATGACTTAGGCATTTAGTGGTACACCTGGTAGTGATATCCTGAACTTATCTTCACCCTACAGAATGATGTGGCAGTCTGCTTCTGTAAAGATTTACAGCCTTGGAAACACTATGGGGCAGTTCTACTCTGTCTTACAGGGTCACTACGAATCGGAATCAACTTGACATCACCAGGCAGCAAAACCATTAAGCAGGAAAAGATACACAAAGGAAAACTACAGTTTTTATAAAATGCATAATTAGCAATATTATTTGCAAACTCTTGATTCTGTAGAACTTGATTGAGCAGGCAGAGGTTCTGAGATGTTCCTGGATCTAAATATTAAAAAGGGCCATTTAATATCATATAGTAAAACACGGTATGAAGTCACTAGAAATTGGTTGTGTTTTCTAACAATGCTCTGTATATCATCAATCCAATTATTTTTTGCATAGGAAAATAAACATATTTTATTTGTAGTCATCACTAAATTAAATAGGAAATATAAGAACTAAAATTCTCTGTTGAATATTTTTTAAGGAAAGCAAAACAGAACACACAATTTCTCCTCTTGATGAGGGTCACTTTCAAAATTAGGATTAATTCTGACAGAAGCTCCACTCTGACGTTTGAAGTCTGATTGGGTTAGATGGGATCTTTTCTGGCTGGGAGTGCAATCTTTGCATATTCATAGGGAAGATGTTCCCTTGGAGTGAAATAAGAGATGCCAGCAGGCCCGTCAGTTGTAAAACACCTCCCCATAGGCCAGGCAGAACACTGCCTTCCCCCAGCTCTGAAATATTCACCTCTATAAAAAAAAAAAAATTTTTTTTTTTTTTTTATAGTTTACCTCAGACACAGCAACAACCCCTGAGGAAGATGGCTGCCATATGCATTTGGGTTAATTGAAGAGAGCTTTCTAGTGTTCTACTATTTAAAAGGGCGTAAGAAGTTTGGAGAAATGCAAGAAAAAAGGGGTCAGGAGAAAAGGTAATGAAAGAGAAGAGAAGGCAATCTCAATTTTAATATGTGCCCTGCCACACACTCACAAAAAGCCATCTTTCTCAATCTTCTATTTTAAGTGCCTCTGGAAACAGAGGATAAATCCTCCATTTTAGCTTATTTTTATATGAATCTTTTTCTAGTTATAATAAAACGGTTCTTATTTCTACTCGGTCTATACTATATCATAAAAATACTGCTTTTGTTTTATATGCAGCCTTGAAACTGTTTTCTGGCTCATTTTAAAGATTTATATTATGTTTCAAGGCCAGGAGACATGTCTTATTTTGATCAACATTAATTAAGTACCTGTGATACACAAGGTGGAGTCCCTGGGTGGTACAAACGCTCCTCATCAAAAGGTTAAAGATTCAAGACCATCCAGAGGCACCTTGGAAGAAAGGCCATAGAAAACCTCCAAAAAATCAGCCATTGAAAACCCTATAGAGCACAGCTCTACTCAGACACATAGGGGGTCACCATGAGTCAGAATCAACTCGAGGACAACTAACTTGTTTTTTATGTACAAGCCAAAGGCTTGGAAAATATAAAGATCAACTAATATAAAGGAGAATGGGGAGAAGGAGGAGGATAAAGAAAGAGCATTCAAAGTGGACTTGGAATGTGTATTAGGGTAATGCTAATTTCAGTGGCTTAACCCAATAGAAATTTATTTCTCACTAATATAAGCCTAATGCTTTATCAATCTGCCAAAACTTTCTCCTGTGTGATGATTCAAGGACCCAGGCATCTTCTATTTTATGGTTCTATGACTCCCAGTGTCCAGCGTCCAGCTGGCAGACAAGAAAGAGAAGGTTGAGAAACAAACTCACTGATCAGTCATCTTGGATCAAAAGTAATACATCACTTCCACTTATTTTCCATTGCTAAGAACTAATTACATAATTGGTTCTACCGTAGGTTGAAGAGGGACTGAGAAATATAATCACAGCCTGGACAGCTGCTTCCTAGAGACACCTAGAACAAGAATCTTTGGTGGACACCTACCCATCTCTGCCTCAGAAAGGATGTTCAGATTTCAACAGTGATGTTGAAGTTTTAAATTCCATTTGAATAAAATGGTTGAAAATATGGATCCTGATCTGAAGGCAAGATAGTAGGTTAGACACAGAGCTCTGTCCTCAGTGGGGGCTTAAACAATGTTTATTGAGTTATTTGTTAATTATATTCTTGAGTTAATTGTATTCTACAGTAAGTAATATTTTAAAATAATTATTTTAGAAGAAATATTTCATACAGTACCCAAAACAAGAGTTGCTGGAAAATATTCATCTCTCTTGTATGTGAGTGGCTATCACTTAACAGCATCTAAAAAAAAGAGTATAATGACCTATAAAAAGACATTAACATAGTCATATCCAAGTGCTAGAGTTAGGATATTCTTTTATCTTTTTATACTTGTGTATTTTTTAATGTATCTATGATTTTATGAACACCTATTCCATTCTTAATGCTGAATAAATTGCAATTATTTTTAAAAAAATATTCCAGTACTTGAAGAATTTTCATTTTTTTCTTTTATCGAAATCACACAAGTTTATTCACTTCTGTTTTCTCTATGAAATTACAGAAGTAAATTACTTTTTATGTTACTTTATTTTTTAACCATTTGTTCAGATTGGCTGCTGATTCTCTCTTGGATCCATCATACAGCTCTCCCCCATAGCACATTACCCACTACCCCCTCCAACTGCAAGTTGATGTTGTTGTTAGGTGCCATGGAGTGAGTTCTGATTCATAGAGACCCTACATACAACAGAACAAAATACTGCCTAGTCTTGAAATATCCTTATGATCCTTGTTATGCTTGAGCCCATTGTTGCAGCCACTGTGTCAATTAACCTTTTTAAGGGTCTTCCTTCTTTTTGACGACCCTCCACTTTACTAAGCATGATGTCCTTCTCCAGGGACTAGTCCCTCCTGATAACATGTCCAAAGCATGTGAGATGAAGTCTAATCATCCTTGCTTCTAAGGAGCATTCGGGCTGTACTTCTTCCAAGACAGATTTGTTCATTCTGGCAGTCCAGGGTATAGTCAATATTCTTTGCCAACACCACATTTCACATGTGTGGGGGTCCAGTTGCATAGAACAACAATACTGACAATATTGGGCATTTACCACATGCCAGGCAGTTTACATGCAACACCTCATTTAACACTTATCTCATAAAAATAGGTACTATTATTATACCATTTACACATAAAGAAACTTAGGCTGGGAAAAATATGGTAGTCATCCAACCTCTCACAGCCAGTCAGTAGCTGGAGTGAATATGAACCTAGGGAGAACCCATGCATTCAAACAGTACACTACTGTCCCTCCAGGAAAATGTTATTGTTACCTAACAATAACTTATACAAGCAAAGTACTTTAAAGCATTCAGGGCATCTTTACAAACATTATTGCACTGAATCTTTGCAATGGCATGAGAATATTACCACCATTTTCCAGTTGATATAACTCAGGCTCAAATGTTCCAGGTTCTAAAGCTAATAGGAAGTGGCATCCATAAATATCCAGCTAGAAAAAGAGCAACCACACTTATTATTTCAACTGAAGGTGGTTTAATAACACAAGGAAATGATTCCAAAAATGTTGGAGAGGCTACAGGATTAAAAAGAGGAAGGTAATCAGAAATGGCAGGTTACCACTACCCAGCCTCTCTAAACCTGGAGGATTAGAAGAGAGAGTATGGTTATCTGGAGCCACTGAGCACTCCACCACTGAAGCCCATGCTTCTCTTGACAGGCACTGTAGGAGACTAGGAGACAGTAGTTCTTTTGAAGCTTCTGAGCTGGTTGCTTTCAATGCTAGATCCCACAATAACTTGCCACTGCTCCTGCAGTTGCTGGATCCAGAAGCAGAAAAATATATGGTTTCTCTTTTGCTCCTGCCTCTAATGATAGGCAAGTTCTTCCATGGCTGAGTGAAGGGAATTCAGGAAATAAGTTTTTTCTGACTTCTAGCCATCTGCAATTCAGAGGGAAAGATAGAAAGGCGCATATGAAGCTGAGAGCCCAGAGACAGTAACTGGCACAATGACAGAAACAGAACTGATCTCCAGACTTACGTCTTAGAGTCAATAAATTCATTTAACATGTACCAACTCATGGAGACCCTGTGTGTAACAAAGTAGAACTGCTCCATAGGGTTTTCTGGGCTGTAATCTTTATGGCACCACTGGGTGGGTTTGAATCACCAGCCCTTAGTTTAGTAGTCAAGAGCAAATTATTTGCACCACCCAGGGACCTCGAGGGCTCCATTATGAACTAGGTACACTTAGTCACAGCCTTGTGGGACTTACAGTATTGTGGAAATAAAGACTAGAGCTCTTTCCATTGCATTCCATCCTCTGGCCAGGACTGAGGCATCTATAATAGGCGAAAGAGTTTACTGGATTTTGCTGTGACAACTTGGCAAAGCTGAGAACTACATTTCCCAGAGTTCTTTTCTCTATATGTTTGCATGTTAGAGTTGACCAAAAGAGGAACTTGCATACAATTTGGAAAGCGGAAGTGAAGCAGAGCTGTTACTCTCAGAAGTCTTTGGGGTATTACACAGTGATGGACAAACATAGAAGTACCTGCTGGGTATCAGCTCTCCTCCAGTCCACATCCAGCTGGTCTTCCCAATTGCTGGCTCTGCTGACCACCTAAGACTTCGCTGCACAGAGGCAGTAATTACATAAAGGCAGCTCTTTCCCCTAGACCACTACCTTAGTTGCCCCTTCACAGTCCCACTGCAGCACCTGGAAGTGCTTGGCTTTACAGAATTCTCTGCAAGCTCAAGTTTATCCATTCATGCTGGTATATCAGGCAGACTGGTTAGTGACTCCTCCTTTTATCCTCCAACTCCCCATTACAGACTTTTACTTCCCAGGTCTCCCGCAAATATGTACAGTCTACTGCCTACTCAAAAATCCCTCATGTCATAAACTCAAATTGGCTCTACTATCCTGACTGATAAAGACACCATAGAGTCCTTTTAGACTTTCCAAAAATAAGCTGTCTTTCAAAATTCTAGAAATAACAGCCACAACTTATACTAAATTATGTCTTAGGCACCTTTCATTGTGATTTCTTACATTTCTAAGACATCACCCTTCAACCTATTCGTCTCCTGACAATCAGCATAGAACTCTCATCTGGATGTTGTTGTTGTTAGGTGCTGTCGAGTCGGTTCCAACTTACAGCGACCCTATGCACAACAGAACGAAACACTGCCTGGTCCTGCATCATCCTTACAATCACTGTTATGCTTGAGCTCACTGTTGCATCCACTGTGTCAAACCATCTCGTTGAGGGTCTTCCTCTTTTCTGCTGACCCTGTACTCTGCCAAGCATGATGTCCTTCTCCAGGGACTGATCCCTCCTGACAACATGTCCAAAGTATGTAAGACACAGTCTCGCCATCCTTGCTTCTAAGGAGCATGCTGGTTGTGCTTCTTCTAAGACAGATTCGTTCATTCTTTTGGCAGTCCATGGTATATTCAGTACTCTTCGCCAACACCACAATTTAAAGGCGTCAACTCTTCTTTGGTCTTCCTTATTCATTGTCCAGCTTTCACATGCATATGATTCGATAGAAAAAAGCATAGCTTGGGTCAGGCATACCTTAGTCTTCAGGGTGACATCTTTGCTCTTCAACATTTTGAAGAGGTCCTTTGCAGCAGATTTACCCAATGCAATGCGTCTTTTGATTTCTTGACTGCTGCTTCCGTGGCTGTTGATTGTGGATCCAAGTAAAATGAAATCCTTGACAACTTCAATCTTTTCTCCATTTATCATGATGTTGCTCATTGGTCCAGTTGTGAGGATTTTTGTTTTCTTTATGTTGAGGTGCAATCCATACTGAAGGCTGTGGTCTTTGATCTTCATTAGTAAGTGCTTCAAGTCCTCTTCACTTTCAGCAAGCCAGGATGTGTCATCTGCATAACGCAGGTTGTTATCTGGATACAAAATTCAAAATCTAATTGCATCTCTGACATCACACTAATGAATAATTTAAGTAAAATGCTCTGGCAAGTACTCTAGTGGGATCAAGTAGATGAACAACAACAAAAAAAAAAACCAATAACCAAAAGATGTTTTGAGATTCCTCTACCTCTTTCTGTAAAGTAAGTTTCTTTCCCTTATTGCTTATGTTAGTTGAATTTTTCTCCCATCCCTGATGCAATGCATAATTCCCTGTACTAAAATGCTAACATTACAAGTTCTCTCAACTTGCTTGCAGGTAATTAATTGCCCTGTTGACCGTGTATTGGAAACAGAGGGTATTAACCACCTTTTCTTGTGCTGTCATGATAATTACCTGAGAGGATAACATAGATTCAGATAACATAGATTTTGTGGATATAATCATGTGTTCCTTTCTGTGAGTCACTAAACCATTAAGTATAATTTTTTTTCCCCTATGGCTTCAGCAACTGTGCTAGAAAATGCCATCACCCAAACTAACTGAAGTGCTGACCACTGAGGATGAGGCTAATGGAAAGACTTTTGACAGCAGCAGAGGGAAAAGTTCTGAAATTTCACGTTGGCTCATACTCATTCGATACATTTAGTTAATGGTATATACTGAATACATCAACATAAAATACAAGCCTAGGACTTACTAGGGGATCTAGAGGAATTTGGATGGCCAGAAGCATGGACTTAAGTCAGAGTCCTGGAGAGTGAGCTGCAAAGAAAAACTAAAGAGGTGATTCTTTCATAGCAATTTCTATAAAACATCAGGCAGTGTTTTTGGGATTATCAAGACAGAATGGGGATGGGAAGAAGGAAGGAGATTCCTCCCATATTGGCAGGGCAGTTTTGTTCAGAGTGGCTGGGAGCAGGAAAGTCTGGAGAGGAGGCAGCTGTCAACAAGAAGCAACAGCAGCACAGCAGGGAACAATGGTAGCAGGGAGATGTCTTTAAGAGGCTCTGAGGACCAATCAGCAAAGGAAGCCAGAGGAGGGAAAATGACAGAAGATATGAGTGCCTGAGAGCACATGTCCAGAAGCAGTCGTCAGCCATGCTCTGCAGATTTAAAGAGCAAACTGGTGAGATTTTCACAGAAGTGAGAGCTGGAGGTGCCACAATAGCAGGTAGACAAGGGGTATGAATTTAAAATTAAATTCTTCTGAAATATTTTGAGGCAGTTGTCAGTAAAAATGGAAACTGTAAACCCTTTAAGCACAAGAAGTGCCTTCTTGTTTAATTCTCTAACCCCCAAGCCTAGCACTGTGCCTGGAAAATAGTAATCCTTCAAAAACTATTTGTTGAGTTAATGAATAATAAATGGCATAAAAACAAAAAAAAAAAAATTACCAAATTCAACCTTTGAATTAATTGACAGATAAAACAAAAACAAAAAAGTCAAATAGAAAAAAAAGGAAATACAAAAAGAAAATAGCATAATGAAGAGCTTGACTAGAGAAAGCTGCAAGAATTGACTAAAAGCTGAAATTCCTAGAAGCTAAGGTAAAAGTTTTATTAAAATTAATTACAGCATAGCCTCATAGAATGATGAATAGCTATTCATCAGTTCCTGAGAATGTTTTGTCCCAGGATATTTATATCAGACAATATGAGCAGTGTAACAGACACGTTCTCAAAAGCCATTTAACAAAAACTACTGCAAAGAGCTTCTACATACGATTTTTTGGCATCAGACTTCTGAGAAAGCTGAGACTGAAGGGTAATTTTCTGTTTCTTAAAAGAAATTCAAATGAAGGATAGGGCATGGTGCTAGGACTCATTTATGTAGGATTATGATTTAGCTTAATACATTCATAAATTCCCAAGAAGGTTATAGGGTGACTTCTTAACCTATCTACTACTATTCCCTCTTAAAGATCAGTCATCTCAGCCAGGCTTTTGAAAGGAGTTGATATTAGATGGCTATAACTGTAGAAACTAATAATTCCCAAAGAGCAGGTATTTATGATGTTGAGTCAAAGAACATCACTTGGCTTTAGACAGCTGGTGAGCAGATGACAAAGATGCTGCTTTCCTAGCATCATTGCTGGGTCTGACTTAGAGTCTTGACTAGCTGTGGATCTAAATGGCCATGGGGGAACCCACAAGTAAGGTTCAGGACTTTTCTCAGAGATGAGCCCCAATCTTGGCCAAATGTTTCTTGTGCACTTGATTGAAGATTGGTCCATAAAATACAGATGAAATGACAGTAGCCTAGATGATTTTGAAAACTGAGTTTCCACTTCTACAGTTATAGAATTTCCCCCTACCCAGACAAAACAATTTAGAGTTCACCAAGATATCAATCACAAATGGACCCCCAATTAGCCAATTAAATTTTCCTGCTTCATAATACTGGAAAACATAACGTAAAATATAATTCACCTCTATGTCAAAGCATCTGCCCAAAATGTTGATTTTGGTTCTGACATAATACCAAATTATGTCATAATTTGACACAATACCAAAATATTTAGATGTTCTCCCTGATAAGGCTCAGCTACTTCACGAGACTGCTACTGCAGTGTGAAAGGTAGCCCATGCCACTAGTACAGGAGAAACCTGGAGTCCTATTTAATTAAAGGAAGTCACAAGTACATTTCATGTAAATTATTCTGCAACAAATTTAAAAAGATGTGGCAGGATACGGTCCTATAAAGTAGGAATTTTCCTCAGCAGAAGGTAACACCTGCATGATTTGACTCATAAACTATTTTTGCAACCAAGAGTCTCTGAAAGAATTTTTAAATCTTTCATATGTATAGAGATCATATATCTACCCATAAACAATTTTTGTCTGCGGTATCTGTGGTCAATAAAAGTCGTTAAAAGCTATGAAAAGTCTGCTTTTTTTTTTTCCAGATGAATCAGAACATTAAAACTGTGATCAATTAGGGGCTGTTTTTGTTCTTAGGTGCCATCCCGTAGCTTTCTACTCAGAGCAAGCCTATGGACAACAGAACAAAACACTGCCTGGTCCTGTGCCATGCTCACAGTCATTGTTATACTTGAGCCCATTGTTGCAGTCACTGTGTCAATCCACCTCATCAAGGGTCTTCCTCTTTTTTGCTGACCCTCTGCTTTGCCAAGCATGATGTCCTTCTCCAGGAACTGACCCCTCTTGATAACATGTGCAAAGCATTTGAGACGAAGCCTTGCCATCTCGCTTCTAAGGAGCATCTGGCTGTACCTCTTCCAAGACAGATTTGCTCCTTCTTTTGGCAGTCCACGATATATTCAATATTCTTCACCAATACCATAATTCAAAGGCATTAATTCTTCTGTCTTCCTTATTCATTGCCCAGCCTTTGCACGCACATGAGGCAATTGAAAGCACCACGGCTTGGGTAAAGCACATCTTAGTCCTCAAGGTGACGTGTTTGCTTTCTAACACTTTAAAGAGATCTTTTGCAGCAGATTTACCCAATGCAATGTTCCATCTGATTTTCTGACTGTTGCTTCCATGGGCGTTGATTGTGGACCCAAGTAAAATGAAATCCTTGATAACTTTAATCTTTTCTCTATTTATCATGATGTTGCTTATTGGTCCTGTTTCTTTGTTTTTTTTATGTTTCCTTTATGAGGTGTAACCCCTACTGAAGGCCTTTGATCTTCATCAGTAAGCGCTTCAAGTCCTCTTCCCTTTCAGCAATCAAGGTTGTGTCATCTGCATAACAGGTTAATGAGTCTTCTTCCAATCCTGATGCCCCCTTCTTCTTCATATAGTCTAGTTCAGGGACTAGGTAAACCTAAACCCTGACTGTTCCTCTGGCAAGAAGATAAATTATGACACCAATGTAACCCTCAGAAAAAGTTGCTGTGAAGATCTGAGGAGCTGTTCAGAACCCTGATATACATGGGATGGTAGAGATTGGTGACCACCGTTTTTGAAGACAGGAAAGACCACACTTTGTATTCCCCCTTTGGAGACTATACCATAGTAGTAAATGAGAATAACTTCTATTGTAAGAACTGGAATTCATAGTAAGAAAATAATCTCAAGAGCTCTTACATAAAATTCTCTTCCCTGGAAATGTTGTTAGCCTTTTGGTTATAGCTGGGTTGAACTTCAGAATCATCTATGGAGCTTTTCAAAGTACATTTGCCTGGGCTTCATCTCTGGAAGGTGCCTGGGTCCCTGGATCACTGCTTGGGGGAGCACAATCCACCAATAAGGATCAGCTACTTTAGACTAAGAAATAAACTTCTTGCATATTTGAGCTTAAACATTTTGGAAGTTTTTTTGTTAAGGCTCTAGCATTACAGAATTCTTACATGTGGCTAGAGAAATAAATGGTTAGAAAGAAAATCAGAGTTCAATTTTTAGGAACAACCTGACCCACAGGTTTCCCATCCCTGTTCAATGATCCAACACCTCAGCCACTTATCCATATCCCAGCCATGACCCCTAGGATGTATAAGTTCTTGAGGAGGGCTACTGTATGTTTTCCCCAAGATATCAGGGCCATAGAGGCATCAGCTGATAAAGACAACCTTCTACCACACTATATTGATCTCATTTTATATGTTTTACATGGGTTTATCCATACAGTCTAGTTAGAATGACAAAGCCACTCTAACATTTTGACTTATCCTAACCTCAGCACACATATGATTCAGCTCTAACAACATGAAACAACTTTTCTAGGGAGTTAGCATACAATATTCTCTACCAGCCATTTTATTAGAAATCCCTATAATTTCTACTAAAGATCACATTATAAAATCCCAAGAACCAGGCTTGATAATTCCCCCTCACACACACACACAGACAAACACACACACACACCCCTTTCTGATGTCAGTCTATGCTTGAATGTTAGCAGGAGGAAAATAAAGGAGCCTTTCACAAAAGAAAAAGAGCCATAGCAAATATTATCTATTCCTTGATCTGTAAGAGGATAGCTGACAGAATAAAAGGCCTTCACTCTCTCTGAGCTTCCTAAACCTTCCCATCATACCATTCTAATTCTGCATGCTGTCAGACTCAAAGGGGGTTAACACTGAAGGATATACCGAAATTAAAGAAGCCATTACTTTCGACCAGTGATCTAGCGTGTCAATATAACAAATAATAATACTGATCCCCTTTAGTCATTGGCTTCATTTTCTGATGGAAAAATTGAGGAGAAACCTAAGAACTTAATCAGAAGGTAATTTATTCTTTAAAATTTAGGTCACTTGTAGGCAGAGCATGTTAAATCCTCTGGGAGAGGGAGGGGGGAGATTTCAGGTGAGAGCCAGCATGTTTACTTCCTTACCCTGCCAAATTTCAAAATAAAATAATTCTTTTTTTGCTTCTGGAAACATTCAGAGCTGACAGGATCAGGGAATATGCAGCTGTTTGCCTTTTGTAACTTAAAGTTGAATGTGTCTAAAGTTTCTGATTTGCTAACTCTGACAGGGTTTGACAAGCCTGGTGAACACAGCACACCTGACCAATTTCTTGGGGTGGGAGAATTTATGGGCTTTCTCAGCTAACATGCCCAAGGAAAGGGGCTTCTGGGAGAAGTGAGCCAGCTCTGCAGGTTGACAGTACACAAGGGTTGATGAGAATGAAATTGGATGCACAACAGGCTAAACATTAGGCTCTGGGAATATAAAATGAAAACTTGTAAAGGGATCACACTGAGGTAAAAAATGAGTTGTATGGCAGATGTGAGGGAAGTTAACTGAATGAGAATCTCAATTGTAGGGGGAGTGGGGTCTCTACATAGTAGAACTTAAATGAGTGGTACAAATGAATTCAAGCAGGAAAGAAGTTGGGAAATTAAGACTGTAGAAAGGATTTTCTGCCAGAATGTAGAGTCCCAATATTGCACACTTTGCTCTTTAGTATCTCAAGTTTAACCAAAAAAGCTCTTCAATTTCTCTGCAGGTAAAAAAGGGAAGCTTTCAGGAGGACTTTTTTTTATTAGTCCTAATAAATAGAGGATTTTTTTCTCAATACATGGCCATGTCTGGCTGGGGTGAGGAAGTAAATTGGGTTCCCTTGTCTCGGGGGCTGTGGATCCCAGAACTGGGATGCAAAGTGCTGAAACTCCAGTTGGGATAACTCCAGCCCTAGCTAGTTTCTCTTTATTAATTTATGTTTTCCAACCTGTACCTTACAGGAGGAATGGAAGTCAGAGGGTGCAATTAATTGGAAGGGAGGAGGTTTTGTGATCATCCAAAATCACAATTTCCCTCCTTCCCTCCAGAGATGACGCGCAAGCACTCAGTCCCCCTCAAATTCTCCACAAAATTTTATGAGCATCCCCAGGGATGTCCAATGAGTATTTCATGGAAGGGGGTGGGGCATCTTCTCAGCTATGCCATAGTATCTTCCATTTCCTGTTCTCCTACTCCATGTTGCCCACCCCAGAGTCATGCTATTAGAGACACCTCTACTGCTCTACTCATCAAAGGAATCTGCTCGCTACTGTTGGTGCCTCCATGCCCATGCAGTTGCTGCCCATATCAGATACTGACACTGTGAACCCAGCTCACCATGCTGTATGTATCATAAAGGTGCTACCTGCCATCTCTGCAGAAGCACCAATGCTATCTGTTGTCACTGCAAGAGCTGCTTACAATATTTGGTTGGTTGTTGCTTTTAGTTCTAACTCAAGTTTAATTGGAATTCCCTTACTCCAGAGCTCAGTCCAAGGAGGCTGCATCAGAGCACAAGCTGAATGGTGGTGACATTTTTGTCATACTCAAAATCCTTCCTCCTAAGGCACGGGTCCACGGTCCTTTGAGCAAATTTTATGTCTTCATTTTCTCTTTCCTTGGATTGAGTTCCTTCCAAAGAAGTTTCTCTGTCCCTATGGTGAATAAAGAAGACCTGTCCCTCCAGTCTTCTAAACATGCCTGTCATGTCTGAGTCCAAGGCACCACTGGGCTACCATATTTCATTCATTTACTTGTTCAACAAATATTTACTGAGGTAGATGCTAGGGATGCAATGGTGAAAAAAGATAAATACAATCAATGTCTTCGTGAAGCTTTCACAGTAATGAGAAGATAAACCAATATTAAAATAGGGTGAGTGTTATGTAATTGGAAAAGAGCTGAAGAAAATGTTGAATCTATGCTTTGAAGAGAAAATCAATTTACTCAAGTTTATTCTAGAAGTAGGTCAGTATAACAAAAGTTGCAATGATTATGACTTTCTCAAAAAAGTTTTGGAGGAACATTCAAAGCTACCTGGATGTTCTCTAGCATCAGTCCTAGGAAACTGAATTATAGATCCCTCCCTAGGTAAAGTTCCACAATTATTTCCTTCTCTGCCTGTGATATGAGGCACTCAGTATAATTGGCCACAGTCAGCAACCAAAGATTTCAGAGCACAAATCACCCACAGAGGCTCTGAATTGTCCTGGAAATAAGATAACAGCATTATTCCAACACCATTTGGAAGCGTCTTTGAGGTTAGTCTTACAGCTCACCTGCAGAGTTAATTTGGTCAGTGGCTCTTCTGAATTTCCTGTGCAAAAAATGTCCAAAGACAAGGGTGGTTACATCTGCCCATGAAACCACTATAATTTATTTCTACTTTTACTGCTACCACCATGGCCGTCTATATGGTCAGCACTAACTTTGCGCCAGGGCTCTGGGCAGATGGCCTCTGGGAGATGATGAGCAGATAGTATATGCTCAAAAGAGGACTTCCTGCTTCAAGTCAGGAGAAAGGGAGATGGAAGGAGACCCTCCTTGCTCCCTGGCCAATGAGATGCCAGGAATCTAAAAATAATAATAAATATTTAAATTAAAAAAAAAAAGATCTAGTGCTTCTCAGAAATGCTGGTCCCAACAAATTCCAGCTGCCTGAGAGGGTGAAACAGAGCAAGCAACAGTCCCAGGCCTTGTAAGGAGAGAGCAGATCATCATCCCAACCTCTCAGGTCCAGGCAGGCACAAAACCTTTTACAGTATCTCAAGAATAGCTGCCACAGCACAGGACCCAGGCTGATGAAAGAAGCCGCTTGCTCTGGAACTCCAGGCATGAAAGTAGAAGTGATGACCACACTGATGGCAATGGTGGTGGCTGTAAAAGTGGAAATTGAAGTGGAAACAGCATTCGCTGTATTAATGACCATGAAGGAAATACCAGTAGGGAGAGCAGAAGTAAGACAGTAGGGGAAATGCATCACCTCTAAGAAACTGTGGACTGTATATTTTCACAGCCTTCTTGGCAGTAGAAAGCACTGGTGGGGAGCTGGATTTCCAGTAATCTGGTGAGGATGAACTGGTTCTGTGACTCTATTGTACCTTGACACTGGAGAAACACTGGTTATATGTGTATAGATTAAAATGAAAACATCAGGCTCTAGTAATAACAAAGACTTCTGGAATAGGTTAATAGGACTCAAAAAGTCTCCTACCTATATTTCCTTTGAGGCAAGTGAGTGTGTCATATCTCATTTCCTCATTCATAAATAAACCCAAGGGCAGCTCAATCTTGTTGTCACAGAACATCCCACCTTGTCCTTGCAAGATCGCTCAACTCTATGGGCTGGCCTCTCCTCCTAGTCCCTGGTTTCCAATCCTGAATCCCACCTATCTTCTCATCAGTCACCCTGGATACCCACCTGGCTTGTACCTTGGATGTCCCCAACCCTTGCTTCTTCCCTGCCCATGACCACAATGTCCAAACATTCCCACAGCTCTGGCCACTAGACTGCATCTGGATTATGTATCTGGGTGTCCTCCTCTTCTCCCCAGACCTTATCCCTCAATTGTGACAGATTTCTTCAAAAGGCTTTAATCAGTCACTTAATATCTCCTGCTGATTTCTTCTAGAAGCCCCCTAGCATGCCAATGTCCAGCACAGAAAAAAAATCAAGATTATTGCCCCCTCATAAATATTTACTTTGTCTTATCATGTGAAAGGTTGGGCCTGCTGTTAGGATTTCAGAGATGTCATCAACTTGATCTCTACCTTCAAAGACTTTATGATCTCTCACAATCACCTATAGAGTTTGAAATATTTGCATCATGAAGTATTTCAATAGCTCAGAATTCTGGGTTTAGAAACTTAATTAAATAAATATATTCAATATATGCAGTGATTTGGGACTCTTTAACCATAAGAAAGATAAATTCTACTAACAGGAAATGAACTAGGAAAATATACTCAGACCTGAGGGTAGGGTTAGCATCATGGGCATGAGACCTATAAAGTCACACAGGGCCTTGTGCTTAGAAGCACCTCATGCTTGGTTTAATTTGCTGCCTTGAAATTCTTAACAACTTTTGAATAAGTTGCCCTGCACTTTCACCTTGCACTAGGCCCTGCAAATTAAGTAGCTAATCCTGCCTAAATGCGTCAAGATCACAGAGTCCACAAATTAAATGGACACCGAATTCAGCAGAATCACTGGGAAGCTTCCAGCTAGAACTCAAATAAAATCACAGAGAAGATACATATCAACTAACAACGACTACTGAATTATCATAAGATATTCAAAATAAGGAGAATATTCAGCCATCCAACCTATCTCATTACCAGGGCAAAATTTGTCTCTGCTATAAATCCTTTAATCTTTTATTGATTTATGTTTTTTAATCTCTCAGATAATGAAACACTCAGAATTTCCACAAGTAAATAGCTAGAGTAATCTGGGAGAATGTTATAGAATCCTTAGGACTTGATGTCTTCTTTATTTATATGGGTGAATAGGAATGTGGAGAATAAAGACATTTTTACAAGGCAAGAGAGCCAGAGTCTGCATGGTATGTGTTAATGTCAAGTGTATGGCACAGCAGTGAGAATGCAGTTGGATGAAAGTAAAGATGCAGATTCAGGGAGGACTCTAAAGCAGGACTTCAGACAGATTCTTGAACAAGAGAATAAAGTAACAAGAATGATGGTCTCTGAAGCCTAAATATTTGACAAAGGTTTTCCTTTTGCCGTGGGGTGGGAAAATATGAAGTTAAAGGCAAACAACTGTTATGATGATGCAAATCATCTACAACAATGAAAGTAGGTGCTGAAATTAAAGGGAAAAGTGTTTAAAACCAAAAACAAAACAAAATAAATCCAGAATTTTGGTGATTAACAGGCAATCTAGATTAAAGTAGAAACAGAAAAATTAAGGAGCTAGGATAAAGCCATGGGCATGGTTTATTTTCAGGACCCGGGAGAATGACTAAAGCCAGAAAATGAATATAGGAAGAAGGAAGAGAAAGACAGAAGAATCATGGAGAAAACTCTTTGGCAGATGTTTCTAAGATATTCAGTGAGGAGAATATAACTAAAGAAATACCACTGAATTTGGTTATAGTGTTCAAGAGGTTATATTTCCCTAATTTATTTCTTTGCAAAGTTACAACAGGGATCTAGTTTCATTTTATAATATTATATTTTATTCCGTGGTGTGAAACTCATAAGGACAGGACTATGCATTCTGTTCACCATCATACCTACCCCTGGCATGTAGTACAATGTAATAAGAAATCAACCCCACTCAGCAAAATATGAACAGAAGGGAAATTTCTCAACATAGTAAAGGGCATTTATAAAAAGCCAACAGCAAACACCATACTAAATGGAGAGAGTCTGAAAGCCTTCCCCTTGAGAACGGTAACCAAACAAGGATGCCCTTTAACACCACCCTTATTCAACATTGTGTTAGAGGTCCAGCCAGAGCAATTAGGCTGGAAAAAGAAATAAAGGGCATCCAAATTGGTAAGGAAGAAGTAAAAGTAACCCTATTTGCAGATGATATGATCTTATACACAGAAAACCCTAAAGAATCCACAAGAAAATAACTGGAACTAATAGAAGAGTACAGTGAAGTGTCAGGATAAAAGATAAGCATAAAAAAATCAGTTGGATTCCTCTACACCAACAAAGACAACATCGAAGAAGAAATCACCAAATCAATACCATTTACAATAACACCCAAGAAGACGAAATACTTAGGAATAAATCTAACCAGAGATGTAAAAGACCTATGCAAAGAAAACTAAAGACACTACTGCAAGAAACCAAAAGAGACCTACATAAGTAGAAAAACATACCTTGCTTATGGATAAGAAGACTCAACATTGTGAAAATGTCTATTCTACCAAAAGCCATCTACAGATACAATGCAATCCAGATTCAAATTCCAATGGCATTTTTTAGTGAGATGGAGAAACAAATCACCAACTTCATATGGAAAAGGGAGAGGCCCCAGATAAGTAAAGAGAAAAAGTAAAGCATTACTGAAAAAGAAGAACAAAGTGGGAGGCCTCACACTAGCTGATTCTGGAATATATTATACTGCTATAGTAGTCAAAACAGCCTGGTACTGGTACAACAACAGATACATAGACCAATGGAACAGAATTGAGAATCCAGACATAAATCCACCCACATATGAGCAGCTGATATTTGATAAAGACCCAAAGCCCATTAAATAGGGAAAAGACAGTCTCTTTAACAAATGGTGCTGGAATAACTGGACATCCTTCTGCAAAAAATGAAACAAGAACCATACCTCACACCATGCACAAAAACTAACGCAAAATGGATCAAAGACTTAAATATAAAATCTAAAATGGTAAAGATCATAGAAGAAAAAATAGGGACAACACTAGGAGTCCTAATACATGGCATAAACAGTATACAAAACATTACTAACAATGCACAAATACCAGAAGAGAAGCTAGACAACTGGGAGCTCCTAAAAATCAAACACCTACGCTCATCCAAAAACTTCACCAAAAGAATAAAAAGACAACCTACAAACTGGCAAAAAAATTTTGGCTATGACAAATCTGATCAGAGTCTAATCTCTGAAATCTATAAGATACTGCAAAACCTCAACAACAAAAAGACAATCCAATTAAAAAATGGACAAAGGATATGAACAGGCAATTTACCAAAGAAGACATTCATGTGGCTAACAGATACATGAGGAAATGCTCAAGATCATTAGCCATTAGAAAAATGCAAATCAAAACTACAATGAGATACCATCTCACCCCAACGACACTGGTATTAATCCAAAAAACACAAAATGATAAATGTTGGAGAGGTTGTGGAGAGACTAGAACACTTATACACTGCTGCTAGGAATGTAAAATGGTACAGCCACTTTGGAAATCGATTTGGCACTTCCTTAGAAAGCTAGAAATAGAAGTACCATATGATCCAGCAATCCCACTTCTTGGAATATATCCTAGAGAAATAAGAGCCTTCACAAGAATAGATAATGCACATCTATGTTCTTTGCAGCACTGTTTACAATAGGAAAAAGATAGAAACAACCAAGGTGCCCATCAACAGAAGAATGGATAAACAAATTATGGTCTATTCACACAATGGAATACTACGCAACGAAAAAGAACAATGATGAATCCATGAAGCATCTTTTAACATGGAGGAATCTGGAAGGCATTACGCTGAATGAAATTAGTCAGTTGCAAAAGGATAAATATTGTATGAGACCACTGTTTTAAGAACTCAAGAAAAGGTTTAAACGCAGAAGAAAACATTCTTTGATGGTTACAAGTGTGGGGAGGGAGGGAGGGAGGAAGAGGGGTATTCACTAATTAGATAGTGGACAAGGATTATTTTAGGTGAAGGGAAGGACAACACACAATACAGGGGCGGTCAGGACAAGTGGACTAATCCAAAAGCTAAGAAGTTTCCTGAATACAACCAAACACTTCAAGGGACAGAGTAGCAGGGGCAGGGGTCTGGGGACCATGGTTTTAGGGGACATCTAGGTCAACTGGCATAACAAAGTGTACTAAGAAAACGTTCCGCATACTTTGGTGAGTGGCATCTGGGGTCTTAAGAGCTCGCAAGCAGCCATCTAAGATGCATCGATTGGTCTCAACCAACTTGCAAAGGAGAATGAAGAACACCAAAGACACAAGGAAAATATGAGCCCAAGAGACAGAAAGGACCACATAAACTAGAGACTCCACCAGCCTGAGACCAAACCCAACTGGAGCAAAAGAAAATGAAGAATACTAAAGATACAAGAAAAATATGAGCCCAAGAGATAGAAAAGGCCAGGATAAGCCAGACACTCCATCAGCCTGAGACCAGAACAACTAGATGGTGTCCAAATGCCACCAGTGAGTGCCATGACAGGAAACACAACAGAGAATCCCTGATGGAGCAGGAGAAAAGTGGGATGCAGACCTCAAATTCTAGCAAAAAGACCATACTTAATGGTCTGACTGAGACTGGAGGGACCCCAGAGTTCATGGCCCCCAGACTCTCTGCTAGCCCAAAACTAAAACCATTCTTGAAACCAACTCTTCATACAAAGATTAGACTGGATTATGAGACACAAAATGATACTGGTGAGGACTGTCCTTCTTAGCTCAAGTAGACACATGAGTCTATGTGGGCAGCTTCTGTCTGGAGGCAAGATGAGAAGGCAGAGGGGAACAGGAGCTGGCTGAATGGACTTGGGAAATACAGGGTGGAAAGGAGGAGTGTGCTGTCACATTGTAGGGAGAGCAACTAGGGTCACATAACAACATGTGTTTAAGTTTTTATATGAGAAACTGACTTGAATTGTAAACTTTCACTTGAAGTACAATAAAAGGAAAGAAATCAATTCCTCCATAATCAACAAAACCTCATGGCATGTCTTCTAAAAAAAAAAAAAAGTAAAATCTCAGCTAACAATGAGACCCTTCATGTCTACTCCCCTTGACAAATTGTATAACACCTTTGCAGATCCAAAATATCTTACCAAATATTGTGAACTTTTTCCAATGTTGCCATCAAACGCTTTCAAAGAGTTTTTTTGAAGACTGGTAACTTATGACTACAAAATCTACCTTGTTTTCCCCTGCTGAGCATCTTCCCTACCTGAATGTCAAGAAGACTCTTTGTCGTCTGTTGACCATGAGGCAAATCTTGGACACGGTCTTGGCTATTCTCAGGGACAAAAGAAAGCCTGTCATTTGTTTGTGTTAAGGAACTGGTTGTGATGGTCCCCAGTTCCTGGCTGGTGAGCTCTCTCTTGCTTCCTGCCATTATCAGTGAAGCCTTGTTTATGAATCTGTGGTTTTGTTTTTTTCCTACAAATGTTAGAGACATAAGAGGAACTCCAAAAAAATTGATCAGTGAATGAACGTTGATGCACCCTGTACATTTTATTAGCTCTGGCTAGTCATCCATCCACTAATGTTAGTTTCACTGACTTTCTTTGTTTAAAGCATGGAAAGAAATGCTTCTACCTATAATTCATTGTACTATAAATATTATGACTCTGAAATAAGAATAATGGAAGGGCAGAGCAAGAAGACAAAAAACTAATGTATGTGGTCTTAAAAAATTTTTTAAATCCAATAGAAGCACACTTTATATTACTGAACAAAACTCTGAGTTGGAAATTATGTGAAAGGTGAGAAGAATCAAGGATGAGGGGATGGTTGAAATTACTAGAAGGAAGCAGAGTATACTAAAAAGCCTTTGGAGGTAAGGGGACATCATCTGAGGAAATAACCAAAGAAAACCAAAATAAAATAAGTGTTTTCCCAGAAAACTGCCATGTATTTCTTGTGTTTCATTTCTAATGCATCACTTTAGAAAATGTTAATAGCTGAAAAGGCAACTAAACAATATACCTGGAACCATTGTGAAGGTTGGCTTGAGCCAACAAAATAGTACATAGGTCACTGGAGTACATGTAGCACATGAGTAAAGAAGAATATTACAGGCAGAAAAACACACAGGTGCAAAACACAAAGAACACAAGGACATCTCTTTAAAGCACTAGCAGGGGAATAAAAAAAACCACAAACTGCAGGATAAAAAAACTGTGCAGGATATAGGGGTGAAAACAATGAACTTTACATAGACTGGAATGTAATTTAAATTATTCTGGTGCCGGGCTGGATAAACCAATGAAGGAGCTTAATCACTGCAGCAAAAGCCTAAGGTTAATAGTGACAAACTCCAACAGTTGCCCAGCAATAATGTAAAAAAAGATGACTTTGGACAGAAGCTGTACCGTGGCTACTCTCTGTACCTGAAAAAGTTCAACAGAACCACTTAAAAAGAAATCAGATGCAATCTGTCCAAAAGAAAGACGAAAAACTCTTAGACAGACGGATGGTATTTTTAAAATTTTAATAAAACCACCCTCAGGGAAAACCTTTGACAGGAAAGTAAGGCAAGAAAATAAGGAAGATTAGCATAATGGGTCCCAGAGTCCAGGTACAATGAAATGAGTGCAGAACGTACAGCAGACTTTAAAGAAACCACTAATACAGCCCCAGTGCACTAAGAAGTCTGGTGCCTCAGAGTTGCCAAGAAAAATAGTAGAGGTTGTCATCAATTTCATGCTTCCAAATAACCTCTTCTCATGCAGGTGTTTCCCTGGAAAACTCACAGTTTCAAGAGACAGAGGGAACCAGCCCTCTGCCCAGTCCTCATCTTCAAGGGAGGATAGGGGACAGGGAGGATATCCTCAAAACTGGACCAATAAGCAACATTATGATAAATGGAGAAAAGATTGAAGTTAAGAATTTCATTTTACTTGAATCCACAATCAATGCCCATGGAAGAAGTAGTCAAGAAAACAAACAACGCATTGCATTGGGCAAATCTGCTGTAAAAGACCTCTTTAAAGTGTTAAAAAGTGAAGATGTCACTTTGAGGACTAAGGTGCGCCTGACCCAAGCCATGGTGTTTTCAGTCGTTTCATATGCATATGAAAGCTGGACAGTGAATAAGGACGGTCGAAGAATTGACATGTTTGGAGTGTGGGTTTCTAATTAAGTTCTTTCAGATACTAACTAATCACCTCCCACCTCCACCTGCCAGTGGAGTGAATGTGGAGTTGATTCCAACTCATGGCAACCCCACATGTTTCAGAATAGAACTGGGCTCCATAGGGTTTTCATGGCTGTGACTTTTTGGAAGCAGATTGCTAGGCCTTTCTTTTGAGGTGCCTCTGGTTGGGTTTGAACCATCAACCTTTTGGTTAGTAGTCCAGTACTTGACCATTTTTGTCACACAGGGAGTGTATATTACTAATTACCACCTCCTCAGAGAGAATACCTGATTGGGTCAAGCAAGCTTAACTAATGACTTCTCAGCTACAAATCTACTATATATTTAATATTTGCACTGAAACATTGTAAAATAAAGTACAGACATTAAAACAGCTATGTGCTAATAGAGCCCAAGTAACTAGTCCGCAGAGAGGAGAATAAAATTTATGCAGACTGAGAAGCAGAGATGGTACACCTAAGGTCCTTCTTAAGATAATTGCCTTGTTTTTGAAAATTTCTCGTTCTCTGGTCTCAATCTTTTATGAGAACCAGTTGTACTTTATATATTTGACTTATGCAAGATACCCCAAATCTTTATATTAAATTTTCCATAACCTAATTTGAATATATTTCTGTTACTTGCTACCAAACAATCTCAGACTAAGAGATTAATGCTGTTTTTACAGAATTAATATAATTACAACCAAAAATAAAGAAATTCGACATTTTAGTTAGTCTCCCAGCCTCATAACAAGTAAAAATATACTTTCATTAAGTGTACTGAAATGCTGAAAATAGCTCAAGGACATACTTATCATCTTCACAGACTCACAGGAGCCCCCAGTTGAGAACTAGTAAACAGAAGCATGCACGCTTAAGTGCTTTTTTCTACACCTTTCTGAGCATATGTTCACTTTAAAAGAGGATGATTTTTAAACTCAACCAATTTGGTTCTGTACCTGACACATTCAAAGGAGTATTTTAGGTGCTACAGTATGTTTAAAAGCATAAGATCACTCTTAACCTTGAGGTGTTGTATTCTAAAGAAGGGATAGGACAAGCAAACAAATGAAAGAAAGAATACAGTAAATATCATCAAAAGTACAAACACTAATGACATGTAGATTTCTCAGCTCTGTCTGAGTCCACAAAGTTCCTCAAAGTACCCAATGTACTGATGTTACCATTTGAGTAGATATTGAGGAATTGGTGGGACCTGTATAGGCAGAGAGGGTAAGAAAGAGGAGGGAAGGCAAGGCCTACCAGGCAAGAGAAACTGCAGAAAAGTACAAAGGCTGGAAATCACAGGACTTGTTCTAAAAACAGTAGATAGCGTGGCTCAGCTCCAGTGTAAGATACCTGGAGACATAATGTGAGAAAAAGATTAGAAAGATGGGTTCAGACCTGATTTGTGAAGGCCCTGAATCACATTTTAAGGTTTCTGAAACTTTTTTCTGTAGCCAATGCGGGGAGAATAAGGTAAACCCACCACCCCGGTAAAATGGCATGATGAATTTTGTATTTAAGAAAAACAACTCTGGCCACAGGGTGTAGAACAAATGAACAGAGAGACTAGAGCTGTGAAACTTGTTAAGAAGCTGCTAAAATTCTCCAGCTGAGACTTAGTGAGGTGCTATTCCAGGGCAGTTACAGTGAGAATAGAAATGAAGGGATAAAACTGAGAATCACTATAAAGGTAGAGTTGACAGGATTTGGTGATGAATTAAATAAGAAAGCTGGGGGTGTGCAAAAATGACTTAAAGTTTCTTAACTAGAGACTGGGTTTCCTTCTCGTTGGAAAGGAGTTGATGTTCTCTCCCTCTCAATATTATTGTGAGGATGAAGGGGGACAATGTATATGAAAATGTATACCTAACAATAGGGAATTTATAAAGACCGAAAAAAAAGGAAAATTGTCTTCTAAAGCCAGCTAGTAAGTCATCATATGTAGGAAGGAACTTTTAGCCATAGCCTTTGACTGTATCCTGAAGACTTTTCTAGGCAGGACCAGCCTAGGTCAAAGGCACACCTAACATGAGTTCCCACCAGTTTTGGTACATACTTATGGAAGTATTCAGAGTCATGTCAGAAACAAAGATCACTACTTATTATCAACCTCAAATTGCAAAAAGGCTTACTGGTGCAAAGAAACAAAGCCAACAGTCAGAAGCAGGAAGTTAACTAAAAATGATATCAAGCAGGTGACTCAGCAGATCAGGTGCAGAGGAACAAGTCTAGGTGAGTCATAAGAAGGCTGAGAGATAAAGTGATACTCAAATATGCCCAGTGGTGCAGTTCTAAAGATAATTCCATAATAGTCATGGAACATCATCCAAGATGTCAGTTTAATGATCAGCTCCATGAAAATGGCTGGGCCAGGGTGGGCTTTGAGAAAAAAAAAAAAAAAAAAATTTTTTTTTTTTTTTCTCAGAGCAGCCCTCAATATGTTCCATGACAGAATTAAGCCCTAATGCCCTCCTAAGTCATTTACTATATGTAATAAATTAACATCTCTACTTTGTACCTAGAACAATATTTATTAGTGTATCATCCTTAGAAGAATTGAGAAATATTCAAATGATTTTCTTTATTCCATGGCTCAGTAGAGGAATCCCAATGACAAGGCCAAATGTCAAACTCTGCTATTTGCCCCATATCACATCACAACCAAAGTCAACCAAGGTATAAAGCAGGTTTGCTGACCTAGGAACATACTGCATAGAAAACACAAGGAAATTAGAATATGTAAATCTCTTGAAATTCCTTCTTTATCCCAATCCACACAATAGCTAAAGCTACAGAAACACAGTTGATAAAAATCTGTAATTAAAGTCTGAACTCTGAAACTTTGGTCAGTTATAGACAGAGGCTGACAAAAAGAAATGGTCATTGAGACAAGGCTGGTATGAGACCCAGACTTGTGAAGGACGGTGCAGAGGATCAAAGGAGAAAGCAAAAAGGACTCCAGATAAGACTAAAACAAAAAAGGATTTCTCAAGCTGTTCCTAAATAACCAAAACCAAACCAAACCCACTGCCGTTGAGTGAATTCCAACTCACAGCGACCCTATATAACAGAATAGAACTGCCCCGTAAGGTTTCCTAAGCTGTAAATCTTTACAGAAGCAGACTGCCACATCTTTCTCCCACAGAGTGGCTGGTGGGTTCAAACGGCCAGCCTTTCAGTTAACAGCTGAGCACTTTAACCACTGCACCACAAGGGGCTCCTCTCCTAAATAACAGTTCAGCCAAATTCTTGTCAGGAGGAATTAGAGTAAATCTGCTTATAAATTACAGCTTGGTATAAGTATACAAATGTATATCTCTTTACATATTTAAGTTCAAATATCCATCTTGACACTATCTGGCCAGGGCTGGAGTAGAGGGTTTTTTGTTTTCTAAGTAAGATACATATTATTCATTACATATGGGTTCTGTCAATTTATATAAAACACTTCTGTCAAAACACCCCCTCCACCCTAGCTCGGGTCAGATAATGTCAAGATGGATATTTGAACCAGGAATAACATAATTAGCAATTGTAGTTACAATTCTGAGGTCCTTGATGAGCAAATTAAGCACCTCTTATTATGGAATTCTTCTTGTTAAGGCCTACTCTTGTCTAGGTGTACTACACTTCACAAAACCACCTGGCATGTTTCCTCATATAATATAGATGCCTAAATTTTTGTTTTGTTCCCCTTTGTTAACTTTGAGACTCTTCCATATTATTCTCTATTCAACAAAGGTTCCCTGCTCACGTGGGAACTCATTAGCCCAGACTCCCTCTTGCTTTTCAGTGGGACCTCCTGGAGGTACATAGTATCCTATCCTGTCACCAGTCAAGGCTACCCGGCCCACCACACTAGTGTTGTCTAGAATACTATCTTGGAGGTTAAGGGCTGCAGTTCTCCTTTCTCCTCCCTGAAGACTTTGGCCTTCTAATATACAGCGATCCACTTTTAACCATTACCAAGATCTGCTTAGAAGTCTTGGCAGAATTCCACACACCTTTTCCCAGGACAATAGATCTACTTGTTACTTACGTGCATAACTAAAAACCATTCAAATAACCCTACCACACAAAATGTCTGCTCTGAAGTGACTGCAGCCCACAATCCTAGAAAGTCCTTCACCTACTCACTCAACAAATACTTATTAAGCCCCTGCAAAGGACACCAATTCCAGGTGCTATGAGTATATTATTGTTAGTTGCCATGTAGGCTCCAACTCCTGGCGATCTTATGTGTAACAGAACAAAACATTGCCCAGTCCTGTGTCATCTCTATGATCTTTTATATGCATGAATCCATTGTTGTAGTTGTTGTATCAACCCATCTCATTGAGGGTTTTCCTCAGTTTTGCTGACCCTCTACTCACCAAACATGATGTCTTTTCTAGTGATTGGTCTTTCCTGATGGTGTGTCCAAAGTAAGCCAAGAAGTCTCACCATCCTCCCTTCAAAGGAGCACTCTTGTTGTATTTCTTCTATGACTGGTTTGTTTGTTCTTCTGGCAGTTCATGGTATAATCAATATTCTTTGCCAGTACCACAATTCAAATCTATCAATTCTTCTGACTCCTTTTTTCACTGAATACGAGACAATTGAAAAGACCATGGTTTGGGTCAGGCACACCATAGTCATCAAAGTGACATCTTTGCTTTTTAGAACTCTTAATTAATGAGGTCTTTTGCAGCCAATTTGCCCAATGCATTATGTCATTTGATTTCTTGACTGCTGCTTCATTGGAAATTGACTGTTGATCCAAATAGAATGAAATCCTTGACAACTTCAATGTTTTCTCCATTTATCATGATGTTGTTTATTGGTCTAGTTGTAAAGATTTTCATTATGTTCAGATGCAATCCATACTGAAGGCTGTGATCTTTTGCCTTCATCATTAAGTGCAAGGTATATCATCTGCGTATCACAGGTTGTTAATGAGTCGTTTTCCAATCCTGATATCATGTTCTTCGTATAGTCTGGCTTCTTAGATTATTTGTTTAGCATACAGATTGAATAAGTAAGGTGAAAGGATACAAACCTGCTGTACATCTTTTCCAATTTTAAGCCTACACCTATAGGAGAACACAAAAGACAAGGTCCTGGCTTTCACACCGTGCACATTTTAGGAAAGGCTGGCATGCATTTTAAATATTCACTTCCTACTCCCACAACTCACTCCCATCCCTACTCAGCTCACTAGTCTTTAACAGGCTCAATTTGTATGTTCATTTTCACTTGGAATTTGACATTGCCATGTATGTTTTCTGCTAACATGTTTGATTTTCCTTAATACCCAATGAATTACGCTCCAAAAGAAAAATAATTAAATGCAGTAGTTAAGAGAATAGACTTTTTAGCCCCACTGCCCAAGTTTGAATCCCAGCCCTCGTACTCGTTAGCCATGTGACCTTGTGTGAATTACTTCACCTCTAGGCTCTTCAGTGTCCTTCTTTATGAAAACAAGAGAGTAATAGCTCCTACTAATCTCCTGAGACTGTTGTGAGGATTAAAGAAGTTAATTTAGGTAAAGCACTAGGAACAAAGGGTGCCTGACATATTAAGTAAGCACCACATAAGTGCCAACTGTTATGCAAACTTCACTGCTAAACGTTTCACTTATTCAGTGATCCCTGATGCATCAGTTGTCTTGACTTTCCCCACAGGCCTAAGTCTGTGGGCTCAATCTCCTCAGGCCCAAATCTATCCCCTCCAACCCACCCCTACCTTCTTTAATAAGAAATATCTTCTTGTTCAGTGCCGTCGAGTTGGTTCCAACTCACAGCAACCCTATGTACAACAGAAAGAAACACTGCCTGGTCCTGCACCATCCTTACAATCATTGCCATGTTTGAATCTATTGTTGTAGCCACTATGTCAGTCCAGCTCCTTGAGGGCCTTCCCTTTTTTGTTGACCCTTTACTTTACCAAGCATGTTGTCCTTCTCCAGGGAGTGATCCCTCCTGAAAACATGTCCAAAGTACCTGAGGCCAAATCTTGCCATCCTCGCTTCCAAGGAGCACTCTAGCTATACTTCTTCCATGACAGACTTATTTGTTCTTCTAGCAGTCTGGGGTATATTCAATATTCTTTACCAACACCATAATTCAAAGGCAACAAATATCTTATAGTCCCACATTACTATCCTGAAATAAAATCCACAGGTAATATAGCCTACCTACATACACAATTTCAAAATGATTAATATAATCACCCAAATATAATTCATAGGAAAAACTTAAAACTTATTAATAAAATAATATATATCTTATAGCATAAATGCTTGGGCAGACAACAATAGCACCCTCACGTTAAAGTTTGACCTACATGAGAAGACACCATAAAGTAATCAGGTACCGACAGGTATCTCTATGAAGGCAACGGCCAAAAGTGCGCTAATACAAGTGTGTTGTATTAATGCAAATACTGTGAATGACAATGCTGCTAGTGATGTGACTATCTGAGGTGAAAAGTTTCAAGCAAAATAGAGTTTCATCTTCCCTCAATTTACCTAGTTGTTGTAAGTTGTTGTATTCATAGAAAATTCAGTGTATAGTAAAAAATAATGTAAAAATTACTTTGTGAATATGTATAAAACAGAACTGAGTTATAGTCTCAGATAATTATAAACAATTTTTCACCTAAATGAATTTGAGGGTGACATAAGAAAGCAGTGCAATATTCAGGACAAGTCTTCCCTGTGAAGTACCGTCCCGCACATTGCAGGACATCTAGCCTCCCCAGTCCCTGCCTGCCAAATGTAATTAACTCTCCCCACCCCCTCAGGCATTTGACAAATGAAACAACCCATTTCCAAAACAGTCTTTGGGGACAGTGCTAACCTACTAAGAACTACTGGTTTAACGAATGGCAGAACAGGGGAAAGGAGGAAGATATCTTTTGAAACACAGAAGGGAGACAGCTTCATTCCTAAGAGGAGGTCCCAAGAAAGAGGTCTACGGCAGGACTATGGCAACAGTGGAGAAGAAACTAGAAGTCTTCTTCCTTCTTCTCTATACTTCAAAATATTTTTCAACAGTATGTAGTACATTTATAATGAAAATATTAAGAAAAAAATAATAAAGGGGAATTCTCAAAAATATATATAAATCACAAAAACCCAAATTATGGGAAATCTCCAGGAAATAAAAAAGCATCTTCACCTAATAAATTGCAAGGAAGAGAGAATTGAGGAGAGGAGAGAAATTATGGATTAAAAGACGCTTAAAAAGAAATTGTTTAGTTTCCTAATGTTGCCATAACAAAATACCATAAAGTGGATGACTTTAAAAAATAAAAATTTATTAACTTACAGTTCTGGTGGTTAGAAATCCAAATCAATATATTGGCCAGGCCATGTTCTCTCTGAAGTTTCTAGAAGATTCTTTCTTGTCTCTCCCAGCTTCTGGTAGACCAGGATGTTCCTTGGCTTGCAGCAAGTTTCTTTTAATCTGTAATTTCTTTCCTCTCCTTAATTCTCTCTTCCTTGCAGCTACCTGGTTATTTTCTCTCTGCTCTTCTGTGTGTCTTCTCTTTTATAAGGACATCACTCAGATTGGATTAGTGTTCACCCTACTCTTATGTGACCTCATGTTAAGAACTGATAACATCTTCAAAGACCCTATTTCCAAGCAAAATTATGTTCAGAGGTACCAGAAGTTAGGGCTTCAACTTGTCTTTTGGGGAGACATGATTCAATCTATAGCAGACATACCAACTAGTTGTAATTTGTAGGCCTTATGAGACAACTAGAAATATGAGCTCTGATTAGCTGGGTATTTGATATTAAGGAATTACAGTTAATTTTTGTTGTGATACTGGGATTATAGTTATTTCTTAAATAAGTCCCTATCTTCTACAGTATATATGAAAAAAACATAAGAGATTTGCTTCAAAATAAAAAAGAGTAGGGATATGGGTGGGGGAATATCTGCAACTAGATTGACCATAAGCTCCATTCTATTTTTGGGTATGTTTTACATTTTCCATAATTAAAAAAAATTAAATAATGGCAAAGATATGGCTGTAGAGAAAAGAGAAACTAAGAAGGATTGCATTCTGATAACATTCTAATGAATGCCACACTACAGAAAAAAAATTAATATAGAAAGAGAAAAATAATCACCCACGATACATCACAGGGTCAATTTTATTGTGATTTGGGGAATTTAGCAATAATCCTTTTGTTTGTTATCTTCACCCACAGTCTCTTTTCCGCTTTATAAAGCTTTAAACGTTTTTCACAAACCTCAGTAGGGCTTCAGGGTCAGGAAAGGAGAGAGAAGGATGTAAAACTGTGCTCTATTCCTCAGAGAGACAGATATGAAGCAAAGCCTTGGATAGAGGCACTAATCTGTGGCGATAGCACAGGCAGTGAGCAGTTAGAGTTCTAAGGAGGAAGAGGGCAGGGAACTGACCTGGGGCCAACATGTGTCCGCACAGGTTTTTACTTCGAGAAGTCCCTATCCTCAAAGATTTCATAGCCCCAATTCTCTAAAATTGCTGTCCTCATTCCTACCCTGTCCTTTCCTTGCCTCTTCAGTGGGCAGCCCAACCAACAATGAGCAACAATGAGTACAAACAGTCCCTGTTCTCAGTTCTTAGACGATAGAACAGGATGGGGAAAAGAAATTCCTGCTCTTGCTATTGTAGTTGTCCCGTAGAATAGTATTATGTTGCCCACAATTTTATTTTTAAACACTTGAACATAGGAACTGTAATATTACATATGTTAGTTCTAATTTATACCTAAATATTAACTTATATTTGATGATCCTTAATCAGGCTCACTCCGTGGGTAGTTGGTTAGCATCTGAATGACCTAATCAGAAGCCCGTATTCCAGATGCAGCTACCACAGCATTTTCAACTATTTTAGTCTCCTGTCAGCACTAGAGAATTTGTTCATTAACATAAGGAATGTTAGAAATGACTTGCTATTGGTGAAATGAGAGGTATTGGCTAGAAAAAAACATATATGCAACCCAGCACTTACTTGTGTACAAATCTAGTTAACCAAAAATCAGTTCCTGTTGAGTCAAGTCCAACTCATGAAGGCCCTGTATGTGTCAGAGTAGAACTGTGTTCCACAGGATTTTCAATCGTTGATTTTTCAAAAGTAGATTGCCAGGCCTTTCTTCTGAAGTACCTCTGGGTAGACTCAAACACCCAATCTTAGCAGTCAAGCACATTGACTATTTCTCCACCCAGAGACACCACACATCTCGGTTATCCAGCAGCTTATTTCCTTGGAGTGGATTCTTGGCTTACAGTTCTCTTATGTCCTGAGTTTTATCATTAACAAAGATTTCTGTCGCCTGATTCCTAGGTTATCTGAATCCTTCCTGTAGAATACTGTACATTCCATTCCATGCAAGGTATTAAGAGTGCCTAAGAGTGTGTGACTGCTCTGAGCTCACAAAAACAAGTTGCAAAACCATGGTAGTTCCACTTGCTAATCAATGTTTATATAAACATATATTTACATATATATGGAGCAGAATCTGGTGTGAGACTTGCCTTCTCTGTAACCTGCCTACTGGTTATGGAGGTGGAGTTTGGGGAGACCCATAGCTCTCGTTTCTATCAAAATAACGATGCTCTCACACCTACCAATAAAAACCTATTCGTTGTACACAAACAACTTGACTTAGATCATTTTGCAACAGATATATTCCTGACATTTCCAATTGGATATAAAAATTCTTTTCCCACAGAAATTTCAAGTTTTGAAGTATGTTAACATTAACATACTTATAGTTACATTCTTTAGATTTGTAAATACAGCACACATTGGGATATATCAGAGGTCTGCAAAATATTGCTCTGGGACCAAATCTGTTTGACGCTTGATTTTGTGAGGCCAGTGAGCTAAAGTATTTTTTATCGTTTTAAAAATATTAAAAGAAGAATGATATTTTGTGACATCTGAAAATTATCTAAAATTCAAATTGCAATGTCCACAAATAATGTCTCTTTGGAACACAGCCACGCCCATTTATTTACTTATGGTCTATGACTGCTCTTCCACTATAATGGCAGAGTTGGGTAATTCAGATAGAGACAATCTGTTACACAAGACCTGAAATATTTACTGTTTGGCTCTTTACAGAAAAATTTTACTGACCCCTGGTGTATATTATAGGTGATTGTAGACTACTATAAGAAATAAAATATTATGAAGAAGCTGAGTTCCAAGTTCCAAATAGCTACCTTACAAATTATCAGAGGAACTACAAATGATTGGTAAATTAGGAATAGGATTTAGTGAGTTTTATTACTCCCATTTTTAAGGTATGAATAAATGTTTGGTTATCGCTTATACATAAAGTTAATAACATTCACCAGCCCTTGGACTGGTGCCAGGGCACAGCACCTGAACAAATACATCACGAACAAGCAATAGAAATGCCTTCTTTATATAGGCAAAGGCAAAAATGTTTCAAACAAAGTTATCACTACCACACTGCCTCAGTTATAATCTGCTCCTATCTACTTCTCCCTCCTTTGTAATTCTACAGATACATTAAAAAAAAATTACAGTTAGCATATGTATATATTCCATGGGTTTTAACATATTTATAAAGTTAAATTCATTGAGAGGAGAATTATAGCAATGTTGGGCTCACAGTAACAAGCCAATAAGAAGTTCTTTGGTAAAGTTTTTGGGATAAGAGCAGCCCATTATATTGAGCATGCCATTGCCTCCTGTCTAAGCCATCCTGGAACAATTTGTCAACAAATAAGCCAAGAACTGCCATAAACAGTTATTTTAAAACAGAAAAAGCAGACATATTTTAATATGCAAATCTACAGATTTCTCTTGATGCTGCTTCAAGAATTTAACCTCAGTAAGAATCTCTCCAAGCTAGGCACTGCCAACCTGTCAAAACAGTGGCTGAGGAAGAAGGTTCCAGCTCATTAGGATTGTGCTTATCACCATCTTAAAAAGCGCCTTGAAAAATGGAAAGGGCAGCTGAGGCCCATCCAGACAGGCAGATTTTCTGGTCTCTCTCTTCTAATCTGCACTGGCAAAGGCCCATGCAGAGCATTTTTAACCCACTGTGAAAAAAACATTATTAAAGTGCATGTATTCATACCTGAAAACATCTCTTGATTTTCAAGGACTCAGTAATCTATGTTTAAGAGAAATTCCCAACCAACCAAGAAGGATTATTAGTATCAAACATATGGAAAGATCTGTCGATAGACTGAGAAAAAAAATCACGGCTGTTTGCTGGTCAAAATGCATGCTTAAGACAGTGTGAAGGAACATGGTCAAAGTTCTTTTACCTTTCCAGAGTCTAGTACAGGAAGAACAGACGTTCTTAACAAAAGTTGAACGTTGAATGTGCCACTGTATAATATCATAGCTTCCAAAAACGGCAGAGCAGGGACACTGCTGAGAGCAGGAAGGCTCTCAGTGGGCAAGCCACACCTCTACTTCCTAGCGGGATGGGAAGACCACAGAGCCCTCGGAGAGTTATGCACAGCAGTCTGCCCCAGTTCTATTCCCGTTGCTCAGAATGAGCTTCAGGAAGCCATCTTGCCTTTCTCCTAGAACCAATGAGGGTAGCCAAATGGTCTCAGTTACCCTTTCCAGTCCTGGTATAAGCCAACTGCATGCATAATGCACTTCCATAACCATACTCTCTCTGGTTCTCGAGGCCTGTTAAGAATTCTGTCCTTGTTTTGCCTCCTACTTCTATTGGCCTCCTGTGGTGGGAAGCAGAACAACAGTGGTTAAGGATCTCTAGGATCCAGAACTTTGAGTCCAAATTCTGGCTCCCTGGCTTCTATGATCTGTGCTAGCTACTTTGTCATTCTGTGCCTGTTTCTTGATCTGAAAGTTGTTAAAATGATAGTTACCTGCATCATGTGGTTGTTATAAGAATAGATCAATAATTCTCAGAATAAAACCCTCTCCCTACTACAAATATTTAGTAACATACTCTTGAGCATCCTGGAAATGAAATTCATAGATAATACTACCTACCAGAATAAATTTTTTAAAATTTATGTAATGCCTTAATTGTAAGATAAAGAAAAAATACAAGGTAATTTATAATAAAATAATGTTTCTATAAGTAAATGCTCAGACATGATTATTCTACAACAAATAATAAATTGACTCTCTCCTTGCACATTTACATGGAATCACCATTAACACAGCAGCTGCAAACTACCTCAAGCCATGTTGTCACATACAGGGACACAATCTCTGAAACAGTAAAAAAAAAAAAAAACTCTTGATATGGTTCCAAACAAAGTACAATCTTCCCTCAGTTTAATGATAAATGCATTCTTGGAAATGTCAGTATTTTAGAACCATACAAAAATTACCTTCTGTTTACCTGAAAAACAAAATTAGCTTTTGGCACAAAAATTTAAACCAAATGTCACTCATGTGAATAACCGCAGAACATTAGAGACACAAATGTGAGATGATCCTTTACTATGTGGGATTGTTCCATACCCCACATGAAGTCTGGCATCCCTGGACCCCACCCACTATATGGCATTGTTGTTATTAGATGCCATCAAACTTGTTCTAATTCACAGCAACCTTATGTGCAACAGAATAAAACACTGCCTGGTCCTGCACCATCTTTGCAGTCGTTGTCATGCTTGAGCCCATCATTGCAGCCACTGTGTCAATCCATTTCATCGAGGGTCTTCCTCTTTTTCGCTAACCCTCCACTTTACCAAATATGATGTCCTTCTCCAGGGACTGATCCCTCCTGATAATATACCCAAAGAATGTGAGACAAAGTCTCTCCATCTTTGCTTCTATGGAGCATTCTGGCTGTACTTCTTCCAAGACAGATTTGTTCATTCTTTTGGCAGTCCACGATATATTCAATATTCTTCGCCAACATCATAATTCAAAGGCATAATTCTTCTTCAGTTTTCCTTAATCATTATTCAGGTTTCACATCCATATGAGGCTACTGAAAGCACCATAGTTTGGGTTAGGTGCACCTTAGTCCTTAAAGAGACATCTTTGCTTTTTAACACTTTAAAGAGGTCTTTTGCAGCAGATTTGCCCAATGCAATATGTGATTTAATTTCTTGGCCTCTGCTTCCACGGGCATTGATTGTAGATCCAAGAAAAATGAAATCCTTGACAACTTCAATCTTTTCTCTTTTTATCATGATGTTGGTTACTTGTCCAGTTGTGAGAATTTTTGTTTTCTTTATGTTGAGGTGTAATCCATACTGAATGCTGTGGTCTTTGTCATTCATCAGTAAGTGCTTCAAGTCCTCTTCACTTGTAGCAAGCAAGGTTGTGTCATCTCCATAATGCACGTTGTTAATGAGTCTTCCTCCAATCCTGATGCCCCATTCTTCTTCATAGAGTCCAGTTTCTTGGATTATTTACTCAGCATACAGATTGAATAAGTACGGTGAAAGGATGAAAACCTGACACAAGACTTACCTGACTTTAAACCACGCAGTAATCCCTTGTTCTGTTCCAACAACTGCCTCTTGATCTACATACAGGTTCCTCAGGAGCACAATTAAGTGTTCCAGAATACCCACTCTTCACAATGTTATCCATGATTTGTTATGGTCCACACAATCAAATGTCTTTGCATAATCAATAAAACACAGGTAAACATTTTTCTGGTATTCTTGGCTTTCAGTCAAGATCCATCTGACATCAGCAGTGATATCCCTTGTTGCACATCCTCTCTTGAATCCGGCTTGAATTTCTGGCAGTTCCCTGTCTTTTTACTGCTGCAGCTGCGTTTGAGTGATCTTCAGAAAAACTTTACTTGTTTGTGATATTAATGATATTGTTTGATAATTTCCACATTCTGTTGGATCACCTTTCTTTGGAATAGGCATACATATGGATCTCTTCCAATAAATTGGCCAGGTAGCTATCTTCCCAATTTCGTGGCATATATTGGTGAGCACTTCCCGCACTGCATCCGTTTGTTGAAACATCTCAATTTGTATTCTATCAATTCCTGGAGCTTTGTTTTTTGCCAATGCCTTCAGTGCAGCTTGGACCTCTTCCTTCAGTACCATCAGTTCTTGATCAAATGCTACCTCCTGAAATGGTTGAACATCAATCAATTCTTTTTGGTATAGTGATTCTATGTATTCCTTCCACCTTCTTCTGATGCTTCCTGCGTCGTTTAATATTTTCCCCCTAGAATCCTTCAATATTGCAACTCAAGACTTGAATTTTTTTTCAGGTCTTTCAGCTTGAGAAATGTCAAGTGTGTTCTTTCCTTTTGGTTGTCTAACTCCAGGTTTTTGCAAGCTGTTATAATACTTCACTTTGTCTTCTCAAGCTGCCCTTTGAAATCTTCTGTTCAACTCTTTTACTTCATCATTTCTTCCATTTGCTTTAGCTACTCGATGTTCAAGAGCAATGCTAAGAGTCTCTTCTGACATCCATTTTGATCTTTCCTGTCTTTTTAATGACCTCTTGCTTCCTTCAGGTATGATGTCCTTGATGTCATTCCACAGCTCTTCTGGTCTTTGGTCATTAGTGTTCAACTGGTCATCTATTCTTGAGATGGTGTTTAAATTCAGGTGGGATATACTCAAGGTCGTGCTTTGGCTCTTGTGTACTTGTTTTAATTTTCTTCAGCTTCACTTTGAACTTGCATTTGAGCAATTGATGGTCTGTTCCCCAGTTGGCCCCTGGCCTTGTTCTAACTGATGGTATTGAACTTTTCCATCTTATCTTTCCACAGATATAGTCGATTTGATTCCTGTATATTCCATCTGGTGAGGTCTGTGTGTATAGTTGCCATTTACGTTGTTGAAAAAAGGTATTTGCAATGAAGAAGTCATTGGTCTTGCAAAATTGCATCATGCGATCTCTGGCACCACTTCTATCACCAAGGCCATATTTTCCAACTACTGATCCTTCTTTGTTTCCAACTTTAACATTCCAATCACCAGTAATTACCATTGTATCCTGATTGTATGTTCGATCAATTCCAGACTGCAGAAGTTGGTTAAAATCTTCAGTTTCTTCATCTTTGGCCTCAGTCGTTGGTACATGAATTTGAATAGTAGTAGTATTAACTGGTCTTCCTTGTAGGTGTCAGGATATTATCCTATCACTGACAGAGTTGTACTTTAGGAGAGATCTTGAAATGTTCTTTTTGACAATGAATGCAATGCCATTCCTTTCCAAGTTGTCATTTCTGGCATAGTAGATCCTATGATTGCCTGATTCAAAATGGCCAATATCAATCCATTTCAGCTCACTAATACCTAGGATATCGACGTTTATGAATTCCATTTCATCATTGACAATTTCCAATTTTCCTAGACCCATACTTCGTACATTCTGCATTCCAATTATTAATGGATGTTTGCAGCTGTTTCTTCTCATTTTGAGTCATGCCACATCAGCAAATTGCCCTGAAAACTTGACTCCACCCATGTCATTAAGGTTGACACTACTTTTAGAAGGCAGCTCTTCCCCAGTTGTCTTTTGAGTGCCTTCCAACCTGAGGGGCTCATATTCTGGCAGTATATCAGACAATGTTCCACTGCTATTCATAAGGTTTTCACTGACTAATTCTTTTCAGAAGTAGACTGTCAGGTCCTTCTTCCTAGTCTGTCTTAGTCTGGAAGCTCAGCTGAAACTTGTGCACCATGGGTGACCCTACTGGAATTTGAATACCGGTGGCATAGCTTTTAGCATCACAGCAACACCCAAGCACCCACAGTATGACAAATTGACAGACACCCAGGAGGATATGGCATTGGCACTCCCAAATCCCTGTGACAACAAAAACACCCCCGTTGAAGATTGCTGAATTAAATGACACAGGAAACACACAAAAGAGTATCTACCACGTGGTTAATGCTAAGAAACATTAACTATTTATGCTAACTCTTTCTGTTTTCATGTAGTGTCTCCTAACTCACTCAACAACTTGCCTCTACAGTATATTCTCACACATTATTGGGTGCCAGCAAAATAGAAACTGCACTATGGGAAGCTGTTCCATGGGTTAGACAGAGTGTAACGAGAAAGCCAGTGTACACTTTGCTTGGGCTACATGCCTTAAAAAGCCCATATGTCTCCCATTAATAAATAAGGAAACTACCTGGAAGAGTCCTTCCACCATTCACCAAAGGGTAGAAAGAGAGATTAAAAGGGTATAAAAACCAGGATAAGCACAGTCCAGAGAGACACCCTGATAAGTTTGTTTCCTGATCATGGAGAATCATACTAGAAGGAACTCAAGGAGTGCTTACAACATGATAGATTTGAATTGGGATTTTAAGAGCTTTGAAGTCCTGATTTTGTCCTCTGTCTTCTCATGTATTAACTTCAGCCAGTATTAAATAAAGTGAAAAAATGAGTTAACACAAGATAGAAGGCTAATGTCTGATTTCTAGGGACTTCAGAGACCCGTTTTAGGCAGAAAATGGCTGGTGGAGCAGAGAAGTGCTTGACAGTCTGAAGGGCTAGCCAGGGCCCTACAGCTGATCCCAATTACCCAATGTTGCATAAAGAAAAATAGGACTTTGGTTGCATCACCCTACTCATCTATCTATTCTGACTTCCTAAGTAACCTCATCCGATCCCAGGGTTTTAGAAAAATATACCTAAATCTCTGTCCCAGACCTCAGAACTTGTCTATCCAACTGTCTATACAATATATCTTGGTTGCCTAATGAGAATCTCAAATGAACATGTCCATCTTGTGCCTCCAGATATGATATCCTGAGAAGCATAATAAATATTTTTTGGGTGAATGAACAAATATTAGACAGTAATACTAAAAAAAAAAAAAAGCCCATTGCTGTCAGGTCGATTCTGGCTCATAGCAAACCTATAGGACAGGGTAGAACTGCCCCAAAGGGTTTCCAAGGAGTGGTTGGTGGATTTGAACTGTCAACCTTTTGGTTAGCAGCTTGAACTCTTAACCACTACACCACCAGGGTTCCTAGACAGTAATAGAAAAAAAAAAAAAATTAGCCAGAGAAAATTATGTGCAGCCCAGATAGTTTTAAAGGAGTCTTTGAAGAAAAGAGGGAAAGACTTCTGAGCCTTCAGAAACCAGGAGCAGCTAGTAGGCTAAATCAGTCTGAGGAAGGCCTGACTCCACGATGGGACACCTCAGCCTGAGTCCAAGTACTTGTGAGCCTAACTAAAGTGGAGGTATCCGAAACTGCTTAATTCTGGACCTGTTATAAAGCATCTGACTCATACCATGGCCTCAAGCTCGCAATGAAGAATACACCCAGGAAATAGAATTGCACATATATAGGCACGTCCAGTGGTGCAGAATTCTGGGGCCAGGTTACCAATTTATTTCTATGCCGGAACAGAAACAGGACTGCTATGTAAGAGGACCCTGGCCTTTCCCTCTCTATTCTATTCAGGGTATCTTCACTAGGTGCTTTGACTTTCATAAAAGGATTTAACCTGGCTTGCACCTCAGCCAATAGTTATTGCACATAGGTCTGCTCTTATCCAGTAACAAAAAATACCTGCTCTCCAGGTACTAGTTGAAGAGTAACTTCAGATTTTTCTCTGTGCAATATCTATTACATAAACATTTGAGAAAATGACACTTACAGAAGCCTGAAGGATTTGCCATCCATCCTGTCTGATAGATTCTCTGCTAAGCAGCTCACAGGGTAGCCACACCATGTGGTTGTTTGATTTTATAGCAGTAGTTTACTCTGCTGTCCTTGGGCATTATGTCTTTATCATAAATTGAAGAACATTATAAGGAAGAGTTCTATGACATTCAACATCTTATTAGCTATACAAATATTACTGATGAAGACTATTTTACGATAGCCCATGGGAGCTGTCTCTTTGGCTTTGCTCCAAGAATACCCAGGCCTCTCCAGATGTGTTCAAAAGAATCTAAGAAAGTGTAACTAGCAAGAGAAAAGGTAGTATAAATCAAAGAGGTTACCAGAGGCTACATCAGATATAAGAACTATGCAGAAAAATTAAAGTGATGTGATAGAAGCGACTGTGTGATGTCTTTAAATTGGGTAATGAGAAAAGAACTTTCTGAGGAGGTGGCACCTAAACTGAGAGTAAAGAAACAAGCAAAAGTCAGTTACATGACTACAGGGAGGTTGAGTTGGTGCAAAGACCTTAAGAAAAGACAAGTAAGTAAAGGGCAAAGAAGTAGCCATTGGATTTGGTGAGTTGGAGATTGTTCACAACCTTAGTAACTGGAGCCCAGTCAATGGAATGTTTGGGAAATAAGTCTGATTAGACAGTGTTGAGGAATGAGAAATGAGATTCATGCCATGGTTAGGGATGGGTAGACCCAAGTCCATATATGTTTCAGTTCCACTCAATTTTGTTCATAAATTTGAACACATTCCCATGAAAATCTGCCCAGAGTTTTTCATGAGTTTAATAAAATATTCATAAAACTCATATGGAAATAAAAACCAAAACCCATTGCCGCCGAGTCTATTCTGACTTACAGCGATCCTATAGAGTTCATAGTTCTACGGAATAGAATTGCCCCACAGGGTTTCCAGGAGCATCTGGTAGATTCCAACTGCCAACCTTTTGGTTAGCAGCTGAGCTCTTAACCACTGCACCACCAGGGCTTCTCATATGGAAATACTAAGAGTTAAAAATTGATATGAATACTTTGAAAAGCATAATGGGGAGATTTGCTCTACCAGGTGTCAAGATTTGTTATAAGGCTATATCAGTAAGATTGTGCACTACTGATGCATTTATAAAAATAAACCACTGGACCAATGAAACAGCACAGAGATCCAGGAAATAGTACAAATCAAAGATGGCATTACAATGGCTAGAGAAAAGAAGAGCTAGTCATTAAGAATGCTGGGGCAATTGGTTATCCACAATTGAAAAAGATTAGCTACTTACCTTCCATTTACTCAAAATAAATTTCTCTCTCCTGGCTTCTCTTTTTTATATCTCAAAGGAGATTGCCTCAAGACACAATCCAATCTTGTAGATTGAGTCCTGCCTCATTAACATAACTACCCCTAATCTATCTCATCAACATCAAAGAAGTAGGATTTATAACACACAAGTAAATCACATCAGATGACAAAATGGTAGACAATCACACAATACTGGAAATCATGACCTAGCCAAATTGATACACATATTTTGGGGGGACACAATTCAATCCATGACAGATACCTTTTAAACTCATCGGTTTGGCAAAAATTAAAAAGTCCGATAAACCAAGAACTGGCATGAATATGCAGAAATAGGAATTTCTCATTTATTACTTACTGGTGGGACTGGAGCTTGCTACACCTATCAAAAAAGAATAAGGTGTACAATAGCTTTTAAATGAAATACTATATGGAATTGAAATGAATTAATTGATATATTAATATAGATAAATGTCAAGAACATAATACTGAACAAAAATGTAAGTTGCAAAATGACATGCACAGTACAGTATTTATGTAACATTTTAAAACTTGTAAAAACAATGCTATATTTTGGTTGTGGATATGTATTTGTGTACTAATATATAAAATATGCACGGTTAGGATAAACATCAAATTCAGGATAATGGTTGTCTTTGGAGATGGAAAGGAATGCAGTGGAGAAGGGCTTCAATTGTATCTGTAATATTTCCATTAAAAAGGTAAAGCTAATATAAGAAAACATTAAGATTTTATACAGCTGGACAGTGGCTATGTATGTACAGCAAATCCATTGCCATCGAGTCAAATCCAACTCATAGCCACCGTATAGGACAGAGCAGAACTGCCCTATAGGGCTTCCAAGGAGCAGCTGGTGGATTCGAACTGGTTAGCAGCCGTACTTTTAACCACTGCACCACCAGGGCTCTGCATATGTATGTACATAGGTGAATATTACATTATTCCCTAATTTTTCTACGTTTGAAATATTTTATAATTTAACAAGAGAGAAAATGAAATATGAAGAGTGAAAACAATGAATATAGATGATCTTTCAGGGACTTTTACTGTGAATGGGACAGAGAAATGGGGTGGTTGCCTAAAAGGATCAATATTAAGTTTGTTTTTCTAAGACAGAAGACATTAGAGCATTTTATATGTGATGTGAATGACCTAGCCAAAAAAAAAAGACTACAGTGGGTGAACCAAGAAATAAAGTCCATAAGTAGCCAAGCAGGGTGGGATTCTGGGCTCAAGTGGCAAGGTTCACCTTTCACATACAAAGCTGCACTCTTTCCCTGGCAATAGGAAGAGAAGCTGAGGGCAAGTGCAGGCAGATTGGGGGATTTCATGAAGGACATGAGGGCCTTTAAAGGACTGCCATCTGACTACATCCATTTTGTCAGTAAAACTGGAACACATACAGGTACAGTCCTCAGGGAGGAGGTCCTCAGGTAGAAATATTAAGGAAAAGATGAGGAGTAGGTGTTTCTAAGAGTGGGAAAGTGAATTTACAGAGAAAATTGACAGAATTATGTGTTGAACTGACCTGAGCCAATTTGATTAAGCACAAAAATGTTGATTCTAGTAGATAATAGTGGGCTCCAGTAGTTGAAAGTGGGTGAGAGATAGCTACTCCCCTATTGCCTTAATACTTACTACATTTCAGTAAAATAAAGAGTAAGACAAAAATCTTCCACATATACAGACCATTATTAAATTAACATTTATTAGTAAGCAGACCCCAAAAAGGTCATAAAGCCTATTCTAAAAGCCCAATAAAATACCTTTTTGGTGTTTCGACCACCCTTGCATGAAGTCCTTTGGGACAGATGTGACAACATACTTAGAGACTGGATTCAGTTGACCATATGATCACCATCATTTAACTAGAATCCTCCAAGAGGTGCCTGGGCACAAAGACTGTAGATGAAGCTGAAAAGCTGAGGGTGAAGGGAGACCTACTAGGCTCATGCCAGGGCAACATGAGGCACATAAAGTGTTTTAGGCAATTCACAAATCTTGACTATCAGTAATCTCACTGACGAGTGTCCATTTCCAACATCCATTATCCTAATTAACAAGTCACTAATATCACGAATGAATACAAATCTCTATCCTTCATTATGCTAATATTAAAAAATCTGGCGTTAAATCTGGCGGTGCAATGGTTAAGCACTGGACTGCTAACCAAAAGGTTGACTGTTCAAATCTACCCAGCAGCTCCATGGAAAAAAGTCCTGGCAATTTGCTCTTGTAAAGATTATAGCCTAGAAAACTCTATGGGGAAGTTCTGCTCTGTTACATAGGGCTATAATGAGTAGAAAATTGGCTCAACATGACTTATCAACAACAAAGATTGTAGTAGCCATATCTGGAGAGTGGTCTTTTTAATTAAATGCTGGCCACCCCTGGAGTACATATTGCTACATCTTACAAGAAATTCAATCAGAATGTTCCTTAGAAGTGAGGATAGTGAGACTTCAGCTGACTTAATTTGGACGCATCATCAGGAAAGACCAATCAGGTTTGGTAAAATGGAGGGTCAGCGAAAACGAAGGAAACCCTTAATGAGACGGATTGACACAATAGCTACAACAATGGACTAAGCATACCAACAATCATGAAGGTGGCACAGGACCAGGCAACATTTCACTCTGTTATGCATGAGACTGCCATGAGTCAGAGCTGACTCGATGGCTACTAACAACAAGAGTATAGCTCACACACAGACATACACACAGAGACTGGATTTAAGTCAGTTATCAGCTGTGAGACATTAAGAATTCCTTTAGCCTTCCCAAGCTTCAGTTTCCTCATCTGAAAAATGTGCTATGGCCTTGCTAGCCAGTCCAGCTAATTCTCATCTTTCACTGCTAGACTATATAAAGAAAAGTTTCACTCAGTGTCTCTTTTTCATCACCCAAATATTCTGTAATGCAGAGCAACCTGACTTCCTTCCATGCTACTGAAATGCTCTCCTAAAGGTCTCAAGAGTCCTTTCTAAAGGTCTCACAGATCCAAGAATGTTTCCTCCACGCATATCCTCCTAATTGTCTCGGCAGCCCTTGACACAGCTGACCATTCACTCTTACTTGCTGGGTGTGTAAGTGCTCCAGCAATGAGCCCTAAAGGAATTCAAACCTCAAAGATCTTTTAACACCATTTAAATTAGATTTGTTGTTGTTGTTAGGTGCCGTCTGCCATCGAGTTGCTTCTGACTCATAGCAACCCTATGAACAACAGAACAAAATGCTGCCTGGTCCTGTACTGTCCTAACAATTGTTGTTATGGTTGAGCCAATTGTTGCAGTCATTGTATCAGTCCATCTCATTGAGGGTCTTCCTCCTTCTCATTGACCATCTACCAAGTATGATGTCTTTGTCCAGGGACTGGTCCCTCCTGATAACATGTACAAAGGACAAGATGAAGTCTCACCATCCTTGCTTCTAAAAAGCATTCTGGCTATACTTCTTCCAAGACAGATTTGTTCATTCTTTTGTCAGTCCATGGTATCTTCAATATTCTTCCCCAACACCATAATTAAAAGGCATCTATTCTTTTTTGGTCTTATTCGTCATTCAGCTTTTGCATGCTTATGAAGTGACTGAAAATACCATGGTTTGGGTCAGGTGCACCTTAAAAGTGATGTGTTTGCTTTTTAACACTTTAATGTCTTTTGCAGCAGATTTGCCCAGCGCAATGAGTCTTTTAAATTCTTGACTGCTGCTTCCACAGGTATTGATTGTGGATCCAAGTAAAATGAAATCCTTGACAACTTCAATCTTTTCTCCATTTGTCATGATGTTGCTTATTGGTCCAGTTGTGAGGACTTTTGTGTTCTTTATGTTGAGGTGTAATCTACACTGAAGGCTTTGGTCTTTGATTTTTATCAGTAAGTGTTTCAAAGTCCTCTTTACTTTCAGCAAGCAAGGTTGTACCATCTGCATATCACAGGCTGTTGTGTCTTCCTCCAATCCTGATGCTGCATTCTTCTTCATACACCCAACTTCTCCAATTATTTGCTCAACACACAGATTGAATAAGTGTGGTGAAAGGATACAACCCTGACGAACACCCTTCCTGATTTTAAACCATGCAGTATCTCCTGTTCTGTTTGAAGGATAGCCTCTTAGTCTATGCACAGGTTCTTCTTGAGCACAATTAAATGTTCTAGAATTCCCATTCTTTGCAATATTATCCATAATTTGTTATGATCCACACAGTCAAATGCCTTTACGAAATCAGCAAAACACAGGTAAACATCTTTCTGGTATTCTCTGCTTTCAGCCAAAGTCCATTTGACATAAAAAATGATAACCTTTGTTCTATCCCCTCGTTTGAATCCAGCTTGAATTTCTGGAAGTTCTCTGTCAATGTACTTCTGCAATCACTTTTGAATGATCTTCAGCAAAATTTTACTCATGTGTGATATTAATGGTATTGTCTGATAATTTCTGTGTTCTATTGGATCACCTTTCTTTGGAATGGGCACAAATATGTATCTCTTCCAGTCGGTTGCCCAGGCAGCTGTCCTCCAAATTTCTTGGCATAGTTAAGTGACCACCTGTACCCTTTTCTTGAAATATCTCAGTTGCTATTCTTTCAATTCCTGGAATTCGTAGTTATCTTATGCTGCTATCACAAAAATACTACAAGTGGATGGCTTCAAAAAACAGAAATTTATTCTCTCACACCCTAATCCTCTCTGACATAACCTAATCTTGCCTCATTAATCATAACTTTTTTCAACAACATAAATGGCAATTACACACGTGGACCACACCGGATGGAATAGATAGGAATCAAATCTACTACATGTGTGGAAAGAGATGATGGAAAAGCTCAATATCATCAGCAGCCAGAACAAGGCCAGCGGCCAGCTGTGGAACAGGTCATCAATTGCTCATATGTGAATTCAAGTTAAAGCTGAAGAAAATTAGAGCAAATCCACAAGAGCCAACATACAACCTTGAGTATATCCCACCTAAATTTAAAGACTGTCTAAAGAATAGATTTGACATGTTGAACACTAATGACCAAAGACCAGATGAGTTGTGGAATGACATCAAGGACATCATACATGAAGAAAGCAAGAGGCCATTAAAAAGACAGGAAAGAAAGAAAAGGCCAAAATGGTATTTGCAATGAAGAAGTCATTGGTCTTGCAAAATTCTATCATGTGATCTCCAGCATCATTTCTATCACCAAGGCCATATTTTCCAACTACTGATCCTTCTTCTTTGTTTCTAACTTTTGCATTCCAATCACCAGTAATTATCAATATATCTTGATTACATGTTTGATTTCACACTGCAGAAAAAGCAAAAATCAATCCCATTGCCGTCAAGTCAATTCAGACTCATAGTGATCCTATGGGACACCGGGGAACTGCCCCATAGAGTTTTCAAGCAGCAGCTGTTCAATTCAAACCACTGCCCTTTTGGCTTAGCAGCTAAGCTCTTAACCACTACACCACCAGGGCTCCAGCTTACACTGCAGAAGTTGATAAAAATATTTAATTTCTTCATCTTTGGCCTTAGTGGTTGGTGGGTAAATTTGAATAATAGTCATATTAACTGGTCTTCCTTGTAGGTGCATGGATACTATCCTATCACTGACAGCATTGTACTTCAGGATGATGAGTGTAATGCCATTCCTCTTCAATTCGTCATTTCTGGCATGGTAGGCCTTATGATTGTCTGATTCAAAATGGCCAGTATCAGTCCATTTCAGCTCACTAATGCCTAGGATATTGATATTTATGCACTCCATTTCATTTTTAATGACTTCCAATTTTCCTATGAAGTATATGCATACTTCTTATATTCCATGTTCCAATTATCAATGGATGTCTACAGCTGTTTCTTCTCATTTTGAGTTGTGCCACATCAGCAAATGAAGGTCCTGAAAGCTTTACTCCATCCATGTCATTAACGCCAACTCTACTTTGAAGACGTAGCTCTTCCCCAGCTGTATTTTGAGTATACCTTCCATCCAAGGGGCTCATCTTCCAGCACTATATCAAACAATGTTCCACTGCTATTCATAAGATTTTCGATGGCCAACTGTTTCAGAAGTAGATCTCCAGGTTCTTCTTCCTAGTCTGTCTTAGTCTGGAAGCTCTGCTGAAGCCTGTCCACCATGGGTGACCTTACTGGTATTTGAAATATTGGTGGCATAGCTTCCTTTATCACAGTAACATGCAAGCCACCACAGTACAACTAAATGACAGACAAGTGGTGGAAACTGGATTTAGTATTCATAAAATTCAGGTCCCTGATGAAGGTACCTGTACTCTTAGAATGCACAACATTTATCATGAACTTTTAGACCATATATAGAAAGGACTAAATGTATCTGACTGATTCCAAACATATGATATGGATTCTCTTAGCAGATGCTGTTCATAATCATTTTTAAAAATCTGCATTTCAAAATACATGCAGATTGATATCTTTAAGATTAAAAAAAAAAGTTACCTGCTTTTCTAGTGTTCAGCTTATAATTATTTTTACCCCAGGAGGGGATATTTAGTTTATTCTGTATTTACTGTACTTTTTACCAAATACTTGGAGAGGGGCAAGGAGCAAGACAGGGAAGACATTTGTGCTAAGAGCCCTGAGAGGAAGGCTGGCTTGCTTGGTCTCCAGAAGATGATGGGGTCATTCAAGTCTTCCAAAACCAGGACATATTGAAAAAGTCTCTGAGAAAATGAGGGTGGGTGAAGATGCAGGATTGCTTCCCTGGGTTGCTGTCATTCACATCCTCATTAAACTGTCACCTCAGGACCTGAAATTGCCAAAGCCCTCCCTCCATTCCTGCCGTTTGTGGAGTCTGCTTTTATCAGATTCCATCTGCTGCCCTTCCCCTCATTATGCCTGAAGCAGCCCTTTTTGTTTCACCCTGTGGTCTTTAGCTGACTGACAAGATGAAATGGAGCTGGAGGGTAAACTCAGAAGAGCAGAGCCTACCTTAAGTGACATTACAATTGGTGTTATCATTGTTTCCTTCTGTGTATTATTTCCTTCCTTACTTAGAGATGAGCAATAATGCAGGGAAGCACTCTGAGCAATATGGGGTGAATCTTTATTCAAGACACCAGAAGTATAGACAGGGATATCAGGTTTTTCTCAAAGATGACATAACCTATTCTCCCCAGATCAGGGATTTAATACTCATAGCAATACCTACCTGCCCTCCTAGGAGTGGTTCCTTCCAGGAGTGGTTCGGCATTTGAATGGTGATGGAAATATCTCAAGAATACCCTTTGCCTGCCTGGATTGCAGAGACAAACCAACAACTACAAAGTGAGCAAGAAGAAACCTAGAACACTAAGAGGATAAGTAGTCCTTCTACCAAAGAAAAAACTAAGTGACTCCAGGGATGAAGACTTTCCAGATTCCTACGTAGCCACCTCACACAGGACGACCAAATTGTTGTTATTGTTGTGTGCCATAGAGTTGATTCCGACTCCCAATAACCCTATAGGACGGAGTAGAACTGCCCCCGTAGGGTTGCCTAAGCTGCCATCTTTATGGGAGCAGATTGTCAGGTCTTTTCTCCCTTAGAGTCACTGGTGGGTTCAAACCACGAAACTTACCGTTAGCAGCTGAGCACTTAACCATTGCACCACTAGGGCTCCTCTGATGTCCAAATTAGTAAGTGCAATGTGAAGGAAAGGACCAAAACAGAGAGTTAATTTTGGATGTGACCCTACACTTTCAGTGGCTTCTCTTTCTTTCAGTATTGTTAACTTGTCTGATGAGTATCAGTTACTTTCTTAGCATCTTTTTTTTTTTTTTTCATACAAGGAGCAATAGAGAGAACATGGGCTTTGAAATTAGAAAGATCTATGATGGAGCTCCTGCTTCACCTTTATTAGTTATATAATTGGGTAGTCTATTTACCTTTCTCTATTCTACCCCTTTCTTACCTGTAAAGTAGAAATAAAAATAATACTTACCTCTTAGGAGTGCTGGAAAGATATGCTATGCATATAAAGCACCTAACTGAGAGCTTTTCATTTAGTAGGAACTCAAAACATTTTTACTGGTTTTAATTAGCAAATAGAACTGTTTATTTTATTAACTGGTTCATTTTGGTAGCCATTTCTCAATTTTCAATCTACTGGTTTTAGGTGAAGGAATACACCTGCAAAGACACACTGCCCTTTCCACTCTACTTTGTACATTTTAAATGCACTACTGAGATTCTGCCAGAAAATAGAGGGGAAAGCTTACCTCTTTAAGAATATATAATTATTGTTGACAGTCAACGAGCTTAAAGAAGTGCTTCTGGATTAATTAACAATGACCCATAATTAAACACGACAGTACTTAGAGAAAGACCTGATGGCCCCAGAAAACATCATTTCAGGGATAATGAATGTTTATCACTCCTGTTTGCTTCCTAAATGGCAGTTATCAAAATCAGCTACCTAGATTTTAATGAAAAATGGAAGAAAATGCATAAGGTACTGCCATCAAGAGAAACTTTTAAATATTTGTCATTTTAAAATAAATTCAGTAGCTTTACATACCTACTTATGATATAAAACAAAAAAAGCCCAGTGCCGTCGAGTCGATTCCGACTCATAGCGACCCTATAGGGTATCCTTTATAAAACAAATTAGTCTGCACCACATTTTCCTTTGAACAACATATTTCATTAAGAAGGCCATTAAGTGGAAACTTCTTTCATAACTTGAAATTGTTGTTTCTCTCCTAGAGAAAAAGCATAATATAACATGGGGCCATATAACAAACTAAGAAAGTATTTCATTCTAATTTATATACAAGAACTAATCTATTCTATTGAGTCCTTATATCATTTTTCCTACATGTAGTTATCTGAAAATAGATTCATCTTCTATCTAGTTCATTTCTCATTTTCAAACACACTGTTATAAGTAGAATTCTACAATTTGCCACCACCTGTCTGTCAGTTTGTCGTACCGTAGTGGCCTTTAGGTTGCTATGATGCTGGAAGCTATACCACCAGTGTTTCAAATACCAATAGAGTCACCCATGGGGGGCAGGTTTCAGCAGATCTTCTAGACTAAAACAGATCAGAAAGAAAGGCCTGGCAATCTACTTCCAAAAATTAGCTTATGAATACTTTATAGATCACAACAATTGCCCAACTCACTTGTTTTGGACATATCATCGGGGGGATCCATTGCTGGAGAAGAATATCATGTTTGGTGAAGTAGAGAGATAATGAGGACAAGCAAGACCCTTGGTGAGATGGTTTGGCACAATAGCCACAGCAGATGGCCTGGAACATGCTGGCAATCATGAAGATGATGCAGGACCAGGTAATGTTTCCTTCCATTGTACTTAAAGTTGCCGTGAGTCGGAGTCAATGCAATGGCAGCTATCTACCCCTACCTATCTATGCCAAGTTGATGCTAATTTTCTTTAGATATTGCTAAAATAATCTGACTTTAAAGTAAAGGCTAAACACTCATTACCCTCTGCTACCTCCAGATACTCCTAGAAAACAGTACATTTTTTTTTAATGTAAAAAGCATGAAGTCACTACAATAAAAAGCAAGAAAAGAGACAACAGTAATAAAGTTTTAGAATTTCTACAGCAGATGAAGAGATTAGGTAATTTGGATCACTCTATCTCTTGAGAAAATCTAGAAAAGCTGGATAAAATCTAAAGCCACCTGATTGAAGGGAATGGAGACCTAACAAATAAAAAAAAGAATTTGATAACAGAGCCTAATTTGGTGAGCCACTTTTACCCCGGAGCACTTGCTAATCTATCAGAAAAGCAATTGAGATGTTGAACAGTGCTTTTGAAAATCTCTTAGTAGGAAGGGGACAAAAGTTGGAGTTCAGGCTTTGGTAAATCCCTAGTAAATTACAAAGGAATAAAGGTGAACATAAAGTGAACCAACCCTCCCCCAAGACTTAGAGCCCAGCTTCGAATCACCTGGGTAGTCTAGAAAGTCTTCAAACTCAGAAATTATATTCAGCTGATCTTGCAAAACTAGTAAGCCCCAGAGGTTGGCAGAAGCAGGAAAATCTTTTCTGGAAGGAGATATACTAAGCTTCAGGTTATTTCTATAAGCTTTTTTTTTTTTAAAATAGACTTTTTATTTTATAACATATTTAGACCTACAGAAAAATTGTAAAGATAGCACAGAAAGCTCCCATATATCCCGTACTCAGTTTTCCCTAGTATTAATATCTTGCATTGTTGTTGTTGTCAGGTACTGTTCAGTCAGTTCCAACTCATAGCGACCTCATGAGCAACAGAACAAAACACTCCACGGCCCTACGTCATTCCCACAATTGTTGCTATGCTTGAGTCCATCATTGCAGCCACTGTGTTAATCTACCTCAAGTAGGGTCTTCTTTATTCCTGACCCTCTACCAAGCATGATGTCATTCTCCAGGGACTGATACCTCCAGATAACATGTCCAAGTATGTAAGACATAGTCTCGCCATCCTTGCTTCTAAGGAGCTTTCTGGTTGTACTTCTTCTAAGACAGATTTCTTTGTTCTTTTGGCAGTCCATGGTATATTCAATATTCTTCGCCAACACCATAATTAAAAGGCATCAATTCTTCTTTGGTATTCCTTAATCATTGTCCAGCTTTCACATGCATGTGACGTGACTGAAAACACCATGGCTTAGGTCAGGAGCACCAGAGGCCTCAAGATGACATCTTTGCTTTTTAACACTTTTGTAGCCTATTTGCCCAATGCAATGCATCCTTTGATTTCTTGACTGCTGCTTCCATGGTTGTTGATTGGGGATCCAAGTAAAATGAAGTCCTTCACAACATCAGTCTTTTCTCCATTTATCATGATGTTGCTTATTGGTCCAGTTGTGAGGATTTTTGTTTTCCTTATGTTGAGGTGTAATCCATACTGAAGGCTGTGGTCTTTGATCTTCATTAGTAAGTGCTTCAAGTCCTCTTTACTTTCAGCAAGAAAGGCGGTGTCATCTGCATAACACAGGTTGTTAATAAGTCTTGCTCCAATCCTGAGGAATTAGTAAGGTCCATTTGTTAAAATTAATGAAACAATATGATGCATTATTTTTAACTAAAGTCTATACTTTTTTCAGTTTCCTTAGTATTTTTGTTTACCTAATGCCATTTTTCTCTTCCAGGATCCCAGTCAAGCTACCACTTTACATTTAGTCATGTCTTCTTAGACCTCTCTTGGCTTTGACAGTGTCCCAGATTTTACTTGTTTTAGATGACCTGGGCAGGTTTGAGGAGTACTGGTCAGGTATTTTGTAGAATGTGTCTCAATTGGGATTTATATGATGTTTTTCTCATGATTAGACTGTGGTTATGAATTTTGAGGGGTAGACCACAGAGGTAAAGTGCTAATCCATTACATCATATCAAGGGTACTTACAATCAGCATGTCATGAGTTATCACTAATGATGTTGACCTTGATCATCTGACTGACATAGTGTTTGTCAGTTTTCTCTACTGTAAAGTTACTCTTTCCCCCTTTTCCATACTGTGTTCTTTGGAAGGAAGTAGCTATGCACATGCAGGCCACACTTAATGAGCGGAGAGTTACACTCCACCTCAATGAGGGTAGGACGTCTACATAAATTATTTGGAATTCTTCTGCATGAAAAATTTGTCTTTTCTCTCTTGTTTATTTATTCATTTATTTGTATTAGTATGGGCTCATGGATATTTATTTTATACTTTGAGTTATAAGTAAATACTACATTTTTTATTTTGTTGCTGAAATTATTCTAATTTTAGCTATTGAGAGCTCTTCCAATTGGCTCCTGTGTCCCTTTGACATATCTTAGCCATGGTGAAGTGGTTTGGTTTGGTTTGGTCTGGTCTGGTCTGGTCTGGTCTGGTTTTAGCACTTCCTTACTTTCAGTAACAAGATAACAATACTGGACTTACCTTGTCAATCCTTCTCCAGTTTTAGAATCAGTCATTTTTCTGAGGAGCCCTAATTCCTTTTATTGGAGAGTGTCATTAGAAACCAAGATCTGGGCACTATATGTGCTCATTGCTACTGGGGTGTTGTTGCTTCTAAGCTCTCTCAGTTGACAGAACAAGAAAATACAAGTGCGTAAAATAGCCTGTGTGTATACATGTATCTGTAAATACAGTTGATCCTCATTATTCACAGTTCTTATGTTATACAAAGTTGCCACAAAAACTGAATTAGCAAATACTGATCCATCGCTCCTAGAGGAAATACAGGGTTAAGTTTCTGCAAGCCTCTCATCATATTTTCATTAACACTTTGTTTTATATACTTCTGTTTAAAGACATCTTGTTGTTGTTAGTTGCAGCTGAAGCAATTCCAATTCATGATTCACAGCAACCCTTTGTGTACAGAGTAGAACTGCTCCATAGATTTCTCAAGACTGTGACTTTTCAGAAACAGATTGCTAGGCCTGTCTTCCAAGGTGCTCTGGGTAAGTTCAAATTACCAAGCTTTTGACTAGTAGTTGAGTGCTTAACCATTTATTCCACCTAGGGACTAAAGACATCTTATTTGATATATACTGTTGATTTATTAACATCGAACTCACAGCCAGTAGTACTATAACTCAATGTCTGAACAAAGCTTATCAAACACACATATTTTCTCCATAAGACACATTATAGCTTTCTTGCAAGTGGAACACTAGATAGCACTTACAGCACTATTCTTCGGGGGGTCATTTTAAGCAGAGAAGTCACCAACAAAAAGCAAAAAATGTGAAAAACGTGGAACTAAATAAACCGCAAAAAGGACACTTGTACACAGTATGAGAGCTGAAACTGGAAGTCAGAGAGCTACTTGTTCAACCTTAGCTGCAAACGTGCACATCAGGTCACTCAAATTTTTGTCTATTCTGTGCATTGTTGGGGAAGCATAATTAAGAACAAAATATCCTGCCAACCGGGACAAACTCTCCACAAAAATAGAAGAGGAAAAAAGAGTTGTATTATTGAACAAGCATTAAAGCAGAAGGTGATGCACATCACAGGCCATCCGCTAAAGAGAATGCAAAGACAGAAAGAAATTTTATCCTGTTATATAGCCAAGAGCAGATGGAACTCACCTCATACAGGTTTTCAAGATAAATGATAACTAGTCCTCAAGTAAAAGGACTTGACAGCACCATTTGTTATACAGAGTTCATCCTAAATTTTTCCGGTAATTGCAGTAGCCACCTGCACTTGCTAATCGCCTTTAACCAAAGAAAAAAATAAATTTCTCATGCCTTCATGACCGGAGGGAGGTTTGTAACTTGGAATCAGCCACCAACTGATGTTAGGCTTCTATCCTTCCAGGAAACTGGGAGATAGCAAAGCTATCTTCTTTGATTGATTATGTTTCAAAGAGATGGCTTCCGGGTCCTTGAGGAAACATTCCTGGGTTGTAAAATTGGCAAGAGGCTTATTTAGCCTTTAAAAAGATTACATACATTACAAGGAGACAGAGGAAGAACTTGCAATTATAAGTTTTCCAAAGTAAATGCTCTAAGCAAAGGGAAGAGGGTATTGTTTCTCTTTTCTTCCAACAGGGAAAATTAAGCCCCTCTTGTTTTAACTTTCTTTCATACATCTAAGTTTATTTGCACTTACAGCATGTCTGCAAATGACTGCAAAATCGTTGCAAGTATTGATTTTAGGATTGCAGATAAATTTTAGTGAGCAAAAGAATTCACAAATACAGAGTTCGTGAATAATGAGGATCAACTGAATATATATATTCAGTTGCCCTTGTGGTACAGTGGTTAAGAGCTCAGCTGCCGGACAGAGACTGGAGAAACCCAAGAGTATGGCCCCCGGGCCCTCTTTTAACCCAGTACTGAAATCACTCCTGAAGTTCACCCCTCAGCCAAAGATTAGGCAGGCCCATAAAAAAAGATTAGACTAAATGGACACACCAGCCCAGGGGACAAGGATGAGAAGGCAGGAGGAGACAGGAAAGTTGGTAATAGGGAGCCCAAGGTGGAGAAGGGGAGAGTGTGAATATGTCATGGGGTTAGCAACCAATGTCACAAAGTAATATGTATATTAATTGTTAAATGAGAAACTAATTTTCTCTGTGAAAAAAAAAAACAAAAACAAAAAAAGGAGCTCAGCTGCTAACCAAAGAGGTCAGTAGTTCTAATCCACTAGCTGCTCCTTGGAAACCCTATGGGCAGTTCTACTATGAGTCAGAATATACATATGCCCATTGTCATCAAGGCAATTCTGACCCATGGCAACCCCATGTGTTGCTGAGTAGAACTGCCCATAGCGTTTTTCTTGGCTGTAATCTTTGCAGATGTACATCACTAGGCCTTTCTTCCACAGAGCCACTGGGTAGGTTCAAACCAACAACCTTGAGGTTAGCATACAGGCACACATATAAACTAAACTCGAGTTCATACTGACATTTATAACCCCCTAACCCATCACCATATGGATAATTCTAGGCTTTTCCCCCTGCTTGTCTGTAACCTCCAATAGTGAGAAGCTTGGCTCCTATCATCCACCATTCATTTACTTGTTTAATTCTGGAATACATGTACAGTGTTTTCAGAACTGTTAGCCCACACCATTTTGGGAAACAACTATTTTGAGAAGAGTGTAGTGTTTCTGTGTCATTCCTTTCGCCTTTAGTCTTACAGACACCACTCATTTCCAAAGTTGCTTAGGTCAGCATCTTTTTTTCCCACCACGTCCACTGAGGTTGTTTCATCCATTGGTAGTGTTAGCTTCCTTTTCACAGCCTGCACTGTCATAGTCAACAGTTAGGAGCTAACTAAATGACTTTTTTTTTTTTTTTAATTTACATGCCTTAAGTGTCACTGTTTTGCTGTGAAGTTCTAGGTACTTAGGAAAAATGCACAGTGTCATATGTCCACCCTTACAATATCATAGAAAATAATTTCACTGCTCTAATCTCCTGTGTTTCACCTATTCAAAGCACACTCCCCTACACTTATGGCATCCACTAATTTGTTTTACTTGTTTGCCTTTTCCAGAATGTCAAATAATGGGATAAGATAGTACACAACCTTTCAGGCTGGCTTCTTTCACTTAGCAATACGCACTGAAGATTCATCCCTTTTATCTTTTAGCTCATTTCTTTTTATCACTGGATAGTAGTCCAGTGTCACAGTTTAATTCACCTACTGAAGAACATCTTGGTTGCTTCTGTTTTTTGGGAATTGTGAATTAAACTGTTACAAACAGTCATGTGCAGGCTTTTGTAAGGACATATGTACTCAAATCATTTGGGTAAATACCTAGTTGTGTGTACAGCAAGACCACATCAAGCTTTGTAAAAAACTGCCAAACTCTTTCAAAGTAACTGTACCAATTTTTATTCCCACCAATAAAGAATGAAAGTTTCTGTCACTCTGCATCCTTGCCAGCAACTGGTATGTCAGATTTCCTTTTTAATTGTAATCACCTAATAGACGCATTAAAAAAAAAAAAAAAATTTTTTTTTTTGAGCCAGTTACAACTGAGTCGATTCCAACTCTTGGTGATCCCATGTGGGTCAGAGTAGAACTGCACTCTACAGCCTTTTAAATAACTGTGATCTTTTGGAAATAGATCACCAGGCCTTTCTTCCAAGACACCTCTGGTTGGACCCAAACCACCAATCTTTCAGTTAGTAGTTGAGCACTTAACCATTAGCGCAATCCAGAGTCTCCTAACAACCAAAACCAAAGCCACTACCATCAAGTCAATTCCTACTTATAGCAACCCTATGGGACAGAGTAGAACTGCCCCATAGGGTTTTCAAGGCTGTAATCTTTACAGAAGCATACAGCCACATCTTTCCCTCATGGAGCAACTGGGGGATTTGAAGTACCTACATTTGGGCTAGCAGCAGAGAGCTTAACCACTGCACCACCAGGGCTACTTAATATCATTAATATCACAAGCAAGTAAAATTTTTTTGAAGTTAATTCAAAAATGTTTGCACCAGTACATCAACAGGGAACTACCAGAAATTCAAGCCAGATTCAAAAGAGGACACGGAACAAGGGATATCATTACTGATATCAGATGGGTCTTGGCTGAAAGCAGAGAATACCAGAAAGATGTTTATCTGTGTTTTATGCAAAGGTAATTGACTGTGTGGATCATAACAAATTACGGATAACATTACAAAGAATGGGAATTCCAGGACACTTAATTGTGCTCGTGAAGAACCTGTACATAGACCAACAGGCAGTTCGTTGAAAAGAACAAGGGGATAGATACTATGTGGTTTAAAGTCAGGAAAGGCATGCATCAGGGTTGTACCCTTTCACCATACTTATTCCATCTGTATGCTGAGTAAATAATGAGAGAAGCTGGACTATACGAAGAACGATGCATCAGGACTGAAGGAAGACTCATTAACAACCTGCAATATGCAGATGACACAATCTTGCTTGCTGAAAGTGAAGAGGACTTGAAGCACTTGCTGATAAAGATCAAAGACTACAGCCTTCGGTATAGATTACACCCTAACATAAAGAAAACAAAAATCCTTACAATTGGGCCAATAAGCAACATCATGATAAATGGAGAAAAGATTGAAGTTGTCAAGGATTTCACTTTACTTGGATTCACAATCAATGCCCATGGAAGCAGCAATGAGGAAATCAAATGATGTATTGCATTGGGTGAATCTGCTGCAAAACATGCAAAACACCACTTTAAGGTGTTGGGAAGCAAAGATGTCACCTTGAAGATTAAGGTGCACCTGACCAAACCCATAGTATTTTCAATTGCCTCATATGCATACGAAAGCTGGAAGACCAAAGAAAAATTGATTCATTTGAATAATGGTGCCGGCAAAGAATATTAAATATACCGTGGACTACCAGAAGAATGAACAAATCTTTCTCAGAAGCAGTACAGCTGGAATGCTACTTAGAAGCAAGGGTGGGGAGACTTCATCTCACTTACTTTGGCCATGTTATCAGAAGAAGGTCCCTGGAGAAGGACATTATTCTTGGTAAAGCAAAAAAGAGGAAGACCCACAATGATATGGATTAACACAATGACTGCAACAATGGGCTCAAACATAGCAATGATTGTGAGAATGGAGCAAGGTTAGGCAATGTTTCGTTCTCTTCTACATAGGGTTGCCATGAGTCAGAACCAACTCAACGGCACCTAACAACAACAATGAAAAATTATGCTTAGCATCTTTTCATATGCTTATTTTTCACCTGCAGATCTTCTTTGGGGATGTTTTTGTTCAAATTTTTGTTCATTTTTAGTCAGGTTTTTTGTTTTCTTATTTTTGAATTTTAAGAATTTTTGTACATTTTGGATACAGGTCCTTTATCAGATATGTGTCTTGTAAATATTTTTTTTTTAGTCTGTGCTTTTCTTTTTATTCTGTTAACAGTGTTCTTAACAGAGCAGATTTTAATTTTAATAAAATCCAACTTAACTTTTCTTCCATGAATCATGCTTTTTTGTTATATCTAAAACACCAAACCTAAGGTCATGTAGACTTGTTGCTAAGTTTTCTTCAGAATTTTAGAACTTGGCATTTTTGTGTGTGTGTATGATTCATTTTGAGCTAATTTCTTTGGAATGTGTAGGGTCTGTGTATAAGTTCATTTTTGTTTGTTTGTTATGGTTTATTTTCTCGTTTGTTTGTTTTATTTTGTTTTGCAAACAATGTCCAAGTCTTCCAGCATCTTTTTTTTTTTGACAAAACGATTCTTGTTGAATTCCTTTTGCACTTTTGCCAAATATCAATTGACTATATTTATGTGAGTCTATTTCTGAGCTTTCTATACTATTCCGTTGATTTTAGCATCAATTCATTTGCCAACACCACACTGCCTTGCTTAATGAAACACAATTTTCAAAATATAATGTCTAGCACGAAATTTAGAAAAAGTAAAAATCAGAAAAAGCAGCAAACAACAAAAACATTCCTCAGAGTCTCAGAATTTGTAAATACTAGGCTATCCTCACTATATTCAAGGAGATAAAAAACAACAGAGGGGTATAAAGTATAAAAAATGATGAAACAGGCTTGAAAAGAAACTGAACAGAAATTCCAGAACTGAAAAATACAATAGCTGAAATTAAGAACAGCAGATTAGAGAGAAGAGTGAAATAAAAGTTAGATTAATGTAATGAAGCAGGAGGGGTGGATGGGAAAACATAAGAGGATATGAGATACACAAAATACAGTGAGACAGTCAAAAGTTAAATTGGAACTACAAATTGAGGGGAAAAGGTAGTAACCAGAAGCACTATTTGAAGAAATAATGAATGAGAACTTTCTAAAACAGAGCCATAGATTCAATCTACAGATTCAAGAAGCTGAACAAACCCAAACCAAAAAAAACCAAACCCGTTACCATTGAGTCGATTTCAACTCACACTCAGAGAGATATAAACATAGAAATATTTACAATTTGACACACCATCATAAACTATAGAAAATTAAAGACAAAAATGCTTTAAAGCAGTCAGATAAAATGAAAGATTATATTCAAAGGATCAAAAATTCAATTGATACCTAATTGAAACAGAAATAATGGGAACCAGAATACAGTGGAATGTTATACTCAAAGTGCTGAAAGAAGATAAGCAAATAACTTAGAAGTCTATACCTAGCAAAAATATCCTTCAGTAACGAAAATGAAAGAAAGACATTCTTAGCAAACAAGAACTGAGATAGGAAAGACCAGAACCAAGATCACAGAATAAGAAGTTCTGTGCTACTGTCCTCTCACAGAACATTTTTTTAAAACAAGCAGAAAAAAGATAGCACTAGCCTTGTCAAGCAGGAGAGAGACCTGACAACCTGCTCCATAAAGATCCAGACAAGAAAACCCTATCAGACAGTTCAACTCTGTCACATGAGGTCACTATGAGTCAGAATCTACTAGACAACACCCACCAACGGCCTTGTCAAAACTAGGTTTGTCAGAAGAGTAGGAAGACTCTGAGGCTTTTTTTGATACTGGCTTGAGCACCATTCCCCGACCCTGCTTGGCAGCTGGCTTGAAATGGCAGTTGTGTTTTCAGCATGAGATCTTGTTCCCTGGCTCTAGAGTGAGCAAATCAAAGAAGTATGTGTCAGTCGAGTGACACCTAAGGACTAAAGCACAGCTTTTGTCTCTGTTTCATCCATGTTGGAGGTTGCTCAGAGTGGCGGAGCAGCAGGCATAGTCTGAGGCACTGTAAGGTAAGCTGAGGAGCCTGTGGTCACTTCAGGCAAAAGCAGGTAATTGAGATGCCAGGATCAAAACGCCAGGGAGAGAATTTCACTAAGAAATTAAGGCATTTAAAGGTACCCAAATGTGTATAACGAGGAGAAATATAAGCATGCCCAGGGCAAAAACGCATGCTGAGAGATACATGAGGTTCTTCTTGGGTGGATACATTGCCTCGGTGTAAACCTCAAAAAAGATTGCCCCAGCCGTTCTGCAAAGACTTAAGAGGTCCCACCCCCAGTGGTTTTTATTCCATTTGTTTCTGCAAAAATAGTTTGGAAAAGTAATTAAGCTACAGAACTACCACAGCCTTCAATAATACGAAAAGATAAGAAAAAAAAGAAGAAACCTAGCAAATGGTGAAGAAAGGGGAGAACCTGAGTTCTACAATTATAGTATCAAAGGTCTCATTTTCAACAACAAATCACAAGACATACAGAGAAACAGGAAAGGATGACCTATTCAAAGGAACCAACAGAAACCATCTTTGAGGAAGATGTGACATTGGAACTACTAGATACAGATTTTAAAACAACTGTTTTAAATATGTTAAAAGAACTAACAGAAAACACAAAGAACTAAAGGAAATCAAGAAAATGATGCATGAACAAAATAAGAATATTAACAAAGAGAAATTCTGATAAGAAACATCAGAAATTCTGGAGCTGAAAAGTACAATAACAAATTAAAAATTCATTAGAAGGGCTCAACAGAAGATTTCAGCTGACAAAAGAAAGAATCAGTGAACTTGAAGACAGGACAATTGAAATGATACACTCGGAGGAACAGAAAGAAAAAAGAATAATGAAAATGGGATCCAATACAAGACAGAGTTGAAAGGAATCCCCAGGATGACCATGAAGGAAGATCTCCAGAAAGCTGTTGTGAACCATGATAGGAAATCAACCAATACAGACTAAAGGGGGTTAGAAACCCCCATAAGAGACAGCATACCTGAAGTCTTTAATCATATGAAGGGTAAATTTACACAACAGGGATAAAATTTTGAGGATAATTTATTGTACATAGGAAACTAATATAAATAAATAAGACAATTATGAGAAACAACATGGGAGGGTGGGAGAGTAGTAGTTAAGAGTATGGGTTCTTGAACCAGACTTCTTGGGTTCAAATCCTGATTCTGCCACATATACCTTAAACAGTGGCATCACTAGGGGGATGGGGGAGTGGGGGGGTGCATACCACACCAGGTGACACCATCAGAGGCAGTGGCACCAGTGCTTCCCAATGCATAGCTTTGCCTGGCCCAAACCACTTCCGCCGGTCCTCACAGTCTGTCAGGCCTCAGGGGGCTGCTTAGTTTCCAGAGGGTGGCCTATCACCCAGTTCTATGGCATTGCCCCTACCCCATCCTGAAACAGGCCCAGCGAGGCTGCAGCATGAGTTTGCAGAACCCCGGAGCTTAGACGGACCACATAGTCTTTCCTTGAGCAGGGGGTGTTGCCAGGGCAGCCTGGTCACTGGCCTGGGTCCCCAGGGCAGCAGGCAGTGCAGCTCCTCTACCAGCCCCTGCAGCGGGATGTGACCATCCTGGCAAGCCAGCTGCCACCTTCTGCAGAGCTGGCCCCCGAGCATTCCACCACTTTAACCACATGAAACTACATTATATAAATACATTTAGGCTGTGCATATGATATTGCAATTTAAAGGTGTAATTTTAATTTTGCTAGTTTTAGCTTGCAACAATTGCCATTACTTTCATTGATACATGAGAATTACAATGTATGAGTAATATTAGTACAAAAAACATTACTAAGGATTCTGTATAGTATGGTATGGGAGGAGGTTCATGGGGCAGGAGGAGGTAGGGACACTATGAGCTAGCACACTGAGTAACACCAACCCTAGTGACATCACTGACCTTGAAACCAAAAAAAAAAACCAATTCATCACCATCAAGTTGATACCAATTCATAGCAACTCTATAGAACAAAATCAAATTGCCCCATAGGCCTTCCAAGGCTGTAAATCTTTATGAAGTAGGCTGCCACATCTTTCTTGCATGAAGCAGCTGGTAGGTTTGAACCACCGACTTTCCCGACTTTCCGGTTAGCAGCCAAGTAGTTACCCACTACACCACCGGGCTTCTCCGTATATATTTTAGTTTCCTCAAACATAAACCAGAGAAACCATAATCATAACATTGTATTGAGGAATAAATGAAAAATCTATGGGAATTTCTAAGAACAGTGCCTATCACAACATAAAAGCTCAATATATCTTAGTAATTATAGTATACTCCATAGCTCAGCTATAAATAGCATGTATATAGACACAATAATATAAAATTGAATTGAGTATCCCACAAATGAAAAATACAATAACAGTGAGGTGGGCAAATGGGAGGATAGAAAGATTAGACATATAAGCACTTACAGAGAGTGGAGAGGGTGTGTGAGGAAGCAAAGATATCTCAGTATCCATTATTTGATAATGATGTCTAAAAGTGAAAAACAAAAAAAACTGTAATATAAGCATGCTCTTTAGGAATATGAATGAGAGTACCAGAAGAACTGAAATGGTTGCCCTTTGAATGGAGGTGTTGGAGAGCAGTAGGAGGCAGGCACTGCTATTTTTTATAAATCTTGTAGAACAATTTGACTTCTTAAACTCTATGCATGAATCACAAGTTTAAAAATTAAAACAAAGAAACAGTCATCTGTATATAATGTCAGATAGAAAACAATTTATAAAGCAGTACATTTTCACCAGAATGGAGACAGCATTTTAGTCTCTAGAGACTAACAGGAGAACCTGGTGGCATAATGGTTAAGTGGTATGATTGCTAACCAAAGGTTGGCAGTTCAGATCCACCAGGCGCTCCTTGGAAACTCCACCGGGCAGTTCTATTCTGTCCTATATAGTTGCCATGAGTCGGAATCGAATCGACAGCAATGTTTTGGTTTTTTTTAGAGGCTACCGCGTATTGCCATGCTTCCAAGGATGGCAATTAAGCTGTTTCAGTCAGGGCTTCAGGACTTAGAACAGGTTCATTCTGATTTGAACTCCTGCTGAGAATTTGCATTTCTAACAAGTACCCAGGTGAAGCTAATGTTGCTGGTTAGAGACCAATTCTGAGAACCACTAGTAGAGCAGCAGTTCTCAAATTTTGTTATACATAAGAATCACATAGGGATCTTGTTAAAATGTAGATTCTGATTCAGTATATCTGGAGTGGAAATAAAAATTTCTCAGCAGGGGTTCAAACTAGAACAAACCAGGTTAAAGCCCTACTTTCAATGGACTTTACCTGTGCATGGCATTTTAGAAAACATCTGATCCTGTCAGCCTTCTTTTGCATTTGGCAGTACTTTCCCTGGCTCTCTGTGTCACTGTAACGGTGAATAATCAAGAAAAAAGCATTCCTTCTGTCTGTGGACACTTGTTTATAATGGCATTCAGGCTGACAGATGCTCCTCCAGAAGGTTAATAAGATAAAGTTTCTTCCAGCTGGCCCTTAAGCAGAGATTACACCTCAGTGGAAGATAAACAGATTATTCCAGAAACAGACACTGCTGTATCTTCTTCGTAAATTAGCACCTTCATAAAGGCAAACAAGAAGGTTATCCACTCAGCTGACACCAACGTTTCAATATTTTCATATTTCTGTCATTTTATTTATTTGAAACTGAGATTTGGGGTTATTCCATGATTGTTACCAGAATTACCAGTGCTGAAAAGCCAGAATGTATTTGGAAACTAGAAGGGCTTTTTTTGTTTTCTGGATTTTTCTCCAAGTTCAAGGAATCAAAGGTAAGTTATTCACATATTTGTTTCTTTTTTAAAATGCTTATCTATAAAATCTATGGAAATGTACATTCAAAAGCAGCAAAGACATCATTTTATCTTAGGAGCTTACGACATAGTCCCAAAACCCAAACCCATTGTTGTGAACTCTATTTCAACTCATAGCAACACTATTGGACAGAGTAGAACTGCCCCATAGGGCTTCCAAGGCTGTAAATCTTTATGGGAGCAGACTGCCACATTTTTCTCCCATGGAGAACCACCCATCTTTCAGTTAGCAGCTGAGTGCTTAAACACTGCACCAACAGGGCTCCTTCTAATACATAGTGGGCCCTGAATAAATATTGACTGACTGATTGATTGATTGAATATCAAAAGTGGTTTTCACTTGATTGAAGATTGAGTACATAATCTTAAGTGCAATTTATGCTAACAAAATAGTAGAGATAAATTGCATCCTATTTATTGTTATAAAACATTGGATGGAAATTATTATTGTTAATATCAATAACAGCACGTCTATGAAACCAGTTCCATTCATCCAGCTAAACTCAACAAATAAAATCTAAAACATGAAATCAGTATTGTCACTCATGATCAGACAAAAAAAAATGATTTCTTACCTTCTAGAATTAAATCATTAGTAGCTTTAGCTTAAAAAAAACACCAGGATGCTTCATCTTCAGGGTTCGTGCTGATGACCAGCTCAGAAACTTGGTTGTTTTTGAAACAGCATGCATAAAAGAACATGGCAGTGCACTGATCTTGTGGCAGTCTTTCAAGTGAACCTGAAAGTACAGCAAGCCACAAAACAGGTATATTTAAGAAAAGTAGGGTTTTTTTATATTTAAAAACTTATTTGAAGCTGAATCTGCTAAAAACTGGTTTGTCTATTTCATAGACTTGATTGTGCAAATCAGTTTTGTTTTAATTATATTAACCAATTTAATTATTTTTCTGCTTTCAGATATTACATATCAGCCATTATACACAATTACAAATGGCATGATTATATATAGTAAGTTAAATGAAATCAGCTCACTAATGACAGTTTTTAATACGAGCACTCCTACAGAATAACGTGCTATAACTGCATAATAAGAAATCCTAATATTTTACTTTTTAAATCTTTTTATTCCATAAGAATTTTGGGCCTATGAATTTCTGTTAATCTTCAGTTAGTGGAAAGAAAAAAAAAACTCAGTGCCCTCAGTTAGTGAGGTCTCCATTAATTAGAATTCATGTATCTTAGTCAGACTGACTTTGAATTTGTGACTAATTAACCATCATGAGTCTATTAGAAAATGGCTCAGAGAAAAAAAGGGTTCATTTCAATACAGCTAGCTGTTAACCATAACAATGAGGTGTTTAGGTCAATTCAACAGTTTCTTTTTTAAAAAGTTATAGATTATTTGGAAAATTGAAAAGATATGAAAAAAATTACCATCATCCTTCTACCGAAAAAACCTATACAAATATCTTCATCTGTTTCTTCAGTTTTTTGTTATGCCAATTTAATTTTCACCTGATTGCAATTCTACCATACACACAATTTTATATCAGGCTTCTTGCACTTCTGTTACATCATATGAATGTTCACCATATGAAGTTTTGACAAGCATCATTTTATTACCTATATAGTGATTTGCTTTACCTAGGTACCAAACCAGAGAGGAATAATTGTAATTATTTTGTTGCTATGAATTCCACTGCAATGAAAATTTCATGCATAAGTTTCTCTAGGTATTTAAGAATCTTAGCATAAATTCACACGTAAAAGTATTGGGTCAAAGCAATATAAAGTTCTATGGTATTTGATTCATATTGCCAAATTGCTTCTCAAAAGGTTTCCTATGTCCTTAGGTGATTTTTCCCAACTTAATTCCACAAGGTGTTTACCATGCAGGAAGTACTGTGCTAGGCACAGAATAGAGAGAGATTCAAAGACATGCCAATATTTCCAAAGGTTTCCTATAAGCTTTGCAGACTCTGAATGTAGTTTTTCCAGAGCTGCATAATGTGAAATGGCTTTGATTTCAGAACATTCATTAAATAAAATTGTTTTAGTGCAACAAAAGAAAGAATTCAAGAGTTTCAGAGAACAATTACTTCATCAAGATACCAAGCTCCTTTGTTCAGGACTTTGTTCAGCTGCCTATAATGTGCACAGCACTGCTTTCTGCTCTTACCTTTCCGTTTCACATAAATAATTTCATCTAATGGCTGTGACATTCTGATGTGTGGGAGACACTGAGAAAGGAAGTCTACCCTTGCCAAACCCTATAATGGAAATGGTGTTTATCACAGTATGTGCCTTTTGCTTTACATTTGGTTATAATAAATGAAACCTTTAACTAAGTTATTATTAGTTCACCAAGGTACGGTAATTATTTTAGTAGCTCTAAAATGTCAGGAAATTTGCATTTGAAGACACTCTACTTTTCGCTAATCCTTTACTACTGAGATATGCTGTCATTTCATGAAATTATCCAGGAAGGTGTTTGCCCTAACTGTGGCTTCATTTACTAAGAAAATGGCTTCATTTGTATACTTGAGATAGCTAACAAATGGCAGTCACATTAACTTTGCAGCTCCTGTATTTTCATCTGTGCCACAATCTCAGAGCAGTGTCATTTAAAAGATTCAAGGCAGGTTTTTTTTTTTTTCAATTATATCTGAGAAGATGTCCTTAAAAGCAAAGCTGTGTAAATTGAAGACACTTTGTGTCCAAATGAACAATCTGCAGCAGCACACCTGAAACCATTTATTAGATTATATTCCTGCTTTTAAAACATAAGAAGAAATTGCTGCCTCATGGCCCCTTTTGTAATTATATCACTGACCACACTAAAAGACTATTACATGTGGGAGCTAATTAGGCAGGGTTGACGAGACCTACTGCTTTATTGGCCATTTCTGTCAATCCTAAGAGTACAGCAACCTTAAACATCAACTGTACTTGCTCCCTAATCATCTCTGGAAATTCAGATCCTATGTACACTTGGTGTCATAATCATTTTCACAGGTTTTATGCTATTTTAAAATAATTCCTCCAAAGGCAACCACATCTGCTTCTTACAATAGTCACTAGGTTTACATTCTAATTTAGTATATAGGTTGTAATGGCCATATAGATTCTGAACTCATTCCATATTGTGAAGGGGCAAACTCCAGGGTGACTGGGGTTTCATCCACACCACCTCGTCTTGCTTAAGTGCAGTTGTGGGGCGGGAACCACTTATACAACCCTTAGAATACCACCAAACAGTTAAAGGAAGGCAAAACTTCTGACCACAATGAGTTTTAACCTTTCGAAGTGGACAGTTTAGCAATCACTGGGTCTGAGCTCACCTTGTGAGATCTTTTCATTCAAGGCTGGGATTTCAGTCTCACAAAAGCATCAAGTCAGATGGAACCATTTTAATAATGGAGGGGTGGCCTGCACTTTCTGTTTTGGGTCCAAGGCAACCTGCATGCCAATACTTCTACAATGAGGTTGTTGTGGTTGAATGACACAGCCCTGGTAATGAGAATTCGTATATGGAAATGCTGCTGTCAAGCTCTGAACTACAGTATGCACTGCTGTAATTATTTATTGAGAATGTATTCCTGCTGCTGCACCTCTATCCTGGCCACCGTGAATGTAGGAAGAATTTGAAAGAGCTACAGAGCAGTGATAAACGGTTCTAGGCATATGGTTGTATTCGTTAGATTAATATTCTCCCACTTACATTCAGTCATTCTGGAGGAAACAATGCCTTTCTGTGTGCCTGTGTAAAGTCATCTTAATTCTTTCCGACTTGGTTCTTTTCATTCAGCCATCTTAAGTCCCCTAGCCACAGCCGGCATCTATTTTCATAATTGCCCTCAAGAGAAGGGTTAAAGGAAACTAAACCAAAGGCAATTTTGTGGAGAAAAGTCAGGACCTTGAAATTAATGAAAAGTTTCCACTTCAGAAATACTTTAACTTCATACAGAAAATAACATGTGTAAGGCTAATTTGTCTGTCTTACCCTGCTGTGTTTATGAACAAAGTTACATTTAATTAAGCGTGGCAATGAAACCCAATGGCACTATTGCTGACTCATTGTACTCAGATCAGTTCAGACCTGATCAAAGCCCTTTGCATACAGTAATCATGTTAATAATCCTTTAGATTAGTACCATATATTTTCTGATAAAAGCTTAAAGTTTGACTAGTCATACTTCTTAAGATTTCACCGGGTGGTAGATGATGTATTCATTTCTGGTAGGGAACCTAAGGCAGAGAGTGCTAAGTAATGTTCCTAAAGTCATTTGAGGTTGGTGAGTTAGAACTAAAACTGAAAATGAAGCTGTATTCAATCCTTTCCCAATCTACTTAGTCTATTAAACAGTCCAATAGATGAGTGGAATTAATATGATGTTTACTATTAATTCAAAAGCCAACTTTCCACTGCTAACACCACCATATTATTGCTGATTCTGGTTGAGTCTAACATCTGTTTGCATGACTGATCTCCAGAAAGTTGGCCATATCCTTAAGCTCTATCCTGACAATGGAAACACTGATCTTCAGAGTTTTATTACTTGTTAAGAAAGAAGTGTGAAGTTTTAAACAGCCCAAAGAAATGAAGTCATTTATTTATGGTGTCATTTTAAAAGCATACTATTAAAGCCTACACTTAGTAGTAAGTAGCTTATTTAAGATTGTGTTATATCTGATGAATCAATGATTTGTCATGGTGGACCAAAAATACCTTACCTATCACAACACTGAAATTTCACCTCCAGGTTTATGATATTTTTGTCCTATCCAACTAAAAGCTATTGCTGTTGAGTCAATTGCAACTCATAGCAACTCTATGGGACAGAGAAGAACTTCCCCCATAGGGTTTCCAACACTGTAAATCTTTACAGGAGCAGATTGCTATGTCTTTCTCCTGTGGAGCAGCTGGTAGGTTCAAACTACTGACCTTTCTGTGAGCAACAAACCACTTAACCACTGAACTGCCAAGCCTCAATATGTCAAATTCTGAAACACCCTTTTTCTAATAGTGTCTCTTCCATTCTTCTACTAAATCTGATACTCACCCTCATCAAACCACCTCAGCCCCTCAGCCTCTTCCAGTTTCTCCAGGTCGTCAGCCTTGTTCAGGCCTCACTGTCCTACATATTAATCCTAGGCTCTGTGGTCAGTTCTTGAACCTTTATCAATAGTCTTCTTACTAGTACAACAGAAACTTTGCTCTTTGACCTTCTGCACCACCCACCCACTTTGTTAATCCACCTCTGGGTAAATTTAGCTTTCAGTTTTTCTACTATCATTTCTGAGCTACCAACTGTTATTTAAAAAACTGAAATAAACAGAGTACTTCCATGAAACAAATTCATGCGCTTTTAACATTAACTGGGCTCTCCAAGCCACGGCTTCCAACTAGTTTGTTCCAGTTCAAACCCTTACTGAGAATTTGCATTCTTACCCCAGATATACTGAATCAGAATCTACAGTTTAACAAGATCCCTAGGTGATTCTTATGTATAATAAATTTGGAGAACCACTTCTCTACTAGTGGTTCTCAGAATTGGCCACCAACCAGCAGCTTTAGCTTCGCCTGGGAGCTTGTTAAAAATGCAAATTTTCATCAGGGGCTCAAATTAGAAAGGCTTGAAGACCTGCTGCAAGCTATTCACAGTCTTACTCATCTCTGATTCCCTGACTTAGTCCCTGAACCAAATTTCCAAACCTCCCTTCTCCCCTCAAATCTACAACTTGATTCTCCATCATCCACAGAAACAATAATAGTAACATAGTTAAGAACAAAGACTTAAAGGTTTGCACAGAACTGGATTTAAGTCTCAGCTCTGTCCCTTAACTGGCTATGTGACCTCGGCAAATTGCTCATCCTCATACATTATCCCCATTTTATGGTTTCCTCATCTATAAAATGGGAATAATAATAACAATGTCTGCCTCATAGGGCTGTAATGAGAATCAACGAAATAATGTTTATAAAGCCCTCGGTGCAGTATCTACTCGGAAAAATATTCAATAAATGTTAGCTCCTAACATGGCTAGGACTACTAGCACCATTACTATCCCCACCTCCTCCTACTTACTGAGAAGACTGAAGTCATTTGACCCCATTTTTTACTTTTCTTCTTTCTATCTCAAAGTTTCTCTGAAGCTTTATATAGACTCTCCTCATTCTTTCTTGTTTAAGAGAAAATAAAAAGGTTTCATGTCTTTCTAACATTAACTCTATGATTTTAACTTCATTTACAACCAATTCCCCTAAGACCTTCCTCTGCCAGGCTCCTTTTCCATTGACTTCATCTTCCCAGCCTCAAGACTTCAATGCAATGATTCCCAGCATTGGTAAAAACACCATTGCTAGGGTTCCAGCTCTGGAGATTCTGATTTAATTGGGCTGAAGTGGGCCCAAGCTGGAATAATTTTTAAAGCTATCCAGGTGATTCTACTATGCAGCCAGGTTTGAGAAGAATAATTTATGACCCTTCTGGAAAGGTATGTCATGTGGGTCATCACATTCTGAATCACCAGGAGGGTTGTTTTAATCTACGCTTTTGGTAACTATTATGTCATAAATATATTTCCAGTTTGGGGGAGTAGTCTCATTATTTAATAGCGTTAATAGAATGATTTGTATAATTATTTCCTTCATTAGGTTGTTTCCTTTTTTTAAACCCATTCTTTGCATTAAATATATAAATATATTTTGTTGCTTTCAAAATAGGTATTTTGAAAAAGCTGTGCAGATTGTTTTGATGCACACTCTGTTAATAACCAATTAAATGTTTCATGAAGGCAGTGACCATATCCATCTTGCTTGCATTATAGTCGGCACTCCTTTTCTGGTGTAAACCACTCTGCTGCCCACATCTTCCATCCATGCCTCTAGAGCCAGGAATTCTGGTATCATCTAAGACGTAGTCCTCTTCTTCCTATCTAATTTGTCACCAAATCCTATCAGGTACGCTAATAAATATTTAGTAACCAGCTCCTCAAGGGGAAAAATTCCTCACATGTAGTGTTTGCCAATGTCCGTGGTATAAATAATCCTACCATGGCCAATTTCAAGCTAACAACATGACATCATTTAACATGGATATTCACAATCGGTTCTCAACAACAAGGAGCCAGAATAAGCCTGCTTCAGCATACCACTGCATTATGAATTTTAGTACACAACTGCTTCTTTAATCCAGCTTCATCTTTTCATCTCCACTGCCACTGCCATACTCTCAGTTCCCTAAATTCACTGCTTGGGACCACATACAACAACCTCCTCTCAGGTCCTGATCTTTGACTTCTCCATTTCCTAAACCTCTGAGAATTGGGCCAAAAACAAACAAACAAAAAAAGAAACCAAACTAGCTGCCGTTAAATCAATTGCAACTCATTTCGACCCTATAGGAAGAGTAGAACTGTCCTATAGAGTTTCCAAGGAGCGCCTAGTGGATTAGAACTGCCAACCTTTTGGTTAGCAGCCATAGCACTTAACCACTACACCACCAGGGTTTCAGTGCCAAACCCTGTCAATACTATCTCAGAGATATCTCTAGTTTTAACTGGCTTTGTTATCTATTGTACCCCACTTTTCCCTGCTTGAAAAAACAGAAAAAGAAAAGGAAAGAACCTGGAAAGTCTTCCCAGTGCCTTCAGAACCAAGTCCAATCATTTCATATTAAGTCATTTATGATCTGGTCTCCACCTTCCTTTCCAGCCTTTCTTGCAGAGACTGCTAGAGTCCCTACTATTGGCTATACTCAGTATTTTATATACATTGCCTTAATCATCCTCAGTTGGTAGCAGTGTTGCTGAACAAATGCCAGTTTTCAAGGTAAAAAATAAGGAGGGCTGCAATATCTAATTTTCAAAAACTTCAAGAGAGGAAAATGGTGTGGCATCCGCCACATACATCACTGGTAATCAGCCTACATGCTAACAATTCTGAGAACATATTTACTTCATATTTCATTAAAGGAAATCCTGGAAGCTCCCTTAATTCCTATTATCCTCTTTTGTATCATTTATCCCAATACACTTTGACTCTCAGGACTGGTATTGCTTCAGTTTATTGGCAACTACATGTAGGAGGAGAAATGGGAGGGCAAGTTGCAGAAATTTCTGAGTACTTCACTTGACCATGCAGAAAACAGTGTGCTTAAAATCCATGCACTTTTCTGGAATAGCACTGAACAAAGTATTCAGTAAATTGTCAGAGTTTATTGATACATATTCAGGTATGTTAACCACAAAATACATTCAGTTGCCTTTGGTCTTTGGAGAAAAATTTTCAGGTGTGTAATTGAGAATGCCTGCTGATGTAGGGGGAAGACAGGAACGGACTGGACACAAACAAGCAGAACATTTGCATAAAGGCCACAACCCCTCCCTCTTTTTTGGTGAGGTCAGGAAAGTTTATACAAGATTAATTTATTATTTTTTAAAACTCCCAGTCATTGATCATTGGTCCTAAAACATTTTACATTTTCTCTCTATGGAGTTCTGTTCTTCAAAAGGAAATTTTTATTCTGTAGAAATTCCCGTAACTTTTATCTCTGTTTCTGTTAATTCATTCATTAAGGCTTTTTCCCCTAGGAAAACATAATGGGTTTGCTAAGTAGATGTTGCTTTCCTAGCAATGCTGCCTTGAATGCCCCATTCTCTCTTCACTGTTGCCTGTTATTGTCACTATATGCACATAGTAAACCTATATTGTAAGGCTATAGGGTTAGTTGAGGAGTGGTCCAAATAAGTTGATAAGGAGATACTTGAATATATAATCAAGCAAGTGTCTGGTAAATGGGCAAATGGAAACTTCGTAAGCAGTCAATGACTGGAAGGCAACTTTGGTACAGGAAGGAAAAAAAACTCTTCAGTGACGTGGCAGGGAGATGATGTGGCTTCCAGGATGCCATTCAGCATGGAGGCCATGTAGCCACCTGCCTTGAACGTAGGGTGGAAAAGATACTCTTGACTGAAGGGCTAGTCTTTGCGTAAGCTAGCAGACAAGCTGCAGGCAACCCAGAACTAATTTAAAAACTGAAAAATGAAGGGTCAAAAGCCCAGTATTTCAGAGCTGCTAAGTTGGAGTCAACTCAATGGCAATGGCTTTTACTTCTATTCTTGGCCAGATTTGACATTTTTTTAGGATAAAATAATCGTGCTTTATGTCTTCAGCGATTGTTCTTTTAATTTTTCTTTCTAAATATTCGGAAATTTTCAAGCTTTCAGCACTACATTAGATTGGGGGATTTTGGTCAGCTCCAAGACAGAGTGGCTGAAGAAAACAATAGAACCTTCCAAACTTAAACCTTCAGTGTTGACGACTTGCCTTACCCCACTGGAACTTGCCCTACCCATTGTCCCCTTTCCTGCCCATCTAAATATCTACTCCCTTCTAGGCTTCTTACGAAAACCACCCAGCCCAAAGGGAACCCATCCTACCATGCTAAACCTCAGGCCTCCCTCAGGTGGTCTGTTCTGCTGCCAAATCACCACTCTCACCACCACTCCCATTGACAAATATCAACATTCAACATGTACAATTCCAAACTCACAGAAGTGATCATTGTTGTTGTTGTTAGGTGGTGTCAAGTTGGCTCCGACTCATAGCAACCCTATGTACCACAGAACGAAACAGGGCCCGGTCCTGCGCCATGCTTGCAATCATTATGCTTGAGCCCGTTGTTGGAGCCACTATGTAAATCCATCTCATTGAGAGGGTCTTCCACTTTTCTGCTGACCCTGTATTTTTTCAAGCATGATGTCCTTCTCCAAGGACTGATTCCTCCTGACTACATGTCCAAAGTGTATAAGATGCAGTCTCACCATCCTTGCTTCTAAGGGGCATTCTAGTTGTACTTCTTCCAAGATGGATTTGTTCGTTCTTTTGGCAGTCCATGGTATATTCAATATTCTTCTCCAACACCACAGTTCAAAGGTGGACTTCCTTATTCACATTGTCCAGCTTTCATGTGCATATGATGCAATTGAAAATACCATGGCTTTGGTCAGGTGCACCTTAGTCTTCAAGGTGACATCTTTGCTTTTCAACTCTTTAAAGAGGTCCTTTGCAGCAGATTTGCCCAATGCAATGCATCTGTTGATTTCTTGACTGCTGCTTCCATGGGTATTGATTATGGCTTCAAGTAAAATGAAATCCTTGACAACCTCAATCTTTTTCTGTTTATCATGATGTTTCTTTTTGGTCCAGTTGTGAGAATCTTTGTTTTCTTTGGAAGTTACTGTGATCATTGGAATGATCATTGGAGTTACTTTATTTTTGTATGATTAGTTTTCAGTTTCATATATTATGTGTTAGACAGCAACACCTTCTGGTGAAATATCACATTAGCACATGGAATACGCCAGGCTCTATGAGAAAATTGCAAATATCAAAATAAAGAGAACGAAGGAGGCTACATGTCAATAGCTTGGCATGTGGTATCAGGAGAATCCTCACTCATATAAGATCTTTCTTTGTTCTTGCAAAGGAGGTAAAAAGCAAATTTTTTATTCATACAGCAAAATTCTTCAAAAGATTTCAAAGAGTTTTACTGTAAGTATGAGTATAAAAATGGGGCAGTCAGTGGATGATAAGTGGTTTTTTATAAAAAAAAAAAAAAATATCATGTTTGTATGTTGACAGGAATAATCCAGTGGGAAGAAAAAAACCAAAGATGTAGGAGAGTAAGAGGACAATTTTTGGGGGAAACATCTTTGAGAGGAGAAAAAGGATGGAATCCATTGCATAAGTGAAGGGATTGACTTTAGATGTATGCATCAAAAACCAAACCCACTGCCGTCGAGTCGATTTCGACTCATAGCGACCCTATAGGACAGAGTAGAACTGTCCCATAGAGTTTCCAAGGAGCACATGGGGTATTTGAACTGCCAACCTCTTGGTTAGCAGCCGTAGCACTTAACCACTATGCCACCAGGGTTTCCAGATGTAAGCACAGGCCATCAGGTAATCACAGGAATGAAAACAGAGTCTGAGCACAGATGCAGCCAACGATGAGCAGATGTGGTGCTGGGAGTTCGTGGATTTTTCTTCTGGCTTCTCTGGCACTCAATAAAATACAAAGCAAGGTCATCATCTGAGAGTGAAAATGGGCAAGAAGGTACAGGAGATCTGGAAAAAGAGAAGTGTATAGTTCTTCAGGGGAGTGGGAAGTTGAATGGACAAAGGAAATGTGGTATGATTTTATCTAAGGACTATTTGAAATTCATGGAGCCCTGGTGGAGCAGTGTTTAAAAGTTTGGCTGCTAACCAAAATGTCAGCAGTTTGAATCCACCAGCCACTCCTTTGAAACCCTATGGGGCAGTTCTACTCTGTCCTATAGGGTTGCCATGAGTTGGAATCAACTCGACAGCAATGAGTTTGGTTTGGTTTTGTTTTGATTTTTTGAAGTTCATGGTCATAAATTTAAAGTAAGTCCTAATGATGGTTTTCCCCCACCATGTGCAGCTGTAAGAATGAAGATAAGAATTGGGCAGAGGAGACCCTGGTGGTATAGTGGTTAAGAGCTATGGCTGCTAACCAAATGGTCAGCAGTTCAAATCCACCAGGCCCTCCTTGGCAATGGGTTTGGTTTTTAACCATGGTCTCGGGGAACATCTACTTCAATTGACATAACATAGTTTATAAAGAAAATGTTCTACATTCTACTTTGGAGAGTAGTGTCTGGGGTCTTCACGGCCTATAAGTGGCCATCTAAGATACTCCACTGGTCTCACCACTTTGGGAGCAAGGGAGACTGAAGACGACTAAAGACACAAGGGAAAGACTAGTCCAAAGGGCTAATGGACCACAACTACCATGGCCTCCAACAGTCTGAGTCCAGTATAACTAGATGGTACCCGGTTACCACCACTGACTGCTCTGACAGGGATCACAATAGAGGGTCCCAGACACAGCTGGAGAAAAATGTAGAACAAAATTCTAACACAAAAAAAGACCAGACTTACTGGCCTGACAGAGATTGAAAAGCCTTGAGAGTATGGCCCCCGATACTCTTTTAGCTCAGTAATGAAGTCACTCCTGTGGTTCACTATTCAGCCAAAGATTAGATAGGCCCATAAAACAAAATGAGACTGAAGGGGCACCCCAGCCCAAGGGCAGGGACAAGAAGGCAAGAGGGCACAGGAAAGTTAGTAATAGGGAACCCAAGGTGGAGAAGGGAGAGTGTTGATATGTTCTGGGATTGTTAACCAATGTCATAAAACAGTATGTGTACTAACCCTTTAATAAGAAGCTAATTTGTTCTGTAAATGTTTATCTAAAGTACAATTAAAAAAAAAGAATAGGGCAGAGGATTGGATTTAACTGAGTTTGTGGCTTTGCATATCAAGTACAACAACTAAGGAGCAAAAGAATTGTAGATGTATCACCCTAAAGGGCCAGACAATATTGAAATTCTTTCTCAAAGATACCTACATTTTCCATTGATTGATTATTTATTTATATTTATGAATATAAAAATTCATGTTGATGCTAAAATTATCTGAGAATACAAACATTGCTAAAACATACTTCATACATAAAACATCACCTTCATGTTGGAATTGACTCGACTGCACTGGGTTTGGTTTTTGTTTTTGTTTTGTTTTTTTTCATAAAGGAATTTTCTGTTTATCTTTTCACTCAGGATATTTTCTTTAATAAGATGACCGTGTGCCAAGCCTCTGATGTCAGGCACTGTGGAAGAGGGCAGACATTTAAAAGGGTAGTTACAATAATGTAGGTAGGTAAGACATATGAAGCCATTTTTTGTAGTCTAATGATTTTAAAACAAATCTAACACATACACATATTGTAACAGATGCATTAATATTTCCACAGGCATTTCTATTAATTCACTTAATGAATATGTATTGCATATCTGTCATGTAAAAACACTGTATTAGGTACACACCAAGGTGAGTTGGGGGCAGCATTACAATAGAGATCTTCAATGTATTTTCAGTGTAAAGGAGGAAACTCATATATTTACAATAAATTATTATGCAAGACACGTCAAAGAAAGTACTAGGACATGAGTTCCATTACCTTTGTTTATCTCATTTACTGCTATATATCATAGTGAGACCAAAGCACAGTAGGCACTTTATTGGTGAGTCAGTGAATGAAATAGAGATATGAACCACACTGGAGGAACACAGGGAACGAGGAATGAATTCTAAATCTGGGATCTGAGAAAGCTTAGGAGAGAAGGTAATAACTGAGCTGGTCCTCAAAGGAAAAGTTGTTGTCGTTAGCTGCTATCAAGTCAGCCCCCAACTCATGATGACCCCATGCACAACAGAACAAATGCTGCCCAGTCCTGCACCATCCCCATGATCGGTTGCCAATATAACCATTGTGATCCATAGGGCTTTCGTTGGCTGATTTTCAGAAGTAGACTGAAACCTGTTCAACATCATAGCAACCTGCAAGCCTCCACTGATGGAGGGGTGCTGGCTGCACATTAGATGCATTGGCTGGAATCAAACATGGATCTCCTGCCTAGAAAGCAAAAATTCTACCATTGAGCCACCACTGCCCAATAAACAGAGAAGCATGAGATGAGCACTGCAGCATGGAAACACAGGAAGCCTTCAGAATACACTTATAGCCTAGTGAGAGCACGGAGGAGTAGTATAGTGAACGATCACATTAGAAAGCAAGGGTGAGACGAGGAAGTGGGGTGTGTATATTATCAGATAAAGGGGCTCTTATTGAGTACTAACAATGGGCCAGACACTGTTTTGAGTGCTTCCCATGCTGTCACTCATTTAATCTCACAGAAACGTTATAAGGGAGGTGTTATTATTACGCATTCCCCATTTTATACATGAGGCAACTCAGATTCAGAGAGGTCATGTACATCCAAGTTACAAAGTTAGTAGGTAAATAGAGCTTGCACCCATACTCTTATAACTCTTGTGAACCAATGATACTGTTAAACATTTTGAATAGTTGAATGATATTTTATGATTTGTTTTGCTACTTCTTTTTTCTTTCACAAATATGAATATATTTAGTTACATTTAGAAAGTAAGCACCTTGTATATTATGTTCCTGGTCTGCATTTAAAGTTCTAAATATTCAAATGTGTATTAATTTCCATTTTGTCCTTTTCTTATCCAATAATATGACTGATTGCCACAACTATTGGCTTAAGTGTTGTTTTTGTGGTGTTTAACCTAAAACTTAAAATAGCACAATTGCATTTATTTTTTCCCAAATTCATAAGATATTTAACTAAATTTTCTAATATTCATATACTCTGGAAAATTTTTTTTTCTGAAGTCACTTTGTCCTCCTCGTCTCTTAGCAACTTTTAACTGCTCCCAAAGGCAGTTGATGCTAGCAACCAATTCATCATCATACAGGCTATACTCACGCTTTACCATCATCTTAGAGAAATATTTTCTGTTTCTAAAAATTTCCCAATCTTCTATTACATATGGAGACCCTGGTGGCATAGTGGGTAAGAGCTATGGGTGCTAACCAAAATGTTAGCAGTTCGAATCCACCAGGTGCTCCTTGGAAACTCTATGGAGCAGTTCTGCTCTTACAGGGTCGCTATGAGTTGGAATCACCTTGACGGCAATGGCTTTGGTTTGGTTTTGGTTTTTTATAGTAACTATTTCCATACTCAGTTTATTCTCATTAAACTTTGGTCTGACATGAGACTATATTGGCATCTCCTTTCTGGAGGGGGGATGAGAGGGCAGAGGGGGCCAGAAGTTGGCCGAATGAACACAAGGAGAGAGAGTGGAGGGAAGAACTATGCTGTCTTATTGGAGGGAGAACAATTAGGAGTGTATGTCAAGGTGTATGTAAATTTTTTTATGAGAGGCTAACCTGATTTGGAAACTTTCACTTAAAGCACAATAAAAAAATAAAATTAAATAAAAATTAATTAAAACAAACAAAAAAAACTTTGGTCTGCACTTTCCAAATACTTATTATTGTTGTTGTCGTTGTTAGGTGGAGCTGAGTCAGTTCCGACTCATAATGACATTATTTACAGCAGAACAAAACACTGCCCAATCCTGCACCATCCTCATAATTTTTGTTATGCTTAAGCACATTTTGCAGCCACTGTGTCAATCCATCTGGTTGAGGGTCTTCCTCTTTTTCGCTGACCCTCTCCTTTACCAAGCATGATGTCCTTCTCCAGGGATCGATCTCTCCTGATAACACGTCCAAAGTATGTGAGGCTAAGTCTCACCATCCTCCCTTCTAAGGAGCATTCTGGCTGTACTTCTTCCGAGACCAATTTGTTCGTTCTTTTGGCATTCCGTGGTATATTCAACGTTCTTCACCAACACCATAATTCAAAAGCATCAACTCCTCTTGGGTCGTCCTTATTCACTGTCCAGCTTTTGCATGCATATGAGATGAATGAAAACACCATGGCTGGGGTCAGGCACATTTTAGTCCTTTAAGTGACCTCTTTGTCTTTTAACACTTTAAAGAGGTCTTTTGCAGCAGATTTGCCCAATGCAATGCGTCTTTTGATTTCTTGACTGCTGCTTCCATGGGCACTGATTGTGAATCCAAGTAAAATGAAATCCTTAACAACTTCAATCATTTCTCCATTTATCATGATGTGGCTTATTGGGCTAGTTAATGAGGATTTTTGTTTTCTTTATGTTGATGTGTAATCCATATTGAAGGCTGTAGTCTTTGATCTTCATCAGTAAGTGCTTCAAGTCCTCTTCACTTTCAGCAAGCAAGGTTGTATCACCTGCATAACTGTCCAAATACTTACATAAAATAAAAACATCAAACTCATGAAAATGCATCCAAAGAATCCTTAAAAGTCAAGTTCGATATCAATATTACAATTTATGCAGCACTCTGAAGATCAGCATCTAATACATTCTAGTTGCTTTACTCAAGAATGCTTTCGTTAGCTCCAACAAATCTAATTTCTTTTTACCTCATTGAAATCTATAATACTGTATGTTTCAAGTCTTTAATTTTTTATTTATTTTATTTGAAATCATTGAGATAGACAAGTGTGGTGGGTCTCATAAATATCCTTGGACCCAGGTAACCCTACATCCCTGTTCTTAGACACCTTTCCCACCTCTTTCATAGAGATGACTTAGGACAGAAGTGCAGGTAGAAGATTCTGATCCTAGCCCAAGCTATAGTATCATCACAGGAGGTCCCTGTGGTTGGCTTTATACAACTTAGGATAGAGCAAGATGAGGTATTCAATTCTCATGTGGTACAAAAAACCACAAAAAGGTGGAAAATGTTTAACTTAAAGTAGGGAAAATATGAGGACCTTTCATGGAAGTGTCAGTAGCTTGCTCTTTACTATACCAGAGGACAGAAATAGAACTAATGGGTAGAAGTTACTGGTACATAATTCCAGCTCAAATGAAATAAATATCTAAGTGGAGCAATTCAAAACTGGAAAAGAGTAGTTACTTCGTAGAGGAGGGAGATAACCATATGTAGAGTATTTTTCTCAGGTCTCGTCTAGCAATGAAATTTTGAAAATAAGGTGAACATATAATTTATTTTCCAAACAGAGACACTGCGTTGGGAGTCCTCAAGACCGTTCTCAGGCTCGATGATTCACTAGAAGGACTCACAGACTCAGAAAGCTGTTGTACTCAAGGTTACAGTTTATTACAGCAATGGATACATACCAAAATCAGCAAAGGGAAAGGTGCATGGGAAAAGTCCAGGAGAAACCAAGTGCAAGTTTCCAGGTGTTCCCTCCCAGTGCAGTCACACGAGAATAAGCTTAATTCCCCTCTGAAATAATGTAAGACAACTGCAAAGTATTGTTAGCCAGGGAAGCTCACCCAAGCTCTGATATCCAAGGATTTTACCTGGGGTCAGTTACATAAGCATGCAGCACTCATGTGACTGACCTTAGCTACTCAGACTCCAGCCCCTCCCATCCTGAGCAAAAATAGGCATTCACCATAAAGCACATTTTTAGAATAAACTATCCAGTAAAGCACTCAGCTGCTAACTGAAAGGCCAGCAGTTCGAAACCCACCAGCTTCTCTGTGAGAGAAAGATGTGGCAGTCTGTGTCCATAAAGATTTCAACCTTGGATACCCTGTGTGGCAGTTCTACTCTGTCTTATGGGGTCTCTAGGAGTTGGAATCAAGTTGAAGGCAATGGGTTTGGGTTTTTTTTTTTTTTATAAATCTGGTCAAACTGATACCAAGTAGCCTAAGGCCTCAGGCATTCACCATAAATACAGCTTGGCCCAAGGCCTCAGACCAACAACAACAATCTAATGAGACAGAATGTTTCCAGGGCTCAGAGATCGTCTCCCAGAAGCTGGCCAAGGGTCATCCCTGAAGACAGGTCTGTCCTTGGAATGTGCAGGGTTTGAGCAACCCAGACCTGCGGAGTTACCCCTGTCCTGCACTGACACATCTGAGAATTTGAGAAGGAAAGAATAACAGCCATAAACCAGGATATTCCAGGCAAACCAGGAGACATGTCCCCTGATTTACCCTAATTATAAACTACCAGTTCTATGGACTTCATAAGGTGGAGAATAGAGAAAAACAAACCTCAGTAGGGGAAAGAGGACAAGTGGGAGCTCATGGGAGTGCTCTGAAGCAGGGCAAATCTGTGGTCTTCTTGCCCCCTTTCTACTACTACCCTAATTGGATGAAGTATAAGACCCTGATCGAACAGGACCTATTTGAGTGAATCTGGATATAAGCAAAGTGTTAAGTACCAGGGGATCTGACTGGGGAAAATTCCAGGACAGGGACATTGTTCCCAGAGCCAGAGTGGGATAAACACTGTTCCCAATCCAAGTTTTTCAGAGAAATCTACCAGAGTATGACAGAAAAGCAAGAAAAGGATCACCCCCAAAGGACTGAACATTGCGTGCGAAGTGGAGAGCAGGTGCAGCATAATGGCAGGACTCCCCATAAAGCTAGCAGGCACCACAAGAGGAGTGGAGAAGTGCAGTGTATGAGGAGTAGGATTTCCTGAAGTATGGTCTGCTTCTACGCTGGATAGGCCTAGAATTATCCAATGGTGTACAGGTTTTCTCTCATTCTTATTGGTAATTGAAATATAATTACAAAAACTTACTTTAGCACTACTGTAGTCTATGAAGTATTTGAAAGGACTACTAAAATTAACATTCCTAAGCTAAAATTTGCATTTTAGTAGCTGTAGCGAGCACCAGTGGTTGCCTACTCAGTACTCTCCCCCTCTTCCACTTTGCCCCAGTGTGATATGGGCACCTTCCATTTTGCCACACAGCCAACCTGCTGCAGGGAGGAAAACGTACTCTGAGATGGAGCTGTTCCTGGTAATCTCATCCCCTGCCCTGTGATGACTCAACTCAACAGCACTGGCATATCCTTTGGCAACCAGCTACAATACCTAAGTCAGCGTGACTTCAGGGAAAGGCTATTTTTTGACATGAACAAGGAAAAGTTTGCTGTTCCAGTAGCTGCTGGCAGCCATCAGGGGAATTTGGTGAAAGCCTGCCTGCAAACAAAGTTACCATGTAAGGGACAGAGCCAAGAGAAAAGCAGAAAGGCAGAACCAGAGCTCCATTTTCACCAGGTCTGGGACATTCCCTACCTCTGGCTTTTCTTTGTATGCGATAATAACTTTCTTATTGTTTTAGCCAGTTTGAGATGGGTTATTTGGACTCTAGCTAAAAATATCTTTAACCCATTGCCGTCGAGTCTATTCCAATGCACAGCAACCCTATAGGACAGAGTAGAACTGCCCTATAGGGTTTCCAAGGAGCACCTGGTGGATCTGAACTGCTGACCTGTTGGTTAGCAGCCAAGCTCTTAACCACTACACCATCTTTAGGGATCCATAAAACTATATAATTCCTAATCTTTTCTGCATATGGGAATCACCCAGGGATGTTCAAAAATTATTGATGCCTGTGTTCCAATCAGAGACTATGATTTAATTGGTCTGGAATTTGGCTGGGTGAGTAAATTATTCTCTAAACTCCCTCCCTTCCTGGAGATTCTTTCCTAAGAATTCACCCCATTGCCCAAACCAGTGGAGCATTCTGAGACTCCTCAAAAGGCACAGAGAATATGTGCTCCCAGCAGGACTCTCTCCATCATCCCATAATAAAGGAGGGACTTCTCTGCTTTACAGCAAGATTTGAGTTGCTCTCCAGCTAACCCGCTTGGATTTATACTTGTTCAGCTTGATTTCCTTGTCTGTACCACAGTTCGGAAGATACGGGTTCAACACTAAGTAGATAAGCGGCAAGTTCAGTGAAGGGTAAGACAATACACAATACTGGTGAAGCCAGCACAACTTGTACAAGGCAAGGTCATGGAAACTCCATAGACACATCCGAACTCCCTGAGGGACCAAATTACTGGGATGGGGGTTGTGGGAACCGTGGTCTCAGGGAACATCGAGTTCAATTGGCATAACATAGTTTATAAAGAAAATGTTCTACTTTCTACTTTGGAGAGTAGCGTCTGGGGTCTTAAAAGCCTGTGAGCGGCCATCTAAGATACTCCACTGGTCTCACCCCTTTGGGAGCAAGGAAGAAAGAAGAAAACTAAAGACACAAGGGAAAATTTAGTCTAAAGGACCACAACTACCACAGCCTCCACCAGTCTGAGTCTAGTACAATTAGATGGTGCCTGGCTACCATCACTGACTGCTCTGACAGGGATCACAATAGAGGGTCCCAGACAGAGCTGGAGAGAAACGGAGAACAAAATTCTAACTCACAAAAAAAGACCAAACTTACTGGCCTGACAGAGACTAGAGAAGCCCCGAGAGTATGGCCTCCAGACACCCTTTTAGCTCAGTAATGAAGTCACTCCTGATGTTCATCCTTCAGCCAAAGATTAGACAGACCCATAAAACAATGAGACTAAAGGAACATACCAGCCCCGGGACAAGGACTAGAAGGCAGAAGGGAACAGGAAAGCTGGTAATAGGGAACCCAATGCCAAGAAGCAAGAGTGTCGGCATGTCGTGGGGTTATTAATCAATGTCATAAAACAATATATGTACAAACTGTTTAATGAGAAGCTAGTTCTGTAAACCTCCAACTAAAGTACAATAAAAAAAAAAAAAAGAAGATATGGGTTCAAGAGTCTTCCCTAAAAAAATAGGAATACTAATCCCTGTAAACCACATGCTTAGGGTCTCAACTGTCATAGTTAGTGGTCCCAACTGTTCATCAATAGATATTTTTTTAAAGGATAGAAGGTCAAAGAAAAGAGAGATGAAATAGGAGAGAAGGACTTGAGTTCTGGCTACACCATTAACACACATTCTGACACTGCTAAGCCTCAGTACCCTGTTGTTTGTTGTTGTTGTGTGCCATGGAGTCAGTTCTGACTCATAGGACAGAGCAGAACTGCCCCCATAGGGTTTCCTAGGCTGTAACCTTTACAGGAGCAGATCTCCTGCTCTTTTCTCCCATAGTACCACTGGTGGGCTCCAACCGCCAACCTTTCAGTTAGCAGCCAAGTATATTAAACTGAGAAAAACAGTATCTGTTCTACCTATATAACAGAGTTTTTGTGAGCATGACATGAGATAATACACCAAAAAAATTAGAAACAGAAAAGTGCTTTAGGAATCTAAGACATTATTATGAGGGGTCCAGAAAATTAAAAATGAAGTCTAGACCTAACCCTAAAACAGTAGTGCCAGCAGGATGAGATGGCCTGGGGAGGTATGTCTCTGCCCACCTTCTCTCTTTGCCTTCCCTTCATCCTTCCTCCCATCACCCCCATACAACAGCAAGCTTGCTCTGCAAATGTAACTCTCAGGCATTTCTTTGCCCCCACTCACTTTCAACCAGATTGCCACCATTTGAGCCCTCCTTTTTTTTTTTTTTTTTTTTTACAGATGTCCTAGGGCTGCCACTAATAGGCAGGGAAGTTATTGCATTGCATTTTTTCCTGTAGGTTTTTATAAGCACTCCACTTCCTCATCAAGAGTATACCTCTGGGTACCACAATGCTTCATCATTCCCCACTTGAATTATAATTTCTATCAAAAGACGTATCTCTCAGAAGGCTTGAGTGCTAAGCAGAAAGTGATTTTTAAAGAGATGTGTGGGAAATGGCTTCAATATTTGGCAGTTCCTAAAGGCAAGATGATTTGGGATGTTGTTTTTAAAAAAATGTGTATTTGATCAGTTCATTGTGCTATTTTCTAATTCCTGAAAATGCCTCATGATTAGAAAACTGTATTTGGCAATTGCACCAAGGTAGTTATTTTGTCTCATTCACTTATCCATATATGTCACATGTAACACATAAGTGTATATATTCACTAGGAAATCAATCTTTCTTTTGCAGATATCTCCATTAAAATATATCCTTCTGAAGCCAAAGATATAGACAATGCCCCAAGAATTGAGACAAGTGAAAGTCCTGCAAAAATGTACAAAGTGTCAACTATGAGACAAATATTTGATTTGGCAAAGCATCGAACAAAAAGATCAGCATTTTTCCCAACTGGGGTTAAAGTCTGCCCACAGGAATCCATGAAACAAATTTTAGCCAGTCTTCAAGCTTATTATAGATTGAGAGGTAAGGAAAGAGATGAAACCTCTTTAGTCTTTTTGTTCTTTTTACCCCCTCCCTTTCATTCCTCTATAGGTTGTCTTCAGCAAAAAACTTCCAAATGCTCTCATTTAGCCACAAGAGTTGTAAAAATTGATTAACTAATCTGATAAAAATGAGTAATAACCACTCAAAACCATGGTAGAAATTTGCTCTCAGAGTTTAAAATGTCTTGTGCAACACAGAAACCTGGAGGCATTTAACAAGTCACCAGAAAGTCTTGGTATCTGGGTTTTACCTCTTTGTTTTATTTACGCTAATACCCAATATTGAATTTTGATGTTGTTTCTTATGAAGAGAGAAGCACAGAATGATTGCTGTGTCAGGAACCAGAGCCCGTTGATTTATGACTTAAGATTTCATTTTTTCAAAGAAAACATTACATCCAGATTCTCTCTCGCTCCTTGATATGTTTAAATTGTTTATTATAGGTCCAGAGAAAACCTCTGAAGTTGGGAAACCTGGAGGCACATCCAAATGCAAAGGAGTCACAAATTAACCACAGTTACTAAGACATAGTTCAAGGGCATTAACCGAATTTACAACACAATTACTGTGATTTCCAGCAGAGTTACAGTGCAGTTTTTACCACAAGACAACATAGCAGGATGTTCGTAGTGTTCCCAGAAATCATTATGGAGTTAAATCATACCACAGCCATCAGTGACTGTCTTTTTCATTCACTAAGCACCGATGAAAAAATAGCTTCCTCTAAAAAACAAAAACAAAAAAAACTTTGGTAACTGCTATTAAATACCCCAGGTAGCTCCAAATAATGCAAAGTATCTTGTCTACCTGAAGCCTAAACTCATCCTTACGGGTGAGAGTTGAGGTTTGCACCCTAGATGTTTGCATCCATTCCATAAAGCACAGTCACCCTTGTCTATTTAAAGCCCACTGAGTAGAGAGTTTGGTTCAATTCTAGCCTGTGGCATGTGGCACACAATGGCCACTGAGAACTCATTTCATGATCTTAACCTCCTGGAAATTTACAGGCTGTGACTATAAGATGTTCAAGGGTTGAATTAATTTGGGGAATTCTTACTGCGTTTTGGAGTCATAATTAACAGTCTCAAAAACATCAAGGAACACACTGAGGATGACAAGAAATGGCCATGATACGTGTGAATTATTTAGATGAGCATGCTCCACACTGATCAGATAAATGACACTGGTAAATTCCATATTGTTTTTTATACAGAATTATAAATATATAGTATTTGCATATCAATGAATAGGAACACAACTGTTGCTAACTATTTTCATGTAACTTTTTTTTTCTAATTCTTTAGGACATTCACAAATAGAATTCACTGCAGGTATTTGTAGACTAGACTATTGCTGAAGCTGAATTTTTAGTTCTGAATTTTTATTCTTATTCCTTTATTTTTGATTAGGTTTGCCTCTTTCATTCTTATTTCTCTGGGTGAAACAAACCACACTTTTTCTCCCCACAGCAATGACAGTCCATTATCTTTATGGCAGCACCTGGGTGACAAGAAATTTTACTTTTCATCAACCTGGGTTTCTTAATTCTAACACATTGGTTCACAAAGAAACAAAAAATAAGATCCAGCTACAAAGCAGTGTTTCTTTGACAGAGTAACACACTTACGGCTCTTGTTGCTGCTTTTACAAAATTAACTGTTGGCATCCTTCAAACTTAGCAGGGAAAAACATCACGTTCTGCAAATCAAATGGAATATCAAGCTATTCCTTTTACCAGTGCTTAAACCAAAGCAAGTAAAAATATTCTAAGCTTTGCTGTAGAACTGTAAACATACACATGCCCAGGCACAACTGCAAAAGATGCAAGTTTCTTACTAGTAGTCCCTCATGCTCAACTCTGTGCTCCCCCTAACCCAAATCAAATTCCTTTCTTTATGGCCTCTCTTCTCTCTCTCTCCCTTCCTCCCTCCCTCCCTCCTTCGCTTGCTTTCTCTCTCTCTCTGTCTTCTCCCCCGTATCAAAAGCTAGATCCTCCTTTCACAGTACTCTGTGACTTAGAGAAGTTTAATGATGGAGAGGGTCTAGTTTCTATTCCAAGTGTTATCCACAAACCAGCAGTGTTGCCAACTGAGGGCTTGTTAGAAATGTAGAATCTCAAATCCTACTCCCAGGCCTACTGTCAGGAGCTAGATTTTAACAAGATACCCGGCTAATTTGTTTGCACCTAAAATCTGAAAAGCACTTGTCTAGAGAACATCTAGCCAACACCCTCACAGTACAGACAAGAAAACTGAGGTCTAAGAAGGGGAGGTGATGCATCCACAGCCACAGAACAGAATTAGAACCCAGTGTCTTGCCTCCCATTCCAGTGTCTTATCTATCCATCTAATGTGTGCCCAACACTGTGGTGAGTATTTTCACAAAACCATGGTCTAATTTAATCCTTCCAAATGCAAATGACTTACCTGCCAACCTGGACTTCCAATTACAGAAAACCATGCCTGGTCTCCAGGACACATGATCTCTAGGGTTCTTCCTACCTTATCAAATAGCCTAGCATCTGACATTCAGCAGAAAAGCTGAGACTCTGAGACGGGACTTCATATGTCAACCAGCAAGCATGGGAAGATAGAGGAACTAAGGCTCTGAATTGTTCTAGAATCCCTATGATAATCCCTCTCAGTAGTTTTAGAGAAGGATGACACAGAATAGGTAAATCAAGGGCTAGAAAAATCTATCTTTGAGCCATTTTCAGACCCCTCCCAGCTCTGAGATCCTTCGATGCTTCAACTTTCAAGCATTCTTCTGGTGCTCCCTTAGTAAGGAGGGGGACTCTCCCAGTGGGCCCTGTGCGGGTGCTCCTGTTCTCACAATCCCAGAAGATTCTGTGCCTCCTGGTTTGTGGTAAGTTTCAAAGAGGGCAGAAAAATGACTCCAGAGAGGCCACAGAAAAACCTGCCCCTCAAAAAGAGTCTGAGAAAAATCTACTGTCCCTGTTTCATCCTTAACATTTTGATCCCAATACTCCAGGGAGATCATTCTTAAAGTAGTGTCAGACACTTGAGCTTCAGGGAGAAACTTCTCTAGGTGCCTTTGTGAAAAGCAGATTCCACGGAAGTGGGGAGTTCTGTGTCCTTCAGATGATGGAAAAGGAGAGGGAAAGGAGGAGGACTGGGAATCTGCAAGCACCAGAAACAAGCACCTCCTACTGGGTGGTTCAGCCTCAGTTTCTCCAATCACATGACAGGGTGCTGCCTGCAGAAATCTCTGCATGGTTGTTGATGTATCCTGAGCTACAAAATATTCAGGAAAATGAACTTCTGTATACGTCTATATTGGACTCAAACAGTGGCATCACAAGGGTTTACTTACACCCCCTCCCCCGCCCTCTCAGACCACACAGAATTCTTAGTAATGTTCTTGGTACAATGTTACTTGTAAATCTTAATTCCCACATTTCACTGAACGTAATGGCAATAGCAGTGACATAAAAAAACAGCAAAATTAAAATTACACCTTTAAATTACAATATCATACCCACAGCCTAACTGTATTTACATTACATAGTTTGATGTGATTAAAGTGAAAATTCTGTAAGAAAACAATAGAATTCTGCGAGATGTTCTTCTGAACCCTCTTGCTTAAGGAGGCTTTGCTCCCAGGCATTGCTCCCCCTCCATTATGCCTTCATGACGCAGCAGCTCAAGTCACAGCCAGGACCCGTTCCAGTCATAGCCAGAAGGACCGCAGGAGATGGGGTGGAAGGCGAACTGCTGTGGTGTGGGGCACTGGACCAGAGGCAGCCAGGCGGCCCAGGGGCTGCCAACGGGACTTCAGGCACAGCAGAGCAGCTGCCCAGGTGCTGTAGTTCGAGACCTGCCCATTCGCTGTGCAACCCCAGGATTGCTGCCCAGAAGCGAGTTTGCCCTGCAGTGGCGGATGCCCTGGAAACCCCCTGGCAACTGGGGCTCGGAGTCTCGGGGAAGCGTTGCTACCTGGGGAGTTCTCTTGGACAGCCCTGTTGGAGGATAATGGTTCTGGTGTCACCCCTTCTGACAGTGTCGCCCAATGCGGTACGCAGCCCCCACCCCCCTCCCCCCCGTGGTGCCACTAGACTCAAACACAACAATGATATGAAGATGGCCCAGGACCAGGCAATGGTTCTATTACACATAGCATAGCTACAGTTGGGGCCAACTAGACAGCAACTAACAACAAAAATATACATCCATCTATCTATCTACCTAGAAGTTTGAGTTTGGGCTGTTGGGAACAAAATAGGTTCAAGCTTTAAACTGTACTGAAATAAAAGGAAGACTAAATCTGATACCAAAAACCAACACACCTAAAGGTGTGCCTAACTGGTAAATAGAAGGGATTATCAGATTACATTTTCGAAGATGTTTCACAAGTGGATATCGTCAGTGAGAGTTACAAACACCAAATCCTCAGAGGCAGTGCTAGTTTATGCTAAGTATTGTATCTCCAGTGCTTACATGTTTTGTTTTAACTAAACTAGCAGGTACCTTGAGGAAAGACAGAAGTACAAAATAACAATCCCAAAGGACATGTGACATCTGTAGGTGAGAAAGAGAGCAGGGAAGCTGGTCTGCTCAAACTGGACACACAATTCTTGGGGTTTGGGCAAATCTGCAAACACCCAAGGTTGTTTCCCGCCTACTGATGTGTAGACTCTAGACTGGAGATGGAGGTCCAGAGGAGCTCTGGTGGCGCAGTGATTAAGAGCTGGCTGCTAACCAAAAGGTTAGCAGTTTGAATCCACTAGCCGCTCTTTGGAAACCCTATGGTGCAGTTCTATTCTGGCCTATAGGGTCTCTACGAGTCAGAATTAACTGGACGGCAATGGGTTTGGTTTTTTTGGTTTTGAAGATCCACAGGCTACATGTTCATTGCTGTCAGGAAAGGCATTAAAACTCCCTAATCTTTGCCTGACAGGGGAGAGATCACATTCATAAAAGTGAGTCCTCCAAGGCATGGCTCTCCAGGAGTGCTTACCCTTACCATTGCCCCAAATATGTGAAACTAGAGGGCACAATTTGAGGTGGTGGGGACTGCATGCTCTCCTGGTTTTGGAGATTACAAATTAAAAGATCAATTAGCTTGAAGTTTCCGGTCAAGTTGTTGCTGGTAGGTGAGGTGAGCTTCTATCAGTCTAGAATTCTCTTTGCCTCTGAAAACTAGGAAAAATCCAGAGATAAGAATAAGCGGAGAGGAGGAAAAGCATAGGAGTAAGAATCTCCAAACAGGTCTTCTCACCTTGTTCCTCCCCACATGCCCCTTTTCTCAGCACAGTGCCAAAGTATGTCTTTAGAAAGTCAGATGCCATCAGTCTCTGCCCCAAAGCCCCTAATTGCTTCCCATCCTTCTAGAAGTACACGTCAGCATATTACAGTAGCTTATAAGAGAAGTCATCTAACGTTTTTTGCTCACTTAAGTAATTTTTAAACCATGCACCCCCTTGCACACTTTTCTGTTGAAATTAATATTTTTTCATCATACATTTAAATAACTAGACAGGATGTAACTTTCTATGAGTTGTAAACATTGATATTTAAAAATAAAGCAAGGATTAAAGCATTCTTACGTATCCAGTGGAATCTACCATTGTGACTCTATAAAACCAAACCCAGTGCCGTCGAGTCGATTCTGACTCACAGTGGCCCTATAGGACAGAGTAGAGCTGTCCCATAGAGTTTCCAAAGAGCGCCTGGAGGATTTGAACTGCCGACCCTTTGGTTAGCAACTGTAGCACTTAACAACTACGCCACCAGGGTGACTCTATACTTACTATCAAATATTCTGAACAAGTAGGTGAGCAAACTTTTTTTAACAGTCAGAAATGTCAACTGTTTCCTTTTTCTCCATAAACTCACGATTCCGTTCCACTTCGCCCTCAGATTTTTATCTTAGTGTAATTTATGTTTATGCTTGGAAAGTCTGTTACTGATTGCTCTAAAAAAAAATTCTCAGTAACCAAAATGTGTAGATAAATTGAAATTGTATGTTTTAAATTTATTTCTTGTGACTACGGGTCTTATGTGTAATTTCTCCTGGGTTTAGTTCCATTTATAATATTTTTAAATATATTTGATTAAAACAAATGGCTATATTATCAATTTGATAAATATTGTTAAGTAAATTTTTATTAACAGATGGATGTAGGGTTAGGTACAGTACCACACTGCAAACACAAAATTAAGAGCAGGGCTTTAAAAGGGCCCATGTTAATGAAAGGCTCTGTAGCTTGGGCTTTATTAGCTTCTGCCTCTGTATAGAGGACGCCTGCTTTAGTTTTGATCTTCTATTGGTTCCTGTATCATTCTTATGTTACCTATTGCTAAAAGAGATAGGATTACACATCAATTTTATTCTTATTCTTTTACTTAGTTTTGTTTAAATGCTAAGAAAACTTGCTTACATAATTAAGTAGATGGGAACAAGAACAGAGTTTTGTTATAATAATATCCTTAATTCTTTACATTCCTTTTGCATTACATGTCGACAACCATATCATGATCTATCATCATTTTTAATGATATTTCAACTGTCAACTTCATTAGATCTCCCAGTTTGTTAAAAGCAAAAAATCAGGAACCACCTGAGTTGCAAGTGTCTGTGTTACTCCTCAAATAAGTTCACTCCCTTTTTCAACCTCAACATTATTATTTCGAATTGTCCTTTTGTTTTGCAACCTGAGGGCAATGTGATTAGGGATGGATGAAGCGGGGAAAGGATTATGACCAAAGGGGAAGTGAAAAAGGAGACGTATGTCCTTAGGCAGGCCAATTATAGGGAAGCATGTGTAAAGTTGAGACTTAGAAATTGATTCCCTTTAAACTGAGTGCATGCTTATCCCCTTGAAAGTCTTCAAGTACGGCTGGGCTACCTGTACCCCAGTTTGAAAGCTACTTGTCTACAAGCCCCTGTACAACCTGTTCCCCTCCCTATCTCTTCCTGTCTTCATCTTCTATTACTCTCAATCTTGCTCTAGCCAACACTGACCTCATTACTGTTTCTTTGATGCTCCTATCGCTCTCCAGCCTTGGGGCCTTTGCTTTTCCCAAGCTGCTCAAGCATCAACTTTAGAGTCAGGCCTTCCTAGAACCCTGTTTAAAATTGCAGTCACATACACACACACAATTTCCTATCTTCCTTCTTTTTTTTAAAGTTTTTCTCCATAGCACATAGTAGGTGCTCAATAAAAGTTTGTTAAATGAATTAATTTCTTTGTGCTGTAAATCGGTGTGTCAACATAAAGCCATGAAAGAACTTTCCTTGTTATGAAATTGTGCTTGAGTTGGGGGAGGGAGCTCTTCTTAGGATGTGGCCATGTGGCCATTTTCCAGCCCAATGCCTTTGTATTGCAGTATGTCAGGAAGCAGTATGGGAGGCATATCGGATCTTTCTGGATCGCATCCCTGACACAGGAGAGTACCAGGACTGGGTCAGCATCTGCCAGCAGGAGACCTTCTGCCTCTTTGATATTGGGAAAAACTTCAGCAGCTCCCAGGAGCACCTGGAACTTCTTCAGCAGGTGAGCGTTAAGTTTGGAACACTGAGCGAACAGCTCTCCAGACCTCCTGCCCCTGCCCCTTTTGAACTTGCTTCCACAGTATAAGGAAGCAAGAAGTGCTTGAAGATGTCTGATAAGGCCAACAGGAATTTTATTCTTGCAAAATAATATTGTACAGGCAGGTTGAAATTAAATTGAAGGGAAAACAGAATGAAAATAGATTTCAGCTCTTCAGGTGGCATTATCTCCTGGTAAAATTACTTTTTATCTTTTTTGCAGAGAATAAAACAGAGAAACTTGCCTGAGATGTAAGTACCCAAAATAGAATGCTGCATGCTCTTGACTTTTGATAGATCATATGATGGAGTAAGACTGAGCTATTTTACCTTTGTGATATTATGTCAGCCACCAAAATCTGTGTAGGTTATTTTGACAATTTATGCAGATATTATGTTGAAGATAAATGAGTACATAAAAAAGAAAAGTTGGTAGATATTATAGGCTGAGATAGATCTTTGCATTATATTTGTAGATAAAATGAATTCCTTACTGTGTGAAAAGTACCTAGTGTGTATGTTCACTTGTAAGATATAACCCAGTGCGGAGCAATTAAAATATTTAGAACTTACGGTAAACTATTGGAAAACCTGGTAGCATAGTGGTTAAGTGCTATGGCTGCTAACCAAAAAGTCAGCAGTTCAAATCCACCAGATGCTCCTTGGAAACCGTATGGGGAAGTTCTACTCTGTCCTATAGGGTTGCTATGAGTCAGAATCAACTAGACAGGAACGGGTTTTTATGGTAAACTATTAGTTACATCAGGAAAATATTTAATATAACTAGAGAGCAACTGAATTTCGCACTTTCATTTGGTATTCTGTAAAGTGTTAGTATTTCTCAAACTAGATTACTGAAGCACTGAGCTATATCCTCAACAAGAACTGAATATCAAGGGAGAAAATCAAGATGAAAAACAGGAAAAGGAAAAATGCATTAGATAAAATGATTAAAGAAGAGAGATTATGTTACCAAACTCCAAATTTATAAATTACATACATTTTATAACATCTAAAAATCTAACTCTAAAGATGATAATGCTATGAATAGACAAATTTGGCTGCATGAATTACCAGCAATTCTTTATCTAGCCTTCCACATGTGCTCCTTTGTTTCTGTTCCTTATTAATTTCCACTGCAAAAAAATGTCAAATCTGATCTCCCTAACAGATTTCACTGCCTCTAATCTCTTCCTCTCCGTAACTTGCAAAATTGCTGCTAGATTAGTAAATCTGAAATATTCCTTTTCTTATACTGAGCCCTGTTCAGTGGCTTTCAAAAGATTCTCACATCTTCCCATTGTCCTTCTGCACATCCACTCCCCACTCTTCACTTACCCTGTGCCACAGGAGGCTGACTGGAATGACAGACTGCAATTCTTGTATCCCTTGCCCTCTGGCTTCTGGTTAGGTTCAGCCAATGGGCAGCTGGAAAAGGATGAAGTCAGGGAATTTATTATTCCTTTCTCCCCAAAAGGTGTCCTGGGGTGGTATAAACAATTAACACGCTGGGCTGCTAACCAAAAGGTTGAAGATTTGAGCCCACGCAGAGGCCCCTCGGAAGAAAGTCCTAGCAATCTACTTCCAAAAAATCAGCCACTGAAAACCCTACGGAGCACAGTTCTATTCTCAAACACATGGACTCGCTATGAGTCAGAATTGACTCAACGGCAATTGGTTTGTTTTTGGTTTTCTCCCCAAGAAATTTTCCAGGGCTGATGACCTCCTTCAGCTTCGGCTCAGCTCTTCTCGGGCAGCCCTTTCCATAGAGCCTTCTCTGTCTCTGGTTCAAGATAATTACTCCATCCTCTGATATCTTCTGCCTTAGGAGAGGTTTTAACACCCTACTGTTACTAGCCCTGGGGTACTACAGTATCCCTTGTGGTTGCTGTTATAGTCTTTCCACAATTTAGTAAATAGTCCCTTTATTAAACTTTGTTCAAATCAGTATGAATGACTGTCATGGATTAAATTGTGTCCCCCAACAATATGTGTGAACTTGGTTAGGCCATAATTCCCAGTATTGTGTGACTGTCCACCATTTTGTCATATGATGTGATTTTCCTACGATGTTAATGAGGTGGGATTAGCAGCAGTTATGTTAATGAGGCAGGACTCAATCTACAAGATTAGGTTGTGTCTTAAATCAGTCTCTTGAGGTATAAAAGAGAGAAGCAAGAGAGAGACATACGGACCTCATACCACCAATAAAGAAAAGCCTGGAGAAGAGTGTGTCCTTTGGATCCAGGGTTCCTGTGCTGAGAAGTTCCTCGACTGGTGACAAGGACCTTCCCCCAGAGCTAACAGAGAGAGAAAGCCTTCCCCTGGAGCTGACGCGCTGAATTTGGACTTCTAGCCTATTAGACTGTGAGAGAATAAACTTTTGTTTACTCAAGCCACCCACCTGTGGTATCTCTATTATAGCAGCACTAGATACCTAAGACAGTGAGCCATCTGTTTTCCTGCCAAGACCAAACTATTTAATGAAGGCCCTTCACCTCCTGACCATTCCAACTTTGCCTCCCATTCATCCATGATCCCACAACTACTATAATACAACTTCCTCACTGCACTGCAGCCCTACACTTCCCTGCCTCTGAACCACAAGCCTTTCCCTCTTACCCTGAAGAGCCTGCTTTCTCCAGTCGACCTACACAAATCCTACTCTCCAGTCAAGCTCCAGGTCTAGCCCCACCTCCCCATGATGTCTTACCAGCCTACTTGAGCCTGCGGCAATCTTTCCCTGATTTGAATGTTATATTTGACACATATTTTTGTTTAACATTTCCTTGCTTTACTGTTTGCCTGTGAGGGTATAAACTTCTCAAGGGCAGGAACTGTTTTATACTTTCCCACTGGCTCCACAGCAAAGTCTTCATATATTTTATTTATTGATTATGTCTTTATAGCACTTTCATACAAATTTTTAAAAAGTTATGGCCAGGAGAAATTATGTGACATAGGAAAACCTTAGTACTAGAGTATTATCCTTTTTCACAATATATAAAGGTATTGATTCCTCTGATTTAAATGTAGGATAATGTTTATTATAAAACACTGTCCATGACTCTTCTATTTTCCAAAAAAGAAAGTGAAGCAGAGGCCATCCATAAAGAAAAAACTTAGCAGAATATATCAACACTTGATAGAACATTATTAAAAGTTACAAGAAACAATTACCCTGGCTAGAAAGAGAAAGAAATGGAAGCATTCCATGCACTCCTGTGCCTGCCAGCATTACAGGAAGAAAGGAAGGAGCAAGGGACATTTGACATTAGCTGTCAGTTCATTAAAAAAAAAAAAAAAAACTCTTTTACTTGGAAACTTGGAACCTTTCCAAGAAGCCAAAACAGAAATGTTTATCACCTGACTAGTCCAGGAATCTGCCAATTTCAAATGACTTTAACATAAAAGCCAAGGGAAGAACCAAGTGGCCCAGCCTCCCAAATTGTAGCTCCTCAGTGATGGTATAGATTGCCTGTTCAATGATAGGATCACACCTAATAGCAAAGGATATGGAAACAGTCTCCAGCATGAATCCTGCACAAAGTAGGCAGGAGCTAATGCAACAGCCAATGTTTTAATAACTGCTCTTCTTGGTCATTTTCTTTTCCACAGCAAGGTAAAGCAAGGAGGCTAAAGTAATGATGGGAGAAAGAGATCTTACTAGAAACAAAGATTCACTGAGTAAAAAAGAAAATTGTTGAAGTTATAAATGATATAATGTTTAATATAATTACGGTTTACCAAATATAATTCCCAGTAAAACTATTTAGTAACTGCATATTATAATGTCAGGAAATGGACTCAAACATACCAACGATCATGAAGATAGCACAGGATCAGACAGCGTTTTGTTATGTTTTAACATAACAAAATATGCATAGACTCACCAAGCATCGGAGTGGACTTGACAGCAGCTAACAACAGAAAATAATGCCACCAAGAAAATGAGAATAGATGACTCCAAATTTCACTACTGAGTCTGAGTTTATATTTGGCCTCTTTACCTACAAATATTGTTGTCCATACTTACAGCTGACATCCTTTCAGATTGGTGGAAGCCCAGGCCAGTTTATGGCTAATCTAGGTGATTCTACAACAGGAAACTTAGCTATTCCCAAGACCATCACCATGAGCCAATATGATCAAATATCTTGGTCAGCTGCTACTATATTGGAATTTCAAAAGACATCACTACCACTATTTATTTCCAAGTGAAACATTCTAGAATGGACCAACATATGCAGACAGCTCTATAACCATGGCCTTGGATCTACCCCAGAAAGATCTTTCACACTGCCCCTTCATGGAACTGCAAAACTTCCCCCAACTTTCTGGCTAGTTACCAATGCAGGCAAACAGAATAAGCAATATTGAGTTCAGAATATGGATTTACTATGCCTACATTACTAGAAATCTACCTCTCTCCCATTACTGTAACCACAAGAGTTAGTTAATATTACTTAAAGTTACTAAATGACTCTCTGGATTTACAGGATCAAGGGTCTGAGGTTTTAATGAGAATATTTCCGTCACAGATCATGGCATTAATTCATCTTTGGTGGCGAGGACACAGTGTAAGTGCACTGGAACTACAAAACATCAGGTCCCAAAGACCAGCTTTGCCTTCTGCAATATACAACCCAAGACTAAAAAAAATGCCAAATTGCTTGTCGAAAGCCATGAACCCAAATGTAACCTTTTTCTGGGTTGTTTGAATTTTTCTTCAAAAAGGATATATTTGAATATTACTGCTATAATGAAAAAATAGATAAACTGAGTTTTTAAATATTCTTTTTCCTCTAATTTGTCATTCTACTCAGTACAGGCTAATTTAAATGCATTTCTCCTATTGTCATCAAATGCCTTCTCAACACCTCTTGCTTTTTTATTTTGTTGATAGAAAAGGTGAAATAACTACAGAGGAGGCATTGGAAGATCCTGGTGGAACCCCTGTGTTTTCCGCAGGTAAGCTTATATCTCACTTAGTCTGCTTCTGAACCTTAATCTAAATCATCAAGAAAGCCTGTTATTTACAAAGCAATCTTTTACTGAAGTTGACAAGGTTTAAAATGTACTTTCTCAAAACTAAATTGTTTTCTAACCTCAGAAAATAATTTGTGCTCTTTGTAAAAACTTGAAAACTATAGAAAAGAATACTAAAGGTAAAACTAAATCGTCCATTACCCTACAACCGGAGGCAATCATTATCAACATTTCTGCCTATTTCCTTCCAGTCTTTCTTCTGTTGTGATATGTATTATTGAGACTATACTTGCTTATAGTTTATATCCTTTTTTCCCACTTAACACAAAGAACATTTTGTAATTCTACTAAAATTTCTTCAAAACAATCAATAGCTTCCAACATTCTATTGCATCTATATAAATGTTATCAATTTAACCATCCCATGGTTGTTAAGCATTTTATGCCATCACAAATAAAGCTTTAGTTAACAGATTGAAACATAAAATTTTATCAAATCACTGTTAGAGATATTTTTCAAAGTAGACTACTAAATCAGAGTATAATTTTTAAGGCTCTTAATATGTGTTTACAAATTTACTTTCCAAAAATTTTGTTGCAATTTAACTAAGCTACTGGTCAAAAAGACAAGAGCCTGTCTCATCGTACATTTGCCAATATTGAGTGTTATTTGTTTTAATGTTTGCCAAAAGGAAAGGGAAAACAAATTTTTTTTTAATTTTGCTAAATGTTTGGAATTTCTCTTTTATGTCTTTTCTATTGTGATCTTGCTTTTTTCCCATAAAATTACAAGAATATTTTAAAATATATGAAATAAAACTATTAATCCTTTTGGGCAGTGTTTTCCCCAGTTTGTTATTTGATTTTAATTGTGTTAATGTTTTAAGAAATCAAATTTTGATGACTTAAAATCTAGAAATTGAGAAAGTGGAGGTTTTTTAAACAAATGATAATGTTATTTTCCCATTTCTTTACTTACCAATAACCTTCAGACCCAGCAGATGTGACTATATTTTAATATCTCCCCTAAGTGCAGCTAATTTATCTTTTCTAGACTGACTTTTAGCTGATAATGCAACAGGCCTAGTTCAATTTCAATTATTAAAACTTTAGTGGCAAAACACATTCTTGAACAATTAATATGACAGCTGTAGAGTTGTTAGTTCCCACTTATAGATAGTTAAAACTTGACCTTTGACACATAATATTAAATCTTATTCAGAAAAATATCTACAGGAGAAAATTATATAAAAAGATATTTTACTCTAAGTTCATTTAAATATTAGAAAACAATCAATATTAATGAGAGAATTGAAATTTATATGTCTATTTTAAAAAATGAAAGCTAATGTATTTTAGCTGATGGGAGCTTCTGTAATAACAAAATTAAATCTAGTAAGATAATTTGGTAAAAGTGAAAGCTAACTCTCATAAACCATTTTCTATTCTTCACAAAAACTGTGAAGATAGAAATCTAGTCTCTATTCAAGTAAAGAAAACATCATTGTAACAAAACTGCCTATAGGGTCACTATGAGTCGGAATCGACTCGATGGCATTGGGTTTGTTGGGTTCATATTTTATAATAAATTGTTATTTAATAAAACACTCAAGGAAAAGTTGTTTTATACCTAATTGGTATACATTTAGCCAGAAATTTTTTCCACTTTCATATTAATTAGGCAAAAACATAGAATGTATTGGTTTATTTTCCTGCTTTATAAGACAGACTATACCAAAATAATATACTAAATATAGTATAACATACCACCATTCAACCTTTTCATTCCTGCAATGAATGTTTTAGGATTTCTCCAATGTTCTAATGACACCTGAGGTTGACTTCCATGCACGGCTATTTTTTCAGTTGAGATATTCCCAAAATGCAGCCACAAAAAGAATTGCATGATCCTAACTGTAATGAAAGCAATTCACATCATACTTACTAGAGACTTAGCATCAAAGAGTAGAAAATATCCTTAACAGTGTGAATTCAGGGGCACCATGAAGACTTCGCTCAAAAGAAAGCTCTTCTCCCAATCCTTGCTCACCACCTCACCTCTACAATCCCCTACAAATCATTATTGATAATTTCTGTATGTGTAATGGAATTTGGAAATAGAAGTTTGTGATTTTGAAATTAACACTCTCATATCTTCAACCTAAGCCTTGAACCTTTAAGATGCAAATGCATACATACACTCCCTGGGAGAGGAGCTCATGAAATGGAGTCAGGCATTTATTGTATTTGAATTTGTCAGATCTTTTCCTGATATGAGGTTTGGATAGAGGAATGTTACTAGGTGCCTCAGGTGTTCAGGATGAGTGAGAAATTTCCAAAAAAGCCTAACTGCCCTAGAAGACAAACCTAACCTCTCCAACAATTGTTCTCACAGCCAGGTTTTTATATAGTTTTAAATGGAGGTAATTTCTCTTTTCAAGGCAATGCAACGGAAGAATAAATAAATAACCAACAAACCTTTGTTCTTTGAGTGTACTAGCTAGTCACATTTTTTTTTTTTTTTAACAAAAAAGTGTAACATTAACTGATTATTCACAGAACTATAGAGGTTGAAGACACTTTAAATTCGTGGTCTATAAAAAATATATATATATTAGTCCGGTCAAATTCAAGGTGCAGGACACATCCACCCAATTGCCTTGTACTTGTTTTTGTTAGGTGCCATCGAGTTGGTTCCAACTTACAGCAACCCTATGCACAACAGAATGAAATTCTGCCCGGTCCTGCACCATCCTCACAATTGTTGCTATGCTTAACCCCATTGGTGCAGCCACTGTGTCAATCCATCTTGAGGGTCTTCTTCTTTTCTGGTGACCCTCTACTTTACCAAGCATGATGTCCTTGTCCAGGACTGATCCCTTCTGATAACATGTCCAAAGTATGTGAGATGCAGTTTCACCAGCCTTGCTTCTAAGGAGCATTCTGGTTGTACTTCTTCCAAGACAGATTTGTTCGTTCTTTTGGCAGTCTATGGTATATTCAGTATTCTTCTCCAACACCACAATTCAGAAGCATCAATTCTTCCGTCTTCCTTATTCACTGTCCAACTTTCACATGCTCATGAGGCAATTGAAAATACCATGGCTTGGGTCAGGCGCACCTTAGTCTTCAAGGTCACACTTCACTTTTTGACACTTTAAAGCGATTTCTTGCAGCAGATTTACCCAATGCTACGTGTCTTTTGATTTCTTGACTGCTGTTTCCATGGGTGTTGATGGTGGATCCAAGAAAAATGAAATCCTTGACAACCTCAATCTTTTCTCCATTTATCATGATGTTGCTTATTGGTTCAGTTGTGAGGATTTTTTTTTATGTTGAGATGTAATCCCTACTGAAGCCGCGGTCTTTGCAACAGGGTTTTACAACTAAGGATCTGGGAGGAGGTGCCAGGGAACATATCCTTTGAGATTCTAATATGCCACAGGGTATGCGTTTTATTTACAGAAAAAAATCACCCTTCCCAGATAATTCTGATACCAGTTTCCACAGACCCCCACTGAGAACCACAGTTCCCCACCCAGTACAATTACTGCGCAAAACCTCACAATTGCAAGTGACTGCTTGTGACTGTTGATTTCCAGGCACCACACAGTCCTCAGGAAGTAAGGAAAGATCAAATTATTTTCTTGGTATATTCTGCCTTCTAAAGCAGGAAAATAAATTAATACAGTCTATGTTTCTGCCTTTTTTTTTATGTTTCTGCCTAACTAATATGGAAGTGGAAAAAATTCTGCCTAAATGTATACCAATTTAGGTATAAAACAACTTTTCCCTGAGCATTTTATTAAATAACAACTTATTTTAAAATATAAATGCAGTTTTATTACAATGATTTTTTTTCTTTACTTGAATAGAGCCTAAATTTCCATTCTATGGAGATCTTTCAATATCAAAACAGTTGTCATATCTGGAATGTTCTAAAAGGGGTAGAACTGACAGCCTCTCAGTGTTCTTTCAGCTCCTGAATTTTATGACTAAAATCTTGATACCTCAATGATTGCTAAAGCAATCTAAATTGCAAAGATTCAGGTAACATTTGAAGAAAGCTTTCAGAAGAACAAATTCAAGGTAAATATCTGTTTATGCACCCTTATTATAATCACAAAAAGGAAAATTAATCAAATCTCATTAGGCAAAACCATTTATCTGTAGACATCTTGGAGAGCATCAAACTTGGGTCCTGGAGAGGAAGAATAAAGAATTTAACTGGGATCAAGAGTATGAGTAATATTTTTCTCAAGAATATATTTATGGGATCTTAAATAAATGAGTTCAGAATGAACCTAACATCTAAAATTCCAGAGTGACAGGAAAAGCCTATGGAATTTTGACCATGTTCTAATTTAAGCTCCTCCAGTCTCATTTTTGTGCCTGTGATTTTTTAAATTTCTGCAGACGTTGCCAGTGTCTCACTTGGGCCCTTCCCTCTTACTCCTGATGGCACACTCAACGAGATTTTCAAAATTACTCTCAACGACACCAAAATACCTACAAAGGTAGGACGTTCTCAGAGTCCATATAGCTCTTCACATTTTTGTTTTGTTAGCAAAACAGGAAAAAGTAGTGGATGGACTGGCCATTCAGAACTCTTAGCGCTGCATTCTTAGCACTCAGATTACGAGTCAGTGATTTTGTTCTATTCACTGTTCTCGATTCTTCCGAGGGGCTGAAGGAAAAAAAGTAGATTGTGAACTAGCAAAAGGTAGAGGAATTAAAAGGAGCAACTTCATTATAAACTCCAGGAGGGCAGGGGTCCTTTTTATCCCAGTACCTAACAGAAACTTATATACAGCAAGTACTCACTGAGCATTCGAATAAATGAATGAATGAGTAAATCGGTCAATAAACCAATCAATCCATCAAGTTCTTTCTCCACTGAATTGTAATTCCATGTTGACAGCAAGGATAGAGGTTTTATTCTTTGCCGGGTCCAGCATAAATAGGTTATGTTGTTCCTGTGTGCCATCGAGTCAATTACGACAGCAATATCAAAATGATTACAATCCTGTGTGTCAAACTGGGAAAAAAATAAAAGTAATGTTCTAAGGCAAAGGGGAGCACTGGTCACCTCGTTTGAGTGAAAAGAGAATGCAGAATAAGAGAATAAATACAGAATTGAATGAAAAAATTTTGAGCCCAGACACTCTGTGCAAAAGCAGGGAAATGCCCTTATCTTTACTCCTGAGGTGGTTTATTCCTGAGTGGCATAGTTATGGCAGCATGAGGAGGGGCAGCAGCCTCCAGTGGGGGGAGGAGGCATGGTATAAGGGGGTTGGAAATCAGAACCTGGATCTTCACATCCTTACACCCCATTGCAACAAGATCTACTCTCTCCTGGGGTCTATGAACCTACTTCTCTTGCCCTTTCCCTTTCTGTGGGGCCTCCCTCCAAGGCACAGGTCAAAGCTACTGGCAATGGTAGAAGTTCAGTCTTACCAGCTCTGTGTGAAAATTCACAGATCAGAGATATGGCCCTGTTGCCTGGACTTAGGCCAGATGGTTGCAGGTTTTATTAAACTATTACCAGGAACAAAAAATCATTCTGCAGTCAATGGCAACCTGCATCTCATGGCCCCCTATGCACAATGGAAGGAAATGCTGCCTGGTCCTGCACCATCCTCACGATTAGTTGCAGATTTTTCATCGGCTGATTTTCAGAAGTAGATCTCCAGGCCTTTCTGCCTAGCCCACCTTAGTTTGGAGGCTCTACTGAAACCTGTTCAGCACCATTGTTGTCGTTGGGTGCTGTGGAGTCGATTCCAACTCATAACAATGTCATGTGACAGAGTAGAACCATCCCATAGGGTTTTCTTGGCTGTAATCTTTATGAAGCAGATCTCCAGGTCTTTATCCTATGGAACCTCTCGGTGGATTCGAACCACCAACCTTTCAGTTAGCAGTTGAGTGCTTAACCATTGCACTACCAGGGTTCCTTTTGTTCAGCATCATAGCAACATACAAACCTGCACTGACAGACAGGCGGTGGCTCCACAGGAGGTGTGCTGGCTCCACAAGAGGTGTGCTGGCTGGGAATTGAATCTAGGTCTCCCACATGGAAAGCGAGCATTCTATCACTGAACCACCAATGTCCACGAACAAAGAATAAAGGTGTGAACAAGACACAGTCCCTGCCTTCAAGGAATTCATAATGCAAATAAGCACAACAAAATATTCTAAGTGCTATGATTAAAGATGACAGGTGTATAGACTGGGGCAAAATGATAGGCCAGGACAGACTGTGAAGGAGTGACCCTCAGTGATATATATTTACTGAGAGCTTTGTGCATAAATAGCCTTACGGTTTCTGCTTTGGGACATTCAATGAAGAGCGAGAGCCATGCAGGATTCAAGGTGATTATATGGGGGCTGACGAGATTTGCACATAAAAAGAAGCCTCCAGGTGAATATATGATAGGAGTCAAGCGAGCAGTTCAGAAGTTAATCAATGCTATTGGTGTTCTGAGGAAGGAAATACACCTTCTACCGTAGATAGTCAAAGGAGATATTATTTTAAGTGAGTCATGAGCTAGTGGTAAGAATTTTAAAAAGCATGTGTGGATGTGTGTGTGGGTGTGTTATTGCTGGTGTGGAAGGTAGGGAGTGAAGAAGTGGGTCTCCGGTCAGGAGACAAGCACAAGTGATGTGGTGTCTGAGCAACGTTGAGTACAGCAGTCTGGTGGTCGCTTTATACATAGCAAGGCCTGGGGCAGAGAAGTGAGTAAAGTTGTTCAGACAGGTTGGAATCATACTGTGGAGGGCCTTGAATGTCAGGAAAAAGAGTTTGGGTATTATCCTATGGGAATAGAAAGTTACTAGGGGTGCTAAGTGAAAGGCATGGAAAATTGATCCAGGGACTGAGGGTAAGTTAGTTTAAAGAATTTATTTCAATGTGTCTTGTGAACATCAAATCTGCCTAATGAAATGGTAAACTTCCAGAGGATAATATCATACACTATACTTTTAATTTTCCATAATTCCTACCACTGTGCTACCCCCAGACAGATGCTCATTGTATAGTTTTTGAATGAATGCATGCAAATCCTATAGTTAAACAAGCATCAGCAGTCTGTTAAATGTGAACCCATCTCCTCTAAATGCCCAGGTAAAGTTAAGGGCTGCACTGCTGTCCACCACCTGTGGAGGAAGAGGAAATACATCAGCTTGAGTACCCAGTTGAGTTCTTCCTCTTACGGTATTTTCCGTTAGTTGTTCTCATCTTTCAGCTTCCTCAATGCTAATTTCACTATAAGAGACCATGTACCTTACCAGAGACATACAATTTTGTATGGATATATTTGTTTGTTTATGTTTTTTGAGAAAGCTGTGCAAATCGCAGAATTATCTGGGTACCCATATCTGTCAAACCCCAACTTTCAGGCTTGCTCTGTGCCTGTGGAGCCCATGTGAACTCAGAGCAATGAGACAGCCCTGCTTGCTCCCAGATCAGAAAGCAGGAAGAAGGGCAACCCAGGGCCCTTTGTCATCAGAGGCCAAATCCAGATCCTCAGAACAGTGGTTTTATTCTTAGCCACTCCAGCACATGCTTCTAAAGGTGGCCCAAATATGCCACTCCTTCTGAGAGAAACTCTAAACCCTCTCTCAACAGTGCTTTCTAACTAATTTCAATGTGAAGTTCAAGCACAAGTGATCTCATTAAACCATTTTAGGCTCTTCTCTTAAAAGGATTAGATTAAATAATATCTCAGCATTCATAGGTTATTTTGTGTAATACAACCCTTATTAAAGAGTGTTTGTAAAGTCAAGGATGTGGTACAATCATAGCGATACAGCAACAATGTACATGTGTGTGCTTTCACAAAGCTCATGGTCATAACATGACATTGTTCTCAAGGACTCTAGATAGTTAACTTAATGGGGCTTTGGTACTTTGCCTCTCAATGAAATTCGAAGGCCACTTCTAAGTTAATAGGATTTTTATTCTAAAGGCACTTGAGCATTCATAATCCGCTTATTGTAGCAATACCAATAAATATTACATACTTTAACCATTTGCTTGTGGTTTATATTAATAGAAGTGCTTTTGTTTTCAACTCAGGAAAGAGAAACTGAATTCACTAACAAGTTTGAGGATCCACTGGAGCAGAAGGTGGAGCTCAGCGTCACTCTGGCAAACCAGAGATTCAAGGTGGATCTCACTGACTCCCAGTCCCCATATTACCAGGAGCTAGCAGCCAAGTCTCAACTCCAGGTGAGTGAACACACCCCAAACCACCACATACCAACTTATAACCCAGAACCTGGAGCCAAAAGTACATAAGCCTTTTAGGCTAATAGTTTCAGATTCTTGTAACTTGGCAATCATTTATAACCATTAAGAAAAAAAGCAAAAACTATAATGGGTTCCAAAATATTAAGAAAAAAGATCTCCAAGAAGTTTCTCACGGGTTTTCCATTTTCAAAAGTTATTTATATTTCTATTTTCTTTAAATATTAGTAGGTTTTGAGATCTCATTTACTACAGGCCACTGAGCAGATATTCTGTCTACAATGGCCATGTAGGCACCAAACAGGGATCATGCTGAGTTGAAATATAATTTTTTTTAATCTATAATACTTTGTATTTGCATAATATTTCCATCTTTGTGGTTTGATGCAATTTAAATACATTACATTTTTCATGGGTAAGTGGAAGGCAGGTATATTGTCCATGTCATCAGTTGCTAAACTGAAGAGCTTTCTCAAGATGCCTCTTCCATTTCTGACCATCATCATGTCCACCAGTTCCTGATTAAATTAAAATGTTCTTCATTCCCTGCAGTATAAACTCCATACTGCTATACTAAGCATAACATCTAAGATGTGCTGTGATAAGACCTCAGGCTTCCTTTCCAGCCTCATTTTGCACCACTTCCTTCCCATCCCCCTCCTTTGCACTCTTCTTTCCGGAACTACAAGCCACTTGCAAATCTCTCCTCGCCTTCAGCCTGTACACGTGCCGCCTCCTCTATCTGGAATGCCCTTCCCCAATCTAATTTTAGGGCTTAGTCATGGAAAGTTCCCCCAGCCCATTCTGAGATGGGCCCCTCTCCCCTTGGGCTCTGCTAACACCTGGTGTCCACTGCTGCGACAAGACTTATCACACTGTCTTGACATTGCTTGTTTGCTTGCCTAAGACCTTTTCTGTCTCCATTCCTCCCTCCTCAGCCACCACCAGATTATGAATTTCTCCTTGAGGGCAGAACAGTTTCTTTGGTTTCTGTAGTCCTACCTCCTAGCACAGAACTCAGGATGCAGTTAACTTACTCTGTAACTGAGTGTGGAAATGAATCTGCCAGAGGCAGGAGTGAAGGCAGAGGGGAAGTCATTGTTTAGGAAGCATTGTGTTTCTGTTCTTGGTAATGGAAACTGGCAAGGGATATTGGTGGCGGTTATACAACTTGATTAATGTAATCCCCACCACCCCAGTGATTAATGTAACTGGTGCCACTAAACTGTGTATGTGAACAATGTTGAATGGGCAAATGTTGTGTTATATATTTTTTTACAATAATAAAAAAATTAAAAAATGAATCTGACAATAGAAGCATCTGTGAGATTACATAACCATGAACTAGATTTATGGACAGCCTGGGTGCACATGCCTCTTACTCAACACAACCAAGAAACAAACCATTTCCTAATTCTCCTATTTGGAGAAGTCAATGTTTCTTCCTCTCAGCTGGAGGAGAGATGAATGAGTCAAACATTCTTAACCTCTGGCCTCTCCGTGTAGCATCATTCAGTCAATAAAATATAAAGAATCATCTCTACCTCCTACAACCTTCAAAAAGAAAGCATCAGCATGGGGTGTTCATGAAGCAGAGAAGTACTTAGACATGGATTATTAGATAGAATGAATTAATGAATCGTTTATTAACTTTTCCAATTGTTCTTTGAAACATTCTCTTCAGCAAAACCTTAGTGAATGTAGTACTTCAGAGAATTTGCAAAATTGAATAACTGGTCACACACTGTCTTCCCTGACCCAAAACCATCTGATGTAGAATAATGCAAATAAATTAGGGTTTTTTTTTTTTTTTTTTTTTGAAAATCAGAGTTCTAGTCTTGTTTCTGGAATTCCCTGGGTGGCTCAAACAATAATTTGCTCAGCTATTAAATAAAAAGTTGGCTGTTCAAGTCCAACCCAGAGGTGCCTCAGAAGAAAGACCTGGTGATGTACTTCCAAAAACTCAGATACTGAGAAGCCCACAGAGCACAGTTCTACTGTGACACATAGGGGGTCGCCATGACTACAAATCAACACAGTTGGCAACTGGTCTTTTGGTTTAGTCCTATTTCTGCTAAGAATTAGCCATGAGAATTTGCGAATCACTTGCCTTCCCTGGCCTTAGTTTCCCCACTTACAAATCAAAGGTGACCTTAAGGTTCCTGTCTAAGTCGAAAATGCTGTTTATAGTACTAATAGCTAGCACTGTTATAAATGCTTTATGTGTAGTAATTCATTCAATTTTCACACAATTCTGTAAGTTAAGTAATATCATTTCTCCTTTATCCCAAGTGAGGAAACTGAGGCACAAAGAGATGAATTAGCAGCCCAAGAATGACACACTTATTAACAGGCAAAGCTAAAATTCAAACCCAGGCAGCCTGGCCTCAGAACCCATGCTCTTAACCACAATTCTGTGCTTCCTATTTTTCTCAAATATAAGCAGTTCTCAGGTTACGAACAAGACCTAGTCCTTAAGTGTATCTTTAAGTCAAATTTGTAGGTAAATCGGAACAGATGCACACAGTTCTTATTTCGCCTGACTTTAGTGCAAGAAAAGCCTTTTCAATGAATTAAAAGTTGCACATGCAGCAAGTGAGGATGATTGGGATGAAGAATTTGTTGTGAGTAGGGATTGGTTCACTTATTTCAAAGTAAGGGCAAATTTGTCGCTAGGAATCGGAATCGACTCCAGGGCACTGGGTTTGGTTTTTGGTTTTAAAGGGTAAGGTGAATTTGTCCATAATTCAGAGGTTCATAGAACAGAAAACAGAGACAATTATAAAAAAATAAATAAAATAAAAAGTGAATCTGACAATAGAAGCATCTGTGAGATTATCTAACCATGAACATTTATGAGGACAGTATTTTGTTTTTTAATCATCAAATGAGTATGCCCCTTCTAGCATCTGAAAAATATGTTAGCCAAAGAAGAGTACATCTTGCCCAGTCTTATTCCAGAGACTTATTGCATCAGTCCTGCTGGTTCCATCTGCACAGTTACTGGCATCTCGAAGAAGGAGCCCTTCTGTTTCTAGCATCTTGTTCCCCTTCCAGACTCCTGAGCTGCCAGAGACCATCTCAACAGCCTCCTACAAACCTCACAGCCTACCATCAGATAATCAGTCAGCCCCACCACAGCCCAAGGCCTGCATTAGCAAAGTCATTCAGGCCTAATCAGGAATTAATGGACAGTGCTTTGCAGTAATTTAATTTCCACAATAAACCTAATGAGCAATTTAATACAAATGTCAAAAGGAATCCCTTAGTTGTTGTCTGAATGCTTTCTCCTGTTCAAACATCCATGAGAACTCAGCTAGGCTGCCTTTTTATAGCCCCGTTAATATACATTCCAACAGAATCAGGGAGGCTTTTGCGCATTTAGTATTATTAATAAGGTTAGCTGGGCACTTAATTAGCAATTTAGTGGTTAGTGCTCCATGATTGGAAGGTCCCGGAAGATTATTTAACAGAATTAACTGAAGACCTTTGTCACCTCCTCCCTGGGTGCCTTCTGCAGCCTCCTAAGCAAAGCTGATTCTTAATCATAAAAGTGTTCACAAAGAGGGCATGGACACAAGCAATAAATCCCCTCGCCCTAGCCAGGGCCAAGGACCACTCCTGGAAAGGAAGAAGTAAGAGGGCGCCCCCCAGCGGTGCTCCCTGCTGTCGCTGCTGCCACTGCGGGCCTCCACACAGGCAGTTCTGCGCCTGACTGTTGGCGAATATACAACGTTTCTGTTTGAGGGACGATTTAGGGTCTGAATCTTCCTGCTTCAGAAGCTGCAGCTCATCCTTACACTTGCAGTCCCTCTGGTTCCAAAGCTGTTTGTCACCAAAGACCAGAACAGACCTGAAGCATGCACCCAACCCTTCCCTGCCTGCTGCCATAATAACCACCGGCTCTAGGGCAGAATATAACCTCCTAATTCTCCATTAAGCCCATTTGGGGATTGGGAACACAGTGTAAATTTATACACATAACCCCTAACCCCTACACAGATCCTTATCCTGTCTTTCCCCATAGAGTCTTTCAAAAAAGCTTAGCCAAAGGCTTGTTCTACCCTTGCTAGGCTCCATCTTGTTGTTGTTAGTCGTCAGGGGCAGATTACCCAGTAAGCAAGGTAGGCATGAAAGCCATGTGAAATTGGTCACTACAGATTAGTAAATAACCACAACAAGTAAACCCATGCATACCTTGCTTACTAGGAAATCCATCCCTGTCAGGGACTGTAAATTTGAAAAGAGGCATTGATTCTATAGGAAGATGCTTTGGGGTTGGGAGAGAGACAGATACCAGCCATACCTAGAAGCAGAATCTTTGATGTGGTGAAAAAATGTGAAATTGTTCACTACAGATGACCTGATAAGGTAAGCACGGTGCTTACCTTGCTTATTGGATAACCCACCCCCATTAGTTGCCATGGAGGAGATTCCCACACAGGTGACCTCATGTGTGCAAAGTAGAACTGCTCCATAAGGTTTTCAAGGCTGTGACCTTTTGGAAGCAAATCTCCAGGCCTGTCTTCCTCAGCACCTTTGGGTGGGTTGAACAGCCAACCTTTTGTCTGGTAATTCAGCCACCCAGGGACCCCTTACTATGTGGTGACTGCATGGTTGTTGGTAAAGTAAAAGACAGGCTCTCAGGGACCTGGTAATCTGGTAGGAGAGCTACAGCATAACCAAATAAGTAATAACACAACGTCATCAACTCTCTGCCCTGCACTAAGTAAAAAAAAAAAAAGGTTGCTTTCCTGTTGACTCTGACTCACAGCCACGCAATGTGTGCCATAGCAGAACTGTGCTCCACAGTTATCGATGGCTGATTTATCAGAGGTAGGTCGCCAGCTCTTTCTTTCTAGGCACCTCAGAGTGGATTCTAATCATCAGCCTTTTGGTTAGCATCTGAGACAGATTAACAGCTTGTACCACCCAAAGACTCCTCTCCCTGTGCTAAGCACTTTTTATTTTTATAATTTATTTTTTATTGCTGTTGTTAAGAATATACACAGCAAAACATACACAAATTCAACAGTTTCTACATGTACAATTCAGTGGCATTTATTATATTCTTTGAGTTGTGCAATTATACTCACCCTCCTTTTCTGAGTTGTTCTTCCCCCATTAGCATAAACTCACTGCCTCCTGAAGTTCGTATCGAATCTTCCAAGTTGCTTTTGTCAATTTGATCCCACATAGATAGATCTGTTGTTACGTGCCCTCATGTCAGTTCCAACTCACAACGACCCTATATACAACAGAATGAAATACTGTCCAGGCCTGCACCATCCTCATAATCATTGCTATGTTTGAGCTCAGTGCTGCATCCACTGTTTCAGTCCATCTTACTGAGGGTCTTACTCCTTTTGCTGACCCTCTACTTTACTAAGCTTGATGTCCTTCTCCAGGGACCTGTGCCTCCTGACAACATGTTCAAAGTAAGTGAGACAAAGTCTCGCCATCCTAGCTTCTAAGAAGCATTCTGGCTGTACTTCTTCCAAGACACTTTTGTTTGCTCTTCTGGCCATCCGTGGTACAGTCAATATTCTTTTCCTACACCATAATTTAAATGCATCAATTCTTTTTCTGACTTATTCATCGTCCAGCTTTTGCATGTACACGAGGCAATTGAAAATACCATGTCTTGGATCAGGCACACCTTTTCCTCAGTGTCATCTTTGCTTTTTAACACTTTAAAAAGGGTCTTTTGCAGCAGATTTGCCCAGTGCAATATTTTGTTTGATTTCTTGACTGCTGCTTCCAAGGCCATTCATTGTGGATCCAAGTAAAATGAAATCCTTGACAACTTCAGTATGTCCTACGTTTATCATGATGTTGCTTTTCGGTCCAGTTGTGAAGATCTTTGTTTTATGTTGAGGTATAATCCACACTGAAGGCTGTAATCTTTGATCTTCATCAGTAATAGATAGATCTAGGCATTTTTTAATTGTGAGTTATTCTTTACACCACCTGCATGATGTAAGAACTGTTATCCCATCTTGGCTAAGGAGACTGAGATTCAGAGAGGCTAAGCAATGAACTAAAGGTCTTGAAACTAGAAAATAACAAAACCAATATTTTAAGCCCATGTCAACTCAGGTGTCTCATTATCACCCAAAATCTGAGCTACTCTCTTCACTGCAGTTAGCATATGTTCAAAAACCAAACCAAACCAAACTGCCGTCAAGTTGATTCTGATTCATAGCAACACATAGGACAGAGTAGAACTGCCCCATAGGGTTTTCCAGGAGCAGCTGGTGGATTCAAACTGTCGACCTTTTGCTTAGCAGCCAAGCTCTTAACCACTGCACCAGCAGAGCTCTGGAGTATATGTCCAAACCAAAAACCAAACCCAGTGCCGTCGAGTCGATTCCAACTCATAGCGGGAGTATGTGTCCAGGGAATAAAAATTGTTTTAAATCTTAGCACAAGAAAATATAATTTAAAGGTAAATCAGCCTCCTGGAAAAAAAATCCATGATGTACCCCAAAACCCAGTATGTGATTTGGGGATTATCTGTGGATCAATGCTGTACTCCTTGCCTTGGAAAATGTGGAGTGGGCAGTAATTACAGATACAGTAACAACACAGTGGAATGTTAATGAGTTTAGAGAATGAAGAGATGCACTGAACTTGATTAAATAAAATTTGCTGAGTCCTATTGGTGAGTGTACTCCTTCCCAATACTAGATGGCTAGGATAAGAAATAATTGAGCCTGACTTTGAGGCTGTACAAATGCTTTCATTAGAGAAGATGTTGGAGTAGGCTTTGAAAGATGGGTGGAAGTCAATGAGCTGAAGGTGGGGGGTGGGATTGCTTCTTGGACTAAAGGAAAAGGATGCACAAAGACCTGGAGGAATAGAAGTGCAGGTTGTATTTGGAAAAGAGCAGGGGATTGTTTAGTGTGACTTAAAAAAAAAAAAAAATTGCTGTCGAGTCGATTCCGACTCACCAAGAGGGAAATAATAGCAGGAAGTGAAAATGACAAAATACTGGGGGTGGGGTCAGACTGTGAAGAATTTCAAATGCCATTCTAAAAAAATTTACCTTATTCAATAGATAGTGCATCCCATCAAGGGATTTTTAGTGAAGAGCAACAGATATGGGATGATTAACTTGGAAAAAAGATTGTATTCAAGGAAACAATACCTCCTTGCTTTCCCCTACACATACCAGAAACCATTTTCAGCAATGCAGAAGGGGAAGTAGGAAATAAGAACATGGTGGAAACAAAAAACACTGTGGGGTTTAAACCAACAGGAGTTGGAGTTGGTGACTGGATGTGCAGGGCATATGGAAGGAAGGTGTCTGGGGGATACCGGCGTTTCTGGCATGGAAAAAAATGGGTGCTTATTACCCTGACTAAAATAGTCCAGGAAGAAAGGCACATTTGGGTGGAAGAGAATAACTTTTTTTTTCTTTTTCTCTTTTTTTTATGGAAGAGAATAATTTGATTTGGGCATATTCAGTTAGTGGCAAATATCAGGATATTCATGTCGCAAACTCAGGACCATGTCTTAGGTGATCATTGGAGCCATGGGAAAAAACAAGATTCCCCAACAAGTGACAGAAGGGTAATGAGGACAAGGAAGAGAGGACAGGGTTGTGTCCCTGTTCACCCTTCAGCTTTGTCTTTCACCTGTTCTTCCTCCCAATATTCTCCACTTAACTACTATCCTTTTCTCTTGGTCTCTTTTGCCTCCCAGCCTTTGTCCAGGGAAGCTGGATGGGGCAATGCTGGTCAATGAGACATTGTTTACCAGGGCCTACCACATTGCCTACAATAGAGCTTATTGATTAAATGGAAGAATGAGCAAGACAAGGAGGCTAAGGATGGAAGGTGCAGACTACTTATATTTAAATAGAAAGTAAAGATAGGAAAAGGAGGGAGAGCGTAGTAAGACAGGTGGAAGAAGGACGAGGAAAGATCAGGGATACCATAGAAGAGGAATGGAAAATGCCACTGGCTTTGGAGAAAGCCAAGCCTAAAGACAATGTTCTGGAGAGAACCCTCCTGTGGGAATCCAGAAACAGACGCCAAACTGTGGTGGTCTGGGAAGTAACTGGGAGTAGTAAATGTAAACTATTTTGTTAAGATACCTGTTAAAGATTGAATTGTGTCCTCCAAAGTATGTGTTGGAACCCTAACCCCTATCTATACCTGTGGATGTAATCCCATTTAGAATAGGGTTTTCTTTGTTATGTGAGTGAGGTCTTATCAGTGTAGGGTGTGTCTTAAACCTAATGACTTTGGGGATGTAAAAAGAGCAGGTTAGACACACAGAGGAACAAGCAAGCACAAATAGAGGAAAGATAGATACCACGTGGAGATTACCAAGGAACCAAGGAATGCTAGGGCTAAAGAAGCTGAGACAGGGATTTTCCCCCAGAATGGGCAGAGAGAGAGCCTTCCCCTAAAGCTGGTGCCTGAATTCAGACTTCTAGCCTCCTAAACTGTGCTGTTACAGCAGCACTAGGAAACTAAGACAATACGTCATTAAAACCTGGTGCCCTCAAGTTGACTCCAACTCATAGTGACCCTATAGGGCAGTGGATAACTGCCCTATAGGGTTTCCGGGGAACAGCTGGTGGATTCAAATTGCTGACATTTGGTTAGCAGCTGAGCTCTTAACCACTGCACCAACAGGGCTCCAATACCTCATTAAAATTGGCAAGGCAAAATTAAGAAAGTTGTAGTGTAATTCACATAAATCTAATAACAAATCTAATCTATGAAGTTAGAATCTGCCCTTATCATCTTATGTAGGTATACCTTCCATTTTCACTTTAATAATCTCTTTAACATTATATATATTTTCTAAATCCTATAATTCTATTCAGAATATATTATAGTCATTCTGTGTATATAAATGAAAAACCCGTAGCCATAAAAGTTTCCTCCAAGTAACACTTAATACTTATTTCATATTTCATGTAAAGTAACCACTAAAGCAGGTCAGAACTACCCAACTACAGCTTTTTTTAAAATATCAAAACACTTTCCTCTGGCTTTCACAAAGAACTGAGAACAAAGTGTTTTACCTCAATGGTTGCTTCAATTTTCCATTTTCTTTTTTTTTTTCCCTAACTCATCAAAAGTGTTTAGGCTTTTCAAATAACCCAAATAAGAAATGAGATGGGCAATATTACAACAGACGCAATTGAAATTAAAAGAATCATATCCGATTACTATGAAAAACTGTACTCCAACAAATTTGAAAACCTAGAAGAAATGGATGAATTCTTAGAAACACACTACCTACCTAAACTAACACAGAGGTAGAACAACTAAATACCCATTACAAAAGAAGAGACTGAAAAGGTAATCAAAAAGCTCCCAACAAAAAAAAGCCCTGGTCCAGACAGCTTCACTTCTACCAAACTTTCAGAGAAGAGTTAACACAACTAATACTAAAGGTATTTCAGAGCATAGAAAAGGACGGAATACTATCAAACTCATTCTATAAAGCCACCATATCCCTGATACCAAAATCAGCTAAAGACACCACAAGAAAAGAAAATTATAGACCTATATCCCTTATGAACGTAGATGCAAAAATCCTCAACAAAATTCTAGCCAATAGAATTCAACAACATATCAAAAAAATAATTCACCATGACCAAGTGGGATTCATACCAGGTATGCAGGGATGGTTCAACAGGAGAAAAACAATTAATGTTTCCACCACATAAACAAAACAAAAGACAAGAATCACATGATTTTATCAACCGATGCAGAAAAGGCATTTGACAAAGTTCAACACCCATTCATGATAAAAACTCTCAACAAAACAGGGATAGAAGGAAAATTCCTCAACATAATAAAGGGCATTTATACAAAGCCAACAGGCAACATCACCCTAAATAGAGAGAGCCTGAAAGCATTCCCACTGAGATCGGGAACCAGACAAGGATGCCCTTTATCACCGCTCTTATTCAACATTGTGTTGGAGGTCATAGCCAGAGCAATTAGGCTAGATAAAGAAATAAAGGCCATCCAAATTGGCAAGGAAGAAGTAAAAGTATCTCTATTTGCAGATGACATGATCTTATACACAGAAGACTCTGAGGAATCCTCAAGAAAACTACTGAAACTAATAGAAGAGTTCAGCAGAGTATTGGGATACAAGATAAACATACAAAAATCAGTTGGATTCCTCTACATGAACAAAAAGAACACTGAAGAGGAAATCACCAAATCAGTGCCATATACAGTAGCCCCCAAGAAGATAAAATACTTAGGAATAAATCTACCAGAGATATAAAAGACTTACACAAAGAAAACTGTGGTATACTTCTGCAAGAAACCAAAAGAGACTTACATAAGTGGAAAAACATACCTTACTCATGGAAAGGAAGACTTAACATTATAAAAATGTTTATTCTATCAAAAGCAATCTATTCATTTAATGCAATTCCAATCCAAATCCCAACAACATTCTTTAATGAGATGGAAAAACAAATTAGCAACTTCATATGGAAGGGAAATGGGCCCCAGATAAATAAGGCATTACTGAAAAAGAAGAACAAAGTGGGAGGCCTTACTTTACCTGATTTTAGAACCTATTATACCACCACAGTAGTCAAAACAGCCTGGTACTGGTACAACAACAGACACCTAGACCAATGGAACAGAATTGAGAATCCAGACATAAATCCATCCACATATGAGCAGCTGATATTTGACAAAGGCCCCAAAACAGTTAAATGGGGAAAGACAGTCTTTTTAACAAACGGAGCTGGCATAACTGGATATCCATCTGCAAAAAAAATGAAACAAGACCCATACCTCATTCCATGCACAAAAACAAGCTCAAAATGGATCAAAGACCTAAATATAAAATCTAAAATGATAAAGATCGTGGAAGAAAAAATAGAGACAATGTTAGGAGCCCTAATACATGGCATAAACAGTATAAAAAAATTATTAAGAATGCAGAAGAAAAACTAGATAACTGGGAGCTCCTAAAAATCAAACACCTATGCTCATCCAAAGACTTGACCAAAAAAGTAAAAAAGACTACCTACAGACTGGGAAAAAGTTTTTAGCTATGACATTTCCGATCAGTGTCTGATCTCTAAAATATACATGATACTGCAAAAACTCAACTACAAAAAGACAAATAACCCTATTAAAAAATGTGCAAAAGATATGAAGAGACACTTCACTAAAGAAGACATTCAGGTAGCTAACAGATACGTGAGGAAATGTTCATGATCGTTAGCCATTAGAGAAATGCAGATCAAAACTACAATGAGATTTCATCTCACTCCAACAAGGCTGGCATTAATCCGCAAAACACAAAATAATAAATGTTGGAGAGGCTGTGGAGAGATTGGAACACTGCTACACTGCTCGTAGGAACGTCAAATGGTACAACCTCTTTGGAAATCGATTTGGCGCTTCCCTAAAAAGCTAGAAATAGAATTACCATACGATCCAGAAATCCCACTCCTCGGAATATATCCTAGAGAAATAAGAGCCTTTACACGAACAGATATATGCACACCCATGTTTATTGCAGCACTGTTTACAATAGCAAAAACATGGAAGCAACCAAGGTGCCCATCAACAGATGAATGGATAAATAAATTATGGTATATTCACGCAACGAAATACTATGCATCGATAAAGATCAGTGAGGAATCTGTGAAACATTTCATAACATGGATGAATCTGGAAGGCATTATACTGAGTGAAATTAGTCAGTTTTGCAAAAGGACAAATAAGACCACTATTGTAAGAACTTGAGAAATAGTTTAAACTGAGAAGAAAACATTCTTTTGTGGTTACGAGAGGAGGGAGGGAGGGAGGGTGAGAAAGGGGTATTCACTAATTAGATGGTAGATGAGAACTACTTTAGGTGAAGGGAAAGACAATACACAATACAGGGGAGGTCAGCACAACTGGACTAAAGCAAAAGCAAAGATGTTTCCTGAATAAACCAAATGCTTCAAAGGCCAGTGTAGCAGGGGCAGGGGTTTGGGGACCATGATTTCAGGGGACATCTAAGTCAATTGACATAATAAAATCTATTAAGAAAACATTCTGCATCCCACTTTGAAGAGTGGTGTCTGGGGTCTTAAACGCTAGCAAGCAGCCATCTAAGATGCATCAATTGGTCTCAACCCACCTGGAGCAAAGGAGAATGAAGGACAAGGACACAAGGCAATTATGAGTCTAAGAGACAGAAAGGGCCACCTGAACCAGAGACTACATCATCCTGAGACCAGAAGAACTAGATGGTGCCTGGCTACAACCGATGACTGCCCTGACAGGGAACACAACAGAGAACCCCTGAGGGAGCAGGAGAGCAGTGGGATGCAGACCCCAAATTCTCACAAAAAGACCAGACTTAATGGCCTGAGACTGGGAGGAACCCGGTGGTCATGGCCGCCAGACCTTCTGCTGGCCCAGGACAGGAACCATTCCCGAAGCCAACTCTTCAGACGTGGATTGGACCGGACAATGGGTTGGAGAGGGATGCTGGTGAGGAGTGAGCTTCTTGGATCAGGTGGACGCTTGAGACTATGTTGGCATCTCCTGCCTGGAGGGGGGATGAGAGGGTAGAGGGAGTTAGAAGCTGGCAAAATGGATACGAAAAGAGAGAGTAAAGGGAGAGAGCAGGCTGTCTCATTAGAGGGAGAGTAATTGGCAGTGTGTAGCAAGGTGTATATAAGTTTTTATGTGAGAGACTGGTTTGATTTGTAAACTTTCACTTAGAGCACAATAAAAATCATAAAAAAAAAAAAAAGTGTTTAGGCTTTTCCTGTTAGGTAAGATCTGACCCACCAAAACCAAAGAAATTTCATAAATTTCTTTCTCTCTACAGATACAAAAGGTATTTAAGAAAGTTCCAGGATTCAAAGAAATCCATGTGATAGGATTTAGGTAAGTAAGAGAATGGGCCTCTTCTCAATTTTTAAATAAATTTCTCCCTATCCTCTTTTAAAAGCAGTATCATGAGGATTATAAGGTCCCTTTTCCCACAACTGTTTAGCGCTGCCAAATCCTGAAAACTGAATACATCTCAGATAAAGGAATTGCCTAATTAGAATACAACTCTAGGTGATTTTTTATGGGACTACACAGAAGCTCTATTTCTTCCCTCCTCAGGGAGTCAAGAACACAGTTCTCTGCAGAGAGCCCGTCTGCTGTCCTTTGGTAATCTTGTTATTAATGTACCTCTTATGAAAATGCCTCGGTAGAGACAGATTCAAAAAAGTAGCAACTAGTTACCTCAGTGTCTGATTACCTGGCTTCCTAATGACTGCAAAATAGCATCATCATTTAAACAAATCACGCTACCAGAAGGAGACAGGTGAAACTAATACAAAGTAGTACCAACGGGAAGAGGAGGAGTCTGTGAGTGGTACAAACAGTTAACTGCTTGGCTGCTAACCAAAAGGTTGGTGGATCAAGTCCACCCAGAGGTAACTGGGAAGAAAGGCCTGGTGATCTAAAAATCAGCCATTAAAAACCCTATGGAACACAGTTCTACTCTGACGCACATGGGTAAACATGAGTAGAAAACTATTTGAAGGCAGCTGGATGGGGAAAAAGGCAGTAGAGGAATGGGGCAGACAGGGATGGGGTGGAAGCAAGGCTTCCCAAAATAGACCTTTTAAATCATTTTGATGTCTGAACTATAGTAATATATTCCTGCTCAAAAATCATTAAATTAAAATTGTAAATAAAAAGTGAAAATGATAAAATAGTGCCAAGCTAAGGCAGGCCTCAGTTACGTTCCTGCTGGCTTTCCCACAAGCAGGTCTGTATCCATTAGCATCCCAGCATTCTACTGTGGGTTCATGTTTTAGGGCTCAAATTTTTTTTTAAGTTCTCTTTATTCAAACATCTACACGTAAGAAAAAGATCATGACTTTTTTTGTTTGTTTGTTTTTGTTTTTTTAAAACATGCTGCAGGGTAAATATCAACCCTGTGTGAGCAGAATGAAATTCCGTGCCTCCAAGGGGATTTGTAAAGCTAGGAGAGAGGGCTGCACTGAAGTTCTTTTCTGGCTCCTTCACCATGTTTTGCCTTAAAGCAACAAGGTGCACAGGGCAAGGCCTCAACATCCTATAAAGAGTAGCTTCTGGGGGAGCTTTGCCAGTTTCTTTCTTTTCGAGTTATCAGGCCCCACCGATTGGTATTACTCCAGAAGAAAGAAGTATTAAAAAGTGAAGTTTATAGAAGATGAAATCCTTAATATTTACCAAAGTAGGCTTGTTTTACTTTATTTCAAGATGCTACTGTGCAGTATTCCATGTGAAATCAGATGCGTTAGAGAGGAATAAAAGCAGATAGGAGAACATTCCACATAGATGGCAAGGTCTGGATAACCCACTGCAGTTAAAGAGGAAATTTTTTATTTGAAGCTGAAGAAATGATGGGAAGAGTCCTCCTGGTGAATGTTCAAATGCTCATTATCCCCTCCCTTCAATAAATGAAAATCCCATCTTTTTTTAAGTGTCTGTATCAGAAGAAAACCAAAATGTTAGGTAATGAAACTTTGCTAAGTAAAAAATGTAAACATATATCCCTTCAAGCTGTACTTTCCCCATGTATTTATAAGAATTTATTATTTGCTCCAAAACTGTTTACAAAATAAACTTGATCAAATCTTGTCAATGATTTTTATTATGTAATAAAGATTCCGTTTCCGGAAAAATATTTTGGCCCCTGAATATAATAAAATACATTCTTATGAATGTGACAAACTTTTAATCATTGATAAAGTACTCAGAATACTGTAAACTTATCATGAAGGAAATAGTATTCTCGAGGGGCCCATGAGTCTCTTGGAACTATCTGGCCCTCGACTCATTGTATAAAGCCTGATTTACAGTTGAACAACTACTTTTATATCAATGACCTCATTCAATTCTCTAAACACAATTGGGAAGTAGTTAGGACATCTATTATTAATGTAATTATAAGGATGAACAGTAAAAGGTCCACTTTAAAGATTGCTTCATCTTTTACAGCAAATGTGGGAAACTATTAACAATCATTAAATCCACTTTGAGGGTATACTCTTCAAAGACTTGTACACAAACATTTGTAGTGATTTTATGTGTAACAGCCAAGAACTGGAAACAACAGAGTAATAAACAATTGTGGTATATTCTTATAACAGAATACCACTCGGCAAAAAAATGAACTATTAGAATACACAACAACATTGATACATCTCAAAATAATTATGTTGAGTGAAAGAAGCCAGACCAAAAAAGGAGTACATTGTGATTCCATTTATATAAAACTCTAGAAAATGCAAACTAATCTACAGGGGCAGAAAGCAGATCAATAGTTGGGGAAGGTGAGGTGAAGGGGGCAGGAGGCAGGGATTAAAAAAAGGTATGAGTAAAATCTTGGGTATGAAGGGTATGTTCACTGTCTTGATTTTGATGGTTTCACAAGTGTAATATATATATACACATATTTGTGTGTGTATGATGTACAGCTACCATCAAACTTGACAAATTGTGCATCGTAAATATGTGCAGTTGTTATATGTCAATTATACCTCAGTAAAGCAATGCAAGGAAGAATAAAAACTTAGCGCCATCATACAAACTTAGGGTGTTGGGCCAGAAAGGCTGGCCTCTCCAGGGAGTGTCATGGATCACAAACTACCTGCTGGAAACAAGCAAGAAGTAGACCCTGAATGAATGCTTGGTTGCCCCAGAAGGAAGTCCCTCCCCAAGAACAGCCCTAGTTAAATAATCATTGATTCTCCCTGAGTTCCACAGAAGTTGCAGCAGGGTCCATTTCAGGCATATTACACCTGGAAGTGAAAGCTGGGCGGAGTCATAATCCAGAAAGAGCAGCAATGCTAATCCCTGCATATGTGTAGAATGTCTGTTGGCAACTACCACTGGAAATGTAAAGTGAGAAAACTGAATTCTAAACTAAATTCATCTAGATGTAAATATAGGTATACATATATATGCCCAGAGAAGTCTAAAATGTATTCGTCAGCTTGGTGACCACTTGGCCGAGAAGAGCGTGGCATGGCAAAACCAGCCCAGACCTTGAAGTCAGGCAGCCCAGGGTCTGAATCCCAGCTCTGCCACTTCCTCCCGACACCTTCCCTCCCTGTGCCTGTTCCCTTATCTGGAAAGTGGAGATTGTGTTGTAGGAAAGATGAAATGGGAAGAAATGTAAACTGCCTAGAGCAGACCACCCATTCAATAAGTGATAACTGTTTGTTCTTGCAACACATTTTTGTTGAGTTGGACATTCCGTCAAGTTTTACTGACTGAAGCAATTTGAGAATTAGTCAACCAAACACCAGTGACAGGGTTTGGTCCCAGATGGACAAATTAGTTTCAGGAATAAACTACTCATTTATTGCCATTCAGAAGGTAAGAGATCCATTTATAAAATGCTTTTGAAAAACTTCCTGGCACCAGCACCACCCAAAATGTAAGCTACATAGAACATATCTGCAGCCTCTTTAGGAGGAATATGAAGAAATCAGGACTTTAACAGAAAGGTCAAAAGTACATATGATCCCCCCAGATAAGCAAAACATTACTGAAAAAGAAGAAGAAAGTGGGAGGCCTCACCCTACCTGATTTCAGAACCTATTATATAGCTACAGTAGTCAAAACAGCCTGGTTCTGGTACAACAACAGGCACATAGACCAATGGAACAGAATTGAGAATCCAGATATAAATCCATCCACGTATGAGCAGCTGATATTTGACAAAGGACCAGTGTCACTCAATTGGGGAAATGATAGTCTTTTTAACAAATGCTGCTGGCATACCTGGATATCCATTTGCAAAAGAATGAAACAGGACCCATACCTCACACCATGCACAAAAACTAACTCCAAGTGGATCAAAGACCTAAACATAAAGACTAAAACGATAAAAATCATGGAAGAAAAAATAGGATCTACCCTAGGAGCCCTAATACAGGGCATAAACAGAATACAAAACATTACCAAAAATGAAGAAGAGAAACCAGATAACTGGGAGCTCCTAAAAATCAAACACCTATGCTCATCTAAAGACTTCACCAAAAGAGTAAAAAGACCACCTACAGACTGGGAAAGAATATTCAGCTATGACATCTCAGACCAGCGCCTGATCTCTAAAATCTACATGATTCTGTCAAAACTCAACCACAAAAAGACAAACAACCCAATCAAAAAGTGGGCAAAGGATATGAACACACATTTCACTAACGAAGATATTCAGGCAGCCAACAGATACATGAGAAAATGCTCTCGATCATTAGCCATTAGAGAAATGCAAATTAAAACTACGATGAGATTCCATCTCACACCAACTAGACTGGCATTAATTCAAAAAACACGAAATAATAAATGTTGGAGAGGCTGCGGAGAGATTGGAACTCTCATACACTGCTGGTGGGATTGTAAAATGGTACACCACTTTGGAAATCCATCTGGCGTTATCTTAAACAGTTAGAAATAGAACTACCATACAACCCAGAAATCCCACTCCTCGGAATATACCCTAAAGATACAAGAGCCTTCACACAAACAGATATATGCACACCCATGTTTATTGCAGCTCTGTTTACAATAGCAAAAAGCTGGAAGCAACCAAGATGTCCATCAACGGACGAATGGGTAAATAAATTGTGGTATATTCACACAATGGAATACTACACATCGATAAAGAACAGTGACGCGTCTCTGAAACATTTCATAACATGGAGGAATCTGGAAGGCATTATGCTGAGCGAAATGAGTCAGTTGCAAAAGGACAAATATTGTATAAGACCACTATTATAAGATCTTGAGAAATAGAAAAAACGGAGAAGAACACATACTTCTGTGGTTACAAAGGGGGGAGGGAGGGAGGGAGAGGGCTTTTTATTGATCAATCTGTAGATAAGAACCGCTTTGGGTGAAGGGAAAGACAACACTCAAAACAAGGAAGGTCAGCCTAACTGGACTGGATTAAAAGTAAAGAGGTTTCCGGGATAGGATGAAAGCTTCAAAGGTCAGCGAAGCAGGGGCTGGGGACTGGGGAACTTGGTTTGAGGGGACTTCTAAGTCAATGGGCAAAACAATTCTATTATGAAAACACTCTGCATCCCACTTTGAATTGTGGCGCCTGGGGTCCTAAATGCCAACAAGCAGCCATCTAAAGTACATTAATTGGTCTCAACCCACCTGGAGCAAAGGCAAAGGAAGAACACCAAGGTCACACGACAACTAAGAACCCAAGAGACAGAAAGGGCCATATGAGCCAGAGACCTACATTATCCTGAGACCAGAAGAACTAGTTGGTGCCCGGCCACAATCGATGTCTTTCCTGTCAGGGAGCACAACAGACAACTCCTGAGGGAGCAGGAGACCAATGGGATACAGACCCCAAATTCTCACTAAAAGACCACACCTAATGGTATGATTGCGACTAGAGGAATCCCAGAGACAATGCTCCCCAGAACTTCTGATGGCACAGGACAGGAACCATCCCCGAAGACAAATCATCAGGCATGAAAAGGACTGGTCGGTGCGGGGGAGAGAGATGCTGATGAAGAGTGAGCTAATTAAATCAGGTGGGCACGGGAGAGTGTGTAGGCAACTCTTGACTGGAGGGGGGATGGGAAGATAGAGAGAGAGGGAAGATGGCAAAATTGGCTCGAAACGAGAGACTGTAAGGGCTGACTCAATAGGGGGAGAGCAAGTGGGAGAAGGGAGTAAGATGTATGTAAACCTACATGTGACAGACTGATTGGAATGGTAAATGTTCACTTGAAGCTTAATAAAAATTTAAAAAAAAAAACATAAAAAAAAAAAGTACATATGATCTTTGAACTAAGGCTCAGATCCTAATCAGAAACATAATATGTTTATTTACCAAGATTTCTACGGTTCTCAGAATTTTCAGCCAGATTCTGGTGGTAATTTATGTGTTTCCTTCAAAGCTTTGGGAAAAAATAGAAGACTATGAAATAGAAGAATGTGCCATTTTTTTAATATGCAATGACAAGTTGAATATCTCAATTTCATAACTTTTTCTCTTCTGCATGTTTCCATTCTGAATGATGAAATGAAGACCAAAGAAAGAAAGAGATGGGTAATTTGGACTTGTTTTATTTTATGTTTAGAAATACAGTATATTTCCCCCCACAAATCTATATATGCTGACCTAGTACAAATAATTTTTATATGTGATGTCTAGGATAAGCCAATGACCTTTTAGTAGTTTCTTATTTAAATGGGAGTGATTAACCAATTATTCAGTAGTGGAGGGAGACAAGCTCTAGTTTAAATTGCTACGTGTGTTAAGCAGGTAAACATTGATTAGTCAGCTAAAAAGTATTCTATAAAGCTCAAGGTTTAATTAGAAAAGCACATATCTGTGATGCAGGCATGCTTTAACTATTTCTGAAATGCCATTTGTGATGGGAAGTTGTCTGCCTGAAGGCACATACATATATGTAACCTAAGTCTGCAATAAAGCAGAGGAACTAATTTGCTCCTTGGTCTCAAGGTCAGTTTGAATTGTGAAAAGACCCATCATGCCTTAGAGAGATCAGTAATAAGAACCTAGCTTCGACTCCCATAATTGACGAGTAAGATAATGAACTGTAGACTCAGACTGATTGTGTTGCCTGAAGAACTGCCAAAAAAACACATTATCAGTTCCTATGGCCTCTATAACACTTCTACACCCTTCTGTGTGGATTTATGGTATGAACTAAAAGGTAAAACCCGATCCTAGAGGACAGAGCTGTAGAAAATTGTTTCATTTTTACATGCAAAAAGGCATTGAATGAATAAATGCAATAATATAGTTAACCATGTACTACTTTTCTTTCTCTTTCTTCTGATATGTTATTTCAAAAGCAGTTTAAGAGGAAAAATTATGTTTTGAGTTTTATTTTTTAATTAAAAAATACTTCTTAGAAAAAGGTAGAATGGAAATTGCCCTAAGGACTAAAGTTTTTGACTTGGTTACAACACATAAATAGTATTGAGCCACTGCTATATCATACATTGCTATGTCATAGACCTTCCTAAAGATGTCTGTTTTTAGGAGGAGCAATTCATCCTTCACACTGATTAACTTTACCTATGATACCACCAAAAACACTGGTCACTACCTGCAACGCTTGACAATTAATACATTTTTATAAAAACCTAAATGGAAAATCTATGACCACTTGATTCAGTTAGTAATTCTTCTTCAAGTTGGACTTAACCTCCATGCTGGCATTCTATTTTGGCCATTAAAAATATATGTTAATTATTTTCCTATATTTTAAATTTCTGATAAACATCAAAATTGGTTCTGAGGTGGAATATTCTTTCAGAACACATAAGGAAAGAGGATGAAGATGACCTGAATGAAGCCTTGTAGCAACATAGTGAGTCTCTTTACAAGATATGTAACAATGGCTTTGGGTGGGATGTGTCCTCTGCTGTTTACAGTTTAAGTTTCGTAGAGGTACGACTTGTGGCCATCTTCAAGAGAGACAACGCAGAAGCAAAGAGCCCTGCGGGTGACCTCCTGTCTTTTGATTCCAACAAAATTGAAAGTCATGGAATCATGGAGGAGAGCAGGCAACCAGAAGTCTATCTCACAGCTATAGACCTCAAAAAGCTGGTCAGCAGAGCGCTCGAGGAAGACCAATCCTTGGACGTGGGGACAATTCAGTTCATTGATGGTCAGTTGGTGATTTCATGTTTCTGGGTTTATCCTCATTCTGATAGAGCGACTAGGAAATGTGAATGCCTCGTTGTCACTGTCATTTTCACTTGGACCTTGTAGAGTCAGTCATTACTGTGAGATATATCATGTACAGTACCATTTCTGTCTTTCCTCATTCCCTCTTGTGTCTCATTTGATGAGCCTTTGGTGACCACTTCACACCAAGAGTAGCTCTAGGAGAATACCAAGGGCTTCAGTTCAGTCTGCGTCAACTATGGTCATCCATTGAAACCCAAGAGGAGAGGAGAACCCTTGGAGAATTCAGCTCCCCTGACACAACCCAAACAGAATCCCTCATCTATAGCAGTCAGATCCCAGCAGGAAACAGATTACACACTTAAATTAGGATGATTTTCAATTATAATAACACTGTACTATTCTTTAAGAAAGGAGCCCTGGTGGCGCAGTGGTAAAAGCACTCAGCTGCTAAATGAAAAGTTGGCAGTTGGGGAGAAAAATGCAGCAGTCTGCTTCCATAAAGATTACAGCCTTGGAAACCCTATGGGGCAGTTTTGTTCTGTCCTATAAAGTCACTATGAGTCAGAATCAACTAGACAGCACACAATAACAACATTCTTTAAGAACTGGTTATTACCACATTTTTCAACCCTGACTGTTTTACTGCCCCCACAAAATCTTATGATTTTTCACCCACAGAAATTGTTGAGTCGTTGCCAGACTCTGATCAGGACACTCAACCAGTGCTGCCTACACCCCTTGCTGATACCACAAAAGTGAGTTTGGTGTCTTTTTTGTTCTTCAAAAATCAGCTTAAGGACTGAATGGGGCAAAATTCTATTTGCAATGCTAATTATGATTATTTTCTGATTTTTATAAGCAGTACTTCAGAATCTGGATTAATAAAATATGATACAACCTCTGATTCAAATATCCTAAAATTCACAGCTTCCTTCAATTTAGTTAGATTCTTGTTTCAATTAGAGTTGAAATTTTCTGTTTTTGATAAAACACATTTTCAAGAACTGAAAAGAATGACAGCAGAGTATATTATTTATCTTTGACCTTCAAAAATAATTGTAAACATAAGCATATTATAAATTTGTTTTCATGTCTTAGATTTATCTGAATATTTATTTGTGGGGCTTGTAAGTATAAATTAATGTCCTGGAAAATAAAAATAATAAATTCAGTAATTTTTATATTTCATTTAAAATTATGTTCATTTAATTTATGCCAGAAGCTGCCATTGAGGTGTTTATAAATAAAAGTGCTGACCAAGCTCGTGTCCCCCCCATAATGAAGGGATTCAGAAATTCAGACATAATTGACACAATTTAAAGCATTTTAGTTGTGTTGATCCTACTCAGGCAGATTCAGTTAGCCAAGAAGCCAATAGACTACTTTGAGCCACTGTCTCATTGCAAGTTATTTTTCCAGAACATGTTTCTACATCAGAATCTTCTTCCATAGTAGACTCAAATAAACTTATTAAGTGATTTGGTTGAATTTAAATAATAAAAACATACAGAATATAGCCATGAAATATTCCTTCTCAACATTTGTCTTCCTAAATTCATTCTTCAGGGTACTACTTTGAGTCCAGACCTTCCTCTTGATCAATCCAGGCTTGAGACAATTCACAGAGCAGAGCACGGTTTACCTGGTGAGTGTCTTCCCACAAAGACTATGTTAGATGTCAACCTCCTCCTTTAGGAATCCATCTATGACACTGCCTCAAAAACCAGTGACAAAGTCATCCCTGATGCAGTAGGTTTTCCTACACCAGCACCTCCAATGAACGAGCAGTCGGTAGAGCCACCCTCCTCTGAAGAGGAGCACACCCTCAAATCCTTCCCTCAGCTCCAGTTCCTAGTCCCACGAAGCGCATTGATAGCCCTTTCTTTATGGATCTGGTGAAGAAACCTGAAACCAAAGTAGCATCAACTGCTGCCCACACAGAACAGCAATTTCTTGGCTTAGAAACTGAGAGTCCGAGTTAGGAAAGGTAGGTCCTAAGACCCAAGTCCATGACATGAGGCTATTGCAACAGACAGACTGGGCCCTTGCAGTCAATATATGTATTCCTTTAGGGCACAAATAAAGAGAAAGGTGTTGTGTACAGGCTGACCATTGATACTGTTCTCCTACATTTTCATTAATGAAAATTAGCTCATGCATAATTGATAAATAAGGAAGGACGTCAGTTAATGCTGAAATCCTTTTGGTTCATTTTTTTTCTCCAGGAACTTTAGTTTTTGAGGCAATAGGGTCAAACTTTCTCATAGTCTAAGAGAAAAATTTGGCAATATATGAAGACCTTAAGAAGAAAAAAAAGAACTAAAATTCCTACAGAAGAGCCTTCCTTTAGTGCCAGAAGTAGCTGATTTAGTGACTCTAAGAACCCCTATGGTTTCTATTTTATAGAACTTTGTGGTAATGCTACAAGTGTAAATGTCTTTAGGGACACACAAGCTCCATAATGTAAGTTTGATAAAGATGTCCTGTGATTCTAAGTGCAAATGTCAGTGGAGATTTGTTGTGACTGATATTTTAATAAGATTGTTATTGTTTTAGTCAGGGCTCTTACTACAAAATCCTACAGGTTTTAAGTGGTCAACCTCAGCCTTATTATAAACTCTGTACAATTTGTATGCAATTTTGTGGGATGCAAGATTTTTCAGGAATGCATAGCATACATGGCATGATAGCAGAACTATGTTAATTGGATTTGGCTTACGTGATTACCAGTGAATAAATGTTAACTGCATGATGCAGTTATCTATTGCTACATTACAAACCACCCCTAAATTTAGTGGCTTAAAACAACAATCTTTTACTTTTCCTATACATTCAAAATTTGGGCACAGATTAGTGAGCATGATTCTTCTCTGCTCCATGTTGTGTCAACTGGGATATCTCAACTGGTGTTGAAAACCATTTCCAAAATGGTTCACTTATGTGGATGACAAATAACTGCTCACCCACAGCTGTTGGCTGGCAATCTCATTCCTCCTCTATATAGGCCTCTCAACAGGGCTGCTTGGGCTTCCACACAACATGGCAGCTGGGTTCAAAGAGCCAGGATTCCCAGAGACAGAAAGTGAAACTGCCAGTCTCTTAAGGGCCCAGAAACACCATCACTTTCTTATATTCTAATAGCTAGGTAGCCATAGAGCCTGTTTTGATTCACAGAGAGGGAACATAAACCCTATCTCTCAGTGGGAGTAGAATAAAAGAATTTCTGGCCATTTATAATCTACCATAATCCACATCAACCATTATTTTGACTTCCAAATCATTTAAGAGTTGGTTGCATAAAACAAACCCAACCCTTTGGTGAAGTGATTGGTATTAAATGCTCACTGGATTCTTTCTTTTCATTAAGCATTAAGATAACATAAAGCATTTCAAGTAGATTAATAAAAATAATAGTATATATATGATGAAAGCATTATTGTATTTTTAATTGCTTTACTGTTCTTATTTTATTTATACATTCCTTCCATTCATAAGTATACAACAGAACACTAAGCCTGAAAGGATCTTAGAGAACTCACTGTGTTTCACAGATGAGAAAGCCAAGGCCAGAGATGTGAAGAGCCTTGCTCAAGGTCCCAGGGGCAGGACCATCATTAAGTTTCCTCCACCTATTATACTAAGTTTGGCTTAAGTATACCCCATCATTTAAAACAATTCCCTTATATTTCCTTTGCCTTCAAACCTCAGCCTCCTCTCTCTTTAATTCACTACTCTATCAACATGTTTTAAATAGTCTATGCTTCTGGGTCTCTACTATCTCGCCTCTTAATCACCACAAAGTTTCACTTCTAACCACACATTACAAAGACACAACTTTCACCAGTGTCGCAGATGGACTCCTAATTGATCAATTTAATGATCAATTAGGATCATTAATTTGATATTTCTGATGATTGATTCTTGTTGACCACTCCCTTCTTGAAATTCCTTCCTTTGGCTTCCACAAAACGACTCCTTCTTGTTTCTTCTAATATTTCCCTCACTATTCTTCAATCTTCTGTACTGTGGCTTATTATTAGATTCTCACAGGGGTTTTAAATTTTACTAAAATTCTACCTCATTCATAAAAAACGAGGTTCATAGATTTGTCTCTAAGCAGGCTTGGCAATAAGAAAAACACCTTATGCAATTCTGGGTCTGCATGCTTACAGTCTGGCAATTGCTTAGAGAAAAAAAAATTTTTCCCCCCTGTGGGTCCTCATAGAGAGAACACTGAGTTGTGGGAACAATGGCTTGTCCACATCAACCTCCCTACTGTGTACTCACAGTGTCAAGGCATTTCCTTTAAGGCCCTCACACGAGACACACAGCGGCATGCCAGGGCCCACTTCATTGCCAGCAGCTCTTTGAGGGGCTAGGTTCTGACAATCTACCTTAATTTAAGGATTGATTTTTGAGTATCTAGAGGAATGAATGTGCTCCATAAAAGAAAATCATATCTCTTAACTGAGCTTTTGATTAGTATTGAGCAAGAAAAGTTACATTTGCTGACATGGGCCTAGAGTGCAAATATGCTATGTTGCCAATTAAGGGCAGATCCATATGCTTTCATGGTCAGCCCAGCCAGAGATAGGAATAACATGTCCTAAGGAAAAATGAAGACCCTAGCCAGAAAACATTCCTGATTAAAAAGGCACCCCACTTCTACATGGAAATGAGCAAAAAGAAATGTGCTCTGTACAAGACCGATGCTTCTCTCCCCTATAAAACAATTCTGGGCTTCTCCCATGCACAGGTGAAATGACAAGTAGTGCTCCAAAGTTCTGAACCATGGCATTACTGAAATAATTTTAGCCTGGAAAATTTTTAAGGTTAGTGTCACTAAATGCCACTAAGCCATTAAAATCTCAGTAAAATACACTCACAGAAATCTTTCAGATTAAGCAGTTTAATTTAGTTATTAATCCCCTGAGATAAAGTACTTGCAAAATACGCCTCTAGAAAACTAAATGAATTGGTATGGTGTATAGAATTTTGAAGTCTTCTATGATAAACATTTTAAGGAGAGGTGATCTCAAGCCATTCTTTCTTACAAAGCCAGCTATCTGTTAACATCACTTCTATTTCATAACAAATGGGTCATAACCATAGAAAACTCAACATTCTATCCTTCACATACATGTATTCAACTCCTTCAAAAATAGCATCAAATCTTTAGAATATAAGTTTTTGTGTTGTGCTGTGTTGTGTTTTGTTTTAAATGGGAAGGGGTATTACGTTTCTATTTTAGCTCATTAGCGTGATTATCTGACCTATCAAGAGAAAAGCTGTTTAGTGCCTTCTCTCCCAAATTATGGACTTTTTCACTTGATAGACATTCCATTTAAAATATAAGCTTGGTCTCTTAACAAATTACAATGTTTTAAGGGGTGATTTAGCAAACTTTAGGCAGAGCTATTCTGCTATTGGACATTGTTTTGTCTTGTATTCTCCTATATGGGAAATATGTTGAAATCAACATTTGTTTCCAATTTTTCTTCATCTGACAGCAGCCTTTGACTCCATGGAAATGAATCAGTGGAGTGTGCTAAATTGAATGAACTCAGTATAGAACCCATCTTCTAATGCTCCATGAGGTCAGGGACTGTGGTCCCAACCAGTGCCCAACCATATGTTTAGCACATAGTGGACAGGCAACAAATATATGTTGAATAAATTAAAGGAAGGAAGAAAGGAATAAATTTGTATCATAATACCTCTATGAAACTCAAATTTAGTGGGAATAATCTGGTATTTTCCTTTTTGCTCTGGCTACAGAAAAGCTCAGAGCCAAATCTATGGCCCAGGAATAGTTTTCTGCTATCAATTCTGGTCATACCACTGAACACCAACTTTCATGCACTTATGCTTTTGCATAAATTATTTTTTCTCATGCCTGGGATATTCCTCCATTATGCCAGCCTGATGGCTTCCTATTGTTTTTATTAGTTGCCAAGTGGTGTCAATTCGGACTCAGCAACACCATGTGTGCAGAGTGGAACTGCTCCATAGGGTTTTCAAGGCTGTGACCTTTCAGAAGCAGATTGCTAGGCCTATCTTCCTAAGTGCCTCTAGGTGGGTTCAAGCCACCAACCTTCAGCTAGTCATCAAGTGCTTGACCATTTGTGCCACCTAGGGACTCGTTAGTATAGCTAGAACATGAGTTAAATAGAGAGCAGAAAATGGTGAAGCTCTAGAAAGGTAGAACTTTATAAGTCCTTTTAAGAACCACTGAAGGGTTTAAAGCAAAGGAATGACATATCAAATTTGAGTTTAAACAGATCCTTCTGACTCTATTGTGAAGAACTGGCCAGAGGCGGGCAAATGTAAGTAATTAGAAGAGTCTTAACAGTAATCCAGGCTTGACCTTGGGTGATAGAAAGTGAAGATGGACAGAAGTGAATTTATTTTAATGAATTTTAAGAGGTAAAACCTTTTGAAGAATTCTGAAGCCATGAATGAGTTTAGTAAGAAAGTGTGGCCTGATTAAGGAGCAATGTCTATTACAGGCTCATTAGTGGGAAGTGGTAATATATGTGTCTGCAGTTTCTCTAGTAGGCCTGTGATCTAGTTTGGCCATGTCTCTCAGATATCCAAATATTGCCCTTCTATTATCCCTGGTGAAGCAGTGGTTAAGCACTTGGCTGCTAACAAAAAGGTCAACGATTTGAACTCATCAGCTGCTCCACAGCAGAAAGATTTAACAGTCTGCTTCCATAAAGATTTCAGGCTTAGAAGCCCTATGGGGCAGTTCTACTCTGCCCTATACTGTCGCTATGAGTCAGAATCAACATCATGGCAAAGGGCTATTATCTCTTTATAATCATGCACTGGTATTTTGCTTACCTCCTCTTCACTCCATTACACACACACACACACACACATTGCCGTCAAATCAGTTCCAACTCACGGGAGAATTCCGACCCTATGTTTATGAGGAGGGCCAAACATATAACATCCAACACTGGATAAATGAGAGCAACAGCAGTATAAACATACTCACAGCCAGGAGACAAGGGTTCTACCCCTAGAAAGGGCCACATGGGAGTGAACAAGGAACAGAGTGAACAATCAGGGGGAGGCAGGCTTTGTAGAAACAACAGAATGGGGTGACACCTGATTCCAGCAAGAGGATGTAATTGACTTGTTTGAATAATTCCTAGGCTGGCAGGGAACTGCGACTACAATCTGTCCCTTCTCATTTCTTAGGGTAGCCACTAACAGACCACAGGAGTTGTATTTGTATCTTACTAACTGTAACCGAAATGCCCATGCCTCACCAGTGGCAGAAAACCAGCACGTGGCAGCTCTCAGCTCAGCAGAAGACATGCCACACACCACGAGGCATAGCAGCTGAGTCACAGATTATCTGGAAACTGCCTCAGTTCTGTTTTCTTTCATACTTGGTGGCACTGAAGCAATTAGAATAAGCCTGTTGAGCTTTACTCCTTGAAACAACCCTCAGTAGTAAAAATCTCTGATGATAAGGAGAATTTCTTACACGAATAAAACTTTAAGTAATTTCAAAATTAAGCAATATGACCATTTTAACAGACCTTCTAATGTAAAAGCATATTATTCCACTATTACATTTGGAGGATTGAGGAATTTGTCAGGAAAAAAAAAGGTTAATGTAAGACACAAGGAGGAAAGAGCTTAAGACAACACTGATTGGACAAACTATTGGAAAAGTGTAGCTGTCAGAGATGAAATCCCATTTTAGCATAAGAATACAATGTCGAGGGCGGGACCAAGATGGCAGACTAGCCAGATGCTTCCTGCGATCCCTCTTACAACAAAGACCTGAAAAACAAGTAAAACAATTATATTTATCACAAACTAAGAGCCCTAAACATCAAAGGCAAAGATAGAAAAAGGACTGAGTGCCAGGGGGAGGATGAGATGGTTCAGAAGCAGAGAAGAGTTACAGGACCTGAATCGCCATGATCCCTCAGTCACCATTTCCTGGAGTGGCTGCAGCGGGCTGGCGATAGTGTTCGGCCACAGTTTTTACAGGGAGAAACATCCAGCCGCACAGCCTACTCACACCTCCGGACCCAGAGAAGAATGGCGCTCTCAGCAAAAGCTAAGTACTTGCGTATATTTTACCACAACTCCAGCCCCAAAGCTGGCTTCAGTGGATCTTGATTTCCCTGAGCCTGAGATGGGCTGTGTTGAGCGCCTGGAGCCATCTTCCCAGCCTTGGAGTAGGAATAAATTCACAACTGGAGGAAAAGATGAAGGTGCCTTCCTGAAATTACCAGATGCAGAATACAAAAGATTAAAATACAGAACCCTTCAAGACATCAGGAAGGAGATCAGGCAATACAAAGAATAAGCCAAGGAACACACAGATAAAACAGCTGAAGAAATTAAAAAGGCTATTCAAGAACATAATGAAAAATTTAACAAGCTACAAGAATCAATAGAGAGACACCAATCAGAAATTCAGAAGATTAACAATAAAATTACAGAACTAGACAACTCAATAAAAAGTCAGAGGAGCAGAATTGATCAACTGGAATGCAGAATTGGTGAGAATGAAGATAAAGCAATTGGCACCAATATATTTGAAGAAAAATCAGATAAAAGAATTTTAAAAGATGAAGAAACCTTAAGAATCGTGTGGGATTCTTTCAAGAGAAATAACCTATGAGTGATTGGAGTAACTAGAACAGGGAGGAAAAACTAAAAATACAGAAAAAATTGTTGAAGATTTGTTGGCAGAAAACTTCCCTGATATCGTGAATGAGAAGATACCAATCCAAGATGCTCATCGAACTCCATATAAGGAAGATTTTAAAAGAAAGTCACCAAGACATATTATAATCAAACTTGACAAGACCAAAGATAAAGAGACTTTTAAGAGCAGCTGGGGATAAATGAAAAGTCAGCTACAAAGGAAAGTCAATAAGAAAAAGCTCGGACTACTCGGCAGAAACCATGCAGGCAAGAAGTCAATGGGATGACTTATATAAAGCATTGAAGGAAAAAAATTGCCAACCAAGAATCATATATCCAGCAAAACTGTCTCTCAAATAGGAAGGTGAAATGAGGACATTTCTAGTTACACAGAAGTTTAGAGAATTCATAAAAACCAAACCAAAACTACAAGAAATTCTTAAAGGGAGTTCTTTGGTTAGAAGACCAATAACATCAAGCATCAGCCCAAGACTAGAACATTGGACACAGCAATCAGAGATCGACCCAGACAGGGAAATCACAAAAATAAATTAAGATAAAATAACGCTCAAAACACGGAAAGAGTGATGTTACTATGTAAGAGAAGACAACATTACAACAATAAAGAGGAACTAAGAAATGTAGTCATAGATCTTCCAAATGGAGAGGAAGACAAGGTGATATAAAGAAATATAACTTAGGTTTAAATTTAGAAAAATAGGGGTAAATATTAACATAACCACAAAGGTGACTAACTGTCCTACTCATCAAAATAAAATACAAGAAAAACATACAGACTCAGCAGAAACAAAATCAACAACAACGAATAAGAGGAAAAGACAATATATAAACTACTCAGCACAAAAAATTAAGTGGAAAAAGAAACTGTCAACAACACACAAAAAAAGACATCAAAATGAAGCACTAAATTCAAACCTATTTATAATTATGCTGAATGTAGATGGACTAAATGCACCAAAAAAGAAACAGAGAGTGGCAGAATGGATTAAAAAAAAAAAAAACACGATCCGTCTATATGCTGCCTACAAGAGACACACCTTAGACTTAAGAGACACAAACAAACTAAAACTCAAAGGATGGAAAAAAAATATATCAACCAAACAACAATCAAAAAAGAGCAGGAGTGGCAGTATTAATTTCTGACAAAACAGACTTTAAAGTTAAATCCACCACAAAGGACAAGGAATGATAAAAGGGACAATATGCCAGAAGGATATAACCATATTAAATATTTATGCACCCAATGACAGGGCTGCAAGATATATAAAACAAATTCTAACAGCATTGAAAAGTGAGATAGACAGCTCTACAATTACAGTAGGAGACTTCAACACACCACTTTCAGTGAAGGACAGGACATCTAGAAAGAAGCTCAATACAGACACAGAAGATCTAAATGCCACAATCAACCAACTTGACCTCATATACAGAACACTCCACCCAACAGCAACCATGGATATTTTCTTTTCTAGTGCACATAGAACATTCTCTATAATAGACCACATATTAGGTCATAAAGCAAGCCTTAACAGAATCCAACATATTGCAAAGCATGTTCTCTAACCATAAGGCCATAAATGTAAAAATCAATAACAGAAAAAGCAGGGAAAAGAAATCCAACACTTGGAAACTGAACAATACCCTGCTCAAAAACGACTGAGTCATAGAAGATATTAAGGATGGAATAAAGAAATTCATAGAATCCAATGAGAATGAAAACACTTCCTATCAGAACCTTTGGGACACAGCAAAAGCCGTGCTCAGAGGTCAATTTATAACAATAAACTCAGACATCCAAAAAGAAGAAAGGGCCAAAATCAAAGAATTATCCCTATGACTTGAACAAATAGACAGAGAGCAACAAAAGAAGCCCACAGGCACCAGAAGAAAGCAAATAATAAAAATTAGAGCATAATTAAATGAAATAAAAAAAAGAAAAACAATTGAAAGAGTTAAAAATATCAAAAGCTGGTTCATTGAAAAACTTAACAAAACTGATAAGCCATTGGCCAAACTGACAAAAGCAAAACAGGTCAGGAAGCAAATAACCTGAATAAGAAATGAGATAGGCGATATCACAGCAGACACAATTGAAATTAAAAAATCATATCAGATTACTATGAAAAACTGTACTCTAACAAATTTGAAAACCTAGAAGAAATGGATGAATTCCTATAAACACACTACCTACCTAAACTAACACAAACAGAGACAGAACAACTAAATAGACCCATAACAAATAAGAGACTGAAAAGGTAATCAAAATACTCCCAACAACAAAAAAAAGCCGTGGCCTAGGCAGCTTCACTGCAGAGTTCTACCAAACATTCAGAGAAGAGTTAACACCACCACTACTAAAGGTATTTCAGAGCATAGAAAAGGATGGAACACTCCCAAATCATTCTATGAAGCCAGCATATGCCTGATACCAAAACCAGCTAAAGACACCACAAAAAAAAAGGAAATTACAGACCTATATCCTTCATGAATACAGATGAAAAAATCCTCAACGAAATTCTAGCCAATAGAATTCAACAACATACCAAAAAAATAATTGACCATGACCAAGGACTCATGCCAGGTATGCAGAGATGGTTCAACATTAGAATGTAATCCATCACATAAATCAAACAAAAGACAAGAACCACATGATTTTATCAATTGATGTAGAAAAGGCATTTGACAAAGTTCAACACCCATTCGTGATAAAAACTCTCAGCAAAATAGGAGTAGAAGGAAAATTCCTCAACGTAATAAAGGGCATTTATACAAAGCCAACAGCCAACAGCCAACATCATACTAAATGGAGGGAGTCTGAAAGCATTCCCCTTGAGATCGGGACCCAGACAAGGATGCCCTTTATACCATTCTTATTCGATATTGTGCTGGAGGTCCTAGCCAGAGCGATTAGGCTACATAAAGAAATAAAGGGCATCCAGATTGGTAAGGAAGAAGTAAAAGTATCTCTATTTGCAGATGACATGATTTTATACACAGAAAGCCCTAAAGAATCCTCAAGAAAACTACTGAAAGTAATAGAAGAGTTCAGCAGGTATCAGGATACAAGATAAACATACAAAAATCCTTTGAATTCCTCTACATCAACAAAAAGAGCATCGAGGAGGAAATCACCAAATCAATACCATTTACAGTAGCCCCCAAGAAGATAAAACACTTAGGAATAAATCTTACCAGAGATGTAAAAGACCTATACAAAGAAAACAACAAGACACTACTGCAAGAGGCCTATATAAGCGGAAAAACATACCTTGCTCATGGATAGGAAGACTCAACATTGTAAAAATGTCTATTCTACTGAAAGCAATCTATAGATACAAAGCAATACCAATCCAAATTCCAATGACATTTTTTAATGAGATGGAGAAACAAATCACCAACTTCATATGGAAGGGAAAGAGGCCTCGCATAAGTAAAGCATTACTGAAAAAGAAGAACGATGTGAGAGGCCTCACTCCTCACTCCACCTGATTTTAGATCCTATTATACCACCACAGTAGTCAAAACAGCCTGGTACTGCTAGAACAACAGATTCACAGACCAACAGAACAGAATTGAGAATCCAGACATAAATCCATCCACATATGAGCAGCTGATATTTGACAAAGGCCCAAAGTCAGTTAAGCGGGGAAAAAATAGTCTGTTTAACAAATTGTGCTGGCATAACTGGATATCCATATGCAAAAAATGAAACAAGACACATACCTTGCATCATGCACAAAAACTAACTCAAAATGGATCAAAGACCTAGATATAAAATCTAAAGGGATAAAGATCATGGAAGAAAAAACAGGGACACTGCTAAGAGCCCTAATTAGTGGCATAAACAGTATACAAAACATTACTAACAGTGCAGAAGAGAAACTAGGTAACTGGGAGCTCCTAAAAATCAAACACCTATGCTCATCCAAAGACTTCACCAAAAGACTAGAAAGATTAACTACAGACTGAGGAAAAGTTTTTAAGCTATGACATTTCCGATCAGCGTCTGATCTCTAAAATCTATATGATACTGCAAAAACTCAATTACAAAAAGACAAATAACCCAATTAAAGAACTGGCAAAGGATATGAACAGACACTTCACTAAAGAAGACATTCAGGTAGCTAACAGATACATGAGGAAATGTTCACGATCATTAGCCATTAGAGAAATGCAAATCGAAACTACAGTGAGATCTCATCTTGCTCCAACAAGGCTGGCATTAATCCAAAAAACACAAAGTAATAAATGTCGGAGAGGCTGTGGAGAGACTGGAACACTTATACACTGCTGGCTGGAATTTCAAATGGTACAACCACTTTGGAAATCGATTTGGCACTTCCTTAAAAAACTAGAAATAGAATTACCATACGATTCAGCAATCCCACTGCTTAGAATATATCCTAGAGAATTAAGAGCCTTTACATGAACAGATATATGCACACCCATGTTCATTGCAGCACTGTTTACAACAGCAAAAAGATGGAATAAACCAAGGTGACCATCAATGGATGAATGGATAAATAAATTATGGTATATTCACACAATGGAATACTACGCATCGATAAAGAACAATGATGAATCCGTGAAACATTTCATACACGGAGGAATCTGGAAGGCATTATGCTGAGTGAAATTAGTTGCAAAAGGACAAATATTGTATAAGACCACTATTATAAGAACTTGAGAAATAGTTTAAACTGAGAAGAAAACATTCTTTTGTGGTTACGAGAGGAGGGAGGGAGGGATGGTGGGAGACGGGTATTCACTAATTAGATGGTAGATAAGAACTACTTTAGGTGAAGGGAAAGACAGCACACAATACAGGAGAGGTCAGCACAATTGGACTAAACCAAAAGCAAAGAAGTTTCCTGAATAAACTGAATGTTTTGAAGGCCAGCGTAGCAGGGGCAGAGGTCTGGGGACCATGGTTTCAGGGGACATCTAAGTCAAGTGGCATAATAAAATCTATTAAGAAAACATTCTGCATCCTACTTTGAACAGTGGTGTCTGGGATCTTAAACGCTAGCAAGCAGCCATCTAAGATGCATCAATTGGTCTCAACCTACCTGGATCAAAGGAGAATGAAGAACACCAAGGACACAAGGCTATTTTGAGCCCAAGGGACAGAAAGGGCCACATGAACCAGAGACTACATCATCCTGAGACCAGAAGAACTAGACGGTGCCCGGCTATAACCGATGACTGCCCTGACAGGGAACACAACAGAGAACCCCTGAGGGAACAGGAGAGCAGTGGGATAAAAAAAAAAAAAAATTTTTTTTTTTTGGATGCAGACCCCAAATTCTTGTAAAAAGACCAGACTTAATGATCTGACTGAGACCAGAATGACCCCAGAAGTCTTGGTCCCCAGACCTTCTGTTAGCCCAAGCAGGAACCATTCCCAAAGCCAACTCTTCAGACAGGGATTGGACTGGACTATGGAATAGAAAATGATACCGGTGAAGAGTGAGCTTCTTGGATCAAGTAGACACATGAGACTATGTTGGCATCTCCTGTCTGAAGGGGAGATGAGAGGGCAGATGGGGTCAGAAGTTGACCGAATGGACACGAAAATGGAGAGTGGAGGGAAAGAGTGTGCTGTCTCATTGGAGGAGAGCAACTAGGAGTATATAGCAAAGTGTATATAAATTTTTTCATAAGGTTTTTCACTGGCTAGTGCTTTTCAGAAGTAGACTGCCAGGTCCTTCTTCCTAGTCTGTCTTAGTCTGGAAGCTCAGCTGAAACCTGTCCTCTATAGGTGACCCTGCTGGTATCTGAATACTAGTGGCATAGCTTCCAGCATCACAGCAACACGTAAGCCCCCACAGTATGACCAACTGATAGACACGTGGGGGACCGAGGAAGAATTGATGCCTTTGAGTTGTGGTGTTGTGAAGAATATTGAATATACCATGGACTGCCAAAAGAACAAACAAATCTGTCTTAGAAAAAGTACAACCAGAATGTTCCTTAGAAGCAAGGATGGCAAGACTGCGTCTTACATACTTTGGACATGTTGTTGGGAGGGATCAGTCTCTGGAGAAGGACATCATGCTTGGCAAAGTACATGGTCAGCGGAAAAGAGGAAGACCCTCAATGAGGTGGATGGACACAGTGGCTGCAACAATGAACTCAAGCATAACAATGATTGTAAGGATGGCGCAGGACCGGGCAGTGTTTCATTCTGTTGTGCATAGGATCGCTATGCGTCGGAACCAAGTTGACAACACCTAACAACAACAACAATAAATTTTGTATGAGAGACTGACTCGATTTGTAAACTTTCACTTAAATCACAATAAAAATTTTAAAAAAAAAGAATACACTGTCACATATGCCTGTGATGTTTCCAAGGCCTAGACTTTGGAATTAATTAAAATTTTATGTTGGAGAACTCTTAGTTACAACAACATCAAAAATTCAACATGGTTGTGAGCACAGAGAAGGTTTCTGAAAAGAAAGATTAAGTTCATACTACGCAATGATAAAGAACAATGGTAAGTCCACAAAACATCTCACGACATGGATGAATCTGGAGGGCATTAGGCTGAGCAAAATAACTCAATCACAAAAGGACAAATATTGCATGAGACCATTGTTATTAAAAAAAATTCTCTGATAGTTACTAGGGAAGAGAGGGGCGGGAAGGGGAAATTATTAACTAGATAGTAGACAATTGTTAAATTTGGTGAAAGGAAATATAACGCACAATATAGGGAAAGTCAGCACAACTTGACCAAGGCAAAGTCACAGACGCTTGCTAGACACATCCAAACACCTTGAGGGACTGGGTTACTGGGGCTGAGGGCTGGGCACCATGGTCTCAGAGGACATCTAGGTCAATTGTCATTATATAGTTCATAAAGAAAATGTTCCACATTCTATTTTGGTGAGTAGCATCTGGGGTCTTAAAAGCTTTCAAGCAGCCATCTAAAATACATCTATTGATCCCATCACATCCGGAGCAAAGGAGAATGAAGGAAACCAAAGACACGAGGAAAATATCAGTCCAAAGGACTAATGGATCACATGAACTACAGCCTCCACCAACCTGAGCTTGGAAGAACTAGATGGTACCTGACTACCACTGCTGACCACTCTGACAAGGATCACATAGAGGGTTCCAGACAGAGTGGGAGAAAGATGTAGAACAAAATTCAAATTCATAAAAAAAGATCAGTCTTACTGCTCTGAAAGAGACTGGAGGGACCCCCAAAACTGCAGCTCCCAGACACCCTGCTAACTCAGAACTGATGCCACTCCTGAAGTCCACCTTTCTGCCAAAGATTAGACAGGCCTATAAAACAAACTATAACACACATGAGGAACATGCTTCTTAGTTTAATCAAGTATAGCTCTAATGGGCAACATCTGCCCAAAAACAAAGATAAGAAGGCAGGAATGGACAGGAAACCTGGACGAATGAACACAGGGAACCCAGAGTGTAAAGAGAAAGGTGGAGAGTGTTGACACATTGTGGGGATTGCAATTGATGTCACAAAACAATTTGTGTATAAATTTTTGAATGAGACACTAATTTGCACTGTAAACTTTCACCTAAGACACAATTTACAAAAATATATCTGAGTAAGACACTGCAATAGTAAATAAAAATCTAAATTTCAAGAAAAAAATTACAGCCTTGAAAACCCTATGAGGCAGTTCTACCCTGTCGTACAGGGTTGCTATGAGTTGGAATTGACCCAATGGCAACGAGAACATGAGCCTGGGGAGGATGCATAGGTCTCTCTCTCTCTCTCTCCCTTCCTCCATCATCCCTCCCTTCTTCCCTCTATGAAAACTCAGTATATACATTAGGAAGATTGACCTAAGTGGTCAGAATTTTGGTAGAGATGAGTTAAATGAGGCCAGAGGAGCTGCTTGGCATAGCAAGTAAAAACAGAAGGTGATTTATACATTATGTCAGCAGAGAAGATTCAAGTCCAGAACTAGAACAGGCAAAATCAGGTAATAATTCAACCAACTCACCTGGTGGAAAGAGAAGCAACATTGTCTGGTGGAATGCCCTAATCATAATGTAAAATGCACACTTATCAGTATTTACCGGAGTGGAATGAACTCATGGGAGAAGAAAAGAGATGGCAAGAAATCCAGACTCTATAATGGAATGAGAATAGAAAGAAAGTTTTCTCAGAGGAAAGCCATGAAGAGAGAGTCACGGGGATGGAATAAATAAGGTTGTCAAAGTCATGTCTAACCCCTTTCCACAACCATCACTTTTCAAGTAATCAGGACATGGTATGCTCATACCTACAAGGATTTCTGCCTCATGTTCCCATATCTTGACCCACACGAGTTAACATCAGAATTAGGGTGGGAAGACAAATGTTTCTGCTCCTCTTCTGCCAATTTTTAGAGGGTCAGGCACCAGTCATATAAATAGTTTGAACCCAGAAAGGCATCAGAGGCAAACAAGGCCACGTATGAGACTGTGAGGAAAAAATAACACCTTGGGCCTTGTTGGAAAGAATTGCATTAGTACGGATGTATATGATCAACACTTTAATTGAAGAAGCAGCTCTTTAATTGAGGGAAAGCGACATTTTATTTAAGGTGACCAACGCTTGTCAGTCAGCTTGTCAGTTTTACTGTGGTGGCTTCCGTGTTGCTATGGTGTTTACAAGCTATGCCACCAGTATTTCAAATACCGGCAGAGTCACCCATGGTGGACAAGTTTCAGTGGAGCTTCCAGACTAAGACAGACTGGGAAGAAGGACCTGAGGATATACTTCTGAAAAATTGGCCAGTGAAAACTTTATGGATAGCAGCAGAACATTGTCTGATATACAACTCAAAATACAACTGGGGAAGAGCTGCCTCTTCAAAGTAAAGTCAACTTTAATGACCATAGATAAAGCTTTCAGGACCTTCATTTGCTGATGTGGCATGACTCAAAATAAGAAGAAACCTTGCATTAGAAACGGGAACATAAAATGTATGAAGGATGAATCTAGGAAAATTAGAATGTCAAAAATGAAATGGACTACTTCAGGATTGATATCCTAGGCATTAGTGAGCTGAAATGGGCTGGTATTGGCCATTTTGAATCAGACAATTATATGGTCTACTGTGCTGGGAAGAGGAATGGTGTTGCATTCATCGTCCAAAAGAATATTTCTAGAACTATCCTGAAATATAACACTGCCAGTGATAGGATAATATCCATACACCCACAACGAAGACCAATTACTACAACTATTACAATATTTCTATGCAAATAATACGTCTTCTATGTTTGCCAGTTGCGCCCTCCTCCCATGAGATATTTCGTAAGCACACAATATTAATCGTTTTTTACAGCAACATGCAAAAAAAAATTGACTTAACAGCACTTACGAAAAATACCTCGTGGGGGTGGGCATGTTTGGCAAACAAACATAGAAGGCAAACATATCTGTGTAAAAATATGGCATTCAAATTTACACACCAATCACTAACGCCAAAAATGAACAAATTGAAGATTTTTGCCAACTTCTGCAGTATGAAATTGATCAAACATGCCATCAAGATATATTGACAATTACTGGCGATTAAAATGTGAAAGTTGGAAAACAAAGAAAAAGGATTAGAAGTTGGAAAATATGGCCTTGGTGATAGAAATGATGGGGGAGATCACATGATAGAATTTTGCAAAAACAATGACATATTCATTGGAAATACCCTTTTTCAACAATATAAACAGTGACTATACACGCGGACCTGGCCGGATGGAATAAACAGGAATCAAATCAGCTACATCTGTGGAAAGAGACAATGGAGAAGCTCAGTACCACTGGTCAGAAAAATGCCATGGGCCAACTGCAGAATCAATTGCTGCTCCACAAATTCAAGTTGAAGCTGAAGAAAACTAAAACGAGGCCGCAAGAGCCACAGTACATCCTTGAGTATATCCCACCTGAATTTAGAAACCATATCAGGAATAGATTTGACTCATTGAACACTGATGACCAAAGACCAGACGAGTTGTGGGAAGACATCAAGGATATCATACATGAAGAAAGCAAAAAGTCATTAAAAAGACAGGAAAGAAAGAAAACACCAAAATGGATGTTAGAAGAGACTCTGAAACTTGCTCTTGAATGTCGAGTAGCTAAAGAAAACTGAAGAAATGATGAAGTAAAAAAGCTGAACAGATATCAAAGGGCAGCTAGAGAAGTAAAGTACTATAACGAAATGTTCACAGACCTGGAGATAGAAAACCAAAAGGGAAAAACGCGCTTGGCATTTCTCAAGCTGAAAGAACTGAAAATTCAAGCCTCGAGTTGCAATAGCGACACATTCTATGGGCAAATATTGAATAACGCAGGAAGCATCAAAAGAAGATGGAAGGAATACACTGAGTCTCTGTATCAAAAAGAATTGGCCGACCTTTAACCATTTCAAGAGGTGGCATATAATCAAGAACCAATGGTACTGAAGGAAGAAGTCCAAGCTGCAAGGTATTGGCAAAAAAAAAAAACAAGGCTTCAGGAATTGACAGAATACCAATTGAGATATTTCAACAAATGGATGCAATGCTGGAAGTGCTCACTTGTCTATGCCAAGAAATTTAGAAGACAGCTGCCTGGCCAACCAACTGGAAGAGATCCATATATGTGCCCATTCCAAAGAAAGGTGATCCAACAGAATGCAAAAATTATCAAACAGTATCATTAATACCACATGCAAGTAAAATCATGGTGAAGATGATTCAAAAACAGTTGCAGCAGTACTTCAATAGGGAACTGCCAGAAATTCAAGCCGGACTCAGAAGAGGACATGGAACAAGGGATACCATTGCTGATGTCAGATGGATCTTGGCTGAAAGCAGAGAATGCCAGAAAGATGTTTACCTGTGTTTTATTGACTATGCAAAGGCATTCAACTATGTAGATCATAACAAATTATGAATAACATTGCAATGAATGGGAATTCCAGAACACTTTAATTGTGCTCATGAAGAACCTGTACATAGACCAAGAGGAAGTCATTTGAAAAGAACAAGGGGATACTGCACGGTTTAAAATCAGGAAAGTTGTGCATCAAGTTGTATTCTTTCACCATACCTATTCAGTCTGTATGCTAAGCAAATGATACAAGAAACTGGACTATATGAGGAAGAATGTGGCATCAGGATTGGAGCAAGGCTCATTAACAAACTGAGATATGCAGATAACACAGCCTTGCCTGCTGAAATCGAGGACTTGAAGCACTTACTGATGATCAAAGACTACAGCCTTCAGTGTGGATTACACCTTAACATAAAGAAAAAAATCCTCACAACTGAACCAATAAGCGTCGTCATGATAAACGGAGAAAATATTGAATTTGTCAAGGATTTCATTTACTTGCATCCCATAATTAGCACCCATGGAAGCAGCAGTCAAGAAACCAAATGACATATTGCATGGGGCAAATCTGCTGCAAAAGGCTTCTTTAAAGTGTTAAAAAGCAAAAATATCTCCTTGAAGACTAAGGTGCTCCTGACCCAAGCCATGGTATTTTCAATCTCCTCAAATGCATGTGAAAGCTGGACAATGAATAAGGAAGACTGAAGAAGAATTGGTGCCTTTGAATTATGGTGTTGGCAGAGAATATCGAATATACTATGGACTGCCAGAAGAAGGAACAAATCTGTCCTGGAAGAAGTATATCCAGAATGTTCCTTAGAAGCAAGGATGCATCTCATCTCACGTACTCTGGACATGTTATCAGGAGGGACTACTCCCTAGAGAAGGACATCATGCTTGTAAAGTAGAGGATCAGTGGAAGAGTGGAAGACCCTCAAGGAGCTGAACTGACACAGTGGCTACAACAATGGGCTCAAACACAGCAAAGATTGTGAGGATGGCGCAGGATCGGGCAATGTTTCGTTCTGTTGTACATGGGGTCACTATGAGTCGGAACCAACTTGACGTCCCCAAACAACAAGGTAAATATAAAAAATTAATCAAAATTAAAGACTTCTAGCCATTTAAAAGGAACCCTTCTGGCATAGTGGTTAAGCACTTGGCTACTAACCAAAATTTCGGCAGTTGGAACCCATCAGCCGCTCCGTGGGAGAAAGATGTGGCAGTCTGCTACTGTAAAGATCACAGTCTTATAAACCCTGTGGGGCAGTTCTACTCTGTCCTATAGGGTCACTCTGACTCAGAATCAACTCGATGGCAACGGATTTGGTTTTTGGTTAAGGTAGGAGCATTTAAACGGAATGGGAGACATAGAAACTCCCTTCCTTTAGTTTTTACATTTTTAGAACATGTAACTGCATGTCTAAATTTGTCAGTAGATAACAAGTTGCATGCAGTGTTTAGTTTACAGCACAGGACTCTACCATAGGTAATGATGCAACCTTCTACAATTGTCATGAGCTTCTGCTCAGTGACAGGTGACATCACTCTTCTGATCTTAAAAATGTAAATATCCGGAGGCGGGGCCAAGATGGCGGACTAGGTGGACGCTACCGCGGATCCCTCTTGCAACAAAGACTCGGAAAAACAAGGGAATCGATCACATACATAACAATCTACGAACTCTGAACAACACGCACAGACTTAGAGACGGAAAACGAACAAATACGGGCAGACAGCGACCGTTTTCAGAACCAGGAGCCAGCGTACCAGCCAACTACCTGGAAAATCTAGTTTCCCAGTGATGGCTCGGAGACAGCAGTCCATATCAAACCACATAAAGAAACAGACCATGACAGCTTCTCCAACCCCCCAAACAAAAGAATCAAAATCTTTCCCAAGTGAAGATACAATCCTGGAATTATCAGATACAGAATATAAAAAACTAATTTACAGAATGCTTCAAGATATCACAAATGAAATTAGGATAAATGCAGAAAAAGCCAAGGAACACACTGATAAAACTGTTGAAGAACTCAAAAAGATTATTCAAGAACATAGTGGAAAAATTAAGAAGTTGCAAGAATCCACAGAGAGACAGCATGTAGAAATCCAAAAGATTAACAATAAAATTACAGAATTTGACAACGCAATAGAAGTCAGACGAGCAGACTCGAGCAATTAGAATGTAGACTGGGACTTCTGGAGGACCAGGGAAACAACACCAACATAGCTGAAAAAAAATCAGATAAAAGAATTTAAAAAAATGAAGAAACCCTAAGAATCATGTGGGACTCTATCAAGAAGGATAACTTGAGAGTGATTGGAGTCCCAGAACAGGGAGGGGGGACAGAAAACATAGAGAAAATAGTTGAAGAACTCCTGGCACAAAACTTCCCTGACATCATGAAAGACGAAAGGATATCTATCCAAGATGCTTATCGAACCCCATTTAAGATTGATCCAAAAAGAAAAACACCAAGACATATTATCATCAAACTTGCCAAAACCAAAGACAAACAGAAAATTTTAAAAGCAGCCAGGGAGAAAAGAAAGGTTTCCTTCAAGGGAGAATCAATAAGAATAAGTTCAGACTACTCAACAGAAACCATGCAGGCAAGAAGGGAATGGGACGACGTATACAGAGCACTGAACGAGAAAAACTGCCAACCAAGGATCATATATCCAGCAAAACTCTCTCTGAAATATGAAGGCGAAATTAAGGTATTTACAGATAAACACAAGTTTAGAGAATTTGCAAAAACTAAACCAAGACTGCAAGAAATGCTAAAGGAGATTGTTTGGCCGGATGACCAATAATATCAGGTACCAGCACAATACAAGGTCACAAAACAGAACGTCCTGATATCAACGCAACTCAAATAGGGAAAGCACAAAAACAAACAAATTAAGACTAATTCTAAAAAATAAATAAATAAACAAAATAATACACACAACAGGAAATCATGGAAATCAATAGATAAACTATCACAATAACCAAAAAGAGGGACTAAATATAGGAGGCATTGAACTGCCAGATGGAGAGTGATACAAGGCGATATAGAAGGATACAAGTTAGGTTTTTACTTAGAAAAATAGGGGTAAATAAAAAGGTAACCACAAAAAGGAATATCAATTCCATAACTCAAGAAAAAAGCCAAGAAAAACATAACGACTCAACAAACATAAAGTCAAATGCTATGAAAATGAGGATCTCACAAGCTACTAAGAAAAACGTCTCAGCACAAAAAAGCATGTGGAAAAATGAAATGGCCAACAACACACATGAAAAGGCATCAAAATGACAGCACTAAAAACTTACTTATCTATAACTACGCTGAATGTAAATGGACTAAATGCACCAATAAAGAGACAGAGAGTCACGGACTGGATAAAAAAACACGATCCATCTATATGCTGCCTACAAGAGACACACCTTAGACTTAGAGACACAAACAAACTAAAACTCAAAGGATGGAAAAAAATATATCAAGCAAACAATAAGCAAAAAAGAAGAGGAGTAGCAATATTAATTTCAGACAAAATAGACTTTAGACTTAAATCCGCCACAAAGGATAAAGAAGGACACTATATAATGATAAAAGGGACAATTGATCAGGAAGACATAACCATATTAAATATTTACGCACCTAATGACAGGGCTGCAAGATACATAAATCAAATTTTAACAGAATTGAAAAGTGAGATAGATACCTCCACATATATAGTAGGAGACTTCAACACACCACTTTCGGAGAAGGACAGGACATCCAGTAAGAAGCTCAATAGAGACACGGAAGACCTACTTACAACAATCAACCAACTTGACTTCATTGACTTATACAGAACTCTCCACCCAACTGCTGCAAAATATACTTTTTTTTCTAGTGCACATGGAACATTCTCTAGAATAGACCACATATTAGGTCATAAAACAAATCTTTCCAGAATCCAAAACATTGAAATATTACAAAGCATCTTCTCAGACCACAAGTCAATGAAGCTAGAAATCAATAACAGAAAAACTAGGGAAAAGAAATCAAATACTTGGAAAATGAACAATACCCTCCTGAAAAAAGACTGGGTTATAGAAGACATCAAGGAGGGAATAAGGAAATTCTTAGAAAGCAACGAGAATGAAAATACTTCCTATCAAAACCTCTGGGACACAGCAAAAGCAGTGCTCAGAGGCCAATTTATATCGATAAATGCACACATACAAAAAGAAGAAAGAGCCAAAATCAGAGAACTGTCCCGACAACTTGAACAAATAGAAAGTGAGCAACAAAAGAACCCATCAGCCACCAGAAGAAAACAAATAATAAAAATTAGAGCTGAACTAAATGAATTAGAGAACAGAAAAACAATTGAAAAAATTAACAAAGCCAAAAGCTGGTTCTTTGAAAAAATTAACAAAATTGATAAACCATTGGCTAGACTGACTAAAGAAAAACAGGAAAGGAAACAAATAACCCGAATAAGAAACGAGAAGGACCGCATCACAACAGAACCAAATGAAATCAAAAGAATCATATCAGATTACTACATAAAATTGTACTCTAACAAATTTGAAAACCTAGAAGAAATGGATAAATTCTTGGAACAATACTACCTACCTAAACTAACACATTCAGACGTAGAACAACTAAATAGACCCATAACAAAAAAAGAAATTGAAACGGTAATCAAAAAACTTCCAACAAAAAAAAGTCCTGGCCCAGATGGCTTCTCTGCAGAGTTCTACCAAACCTTCAGAGAAGACTTAACACCATTACTGTTGAAGGTATTTCAAAGTATAGAAAAAGACGGAATACTACCCAACTCATTCTATGAAGCTACCATCTCCCTGATACCAAAACGAGGCAAAGACATTACAAAAAAAGAAAATTTTAGACCTATATCCCTCATGAACATAGATGCAAAAATCCTCAACAAAATTCTAGCCAATAGACTCCAACAACACATCAAAAAAATAATACACCCTGATCAAGTGGGATTTATACCAGCTATGCAAGGCTGGTTTAATATCAGAAAAACCATTAATGTAATCCATCACATAAATAAAACAAAAGATAAAAACCACATGATCTTATCAATAGATGCAGAAAAGGCATTTGACAAAGTTCAACACCCATTTATGATAAAAACTCTAACCAAAATAGGAATTGAAGGAAAATTCCTCAACATAATAAAGGGCATATATGCAAAGCCAACGGCCAATATCACTCTAAATGGAGAGAACCTGAAAGCATTTCCCTTGAGAATGGGAACCAAACAAGGATGCCCTTTATCACTGCTCTTATTCAACATGGTACTTGAAGTCCTAGCCAGGGCAATTAGGCTAGACAAAGAAATAAAGGGTATCCAGATTGGTAAGGAGGAAGTAAAGCTATCACTATTTGCAGATGACATGATCGTACACATGGAAAACCCTAAAGAATCCTCCAGAAAACTACCGAAACTAATAGAAGAGTTTGGAAGAGTCTCAGGATATAAAATAAACATACAAAAATCACTTGGATTCCTCTACATCAACAAAAAGAACACCGAAGAGGAAATAACCAAATCAATACCATTCACAGTAGCCCCCAAGAAGATAAGATACTTAGGAATAAATCTTACCAAGGATGTAAAAGACCTATACAAAGAAAACTATAAAACTCTGCTACAAGAAATTCAAAAGGACATACTTAAGTGGAAAAACATACCCTGCTCATGGATAGGAAGACTTAACATAGTAAAAATGTCTATTCTACCAAAAGCCATTTATACATATAACGCACTTCCAATCCAAATACCAATGTCATACTTTAAGGGGATAGAGAAACAAATCACTAATTTCATATGGAAAGGAAAGAACCCCCGGATAAGCAAAACAATACTGAAAAAGAAGAAGAAAGTGGGAGGCCTCACCCTACCTGATTTCAGAACCTATTATACAGCTACAGTAGTCAAAACAGCCTGGTACTGGTACAACAGGCACATAGACCAATGGAACAGAATTGAGAATCCAGATATAAATCCATCCACGTATGAGCAGCTGATATTTGACAAAGGACCAGTGTCACTCAATTGGGGAAATGATAGTCTTTTTAACAAATGGTGCTGGCATACCTGGATATCCATTTGCAAAAGAATGAAACAGGACCCATACCTCACACCATGCACAAAAACTAACTCCAAGTGGATCAAAGACCTAAACGTAAAGACTAAAACGATAAAAATCATGGAAGAAAAAATAGGATTTACCCTAGGAGCCCTAATACAGGGCATAAACAGAATACAAAACATTACCAAAAATGAAGAAGAGAAACCAGATAACTGGGAGCTCCTAAAAATCAAACACCTATGCTCATCTAAAGACTTCACCAAAAGAGTAAAAAGACCACCTACAGACTGGGAAAGAATATTCAGCTATGACATCTCTGACCAGCGCCTGATCTCTAAAATCTACATGATTCTGTCAAAACTCAACCACAAAAAGACAAACAACCCAATCAAGAAGTGGGCAAAGGATATGAACACACATTTCACTAACGAAGATATTCAGGCAGCCAACAGATACATGAGAAAATGCTCTCGATCATTAGCCATTAGAGAAATGCAAATTAAAACTACGATGAGATTCCATCTCACACCAACTAGACTGGCATTAATTCAAAAAACACAAAATAATAAATGTTGGAGAGGCTGCGGAGAGATTGGAACTCTCATATACTGCTGGTGGGATTGTAAAATGGTACAACCACTTTGGAAATCCATCTGGCATTATCTTAAACAGTTAGAAATAGAACTACCATACAACCCAGAAATCCCACTCCTGGGAATATACCCTAAAGATACAAGAGCCTTCACACAAACAGATATATGCACACCCATGTTTATTGCAGCTCTGTTTACAATAGCAAAAAGCTGGAAGCAACCAAGATGTCCATCAACGGACGAATGGGTAAATAAATTGTGGTATATTCACACAATGGAATACTACGCATCGATAAAGAACAGTGACGAATCTCTGAAACATTTCATAACATGGAGGAATCTGGAAGGCATTATGCTGAGCGAAATGAGTCAGTTGCAAAAGGACAAATATTGTATAAGACCACTATTATAAGATCTTGAGAAATAGAAAAAACGGAGAAGAACACAGACTTATGTGGTTACAAAGGGGGGAGGGAGGGAGGGAGGGAGAGGGCTTTTTATTGATCAATCTGTAGATAAGAACCGCTTTGGGTGAAGGGAAAGACAACACTCAATACAAGGAAGGTCAGCCTAATTGGACTGGATTAAAAGTAAAGAGGTTTCCGGGATAGGATGAAAGCCTCAAAGGTCAGCGAAGCAGGGGCTGGGGTCTGGGGAACTTGGTTTGAGGGGACTTCTAAGTCAATGGGCAAAACAATTCTATTATGAAAACACTCTGCATCCCACTTTGAATTGTGGCGCCTGGGGTCCTAAATGCCAACAAGCGGCCATCTAAAATGCATTAATTGGTCTCAACCCACCTGGAGCAAAGGCAAAGGAAGAACACCAAGGTCACACGACAACTAAGAACCCAAGAGACAGAAAGGGCCACATGAACCAGAGACCTACATTATCCTGAGACCAGAAGAACTAGTTGGTGCCCGGCCACAATCGATGTCTGCCCTGCTAGGGAGCACAACAGACAACTCCTGAGGGAGCAGGAGGCCAATGGGATACAGACCCCAAGTTCTCATTAAAAGACCACACCTAATGGTATGATTGCGACTAGAGGAATCCCAGAGACAATGCTCCCCGGAACTTCTGATGGCACAGGACAGGAACCATCCCCGAAGACAAATCATCAGGCATGAAAAGGACTGGTCAGTGGGGGGGAGAGAGAGATGCTGATGAAGAGTGAGCTAATTAAATCAGGTGGACACGGGAGAATGTGTTGGCAACTCTTGACTGGAGGGGGGATGGGAAAATAGAGAGAGAGGGAAGATGGCAAAATTGGCACGAAATGAGAGACTGCAAAGGCTGACTCAATAGGGGGAGAGCAAGTGGGAGAAGGGAGTAAGATGTATGTAAACCTACATGTGACAGACTGATTGGAATGGTAAATGTTCACTTGAAGCTTAATAAAAATTAAAAAAAAAAAAAAAATCACAGAACCTAGATATTGTAGAAAATTCAACTAGAATGCCCTTTCTGGTTACCAAATAGAGGTTTTCTGATTTTTTTCCTTAAATATTTAAACTTAAATGAAAATGATGCTCTACGAGAAGGGCATTTTAGGAAAGGTCTCAGGTTAAACAACCCACTCTTCGTAGCAAAGAATGACTCTGTTTACAATTGTGCACTAACAAAAGCCACACTTTTATCAATTTGCTCATAAAAGACTCAGGGGAATTAACTGAAATAAAGGGAAGACAGAAAAAGAAATCTCCTGTGGAAACTGGTGTTCAGGACCTACCACTTACATCAAGAAAAAAAAAGCCACAAAGCTGTATATTGATTTAAATACAAAGCTGAGGGAACACTCTCCCAAAACATAACTAGAAACGATTGAAACTCTATATGGGATGCCAACAAGATTTCGATATTCCACTCCCCCAGAGCTATATGGGAGCCCTGGTAGCACAGTGGTTAAGAGCTTGGCTGCTAGCCAAAAGGTCGGTGGTTCATATCCACCAGCCGCTCCTTGGAAACACTACGGGGCAGTTGTACTCTGCCCTATAGGGTCACTGTGAGTCGGAATCTACTCAACAGCAACCAGTTTCGTTTTTTGGGTTTTGGGGCTATATGAGTCGTTCTACTGGTCAGAGACCTTATCTCAAACAGGAGATTTCTCTTGCCTTCATTAGGCAATATATTAAGATTCCACTAACTTGATTGTGGCCCACCCTAAGGCTTGAGAAGGAGGATTTAAATGGCTCCTATTAATTCTTACTTCTATTCTGAAACCATCTTAAACTGAAAATTTACAAATACAGAGCAAGAAATTTTTTGTTTTTTTCCTGAATCATTTGATGCCCTATCTCCTGCTCAACACTGCAGTGTGCATTCCTTACAAAAAGAAAATATCTACTATATAATAACATGAATCCGTTTTTAATAAATATTAGAACAGTAGCACACTAACATTGATATATTAATAACATCCAATATTCCAATCCTGTTCAATTTTTACAAGTTTATAGAGGTATAAATAGCTCAGAGTTATGTTTTCATTTGATTAGCATGACTTTAATTTCATTTAATACAGAATGGCTTTTCAGTCTTTCCTTAACTTCCTTGCATGTTGGAGATTACTTTTTGATAAGCCTATATAATGTCCCTTGATTTGTGTTTTTCTGAGGTTTTACCTCATTAAAAAAAAAAAATTCCATTAATTTACTTTTTGGCACCAGAATCACGGAAGTGATTCTATTTTTTCATTGAGTCCTATCTCTTGCATAACGTGGTGATTGACAGACTTCTCCACCATAAAAGTAATATTTTATATTTGTAATTAATAAGCATTTTGTGGGAAGGTACTTTGAATACTCTGGATAAAGCAATCTTCATAACACTTTCAACTTACTCATTAATTACTTAATATCATTATGTACTCATGGTTTCCAATTTTATTTATTAACAAATATGTCAATCATCTATGTAGCTTATATATTTAATTTTTTACCTCAATTTTTACTTTAATTTCAATTGGTACCATTTTTTAAAAAATTCCTGCTGTTCAATAGTCTTATATATGTACTTAAATATCCTGGGAAAAGTTTATTTCATCAAACTATTAAACATTCTTCAGTATAGTTTGTGTGAATTCTTTCAAATTCTTTAGTTTTTATGAGTCTATTCAGCAGTTATTGTTTCTGCTTGCTATTACTTGGTGACCTCTAAAACATAATATAAGGTATTTTATTGTGAAGTCACATTATTTAGAATTTATCTGTGTCTATATTTCAGTAGGATTGTCATTAGAAGTTTGTGAGGCAGTGGTATTAAGTTAATGAGAATGGAAATAATGACAATGTTGACAAAATGTGAAGAATGTAACAATGTCGCTGAATATTATCTATAGAAATTTTTTAAATGGAAGTGTGTTTTGCTATGTATATTTTTACCAAAAATGTGATAAAATATTTTTAAAAGCTGAAAAAAAAAATGTAAATATCAGGAAAATGGAGCATTTACATGGATCCTATTAATCTCAGAGAGCAATAATGTGCTTTGGCCACTAAGTAAACCAAAAGAGAAGTGGATTTTCAGTTCCTTTTGCCTCTATTTTTCTTCCTTGGAAATGAGTAAGATAGAAAAATAACAGCTCTCCTTGGCCAGTTGGCAGGTTCTCTGTATTGTCATGTTAAATAAAATCCTTGTCAGAGCATGGTATTAACCTTATGCTACTTGAAATGTTGAAACAAGTGCTAAAGCAATAACTTTTGATGAAATGCTTACTAAATATCACCCAAAGTCAGCATTTCCAAAACCTGTCAAATTTCTTTTCTAGAGATGGAGCGAATGAAAGCATTTGCAGAGAGGCAAATGAATATGACTATTTGTATTTATCAGTTTCTGTTTTGTTTTGTTTTAAATGAATGTATGTTTAGGGTTTGAGAAAATTTCTTTCTTCAGATTTTCAGACCAGACCTACATTCTGTAGAATGGCAAACTTCCCATTGATCTGGAGGATATACAATAAGAACATGCAATAATTTGAGTCAAGTTTTTCACTTGCTTATTTGTGACATTCTTGAATGATCTTTCAGTAAATTTCTTATACTTTGATAGCCAGAGTGTCCCCAAAGTATTAAGCAAATTATGTGCTTCTGTTTTTGTTTTAAGCATCTTGGGTGTGTTAAATTTAGGTAGAGATAGTTAAAACCCTATGGGGCAGTTCTACTCTGTCCTGTAGGGTTGCCATGAGCCAGAATTGACTCAACGGCAACAAGCTTGGTTTTGGGGGTTATACAAGCTGCTTTATAATATTCAAGAAACAGAGCAAGAAGTGCTACAGCTCAGAGAATTGGGCAGTGGAGAGGAGGAAGAAGGCCAGGGGACAGAGAGTGACGAGGAAAAAATAAATCCGAAATGGCTAAAAGAGCCTTTTAATTTTGAGAGCTATTTAATTTAATCATGAGCTCTACAGGACAGCAGACAAGAAGTCAAACAAGTCTAGAGACCCTGGAAATAGACAACAGTGGGCAAGGCATCCAAGATGGGTGAAACATTAACCCTGGGAACACAAGAACTTCCCAGAAGTGAAGCTGGGGCTACAACTTGAGGATCTCCCCGGGAGAACTCATTTAAGAGAATCATGTTCCATCAAGGACCTGGGATGGGAAACAGCACCTGACTAGCTCAGGGATAGGGAGAAAAGCAGAACTAATTAAAGGAGCCAGGTTTATCTTTTAGTTGGAAGAAGTCAGACTGCCACTGTGTATCTGGAATTTGTTAGCCTTTTTATAAGTTTTACCTCCACATTATTCTCCGGGGCTGGTTTTTTTTTTTTTTTTTAATGGCTTCCATGGAAATGAGAGTGAGAATCCTTAAGCAACCAGACTTGGTGTCAGACTGAAGTCCTGAGAGGTGACCTTCTCCATTTTCCTGGGGGATGACACAGGGAGCAAGACATATGGAAAGCTGTTGTGAATGCTCAGCTATATTTCATGCCAGGTGAAGCTTTTTACCTTACATCCCTCTCAGTGAGATTTTTTTCTTCTAAGACAAAGAGGAATTTAGCATAACCAACAGGAAAATGTTAATGCAAAACTTAGGGTCTACCTGCCTTAAAAGGGGCCATGGTGACACAATAGTTAAGTACGCTACTGCTAAACCAAAGGTAGGTGGTTTGAACCCACCAGCAGCTCTGCAGGAGAAAAGACCTGGTGATATGCTCCCGTAAAGAAGTTTACGGCCTATGAAATCCAGAGGGACATTTCTTCTCTGTTCTGTAGGGTCACTTTGAGTTGGAATCGACTGGATGGTACACAACAACCTGCTTAAATATGGAAAATGGAACCTGATGGTTGGCATGACTCCTCTGTGAATACCCTTAATTCCTGACTAAGAAAAAAAAAAGTGATATTCAGAAAAGTTTCTTGAGATTTAAGTCTACGTTAAAAGACTCATCTCTGGAGCAAGTTGCTCCCTTATTTTATCATATACAAAATGTATGAAACTCTCCTGTTTTCATTAGAATTATTTGAGGTTTTGTTGGTTTGTTTGCTTGGATTTTTGTTTTTGTTTTGTTTTTGTGTTTAAGTTTGGAGCCTTCACATGCAGATTAGTGAATTTCTCAGTTTGTTTCTCCCTGGGGAAGTCTCATTTTCTCTCCCCATGACTAACATGAAGCACATGAAACTATGAAGCACAGGCTGGGAAAGAGTTCCAATTTTATATTTTATGCCTTTCATAATGATATCACTGTAACGGTATCTTTCAGCCTTCATTATTGATATCTACTTTGCTTGATAAGGACAAGTTATATTAAACTGTCATTCTTCATTAGAAGCCATTTTCTCAATTTCAAATTTTCTTTAAAAGCCCGTGATCTGCACTAAGCTATTTTTATGCAGATTCCCATCTGTATCTGTTTCTCCAGTGACCTCACCACCAATTCCAGGCCCATTTGCCCAAGATTTGATGGACATGGTCTTTTTCCTCAATTTTTTTGAATTCTCCTTTCACGAATTCCCATTGACCTACCTGGCCCTTTCTTCCTCTTCTTCCTCTTCAGCTAATCTCAGCAGAGTCTCTGTGCCTGTGTAACGCGTAGCACTTAGCAGGGTCAGAATTAGGGTGTGGCGACAGAGGCACCAGGTGCCAAAGTTAAGGGGGGAGCCAAAATACTCAATAATCAAGGTAATATTTAAATGCAATATTTTTAAAAATCAAAATTAATGTCAAACATTCAAGAGAAACAAAATATCAAAATTTTAAGATAGCGCATTTTTGCTTGCTTACTTGTTTTACAACCCTGTATTGATGCACAATGAGAACAGTCATTTCCAGTCAGGCCACTGATTTCTAGTCAGCTCCTCATAGCCCTCACCGCCCACTCTGGGCGGCTTTATGAGGGTTGACAAAGGCACGCAAACATATTGGACAACATGAGGTTGCATATATAGTCATGGTTTTCAACTGTAAAGCATTATGTTTTTCCAGTTGGTTCGAGATATGGGAAGACATTTTGATAAGTATATACAGGGTGGCACATTTTTCTTTTTGCCTCAGAATCATGTATGTTTCAGCACAAACAGAACTATATCTTCCTAAAACAGTGTCTATACTCAAGATTGCTCTCCACACTTCATCCAGCCTGCCACTGGGTAATCGAGTGGGAGAGTTGAAATAGTACAGATAGCAGATAAACAATAGAGAGAGGGGTATTTATGAGGGTGACAAAAGGATTTGTTGTGAATGACTAAAGCAGTATTTTGGATGAGAAATGTATTTTTCCATGCATTCTCTTAAATACAAATACTTTTCGGTGGGATTCCGGCATCAGCTTTCCATCTTCTCTTCACTAAATGACTCTGTCAGTATTTAAGATTGTAGTCTCTGATCTGGTTCCTCCTGCACCCGTTTTCCCTATTTCTGCTCCTCATCGTTGCATCTCACACTGCTGCAAAGGGATGTCAGTCTCTCATTTCAGGAACTCTATTATTATTAGCTACTTAGACTGTGCCTCTGAAAATGCTCAGGGCAAAATGATGAACAGGTTCTTTGGAAGCTCTGCTTTCTCCTCCACTGTGCTCTAGAAATTGCTGGCTGCCTGTGTGCCTCTGCTGGACTGGCCAGGCTATCCCGTAGCTCTCCACCTCCTTGCCCATCCAACCGCTGTGCCACAGTCACTGTGTCCTGGGCCCCTGGGCCCTGTCCCTACTGCATCCCTTCTGCCAGCGTCAGCATTTTGAAGTACCTGTTTGAGGTGACAGAGTCCCATTCTAACCCATTGCTGTCTAGTTAATTCCAACTTGTAATGACCCAATAGGGCCGAGTAGAACTGCCTCACAGAGTTTCCCAGCCTATAAATCTTTATGTAAGCAGACTGCCACATCTTTCTCTCACGGAGTGACTTTTGGGTTCAAACCACCAACCTTTTGATTAGCAGCCGAGCTGCTTAACCATTGTGCCACCAGGATTCCTGTCCCTCCCTTAGTGGATCTGTATCAGTCAAAAGTTAACCAGAAAAACAGAAACCACTTCAGGCATTATGTTGCCATTTTTATAGGTCGAAACCAGTCAAGTATCAGCCATTTCTAATGATTCAAACTGTTATTTACAAGGAAGGGAATTTAATGAAGGGAATGTGTTACTCAGGTGGTGGAGGAACAAAGAAGCCAAACCGAAGAGAGCGGTTGCCCGGAGATTAGGAAGAGCAGGATGCTTCTACCACCCCTACACTTAAGAGACAAAGGGAGGAGGCATTATTACCAGAGTTCAGCAGTCAGGGTCACCAAAAGGTTGCTGGAAGGCTGGAACACCTATCTATTGGAAGCTGGAGCCACAGAGAAGAGAGAGCTGTTGCCGGAGCAGCCACTTAAGGCACAGAAGGAGGTGAAGAAATAGCCCTAGCTTTTTCCTACCCCTGCCCACCAGTGCTTCCATGTCAGCCAAACCCAGCCAGAAACCATATGGTGCAGAAGCCTTGGAAATACAACCAGGGCTCAGCATCCCACACCACCTCCATGAAACAGAGCAAAGTGGAGAAAGGACAAGGAATGATCTGAGGGCAATCTGAGGGCCAGGATCAGCTCAGGGCCCAAATCATAAGGGTCCCATCACTGGGCAGCACTATGGCACTAGTGTAACACCATTAAACATTGTTCAGCCAGCATCAGCCCAGAGCTCTTGCTATCCAATCACTTCATTTCTAATGTTATGGAGACCACAAATACACAGGTCCTTCACTGTGCTTCAAAACTGCCTTTTTATTTGTACTTAACTTAAAGCAGATGGCTCTCTCCTTATGTATTTTAAGCAATTTTAGAGTTACTACCAGATTGCTTATTTTCTGAGGGAAATATCTTCATGTGCACTCATATCCATCAGTTTCAGTAAAGTAATAAACAGCATAATCACTGGGGAATGTTCCATTTAATGCTGACATCTTCTTGATGATGTGGTTATCCATTTAAGCTGCCCTCAAATTGAAGCAATCTCACTCATCTTTTTACACTGACTCTTATCCATTATCTTTCTTTCCTCTGCCCCAGGGACACTGGGTGGAGGGAGGGAGGGAGGGAGGGAGGGAGGGAGGGAGGGAGGGAGGGAGGGATGGAGGGATGGAGGGATGGAGGGATGGAGGGATGGAGGGATGGAGGGATGGAGGGATGGAGGGATGGAGGGATGGAGGGATGGAGGGATGGATGGATGGATGGATGGATGGATGGATGGATGGATGGATGGATGGATGGATGGATGGATGGATGGATGGATGGATGGATGGATGGATGGATGGATGGGTAGATGGATGGGTGGAGGGATGGGTGGAGGGATGGGTGGAAGGATGGAGGGATGGGTGGGTGGAGGGATGGAGGGATGGAGAGATGGAGGGATGGAGGGATAAGTGGATGGAGGGATGGATGACAAAAGATGGATGGATGTTAATGGTAATGTTGATGTCCCTGGATTTTAATATGGCCCTTCTTTTGGTGCTAAGGTTGATGCAGAGTTATAGGTGCAAAATGAGAACCTCTTCAATGTAATGCTTTGTCTTCAAACATAGCTAGATATTAAATTAAAAATAGTAAGAGATGATTTGCTAAGAAAGAGAGTTATCACTTGGGCATTCTTACCTGCAGGTGAGAAGAGTTGTTTGAATATGTTTTCTTTATTACATAATAAATAATATTCTTTTGCCTGAATTATTCAGGCTTTCTTCTTAATATTCACATTCCCTGTGCATTGAGCCTTTGCAAGATGCCATCAGTTCTCCCCATTCCCCGTTGCCCTACAGTGTCCTAAGGAGTTGGATTTTTGTTATGACTTAACATTTTTATTATCGTAATATATGATTAGGCTATGGTTTCATCAAACACAGTACATTACCCTTACTAAATATTATAAATTGTTCAAAACCTGCTGTAAAATAAAAGCAGATGAAATACCTTATTTTAGGTACAACTGTCAATATCAAGGGCATGAAATTAACCAGGCATCTAACGCACTGAAGGCAGTCCAAGTGCCTTTTGTAGATTACTTGGGGATGTGTAATGCTTAGAAATTTGAGTTTGAAATAGCTCCAACTGGAACTATTAAAATATCAAAAAAATAGTTCATGCTTCAAAACTATCTTTTAAAAACAGAGATTTAGAGCCAGCTCTCTTGCGTTCTTCCCTTCTTCGCACATAGTGATACCTTCTAGCTGATGGACTGTGAAGTACTATAGTGATAGCTTCAAAATATGTATTTACAGAACCAGCTTACAAAATGCTTTGAAGCAGGAAGCGATTATTTTAAGTGGCTGAAAGACAAATATCTTATGCAACTGTAACTTAACAAAAGCCATTAAACACTATGATAGCAGTACTCCTCCTATGAAGGATTTATAGTCCATTAAGAAGTAAGCAAAGAAAGATGTTAACCAGCTTGGATTAACAACGTCCTGGAAATTCAAATATGCTTTTTGGCATGTTTTTGCTTTTGAACAAATTATCTATGTGGCATAAAATGTCATCTTTTCCAAAATGACATTTATTGATATAAAAAAAGGATTTTAAATGTCAAATGGAAGACATCCCTAAAGGATCTTCGGTGTGATCACAGTATGGATTTCTTAGGCTTCACAGTAAAAAGCTGCTGCCTACAGCTGAATTTCCTTACCTTCTAATTAAATTAACTCTAAAGCTTACCCCTTTCGTGGATTTCACCAGATTTTGAGTTTAAACACAAATGTTTGTTAGCTCTTCTTGACCTAAGTCTTTACCAACAAAATATAATAAAGATGCAACTGTGGATGAAGTAGAAACTAAGAGGCTCCAGGGCAAAAAAAAAAAAATGTTCATATAACATTTTAAATTTGCTTGTCCCTCAGGATGAAGGCTGGGGCTACATCACAATGCTTCAGTCACTGTAAATTTTCCCATAACAAATTGTAGAGCCTTTCCTCTACCCATGTTCTTGAACTTTCCCATGGAAGGCTTGTTAAAAACATAGGTTGTTGGGCCCCATCCCCAGTTTCTGATTCAGTCAGTCTGGGGTGGATCTCAGAATTTGCATCTCTGACAAGCATTGGTGGCACAGCAGTTCAAATCCACCTGTCGATCCTTGGAAACCCTATGGGGTAGTTCTACTCTGTCTTACAGGGTTGCTATGAGTTGGAATCAACTAGATGGCAATGGGTTTGGAACAAGTTCCTGGGGAACACTGCTGCTGATGCCAGGGTGTGTTCTTCCCTTTTGGTTTTCTATTTCCAGCTCTTTGCACATGTTATTATAATACTTTACTTGGTCTTCTCAAGCCATCCTTTGAAATCTCCTGTTCAGTTATTTTACTTCATCATTCTTTCCTTTTACTTTAGCTGCTCGATGTTCAACAGCAAGTTTCAGAGACTCTTCTGATATCCATTTTGGTCTTTTCTTTCTTTCCCGTCTTTTTAATAACCTCTTGCTTTCTTCATGTATGATATCCTTGATGTCATTCCACAACTTGTCTGGTCTTTGGTCATTAGTGTTCAACTGGTCATCTATTCTTGAGATGGTCTCTAAATTCCGGTGAGATATATTCAAAGTCATACTTTGGCTCTCATGGACTTGTTCTAATTTTCTTCAGTTTCAGCTTGAACTTGCATATGAGCAATTAGTGGTCTGTTCCACAGTCGGCCCCTGGCCTTGTTCTGACTCATGACATTGAGCTTTTCCATCATCTCTTTTCACAGGTGTAGTCTGTTTGATTCCTGTGTATTCCATCTGGCAAGGTTGATGTGTATAGTCGCCATTTATGTTGGTGAAAAAGGGTATTTGCAATGAAGAAGTCGTTGGTCTTGCAAAATTCTATCATGAGATCTCTGGTATCATTTCTATCACCTAGGCTATGTTTTCCAACTACTGATCCTTCTTCTTTGTTTCCAACTTTCACATTCCAATTATCAGTAACTATCAATGCATCCTGATTGCATGTTCAATCAATTTTAGACTGCAGAAGTTGGTAAAAATCTTCAGTTTCTTCATCTTTGGCCTTAGTGGTTGGTGCATAAATTTGAATAATAGTCATATTAACTGATCTTCTTTGTAAAAAAAAAAAAAAAAATTTTTTTTTTTTTTGTAGGCGTATGAATATTATCCTATCACTGACAGCATTGTACTTCAGGATAGATCTTGAAACGTTCTTTCGAGGATGAATGCAATGCCGTTCCTCTTCAAGTTGTCATTCCCAGCATAGTAGATCATATGATTGTTGGATTCAAAATGGCCAATACCAGTCCATTTCAGCTCACTAATGCCTAGGATATTGATGTTTATGTGTTCCATTTCACCAATTAAAACAACCCGTTGCCGTCGAGTCAATTCCAACTCATAGCGATCCTATAGAACAGAGTAGAACTGCCCCATAGAGTTTCCAAGGAGCGCCTGGTGGATTTGAACTGCTGACCTTTTGGTTAGCAGCCGTAGCTCTTGAACCACTACGCCACCAGGGTTTCCATTTCACCAATATTGATATATTAACTAAAGACTATAGCTTACATCAGGGTTCTCTTTTTGTGTTGTACAGTTCTATGGGTTTTGACAAAGGTATACGATGGCACTGGGTTATAATGTCATGTGTCCACCATTACAGTATCATATAGAATAGCTTCACTGCCCTAAAAATGCCCTGTACTTCACTTACTCATCCCTCCCTCCCCCTGAATCCCTGGCAACCACTGATCTTTTCACTGTCTCTATAGTTTTACTTTTTCCAAACTATATATAGTTGGAATCATTCTGATTGGCTTCTTTCACTTAGCAATATGCATTTAAGGTTCCACTATGCTTTTTTGTAGCATGATAGCTCACTTCTTTTTACTGCTGAGTAATACTCTGTTGTATGAATGTACCATAGTTTGTTCAACCATTCACCTATTAAAGGACACCTTGGTGTCTTCCAACTTCGACAATTATGAACAAAGCTGCTTACAAACATTCATGTGCAAGTTTTTTTTGTTGGACTTGTTTTCGACTCATTTGGGTCAATACATAGGAGCACGACTGCTAGATCGACTGGTAAATCTATAGTTAGCTTTGTAAGCAACTGCCAGACTGTCTTCCAAAGTGACTGTACCATTTTGCATCCCTACCAGCAATGAATGAGAGTTCCTGTTGCTCCATATCCTCATCAGAATTTGGTGTTGTCAGTGTCTTAGATTTTAGCCATTTTAATAGGTGTGTTGTGGTATCTCATTGTTGTTTTAACTTGAAATTCCCTAATGACAAAATCATGGTTGTCATGGGTCAGAAAGGACTCCATGGCAGCAGGTTTGGTTTCTTGGTTTAAGTACAAAATATGTTAAGCATCTTTTCATATGTTTATTTGCCATCTGTTTATCTTCTTTGGCGAGGTGCCTGTTCAGATCTTTTACCCATTTTGTAATTGAGTTGTTGGTTTTCTTATTGTTGAGTTTTGTGTTCTTTGTATATTTTGGATGTGTTTTGCAAATATTTCTCCCCAGTCTGTGTCTTTTCATTCTCTTAACATTGTATTTAACAGAGGAGAAAATTTTAATTTTAACGGAGTTCAACTTTTTTTTTAATGGATTGTGCTTGTAGTATTGTATCTAAAAAGTCATTGGCAAATCCAAGTGAGTTAACTTTTATACATGTCTGTCTTAGTCATCTACTGCTCCTATAACAGAAATACCATAAATAGATGGCTTTAACAAAGAAGAATTTATTCTCTCATAGTCTAGTAGGCTACAAGTCCAAATTCAGGGCATCAGCTCCAGGAGTCTTTCTCTCTCTGTTGGCTCTGAAGGAAGGTCCTTGTTATCAATCTTCCCTTGGTCTGACAGCATCTAAGCATAGGAACCACAGTTCCAAAGGACATACTCTCCTCCCAGTGCTGCTTTCTTGGTGGTATGAGGTACCCTGTCTCTCTGCTCACTTCTCTCTTTTATATCTCAAAAGAGGTTGGTTTACGTGCTATCTAATCTTGTAGATCTCATCAATATAACTGCTGCCAATCCATCTCATTAACATCATAGTGATAGGATTTACAACACATAGGGAAATAACATGAGATGACAAAATGGTAGACAATAATACAATACTGGAAATCATGACCTAGCCAAGTTATTTAGGTATTCACAAATTGGATGTATTCTTCAAACTTGCATGTTTGCGGTATATCTTTTTAAATATTCTTCTTAAATATCCCATAATTGTATGATTACGTCTGAAACTATCTTGCCTGAAACACATTAGACATGGCTGGCAACACCGACTCTTCAGCTCAAGTTGCTAATCTCCCAATACTGTGTGGAATCAGATTCTGATTTCTCAGGCTTAATTCAATCTGCTTTTCCTTATCACATGTACTTTGACTCTTCAGCCTTTCCATTTTTCCATTTGGCTCATTAATTTCAGCACTAGCCTCATCAAGACCTGGGGTTTAACAGGGTGAACTACTCTTCTGAGAAAAATTTTATTGCTAATAAATACAATTACTCTTTTATTGTGGAATTTTATGAGGAATTTAAACAAGGCTTTTGCTAAAATGTCAGTCTCACATTTGTTAAAATGTATCTGAGGTAATTTTCCTCTACTTGAAATTGCTGCAGTCTATGTTTTCACTGTAAAAAGATCTCTCTGGACTCCTTACTTGGCAATTACTCAAATCTCAGCTGCCAAACTCTCCCTAAGCAGAGTTGGGAAGACAATGTCAGCAGACCTGCCTTTCTCAGCACTTGGAAACACTATTATACCACCTGGTAAATAGGATTTAGGTTTAGAGATTTCATCATTGAAAACTGAAAGGCTGACCTTCTGTCTTCTATGATGTGTTAGTAAACCCGTGTGCCTCTGCTTGGCAGGGTCATTGCTCTGTACTATAAGTAACATATCATTTGTAAGGGTTTAGTAATGCCACTTCATTGGACCACCTCCCTTTTCTATCAAACTTTTTACAACATATGATGGATCTAGCACCTTGTTAAGCTACCAGTGGTTCTTTGAGACCATGGGTATATTGCCCCAATGGTAGCCTTATTAAGGACTTCATCCCTGATACCATATGAAGAGTTTATTAATCTCTTTCTCTGCCTTAGTTTCTTTATCTGCAAAGTGTAGGTGAAAATGCCTCATAAATTCCTTGTGACCTTTAGGTAAGAGAACATACATAAAAGGTGCTCAATGAATTGGGCTTATTGTAGTCTTTTCAGCTACTGTAAGCACCTGAGGTAGGAAATATATTTATCTTACTCATTTCTATACCCCCAGTTAGTGCCTTGCAAGTACATGGCAGATGGTAGGTACTCACTAATTATTTGTTGAGTGAATGTAAGCATGCATCCATGAATGAATGAAATTCTGGCATAGAGGAAAACATCAACAGCTTTTGCTTTTTTCATTTGTGGAAATAAAATGGATATGTTAAGAAAATTGAGATTTGGTGTTAAGCCTATCACAAATTAATTTTGGGTAAGACTTTTAATTATTCCTGAGCCTCAGATTCTTCACCTATTAGTGAGGTAACAAAGCCTCCTTGCCTTTCTGAGAAGGATATTAATAGACATAAATGAAATAAAGAATAAGCATATCGAAAAGAAAACAATCGCAAAATATGCCAGCAAAGAAAGAGCATATTGGGACTCATTAAAGGAAAGATGGAGAAAGAACAAATATACGTGATCTTGGATGCAAAGGTTCCCCAGGGCAGCAAGACCTTGTGCAGTGCATGTAAATGTAACTGTCAGGAGAGAGGGGCCAGACATATACAACACACGAAACAGAAGGAGAACTAAGACCAAAGCAAAAGAAAAGTTTGCGTTTATTAAGTAACTGAGGTTGAATCAAAAAATGGGACAAGTTTTGGTTTGGCATGGGAAATAAATTATAAATATGTATGTAATGTAATTATCTCTTGTACCATTTTTTTAAAACCTTTGAAGATCAGAAAGGATAAAATATTTGGAAGTGCTTTACAATGTGTAAAATGCCAAATAGAAATAAAACTACTTGGTATTTTGTGGCTAAGCCATCACATTTAGTGCACCATGAAGTCACCAAAAACTTTGAGATTTGGAATATTTAGAGCCCCTCCTTAAGACTTTCTCATTCCTCTCATCTAAAAAACTAAGAACACTCTAAGACATGAGAATCATAACACTTCACAGTTCATTAATAGCACTACCGGGTCTTTGGTTCACTCAAACTCTTTATGGAATTAAAAACAAACAAAAAAAACAAACCCACTGCCATCAAGTCGATTCCAATTTACAGAGAACCTATAGGACGGAGTAGAACTTCCCCCATAGGGTTTCCAAGGAGCGGCTAGTGGATTCGAACTGCCAACCTCTTGGTTAGCAGCTGAGCTCTTAACCACTGCACTACCAGGGCTCCTTATGGAATGAAGTGAGGTTTAAATAAATAAAATTTGTGTTTAAGTCTTTGACAATCATCTTAATTTGCCAAGTCCCAAACTATTTAAAAAAGTCTAAGAAGAGATTAATTAAATCAGTTTATAATCTTCTCTTTCATATAATGAGATCTTTCTATTAAGCTTTAATCTAAAGAATATTATACAACATCAATAACATCACAGGAGTTCTATCCATTATTTATTGTGTGTTGTACATCTTATAGTAACAACTTACTTTTCACTTAACCAATGATTTTTTTAAAAATACTAGTTATCTGGAAACCAAAGACTTAAAGAAGGTACTTATCTACAGGGCTAATAGTCTATTCAAACCATGACTTCATCTACTTTGGGAAACCCTGGTGGCATAGTGGTTAACACCTATGGCTGCTAACCAAAAGGTCGGCAGTTCTAATCCACCAGGCACTCCTTGGAAACTCTATGGGGCAGTTTTACTCTGTCCTACTCTGAGACCAGAAGAACTAGATTGTGCCCAGCTACTACTACCAACAATTCTGATCAGGGCCACAATAGATGGACCCTGATAGAATGGGAGAAAAATGTGGAACAGAACCTCAAATTCCTATTAAAACACACATGCACACACTTACTGGACCATTTGAGACTGGAGGACTCTACAAGACTATTGCCCTAAAATACCCTTTAAAACTTGGATGGAAACTAGCCCCTGAAGCCACCTTTTAGCTAAATAACAAACTGGCTTATAAAATAAAGATTATCGCCTGTGAGTACTGTGCTTCTTTAAAAAAAATCATCTATATGAGACCAAATGGTCAGCAATTACTATACCTTAAAACAAAGATGAGAATGTAAGGGGACAGGGAAACTAGATTAATAGAAACAGAACAACCAAGCCAAACCAAAAAACCAAACCCACCGCCATAGAGTCGATTCCAACTCATAACGACCCTAGAGGGTCACTATGAGTCACTATGAGTCGGAATTGACTGGACGGCAATGGGAACAGAACAACCAGGATGGAAATATTGAGAATGTTCATACATTGTGAAGAATGTAATCACTATCACTGAACAATCTGTGTAGAAATTGCTGAATAGGAACCTAAACTGCTGCGTAAACCTTCACTGAAAACACAATAAAACATTATTTAAAAAAAAAAAAACAGTTCTCTGAATTTTCTCGTTCTCAAACCTGGCTACACATTAGAATCGCCTGGAAAGCTTTATAAACATACCCATGCAGGAGGCCCTCCCTGAGGTCCTAGTTCAATTCCTTTGCAGTAGTTGCCTGGTATTGATGCAGTTCTTAAAGATCCCCAGGATTCTAATATGCAGCCAGGACAAAGAACCTCTCAGCCTTTTGATTAATGGTCTTCAAATACCTCAACTGAATTCTATTAACTGCCTTTGGAAAATGTAAAGAATAATTTTTAAGGGTGAAATCATAACTCTCATTCAAATATAAAATAAACACATGTCAAAGAGTTTATTTAATTCATTAATTAATGAGGGAAGATGTTACAGTTGGTTCAAAGGAGAATCCAAAGAATAGACAAAATATAAGCCAAGGATCAACAAACTATGGGCCAAATCTAGCCTACCACCTCTTTTTGTACAACCCACAAGCTAAGAATATTTTTAACATTTTTAAAAGGTCGGGGAAAAAAGATTATAATATTTTGTGACATGTAAAAATTATGTGAAATTGAAGTTCGGTGCCCATAAATAAAGTTTTATTGGAACACATCCATGACCATTCATTGACATACAGTCCATGACTACAGCAGTATAGCTGAGTAGTAGCGATAGAGAGTATATGGCCTATAAAACCTAAATTATTACTATCTAGCCCTTTTTCAGAAAATTTTGACAACCTCTGATATAGTTACTGTATTTTTAAGCAAATAATTGCATACCTTCTACATTTGTTTGCTAACCGTTCCCTCCTCCTCCTTCGTTGGGGAAGGGGCCTATAAAGGGGCATCAGTAACAAAAAGTGAGGATCATCAAGGGCCTTATTGGAGGCTGGCTACCATACCATGTAATGTTTTGTGTGCCTTCTACAGTCCCAAATTCACATTTTATTTAATCTTGTTCTTTACTATTTTCATGGATACATTTTCATGGATACATATGAAGTCATAAACAGAAAAAAAAAGTACTGATTATTTGAGTTTTCAACTCAGAAGTGACAAAATACACACATATCTTATCAATAATCTCAGAATAAATAATTCAGAAGCTATCTGAAATTGAACTATGACCGCATTATTAAAAGCTACAATGTGACTGCATGTTAGATCTACATAACAATGACTTCATTTGTCCCAAAATGTCCATTTCATCAGAGAAGATAAACTTGGATTTTGTTAAGGCTGCCAACAAACCTGACCAAGACATAGATGGGCTCTTTTTCCAAAAGCATACTCACGATTTCCTTACCTAGTACTGATTTGAAATTGAAAGCAATTAAAGATCATGTTACACAAAATGAAGAGAGAAAGAAAGAGAGGTGTGATATGGCTCTCAGCTCTGTAGTTTCTACATTATATGAGGAAGTGTTTAAGTCCAATAAGATTTCACAGATTCAGCATTTTTGTTTAGTGAGGGAAGACTGGAAAAAATATGCCTTTTATTGATGGTTTGAGAAAAGAGGAATGCAGCATGTTAAAGTACATAGACATACATATTTCATTCTAATGATAATTACTGGTCAAGCAGACACCCACACTTGCAGCCTTGGGCTGCCTCTCTTAATTACCTATTTCAGTCACCTAAGAAAGACAGAAATAACAGATACATAAAGAACTCCAATAGTTCACATGAAGTAGCAAATGCGGAGTGTATAATTAACTGGGAGCTTAAAAAATGGCTTAAAGTAGGAGGAGAATTTTTTCAGACATCCGAAGCACCTTGTACAGTGCCTAGAACATAAAAGCAAAAAAACCACTTGCTGTTGAGTCAGTTCCAGCACATGGTGACCCCATGCGTGTCAGAGTAGAACTGTACTCCGTAAGATTTTTTGATGGCTGTGATCTTCAGGAAGTAAATCGCCAGGACTTTCTTCCAAGGTGCCTCTGGGTGGATTCAAACTGCAAACCTTTCAGTTAGTAGCTGAGAGCTTAACCATTTGCACCACCAAGGGACTCCTTGCCTAGAACATAACAGGTGCCAAATAAATACTAATTTCCTCCCATCCCATCCTCAATCCTGCCTTCCAAGATTTTAAAAGTAGGATTTTGAAGACATAACCCCATAGAAACCTTTAAGTAAAATAGTAAAAGTGAACAATAAGGTTCTCCAGGGTTTAGAAATTAAATTTCTTACCAATTTCAGTTTAAATCCAGATGTTATCTTACTGTTGTTAATAATAAAGAGCTGGTAGTAAAATATTTTGCTTCTGTGGTGGTTCTGCTCAAGACCTTTATTTAATATGTAAACACATTTGAAATTTCACATTTATTCCAGATAACAAAGGAGCTATCTTTTATCTGAAGAAGTTTACAAAAATCTAAAAATAATATATCAGTCACTTTCTTCCTTGAGGAATATGCTGCGCCCTGGCTAGTTTATCATTTTCTGATATACTTTGAATCTCTAAGTTCAAATTTGTTTGTTTTTAATGTATCAGAAAATTTTTCTTCTGTCATAGCTTTGAGTACTTCCTGTTCATTTGTTCTGTTCTCTTATTTGAGAATATGAATTAAAAAATGTTGGATGTCCTTTGTCTTTCTTCCACATTTATCATCTTTTCTATAATCAGTTTCTTATCTTTATTACATATATATAAAGATATATATAATTTTTTAATAATTTCTTAAAGCCTGTCATGACTGACCTTGACTCCCTTCAATCATGTTTATTCCATCTTTTTATTTTTTTAATAAAATAACACATAATTTAAAGAGTCAAATAGGTTTTTCCCTACTCCTCCTGCTTAGTGCAGCTAAAAATCCTGGACCTCATATATAAAATAAACTGTTTTATATGTAATTCCTATCCTTGGGGACAGGGAATTTTATCTGTTTTGTTCACTGAAGTATCCCAGCACCTGGAACAATGATTTATATATTGTAAGCTCTCAATATCTATTTAATAAATGAATGACTAATAAACACTTATTTTCTATCTCCATAATATTCCAAAATGGAAGGACTAACTTTCTTGTTACTGTAAATAAGGATGGAGCCCTAGTGGCGCAGTGATTAAGAGCTCAGGCTGCATAACGAAAAGCAGCTGTTCGAATTACTAGGTGCTCCTTGGAAACTGTATGGGGCAGTTCTACCCTGTCCTATAGGGTTGCTAGGAGTCAGAATCAACTTAACAGCAATGAATTTTTGTTTTTAATACATATAAATATGGATGGATTTGTATGATATGGAATTAAAAACTAGCTGGTTATGCACTTGAAGATCAAGGTGGACCGTGGAATTTCTTCTTTTTTAGATCTCTTAACATGAAAAAGCCAGCCACTTGATTTAGTGTTTATGTGTAACCTTTCCTAGTAGCATTTAAGGAGCCTTGATCTGTGCTGACTCTCACGCCCTGCTTTGTCCTTCTCTGGCTATCCTTATGGATGGCTTCTGGCTCGCCTCATTTTCACCTTTGAAGCTTGTCTCATCTGGGCTTCAGTGCATCTTAAGCTTGGACCTGAGTTCACCTAGTTTAGGTCAGACCATTGTATCTGTGGCTCTTGCCTTTGGACAGGTACCCTACCCAGGAAGTATCCAAAATAATCATTTACACTTAGCAGCCCAGGCTCTAACCAGCACCGTCACGACTCACGCATACATATAAACATACCCCCACAACATCATGGCAACTGCTACACATCCTCTAGAATAACAGCTAAGAAACCAATTTATTTAGAGTCTATTTATTTTGCGTATTTCATGATGAAATAAATGGCTTTAGCTTTTAGTGCTTGAGTTTCTGATTATAGTATAAAAAACCATTGTTGTTGGAATGGCATATGTTGCTGCCATGTGTAATTCTTATGTAAGAATCGTATGAAAACATAATTATTTGAAGCACAGTTATAAGTGGTGATAAGGTTTGGATGACATTTCTATTTCAAAAGTCTTGACCATAGCCAAGTTGCTTCAATCTTAAGCCAAAAGAGAGTGGGGAAAAAAAAAAAAAAAAAAACCCATTGCCATCGAGTCAATTCTGACTTAGAACGACCCTCCAGGACAGAGTAGAATTGCCCCATATGGTTTCCAAGGAGTACCTGGTGGATTCAAACTGCCAACCTTTTGGTTAGCAGCTGTAGCTCTTAACCACTAAGCCACCAGGGTTTCCCAAAAGAGAGTGGAATGAGCCTTTAAAGTTACATTAAGTAGATCTGTTAGATTCAGCAAATGAAAACACAGGATGCCCAGCTAAATTTGAATTTCAGATAAATAACAAATTTTTTTTAGTATAAATACATCCCAATGGGCATCCTGTATTTCACCTGGCAACCTAACATTTAAATAGTTAACTGTTCTATCAGTGAAATAAGTTGGTTAGGTTTATTGTGAATGTGAACAATTAACGTTAACAGGCCACAAAGCGAAGGGGTTAGAAATTCATTTTTGCCGGTTGATGACATAATGCAGCAGCCTATGTTTAGTTGATAAAAGTCTATACAGTGCTACAGGTTTGAGTAATGAGATTCTGGCCCAGGAGCTGAATGAAGACATCTGTTACTGTGCTTCTTGTCTCAGATTTCCCTGACCCTCAATTATTTGTAGAAGCCAGAGATCACGCCATAGGAACAGAAATCCAAACACATTTTCACGTGGCACAAAGAAGTCAAATCAAATCACTGATAACACTTGAAGCCTTTCAGTTTACTCATCCCACTTCCTTCCATGGAGATGTGAATGAAACTACAAGTGTACATCCAGAAAGCGCTTAGGTGTTAGGAGATATCGGTTCTGGCAGTTGAGTGAATTATGGGTAGACACACCTAGACAACCCTCCTTAAGTGAGAGAAAAGAGGGCGCTTCTCTGAAATCTGGGCATAACGCACCAACGGGCAGGCTTTATTTTAGGAAAGTAATAAAACTAATATAATTTCACCTTTCAGAGCAGTTTATTACTTGGTGTTTCAGTATTGGTGATTGCACTGTAGTAAATAGCTGACAGAGAGTCCAAAGATTGTATCTGCCTCCAGACAGTCCCTTCATCATGCTTAGCATTTGGATTTCAACAGCACTTTCCCTCATATTTGCCAAAATGCCACCGAAACATTCACAGAAAACTCCCTGTTTTGATCTACCTAGTGCCTTAAATATAGTCAGTGGCCTGGATCTAAGTTTATTGAAATAATAATCATCCAATCTCTTTCATCTGAAAGCTTCATATAACCTCTTTCTTAGTTCATAAATCTTTACAGGATTTTAATTTTTTGCACAAAAAAGGAAGTGGACTTCAGTAGAAAGCAATGCAGAAATTATCAGAAAATAATGTAAAAGTGACAAAGCCCTTAAATATTATCAAATACTTAGGAAGTTGTTTGGTCAATATAGAGGTCCCTAGGTGGCACAAACGGTTACGTGCTTGACTACTAGCCAAAAGTTTGGCTGTTCAAGCCCACACAGAGGCATCACAGGAAACAGCCTGGTGATCTGCTTCAGAAAGGTCCCAGCCTTGAAAGCCCTGTGGGGCAGTTCTGTTCTGAAGACATGGATTTGTCATGAGTCGGAATTAATTCAACAGCAACTAATAACAACAACACGGCCAATATAAAGTTCAGTATGTGTGTCACCCACACCTTTACATTCACAAATATCATCTGCAAATTGGCAGATTATTCAGTGAGATTATCCAATTTTGGAAAACTACCAAAATGGGATAACTGGGGTCCAAAAAAATTCAATTGCATAAAATGCAAGATTGCATTACTGGAAGGTGAATAAAATGAGTGGACAAAACTGTGTACAGCTAGCTGTCTTGGACATCTGGTGGGCCAGGGGTATGATTCAAATCTATTCCAATGCCAGCTAGAGTATGGCACCACCTGGTGACCTGGTCAGTTCGCATGACCTGTCCCCAGGTATGTTCTGTCTGGCTTGGCAGTAATTCCACCCATTCTAGGTAGTTGGTGCTCTTTTCTTTAGTCTCCTCTATCCAGAGAGATTGGACCTAAATAAAGCTGGGGCACAGGGACCCATCCTCTATTTGCCTAGGATTGGACATAGGACTGCCTGCCATTTCTATATCAATCTGTCATTTTTTAAAATATGACCTTTAAAATGGCCAGGGCAAACTCTATATATTTTTAAAGCCAAATCTAACTTTGGATTTTCTTTTTCTCTTCTCTTTCTGCTCTTTGGGGAATGCCTGGTCATAATGAAATTGGTCTCAGGACCTTCCCCCACAGACAGTTCTTGGTCTCCACCTGCTACGGTGGAGGCCTCTGACTCACAACCAGAGACTCTACCTTTCTTTACGGGATCAAGGGTCTTCTCCCTGACTGATCAAAGTGCCACAGACATAATGGCCACTGACCCAACAGCATTTGTGCCAGGGATAACCATCCCCACTGACGATTACGCTGCCATCAGCCAATCTGCTATAGAAATTTCACATTCTCCTGCATTTTCAAAAGACAGCAGATTGAGTACAGACAACCAGTATACAGTCAGAGATCTAGATGAAATGGGCCTGTCCAACACTGCTGCCTTGTCTGAGGTACCAAGACACAGTGGATATGTTTCTACCCCAGGTCATTTCTTGGAGAATACCACTCCCGTCCCAGCTTTACAGTATATCACCACTAGATCTATGACCATCGCTCCCAAGGGCCAAGAGCTGGTAGTGTTCTTCAGTCTGCGTGTTGCTAACATGCCCTTCTCCAACGACCTGTTCAACAAGAGCTCTCTGGAATACCAAGCTCTGGAGCAACGATTCACTCAGCTGGTGAGTCAGCACCACTTACTCTCCTATTGGAGACTTGTTTCTTTTTTGTTGTTGTCCTTACATCATAATGTAATGACTGGCTGTATTAAGCAATGCAGGTTAGAAGAGACAAACCTGTGGGACCACTGTTGCTGAAGGCATTCAGCTAGAGTGTTGAGATGGATTCTGATCCACTCAGACAAGTGAGCTCTGTGGTGGAAGTACAGCCTAATGCGAACAAATATACCTAAAATCTTTTCAATATGGTCTTCCCTAACTTAGTTTACCCAGGAATAACACATAGCCACTCAAGTACTGAACTTGGAATTTAAAAAGAGTGCGAGTGGGCTTTTCCTAAGTTGTAATGCCACAAGCTTCTTTCCAGCCATTTGACCAAAGAAAACAAATCTAGTGTGGCCTTGCAAAAATAAGGCAGAGAGTTCAGGTACAAAGGGCTTCTTTTTTATTTCCCTTTAAGTTCTCATAAACCTAAAAAATGGCTAATGTGCTTATCATCCCTGATCGCTAACAAAGAAAATGAAAAGATGATCATGATGACATGTATCTTAGATATAAAACACCCAAAAGCGCACGTTTATTCTGTTTCTGTATGTACAATAAGAAATACATATAAAATAAGGAATGCTGGACTATTTGACACCTTACACACAATAATGGGCAATTAATGTAAATTACATAGTGCATATCTTACAGAGTACTGAATTTCTGAGAATAACAGGAAAAAATATTTGTATGATTCATGTAATTTAATTATACAAATTAAAATTTACATAAAAGCTAATTTATTCAAATGAACCTTTACTGTAAAGTACTTTCTCTAATTTTCCCACCCCCACAATGGGGTGAGTACACATTAGAAGAGTCCCAGTGAATAGTCCCAGTGAACGAGGCCCAGGTGTATTAATTAGGGTATATGCTAACCTGCCATAGTACAGATACCAAGAATATAGAAGCTTAAATAAGATACAATTTAATTTCTCTTTCATTTGATGGCCTGATGGGACACTTCTGCTCTATAATGTCATCCAAGAATCCACACTCTTTCCTTCCTATAACTCTGCCAACCCTAAGGGTGTTGTCCACATCCACATGGTCAAAGCTGGTTCAGCAGCACATGCCTGTTTCCCCTCATGAGAGGGAGTAAAGAGAGGAAACCCAAGGCAAGCCATTTCCTTATAAGCAAGTGATACCAAAGTGGCTCACATCACTTCCGCTCCTGTCCCATTGGTGGGACCTAGTAACATGGCCACATCTTGATGCAAGGAGGCTGGGAAATGTGGTCTCTAGATAGGCAGCCCATTTCCCAGGAAGAACAGGAGAATGGATTTGGGGGAAGGGGAAAGCTAGTAGTCTGCACATTAGGTGAAGACTTGGAGTTCCTACCAGAGGCCAAAGCATTGCTAAGGGACAAAGAACGAGACAAGTCAAAGTAAGTAAGAGAAAATCAAGGAAGAGTTGATTTAGGAACGGGGGAAAAAAAAAAAAAGTCTTACATTTTGTATACGATTTCATTTTATTTTCATAATAACTTTGTAACAGGGATATTAGACTATGGGTCAGAATCAGACAGCCAAAATTTGGGTGGGGTGGGGACAGCAACAAAGATAAAGCAGGTCTGGGCCAAACCTGGGAGGATACAGCTTGCATCTTTGTGCTCTTTGGGTGCTCAGGTGTGTGGTTCTTGACTGAGAGGGCTAACTTGCAGAGCCAGGGACAAGTAAATGTTTAGAATATTTCTGAAAAATGGTCTCAAAGATGGCTGTACCTTACAAGAGGTAGGTATGGTAAACTGAAACAAAATCCCCTGGAGCACATTTTTGAGATTACTAAATTGTAGCTTGGAAGGGGTTTCTAAGGAACCACATTTTCCTCCCCCTTCCAGTTCAGATCGGTGGTTATGGGGCTTAGTAAAAGTCACACAGCTGGTTAAGGACAGTTCCAGGACCGGTACCCAAGGTTCTTAACTGCCAGTTCCCTGTTATTTCCACTGTCCTGCATTTGCATTGACCATGAAACATATCCTGCATAGACAGACAGGCTGATGCTTAACTGTTGTTTATTTCAATAGGTCATTTCAAATTGGTTGCTTCCAAACGGATGTCCCATTTGCGCAGGCATAGGTCAGTCTACTCCTGGGCTCGGCTTGGAACATGTGTTTATTTACTGGACTCTTTTAAATAACTGAACCTGACGTTCTAGCTTGGATGACAGCATTGACCTGGGTTTTTGTTTTTTAATCCTCTGTTCTCACAATTCATCATGAAGAAAATCACTGCCCATCTATCTCAATATACGAATAGGAAGGTAGAAACATGGAACATAATCACTGCAAACAGATCATTAAATAGTGATGTTCTGGTCTCACATTAAATCCAAATACAAAAAATAAAGAGGAAGTGAGATTTATGCCTCAGATAATAAAAAGTGAGCAAGATGAAATCAGCAGCAGCTGAGCACTTACAGCGTCGTTAAGAATAAACCATCTTTTATTTTGCAGCTGGTTCCGTATCTACGATCCAATCTTACGGGATTTAAGCAACTCGAAATACTTAACTTCAGAAATGGGAGTGTGATTGTGAATAGTAAAATGAGGTTTGCTAAGTCGGTGCCATATAACCTGACCAAGGCCGTGCACAGGGTCTTGGAGGATTTTCGTTCTGCTGCAGCCCAACAACTTGATCTGGAAATAGACAACTACTCTCTCGACATTGAACCAGGTAAAAGTGTCCAACTCAGAAAGTTGTTTTTGGTTGTTTTATTGTTGTTGTTTTTCAAGCCTGCAGTTCAACTATCAGGCCAGAAAAACACCAATAAAATCATACTTGACAGAATAACATTCCAGAAGCTATAACTAACTAACCAACCAGCTGCCATCGAGTAGAGCCTGACTCATGGAGACAGTATGTGTATCAGAGTAGAACTGTGTTCCACCGGGTTTCCAAGAACTGATTTCTGAAGCAGATTGCCAGACCTTTCTTTCAAGGCACCTTCAGATTGACTCAAACCTTCAACCTTTTTGTTAGCAGCCAAGAACCTTAACCATTTGCTTTACCCAAGGATTCCTCAGAAGTTATTAAAAAGTAGGGTTCTAAAACAGGTGTGTTAAAGTTTTTCTACATCAAAAACAAAGAACAAGCACACCTCTCACTTCACAATCTCAGAGCTTTAATTACCCCTCAGAACTAAACTTCTGCTATGTTTGGGAAATATATGTATATAAAAAATGTAGCCCACAGGCAAACTAATTTACATTCTGCTAGAAGTCAAGAGCATCTTCTCAGTGAACTGCAACAACTGGGGTCTCCTACCTAAGAAAACTTCCAATCACATGTCAGAATGGCTTCTTCACCGCATAATTCAAGATGAAACGGGCAGCTTCAGAATTTAAGCCTGGAAAAAAGTCACTTCACCATCACCAAAGAAAGAAAATAATTTCCCCTCCCAATCATATACCCTAGATCAGTTTCCATGTGCAGATTAAAACAAAGAAAAATTAGATGTGCAGAAAACCCTTAAAGATAATGAGGTTTTAGACTGAACTTACATAATTGAAAGTAAACATTTGTTCCAATAATAAAACTTAGTGTATGTACCACTGTAACCAGCTGCGCCCAAATTGGGAACTGTTTCTACCATTAGATTCAAAATTCCGTTTTGTAACTAACTGAAGGAAGTTTTTTTTTAATCCCAGGAGAGCAAGGGGAAAGGCTCCAGACCGACTGCCAAGGAGACCTTCCAGTCGGGGTCAAAATAAAGCTTCCTAATTGGCTATGAATTAGTGAAGTGAATCTTTAACACCCTCTGGCTCTCCTTGGATTAACAATGAAGGCAGAAGGAAATGGCCTTGGGCAAAATGCAAACCAAAAGGCTCAGCTGGGACACACTTATCTTTCACAGAGCTGGGCTTTCAGCAACTTGAAAAAAAAATGTTCTTGCTTTAGTAAACAGGATCATTAAAAAGACAGAGAGGCCTTAGGCACTGAGCCTGGGAGTCCTAACCTCCACACAGGGGCCGCTAAGAAAGCTAAGAAAATTAAAGACTACCAAAACGCAAGGGTCCCTGTGAGGCAGAATGTACTCGCCAGCAGTGGCTTTAAATGCTAGTAAGTTACTGCCTCTCTCCTGAAAACTGCCTTGGAACTGAGAAAGAACTGGGGAGTCCCTGCCAGTTAGGAAGAGGAGACCAGTTCCTTCAATCAACTGATAAAAAAATAACAGGAAGTAGAGTCCCTGGGTGGTGTAAAGAGTTAAGAATTTGACTACTAACCAAAAGGTTGGTGGTTCAAACCCACCCAGAGCTGCCTTGGAAGAAAGGCCTGGTGATCTGCATCCGAAAGCTCACAGCCTTGAAAACCCTATGAAGCACAGTTCTACTCTGCAACGCATGGGGTTGCTATGAATTGGAATTGACTCTGCAGCAAGTAAACCAAAAAAAAACCAAACCCACTGCTATCGAGTCGATTCCGACTCATAGCGACTCTACAGGACAGAGTAGAACTACCCCATAGAGTTTCCAAGGAGGGCCTGGCGGATTTGAACTACTGACTTCTTGGTTAGCAGCCGCAGCACTTAACCACTACACCACCAGGGTTTACAGCAAGTAGGGTCTGCAGCAAGTAGTTATGGTTAAATGGGAAGAACCTGGAAAGCGTAAGAGAGGCAAAGTAAAGAAACGCAGTAAGGTGTAAAGCCCATTCACCTTCCTTCCTCCCTCAGAGAGCTGACAGTCTACTTAGGGACCCATGCAGCAATATAAGGACCTAAGGTGAGGCAGGGGAGGTACAGACAGGCTTCTCAATGTAGGTGCCTCTTGAGCTGTTGTTGTTAGCTGCTGTCGAATCAGCTCTGACTCATGAAATGCTGCCCAGTCCTGTGCCATCCCCCATGATCTGTTGCAGATCCAGCTGCTGTAATCCATAGAATTTTCATTGGATGCCTTTTGGAAGCAGATGGCCAAATCTTTCTTCCTAGTCCATTTTAGTCTGGAAGCTCCACTGAAACGTGTTCAGCATGACAGCAACACACAGATCTCAACGGACAGATGGGTGGTGGCTGCACATGAGGTACACGGACAGGGGAACTGAACCCTGGTCTCCCACAAAAAAGGCGAGAGTTCTACCATTGAACCACCAACTCCCCTACCTCTTGAGTACTGCCTTGGAAATCTGTGGGAAGCTGGTAGTGCATTGCGAGGGTTAAGTTCAGAGCGCGGATGATGCAGGCAGGAAGCGCAGCAGAGCAATGGCCTTGGCGGTCTGTAGTCCTGACTGTGAACCCTGTTTGCTGACAGTGGAGTGTTAACTATCTAAAAGAAATTTCTACAACTGGAAAATGCAGATAGTAACTGAGAGAATGTTTACAACACTTAGCATGGTGCTTGAGGCATTTTAGGTGCCTAATGTTACCTAGTGGAGCCCTGGTGGCACAGTGGTTAAGCGCTTGGCTGCCAACTAAAAGGTCGGTGGTTTGAATTCACCAGCCGTTCTGCAGAGAAAGATGTGGCAGTTGGCTTCCATAAAGATTTATAGCCTTGGAAACCCTATGCAGCAGTTATACTCTGTTCTATGGAGTCACTCTGAGTTGGAATCAGCTGGACGGCAACTAGTTTTTTTGTTCATGGGTTTGTTATTTTGTTTGTTGAATGTTGCTGAGTTATAATTATAATATCATTATTAACTTCACTAAGTAATAATTTCTGAAGCTTTATCTGTGTAAGGCACCAGTGAGAACAATGAAAAGTAGCATGACAAGGTGTTTATGTGGGGGCTGAAGCCGAAATTATTATTATGGTGGTGTAGTGGTTAAGAGTTTGGCTGCTAACCAACAAGTCACCAATTCAAATCCACCATCCACTCCTTGGAAACCCTATGGGGCAGTTCTACTCTGTCCTATAGGGTCACTATGAGTCAAAATTGACTCAACAGCCTCGAGTTTGGTTTGTTTTTAATTTCCTGTGAATGGACGTCATTGTAGCTTTTTCTCTAAGAAGCCAACAGCAAGCCATAGAAATGATTTGTGCTACATCAGTTTCAGTCCATGATGGAGACAAACTTAAGCTAAGCTAAACTACCAAAGGATGCCTCCAGGCTGCCCTGTGGATTGTGGAGTAGCATGCCATATTTGTACTTGGAATGGTGGAACAATAGGGGAAAGTCAAGGAGCACTGGAAATAATAGATACAATCAACTCTTCCTGGCAACATGGGAAATTACCTGCCTGCTTCATAGAGGTAGCCTGAGCCTGAGGCAGCTCAAAAAATTTTCAGAGTAGACATGGCTAAAACCAGTAGCAGCAGTGAAGCTAAAGAAATACCTATTAAATGAATGAATGGTAATTCATGGTATCTACAGGGGTGATGGCGCCTTGGGGGCACAGTGGTTAAAAGCTCAGCAGCTAACCAAAAGGTCGGCAGTTCAAACTACCAGCCACTCCTTGGAAACCCTATGGGGCAGTTCTACTCTGTCCTATAATTCATAGGGTCACTATCAATCAGAATCAACTCAAAGGCAACAACGGGTTTGGCTTTTTTGGTTTGAATACAGGGTTGATACTTCCACTCAACTTTTATGGGAACTGATGGTCCATACTCTATTCCTCTGGATACCTGAAGAATGAGAAAACTTGAGTTTTTAATACATTAAAAACTCACAGAATAATGAATGGAAGAGTCCTGCCAGGAAATGGCTGGGGAAAGCCAGCTGAGTAGTGCATGAACCAAAGGGTTTTAGAATAGCAGGATTAGAAAGCCAAATATGAATTTCACAAAAGTTAAAAATCAACAATGAGCTTTATTTATTCCCCTATATAAATGACAATGGATAAATCCAATAGCTAAAATGGATCGATCCAATCTCCTGTTTACAGTGAGAAGCTATGGTGCCAATCTGCCCTCAATTTCCAGTCAAGAGGGAGCACGGAAGGAAGAAGGCTGGACCAGGCAGGAAGGGACAGGCAAGAAGTGAGGGTGGACACAGTGGATAGACACAGACTAAGTGGGCTTCCTCACTCACAGCCTGGGATCCTAGCTTAGTCATTTCACCCAAGGCAAAGAGCAGATTCACTCATATAACCAGCAAGTGGACCTTGGCCATCTTCTACATGCTTAATCGAATAATAAGCATTTATCAACTGCAGTATAACATGTCTGTATATGAAAATTGGTCTCTGCCCAAAGGAACTTGTAGTGTATGGCTGAAAACAGACCTTAGAATTATGCTGGGATCAAGCCTATTTCTTTTTCACTCTAAAGATTTTTAATGTGCACCTTCTGTCATGCCCTAGAGGTTTGGGAGTCACTAAGAAATGGTCAGGCACCAGGCTGGCAGTTCTGGTAGCACCACGGAGGAAAGACCTGGCGATCTGCTTCCATAGATTTGTTGTTGTTGCTAGTTGCCCTCGACTGCGACTCATGGGAACCTCATGCCAAGAAAACCCTAAGGAACAGTTCTACTCTGTAATGCATGAGGTCCCATGAGTCAAAATCAACTGATGGCAATGGGTTTTTTTTAAGGGGTGGTTCCATAGTGAAAAGAGCACTGAATGTTCTTTTAAATTACATTTTCTTGGGGCCAGATAGCCTGAACAGAAGAGAAAAGCTAGAAGTACAGATAAATGTAAAGAATCCTAGTCATTCCAGGCTGTTCTCAGGGCAGTAAGGCCTGCGGTGGTGGGTGGTGGTGAGGGCTGAGCAGCCTGCAGCAGCCACAAAGACAACTAGCAGCAGGGCTGAGAAGGCAGGACGGGTGGGACACACGGCCACTTAGGTGCTGATGGCAGCTATATGAGCTACCACTGGAGGGTGGTGTCTGCTGAAGAGAAGGAGGTAGGTCCCAAGAGCATGTGGTGGGGGCTGCCACGGCAGTTACTCAAGAGGCCAGTTGACAAGGGCTCTTGGAAGGTTAGCATCTGACCCTTCACTGATGGCAATGGAGCTGAGGAAGTGGTAGACTCTGGTGGGGGGAGATGACAGGTCTCAGGTGGGTCTGGGCCTGGGGCTGTACCTCTGAGTCTTGTGTATAGTTTTTTCTTTCAGAATTGAAATTTATCAACAATAACATGTGTTAGCACTTCATTTAAATGTTTGGACCTTACCTTTGGTTTCCAAAGCTTTTTCATATACAGTAAAACCTGTGAAAGCCAGAACCTGTGTAAGGGAAAACCTGTTGGAGAAGGGAAACTCAAATATTTTCCACTAAAAGGAGCAAAAACTTTCCCATCAAAGGTGAAAACTTTTGAGAAGCAGAAGAACAAGGCAGTCCCATCGAATGCCAGCTCTCACAGGTTTCATTGTATGTTTGCACTGAAGATATGATTTTTATCATCATCCTGGGAAGTAACAGCTATTTTGATCTCTGCTTTACAGATGAGAATATGGAAGCTCGTGAACTTTCATATTTTTTTCTTAATTTTATTGTGTTTTAGGTGAAAGTTTACAGTGCAAATGAGTTTTTCATTCAAAAATGTATACACAAATTGTTTTGTGACATTGGTTTTAATTCCTACAATGTGCCAACACTCTCCCCCTTTCCACCCCAGGGGCTCCCCGTGTCCATTCACCCAATTTTCCTGTCCTTTCCCACCTTCTTGTCTTTGCTTTTGGGCAGGTACTGCTCATTTGGTCTCCTATACTCCTATACTGAACTAAGAAGCACGTTCCTCATGTGTGTTATTGTTTGTTTTATAGGCCTGTCTAATCTTTGGCTGAAAAGGTGGACTTCGGGAGTGGCTTCAGCTCTAAGTTAGCAAGGTGTCCCGGGGCCATAGTCTTGGGGGTCCCTCCAGTCTCTGTCAGACCAGTAAATCTGGTCTTTTTCATTAATTTGAATTTTGTTCTACATTTTTCTCCCACTCTGTCCAGTACCCTCCATTGTGATCCCTGTCAGAGCAGTCAATTGTGGTAGCCAGGCACCATCTATTTCTTCTGGGCCCAAGCTGGTAGAGGTCGTGGTTCATGTGGTCTATTAGTCCTTTGGGCTAATCTTCTCCTTGTGTCTTTGGTTTTCTTCATTCTCCTTTGCTCCGGACATGATGGGACCGATAGACGTATTTTAGATGGCTACTCACAAGCCTTTAAGACCCCAGATACTACTCACTAAAAGTAGGATGTAGAACATTTTCTTTATGAACTATATTTTGCCAATTGATCTAAATATCCCCCAAGACCATGGTCCCCAGACCTCAGCCCCAGTAACTCTGTCCCTCAAGCTGTTTGGATGTGTCTAGGAAGCTTCTTTATATTGTGCGTTGTCTTTCCTTTTGCCAAATTTAACAATTGTCTACTATCTAGTTAGTAATTTTCCCTCCCCACCCACCCCTCCCTCATAACCATCAAAGACCGTTTTTTTCTGTGTGTAAACCTTTTCTTAGGTTTTTATAATAGTGGTCTCATGCGATATTTGTCCTTTTATGATTGACTTATTTCACTCAGCATAATGCCCTCCAGATTCATACAAGTTGTGAGATGTTTCACAGATTCATTATTCTTTATTTTTGCAGAGTATTCCATTGTGTGTATGTACCATAATTTGTTTATCCATTCATCTGTTGACAGACACTTAGGTTGTTTCCGTCTTTTTGCTGTTATGAATAATGCTGCAATGAACATGGGTGTGCTTAAGACTACTGTGTGATGGCTCTCATTTCTCTAGGATACATTCCTAGGAGTGGGATTGCTAGATCATATGGTATTTCTATTTCTAGCTCTTTGAGTAGGCACCGCATCATTTTCCATAGTGGTTGTACCATTTTACATTCCCACCAGCAGTGCATAAGAGTTACAATCTCTCCACAACCTCTCCAATAATTGTTATTTTCTGTCATTTTTTATTAGTGCTAGTAATGTCACGGTGAGATGATATCTCATTGTAGTTTTGATTAGCATTTCTCTAATGGCTAATGATTGTAAGCGTTTCCTCACATGTCTGTTAGTCTCCTGAATGTCTTCTTTGGTGAAGCGTCTGTTCATATCCTTTGCTCATTTTTTAATTGGATTTGTCTTTCTGTTGTTGAGATAGTGAAGTCTTCTACAGATTTTAGAGATTAGACCCTTGTTGGATATGTCATAGCCAAATTTTTTTCCTAGTCTGTAGGTTCTCTTTTTACTCTTTTGGTGAAGTCTTTTGATGAGTATAAGTGTTTGATTTTCAGGGGCTCCCAGTTACCTAGTTTATCTTCTGGTGTTTGTGCATTGTTAGTTATGTCTTATATTCCCTTTATTCCATGTATTAGAGGTCCTAGTGTTGTCCCTATTTTTTCTTCCATGATCTTTATCGTTTCAGGTTTTATATGTAGGTCTTTGACCCATTTTGAGTCAGTTTTTGTGTATGGTATGATATACAGATCCTATTTCATTTTTTTACAGATGGATACCCTGTTTTGCCAGAACCATTTGTTAAAGAGACCATCTTTTCCCCATTTAAAGGACTTTGGTTCTTTGTCAAAGATCACCTAACCATAGGTGGATGGATTTACCTCTGGGTTCTCGATTCTGTTCCATTGGCCTATATGCCTGTCACTGTACCAGTACTGGGTTGTTTTGACTGTATAGTAGGTTCTGAGATCAAGTAGTGTGAGGCCTCCTACTTTGTTCTGTTTCTTCAGTAATGCTTTGCTTATCCAGGGCCTTTTTCATTTCCATATAAAGTTGATGAGTTTTTCCATCTCATTAAAGTATGTTATTGGTATTCGGATCAGGATTATATTATATCTTATAGATGACTTTGGGTAGAACTGACATTTTCACAATGTCTCAGTTCTTAACCAATGCGCTACCAGGGCTCTTTTTATTTGTACCCATACAAAAAACCTGAGTCATTGCTATACTCCTCAACAATTTCTCCTATACTCATAAACACTTTCTCTACCCAGTCAGAAATCATCCCTGGTTGATTATATATCCTAACCCTCCACTGTCTGCCCCTCTTCTCCATCCCCACTGCTGCCCCCAAAGGTAGCACAGACCCCTGTCCTCTCTACCTGAATCAGGATAACACCCTCTTTTTTCCTCTGACCTCCTGAGATCCGTTCTCCTCATGCGATCAGAGCAATCTATGAAACTAACAAATCTGACTCTTCATTATTATTTATTCAACAAATATGTATTGAGTACAAGTTACGAGTCAGGTCCTTGCTAGGCTCTGGCAAAAACAAAGGTAACTCAGCTCAGTCCCTGGCCTCAAGAAGCTGTCTGTACAGAGCAGTGGTCCTCAACAGGACCTCCTGCATCATCTGCTCCCCTGGGCACACTGGCCTACCTGAGGCTGAGAAGGAGTACAGCTCTAATTTTATTGCTCACATATTTGTCTCTTTTCTAGATCATCATCTTTCAACCAAGAACGCTTATGGAAAGTACAGAGTAGAACTGCACCATAGGGTTTTCTTGGCTATGATCTTTACGGAAGCACCTCTCCAGGGCAATCTTTAGGTTAGCAGTCAATTTAGCAAACTGTTTGCACCACCCAGAGTCCTTAATAAATCATTGTTGTCGAGTCAATTCTGACTCATAGTGACCCTGTAGGACAGAGTAGAACTGACCCAAGACTGTAACCTTTACGGAAGCAGATTGTCACATCTTTCTCCCGCTAAACAGCTGGTGGGTTCAGACCCCAACCTTTCAGTTATGAGCTGAGTGTTTAACTACTGCTTTACCAGAACTCCTGTTCATGCATAATATCTCCTAGTAACTATGTGGTAGGGCTGTCAGTCCTCTGTGATGGGGCATGAATGCAACCAAGAGCTAACTATGTTACACGGACTAAAAGAACTCCAAGTAAAATGCCAGATTCAATGAGGGCGGGTCATAGGAGCTCAAAATAATATCTAGAAATTTTGATATATCATCTTCCCACCTAGAGATGCTGGATCCATCACTTCCCTATGGCAGTCCCTATTTCAATGTTTGGAACTCAGTAGGAATTTAATATGGATGATATTAAGTAGAATTGATAAAAAGCTGGGACTTTCTCCATATTTAGCAAGCACATCCTACCCCCAAGTCTTGAACCATTTCCAAAATGTTAAACATTGTTCAGCACTTTAAGGATGGTACCTGGGAATTTGTACCCTTGTCCCAATTGATACAGAATTCAATTCTGGCACATTCAGAAATCCCAAAAAGACAGGGAATCTTCAGAGCTTGAATTTCCCTGGCATTTATAAAAACTCTCCATTTGGTCCCATAGAGAAGTAGAAACCAGAGATATAAGCAGAGGTCAAAGAGCAAACTGTCGTCAGTTCCAAATCTAGCCATCCTCCAGACCAGGTGATGAGGTTTTTAATAGGCAGCTGATCAAATTTTGCCCTGTGATCATTTCGTTACACTTTGTCCACATGAGAGATTGGCTAAATCTATTTTGTTTTCCTTTTTTTTTTCCCCCTTTGGTAAAGAAAAAATGACAGCATGAGAGCATGTGCAAGCTCCAGTATATAAAGTAGGAGTTACTTCAATCCCAATAACAAAGGTGGACAGGAGACCAACATACAGTCAGGTTCACACACTCTTATAGACTCACAAACACCTGCCGCCTTCACACAGCTCCTCTTCCCTGTTCACAGCCTTGTTCTGATCCAGGGAGAAGGAGGTCAGCACTAAATCCGACAAAACTCACAATCATTGCTTCGAACCCAGTTCATTAATTTCTTAACTCTGTGAATCTGCATGCCTTATAAAACTTCTTGAAGACAAAATTAAAAATGCTGTTCTATAACAGTGTCTGTACAGTTAAAATGTTTCTAGCATCAGCAAGTCTATATAATTTTCTTTAGAGGAAATATGTACACAATTAGTATTTTAATTATAAAATAAACAGGTGTCTAGGATTTAAAATAAATGAAGGGAAATACACAGATGACTTTCAATAGTTTTCTTTCCATCTTTTAATCAAGGCAATATGACAGCTAGTTTTTCAATATGACTGGCTGTTCCAGATTTTCTCCTTTTTGGTGGTATACTTGAGTGTTAGCTGTCATGGTGATTGACAGGTAAGCTGATTAAAATGTCCTCCTAGTACAACCAACCAGTGCAACCAGCTGATCATGCTGCCTTTTAGGTCTCTAGACCCCAAGTGAAGATAATTATTTCAGGTTCCTGGAGAACAGGGAGTCAAATTCCAATTTACACTGTTTCTGGCGGTATTGCTGGTGTGGTCTTTTCTAGTGTTGAAGATTCAGCCGACGTAAAGCACTGCCCATCCCTCACATGTAGTAAGAGAGAGCTGAGGGCATCAATAATCAAAATCTCAGGTAATACTGGAAGGCCATTTTAGCAAATACAGGAAACCTCCTTGATTCCATTTTTGATCTTTCAAGTATTTCCTTGAATTCACTGATGCTGGTCCAATTTGCTGAGGAAATTCTCCTCAGAAGAGAATTAAAAGGGGAAATCTTTAGAGAGAAAGAGGAAAGCTGCTAGAGATACTTTATGTCAGTAATAAATACTTAGCTTTGTCTATAGGAGAGGAGCTCAAGAATCTAACCTTGGAAAATAGGGATGACATCCTATACTTTTAACCTTTCCCCACCCAGGATTAGAGCTATACATCAAAATTGAGCTCCTGGTTTCTCAATGCTTGCCCTTCCTTTACCACCTTCTTAGTAGAGACAGGGAGATTACAGCTAGTACTGTGCAACACTATGAGGGTCAGCATGGTCCTCCCACCTCACAGCCAGTGTTCCCTCTGCTCTAGAATCACCCTACCCTTCTCTACCTCCCCCAACCCTTGTCGAAGAGTAACCCCCAAATGTGAAAACCCTAATTCTCATACAAACAGAGAGTGAGAATATGTCAAAGTTGTGTTGAACTCATTAAGAGAACTCTTATGATGACAAAGCCAGTTTAAAAGAAGACATGGGAACAGGGATTTTATACAGCCAAAGAACAAAAAAAGAATGATGAAATGAAACATAAAACAGAAAATAAAATCATCTGATCAATTTTCTATACATTAACTTTCAACTTCATAGAGTTATAAAACGTCTCAGACCTAGTAAATAGTCAAACAAAGTTCCTGCCCTCTAGTGCAGGGATCAGCAAACGTTTTCTTCAAAGGCCAGACAGTAAATATTTCAGGTTTTGTGGCCAAAATCAAGGATGTTATGTAGGTATTTACGTAACTATTTTAAATTTAACCATTTCAAAATGTAAAAACCATTCTTAGCTATAAAAAAGCCTGTGGCTGGTCCAATTTGGCCCACAGACTATAGTCTGCCAAGTCCTGTTTTAGAGAGAAGGCACCGTTATTAAAGGGGATTGTTAGTGCTCTAGCAGAATACTGAAGGCCATGCAGTCAGCCTTATGCATTGTTTCCAAGTGTTGCATAATTTTTCTTAAACCTTCAAAAATGACCCCATCTCCCATTCCCTCTGGCCCTGATCTTTGCTGATACAGAGAAGTTAGACAAGTAACAGTAATACATCCCGTAAACATTTATTGATGATCTACCATGGGTCAGACACTATTATAAGGCACCAGGACCCAAAGATAAATCAGCCCCATCTCTGCCTTCAAGGGGCTAAATGCCCAGCAAGATAAACAGACCAAAACCAAACCAAACCCATTGCCGTTGAGTCAATTCCAACCCATAGCAACCCTATAGAACAGCAGAACTGCCCACAGGGTTTCCAAGGAGCAGCTGGTGGATTCGAACTGCCAACCTTTCAGTTAGCAGCCAAGTTCTTAACCACCATGCCACCAGGGCTCCAGATGAGGAGATGTATATACAAAAAGCCATAAAGAATCTGTTAAATACTATAATCAGGATATGACACACAGGAGTGAGAGCAATTAGCTCCACAAAGAAGAGAGGATGTCAGAGCGGGTTTCACAGAGAAGATGACATTAAGCTCAGCCTTGGTGTATGATGTCAGAGGACCCAGGGAGAGAAGGGTGAAGAGGAGCCATTGTAGGCAGAAGGGCAGAAGAAAGCTGCAGACATTTCTGGGGGTGTCAGGGTCTTTCAGGTACCCCACTGTGACAGCAGCTTCAGATAGGAAGTAAGGATGGAAAGTTGCTCAGACTGGAGGGAAAGGAAAGCCGGGCTGAACCAATCCACTTAAAGCAGGCTGTTCAAAAGCCCTTGTTAAATCTATTCCCATCCACTTTGATGTCTTTTTCTCCAGGTTTGTTTTTTTTTTTTTCATTTTGTTTTGTTTTGTGATATTATGGCCCTCAAAGCTAATTTTTTTTAATGTTTAAAAATAGCAAAAAGTCTTCAAACTGCATACTAAACACTTTTTAAAGTGTTCTTAAATTTATAAAAGAAAAATACACAGTTCATTCATAAACTACTGCAAATTTGGAAAATCCATAGTAAAAACATAAAAATAGGTACCAAGTATGCATAGATTAACTCCTTTTTTAAAAGAAAAAAAATTTTAATGCAAAAATTAATAAAATATCTTAAGGATGTAAAAATATTCCAAAAAATGTTTGGGGAAAATTGGTTTTTAAAGAAATGGACTTTAGGCGAAATGTGGAGTAGGCCTGAGGGAGAGGCCAGTGCTCCAAGTAGAAATTTGAGAAACCTCAGCTGAAGTCACAGAACGGGTAAAAACTGCCTAGGAGAATGTGGGGATGAGATGAAAGTAGGGCTGGGACAGAACTCTGAGAAACCCCAACACTTCATAGAGAATAAAGAAGACTGTCAGTGAAGAAGGCCAAGAAGGAGCAGTCAGTGAGGCGGGAGAGTAACTAGAAAGGATGATGTTGCAGAAGCCTGCGAAGAAGAGAAGGGCAGGAGAGAGGGGTCAGCAATTTCAGAAGCAGTGAGTGAACAATGGGTGGAAGTTACTTAAATTGACACTTCAGAGGTCATTAGAACCCTCTACAAATGCAGTCTTGGTGGGGCAGCAAGGCCAGATTTCAATGAGGCTGGAATGAAACGGAAAATGAGAAAGTCAGCTAGCCCTGTTCACCTCCTCTCCAAAGGTCAGCTGAGAAAAATATTGTGGAGAAAATGCCTGAAGAATATATGGTCCACTTTTTTCTGGGTTTTTTAGTGCCTAAAAGTGTGAATTTTCTTTCTGGATTCATAAAAACTATCCAAGACTTGGCTGTTTGGACCGCATTGTTTCAGAGCCTTGTTGATCTTCTTTGACTGAGTTAGGTGGTGGTGCCTGCCTTTAGCTGACATTAAGGGGCACAATCCTTCCTACTATTGCATTACTGTAGCTGACACAGCTAACACCCTGTGGTGATTAGTCTGGGACCCCGGGGATCATAGCAAATAGAACAAATCAAGCCAGGAGAAAAGGTTTGTTTGCAAACCCTACACAGCCAACATTAGCACCCAGCATTCTGTTTCCCACACAGAAACCAGAGTCGCTTCCTGTGAATCAAGAGATACCTCATTGCCAATGCTGATTTTTTTTTAATTAAATAGCTCCTTTCTTCCTCTTTCCATTCTCCCTGTGACCTACATAGATGTCACTTTCTTAAGTCTCTTGCTATACAGTTTTACTCAACTTTTCCATAAAGCCCAGTACATCACAACACAGAGAAGACCTCTTCAGGACAGCACATAGGCACACACAGACATGCACACACACATACAAGTTCCCAGTATACCCAGGTTCATTGCTTAACATCACTCCCTCTTCTCTCAAGTAATTGCCTTACTTTCCAAATGACACACTCATGATTTTTCTCTTCATCCCTGACTGCTATGGTCCCATAACCCCCCATAGTCAAGAAAATACTGAGCATATTTCCTAACACATCACTCATTACCCCCTTTATGATGATCCATCCAGGAATTATTTCTTCCTCAGGCCTCCAAGCAGGAAAATCTTTGCTCATTTATAGGCCAGGGAATTTTTTTTTTTAATCTTATAGACTACAAAAATCTTGAAATTGTCATATTTGCAGTTTTTCTTGGCTATTAAGAAACTCAAAGCCAAATCAGCAAATCACGACTTCCAGCCAACATGGTGCCATAGACGGAAGCACCATGCCATCCCTCTACAGCAAAGACCTGAAAAACTAAGTAAAACAGACAAACCTCATTCCTGGAACCTGAAGTGTCAAATGAAGAGATAATGAACTCAGTAAAGCACGGAATGGAATAAGAAACTGACACAAGACAGAAAGCGAGGAGATATAGCTACGGAGGTCCCCACTGCTAACGCAGCACTGACCCGCCATCTTGGACTCCTGTCAGGGATTGGCAGACAGGGAGCCCTGGAAGGCAGTTTCGCGGAACTCCCAGCAGGAGACAGAGCACCCAGTAACCAGCGATATACGCTTTCCCAGCCCCCGTTCTCTCCCCGCCGCTGTACCTCCGAGCTTGCTGGCTGGCTGGCTGCGGTGGCTCGGCAGGCCGGGAAGTGCAGAGTTGGTGCCACTTGGATTCGCCCCACCTACACTGGAGATCAGTGGACAAGGAGTAGGGGAAAGCAGCTTCCCGAAATGCCCAGCAGGAGACAGAGCAGCCGGTATGAGCAATATACGCTTTCCTCCCTCCTTCCCGCCCCGCCCCCCCTTCCAGTGAGCAGCAGTGTCCTGGCTGAGAAGCAACTGCTTTGGCCTCAGGCTGCTTGGATTCGCCCTGCCCACACTGGCTGGGATCCTCAGCTGTTGTTGGTTCTTTCTGTCTGTTTTGGTTTCTTCTGTGCCTCGTACCACCCCCCGCCCCCCTTTCTCTGGAATACCTGGCTCTGTGTGCCATCTTTGATTCTTCTTGAAAGGCTGTGAAGCCATGCTTGACTAGGGGTCCTCTCCCCCGGCCCGCGACAACACGCTGGTGGGATCTCTGGGTCTTTTTTTTGCCTTGTTTTGCTTTGTTTATTTTCTTTTTCTTTTCTCAGCTTGGGTGCCCCTTATAGCCGGGCTGCACTGCACGGCTTAGGAGCCACTCCCCCAATCTGTGCAGCCACATAGGTGGGATCCCTGTGGCCATTTCTTTTTTCTCTCTTTTTGCCTTTCTATTTTTCCTCATTTCTCAGTTCTTGTCTCCCTACACTTATCTTCTTTTCCTGTCTTCTGAATACCTGGTGCTGTGTAACATCTATACCCTCTCTAGCCAGGCTATACGTGCAGCCTAGAGCCGCTTCCCTGGTCTTAGAAGCCCCACTGGTGGGACTCTGGGACTCCTGGGGGCTTTTCTTTTATTTCCCAAATTTTTATCTAGTTATTTTTTTCTTTATTATTTATTTCCCTTTTTCTTTTCTCCATTTCTCGATTTCTTTTCTCTCCACTCCAATGGCAAGCTCCCTTAGCACTCTTTTTTTTTGTTTGTTTGTTTTTGGCTCCTGTTCCTCTCTCCTCTTTCATATACTCCTATTAGCTCCACATATCACAACCTCCCCACTTTTTCCTGCCTACTTGCACTGTGCACTGAACATCACACCCCCAAGCAGCATAGGCACAGCCTACTGGAACCTGCCCAGCACTGATTCCTGGCCTGCCCTGTCGGCCCTAGTACATGCCACAAACAACCCATCCCAGCCCCTTCCCTTCAGCTGGACCTGCCCTGCTACACCACAGCTGATTGGCTGGCCCTGCCCGTTGGACAAGGAGGTGAAAATTATTGTGACTACAGACGAGCCCTGGTGGCATAGTGGGTAAGTGCTACAGCCACTAACCAAAGGGTCGGCAGTTTGAATCCACCAGGCGCTCCTTGGAAACTCTGTGGGGCAGTTCTACCCTGTCCTATAGGGTCGCCATGAGTCGGAATCGACTCGATGGCACTGGGTTTGGTTTGGTTTGGGACATACAAGCAAACAACAAAGAACACACAGCCTGCCTACTCAGACATAACCAAGTAAAACAAAAAAGCAGTACGAAACAAACAAATCTACAATCAAGAAATGAAGAAAATAACTACTGAATGGCCCAAAGACAACAGACAATATCAAAACATTAAAAAAAAAAACAGGACAGGATGGTTCCAGTAGGCATCCAAAATAAAACACCAGATGACTCTTCAGGAGAAAAAAAGGCACTAGAACTACCTGACAGGGAATTCAAATCTCTAATATTCAGAGCATCCAAAAGTTGAAGCAAAAAAGCAGACAAAAATGAGGGAAAAAAAGACAAATTTATGGAAAAGGCAGACAAATTCATGGAAAATACAGACCAAAAAAAGGGAACAATTCAGGAAAGTAATATATGAATAAAATGCCAAAATAAACTCACAACTAGCAATCATACAAAAACAACAATTAGAAATCCAAAAGGTAAACAACAAGATTCAGAAATGGACAGTGTCATAGAAGGGCTAAGGAGCAGATTCAAAACAATGGAAGAATCAGAGAAACTGAAGACAAACACCTGGATACAACTCTGAGGAAAAATCAGAAAAAAAGAACAAAGAAAGATGAAGAAACCCTAAGAATTATATGGTATACAATCAAAAGCAAAAATTTGCAAGTGATTGGAGTTCCAGAACAGGGGGAGAAAACAAAACACAGAGAAGATCATTGAAAAACTGCTGACAGAAAACTGCCCTAATATCATGAGTGATGAAAAGCTGACCATCCAAGAAGCTCAACAAACCCCATAGAGGAGAGACCCCCAAAAGAAAAACACCAAGGCACATCATAATCACACTCACTAAAACCAAAGACAAAAAATTCTGTGAGCAGCTCAAGAAAAACAAAAAGTCACATACAGAGAAGAAACAATAAGACCAAACTCTGATTATTCAGCAGAAGCCATGTAGGCAAGAAGACAATGGGATGACATATAAAACCTTGAAAGGAAAAAATTGCCAACCAAGAATAATATATCCTGCAAAACTTTCATTCAGATATGATGGTGACATTAGAACATTTCCAGATAAACAGAAATTAGGGTAATATGTAAAAACCAAACTTACAAAAATTATTAAAGGGAGTCCTTTGGTCTGAGAACAAACATCAGACCACAGCCTGAATCTAGGAGGCAAGATTGTACCAGCCAGATACCAACCTAGGAAATGAACTCTCAAGGACTACCCAAAACCAAAACAATTGCAACAGGGAACCAGAGGTTAATCTGTAAATGACAACAATGTCAGAACAATAAAAGAAGGAATAAATGGTAAAGAAATAGAACTTTGTAATGGAGAGGAAGGCAAGGCGATACCAAGTAATAATCAAACCTAGGAAGATAAGGGTAAATTTCAAGGTAACCACAAAGAAAGTTAACAAACCTACTCATCAAAATAAAGAAGAAAAACATAAAGTCTCAATAAAAACAAAATCTACAAAAACAAAAGAAATGAAAAGGAAATCCACAAACAAGAGGAACTCAGCACAGGAGAGTAAGAGGAACAAAGAAAATGTTAGCACCACAAATCAGCAAATCACCTTTGGTAACTGCCCAAAATTTTAAGGCTTGCCTTTCTGTGTTCTTACTCTCCATTTCTCCATCCCAATTCATCCTCCTCTCTACTCTCTTGTCACTGATTGCCTTATCTATTTTAAAATTGTGTTTTATTTATACATAATGTCTTAGTTATCTAGTGCTGCTGTAACAGAAATACCACAAGTGGATGGCTTTAACAGAGAGAAATTTATTTCTTCAAAGTGAAGTCCAAATTCAGAGTGTCAGCTCCAGGGGAAGACTTTCTCTCTCTGTTGGCCTTCTCATCTATATTTCCTCAGACTAGGAGCTTCCTTGTACAGGGACCCAGTGTCCAAACAATGTACTCTGCTCCCAGCGCTGGTTTCTTGGTGGTATGAGGTCCCCCTGTCTGTCTCCTCACTTATTTTATATCTCAAGAGATTGCCTCAAGACACAATCCAGTCTTGTAGATTGAGTCCTGCCTCACCAACACAACTGCGGCCCATCCTCCCTCATTAACATCATAGAGGCAGGATTTACAACATACAGGAAAATCACGCAAAACCAGGAATCATGGCCCAGCCAAACTGATACACACGGTGTCTGGGGGGACGTAATTCAGTCCATGACACATACATATGTGTATTTTGTAGACCTTCTCATATCCTTTTTGAAACAAAGGAAGACATTAATATTTTTTTAATTTCAAGAGAAGGCATTTGTGTAAATTACTCATTTGAGGAATTTTGTGGTGAAAGAAAGAAGAGGTAAGTGCTATTTTAGGGGGAAGCATAGAAAAGGGGATTTGATTTGATTTGACTTTAGAATGAGAGGTTCGTGAGTATCTTTGTAGTCTGTGGGGACTATAGGCCCACAATGTCAACAACAGGATTTAGTAAGCTCAAGATGTTTGCTATAATTTTAGAAACCAAAATGACTTATTTCAGTTAAAACACATATAAATTGAGAAGATCCCAAAGAGTAACAGTGGAATGGACTGTCTGTGGAGGATATGTTGGCTAACTGACCCTTCTGCAAGCCCTAAATAAAGGGTTAGACCTGAAAAGTAAGGGCTAAAATTACCAAAAGGGAAGAAACTGGGAGAACAGAAGAGGGAGAGAACATCCCAGGGGTCCTTGGAACATCAGCTCTGAATAAGCAGTTTAACTCTCACATGATACAATCTAATACTAAATAATTATTCTCAATTATAATTATTCTAATTATTCTCAAAATAAAGAGAGACAAGCTTGTTCAAGTTCACAAGGTATTTACAATGCCATGTAAAAAGCAAATTCTTCTCTAACAGTTGTCAATTCCAATTCATAGTGACCCTATAGGACAGGGTAGAGCTGTCCTATAAGGTTTCCAAGGCTGTGATCTTTATGGAAGCAAATTGCCACATCTGTCTCCCATAGAGCAGCTGGTAGGCTTGAACCACCAACCCTTTGATTATCAGCCGAGCATTTTAACCATTATACCACCAGGGCTTCTTGGTAGATATTCATTAATATTTCACAACCAATAAATCGTAAGCTCTGCGTCATAAAAATGGTGAAGATGAGTTTATTAGTTAGGGTTCTGGCGGAAAAAGAATTTAACTGAAAATAACTGAAAGGAGATGTAATGAAGGAATATTGAGAGAGAGGACAGCTGCGTTAAGAAAACTAACTAGATGGTGTTATTTCACGGATTAAGGGCCTAAGTTAAGGGCTCCTGAGAAGCAAGGATGGTGAGACTTTGTCTCACTTACTTTGGATACATCATCAGGAGAGATCAGTCTCTGAAGAAAAACATGCTTGGTAAAATAGAGGGTCAGTGAAAACGAAGTACCTCAGGGAGATAGACTGACACAGTGGTTGCAACAATGGACTCATATAGCAACAGTTGTGAGGATGGCACAGGACCAAGCAACGTTTCATTCTATTATACATAAGGTCGCTGTGAGTCAGACCCAACTCTGCAGCACCTAAAGAATGAGAGATCAGGGATTAGTGCCTGAAGGAATGAGGGGAGGGAAAAGAGGCTCCACATCACTTTGAAAGGGTAGCTGTGAAAGAGGAATGATCCCACAACATCCTGGGATGTAGGGCAACAAGTAGCCCCCAAAACCATGGCCAGAGGAAGGGAGCGAGGGTAAGAGGAATAAGTATCCCAGTCTCACCCTCACCCCATCCGCCTATCACCTACCAGTCTCACACTGGCCAAACCTAACCTGAACCCAGAGGGTGAGGGAGCCAGGCTGATGCAGGTCACTGAAGTCAGCTCCCAAGACTCAAAGAGGGCAGAGAATGGTTTGGGGTAGAGGGAGAGCACCACAGTATGACATTGTACAATGGGATTGTAAAAAGTTCAGACTTTTGGCTTCTCTGATAAAGGGGATCAAGAGAACTGTATCTCTGGCCATATGCCCTCAATACTCTTTTATATAATAGAAGCACTTCTATTATGTATGTAGACCAAATGAGTGTGTGGAAAGGATGTAGCATTTCTTTTCTATGTCTCAATTTTTATTATATTTCCAGACAATGGCCAGCCAGACCAATTACACACATTCTTCAGTTATCAACCTGATTAGATTCCAAAGACCAGGTCATTATGTGAAAACAGTGGATGACCACATCAGATCACAAAATATTATGCGGGACATATATGTCCCTCTGGACTCTGGGGGTAGGAAGGTGGTATGTCAGGTACTCTGCAACTCGTGCTGGCACCTGAAAATGAGGTATTCCTGTGAACATGGATTCATCATGAGAAACACAACTTCCAAATAACACACCAAAAAACCCCAAACCAAACCCACAGCCGTCGAGTCGATTCTGACTCATAGTGACCCTACAGGGCAGAGTAGAACTGCCCCATAGAGTTTCCAAGGAGCACCTGACAGATTCGAACTGCCGACCTTTTGGTTAGCAGCCGTAGCACTTAACCACTACGCCACCAGGGTTTCCAAATAACACACACGAACCTGGAAATGTACTTACAAGGTTTATCTTCCTGTGCAAAAGTCAAAAGAGACAAAAGTTTTGCACAGTCACACCTCCAGGATATACCACCTCATACAATACCTTGTAAAAACCGTAATTTGCAACACACGTCTGTTTCTTCTGTTGTTGTCAGCGCATACTGTTAGTGGGCCTGTAGCTTCCCTATCAACCTGAAAGGCAGAAAATGTAGGTAGGAGCTATATGTCTCACTGGTTATGAAAGGATTATTGCCAGACATAGGTCATTAATGCACAAAATAGTTGGATAGTACATTATTTACTATTGTCGTAAATGTGAAATATCAGATAATGAGAGAGTTGATAAGTGAGGAGTAGGTGTATTTAGCTCTATCTGCAAAATTTGAAACAAATTCCAGTCAGGTCTTTTTCTTTTTGCCTGGATTCAACTCTCTAAGCTACCTAATGTCAAGGTGGAAAAATAGTTTGTGACAGTAATACTAAGGGGGGAAATATTACTCCACAACTATTTTTGAACTAAAGAGAAGAAGAGAGAACTTGAAAATTCTCGTGAGATTTCTAGCTGAGAGTCATCCTACATTCAGATCAGCACCTGAATTCATGGGCAAGTCCTTTAAATGAGGGTCAGCAATCCATTAGGCCAAGTAACATCTGCAGAGTTGTAGACATGTAGAACCTATAGGTTGTTGTTACTGCGTTTGGTTTCCAATTCACGTTTTGAAAACTCCATGAATAAATGAATCTGTGATATAAAAATTATAAACCAATGTTAGAACTTTCTGTGATTTATCAACTGAAAAACCAAATAAATCACGGCTTGCTCAGTATTCTGCCGGCATCCCCAGCAACTAAAGTCATCTTTCGTTTAGACTGCTATGAAAATTCCTCAGAAGCATACAGGGTTTTTATGCCAGTTAGCTGTGCGGGTTGAAGGACTCAAAAATGCAAAACCACATAGAACTTATTCTAACTTATTCTCTTTTTGAATTCCTAAGAATCCTCCTCCAAAATGGGCAGACCTCAAAGCTGGAAAATGGTAAACACTGAAATTAATTACAGTCTGGCACCCAGGATGTGTCCAGCCAAAATGTGGATCAACAAACTCATCTTCTCTGGAAAATGCATAATTTGCAAGACTCCTTTTATGGATTGAATTCTTCTTCCCAAAAATACGTGTTGATATCCTAACCGCTGTACCTATGAATATTATCCTTTTTGGGAATAGGAGTTTTCTTTGTTATTTAATTAGGTTATACCTGAGCAGAGCGGGTCCTAAACCTAATCACTCCTGAGTTATAAAAAGAGCAAAATAGACACAAAGGCACACACGGGGGAGGATGACACCAAGGAAGGCCAAGGACCCCAGGGGCTACCAACAAGGAAGGACCTGTCACTAGGGCCATGCCCTGAATTCAGACTTCTAGCTTCCTGAACTGTGAGAAAATAAATTCCTATTCTTCGAAGCCACCCACTTGTGGTATTTGTGTTAGGGCAGCACTAGGTAATTGAGACAACTCCCATTTAATCCCCACCTCTGAAAAGGCCGTAGATGTTACTCATCACAGTAACACCAACAAAATCAATAATAGCTGCTATCAAATGGCACTTTTTTAATCTTAATAACTATGAAAAGTAGGTAGCATTTCCCCCTATTTTATAGTTGGAGAAACTGTATTTCAGAAAGGTATAGGTCATTTGCCTTTTATTGGTCACACAATTGCTAAGTGCTGTGGCTGGAATTCTAACCTGGGCCTGTGGGCCTCCTTCTACTCTAACCTGCTTCCTCTTTACCAAAAGAAATCTTATAAGCCCTCCTACTGGGGATGCGTAGACTGTTTAATCTGCTTAGAAAAAGTGACAACACACTTCATTTAATTAATCCTAAAAAAAATAATAATAATTTTTTTTTTTTAAATCCTACATGGGTTAAATTAGGCTTTACACTTCACCAAATGAAATTTCTTTTAATATTCTGCTTTATTCTTAGAATGCAAAACAAACAAACAAAAAAAAAGTGTTCACTCTCAGAAACAAGCCCCAAACTTCTAAATGCCCCATTTATATACACTGTTGACTCTGCTAGAAATGTCCCTTCCCAGCTGGGGGAGTCACAGAAATTCTTCTCCCAGGAGCCTCTCACCAGCCTCTCCCCTGTCCTTTCACCCCTTGCCTCTTCTGTGTTCCTGGCCCTGTCTCCTAGGCTTACATGGCTGCTGTCCTTTGCCTCCTGGGATGCTGTTTAATGCCTGCTTTCACTTAGGAACCCCAACCCTGACTGGACTGCCAGCTACCTTTCACCTTTCCCCAGAGTTCTAACCTGTGCCTTCATCCCAGACCCCAGCTACCCCATGGAGCTTTCTTGAGATGCTGGGGTATGGGATCCTGGGGCATCCAACCCTTTAATGTAAATTCCTCCACATAAGCCTGGGCTTCAACTGGCTACAGAGCCATATCCCCCAGTTCCTACTGTCAAAGTTCTCCTTCCACCTGCTGACCCTGGACACCTAGGTCCCCACCCTAACATCCCTGCACTACCCTGTCCTCAGTTTGGCAGAGACAGATAATGGCTGGGAGCTGAGATCATTCTTCAGCCTCACATCCTGAGCAAGATGTGTATGGGCATTCACACATCTACTCATTCAAAAAAAAAATTACCGAGAGCCTACTATAAACAGTGTGTGGTGGTGGTTCTCGAGGACGATGCAAAATTGAAATGAAACCCAAAGTTTCTCACATCGTTTGCCCTTTCAAACCAGAGAGAATTCCCATTTATAACTTAATCAAGTCCAAGAATGTATATTAATCGCCAGCCATGTATGCGGTGCTGTGTTGTCATTGATTAGTTGTTGTTGTTAGGTGTCATGAGTCCATTCCGACTCATAGCGACTCTATGTACAACAGAGTGAAACGTTGTCTGGTCCTGCACCATCCTCACAATCATCGCAGCCACTATGTCAACCCATCTCTTTTTCACTGACCCTCTACCTTTCCAAGCATAATGTCCTTCTCCAGGGACTCCAACCCAACAGGAATAAGTATTAAGTAAATTATTTTTGGCTAATAACAAAAACAGTAATTAAACATAGTTTTTTTTAAAAAAAAAACTTTCTTTTAATCACTGACTTGTATAATTCTAGAGGCATCACATGTCAGCATGTCCAGCCGCTGCTCTGTCTGTATTCACGTAGAACAACCAGAAAAGGAAATTTAGATACGAGCTGGAGGGACATTAGTGATCATCTGGTTTAAATATCCCATTTTATAGAAGGCAAAGCTGAAACCCAAAGAAGCTAACCTAGCTCCCAAGGTCACAATTTCCAGTGAAACCAGGTCTTCCTGCCCAGGGTGCTTTCCATGAAGCTTGAGCAATGACAAAGGGGACAAGCAGGTTCACTCCCTCCAAAACTACAGTCAATCTGCTGTTCTCAGGATTATGAGAGACAAACTTGATGGGCCTGCTGTGGAAGGTGTGGTTCCTGTGTTATATCCCAGATGAACCCTCAGTCAATGGACATATTTATTCAAATTACTGAACGCTAGGTATCAAGCAGAAACCCTGGTGGCCTGGTGGTTAAGTGCTACAGCTGCTAACCCAAGGGTCGGCAGTTCAAATCCGCCAGACGCTCCTTGGAAACTCTACGGGGCAGTTCTACTACGTCCTATAGGGTCGCTATGAGTCGGAATCGACTCGACGGCACTGGGGTTCTGGGTAGGTATCAAGCAGTGCATAAAAGTGATATTCACACATTGAGAAAGGAACTCAGACTATCAGGGCCGCATTATGATTATGTGGACCTGTTTCCTTTATAAAAGGATATTTAAAAATTATATCTTACAACTCGTTGGTGAAAAGGTGAATATAATCCATATTGGAATATATTAATTTTGCCTTCCGATTTTAAAAGAAATTAAAACATTTTCATGGGTCACTAAAAGTACCATAGGCGCTAACAGTGTGCTTCCCGTGCCCTGAAGATTACTGTTGGGCTGTGTGTCTGACATTCTCTGATGCCCCAGGCAAAGTAATGACCTCCCCAAAACCAGACGCCATCAAGTTGGATTAGATCGCCAGGCCTTTCTTCCAAGGTGCCTCTGGGTGGACTCAAATCTCCAACCTTTCGTGGTTAACTCTTTGTGCCACCCAGGGCTCTTAAAGACTCCTCTATTTCCAATAAAGCCATGGCCACAAAGCCTTGGTTACAAAATGATGGGTGGTGGGACAAGGCAGCCCTAACAGCTGCCCCCTGTTGCCGGTAGGAGCGCCCTTGTGGCCTGATTTACCCCGGCTCTGACTCATTTAAAATCTGGTCACTTGTGGTGTGAGGTTTCGTCACGCCTCTGGACTCCAGAGCCATATAACTCTGCCTTTTTGAAGTCCGAAAAGATGATCTAGGAGTTTCCACCACATTCCGCCAGCCAGGCAGGCCGGATCTGCCGCTGTAATCACTAAGTAATAATGGCTCCATCAGCGGTCCCCTGCAGCTGCCTCTGCCACCGCACAAATACCTTCCGGACCTCGCTTCCCTCCACCATGGCGCAGGGCACAGTGGTTTTTAAGGAGACAGAAATCTGTTCGAGCGCTTAAAACTTCATCCCCTAAATGTATTCCTACTTCTTTTGCTGTGGAGCGCCATCTAGCGAAAGTAGGTTTCCTAACATCGAAAAAAGCCGTCCACAAACAAGACTTCAACAGCCGGTCAGCCCCTGCCAGCCCACTGTTAAAACTCTGGTACTGCCGAAACGAGCTGAAATCCAGCCCAGGAGAGGACGAAACACCGAAACGCTTCGCTTTATAACACTTGAGTGGGGTGGCGATCTAGCAAGAGAAGAGAATGATGAAGTCATAAAGACTAAGGCAGAAAGATAATCAATACACAGCCCCCAGGATATAGGACAAGTGGCAGGAAAATCAGGGAGGCGACATAAACTGAAGTTGGTGCAATGTAGGACCGAGAGGGGCTAGAAACCGGAAGCTCTCACCCTCGGAGGCCTGGCAGACAGGGAGGGCCTGTTTTCAAGGGCTGACAAGCATGGGTGCAGCTCTGGGGACCAGAAAAACCAGGTTTAAAATAGAGACAGCTTTGGACCATCGAGGACCTACAGTCTCCATGGATTTATAAACTCCTTGATGGCAAGGACCATGATCTTTTTAACTTTAACTGTAAAATGCCTCAAAATGTTCCCTGTAGGCAGGCAACATTCATGTAAATGCTTGTTTGATCACATGATGGGAGCTGAGAGACATCCTTCCTTAGCCAATTGGGAATGCTTTTCTGGAGTTTTGAAACGCATGCAGAAGATATTACATAAGCAAATCCAGAGGAGAAGCTGGTACATAAAATATGCTTGCCCTGAAAATCTCAGACTGATACAATACTTCAAGCCCTCCATAGCAGCTTACTTATTTCAACCCACGTTCATTGCTGTCACATGTGAACAAGAGGAAAAAAAAAAATTTTGGAGCCACTGTAGTGTCAGACTGCACTTCTACAACTAAACATTCTGCCTCATGAAGGAGTGGTGGAAGACCACATCGCTGAGCTTTTGTGTAGTTGGAAAAGCCTTCATTCAAAGGAGAGCATTCTTGGAAGTCTGATAAGTAAAACCAATGAAAGTGGAGATGCTGGCCTCCAGGGGGCCTCCTGCTCAGTCTACTTCAACCCCTGTTAGCCCCCTTGGAGCCCTGAGGTGTCTCCTTTAAACCCCATATTTGAAAATCCTTAGAATGATGTCAAAAGCCAAGCTCTGTAAGCAGATGGATGCAGTGTTAATCTTGGTTCATAGTTTCTAGCCAAAATGGGCTTCAGCTTTCCCACCTATGAAAATGAGGTCAGAAATATCTACTCTGGAAGACTGTTGTGTAATTAATGAAGACACATGCCAAGTGTGATAAAAAAAAAAATAGGCCCTCAATAAATGGGAGCATTTTTTCTGTATAGTTACCTTGGCCACTCCTGGTGAAGCCAGGGACACTTCAGGGACAAGGTCTGAATGAAATGACATCAATGCCCTGGTTACAGCCAGACTCCACATAGTAAGGACTAAACTAGGGCCTCTGGGTGCCAGGAAGGACTTGGGCCTTCCCTACCAGCTGCTAACCAGCAGTTCCTGACACTGCTTGACTCACTAAGGTCGAGTGCCCTGGGCTGCCTCTTCAGAGAGATTGTCAGATTTGCTCTGCAGAAATGTTACCCACATGGGCCCAGGATAGAAAATTAAGACATTTTGCCAGCAAGCAATTACAGTAAGCCCAGAGGATCCCCTAAACCATGCTAGGTGTTTATTTAGTGTGGTACAGGCTCATGAAACATCTCTAGTGCCAACCTTAAAACTGATATGTTTAAAAGGGATTTAAGCAGATCCAGGAAGCCAAAGCAATTACACACAAATTAGTGTTTATATCAGCCATAAGGACTTCACTTCTTCAGATCCACACAGAGTTTGATTATGACTTGAAAATATTCTTCTAGGAAATGGCAGCTAACTGTTCCCTTCCTAATATACTATTGATCTCAAGTCTCTTTCTTATGCCTCTTTCCAAGCTGGATACCATGTCCAGGATAGAGCATTTTAGGTGGTTGCAGCATAATGTTTAGATTATTAATATTGACCAAATCAAGAGCAAAGGGTGGGAAGTTCAGACTAATTTGTTTTGTGAAAATGCCTAGGGATGGGTTATGGTAAAGGCAAATATTTGTTTGGCCTGCAAATGAATTGAGTCCATTGTGCTAAGGAGAAATGTCTTTGGGATGTGACAAAGAAATGAAATAACTACACAGAGAAAGCTTTGCTAAAGCAAGTTCTGCTCACTATGATTGCATTCATCTAGAGCCAATCTCTCCTCTTCCATCTATTCCATCTCTCCCATGGCACTTTCTCCCTAGAATCAGCCCACATCCAGTTCTCAGGTGTTGCCCAAAGTTGTAGGTGCCCCTTGAAGGATGACATGTAAGCAAAGAGGGTCATCAACACATCTAGGAAAAATATTTTTAAAATAGTAAGAGTGGAAGCAGCATGTGTTGTTTCACAAATCAATGGTGTAAATATGGTCTCTTTCTATTATGATTCAAATTAATTGCTATTGCCTTCATGTGCCCTGGTGGCACAGTGGTTAAGAACTCAGCTGCTAACTAAATGTCAGCAGTTGGAATCCACCAGCCACTCCTTGGAAACCCTATGGGGCAGTTCTACTCTGTTCTATGTGGTTGCTGAGTTGTAATCAACTCTACGGCAATGGGTTTAGGTTAGTTTTGGTCATGTGCCATATTAGGAGGTGATCAACAGCTCTCCATTGAGGCCCTTCCCTTACCAGGAACTTCCCCTCACACAGTCCGCAAAGGGATCTGAATGGAAGTCAGAAGGCTTGAGCACAAACAAGCATGACCTTGGCAACACCCAACTTCACTGAGTCACAGCTTCCTCATCTGCAAAGTGAGCAATTAATCTAGATGATCTCTAAAAATACCTTCTAGCTCTAAAATTCCATCTATCTAAAATCCAGAATTTTATATATGGATAAAATTAAAATCTAAAGCAATAAGCTGGTCTGAAATTATTAATGCTGAAGGTATTGAAGGGCCAAGTTGATATTTGTTGAATGAATGAATGTTGTCTTAGTATCCAAGAAGGTATACCTAGCAAACAAGACCTGAGCTGGGTATTTGAAGGTTTCTACATCTTCTCTGCAGACTGGTCATGAATAAATAACAGGAGAAAAACTGAGTGAACTTGTTCTTCAAATATACCTGATTCAAGGACCCCAAATTTGGATAAAACTAATTTCTCTAATGGTGTCTTTCTCTTCTCTTAGAGGAGAGGTATACTATGCAGTTTTATTGACACACAGACTATGCCTGGCCAGGCCAAAAGGAAATTACAGTAAAACAGAAACATTTATTTTCACAGGGAAACTCTTTTGGTTATAAACTTCCTCTTACTCTTCAGAGGGGCAGACTCCATGCATTTGGTCAACTTCCTCAGTTAAATATGTTTTTCCACACGGAGAGGGGGAAACGGAGCCTCTAACTATTCCCTTCTGGCTTCTGGTTTCAGGATTACAGCCCTGCGTGTAAAGTTGCTGACAGCTGTTATTTACTAAACCAATCACCTGGGCTGTCAGGATGGATTTGAGCTATTTTCTAAACAGTGACAAGGATCCCTTAACATGGCCAGCTTTAGGAACTGAGAGGGAAGGGAAACCCGTTCACATTAATGAGGCCTGGAGGTCCTAAGGGACCCTCAAGCTGCAGAGTAAGATAAACTTCACACAAAGGCCGTTAGCAGGTTTGCCTTGCTGGGAGACCAAAAATATGTTTTCAAGGACCCACTCTTGCCCAAACCCCTGGCGTGGTTTAACTGATGTCCCTCATTGTAGCTTCCTCCACCACAAGGAGGCGCTGAATCAGACCAGTGATTCCATAGTTGTTCATTGGAATACTCATCCCACAAGACAGAATACCCCTGCACACACACTGTTTCCATAGTCAGTGAGTATAACAAAGCAGCAGACTATGTTTTCCACCTCAAGATTCACCATACACAGTAGCTTAGTAATGACCCTAAGAGATTTTAAAGTAAAAAGAAGGGGAGTAGGTTGAGGGAGAAACAGAAGAAAGGGAGCAGGGAGAAAGAAACCTGTTATGTTTATTTCATCCATCATTTTTTTTAACCTTATTTAGCCACTGAACCTTTTTAGTATAAAACTTATTAAATCCTGCTGAATTAGAATTCTGCAAATGTTGCCACTTGGGAAATGGAGGACCAGATAATCACTGAAGTCATCCTAATTCGTAAAAGTCTAAGTTCTATTTCCATATCTTCTAAAGCACAATTCTGATCATTCCCCTCTCCTGCGCAAAACCTCTCCATTGCTCCCACCTGCCTGTAATGTTCAAATTCTTCACCATGGTATTCCAGGCTCTCCAGAATCAGACCTCAACTTAGTTCTCTTAGTTAGTTCCCTTTCTTCCCACCCATGATTCTCTGCTCCCTCCAGACTGGGTTTCCCCTGCTCTTCCCTGCCAACCATAAAAATGATCTATTTAAAGGGTGTGACTTTCATGAATAGACATATGCGCACCCATGTTCACTGTAGCATTGTTCACTATAGCAAAAAGATGGAAACAACCTAGATGCCCATCAACATATGAATGGATAAACAAACTATGGTACATACACACAATGGAGTACTACACAATGATAAGGAACAATGACGAATCTGCGAAGCATCTCACAATATGGATGAATCTGGAGGGCATTATGCTCAGTGAAGTCAATCACAAACGGACAAATATTGTATGAGACCACTACTGTAAATCTCATGAAATGGTTTACACGCAAACAGAAACAATCTTTGATGGTTACAAGGGAGAGAAGAGGTGGGGATGGAAAAACACCAAATACAATAGATAAGTGGTACCTTTGGTGAAGGGTAAGATAGTAGGCAGTACTGGGGAAGCTAGCACAGCTTGTCCAAGGCAAGGTCATGGAAGCTCCGTAGACACATCCAAACTCCCTGAGGGACCGCATTACTGGGCTGAGGGCTGTGGGGACCATGGTCTCAGGGAACATCTAGCATAACATAATCAATTGGCATAACATAATTTACAAAGAAAATGTTCTACATTCTACTTTGATGAATAGTGTCTGGGGTCTTAAAAGCCTGTGAGTGGCCATCTAAGATACTCCACTGGTCTCAGCCCTTTGGGAGCAAGGGAGAATGAAAAAAAACTTAAGACACAAGGGAAAGGTTAGTCCAAAGGACTAATGGACCACACCACAGCCTCCACCAGACTGAGTCCAGCACAACTAGATGGTGCCCACCTACCACCACTGACTACTCTGACATAGATCACAAAAGAGGGTCCTGGACAGATCTGGAGAAAAATGTAGAAGAAAATTCCAACTCATAAAAAAAGACCAGACTTACTGGCCTGACAGAGACTGGTGAAACCCTGAGAGCATGGCCCACAGACACCCTTTTAGCTCAGTAACAAAATCACTCCTGACATTCACCCTTCATCCAAAGATTAGACAGGCCCTTAAAACAAAACGAGACTAAAGGGCACACCAGCCCAGGGGCAAGGACTAGAAGGCAGGAGGGGACAGGAAAGCTGGTTATAGGAAACCCAAAGTTGAGAAGGGAGAGTGTTAACATGCCATGGGGTTGTTAACCAATGTCAAAAACAATATGTGTACTGTTTAATAAGAAACTAGTTTGTTCTGTAAACCTTCATCTAAAGTACAATTTAAAAAAAAGTCAATAAAAAAAAGGATGTGACTTTCCCACCTCTCTGCCTCTGCTCATGCTGTTGTCTCCATTTGGAATGCCTTTGCTAGTCTTTGCATGTACAAATGCATCAAACCAAACCAAACCCATTGCCTGTGAGTCTAATTCCAACTCATAGCAACCCTATAGGACAGAGTAGAACTGCCCCATAGGGTTTCCCAGGCCATAATCTTTATGGAAGCAGGCTGTCACATCTTTCTCCCACTGAGTGGCTGGTGGGTTCAAACCACCAATCTTTCGGTTAGTAGCCAAGAGCTTTAACCATTGTGCCACCAGGGCTCCTTGTACAAATGCAACCCACTTTTAATACTGAATTCAAAGCATTCCCCTCCATGGTGATCTCTCCTCTCACCTTATCCTCATATACTAGACAGGCTACTGGGCTTCTTGTATAGAATTATCTGTATTCACTCCTTACCTTCTTCTAGGCTTCTTGGAAGAATTAAGTGTCTTCTACACAGTTCCCTGTCCCTCAGTTTCTTGAACATAATAGGTGCAAGTACATGCTTATTGAAAGAATAATCCAAAGAATAAATGGCTGATGGGATTCAACAGGAAGCCCTGCCAGGGCAGAAAGAACAGTGGTCTGAGGACCAAGAGGCCTGTTCTGTTCTGCCATCAGCATGTGGTGACTTAGGCCATTCCCTTCTCTGCCCCGGAGTTCAATATGCTCAGTTCTAGAACGACAGGGAAGGGCTGGTGGGGCTAAGTCCTTCCAGAGCTAAATCTTTCTGAGATTCACTCGATTTATTATAGTCTGCTTCCAAAAGAATTTAAGGCAACTCTATGAAATTAAGAATAAAGTGAAACAGAACAATTAATGATAAAAGCAGAATAGAAACAAGAGGTCTATTTTAATTTTAATAGGGGAATAATTAAGCCAAAGGATAGAGTCTCAGGGATCAGCAAAAGGCTATGAGAAATTTTTTTTTTTAAGTGGGGAATTGATTCTGGGCTCTCAAAATTGTCCACAAAAATGACTGACTACTATGTATTAGGTTTCTCTGATATTAGATACATATAGATACTAAAATAAGTTTACAACACATGCTTACCTGAAAATAAACAAAAACAAACAAACAAAACTCCACTGTCTAATGCAGTGATTCTCAAACTGTGCTGTCCAGGTCAGAAGCATTAGCTTCAGCAGGCAGTTTCTTGGGATACGAATTCTCAGTCCCCCTCCCAAACTGCCTCAGTCAGAAACTCTGATGGTGGGCCTCAGCATCTGTGTTCTAACAAGGCCTCCAAGTGATTCGGATGCACACCAAAGTTTGTGTGTAATATTTGGAACTAAATATGTGTGTTATCATCTGTGTCTATAATCTCATTTTTCAAAGATACAGAAATCTGTGGTTCTGTTTTTACTCCAGCCTGCTTTCACTCCTGTGCAACCCACAACAAAATGGGGTGATGGCTAATACATTTGATCTCTTGCCTTCAACTTCTGCCAGCTTCACTGCTTACACATCCATGCGTTCACTAAAATCTGCCCTGTCTCTTACAGCTGATAAAGCAGATCCCTGCAAATTCCTGGCCTGCGGGAAATTTGCCCAGTGTGTAATGAATGAGTGGACCAAGGAAGCGGAATGTCGCTGTAGACCCAGATATGAGAGGCAGGGGGGCCTGGACCATCTGGACCCACGTCTCTGTGGCCCCGAAGAGAAATGCGAGGTCACTCAGGGAAAGGGAGCCACGTGCAGGTAGGTCAAGCACACTAACTTTACAGACCCAAGAATTCATTGCTCCAAGAAACTCATTATTAATCTTTTAAACCCATGGCTCTCTAACTTCAGTGAGCATTAGAATAACCCAGAGCACAGCTTGTTAGAAAACACATTACTGAGCCCAGCTGTGCTGTTTCTGATTCAGTAGGTCTGTGGTAGGGCCCAGATACAGCCACATTTTAAGAACTACTGCTCTAAGCCCTGTGCAGTATTAAGACCAGTAGGGAGGAAAAGAAGGTGTGTCAGTTTTAAGACAGTATGTTACATGGTCTACCTTAATTGGGACTTTTTAAAATATATAAAAATATATACATGGGGTCATCGTGAGTCAAAATCGACTCAGTGGCAGTGTGTGTGTGTGTGTGTACATATGTGTATATATACAGCTAGTCCCCAATTTACAACATATTCGAGTTACAATGAACCACACTTACGACTATCCAGTTTTTTTGGTTTTTTGTTTGCTTGTTTTTGTACATCTTATGGTTAGTAATACGTACTACATACAATACATACAACATTGCAGTACATAATTTGCTGATGTCATCATATTTTTAATTTATATGTAATGCTTCCATCCCCCAAAGACAAGTAAAGATCGGATTTATAAAGTTACTGATAATATATAGCAATAATAATGAAAACTAAAAAAAAAATGAGGTATTTGACTTACATCAGATCCAACTTACAACAAAGCTGTCAGAACAGAACCCTGTTGTAAGTTGGGGAGTTGTCTGCAAACATAGTAGCATTCATCAGTTTATCATAAGAACTCTGGAAAAATATAGCAAAGTATCATGTGTAATTCATTGCATTAATCACTATTATCTTTTGGTTTACATGTTTATGTAGAATTTATTTTCTAAAGCAAAATAGAACCAAATTAGCTTATTGCTTTTTTTACTTAGAACATTTCCTTAAATATATTCTATAATTCCATTTTTAATGATTGCACAGTAGTTCATTCTGTAGATGTTTTATCATATATAATCAATCCTCTATTTCTAGACAGTGAAGATTTAAGATGCTCTTTAGAAGGAAGAAGTCAAGATATAATGGGCCTTCTAATCATGAGCCAGACTTTAGGTGTGTGTGAGGCTCAGGGAATGATGCCAGCTTTTTCCAGTCATGACCTTCTAATCACACAACTGAAATTGTCCTCAGTGTTGATCCTCTCAGACTCATGTCATTATCAGTTCTGTTGGTTTTGTTTGTTTGCTTTTACTGTCCTCTTGCTCATTCTAGTGACCACAGCTCCTAATTTCCTTTCGGGGGACTTGTGGCCATCTGCTTGTACTCATGAGAGATTTAGCCTCTTCCTTGATGAGCCATACCCTGTTCCTTTAAAGTATTAACACTTCAAAGATAATTACTCCAATGTACTGGAGTCCAGACAAATTGTGATTAAATTTTTGGCTCAGCAATTTACTAATCAAGTGGCCTTGGACAAATTACTTAACTTCTCTAAACCTCAATTTCCTTGTTGGATAATAAGACTAATACAGCCCAACTCATTGGATTACTGGAAGGGGTATAGAAATAATGTTTATAAAGGATCTTTACAAAGAATATAAAGGACGGAGTATCTACTCAGGGAAGTGAAGATGATAATGATGTCAATTTCACCCAAATTAATCCCAATGAAAATCCCACAGGATCCTTTATGGAATTTGACATTCTGGTTCTAAAATCAAACAAAAAACGTTGCTGTCAAGTCAATTCTGACTCACAGAGACCCTGTAGGACAGAGTAGAACTGCCCCATATGGTTTCCAAGGAGTGGCTGGTGGATTCAACTGCCAACCTTTTGGTTAGCAGCCAAGCGCTTAACACTGCGCCACCAGGACTCCTTGGTTCTAAAGTTTCTATGGAAATGAAAAAGTACGAGAGAAAATCTTAAAAGTACACTCATGGAGGGCTGCTCAGTAAGACAGTAAACCATATGTAAAGGAATAATATTTAGGACACAGAGATAGACAATAGCTCAATAGAGCAAAATATAACCCCCAGACAGGGCCTTATATTTTAGCGAATTTGTATGTAACAAGCATTTCAAACCAGTAGGAAACATGGACCAGTCAGTAATGGTTGGAGTACAATTAGAGTTACATTTAGAAAAAAAGGAAAATTAGTTCCTTATAACGCACTAGTGAATTCTACATCAAGGATCCAAGCCTGAAATCAAAACTATGTAAGCATGAGAAAAAATATTTTTTAAATATTTGTATAATCTTGGGCTAAAAAAAAGAACTCCTTAATTAAGACACCACCCCAGAAACCATTAAAAAGATGACATCTGTAGAAAAAAATACACCATAAATAAAATCAACAGGGATGCAATAAGGTGGGAGAAAAATGTTTACAAAATACATTACAAAGGATGAACATCAATAAGAAGAGCTCTTTCACATCAATAAAAAGACAAATATTAAAACGAGCAAAGAGGTGTAATTCATAGTCATATAGAAGTGCAATTCACAGACGAAATACAAGTGGCCAATAAAACCTAGAAGATGCTCGATCTCACTGTAGTCAGGGAAATCTAAAAACAATGAGATATTGTTTGTTGCTCATGAATTTGCAAAAAAAAAAAAAGGTGGATAATATCCAGTGTGAGTAACACTGGGGGACACTAGGTCTATCAAGCATTGTTGGTGGATTGTAAATCGGAAAATCCTTTTTTCAAGAGAAATTTGTGTCTATCAAAATTTTAAATTTGACTCAGCTACTCACTTTCACCCTATTTTTAGACATTTATACTCGTAAAAACAGCTGTACCTGTGCACTATGATATGCGTACCAAAAGTTCACTGCATCACTGATGCGAATCTTAAAACAGTTGTATAGCCCATCCGCAGGGGGATAGTTAAACAATCTGCCGTGAATTTTTCACTATGGAACCAGCAGTTAAAACTACTAATATAGCTCCATGTCTGGAATAGAAAAAAACCAAGACGTATCATTAAATGAAAAAAGAGAGTAGCTCCTGTTATATAATAAATGAATAATAAAACTATATGCTTTATAAGTATATTAGGTTCAACCATATGGCATTGCCATATTGTCATCACAATTTGTCAAACATCAGCAATTTTGTTTGGTTCAATCTAGTAAGTAAATGCATACCCAGAATTTGAAAGGACAGATGCACTTCACTATCTTTCCAGTTAAGAGGAATGTAATTGGGGGCCAGGTTTTTTATCATGAGAGTATGTTCATGTATCACTTGTGCAACTTGGAAGGAAGAGAAAGAGGGCCAGTGAGCTCAACCCTAAAAAAAAAGGGGGGGGAGAATAAGAGGGTTACACGTGGCAGCTGTGAGCAGGATGCAGTCAGCCCTATCAGCTCTTTCAGATGGCTGTACATTTATAATTTTAAACATTCCTCTTTCTTGAATAAGAAAGATCGATTTAATTCTAGGTTGTCATAAGTGAAATCAATAAAGCGAGGTACCAGGTGATCTGGAACGGAACAGCTCTCACGAAGGTTTGTCGTGCTCCACTTCCCCCACCTGGCCTGCTTCTGGGGGATAATACTGACTTGAGGTGTCCTGAGCAGTAATATCTGATGCTCCTCAGACCAATTCAGTTCAACAAACATTTTTGAGCACCACGTGCCAGTCACCATGTTAGATGCTGGGCCATAATAGGAAGGAGGGAAGAGAGGGAGAGAGATACTCAATTTCTTTTCAGGAAGGTAAGAGAAATCCCATTCCTGCCCTTTCCAACTCCCTGATTTAAGATTCTTTTAAAAATGTTAAGTACTGAGCCCTAGTATCCTTAGCACTGGGACAAACCCCAGCTGCCCCCACGAGCTCCATCAGACGCTTAGGGGAGAAGACACCAGAGCCCAGCAGTGGTCTGAGAGTCCCTCCTGGATCTCCATCGTCCTGGATCTCCATCGTCCTGGATCCCCATGACCTGCTCCCCCTCCCATCAGTTATCTCAGTTCCTCAAGAAATGTCATCATTTAGGCAACTGACGTTTACTTTCTTGGGGATCAGCTGACAATTTAAAGCCTAATCAACCATATGTTAAGACAATGGCAAGGTCAAATTCCAGCTCTGGCCCTAACTAAGCCTAATCTTGAGCAACCTGTTTCCCCCTTTTAAGTCTCAACTTTCTCGGCTGTATAATGGAGATAATAATGGGAATAAATTCATAGATTTAGGTAAGGAATAAATTAGATGCCCCTCAGTGTAAACTGCTTGGTAAGGACGGCTATTAGTGTTACCGGTTCGGTGTGGTAATTATTACTGAAAGGCAGCCTTGTAAAGAAAAACAGATTCCTACCTGGCACTTCAGCCTAAACTCACAAGCAAACAGTTGAAGCACTAAGTGTTAGAAAACTTTCAAAGCAGCATGATCTAAAGAATTATAAATGCAACTGTTGTTATGCTACCTGAAAGTGAAGAAAGGGATAAAAAAAAGGATGTTGAAGGCAAATATTTTACTGGGAAGATGGCTCCATTGACACACAACAAGCAATTCAATTGATTTGGTTGCCAGTCTACTGCAAAGTCATTGTCATTCACTGTATTTTCACCTTTATTTTTCCTTCTATTTTTTCCCACATTCAGTATCTATGAATACACTCCCTCAGTTTTAGATGTCCTATACATAGATTCAATTGTGCTAAAAACTTACTTCATGAAATTCTCCCAAGAATAAACAAAATTTTCATTTTCAAAGGTCCTTTTTGTGGCTTAATGAGGTTGACTTTTATTAATCACAATTATCATTATACATACACAGAAAATGCAAATCCAAAGAGAACTTCAAGTAAATTATTTATGACTCTTCCACTTCAAATAAAAAATTTCACCTTTGTCCTTTAATAGGCCTAATGTGTTCTCTGTGTCATTATTTGTAATTAAGTAAATGATGGTACACAGTGATATTTTGGGGAGGTTTTAAGCATATGAAAGTATTTGTTATAACTATAGCCACATCACACTTTTACTCATGCTATATCTCAGATATGAAAAAGGGAAGGCTCCATTTTTTTTCTGTAAATAACTGTCCTAAACTCTCTTATGAGCCCTTTCCCCACTGAATAGCGGTGGAGATACTGGGCGGAGCGGGGGGGGGACATGTGTGGCAGGGTTGGAGAGTTAGTTCAATAGTTTTTAAAATTTCATCTGATCATTAATTTAAGCAATCACTTTAAAGTAACTCAGTTTCCTTGGAAAAGGGAGGCTCAGAGATTCTGTCCCCTTCCCTTCTCCACGATGGTACCTGGATATAGAGGTCGGGGTTGGGGTGGGGATCAGTGATGGCTCTCCTGGTCTTACCAGGTCCTTTGGCAAGTTCCTAGTTCCATATTTCCCTCACATTGTGATCTCTTGGTTCTGACCCCAGGCCTCTGCCCATCCACTGGTATTCTCAGAGCTTCTATCCTCCAAACCTCTCAACGAGAACATGTAGCAACCAAAAATGCTGCCTTACCAGGGGGAACAAGGAACTTGTTGCTCAGCCTCCTCAAACCATCTCTCTCTCCCTCTCCTCTGCTTTCTTCCCATCAAGTACTGGGATTGGTATAGGATTTTCCTCCTTCCTGTAATGAAACCCTCCTTCCCTCTTTCTGTGAAATTATAATGGACAGAATGTTGCAAGAAAGAAAACAGTTTACTGATAAGGGAACACATCAGAAGGTATCCCCCAAGTATTACACCCATTGTATAGTGTAAAGAGGAAAAAAGCAAGGTGCAAACTGTATATACACTATCATCAGAAAGTATATAGAGAGAAGAGCCTAGAATTATATACATTCAAATTTTAAATAAGTTTTGTTTTTAAATTATATGAACAAGATGCTATTATGGAGTTGCTTTTCAGCAACCACAACTCAGAACTTGAAAAATAATTCCACTTTTTTCTTATATATGTGATTTGTCAACTATTTTCTAATATTCCCAAACTCTTCTTATATATGTGATTTGTCAAATGCATTTCAACAGGTTGAAATCTTCACACTAATAATTTATATTCCTGTGACTGGGTATTTTAGTTTTATATAGATTCTTATAAAATACCTTATTTTGATTTCTAATAATAATCAGTAAAAGCATTTAGAAAAATATGTAGAAGATGATTCGTGAATACTGAGTAAATTCAGAAACCCCTAAACCTTCCTTCTCAGAGAAATGTTCCTTCCCATCCTAGATGTCTCTTTTAAAATACTCATCCATTCAAACGCCATTCAGTTTGTTTGAGTTTTATTTTGCATTGTTGAAAATAACTTATCTGTAACCAATATAGAGCCTATATAGAGTGTTTAAGAATAATTTTGGTGGGGGGGACCTTATCTTTAATGGTAAACATAGGCAATCATCAGCCAATGTCCATTCTGTCTGAGATCTATAGTGCTAGAAGTAAACAAGCACGTCAAAGCTTGCATTTGAAACCAGACTCAATATACAAATCAAGAAGGATAGTGAGACAATCCCACGAGATGCTACTCATAATCTCGTATAACCACATGCACATTAGAACGTGTGCCATTTTGATTTTCTGAAGCCAAGAAAATTGCAGAGCCAAAAACTGTTCACGCTAGCGTCATAAAATAACAACAGGACACAAGACCTGATATTGACCAAATGTCTGGGACAAAGCAAACATCAGCTACGTCCTGAAATACCAGATAGTATTAGGGACCATACTTCAAATGAAATTTTGTAGTGAATGAAAGAAAGTGACACTTTTCACAGCAGGAAGTAAACTTGAAGAACTTCATCTTCAAGACAGGAATGGTAAATAAATTTTAGTGTTGATTATTAGTGGCTACATGGATTATGTTGAAAGAGATTGGGAGGACACATTTCAATTCCATGAGGAAGAGCTCTGTAAGAGATTGTCTGCTTTGGTTGTTAGAAGGGAGCATAGTTATGTTCATTCACAGACTATTTGCCATCCCTGCCCCAAGAGATGGGGATCTAAATAACCTTAAACGTAAATAGGTTTAAGAAGAGAATATATTCCAAGTAAGTTACAAAGTTAAAAATATTTGAGGTGCATCTCCAACCCTTCAAAGATATCCTGAAGGGCAAGCATGTCCTCTTACCCCTGGAGGCACCAGCAGCGGTAATATTGGAATGAAACATTGGTTTGACATCATGTGGCATTTCTTAAGTTTTTTACAATTATTTACCTTCCAGATAATCAGGAAAAACATTCTGAATCACTGACTGCAGGACATGAAGAATTTAACCATCAAGATGGGGAAAGAAATTAAAATGTACAAAGTATCACTTAATCTATCTCAAGAGAGACTATCTGCTTTAAAAATTGTATCCACTTTCTCAACATCCAGAAAATATAAGCAGGAATATTCACTGGTCATCAGACTCTAGGTATATAGTTAACATTGACAACCAGCATCCACCATGTTTCACATATAAAAGACATTCAATATGGACCTGAGGACTGATAAATTCTGAAGATGCTTTTTAATCAAAACTCAAAATGCAATCAGTGAAAACATGTTTTGATAATTCTTGGGTATTTACTTTTTAAGTATGCTTAACAAATAGTCAAGGTGATAGTAAACCAGGTTTGCTTCTGGCTGCCCTTAAAATATTATTCACAGATTTATAACAAGTGCAATTTACTAATTGCTTTTGAGGACTGAGCAATATTTGGAAGGAAAGCTCTTCATTAGAATGTACATAAAAAATGATTATTTATGTAAGAAGATGTAGGTCTTTCTGAATGCATGAAATGTATCAATATGTAAACACTGTGGTGAGAGTATATATGCTCTACATTTCAACTTCTGTAGTATGAATTACCTTCAATTCTTTGACAGATTAGTTTTATGTAAGCAATTACTGCCTACATAGTAGATCATTTTGTTGACAATTTCTGAATTGTTCCTTGAAAAGAAAACGGAGATAATCAGATATACATACCAAAGAAAATCTAACTTTTCTTGTTAATGCCCAGGCAAAGCTACTTTAAAGGAAGACACTATATTGGGCGAAAAAGTGAGATTGTACTATAAGACATGATTGATTCGTTTTCTACCACAAGTGAATTGTCTTCATAATAACTTCATTAAAAACTTCCTCAGACTAACATTTGTGTATGTATACCTAGATTGGCATCAATGTAACTGATTGTTCAGTAAATGTTTAATGTTTTTAGGGAAAAATGAATCCCTCAGTATGCTTCGAATGTCATCGATTATCAAGTATATTTGCTGCAAAATTTAATTTCAATAAAAATGATAAATACCATATTCATAGATTTACAATAAAACGGGTCTGTTTTACTGCACAGTCTCTCGTTTTGTTTTACGGATTAAGATAAATGATTTCAAGAATGAAGACTTTAATGCTGCCAATAGATTGCAAAATTATTAAACATTGACAGTAACATTTAAGCTTTTCAACATCAAAAAAAAAAAATTCTTAACAATAGATACAAACTTTCGGGAAGCAGTATTCCCCTCTGGTTACAAACCCTTAAAAATTCAATCATGTTGGTCTCACAAATACATTGCTTTCACCCCTATTCCCACCTCAATCCTTAAGAGTGAAGAAATAAGATGTGGGACAAGGACTCCAAGTTAGGATATGATGACAAGTTGCCACAGACCTGAAAACGGTGGCACCCTCATATCCTTGAACTTTTCAGAGGAAAAACTGCTTGTTAGAAGCATGATGGGCCCACCTAAAGCACATGAAAAATTGAAAATCTACCACTACTACAGCCACATAATGTGCCCCATCCCCACCCCTTACACTTCAGTTGTGCTTCAACTACTGTAGGGAATGTTGTTTTTGGTGGAGAAAGAGTAGTTTAATACTCTATCTTCTCTGGGGAACAAGTGCCTCTCACTCTTTGGCTCACCCATCTTTGCACTGCTCCTTTCTAACAAGCAAGAAAAAAACTGGTGAGGTAAGACTGCCCAAGTCTCTGTCCACTCTCAGAAGACCCACCAGGATCATCTAGGTTCCAGGCAAGCAGCATGGAGTAGGCTGTGTAGACTAGCTTTATTGACAGCCTTTGGAAGGCCTCTCCATTGGGTCCCCTGTCTTTACATCCTATGTCTTCCCACAAACAGGGTTAGTAAGTGCTTGGAAAAAGGAAGCCAAGATTTGGCTTGCCTCTAATCTAGGCAATGAGTAGTTGTAGCTCATGCACAGTCCTTTCAGTTCCCTAGATGGAGATCATGTAAGAGTATGGGGCCAAAGCTCAAGGATGGTTCAATCACCTTGAGTGCCTCACCTCTTCCTATAGCTACCTAGCATCAGGCTTCCAGTTCTGGTGACTAGATGAAGTTTCAGGATCCCAGACCTCTGCACCTTACTCCATTTGAGACATGGCCAACAAGAGCAACATTTACAACTTTTTTGTTTACAACACCCTTTAACTATTAAAAGCACAAGATACAGGAAGAAGTTCAACATAGAAAGTATTTATTATTTGTATTTCCAGTACATCAGTAATTTAGGAAAGAATCAGATACACATTTTTAATGAGGAAAAATTAAGCAACAGTTGTAACGAGATGAATTTTTCAAAGTGAAAGGAAAACAACCAAGTAATATGCCTTATCTGGATTCTGAAGGTGAACTGAGATTCTGCATGTGTACACATCAGTATCGTGAGATTCTCCTTTTAAATGTGCACTGAGTTTTCTTGATTATCAACAGAAAAACTTCTGAAGCATCCAAACTTACTTCATACATTAAGTTAGCAAATGAAGAAAGAAGAATACATGAATTTGAACTTGATTTTATTCAAAGACCCAGTCCTGGCATGGTCAGGCTCTAACTCTGAAAGTGTTTCCACTTTACCCTTAATGAGGCTATGCACAGAAGGTCTACCTAGTGCTGGCCTTCTCCAGTTCTATATGCTGAGAACCAATACACCAGCTCTATCTTGACCCAAATTTTAATAACTACAGATTCTGCTCTTCTATTACATGTAATTCTTTAAAAATTAGCAAAGATCTAAGAGAGCTTTGGTGCCTAAAATCTTCAGTGTTTTCTAACCTGAGGGATGTAGTCTTCAAGGGCACATCACCTTTCTCTTCCACCTTAGCTATTAACAACTGCTCTCCCTGACTTGTCCTTATTCTCATTTTTGGATATCCCCTCCCCAGGGATGGAGTACCCAATAAGTAAGGTACACTGGGGCCTCATTGTGTTTACTTACAAATCCATAGTACGCAATGTCACATGATGTGGTGAAAAACAGGTACAGTGCAGTGCAGATAAGTAAACACAAGGAAGCCTGTGCGTACCTTGTTTACTGATTAATCCGCCCCTGCCCCTGCCCTTCTCTCCTTTGTTAGTTTATCTTCTGGGAGAAATTAAGACTCTCCATAATTGTTATTACTGATAAATAATATAAAAAACCTGTCACACCTTCTGAAGGCATAGAATGACAAAAGCAAAACCCTTTGCAAATTCTGAGGGCTGTTAAAATGTTTGCTTGTTTTATTTCTCAACATAGTTGGAACAAAGGCATTTGTATCTTCTTCATGATTCAGAACCAAATTAGTTGACCTTTGTGGATCTCTGTTCCCTCATCCATAAAAGGAGGTAGGTCTACCACTAACACTGTATTAATTGACTAACTGACTGATTCAGTAGTTATTCTGCTGATCCAAAGAACTCCTAACAAACTGTAGGTAAAGAAACCAAAGATCTACATATTTGGATCCCCTGAGAACCACAGTAATAACCTATGAATGAAAATATCTTTAAAGAAATCTCCAATTAATGAAACTCTACAGACAATAAATCCTCATTATTATTCTTGCCTATGCTTTTCTATTCCCTAGTTAAACTTCCACCGACACCACCTCTCTTCCACTTAAGATGATCTTTTCTTGGTTGCTTGCAAAACAAAAGGGTTTTGCTATGTTACTAGAAAGAATGAACTCTAAAAAGTCGTCATAGGAAGCTGAATGTGAGCAATAATAAAGTGCTCTTTGTGTCGGCTCATGCTTCTAGCATATCATTTTATCACTCCAACTTTACAACTAAGAAAAGTCAGTGTTCTCTGGCCGTATGTGCATTAGGGAAACTTCCTTCTCTCAGTGCATACCCATGGCTCACGATAACCCACTGCCGTTGACCCTATACAGATCTAAAATGTGTTAAAGGAATTAGAAATTACATCAATAATCGAATTAAATGTAAAAATATTTTGTCCTATTTTTAATATTTTATATATACCTACCTTTGCCAAAGAGTATAGTAAGGAAGGAACTGGTATTGCGGAAGACAAGCATTAAGAATTAAGGGCAGATTTCGCTGGTTAAAACTTGCAATTTTTATTCTTAATTAAAATGATTAATGAAAACATGAATTAATTTACTTATGATTCCTACAGTTTTCTCCTCGATCTTATAGGTGTCACTGTGACATAGTAATGCAGCATCTTGACAGCACTATATGTCCCTTAAAAGGTCGATGAGGTCCTCAGTTTCTCCAGCAATCAGACCTCTGAGTGTATGTATGTACATCTATTGTATGTAGGTTACTGAAAGTCTATTCGAATTAGGGCAATTCTCCTGGTAGCCAAAATTAACTCAGGTGACTATTTTAAATAGATCAAGTTCTAGGACAGCTGTGTAACATAATTAGAAACAAAATGGCTTGTGATTAACTATGATTTTATTAACTATTAGAGTCAAAAACTAAAAAAGATTTTTAACAATGCTTTGCTGTGGTATATTTCTTATGTCTTTTAAAATATTAAGTTTTCTGATTACAGTAGTTTTAATTTTTCCATCTAGTGGCTATTATTGTATCTAAGAGGTATATAAACAGTTTCTGAGAACAGTTAAAAAGGGACAAGTCATTAAAAATCAATTTGAATAATTTCTTCAAGGACAGTACTTGCAACTAGTTAGGAAACAAAACTAATTATTCCCTATCCTATACAATTAAAACACCGATTAAAGGCAAGAGATCAGAAGAGAGAGAACAGGTCATTTATTTCAATAACCAGACCTTGTGTCACCAACCACAGGGACCAAATGACCCCAGGGTGGGTCAATCCGGGCAGTAATACAGCCTTCAAAACATAATCACATTCACATACTCAATTGACAGCACAGACAGGACAGTGTGCTTTCCTAACAGAAGACAATCGTTTGCACAGTAGCATAATAAATAAACGCCTCTGCACTAAGACAGACACTATGAGGGAAACAGTTCTGAAAACAGTGTCTGTGGCTCACAACCACAAATCAGTTTGGAAATATCTTCCTAACTGAGGTATCCTTTCTAAGAAAAAAAAAATTACTGGGAATTCATTTCAAAGGTTAGGGTCTTTAAAAATCAGAAAAGCAAGGTGCAGAGAATAGTTTTATTTTCTAATTTTATTCTAAAATACAAACAAGACTTCTTAGGATTATGTCAACATAATTCCTTGATGCATTTTTGTCTCTCAATTCCTAATATGAAAGTCATAAATATTAGGCTTGAAACAGCTGACCTTTGATCAAAATTAACAGCACACAAAGAAAACGTGTTTTTGTTTTTTCTTTTTAGATTATCAGTTACACGAAACAAGCAATTATTAAGTACCTGGGCTTTTGAATTACGAAGCTTATAAAACAGCTCTACAATTACCAAAATCTCAAAGGCCAAAAAAGACAGTGGGAATTAAAAAATAATAATAAAAGATGTCTGAAGCACAACACTAAATCACATGAAACAACTTGGACAAGATTCTGACACAAAAATCGTAACTGAGATGAAGTTGAAAGAATATTTGAATTCGGCCCAGTTAAACCATGGTGCCACCAAAAATCTATTTCCTTTCCTAAATAAAACAAGTCATTTCAAAACTTTTAGGCCTTTAAAGTGTCTGAATTTCCTTTATTTGCCCATTATAAAAAGAACATTCTTATAGCAACAATGTGCTAGAAAAGAAAAACAAATCCGTGCAGGATACTGTAAGTACTCTTTATTACAGAGTACATCAAATACAGGAAGGCCCTTTCTAGAATTCTAGAACTTTTAGAATCACTTCACTCAAACTAAGACACAGTGAAGGAGGGAGAAAAAAAAAAAATCATAGTTTCCACCTTCAGGGGAAACGTCCATGAGTTTCTGAAAATGTGAGTAGAATGTGAGCAGCTTTTCAGACTAAAACATCAGTGCCTTGATCATTTCAAGTGCCTTAATTCTTGTAAAAAATTTAAGTCAATATTCCAGTTCCATGGTACTGTGCCATCCTTAAAAAGTGTAAGTAGTATGATTGTTTTAAAAAAATTCTCTTTTCCTAGAGAACAATTATGATGGCTGCACTTAAGGTAGTCTGTTGGAAAAGGATGAGAAATGTCAGAGTCTGTCCAAGTGTAACAAGTATTAGAATAATGAGAGATTTAAGAGTTAGAGCAGAAAATAATTTTTAGGTCCCAAACTCATTACCATAATTAACCTTAAGCAAATTAACAAAAACCCATCATTACTAAAATCTGTTCACTTTGTCTAAGTAATGCTAACATGATCATGGAGTGGTGAAATCTCTGGGGCACACACCCCTCAGAACCACCGTAAGGGCTCCCAGCTACAAGGTTAGTGTGCAACGTTTACTTTAACAGATTCTGCAGCATGGCCGTCGCGTACGTGGGCCTAGCCTGTCTGCTCTCAATCGCGTTCTGAAGATACTGGATGCCTCCGCAGCGTTCCCAAATTTCTTCAAACTGTCTTGGCAAAATCTCAGCACCACGCTTTCGAGTGAGGCCTGTCTCTTCAAGATTCAGCTCACACATCTCCATGTCATCCTTACCTGCGTATACGAGACGTCGGAAAATTACCATATCTCTTTTCAGTACCATTTCTTGTAACTTTATTCCTGAAATACTATCAATTTTCATAGATTTAGAGAAGCTCTTAGTTTGTAACTTTTAAGATTTTATTTTCTCCCTCTAAGATATATATCTGCTTAATAAATTCACTAGAGATAATCTGAATCTGCCTCCTACCCAGAAGGACCCTTTCAAAATTTACTAACACTGCAGTTAATCAAATTATTGGGGTTAATAAAAAAATTCCACATTCCCTCAAGCCATTAAAAATCAACTGATATAATTAATATGATGAAAAGTTTCTTAGGACGTAAACAAGTTTCTGTGTTCTTTACAAGGACACAATAAAATCCAAGCGATTTCACATTATAAATCAGTTAATCCTCAATTAACTGAAAATGTGATTTAACTGCAAAACTCCACCGCATCAATCCTGAAATTTAATGAACTATTACACATACACTAGAATGTTTCATTTGGAGGGTTTATAATCCATTTTTGTTTTATAATTTTTTCATGTGAATCATACACACCAGCCACAAGAAGGATGGGTGGCTTGTCAGGGTGGAGTTCCATCTGCCGGGCAATCCATGGTCCATCAAAATGAGCGTACCACCAGCCTTTTTTCTTACTCTGTGGGTCTTTGTACTGGTCTGCAGGGCGGATGAATGGGATGCGAAAGAAGCGCTGCTGTCGGTTCATTTCAATCTCCTGCTGCCTGGCAGGAAGCTGAGCCACTGGGTTCTGTTGAGCTATTATACAGAACAAGGGAAGTTACACTAGCAGCCCAAGGGAGGTAGCAAACAGCCTTTAATCCTAAAATGAACCAAGAAAATATTTCGAAAAAGGAAGAAGAGAGGTTCCTAACAGTAAATTTAAAACAAAATGTAAATGTTAACTGACTATAAATGAATACAATTTAGAGTGTGATTCTTTCCCTGGCATTGAAAACACACACACTCACTCACACACACACTCACTCACACACACACACACCAACCACCACCAACAACCCCTTAGCGGATTCCCATAAGTGCACAGTAGTAACCTAAAATAAACTCACGTGGTCGGAAGGAAAACTGGTATTATTTACTAGATTTATATGTTTCCTCCAAAGAGTTTATTCGAAGGTTGCAGCATAACATTTATTGGACTAATTACAGTAAAACAAAAAGAACAATAATTTCCAAAATACAAAGGATATAAATATTTATCAGTGTAACCACAGTTTCCACAAAAAGAAAACATATAAAATCTTTCATTTACCAAGTAATTTTGTTTTTTAAAATGGTCAACCTAATGTAAATGTCTTAATGCTATTTAGACAACTTAATGACCCCCAAAAAAAGATTGTAACAATAAGTGTGGCCTTCCCCTCAAAGATACTTACTTACTCTGAAATTAACTTTTTCTTGGAATAAAATCCACTGAAGTAAGTGGAAAGTGTATATTTGGTTCTCTTCACCAATAGAAAAGTCCTTGCTTTTCTGCTGGTACTGGGAAGTGCACTCATATCAAACTTTCTTCCATTGTTCAATTTTCATTACTGAATAGTTGGGTTTTTATTTTATCTGCAAATGTAAATATTTCCCTGGGGCAATGACTTTACATCTTTAGCAGCATATTTTTGTAAGCCTGTTAATACGATTTATACTCACAACTTTAAAAGTAGACCAACCATTTATTGGAGCTCAATTAAGAATCTCATTGTGAAAAGCTAAGTATGTCAATGAAAAATTATATAATATATCCAATATATGTCAATAATATTCACATGGCTTTTGTGACAATTTCCAAATACTGAAAGGATGAAAATACTCTTATTCTACTTTTTACATCAAGAAATAGCAAAAGCTTTATAGCAGCTGAATTTTTTTGCAAACCAGAGAAAGCAAAAAGCAGGTAGCAAAGCTACGCCCCTGAGAGAAAGACGCCCAGTTTTGTTAGTGACTTTAAAAAGCCCCATCACCTTTAGCATATTAACAGAGATGTGTCTAATTCTTTTGTTTCTGGCCCCTCACAGTGACTTAAAGTCTTTCCATTTCAAGTTTTAAAAAATTACCTACTTTGCAGACAAATACACTAACTCAAAAACGAAGATAATTCCAAAGGGTAAAAAAATAACCTTTCCCTCCCTCTTCAGTAGTGAATCCAAATTCAATGTCCACATGAGAGATAACTTACTATGATACTGATGGTCACCCATGATTTAATACTACTTTTTTTCTTTTATAATTTAAAGGTATATAGAAAATGACAGCCTCCTGTAACTAAATACATTGGGTAAGACTAAAAAACTAAAAGGAAAGTCTCTGACAGCTTTTTCTCCTGATGTGAGAACTGAAATTTTGTTGGGGAAGCTTGGAAACTAATATCCAACTGGGAAAGTACAAAAATAAAGACATTAAAAGCCTGACGCTAAACTTCTAAACTGTTTCACATCCAACTGAGCTGTCTTCAAAAGTGTGAAATAAGTTTCAAATGTAGCACTGTAAATTATAAGAAACAAAAAAGGCCCAACTAGTTGGTAATTAAATACACTATTATATCCAAATCATTACTGCTCAACTGATTGTAGAAGCAATTTACTATACATTAAAAATTAAGGTGGCTCAAACCTTTTCAATGATCAAAGAATGTGCACCATAGGAAGCTAGTAAAATTAACAGAATAATCTCCTCTCCCTATTATCATACAAAACTGAAATCTCTTTGAACAGAAATATGCTATCACGGTGTTTGAAAATAGTGTTTGCAACGAGTACCTAAAGTTAGTCTTTATTCTAAAAGATCAGCTGCTTTACTAAGAGGGTTTTGCTACAATAAGAATGATATGTAATCACAGTTTAAAATGCTAGTTATTTTTTAAAAGGAAGTAATTGATAAGACAATAGATTAGATTTTGTTTTGCATATATAAAAATATTTTGGAGAGTTTTAATGTGATCTAATAAAAGCAACGTCTCAAATTAAAATATATTTGAGTATAGATAAACCAACATTAATGCTCTACTCTTAAAATTGTAGCAAAACAGAATTTAATAGGCATTAGTACTTTATAAAGTATTTTTAACCCATCTTCCAGTTAGCTCATAAATTACCACCCTTTGACTTACGTGAACTGTTCAAAAATGGCGCAAAATCTGTGAACAAATATTTTATGTTGAAGAAAAGATAAAAATGCCAAAACTATTAAATGAGCATTGTTCTAATTTATAAAGCTTTCTCATCAACAGAGGTGATGCTGTAGGCTATCCAATCAATAAGCCAAAAACTCTCAAAATTAACTACAAGTAGGTGCTGCTTTCTGACTTTTTTAAAGCTATTTGATTATGTTTTTGATAATTCTGCATCATGCACACATGAATGGGATCAAAATTCTAAAGTTAAATTTCATTTCAAATTTTGTGACACAGTACCACCCAAAACAAAAACCCAACACAATGAGTTAATAATAGACATTATAACCAAACAAAAAAACTCATTTCGTCAATTCCGACCCACAGCAGCCCTAGAGGACAGAGTAAAATTGCCCCGTAGGGTTTCCAAGGAGCGCCTGGTGGATTCAAACTGGTTAGAAGCCATAGCTCTTAACCACTACGCCACCAGAGCTTATTAAAAAAAAAAAAAAATTTTTTTTTTTTTTTAGAGCTTATAAAAAAATATTACTAGAATTTTCATAGGAAAAAAAGGAAATAACTTCTAAATTCATCAGAAAACTATATTCTTTAGTCAAGAAAAAGCATTTGCTACTCTCATCATTCACACACACAGTATGTTTTAATCTCTTCAAATAGCTAAATCTTAAACTCAGAACGTTTTTATTTCAGAAACTATAAAAGTACTTTTCAACATCCTTGTGTTAAGCAACTAAATATTACATTTACTGGGTAATTGGTCACCTCCCAAAAAATTATTTCTGAAAATCTCTTTCTACAGTCAATGAAATGAGAACATGCTCAACCAGTAAAGCCAACAGGAAGAGGGTAGGAGGCTCCTTACTCATTATTACAAGAATTTACCGTGATTTGTCAATATAACAGTCAAAGTCGATAATACCAATTTATATTTTTGTTAATCTAAAGTTGTCATTATTTTATTTTCTCAAACATAATGAATTCTAGTCCTTCTAATTAACAGACTACACAGAAGTTCGTTTTAAAGGGTGATTAGCTGTCCCATTAGGAAGCAACCCAAGTATAGTTTTTTTTTTCTACTGAGCTATTCAGTTACCTTGATGCTTTTCACCTTTCTTTTTAGCTATACTCCTGTGTCAAAAAGAATTTTCTATGAAATAAATAAATAAATATAGAGAAAAACATGATAAGTACTTTCCAGAGTAGAGGTTACCTTTATCCTGAAAATGGTCCATAATCAAATTCTCTCAAGGCTCAATATATGTGTATTGTATGCAAAAACATGTGGATTGTGTTCACATATAAATCCTGAATTCCTTCATATACCTGGACGGAACTCTCAGGGAATTTTCTTTACCAACTCTTTTGTTCTTCCAAATAGTACATCAGGGTTGGAAACAATATACCAATCAGCAAGTTGAGCCAGGCAGTATTGCTCCTTTTTGGGGGAAGCTGGACGAGTAAGGTATCAAACTCTGATTTAAAAATACAACTAAATCCTTTGTATATGCATTAAACACTTGTGTGCCAAATATAACAGCATAATCTTTTTTTTAAAGAAATGCCATAATTCAGATAAATTTGAAATATTAGGTTGCACCATATGAAATGTCGGATTTTTTTTTTGAAGGCAATGTAAAAACATCAGAAATTGAGACAAAACAAATTTATTTAATCAAAATATGCTCCATTATGTTCAATTATCTTGTGCCAACATGATATTAAATTATATATCCCTCTTTTAAAAAACTTTTCATCTTTTCTGACTATAAACTGCTCAAATGCTTCAACTACAGCTTCTTGATTTGGGAATCTTTTATTAGGTATGAAGAGTTCCAAGTGTTTGAAAAGGTGGTAATCCATTGGGGAGATGTCAGGTGAGTACGGTGGGTACAGGAGAATCCCATGACCTAGCTCCGTTAATTTTCGAGGCATGGTTTGAGAAGTGTGTGGTTGTGCATCGTCATGCAACAGACCTGATCCATCTCTGGTGGACCAGTCTTGTCTGTTATGATCTCAATTTTCCAAGTATACAATCAATTTCCTAACAGTATGAGCTTGCACTGACTGCCCTTGTTGCAAAAAAGAATAATGGATTATGCCTTTTGCGAAGCACCATACAGTCACCGTAACCTTTTTTGCGTGCAGTGGTTGTTTTGGGTAATGTCTTGGAGACTGCTCTGCATCTAACCGTTGCCCAGATCATGTATTATCATCAAACAGTGTCCATTTCTCATCACAAGTACTGATACATTGCAAAAAAAAAAAAAAGGCTCATTTTTGTTGTTGATGAGTAGCACGGAGCACACCTCTAAACATCGCAGTTACTGATTTACCGTCAATTCACGTGAAACCCATTTGTCCAACTTTTTCACTTTTTTGAAAACACTCAAACAGTGGCAAACGGTCATAGGAGATATACTCCCAAGTCTGCTGCAAGACTTCTGTTGGTCGAGAGTTGCTTTCCACCAATTCTGTCAATCCATCTTCATTTATGACAGATTTTGGTTTTCCTCAAGGCTCATTTTGAAGGCTGTCTCCAGAGAGAAATTTGTGAAACCACGACTTATCATTCACTGGTTAGCAACACCCTCTCCAAATGACAAACTGATGTTATCCTCAGCCTCAGTTGCATTATTCCCTAATTTGAATGCATACCAAAAAAAGCAGTCATGATTGTTCAACAGCCACCCTATTATTGAAGGGTAAAAAAAATCAATGCTTACACAAGAATCACCTAGAAAATAAAGTCAATGACTACGAAAGCTAGCCTAGTAACACGAAATGATGTAACCTAACACCCACTTACTCTAACACGTCTAATCGGGATTCAAAAACAATTCCCCTCGAATCCAACATTTCATGTGGTACATCCTAATAGGACATATCACAAGTGGGTGAGCTAAAGGCTCCAATTAGCATATTACAGGTAAAAAATAATGATAGCTCATTGCCATTTTTACCAAACAAATGTAACTGTATTCTGAAACTCAGCACACAGATAGTGAACAGGTATTACAGAGGCAAATTTTTCAACTTGAGAAGAAAGCGGTGGTCACAAGATCAATATTTACAGGGTCCTCCACCCGCCAATTTTGAGACTGTCAAAACAGTCATGTGCTACATGATGTCCATTCAGGCAACAACCATACCTCCATGGTTCCAAAAGGTTTTTTTGTTTTGTTTTAAGGGAAAGCAGCTCTCCTTTTGTTTATTATTTCCCCCTAGTGGTTTTAAACACCCTAAACCCCCAGAGTGAAGGAGCAGCGGGGCTCCAGGGCACATCTCTATTCCTCAGCACCTCCTCCTTCTCCACCTCCTTCCCCTCCTCCTTGCTTCATTCACTAGTCCTGCAGTGGTTCACTCCCAGTGTAGGACAGGCACTGCCTGGGCTTCTCCCCTCCTGCCAGAGCAGTGGCAGGGTCGCCTGCAGTCCTGGGCACTCGTGGGGACACATGATCAGGAAGTGGCTGCACCAACAGGGCTGCACAGCCAGGGCTACCACCGCCAGCCACACTCCCAGAACCTGCACACCCCTTCTCCGTGGCCACCTCTCCATACCCCCCTCTCCGTGACCCACCGCCTGGTGCCTCAGTCTGTGCAAAGTCCCAATCCGGGTGCCAGCACAGGCCCCACTCAGCTGGTGGCTGCATGCCAGGCAAGGCTGGCCTCCTGTATCCAGTGGAGACAGCCCCTGGGCTTTGTCTAGCTGGCTCCCATAAGGTTTAATATAATAGGCTTTAAGGAGATTTAACTATGGATTTTACCAGGACTGCCTGTATATAAAACAGTGTTCGCACAACGCCCAAATCACATAACATCCTGTTTCACAAAATGTATCATGGAGGTTAAGTGACCTATGACTATGTGTCAATATGCCCCTCCACACTGTTATAGTCTGACTAATCGCTGGCATTAAATCTCCCTTATTAATAATAATATTTTCCTTACTCAATCTACTCTTTTCAACAACTTAAAAACACTTTTGTTCAAACATTATCTACCTGAGAAGTAGTAAAAGAAACAAAAATTAACTAAGAGTTATTTTCTAACAACTCGGATCATGCATTGCTAAACTGTACTGTCGAGTGTTGAGACTATATCCCTTAAACAACAAAGACATTAAATCTACTGTCACCTTGATGTCAACCAGAATTAATATGCTTAAAAGTAGCAGGTTGAACAAATCAAATTCTAATTCTTGCTTTTAAGATTGAAAATTACTACTCATACGTCACAGGTTATTTTCAACCGATGTTGAAGCTAGTGCATGCTTCTCCTAGGTTGTGGCTATCCTGCTCCATATTCCAATTTCAAGTATACCACTTTGCTTTTTTCATCACTAAGTAACAAAATCCATTTTAGGGTCCCAGTCAGAAATTCAGGTCTTGGCCTAGACAAACCTCTAGTCTGAACCAAAGAGATATTTTTTACTCTTTCATTGTCACAATATTGTAAAATAACGTTTGCAGTAAACATTCTTCTTTGTTTAAACAAAGGAATTAGAATTTTAATGGCAAACACATAAACCAATTCTTTTCTTCTTCTGGGAGGGAGAGGAAGGTACTTATGTCTACATATAAAAGAGATAATAACACTTGGGTATTTCAGGGAAACAACTCTAAAAACTGAGCCACATTTTTTAAAAAATTAAGAAAAAATTTTAAAAAGATCTTTTTTGGCAAGTGTAAAAATAATTCATTTTCATATATAAAATTCATTTCACCTGTAAAGTAGAAGATTCATAGTAATCTTTACATTTTCACATGTCATCTTTATGTATGGGTGTATACATGATAAAAGTATGTGTTCACAGCCATACTGCATAACCTCTTCAGTAGATAAGAAAATTCTTACCTCTAGAATTTATTTTAACAAATAAATTCAGCATTTCTAAGCTGATACAGCATATTCTATTGAATATTTAAATACATATTCAATAGAAATAATATTTATAAAAGACTGGTCATTATACTCGTGTTAGGTTCAGTGAGTCACAGTTCTACAGTAAGAGAAAATTTATGTGGGTGTTTTACCCAAATGTCTTATTATATGCATTTATGTACATACACTTTGGAACATTTAAAAATACAGATTTGTTTTTACCATAGTCAGTAACAGACTTTGGGGCACGTTGCTCTGTTTCAGTATTTCTCTTCTTGTTCTTGGATTTCCAAGCATGATACACTTTTAGTCTCCTGTGAAATTCCTCTCGGCAAGCTGCCAGGAGCTCAATATCTATCAAGTAAATAGAAAGAGCCAAAAAAAAAAAAAAAAAAATCACCATTTTAACTAAATCATCTTACCTTAATTATCCTGTGGCATAAATGTTTTTATTTTTAAATAGTATAAAGTCAAAGGTACATTAATTGTTGATAGAGACGAACTTTGTGTGGTAGCATTATCTTTATATTTATAGGGCACTTTCTTATACTTTATTACTATCTTACATAATTTGCTCCACACAAAAACCTTGGACCAAATAGTTTTTTTTATAGATAAGGAAAGTGAAAGAGGGGTTAAGTGACTTGTCCAAGGCCACAAGGCCTTCACAATAGAATAAAAAGTCACTGTGCTCAATTACAAGTTATAGCTACATGCAACACATCTTTTTTATTGTTGCTGTTGTCTGTAATTATGTTGATACATTCAGTGAGGGAGGAAAAAACAGTGAGGAATTCGGTACAACTATGACACCTAAGTTCCTGGTCGTAGCATGCTGAATTCAAACAAGAAAACAATTACATGGGATCCTCTGGATATGATATTTTACTCTAATTGTTCTCTTAGAAGAAAAATAGCTTTACAAAGAAAGGACTCCCACAGTCTGTTGTTCCTTTGCATTCATGGATCAAAATATTCAGATATTAAATATTTAACTATTATGAATAACACTAGAAGAGCCAGTCATTAATATAACCCAAACCATAATTTGTCTTCGCTCTTCCCCTCCAACCTATGCAAGAAATAGGCAAAATACATTTAACAAGCGTATCTCTCTTTTAACTTTGTGAATAAGCTAGGTCTTCATTTAAAGGGGAGAGTAACAAAGAGACTAGCTTAAGCTAATTTATACAACAACAACTAAAACAAAATAGCACTCCAATCCAGGTATCTGCTTCATCCGCTATGGAGCCCTCCCCCGCTGTAATCCTCTCCATACACTTACCACAAGACGTATTAATGGTATCACGTAGCTCTGCATATTTCCATTTACTAAGGTCATGTTTCTTGGTACCAGCAGCTGCCTTGGTGGCTTGTACAGCAGGACCTCTGTAATTATTATATATTTTTTACTATTTAAACTAGAAAAATGAATGTAATGTTGACTACAGAGGCAGAAAAGTGAGCATAAATTTGAGAAATGAAAATAACTACTAGAAAAACACTTAATCATTTCTGTACCCTCAACAGATGAGATTAAAGAACGGTATACTAAAAGATGGCCAGGTGTAAATTAAAATTTTCCAGCACTCCTTTTAACAGCCATGTTAGGTTTTAAATGAGAACTTTTGATTCCAATATTCTATACCATGGACTTCCCCCAGACTCCAATTTAAATGTTATTTACTGATGCTGATGGATATATGAACATCCGAAGTTAAAAAATACATTTAGATATATTTCTCAAAATCAAAAAAGAAATGCTCAACATACTTGGAAGATCACTAGAAGCACATTAATGGTTTACGAGCCACCAGGCCACACAGCACAACCATCTGGAGAGCCCAGTGAAAGCTACAGATGGCCAACCTCCACCCATGTCTACTGGCTCAGAGTCTTCTGGGCACCCAGATGTTTGCAGGGTCCACAGATGAGTCATTAAAGGTAGGCTAAAAGAGCTACTGGAAACCTAAAACTCCTGACTTTTTAACCTCACTGTGAAAGAACACTTAGAAAAGTTATATAAGCAGATAATAACCACACGCTCACAGCTAGTGAGTAACGATATGACCACAGGGAGCAGTTTTAGGTCAGGAGGCAGAAACAGAAATTTCAAAGAGCGTAAGTGGTGTATCTTGTCCCATTTAAGTAGGAACAGTTGTGTGGGTGAAAAGGAAAGAAAATCTAAAGCACACACTGAAGTGGAATGAACTCAACTGTTTTACAACAGTGCTACTCAGGGCTTAAGGCTTGTTTTTATATATATAAGCTGAGATCCTTATTTGGCGAATATGGTAACAACTTCTTTTCTGTAACACTGAACATTATTTTCCAACAAAAGATTATGCTCTCACATATAAGACACTCAATGAATAAGCTGCAAACAGATTTTTAAACTCAACACCAACAAAGGAAGAATCGAAACACCACATTTCAAGATATGAAAAGAAGATGATACAAATATTTAAAGAATTAAATAACTAAAATATTGCTTCTCAGTTATCACACAAGGAATTTCTCCTTTATCATCTGCTTACTACTTGGAAAACTTTCTCTCATAGAGGGAGAAGGTAAAATATCTGAAAATGAGCTCATTTATACACAGACTTTCTCATCATTTTACGTTTTGAAAGAAATAAGTAATCCTGGCAAACTATCAAAACACAGACATTTAATGAGACACACGTTACCGAAAAACTTTGTTCCTAAAGTGAAACCATTCCTTCAATATTAAGCCTAACAATGAAACAAATAAGGTGTCTTCGAATCTTTGAAAGGCCTATTTATGCCTTCATTTTAGAGAATTAAAAAAATAGCATACTTCACCTTCCACCCACTGCCGTTGAGTCGATTCCAACTCATAGCGACCCTATAAGACACAGTAGAGCTGCCCCATAGAGTTTCCAAGGAGCACCTGGCAGATTCGAACTGCCGACCTTTTGGTTAGCAGCCGTAGCACTTAACCACTATGCCACCAGGGTTTCCTACTTCACCTTATGAACTTAAAAAGTGTCAGACATGGTTGTTGTTAGTCACATATAAGACTGGCTAAAGAATGATGTGTGGCCATTAGTCCTTCCTGCATTTTTACGGTTAAAATCTGTTTTAGGTTTATTGCATAACCTACACTTTTCATAAGCTTGAGGCTAGCCATTTTCCATGTAGCTTTTTGTTCTTGTTTTGCTCAAAAAGTGCCAGCTGTGTGTCAGCAAGGTCTCTCTGTTACCCTTAACAATAAATTATGCTTTAACATTTATTCAATACTCTCTTTTTTTCTCTCCTGCATCCCTAAACCACTATTCAATAAACAAAAAATTTTTTCTAGCACTTCCAGGAGTCTTTTCTAAGAGAGTAGCTGAAAATTATTATAGCTTTTCTCTTCTTTTGAAAAAGAAAAGTTAATTTACATTATATGCAGTTTTATAGATTGGCAGAATATACATGTGTTCTGATACTTTTAAAAAATAGCAATGAATTCAAATTATTATTTCTTAAAATACAGTCTTGATATTAACTTTTCATTCATATCACTTCAAACAAAAATACATTTGCTAAAAAACATATGCAGCATCCTAGGAAGTACATGAATGCAATGCACTTAAACGCATTTTTCCCCCACGTCTAAGTTATTAAAATAGTAAAATAAAGATGCAATTTACTGATTACTTAGATTGGTTATAAAGGCAATCATGTAAATGACAGGATAAGGTAGTAGCAAAATTAACTTCTGATTTTTAAAAACATATTAATTTAATATTTTAATTAATTTTGCAACTTTAAAATCAGCAGTTAAAATTGTTATTGATTCATATCCATTTATAGAGGTAATGGACCAGATCCTGCTGGGGTTGTATTATTCCTTGGAGGCTCATTTTACACCAGTGGTTTTTAAACTGTGTGCTTTGATGCAGAGCCCCTCAGGATCTACACTCTTCCTCTTCATCCCCTTCAACTAGGCACAGAGGTTCCCAAACCAGGGTCAATACCAACCCTAGGGGGGGAGTTTCAAAATACTCATTTTGTCACAATTCAAGAGAAGGTCCCTTGACATGAGATTGAGTTGGTGGGGCCAGTGATAATCAGGATAGTACCACGAACAAGGAATTTCCCATCCAAAAGGTTAACGGTATTCCCATTGAGAAACACTGATTCAGAGGACAATGTTTATCTTTTTCTGTTTGGGGAGGGATGAAAGGGGAATATTTTTCATACAGAACATTTACACGAAAGGAGTAGACTATTCATATATCAGGTTCTGGTCCAAGTAATCAAAAGTGATTTAAAAATATGATTTTGAGGTGTTCATTTATCTCCCAAATTACACTTAACTAACCTACTCAAAATTTCTGACATTTCTTTGGCCATTTGTTCCCTATTAAAAAAATAACAACATATCATGGTTACATAGATTACTTAAAAGAGCATCTTCAGTAGGATTATTGACTTATTAACCATTTACAATTATTTTACTCTGTAAAATCAATAATATAAAATACAGCAAAATTTTTGTTTAAATCCAGTTGAAGTTATTTGAACATGTCCCCATTTTAGCAGCAAGGAGCTTTTAGATAAAATCTCATGAGCGCCATGCTTATGTAGTATTTTTATGTATAGAATATAAATAGCATTTTCTAATTGCATACGGGAAAGTAGGCAGTGTACACATTCTATACAAGGATTTTTGAACTGGAGTTGCTTAATAAATATTAATTAGACAAGGCATAAAGGTGATAAACCAAGCTGATGTATTTTACAGTGTCAAGAGTTTAAATAAGACTGATAAATTCAAAGCTGTAACATTCTAAATCAAAGCATGCTTTAAAAAAAAAAAAGTACACGATGTTCTTGTTAAATTAAATATCTGAAGCATTCTGACCTTGCAAGCCACATTTCCCAAAGGCAAAAACTTATTTTTCTTTTATTGCCCAAGAGAGTATAACTTTTCTCAATATTTGTTTAATTCTCTGGAATATACTCGAAGTTTCATTATTCATCAACACTTCATTAACTTCATTATTTTATTTTCCTGCCCTTTGCTCTCTTCCTTCCGTAATTAATTATTTTCTTACTTATTCTATTCCTCTGAGTCTGGTAACCTCAATACCTTACAAATCAGTAAAAATCCTAAGAAAAGAAAGATGGGTATGTTTGCTTTTTTTTTTTTATATCATAGTTTCCTGGATGCCTGCCACCAGCTGGGACCCTGACTATCAAGGAGGGGAGGGCTCCTGTATGCCAATGTCCTTGTAACCAACATTGGCTACAATCGGGTACTGATGTAGGTCTATCCAAGCAAACACACAGAGGAAAAGTAATATTTCAAAACTATTGATTGTGGACAACACACACAAAATAAAATATAATTGAATAAAAACTATCTTTTGATAACAAGTCCATCAATCTCTCTTTAAACTTGCAGTTTCTCAGAATTTTGTAATTTCCAAACTCAGGGTAATTGTGATCAATATTTTTAATTCTAGCATCACCTCTCCTCACAATTTCTGTCCCAGTATCCGAGAGAATCTCTGTTTTTACCATCTCTTTCTCCCGGAGGCTCCTCTATTTCTTTTCCCACAGCAGGTTTCAAGGAATCCCTAGCCTTTCAGAGCATTTTCCACTTGGTCTGCTGACCTCACACAGAATTCTCCTTCTGCCCAGACACTACACTGGATGACAATCGCTACGGATTCAACACTCCACCTGATCCTATGTTACTGCACTAGGCACTACACCAAACACATTGGATAGAAATGGTTCATGCCTCCAGATGCTATTTTCTTTTTCTGATTTTACCAAACTATATTCAAATGCTCACAATTTTACCTTAAATATGAGTTGCAAGGTTTATTTTAATTAATTTCTATTTAGTTCAAGCTTAAATGGTAACTACATAGCAGGTGTTCTTATGGAGGGCAATGGTGCCCCCGGGAAACATGATGGTGGCATGACGGTCACAACAATGCTGTAAAAGTGCACTTCTGGCATTTGCTGAGGTTGAGCAGAGATGCCAGGTGTTCTGTACAAGAAAGAACTGTCCCATGTCCCACATGACTTCACCATGTCCACCAGATATACAGGTGAAATATGTATATACATAATGTTTACATGTAAACAAAGCCTTACAAGTACTTTTTTTTTTTTGCATGGTTTTAATATTCACAGAATTTTTCTAGGAATGTAACTACTGTTTAATTGAGAAGAGGCCGTATGTTGCTTCATTCAAAACTTTACAAAGGATTGTTCATAATTTCATGACATTTGAGTAAATAATACAACAGGAGCGTATCAATCTGCATTTGTAGTTGTCAAATTCATGGTGAGTCTATGTATAAATAAAAGCATCTGATTAATTATGTCTTCTTCTGTGGTTGTGCATAAGCACTTTCATATTAAAATAGATATTATTATAAATTTATATACTTTCAGTTCTCCTCTACATGTATTATTTGGAGGGGAGATTATTTATGTAGGTCCTATCATTTTTAAAACATTTGTTATTGATATTGGGAACTATGGAGTCTAGAACCATTGCTAAAAAGTAGCAGTTGAGGCCCTTAAAGCTGTTAAAAATCAGGTTTTATATGTACTACAAATATTACTTGGATTCCCTTTCTACGGGGAGATTTTTATAATAAAAAGATACTTTAGTGTCAAATTTAGTATTACATTTATAACTTACGATTATGACATAGTTTGGATATTAGTAGAATGAAATATCATATATTAAGAACTAAGCTTCTATTACTCAAACATTTTAAGTACTTTATTTATTCTTATTCATATCCTCATACCTGCTTCAATAAAGGTGTGTAAGGTAAGGAATAACTAAAAACACATAGAAGATAATGAGTGTTGAAGTTTAAACAAAGTTAGAAAACACAAAGAAGGAAACCAAATCATGAATGATTGTGACTGAATGCTATACAGGAGCATTAAACATTTGCCTTGGCCAAGAAAATAATGAGTTATATCCTTCTCTTTATCAAATAAAGGAAATAATTTAAATTTTACTTCAATGAGGAAACTAATTCTCCTACAAAAGCATCCCCATCCTATTTTAAAAAGTTCAAAAGACGAAATGAAGTTTTAAAAGAGGGAAATGACATACGGTGTCATTTTGGGTCTTGCTCCATCATTTCTGTGAAAAGAATATATTGTAATTAAAACCATAAACTCTGAATTGTGAAAATTTTTATTGTAAAAATTTGTGTTTCAATTTCGTAACTTACTGATTTTAAAACTCCACTAATCAAGTATAAGGTAAGAATTTTATATATTTTTAAATCTTTATTAAAAATGATTAGGAAAGAATGAATTAAAGGGGTTCAATTCAATGAAAATTAAAGGAAAATATTATATCTAGGTTAGTAAATTCGTATGTAGTGAGATTTTGAACAACAGAATCTGGAAATTACTTTATAATTTTAAGTAATTTGAAATCCTTACTTTGCATAAAGGATCATATGTATAATTGATTGAGATTACATTTTAAAACAGACTATATATGTGGAAAACAATTCTTACTTAGAAATTACTGGATGGGAATCCAAGCTGAAAAAGTAACTTAAAATTGTTTACTGCAGCAGAATCCATATAAATATTTACTTTTTAATCCATCAAAGAACCCAAGAACAACATTTTAATGCTACATGTTAAGAACAGGTTTACTTAGAGAGTTCTAACTAATAAACAGTTATAGAAAAAATTTAGTGCTAACAAAGGTAAAATAAGCATTTTGAAATGTTTAGTTACAGCCCACTAAAGTAAGACAAAATTATCAAGCACGGAAAATCTGTATAGAACATTACCCATAACGAAGTGCTAAAGCTTGTAGTGCTGTTCCTGTCAGCTGCTGTTGGGTTGATTCTGACTCATGACAACCCCATATGTACAGAGTATAAAATAACCACTAGGTTCAAAAGGGAAGGAACTCACGAGGACATGAAGGGCCAGGGAAAGCTTTGTGAAGATTTAAACAGGCATTCCAGAGGAGGGGAACACATCCCTAGACTGTACCACAGGAGAGCAAAAACTCTTCTGCCTCTCAAGGTCTTAACGGCGAGAATGGTTCCTAATTACTTAGCAGTGGGCCGTTAGGTAGTTAATTCTGCTTAGCTTAAATCACAGATACTTATCATTTATATTAAAGGTCCTAAATGGTCCACGCTTTCTCAGAGACCACCTACCCCAGGAGAAGTGCACCTTTCTGAAGATGGAAGGAGTCTACATATGAGCCAGTATCTTGTACATACCATATGGAATGACACTGGGTACAGCTTAATATTTCAGATTTTTAAACATAAAATTTGGTCATACGAGTACTAAGAATGACTCCATCGATGAGCCCCTTAGAAATGAACTTCAGTCATAATAAAGCCAGCTCTGTCGACTGCAGTACTTCCTCACAGACACTAAGAATAGCAGCTATAAAAGCTTGGTTTGTTTAACAACCTGGAATAGTCACCCTTGTCAGAAGATACACAAAGGCTCCCAGCCATTCTGACATAACACAGGAGGGAGGAATGGAACAGCAGTGAGCTGAGTCTACAGTTACGAAGCCCATAGCCAGGTGAAAATATTTTAATTATAGTGAAATGCTAATAAAAGGCCAAATATTGGACTCCAGTCCAAAAATTTGAGAATTATTATAATGTCTTATATTTGTATAGGCCTACTCAGTTTATTTGGGGTTGCCATGAGTCGGAATCAGCTTGAAGGCAACTAACAACAATTCTGCTGATTTTCCATATATTTTCATATACAAGTCAGACTCCAGAGTTCCCCTATACAATACTTATCACAAAAAAAAAATTTGAGGGCAACCTACGATACCCTTTTTTCTTTCCGATCTTTATTTTCATGAAAATCAAATCTAACCACTGTTCTGCAATTAGAACCCGTTTTTCCTTTCACAAGGAAATAGCTCCATCTAGTGGCTGTGCGTCAATTATATTTTGTCATAAACTAAAAACCAAAAAAAAAAAAAACCCAAACTTGTTGCCCTCAAGTTGAATCCAACTCATAGGGACCCTATCCAAAAAAAAAAAAAAGAAACCCACTGCCATCGAGTCAATTCTGACTCATAGCAACCCTACAGAACAGAGTACAACTGCCCCATAGGGTTTCCAAGGAAAGGCTAGTGGATTCGAAACGCCGACTTTTGGTTAGCAGCTGAGATCTTAACCACTGCACCACCAAGGCTCCTTAATAATTGGGCAATAAGTAAAAAAGAAACTTCTAGAATAAAAATTTGCTTTGTGCTCTTAAAATCTGAAAAGCATAGTTACAGGTATTTATGAGTCTCTCAGTATACACAGACAATATATATACATATCCACATACAAAGGGATCCTACAGACTAGTTTTCCTTTGTTTTTGCAGTGTGTACGTAAGTAAATAATTAACTAATACATCTACATTCTAAATTTTTTTAATGAACCAGATATATCAAAACCTTCTTGTAACTTTTAATATGAACTCCAGAGTCATCCACACGCCACTAAAATGCAGTATTTAGAGACAAGTGAGAAACTAGAGGAGACAAAATACTTCAGTGTGACTAATCGTTCTTCTTGGGAAGGGAAACTCAATTTATTCTAAGACATTGTGAGACACGGGATGATAAACTTCTCCTCATTCCAAGTGTTAGGCTGTATAATAAAGATATTTTAAAAAACCTTTGCATTAGGAAAATAATAAAGTCTAACCTCAAATATATTAAACTGAATTATAATATATTCATTAATTCCTATGCTATTGTATAAAGCTAATTTAGAAATTAGCCTTCAACCCAATATAATACTCTGACAATTTCAGGGCAAAATTTGAGATGTTTTCCAAACAAAGTGCTCACGAACTGAAATATCACAGCTTCATTTTTCAACAGTTTAACAATTCAATGGAAAATCAATTGTTTCGGATACACAAGTGGGTAAAAATAATTTTAAATATCTTTACTTAAAATGTATGAGGACCTGAGGAGTATGATTTTCTATCTTCCTTTTACATGGAAATGAGCAGCAGAGAGGTGAGGAAACGCCAAAGCAGAGGTCGCGGCACCCCACCCAAGGACCCCAGTACCTCCGGAGCGCGGGGTCGGCCTGAGCCTCGTCAGTGATAAGCTCCGCTTCGCTCTGGGCGATCCTCAGCGCCAGCTCCCGGTCCCGGCGCTCCTGCTCCAGAACCGCCTGCTGCTGAGACTCCTCCTCCCGCTGTCTGGCCAGCTGCGCCTCCACTTCAGCCTGCCAAGGACAGCCAGTTTTACCATGAGGTCTCCACTTGCTTACATGATCATCCCAGTTATTGTTAAAATAAAGGGCAACTGTTCCATGCAAGTTCTTTACTGAGGAATATATACTGTTCAGCCACAAGTATCTTCAGTTTCTATTCTCTTCTGTATTTTTAAGATTCATGCTGCAAACACATCTCCATCTTTCCTCTCTTTGCCAACACCAAGAGAAGGTAGAGGGACCACCATTCTAAAGAGTATCCCAAGTATCACAAGCATTCTAGGTACAACTAAAACAGACTAGAAAGAAAGGCCTGCCAATCTACTTCAAAAAACTAACCCATGGGAATTTTATGAATCACAGAATATTGTCTGATATAGTGCTGGAAGGTAAGCCCCCTAGGCTGTAAGGCACTCAAAATACACCATGGTTGCAACAATGTACTCAAACACACCTATAAACATGAAGATGGCACAGGACCAGGCAACATCTTATTATACTGTTTAGAGGGTCGTTATGAGTCTGAGCGACCTTGGTGGCAACTAACAACAACAACTAGATATCATATTACTAACAACACCTAGACAGCAAATGACAGAAATTTTAAGTGATGGGTTGTACTTAGGATATATTATGAAAGCCAAGACAAACAGATACTCAAATACATGATCAATTATTCTCAGACACAGACACAGGGACTTTTTTTAAAAATGGGGGCAGGGAAAATATCGTAACTCTAACCTATTAATACCAATATGTATAAAGTTTTAAAATAGTTTTTGTAAACACAGTAATTATATTTTGAGTGAATGTTCTACTCAATTTCCCTTAAGTATTATAATAGGAAAAACAACGAAACTGATATTTACTGAGCTAGGCACTATTCTAAACACTTTAACATGTGTTAACTAGTTTAATGTTCACGACTATTATTTATTCCCATTCTACAGAGAAAATCATAGCCCAAAGAGTTACTTATTATAACTTGTGGAATGTCACTATTTCTACCAGTGACAGAGGAGGATTTGGGCCCACTTACTTAGCTCCAAAGTCCCTTCCTATAACCACTAAAGAAACTGCCTTTGGTCTCAGGGATAAACTAGTGATAGCTTAATTAGCACATCAAGATCTTGTTTTCACTTCTTTTGCTTTACAATGTTGTAGATTCTGAAAGGAATTTAATCCAAATTACCTAGTAAGTACATACCTGAATACGTTTTTCATCATCTTCCCTTTTCTTTCTCTCTTCTTCTTCTTGCTTTCTCTTTGCCTCCATTTCAAGTTTCCTAACAACAATAGAAAACTCTTTAAGAACGTCATAGAAAATCATGAATCCTTCACAAAGCAATTTAACTATTAATAAACAAAGGTTACAGAATGGAACTCAAATTAACCTCCTGGTCATATACATTATCAGCTTAATCTGAATAACATAAAATCTAATTCTACTGACAGTAATTCTTCTGAAATAGAACAAATATATTTCATAACCTTTAAAAACTACAGATTAGCTTGGTTACAAACTCTAGCTGTAAGGTCCTCATTATATGTGCTTCTCTGTATCCCTTCGCCAACTAAATAACTCTTGTATTTCTTCTGTTTACACTATCGCAGAAATCTTCCAAGAAGTTGTCAGTTTTTAAACTGCAGAAAATAGTAGTGCCCTTTTTTTCTAGCTTATAAAATAATATACAAGTCATAACTTTGAGAAAGAAATTAAGAAATCCTCAGGTGTAACGTTCTAACCAAAACTCAGATTACCACTGAAATCATTTGTCATCCTTATTATACAATAATCTATGTTCTCAACTTTCAAACTTATTCAGAAATTGATTTTTCAAATAAGAATATTAATTTTAAAAATAAGAGTACTCATTAACCACTGTCAATACCAAGAATTCACTATTCTGGTAATTTCTAATTCAAATAACCACAATATAAAGAGTTTACATCCGCCTTTCCTCCTCTTCCTTTCTTCGACGTTGTTCGTCTTCTTCACGTCTTTTTCTTTCTTTTTCCATTTCTTCTTGAATACGTCTCAACCTTTCTGCTTCCTCTTCCTGCTGTTTTTTCTTCTGTAATGCACTGAGAAGTTCCTCTGAGCTTTTAACTAGTGCATCATATTCCTTCTGTATTTGTTCCCTTGTCATCAGAGTGGACTTAATAAACAAAATAATAAAATTTTATGTAAAAAGCTATCTCTGCACACAAATGCTTGACCCTATTTTCTATCAATCAAATACCTAAGGATGCGTATTGTGGAAGGTAACATATTAGAGTTAAAAAAATATTTTTTTTTTTAGGAATAATTAGCTAACTCAGCTAGTGTTCACGACTCTTCAATGAAATGTTCAAATAGTACCAAAGGGATATTTAAGAAATACAACCAAAACTGCCGGTTGGTTTTCCTAAGTTAGTCTTTAAAAAATATGACTGGTTGATCTTAACCGATAATGATGTCACATAAATAGAGATGGCCTTTGACGTATTTGTAAAATCAGCTAAGTTTATCTATAGCATTGTCATTCTTCTCCTGGTCTTCTCTATCCCTTCTACTGCCAAGATACTTACCATTGTCTACATAAAATACCTGCAAAAATGACAAGGGGCTCACTTTATTCTATCTCATATAATTTGAAGGATATAGGACCATGAACCAAGGATTAGGAGCCTTGGTGGCACAATAGTTAAGCGCTCAGCTGCTAACGGAAAGGTTGGCGTTCAAACCCACCCAGCAGTTCTGCAAGGAAAGACCTGGCAATCTGCTTCCATAAAGATTCAAAACAAAAAACAAACTCACTGCCATCAAGGCAATTCCAACTCATAGTCACCCTGTAGGACAGAGCAGAACTGCCCCCATAGGGTTTCAAAGGCTATAAATCTTTACAGAAGCAGACTGCCACACCTTTCTCCCACTGAGTGGCTGGTGGCTTCGAGCTGCCAACCTTTTGGTTAGCACCCAAGCACTTAACCACCGAGCCACCAGGGTTCCTTCCATAAAGATTACAGCCTAGAAAACACTGAGGAAGTTCTACTTTGTCACGTGGGGTCACTATGAGTCTAAATCAATTCAATGGCACCCTAACAACACAACAACAACCAAGGATTAATGTCTTTATTATACAAAAACATTATGAAACAAGATGGAAAAAAAAAATTAAGACCCTAAAATGTAACTTAGGAAAAGATGTGGACAGATGAAATATAACTAATAAGCATATAGAAAAATTTTTCAATCTCACTAGTGATCAAATAAGTGAAAAACATTTTTTAAAAAGGCCCCATTTTTTCCTAAAAAGGAAAAATTAATTACTGCTTTCAAAGCAGTTAAATTATGTTATAGCCTACATGAAGATAATGCAATAACAAAGACAAGGCATATAACATGATGTTAGAGACACAAAATTAATAAATGTTCATTATGCTAAGGACTATAATAAAATATATGCATATAAAATAAGACTAGAAGAGGAATATACAATAGTATAATAGTTGAACGTGTTAGTGTGGGGAGATTTTTTCTGGTTGGTTTTCTCCAAAGTTTCAATAATATCACATTACTTTATAATTTAAAAATTAGTTTCTGAAAGCAAAAAGCGTCAAATTAAAATAATTTACAGTAATTCTTTCTCAATTGTGATTATGCAAAAGCTTATCAATGGGGTATAATATTTAGTTACTATTTTGGGAATAAGATCTCTTGTAGAAACAGATGAAATCTCATAACAAATTATCTTCCTTTTTTTCTTTTTGCTATGAAAATTTTCAAACATAGAGAAGAGCAGAGAGAATATTCCAGTGAGCATCCACCTGCCAGCATACAGACTCAATCTTTAACATTTTTTATCTTTAAAAAAACAGACTTTTTTCCTGTATAATCTCAATGCAAATAACAAGAGATGTTAAATTATACAAAAAGTCAAAGTCATTTGGAGTAAAAGTGCATACCTTAATTTTGGCCATCAAAGCATCAATAGAAATTTCAAGATTCTTGACCTTTTTAGTCATTTCTGGTTTTCCGTCTTTCAGTGCATTGACAACTTCGTTAAATTTACCAAGTCGTTTCTTCAGTGTGCCCACCTTAACCAGGCCATCAATGCTGTGAAGATGATACGTCATCAGAGTTTAATTTCACCATTTAATGATAGAGGAAAACTTTTTTATAAATAAAGTGCTAAACAGATAGTGCTAAAATTTCACTTCTGTTTTCAATATTATTCAGTATTTCCTTTTTCAGATCTCTTGTTGAGGGTAAAAAGGAAATAATCAAATATGGTTGTGAATGACATCAATACTTGTCAGTGTGCTTTTAATCTATATTTAGGATGACAAAATTAAAAATTCAAATTATAGACTAACAAAAGAGTTACCTAATCTCTTGGAAAGATTCGAACAATCAATAGTTATTCAGACCTTGATGTTTAAAAAGTGCAAATTAATACTGAAACACTCAAATAAGAAAAAAGCACAAAATTTACAGTGAAACCATATAATTCCTACAATTTCGAAAAATATGGTCAAAATATTAGTAAGACGAGTATAAGTTTCAATATTTCAGTAGTCAAATTTCAGTTTCTAGGAAATGTCAATTTGACAGTTTATCAAGAAACTCATGTCACTAAAATAATCAGAATAAGCATTTTCTAACCATTTACTTCAATTTTTTATGTTTACATTTCTGTAATCCACTTCAAGTCCTTTTGTAGAATAAGGCAAGAATTAACTAATTTCAAATAAATACTACAGATAAAAAACTAATATTATCTTTTTACAAATGACATGAGAAAAGAGAAAACTCCTTGAGTATCCAAGCTGCTCTTCACTATGACGTTACTGCCTTGTTACATTAGGGTAACTAAGTTCTGTAGGGTTCTTTAGGCACTATTCATCATCTTACCGAGGTTTGTGTCTTCTTTTGCAAAGCCACATTCGAATAGTTTTTTGCATTTTAACACAGGCTTCAGCTCGATATTTTATTTTGTTTTTCACTATATATAAATAAAATAAAATGATTTAAAAATATAGTTTAAAACAGACATAAAATATTAAAAATACATTCATTTCCACAAAGCAATATTCAAAAAACATGAAATTTTAATGAACATATTATCCTAGACACTAAAATCAAGACTTCACATTTCTTTAATTCCTTATATTTATTAAAAATAAAAAGCATATCATGTATATGGCTTATTGTTGTTTTTAGTTGCCACTGAGTTGATTCTGACTATATGGGTAGATTTATATTTTAACTGCATCCTGATAATGCTACACACTGCTGTTTCCCAAACTCTCCTAGGCAACGTCATTTCATGAAATGTTAACAGGTATGCTTTGAAAAATAGATTTTTTTGTCAGTTAAGTTCAGGAAAAGCTATACACTATTCTTCATCTTGGAGATTCATTATGAACATACGAGCGAGGTATTTGAGAATCCTGTAGTAAATGGTTCTATTTAATATTCAGTTACCTAGAATTTCATAATCTGACCATGAAGCTTTTTTTTTTTTTTTTCCAGAACAATCTGCAAATATACCTGCTTCTCTACTGACTTCGATATCACTGCACAACACAGGTCCCAAAAGGATAGTACAACACGGAAAATTTTAATGTCACGTGTTGATCCACTTCCTATCACAATACAATGTACAAAACTGAATGCACTGAACTACAATGACGTATGTTTATATTTTACTTGGAAAATGATGAAAAAAAAGAGCTTCCTTTATCTTTTATGATTTTCATCTAAATTCCCCATTATCTCACAAAGGCCCCAATAATAATCCCTGCTGGAATGCTTCCTTTTCACCATTGCTGTCAGGTGCTGTCCAATTCATTTTGACTCATAGCTACCCCATGTAATGGTGTAGAACTGCCCCACAGTGGGTTCTAGGCTGTAATCTTTAGGGGAACAGATTAACAGGTCTTTCTCCCATAGAGTAGCTGGGTGGATTTGAACTGCCAACCTTTCGGTTAACAATCGAGCACTTAACCACTGCACCACGAGGGTAGGTCCAAGGAATTTTAGTTCTCTATGACCAGGACGCTATTTGTTGAATCCTTTTCATATGCTCAGCACTGTACCAAGTGCTGTGATAAGTACGGGGAGGGCAATTATAAATTTTAATGAAGTCACGGACTACCACAGAGCTCCAACAATTAAAAGTTGCCAAAGGCCCTCAAAAAACAAAAAAAACCACATTGCCTTTGAGTCAATTCCGACTCATAGAGGACAGAGTAGAACCGCCCCATATGATTTCCAAGGAGCAACTGGTGGATTCAAACTGTCGACCTTTTGGTTAGCAACTATAACTCTTAACCACTATGCCACCAGTGTTTCCAGACCCTCATGTTCTCTAAAAATACTCTGTCCCTCACCCTTGTTTTCAGTCAGAGATGACTAGCTGCCATGACCTGGCAGAAACACACACAAAAGCAGTTCTGGTCAGTGTATCAAGAGAATAAGGTCTGAAAGGGGGTGGGGCAGGAGGTGGGGTTTAAAAGGTAAGCTGAAACCTCATTTTACAAGGTCTTGAAACATATTCTAAGAATTCAGAATGTCTGCTCAAGAAGAGCCATAAAGGGTTTTTAGTTAACACAGAAGCACTCTGAGAAGACAAACTGCAATCAGGGAAATCAGTTTGGGAGCCACTGAAATTACTGTGCACATAAGCTTGAGGGGCTCTACCCAGGTGCTGGCAACAAAGAGGAAGAATGTACAGGACTCAGAGGCAGAATCCACAAGAGATGGTGACTGACAAGATTTCAGGGATAAGAAAAAAGAGACACTTACAACCTTGAGATTTTGGCTCTGAATTATTGTGTACTGATGGTGGCATTATACGGGTGGAAAAAGAAAAGTTCTGGTGTAAATCTGAGAGATTGGTGGATGGTGTGGGATAGAGGAAGAGAGAGAAGAATCAAGATAGTGAGTTGTTTTGTTTGATATGTGATGAAATTAATGTTCCCATAACACATTCAGTTCCAGGGCAATGCAAACAGTTAATGTGCTCAGCTGCTAACTGAAAGGTTGGTGGTTCAAGCCCACCCAGAGGCATCTCTGAACAAAGTCCTGATGACCTACTTCTGAAAACTCAGCCACTGAAAACCCTATAGAGCACAGTTCTACTCTGACACATATGGGGTCGCCACCAGTAGGAATAACTCGATGACAACTGGTTGGTTATAACACATTCAGATAAAGAAAATGGGTATTAAACACTAAAAAACACACACACAAAAATAAGGTCTACAAATACTAATTGACCACATACTACATGTGAGGTGTTGCTTGAGGATCCAGGGACACAGCATGAACAAGAGACACAGCCCCTGTCATCCAGCATTCACCACTGAAGTAATGACAGACCTCAGTGTGGAAGAAAACACCTACATTTGATGACCGAGAGTGAACACCACTGAACCTTCTTCCAGCGACTGCAGACAAGCCAGTGATTGACTCTTTTCACCAACTCTGCTAAGTGGTCAGGGTCAGACTTCATAATCTGATCAAATTCTGCAAACTAGGAAGTAAAACAATTTCATATCAATATCAAAATATAAATGTGTTTAAACACACAGATAGATGCTGAATAAAAGTAACATGAATCAAAAAAACTAACTTTCTGGAAATGACCACACATCAATTTTTTTATCTCAATGGGGTATAAAGCAAATCCAAACACACTTGGCTGCATTTTCCTGCCTTTTTTTCCTTTGTTCCTTCAGGATCTCTTTTGTGTGTGTGTGAAAGAAGGGAGATTATTTATTGTTAACTAGAAGATTCAATAATAAAGTTTGACAACAGAAAAAAATATTAAATGACAATTACAGAGAGTTGGCAAAAGGCTTTACTGAGGAAAAAAAAAATGAAGAAAAGGGCTAACACATCTTGATTCTGATTCACACACATTCTCAGATGTCCCTTTATAGCTCCTGGTAAGTGAAGGAAGCTATACATCATCATTATTCTGTCTCCCAACCCCACCCCTATTTTGATCAGGGATAAGAAATTACTACTAAAAGAAAACACAAATAAAGCAGCTATCAGGTTTTTAACGAATAAAATGCATTATGTCCACTGTTTAACACCAAATTCCATAATCCTTTCTATCCTTCTCCATATGTCCCACTAAAATATTAAGGATGCCACATGCCCAGCTAACAATGTATTGGCTTTTGTATGGTTCAAAATTAAATTAAAGGAAACATAATGAGATTGAAGATCTTGGGCTTTGTGCCTTAGGCTGTCAACATATCCTTCTGATTGATGCATTTTTCTGGAGGCAAACAAAACCAACTGTTTCCTCTTATCAGACTGTTAATTCTTACATAATTACTGTAGCTCTGAAATAAGAGAAATGCTGACTTTATGGTAAATACATATGATTACAGCTAAACCAACAATGGACATTCATATACTCTTTTTTTCTGAATCATTCACAGGGATGTACATACATTGGTAATGCACACATACACTTCTCTCAGGCCCAAAAATGTGAGATCAGATTTATTTATCATGATTAAGTTAGTCTTCAATGCACTGAAGCTATTTATTAATGATTTTGCCAAACAAGAACCACTGGCTATTTAAATACGGTAACAATAATATTTAAAATTATGAGGATGCAATTATTCAATCCACATTAAAGAAATCAGTAATGGTGAAAAATATTATCACTAACTGATCTATGAATGGCATTTAGATATTTGTGTTGTATGTATTTAGTTATGAGTATTCTACAACTGTCTTGCAAATTACTATGAGAACCTGTGTATGTTAAAGCTATAATATGTGTGTGTTAATCTAAAAAAATACACCACATACAAAAGCATTTATACATTTATCATTCTAGGGTCTGAAAGAGGTCAGTACAAAATTCAGTCTAATATATACTTTACACATCTACCATACTCTAGCAGGTGTTCTCACAATGAAGACTCAAAAGTACTGTAAAATCTTAAATCATTACAGACTGAATTAATATGTTTTAGAAAACCTTTGAACATGTTTAGAACTAAAGTATTTCACGTTAACTTTTATTCAAGTTTTTAAAAAAAAAAATCCAACTAAACAATGCCCAGATTCCAACACTCGCAAAGCTGAATAAAATTATAAAAATTGTATAGAGAGTACTACACATTATAAACTTCTCACAAGGAGGGAAATTGTGTATGTGTTTGTTTTTGTATGAATGCTGTTAGTCACCCTATGATTCAAGACTAAAACAAATCACTAAATACTTAAAAATATTCACTAACTTCACCTATCCATATTTATGATGTTAAAGTTAAAATAAGAATATACTTACCTTGCCAGGTCTAAAAAATACTTTCGTTAACCCAAACTTATAGTCAACGTCATTTAAGCCCAAAGCTTTAAAGAGAGCCTGCAAAATAAAAATAAAAAGGTTAGACACTAATTAATAATAAGATAGTTTATACATAAGGAATTTCAATATGGATGGCATTTTACCTTACAAAATAGTCTTGGATCCAACCTTGCAAGTTTATCTGGCATGTATTTTTTATACATGTTATAGAGTTCATGAAATGAAGCTCGTGATGGAAAACCACCCTGCATCAAGTCCAAAACAGACACCATACCTAGGTTCATAAACAAATACAAATCATTGCCAGTAACTGTACAGAAGTCCAAAAATAACTTGTGAATGATTAAACAATTTTACAAATTAATATTTAAAAAGGGAAAATTTAATGGAATTATCAGCAGTTAAATAATACATGGGAAATAATGTTTTTATACTCAATATGTCCCATCTTATCCACTGTCTAAAACTATTTTAAGAGGGCAATGGTGGTTCAGGGGTAGAATTCTTGCCTTCCATGCCAGAGACCTGGATTCAAATCCTGGCCAATGTATTTCACGCTCGGCCACCACTCATCTGTTAGTGGAGGCTTGTGTGTCGCTCTGATGCTAAACAGGTTTCAGCAGAGCTTCCAGACTAAGACAGACTAGAAAGTAAAGCCTCAAGATTTGTGAAAATCAGTCAGCGAAAACCCCATGGATATAAACAGTCCAATCCTATTAATGCATGGGATCACCATGAGGTAGGGGTTTCCTTGACAGCAGCTAAGAATAACAACTACAAAACTATTACAGCTGAATTTCATCAAGAATCAACTTGACCATTTTCTAGTGGGCAAACTATTGATCTCCAAAAAACTTAAGTATATTTTGTATCTCTCTTCTACCAGAAACGTCTGTGTCACAACCACAGCATACAAGGCAAAGGCCCACATTACGCCACTTTTGAAGTCCTGGGGTTAATTTTAGAACAAAATGCCTGACACATGGAATCTCCATGTAGTCAGACACATTCCCAAGTTCTCACCAATGCTTAAAGGAAGTAAACAGAAAAGAAAGAAGAGCTAATAATTTCACCATAAAAACCCTTGTCATTCACCTGTCAAACTACAGTCTGTCAGAAGGAAGAGACTTTAGGTTGAATATCTACTTTCAAAATAACTCTAGCAAGTGGTTAATTTTAGCCTGAGTCAATGTGACCTTTTGATGTCAGAAAAGTGTAAAATAGACAGGGAAAGGCTCAACAGCTATAGGCAATGACAATGACATCAATGCCAGGGCTTTGTTTATAAAAAGATCTGGCTTTCAGTCTTTGGGACAATTCAAATCAATAGGGAAAATAAGATGATTTAACAGAAAGGGTTATGACAAATGGCTAGCTGTTTGGAAAACAAAAATAGCAACGGATCCTTACTTCTATCCCAAATTAAATTTAAATATTTTTAAATTTTAAAAATCTGAAATTATAAAATATTTAAAAATAAGTAAAATTTCATTTTAAAAATAAAGGGGGCAGTATTGTTTTAAGGTGAACTTCAGCCTATCAGACTGCCAAAGGCGTAAACTACCAATAGTACCTAGAGTTGTTGATGATGTAGGAAAACACACTCATGCCCTCTTGGTGAGAAAGTAAACCTGTGCAATCTTTTGGATGCCAATTTGAAAATATTTATCCTTTTGACTCAGTACTGTCTACTTCTATAAATCTATCCTATAATTTGTCACACACATGGGCAAAGATATGTGTACAGAGATATCCACTGGACGATTGTAATACAAAAAATAGATGGCAATTAATACAAGATTGGTTAAATTATATTACAGCCATATGATAGAATATGATGCATTAATTAGATAGCAATTAACTTAGACAGCAATTAATAACTTAGATACCAATTAATACAAGATTGATTAAATTATATTACAACCATGATAGAATAAAGGCCATAAGAGCCATTGCCATCAATAACAATTAACTTAGATAGCAATTAATAACTTAGATAGCAATTAATACAAGATTGATTAAATTATATTACAACCATGATAGACTACGATGCATTAATTAAAAAGAATGGGGCAGAGCTCTACACACTATAAAAAAATATACCTAAGACATAGAGTTAAATGGTCACCCCTGAGAAGTGAGGCGTTTTATTTAATTATTCTGTACCACTTAATTTTTGTTACTGTGAGCATATATGACCACTATAACTTAAAAAAAAAAAAAATTTTTTTTTTTTTTTTAAATGAAACACATAAAGGCAATAGTTCTTACTGGGGAAAAAAAAAGGCTCTGCTTAAAGAAATAAAAAGTTGGTTGAGACTACCACAATTTTTTCCCGTTATATCAAAAAAAAAAAAAAAAACAAGCACCCTTAGAAATGTATGCCTTTGCCCTCTCCAAGTTCTTTGGCTTGCCCTGTAGCTATACACAAACTATAAATTACTTCATATAAGTTCATTAAGAATTTCAAGGAGCTTATTAACAAATTACCAAGCCTAAGACTGCTTTCTCAGCACTTGAAGCTAATTTACATTAAAGATTTTTTGAAGCTTAAAAAAAGTAAAATTCACCATACCAAGTAACCTTCCTTCTAGAAATCCCCATGGCCTGCGTCTTACTCTGGAAGTTTGGTGGGGAGCTTCTTGGTACAGTCTTGGCTGGTTATGCCCTGGGTCCCCTCTCTGCTACCACAAACAGGCAACACAGCACTGAGGTCACGGAGGAAGAAGACGATCTGCCTTATCTCACCTTCCCTTACTTTGCCCTGGTGTTGGTTCATCAGAAGACAGAAATTTTTGTAAAAGGTGTCCTAAACTAATTAATTCTCCTTAAAATAGTAAATAAATATATAAATGAATGAAATGGAAGGGCAAGGCAGAATTCAAATCTTAAATGTCTTTATTTTAGAAAGCTTCACAAACACTTTTATTTCTACCAGTCATTCATAATATTTTTGTTTTTTCATTACTTATCCACATAACTGGAAACAATTCTGAATCATTACACTAATATTAGTGCCACAAAAAAAAAAAAAAAAAACAAAGTATCATGAAACGGTATCATCTATTAAACCGCCAAAAACTGTTGAAATACACTGCTTACTGAAAGTGGAATCTTAGCTAAAGTATCAGTAAACCCATGCCCCATTAATCTAATGGTGTATATGTAGCTAAATATAAACACGCTTGACTTAGGACACCGGATGCTCACTTAAAAAGTGAATTATTATATTATGCTGAACAAAGTCTAAAGAGAAAGTCAAACAAAAAAGAAGTCAAACTCAAAGTAAAGTAAGAATGACCTGAAGAAAGTATTACAAAAATAATTCTGTACCACGTGTAGGAATACAACAGAAATGAATTATTTACTTTTCCAATATTTGTTAGAATTAGTCACAAATACATCTTCATATTTGCTAGACTGTGTGGTTCATTCAACAAATATTTACTAGGCCTAGTATGTGACAGATACTACTAAGAACTAGGGATATATATGTAAGCCAAGACACAGTTTGTACCCTTGCAGTGGAAGGAAAAATTAAGTAACTGTGCAAATATACACAAAAGTTATAACTGTGACTGTGAAATAAAGGTAGCCAGGGCCCTGAGCTCAGGTTCCATACTAGTTAGGAATAACAAGAAAAGCTTTCATAGGGAAATGATAATCAAGCCGAGATGTAAGTGATAAAAGAAAAGATGGAAAGTAGTTAGAACAGCCTGGTACTGGTACAACAACAGATACATAGACCAATGGAACAGAATTGAGAATCCAGACATAAATCCATCCACATATGGGCAGCTGATATTTGACAAAGGCCCAAAGTCACTTAAATGGGGAAAAGAGAGTCTTTTTTAACAAATGGTGCTGGCATGACTCAATATCCACCTGTGCAAAATGAAACAAGGCCTATACCTCACACACCATGCACAAAAACTAACTCAAAATGGACCAAAGACCTAAATATAAAATCTAAAACAATAAAGATCATGGAAGGAAAAAAAGGGACAATGCTAGGAGCCCTAATACATGGCATAAACAGTATACAAAACATTACTAACAATGCAGAAGAGAAACTAGATAACTGGGGGCTACTAAAAATCAAACACCTATGCTCATCCAAAGACTTCACCAAAAGAGTAAAAAGATTACCTACAGATGGAAAGAGTTTTTAGCTATGACATTTCCGATCAGCGTCTGATCTCTCAAATCTACACGATACTGCAAAAACTCAGCTACAAAAAGACAAAGAACCCAATTAAAAAATTCGCAAAGGATATGAACAGGCACTTCACTAAAGAAGGCATTCAGGCGGCTGACAGATACATGAGGAAATGCTCACAATCATTAGTCATTAGAGAAATGCAAATCAAAACTACAATGAGATTCCACCTCACTCCAATAAGGCTGGCATTAATCCAAAAAACACAAAATAATAAATGTTGGAGAGGCTGTGGAGAGACTGGAACACGTATACACTGTTGGTGGGAATGTAAAATGGTACAACCACTTTGGAAATCGATTTGGCGCTTCCTTAAAAAGCTAGAAATAGAACTACCATATGATCCTGCAATCCCACTCCTTGGAATATATCCTAGAGAAATAAGAGCCTTTACACAAACAGATATATGCACACCCATGTTCACTGCAGCACTGTTTACTGCAGCAAAAAGATGGAAGCAACCAAGGTGCCTATCAATGGATGAATGGATAAATAAATTATGGTATATTCACACAATGGAATACTATGCATTGATAAAGGATAATGATGAATCCGTGAAACATTTCATACACGGAGGATTCTGGAAGGCATGATGCTGAACGAAATCAGTCAGCTTCAAAAGGACAAATATTGTATAAGACCACTATTATAAGAACTCGAGAAAAAGTTTAAAAAGAGAAGAGAATATTCTACGATAGTTACAAGAGAGGGGAAGGAGGGAGGGTGGGTGGGAAAGGGGTATTCACTAATTAGACAGTACATAAGAATTATTTTATGTGAAGCGAAAGAAAACACACAATACAGGGGAGGTCAGCACAACTGGACTGAACCAAAAGCAAAGAAGTTTCCTGAATAAAGTGAACGCCTCAAAGGCCAGTATAGCAGGCGCGGGGAGTTGGGAACCATAGTTTCAGGGGACATCTAAATCAAGTGGCGTGACAAAATCTATTAAGAAAACATTCTGCATCCCACTTTGGAGAGTAGTATCTGGGGTCTTAAACGCTAGCAAGCAGCCATTTAAGATGCATCAATTGGCCTCAATCCACCTGGAGCAAAGGAGAAAGAAGAACACCAAAGACACAAGGTAATTATGAGCCCAAGAGGCAGAAAGGGCCACATAAACCAAAGACTACATCAGCCTGAGACCAGAAGAACTAGATGGTGCCTGGCTACAACCGGTGACTGTCCTGACAGGGAACACAACGAAGAACCCCTGAGGGAGCAGGAGATCAGTGGGATGAAGACCTCAAATTCTCATAAAAAGACCAGACTTAATGGTCTGGCTGAGACTGGAATGACCCCAGAGGTCATGGTCCCCAGACCTTCTGTTAGCCCAAGACAGGAACCATTCCCAAAGCCAACTCTTCAGACAGGGATTGGACTGGACTATGGGATAGACAATGATACTGGTGAAGAATGAGCTTTTTGGATCAAGTAGACACATGAGACTATGTTGGCATCTCCTGTCTGAAGGGGAGATGAGAGGGTAGAGGGTGTCGGAAGCTGTCCAAATGGACACAAAAAGAGAGAGTGGAGGGAAGGAGTGTGCTGTTTCATTAGGGGAAGAGCAATTAGGAGTATATAAAAAATAGCAAGGTGTTTATATATTTTTATATGAGTCCGACTTGATTTGTGAACTTTCACTTAAAGCACAATAAAAGTTAAAAAAAAAAAAAAAGGCAGGGCAAGAGCATCCCAAACAGAGGAAGCAGCATGGGAGGGAATGAGGAGCACTCAAGGAGCTAGAAAGAAGGTCAGCTTGGTTGCTTGGCTGGAGCACAGAGAAGAGAGAGTGTGGAAAGAGATGGGGCTGAGAACACATGAGCCAGACTATGTGGGACCTCACAAGTAATTACGATTTTGCTGTTTACCCCAGTAATCATCAGGAGCCAGTAGAAGGTTTTAAGCAGTCAAACCTTCTTTTATGGGTTTGTGAAATGATAATTCTAAATGCATGTGAAGAATAAACTGAGTAGATGCAAAGAGAACACTTAGGAAGCTACAGCACAAAAGTTAGATGACAGATGGTGACAGCTTGGATTAGGGAGGCAGCTATGGAAATGAGGAAAAATGGGCTCACTGTTTAAGAGGTCACATCAAGGGGATCTGGGGGACTCAGAGAATGGAGAGCTGTACTGTTCAATACTGCAGCCACTAGCCACATGCTCTGTAGTTGCACTAGCCACAAGTGGCTATTTAAATTTCACTTAAAAAAATTAAATCAAATAAAATTTAAAATTCAGGACCTAAGACATACAAGCCACATTTTAAATGTTTGATAGCCATAAAATCTCTAGTGACTACTATACTGGAAACACACATACAGACTATAGCCACCATCATGGCAAGTTCTGTTGGACAGTGCTGATGTAGAACAAGAAGAAAAATAGGCCTAATCCAAAGTCTGAAAAACCTCAAATGATATCCAGGTGAAAAGAAGATGAGCCTGCAAAAAAGTCAGGTATGGCCAGAGAATTCAAAAGAAAAGCTGTTTCAGAAGACAAGGAAAGAGTATGCCGAAGGGATTGTTCAGAATCAAATGTCACTGTAAAGTCCACGAAGAGAAGGGACTGTAAAACAAACACCTGATTTTGGGTCAAGGAAATTATGGGTAGCCTTGTCAAGAACTACTTTGGTGGACTGACTGTAGTGGAAATTGAATTCTCTTGAGTTAAGGAGTGAGTGGAAGGCAGGAAAGTGAGAAAGTAAGAACAGACTATTCTTTCTTCTCTTCAAAGGGGAGGAGAGAGATAGGAAGGCAGCTGGAAGGGCATGCGGGTCACAGGGAATTAGACTGAGGCATGCTTAAATGCAAAGGGGGAGAGCCATTTCCGAGAGGAAGGTTGAACATACATAATCGAGATCCATGAGAAAGTAGGAAGGAATGGATTCCAAGGAACTACAAGCCTCAATTAGGAAGAGAAGGAATTCTTTCTTCCTTAAAAAGAGAAAGACGGCTCATGCAGGTTGGTAGATGTAATTAGGAGAGGCAAGTGAAGTTTTTAGTTTTTTAGCAAAAAGGTGAGGCCACCTGCTGAATGGGGCTCAAAGATTTAAGTACCCATGAGGAACCCATACACAAATCAAGAGTCAGTCGTTTGAACAGAACGAGGGGATACTGTGTGGTTTAAAGTCAGAAAAGGTGTGAGTCAGGGTTGCATCCTTTCACCATACTTATTCAATGTGTGTGCTGAGCAAATAATCCAAGAAGCTGGACTATATGAAGAAGAATAAGGCATCAGGACTGGAGGAAGACTCATTAACAACCTGCATTATGCAGATGACACAATCTTGCTTGCTGAAAGTGAAGAGGACTTGAAGCACTTACTGATGAAGATCAAAGACCACAGCCTTCAGTATGGATTACACCTCAACATAAAGACAACAAAAATCCTCACAACTAGACGAAAAAGCAACATCATAAAATACGGAGAAAAGACTGAAGTTGTCAAGGATTTCCTTTTACTTGGATCCACAACCAACACCCAGGGAAGCAGCAGTCAAGGAATCAAACAATGCACTGCACTGGGAAAATCTACTCCAAAATACCTCTTTAAAGTGTTAAAAAGCGGAGATGTCATCCTGAAGACTAAGGTGCACCTGACCCAAGTCATGGTGTATTCAATCGCCTACTGTGCATGGGAAAGCTGGACAACGAACAAGGAAGACCAAAGAAGAACTGATGCCTTTGAATTGTTGTGTTGGAGAATACTGAATATACCATGGACTGCCAGAAGAACAAACAAATCTGTTTTGGAAGAAGCACAACCAGAATGCTCCTCAGAAGCAAGAATGGTGAGACTAGGAGGGACCAGACCCTAGAGAAGGACATCATGCTTGGTAAAGTAGAGGGTCAGTGAAAAAGAGGAAGACTCTCAAGGAGATGGATTGACACAGTGGTTTCAACAATGGGCTCAAGCATAACAATGATTGTGAGGATGGTGCAGGACCAGGCAGTGTTTTGTTCTGTTGTACACAGGGTTGCTATGAGTCGTTAACTGACTCGATGGCACCTAACAACAACAACAGGGTGGGTCTGATAGGTGCAGAAAGGGGAAAACATGTTCAACAGGGAATCTTGGCAGGACAGGTTTGAGAACTCTTTAAAGGTCAATGGTCATGATCATGGTACCAACCCGTCTTGCCTACCAATGCTGTGGAGATATAGGGAGAGGACAGAATTAGATTAATCAGTACCTAAGATTTTGTGAGAGGCATCAGGGCTCGACGCAGGTTTTAGGGGCCTGAAGCAAATACAATTGAGAAAGCTCTTTAAGAAAGTAATATAAAAATACAAAGATAAAACTAGGTGCAGGGCTTTGGAAGAGGCCCATTTAAATGAGGGACACTGAAGCTTAAACATCTCCAGCTTTATGATAAATCTGACCAAGAGGAGCACAAAAAGGAGTCAGAGAGGCAAGATAGTTTAAGGAAGCATTAGGAACCTAAGATAGAGCAAAAGGTAATAAGTAAAGAAAGGAGGGGGCTGATGCCTTAAGAAAAAGTAGGGGTGATATGGGTGGGGGTAGGGGATGGGCATGGAGTTAAGGAAAAACAGTGAGCCTGGTACCTAAGATTTCTGTGACTGAGGAAGGTCAGACAATGGCAAGGCAAGGGGTAGGAAGTGATAGTTTAGACAAATGCATATTAACTCTACAGAAGCTGAGGGCACTGTATTGTTTTCATCTTTTTAAAACAGGTTAAATGGGAAGCAAGGTCTCCCAACCTACCTTCTGACCTGAGTTATGAGAGAACTGAGTAAAAGGACTGCTGCTGACTTGAGAGAGCCATAGGAAGGCAGCCCATTTAGGGGATATCCAAGTTTGCAGTTAGAGAGCTTTTACAAACTTTACTTCAATGATGTAAAATAGTTTTGTTTCATAATATACCCAACACTGCTCAAATAATTTGTGAGCCATGGTTTTCTATAAATAAAGGAAATGTAAGATAAAAATCTTATTGTACTTAAAAATAACCAAAATAATTGTGAATTACTTGAAAACACTGGACCTAATAAGATGTATCTGAGCTAAGATTACTGACGTGTATTATAAAAATATGGAAATACCTGAACATTGAAGTTGAGACAAAATCTGAACACCTTCAAAGTGGTGGCTTGTCATTTTTAAATTAGGTTTGATGCAACGAATAAAGCTTGCTCCCTAGGGGGATAAAGATACTTTTAAGACAACACATACAGCACTCTTATTTTTCTATTTCTAGGTATACCAGAGACTTGCAGAGCATACCGTCATTAATATATGAAACCTTAAAATAATCATTAAGGAGCTTAAAATTTTATTAGTGTGCTTTTATAATTTAAAGCTTGGAATAAATTTCTGCATTATATATTAATATTAAAAAAATTACATTTAAGATTTGAATGTCAAAAACTGCTATTGTTAGAAGACATCTCTCACCACAAATTATTTCAACCTATTTTAACAACACACCTCACAGGCTGACATACATGTGACTTTATTCTATATTTCAACATATTTATATGCTATATTTCCTTTAGAAGAAAACATCCCACAACAGGAGCACATAAAACTTAAAATCACGACCCTTAAAATTTAGACCAAAGAGTTTAAAAAAAAATGATCCTTTTTAATCATTCTATCACAAAAATACGCAAGAGGTCCCTAAGCTGAATCATCACACATTTTGAAGTTTTGTTTATTAAAGAATACTTTAAAAAGCTTAAAGGCATTCATTTGGAATCAGTTATCAGATCATGCTGAATGATGTAGAGAGAATACTGATTATGTACAAAATGATGCTGCTGAGTGCTAAGGCTAATATGCTAGACATCTAAATAACTGTTTCTCTTCAAAGCAGTCACCTTGCAAAACTGTACTTATTGCAAATATTTTTAGAACACATTTTAGAAATGCCTACTGTTATAAATCACAAAAGTAATCTCATCACTTTAGAGTAGCCAAGGAAGATACTTAAAAGAATTGAATGGTTCCAAAAGCAAGTCTAATAATAAGTTAAGCAAAACAAAATATCTAGCTTTTCAAAATAACTATCTGAAAAGGAACTCAGTTAAGTTCGGTGGATTTCTGTAAAAAATGAATTTTAACTTGGAACCATGCCTCGTTTATATAACCCACATACGGGATAATACTAATTTAATAACAGTCAATGAATTTTATATATTTATAAAATAATTTGACTTCACATATATATTTGATCTTTCTTCAGAACCTAACGAAAATGACAACCTTTTTAAAACTGAAAATTTTTTTTTAATGATAGATTAAGAATACCATAAAGGAAACAAACAACAAAACTCATTTTTAAGTATATACTCACAGTACTTCGAAGTTTATCCAGAAGCAAATTTAACTGTGTCTGTAGAAGAAACCAGTTCATTATTTCAAAATGCACACGTGCACAGGACACCAGTTAACGTGAGCTTACCAAACTGAGAATAAAATAACGTGGTAACATCCGCATGTAGCACATTACAATCTGTCAGCCTCCTGTACAAAGTCTTTAACAGACAGCAACATGCAAAATGACTAACGTAATGCCAAGGACAATTACTGTACTTACAGGCAGCTTGTATAAATTTTACTCTTTCAGACTGAAACTAGCAATTCTAAAAAACACACACACACTTCCAGGTGAGGTGAATGCGGAAAAATGTGCATAGGCAATGAAGAACTAATGAAATACTCGGGGTACATTCAATAAGAATCAACAGAACATATCTGACTATGTGGCAAACTAGGTGTAGTTATGAGTCACGTGCCATTAAGACCAAAGACATGCTTAAAACATACACTAATGGTATACATTAGGATTGGTTCTTATGACACTTAGTATAAATAATACTGTCCTGCCTAGCTATAGAAATCCTTTTTACTATTTTAAAACAATAGAAAAATATTTCACAGCTCAATTTTTTTTAAACTTAGACAATTTTTTCATATAAAAATTTGACAATGAATATTACAAATTAACTAAGTTGTCCTGTTTTTAATAATATTAATTATCTGATTATAATTTATCCTGATTCAATACATTAAAGTTATTTATTTACTACTCTGCAAAGTAAATTAATAATGTAAAATTCTTATATCTGGGTTTTATAGTGACATGCTCATTGTGCTACTTACAAAAGACAAATGAACGTGTTATTTCTTAAATTAACATACTGGATCTATCATACATTATAATCAATAACAGATGTACCTTATTGAACGCATTCTATGAACTGGGCACTGCTTAAAGCTTTTCATGGCATCATCATACTTTAATTAAGGATATATTATTAGTCTCCTTTTACAGGTGAAAAACCTGAGGTCCAGAAAGTAACATTCCAAGATGATGGCGCTAGGAATGGCAGAGCTAGGTATTCCAACACAGGCCTAACACCAAAGCTCATGCCTTCATCCTTGATACTACAGTATACTTCACACATCAGAGGGCAGGATTAAGCTACAAAAATGGAGTGAATTTGTCACTGGATTAAAAAAATACAGTCATACTTATCTGGTTAACTGACACACAACTGGAAAGAAAAAAAGAGCTGCTAATTTGGAAAAACAACTGTCACAAAGTCTGTGCTCCTAAATACATAGACTAAATACCGTATCCTCCCCAAAAATGGAGATAAAATAAGCCAGAAGAGTAGAAGCAGCAAAAAATAAACTAATAGCAGCTAATAGAAGAGGAAAGACAATTATCAAAGAACAGCAGTCAAGGACCACAGGCACAAGGATAAACAGCCTTATGCAATTCATGCTTCATTTGTACTTTATTTCTATTATTAAAGCATATAAATATTCATACTTATGACTGAATAATAAATATTTCCATCAAAAGGATTACCTTTTCTAAAACACTGACAGTAAAGGGGATATATTTCAATAGCCTGAAAAAAAATCACTTCTCAGGAAAACTTTTAGTCCCCAGTGATGTTGCGTAACTGAGCTATTACTGTACAAGGCACCCTGTTTTTATTACTTTACATATCTCAATTAACTATTTTACATTTTTAATTAATTCTTTAAAATTAAGAATCATCATTAATACTTCATTTCAAAGTATCTCAGAGAAAAACACTTTATTATTAATAATTTCGTTCAGTTATAGCTTTCAGCAGTATAACGTGCAAAATATATTTGTTATATATAAGGAATTATAAGGTATTTCAACATAAAAGAGAAATTTAATCCATAAGATAATCTGAAGAATGCTTTTGTTTTTATTTATATTGCCCAAAATTTCAAGTATATTCTTACCGGTAATACTACTGTAATATTACAGTAACCAAAAAAAAAAAAAACCAAACCTATTGCCATCAAGCCAATTCCGACTCATAGCAACCCTACAGGATGGAGCAGAACTGCCCCATAGAGTTTCCAAGGAGTGCGTGGTAGATTCGAACCACCAACCTTTTGGTTAGCAGCCATACCACTTAACCACTATGCCACCAGGTTTTCCATATTACAGGAAGAAAATATTTAATGAATTACATTTCATATAGACTAAAATTCTGTTTTTAAACCAATCTTTTATCAAACATTTATTCAGGAATTTAAGACTATGCAAATAAGAAAAAAAATATTGCTCATCAAGAAAAATTAGGGACTCATAATTAATACATTATAAAAAGTTAAAAGTTTTTTATTCAGTTACTTCAAAATGTATTATAAGCTTTCTCCTATATTTATGTTTAAGGTTAAAATAACCAGTTTTTATAAAATGATTTTATCAAGTTATTCAGAACCTACTTCAATCTAAAAGGGGTTTGAGGAAGCTTATACTGTCAGTTACTATCATAATATTCTAATACTTAAATATTATCCTTAATTACATAATTTTTAAAAATATTTAAAGTACATATAATGAAAGGCATATTCAGAGCTTTTTTATAAATACAATAATACTTTGTAGAAATGTATAAGACAGAAATTAATTCTATTTCTTTTCCTATTAATTATAGTTCTTCGCTCTTTAAGCATGTGACCTAAAGGTTTTTAAATTAATTTTTTCTATGCTGAAGACTCAACATTTGGAAACAGTAGTGCTCGATTTCTAAAACACATCTTGTGACAATTTCTCTATAGAATGCAAAGAAAAATTCCTGATCCAAAATTAATATAACAAATGTTCTTCAATGTTAAATAAGCAATTTGAAGGGTTTGTCACACCCAAGCACTTATCTTTTATGTAAGTTATTAAAAGCTTTAATCAAATTTTAGCGTAATATGCAGATCCATAATGCCACTGTAAGAGAACACACACTCAAAAGGAATTACAAACTGAATCATTAATTTGAGACGAGCCCTTTTTAACATTGCAGCCACTCTATAAATAGGAGTGCATGAAGGTGATCATTTACCTGAAGCCCCTGGCTGTGCCTGCTTTTCCTCTCTCAACTCAACTAGTCCTCTCTAGCCATCTCGAGCTGGACTACTCCAGCTAAAACAAAACTGCTGAATAAGGAAGGAAACAGAAAACAAGTGGGAAAGAGAAGGTTGGAAGGTCAATCAGACAGTAAGCAGAAGCAAGAACATTAGGAGAGGCAATCAGATATGCTTAGCACCAAGAAAGAACATATTCAGAAAATTACCAGCATTTCTGTATGTTCAGTTATTAGACCTACCTTATGACATTTTACGTACCTTGCAGGGACTGCTACTGAACTTCACTCATGACATTTGTAACAATTGGTCTACATTATTCACTTTAGAGTATAAAACAACATAATTTGTCTTAAATGCACTCAAAAAAAAAAAAAATCAAATTATTTAACACAAGTTACCTTAAACTTGTTTCCCACACTGATGAAGCTGAGTTTGCCTGCTTTTTGTTTAGTATCTTTGTTGTTATTTGTGGATGACTCAAATAATTCCCGAATAAACTTATCTCTGGATTCACATATTAAGGATTCAAGAGACATATGTAGAGCATCATTATTTTTCTCCACAAACTGGGTCTGAAAAATACATCAACAGGAATGCTTGAGTCCATCTTGTTATAATATCCCTTAACACAGTAGTCTCCAAATGAACTTTCTATTTTGACGAAAAAGGATTCCAGGATTCCAACACAGGCCTGACACTTATGTGGCACAATGTTTAAGCACTTGGCTGTGAACCAAAAGGTTGGCAGTTCAAACCCACCAGCTAATTAGCAGGAGAAAGACTTGGCAGTTGGCTCCCCTAAAGAGTTCAACCTAGTGAGGGGTATTCACTAACTGGATAGTAGATAAGAGTTATCTTAGGTGAAGTGAAGGACAACACACAACACAGAGGAAGTCAGCACAACTGGACTACATCAAAAGCTAAGAAGTTTCCTGAATATAACCAAACACTTTGAGGGACAGAGTAGCAGGGGCAGCGGTCTGGGGACCATGGTTTCAGGGGACATCGAGGTCAACTGGTATAATAAAATTCATTAAGAGAATGTTCTGCATGCCATTTCAGTGAGTGGCACCTAGGGTCTTAAAGGCTGGTAAGGAGCCATGTAAGATACATCAATTGGTCCCAACCCACCTCAAGCAAAGGAGAATGAAGAACACCAAAGACACAAGGAAAATTAGAGCCCAAGAGACAGAACCGGCCACATAAACCAGAGACTCCATCAGCCTGAGATCAGAAGAACTAGATGGTGCCCGGCTATCACCAATGACTGTCCTGACAGGGAACACAACAGAGAGTCCCTGACGGAAAAGGAGAGAAGTGGGATGCAGAACTCAAATTCTAGTAAAGAGACCAGACTTAATGGTCTGACTGAGACTGGAGGGACCCTGGAAGAGATGGCCCCTGGACTCTCCGTTAGCCCGTTACTGAAACCAATCCTGAAGCCAACTCTTCAGACAAAGATTAAACTGAACTATAAGATATAAAATAATACTTGTGAGGAGAGTGCTCCTTAGCTCAGATACGTAAGACTAAATGGGTAGCTCCTGTCCAGGGACAAGATGAGAAGGCAAAAAGGGACAGAAGCTGGATGAGTGGACACGGGAAATACAAGGTGGAAAGGAACAGTGTGTTGTCACATTATAGGGAGAGCAACTAAGGTCACATAACAATATGTGTATAAACTTTTGCACGAGAAACTAACTTGAACTGTAAACTTTCACTTAAAGCACAATTGAAAAAAAAAAGGATTTCAACCTAGGAGACCCAACTGGGCAATTCCACTCTGTCCTGTAGGGTTGTTATGAGTCAGAACCAACTCAATAGCACACAGTAACAACAATGACGATGAAAATGTTCTTTATCTGAGCTGTCCAATAGTGGCCACCAGCCAATATGGCTACTGAGCACTTGAAGTGGGTGTAGCATGACTCAGGAATTGAATTTTAAATTTTATTTACATTTTAAAAGCTACATGTGGCTAGTGGCTATCATATCAGACAGCACAGCTTCAACATCAATTTTCCTCTCCCCCGGTAAAAGATATACTCACTGTTTCATAGCACACTGCCCCTGCAAAATGCCTAATAATGAAGCCTTCATCATCTCTGATATTCCTATGAACTGCCAGTTTAGATTTTCTGGGGATCTGAAAAACAATATATACCTCAGTTATAGATTTATCAAAAAAGATTACATGATGTTCATTTACAAAACATTTATGATGTAAAATATCTGCAAAATTACAAAAGAAGTTTTCAGAGTATTCATAATTACATTGCTTTTAAACATCTAATACATTTTAAAGTACCAATGCAATCTAGCAAATATTTGGTTATAGTATCTTAGGAGAGAAAAAGGGAGTAAGACAATTTTAAAAAAATGACAAGCACATGTAAAACATAGTAGGCATTTTATAACGTTAACTGCCTACTGCTAAACCAGTGGTTCTCAACCCTGGCTGCTTAATTATATTCACCTGGAGAATGTTCACAGCTCCCACTGCCCATACCACCTACCCATCAGGTAGTCACTATATGCAGCGAAGGTTGAGAACCATTTTTCTAGAGAAAAACCTGAAATCCACCACAGGGAGTCTCTGACTGTTTTAAACCATACATCCTAACGTGTTTATACAATAAGCCCTAATTTATGTGAAGGAAACACTATGGAACAGTTGTACTCTGCACACATGGGGTCATCATGAGTCAGAATCACCTTGACAGCAACCAAGAGCAACAAATCATTTTAGGGGTATACTATCTAAGTGTAACATTTCTTTATGTCTGTATCATGTTTAAAAGTTTCAGGAACACTTTCATATTCAAGATCACATCTGACCCTCAAAATAACTGAAGGTTAAGAAAGATAATCTCATTTAAAAGTGAGAAAACTAAGATTTGGGAAACTTATGTGGCTTGCTTGAATTAGAGAGCTGGTAGACCACAAGGCCTCTTTTCTCTATGTGACGGTCCTAAGCCAAACTGCCTGGGCCTGACTCCCAAATCCACCACTTCCTCACTGTGGGATACACAGCAGCAGGTCACCTAACCTCTCCTTGCATGTTCCTCACTGAAGCATGGGGATCCTAATAGGATCTACCTCAGAGGACTGCTGTGAGGATGAAATTAAATAATTCAGGTAAAACCCTCAGAACAGTGCCTGGCACAGAGCGTTCAATCATTTTGTTTTTGTTTTTTCAAATTAATACAACAAAAGTAACAGCCTATACAAATTGGGATTTACTGCCTTGCTCATAGTTCTCTTTTTGAGCAAAGTGGCCAAAGCCCATTCCTGACATTTTGAGTTATATGACTGTGCGACCCTAGTTACAATTTTGCAAGCGTTTTGTGAGCAGCTCCTAACTAAAAAGGTTCGGGTTCATACCCACCCAGCAGCTCCACAGAAAAAAAGGCCTGGCAATCTGGTTCTGTAAAGATTACAGCTAAGAAAACCGTATGGAGCAGTTCTACTCTGTAACACATGGGGTCGCCTGAGTCGGGGACTGACTCAACAGGCAGCTAACAACAGTGATCAGGACCACTGGTGTAGGTAAGCATGCATCCACAGGCTAGGCGAAACAAGGAACTGGGGGTGGGGGAGGGGGGGTGGATACAGAGAGGGAGAGATAATACTGAATCTTAGAAAAAGTTTTGTTGAGGATACATATTGTCCTATTTCTGTCTCCACTGAAGTAAGAGGAAAAAAGTCTCCACATTACAGGAACTATTAAGGGATACAGAGCTCTCTGCTAATGGGGCAGGTGGTTGTGGGATCCAGTCTCTAGAGGTTAGCAGAATCACATCTGCTTTTCAAGTAAAACCCTTTAACCTATTACCCAACACAGTCTGGATTCTGTTAATGATGCATGGTAACAAGAATACCCATTACCATTCACTTAATCCCCTGGATCCACCAAAGCAATGACTGTTATACTATGGTACAATCGCAAAATGATATATAGTGTGGGAGGCATTTGCCTATTAGTTCCTTAATTCCACGACGCAGTGTTTCTTTCCCTTTTTTTTTTTAATTGTTGTTGTTATCTATACCATGAGGCAGCACATATCTTTGTGGCTGAAACTGGCGTATTTCTTCTGCACTAATCTGGCTCTTTCTCACCCTACTATGGAGTTATTGTATTATCCCAGGTGATGATCCCTGAGTTTAAAGGTACAGACAGAATTAGGGGAGCACAGAAAACAGCTCAATAGCCACACAGTGCAGCCTCATGGACACCTGTTCTATTGTCCACTGCTGCACGGGTTCAAGCACAGCTCTATGATCCAGAGCAGCTGCGGGAACCTGGCCTTCTGGCCCTTTTAGAAATGCACCTCTCATGTATTTCTACTGCTCTATGTCTGGTTTTCCCTTTATTTCAGCTAATTCTTCTATCGCTTCAGCTTCTATTCCCTCTCTGATTGTATTTTCCATTCAAAAGTCCCTAGAGGAAAGAAGATCAAAATGAATCAGCTGTCTAATATGGACTGCTTCCACCAGTCAGCATTCTCATTCATAAGCCACAACCTTTACTGCTGGTCTTACAAATGTGTAGACAGATGGCTGCTTATGACCTCTAGGATCTCTTGTGACTCCTGGATTGTGATCAAAGTTACATGACATAAAACAAAGCAATTCAGGGTCACTTCACTCAGAAGGGAGACCATGAAGACAGCAGGTAAAGCTTTTCAAACACTGTTCTTCCTCTTAAACCCAGTGGATTCATCTACTTTCATTCCCACCAGGTCCTGCAGACTCTGGGTTGTTTCTTGGGCAATTAGATGGAGGCATCTCACAACAATTACTCCAGCTACTCCTCCTGCCTGGGATCTCTTTCCACCCAGAGGAAGGGCCTTGATTAAACAGATCATCGGCATCAAAAACACAGGCAGTCCCCAGGTTAAGAATGAGATCCCCTCCTAATTGTATCTTCAAGAATTTGTAGGTAAGTCTAAACAGGTGCATATGGTTTGTATTTAGCCTTACTTCAGTGCAAGACAAGGCCGGAAGCCTTTTCAATGATTTAAAAGCTGCACGTGCAGCAAGTGAAGGTGACTGAGATGAAGAATTTGTTGTGAGTAGGGGTTAGTTCAATCGTTTCAAAGCGAGAGAAAATTTACATACCATTAAAGGGCAAGTAGGAGTTGTCTTTAAGTTGAATGTTCATAACCTGGGGACTGCCGGTATATATAAATTAAATGTTCATCTATACAAGATGCTGTACTGAATGTATTATAGTCACTCTAAGCCTACATAACTCATGATTCTAATTATCTACTGAAGGTTAAAATGATTAATGCATCTTCTTAAGAGGTTTCTCTTCCTATCACCAAGTCTCAATTTTGGAACGGTAAACTCACAGTGAGTCGGAAATGGTCCTTATGCTTCTGGTGAACTGCAGATGTAAAGTGTTGGTCGCTGGGCTGGGGAAGGCGATTTTCTTCATCCAAAATATCCAGTATGCCCACTAATTTTGCTTCAATTAAATCTATTTCAATGGGGAAAAAAATCAAAATATTCACAATACGATAGCAACATAACATTTTAAAGATATGTGAGCAAAAACTGATCATCGATTTCAAGGACTGGTCAGAAACAATGTAACAGATGATTCTATAGGTATTCTCTGAAAGTCCATAAAGGGCTGGTGGGCTATATTCCAAACCTGGCAGTTTATTAGAAAGTAAAATCTTACATTTATCATAGGTTTCCAAAAAAAAAAAAAAAAAGATTGTATAAAGAAAGCAATTGATATAATAAACACTTCATTTGTAAGTCAGGATAAGTGGCTAAGAAATCAGAAATTTCTCCTCTTCCAAATGACATCTATATTCAAAATGAAGCAAAAGCACGGAAGGGAAGCTTCTGCATGCATAGCTTTCTTATACTGCTTTTAAAAGTTTATCTAAATTATGCTTCCAAAGTAAAACTATTCAGTAACAGCACATTTTTATGCTCCTTCCGTCATGCTGTTTGAATTTCCTCCCCCTTCCCAAATAGCTGTAAGATGTGGACTGCTTAAACTATGGTATATAAGAATTGTTGAGTGTGACAGACTCTAAGCTACAAGACATACAAAATCAAGATTCTAATGACGTTGGTCAGAGCATGGTGTTTCTTGGGCACTTAGCAGTGGTAAAGGTGGGGTGTAGTGAACTGAGCCATAAATGGGGCTACTGATTGGCAGAGGAGAAAGTAGAGGTAGACTAAAGGATAACTGGAAGGAAAGGAGTTCTACCCAAGGATATCAAGCCGCACAGTCAAAGGCAGAGAGGTGGGAAAGGATCTAGGGTGCTAAAGGAATGCTGAGTGGGCAGGTAGGACATGAAAGTGCTTTGATTAAAGTTACACAAATATGAAGTGATAGCACTGTTATACTATTACCTTGTCCAAATCTAGCACGAGTTATTGATCAGATTGTCGAATTGCGATTTCAAAATTAGGCTTGCTTAATGGTTTTAGAGATAGGATAGGAAAAGAAAAGGAAGCCTGAGTGCTAACTGCAGGGCTTCAGGGAAATGCTTCTTTACAGTTAGAAAACCGAGGAGAAAGCACAGACCCTGTTCTCCTGCTGCACACTATTATCTGGATGTGACATGCAGAACTTTTGAAGTCAACATGCAACAGGAGGGTGCTGCCAAGGCACGGAGGAGGAGGGAGCCCAGAGACTCGCAGGAGAGCCAAACCCTGACAAACGTCACCCAGAGCCTGGGCTACCTGTGAACTTCTCATCATGCGAGATAATAAATCCCTTTACTGCTTAAGCCTTTCGGTTTCTCTGTGAACTGATTCACATGTTAGCTGTTTAAGTAGGAAAATGCCCATCCATAATGAATAGAGCAGATTTTAGACAAACTGTCCAGATAGCTGAATTTGAGGCCTTAGTAGGAAAAACAACTTCCAAGCAGTATTATTGGAGAAGTAGAACCTCTCTCAAATATCATAGTTTCAAGTCCTATAGCCAGAAATAATAATTACAGAGCACAGAAAAATTACTACTAAATGCATTCATTATATCTCTCCTGTTTCCCCAAAAGTGGAGTTAAATGGTACATACCTATACAGTCCTGATTATCCACATAATGTACTTCATTAACACCTAAACCTTCTTTTTGGTAGAGTTCTTGTTCCTAAAAATAAAATAATCATAATCACAGAGATGGAAATACTGCACAATATGAAATGGACTCAGTGTTCTGTGGCGAAATGTCCACCAAAACTCCTGACTTGGGGCTTTGCTGCCACACAGAGAGAGCAAGTAGATGGCAGAGGCAGCAGAAGCAGAGAGACTTGCAGGAAGGGTGGGAGATGCTAGGCAACAATGAGAGGAGAAAGCTGGTTGGCAATGACAGAATTAAAACAGCAGCATAAAGCCTAGTAAAGTCACTGGTAAATAGATGTTCCTTACTTCTGAGGAAGTACCTATCAATGTTCTGACTGAGTCCCCAGGGCGGCAGCTATGCCGTTCACACATCTGATGTGCCTGAGTAACAGCTGAAATGCTGCGGTCTGTGCTGGGCTTTCTTAATTCCCTGGGCCACCTTACATTATGCCCCCTTGATCACAGTAACTGTGGCACATCTCTGTTCCTTGAATTTTAAAATCACTTACTGCAGTTCCTAAAGTAAAATGGCAAGTACCTCTTTCAGAATCCTTTCATTAAAAAATTGTTGAAGTTTTTCATTGCAGTAGTTGATGCAAAATTGCTCATAACTGTTATGTTCAAAGTACTCTGAAAACATAAAACCAGAAGCAAGAGTCATCAGCAGGCCAAATTTATATTATAAATTTACCTCTGGATAAAATTTTAATGTACTTTAATGGCTTAAGTGAAGATTAGGTGAAAATAAATAAATGCAATTGTTCCGTGCTCCCCAAATGCTCTTATTTCAAGTCTTAAATTTTGTTAAGAATTAAAAATATGAAAAATACCTTGCTTCATTTGACAAAAAAGGTTTTTGTCCTATGAAATAAATCTCATATGGTAAAACATACAAAACGTAAGCCATTTCCTAATTTTTAAAGCAGAAGTATTAATCTGAGTTAATTAAAACAAAACAAAAGGCTCAAAATTCAAGAGCTCTAAAAGATCTTTTGCTATGCAAGCTGTAACATTTTAGTTATCAAAAATGCTATGGATACTGATTTCTAAAATTAATGGATTGTATTAAACGATCACTAAGATCCCTAAAACTCTAAAATTTTATGATTCTCTGTGTGTGTTAAGTTAAACTGGCATACACCAGGAAACAAGCATCTGAAGATCGTGAAATCATAATTCAGTTACAGGTGTTTCTCTACCTTTGAGTAAAACGTAATGATTTACTATAAATTTTAAAATATACATCACATCACTTAGCCTGGCAAAACGAAAACAAAACCCTGCTCCTTCCAAGATGCAAACACACACACCTTCCCTTGGCAAAGGCAATAAACCACAGAGGAGAAACGCCGCTCCTACACGGCCAGTGGAACCCCCACATCAATAAAACCCAACACAAAACCTGATACCAACAGTCAGATTTACTTTGAGAATTTTACTACACAGTCATTCAGAATAAAGCAGCAACACTCAGATGTAGGTGGATTCATTTCATTTCTGGTTGTACAGCTTCAAAGTTATTTTATATTTGCTCACAATTAATGCTACAAATTTTTACACACAGTAAGCAGGATGGTCTATCAACTAGGTCAACCTGTACACCAGCTTACATGTTAGTCAAAAGTTTGACTGTCAATGGGAACTGTCTCTACTTTCTGCACAACTGCTCAAAGTCCATTAAAAAATACATTAAAAATCTTGATCCCTTAATTAGTATTAGCATTAGTAGCACTCAAGAGTTTACTTTATTCGCTTGTGTTTATTTAAGAGTACAGAGACATCCCTTAACTATAGCGGTTTTAATCAATACGTTTTAACTTTAACATTAGTGTGATCAAAACTGCCCATTCGAGTCTTTTTTTTAAAGCATCAGTTTCCTATTTAAATCATTCTATAAAATGTAAGTATGTATGTATAGCTTAAAATACATCAGATAAAGGGTATTACAAGAAGAGAAAAGGTTACTTTTTAAAATCTTTTCTTTTTAAATATTGTGGAAAACCAAATGAAAAAATATTGAACACACACAAACTCACAAAAGAAACTACACTTACCAAAACCTGCAATATCTAGGACCCCAATAAAATAGGATGAGGTTTCAAAAGGAAAACACTGATTTATTCTGTTAACCACATGATCAAAGAGATGGCTATAGACAGTCTTCGCCAAGGCATCGCGGGCATTGTTTGCTTGCTCCACCTTCAGGGGTACCCTATAAAAGAACATGATACCGATGAGAATTCCTTATGGTGACGTTTTGTGAAAAGGGTGCCAGACACCCCAGGTCAAAGTACACACACCTAACATAGTCACTATGAAGAACAAAATAGTTACCAAGGGTCATGGGTGAAAAGGCACAGATAAATGAGGCTGGCTGAAAAATTATAAGAGAAAAACTAAGGGAATTCTTTGCAATTAGATAAAAAAGAAAAAAATCACCTATACTTAGATTAAAAAAAAAAAAAATCTATTACTGGATAAAAGAACTTTAGGTCTGAAAAAATCTTTTTAACCTTAATTTACACTTCTCTATATTATACATGCAGAATATATAAAAATTATTCATAAGAATAATCTTCCTTTTGATTTTCCATAAATACAAAAGAAATTGCACTTAATTCAAGATAATTTCAAAGCTTGGTAACTTCTTTACTTTGTTTATGAAAAAAATGTTTACACCTTAAAATGTGAATTGTCCAACTTTACTGCTCTCCAGTCCCTGGAGAAGGTCATCATGCTTGGTAAAGTGGAGGGTCAGTGAAACAGAGGAAGACCCTCAACGAGACGGACTGACACAGTGGCTACAACAATGGGCTCAAGCACAGCAAAGATTCTGAGGATGGCAGAGGATCAGGCAGTGTTTTGTTCTGTTCTACAAGGGTCTCCATGAGTCAGAACTGACTAGGCTGCACCTAACAACAACTGTTTAAGTAACTACACGGTGTAACGGTATTTGATGCTGCAAATTCAGACACACAGCCTCGGTTCTCAAGAAAATTACAGTCTTATGAAGGAAGACTGGCATAAAAGAAAACTTCCAAATACTGCTAAATGCTATCATAAAGGTATCCATGAGGTACCAGAGGAGCATCAAAAAAAAAAAAATGTCAAATTTGAAAGGAACCCTTAAAAGTCATCTAGGTCAGCCTGATATTTTAATCCCCTCTAAACAGTGGTTTTCTAACTGAAATTTCCCACAAGAGAACCATTTCTTAAAGTGAATCTTATGTGGACACCCAATAAATAAAGTACCTAAAAGAACTGCTTTGGATCAAAGCAGAAATGGAGAAAGTGATACCTGGGGACCACCCATAAGGCCTTTATGGGCCACCTCCTGGCCTCTGAACTATCCCTAAGAAACCACGTACCTGTAGGGCACTGCTCTACATCCTCCTTGCTGGATTTTTCTTTATAATAAAAATAATTTGGAATTAGCAAAGAATCAGGCTATGCACACCTTATTAAGATTTTTAAAAGTGTTGGTACTACTGTATTTTCTGAGTGGCTAAACATTTTTTCAATCTACTTCCGAAAAATCAGCCATTGAAAACCCTATGGAGCACGGTTCTACTCTGGCACACGTGGAGTCGCCATGAGTTGGAGTTAACTTGATGGCAATTGGTTTAAACATTTTTTAAGAATGCGTTTTAATTTGTTGAAAATTTGTCAGAAATACGTCACTAGAGCCCACTGCCTGCCTTATTTAGCAGCGCACAGAGGATACGACATTTTCTCCTCACAGGTGAAAATCTAACAGTGTCTCAGGATGATAACCCTAATCATTATTTAATTTCCAATATCAAAAGTGAAAATGTATAAAATATACAATACTGAACCAAGAGTACACATACCAGACACAATCTACAAATTGTTGGTTACTGACTTTAAAAATCTTAGCTGTGCCTTTATTTTCTTATCAGTTGCAATTTCCTCTAAACAAAGAATCCTAAAAGCCAGGGGAAATTCCATTGCTGAGTATTTTGTTAAAGACAGTTCTATGTATAAGTTGTACTGTGTGCACCATTCCATTTGCATGGAAACATACTTCTGAAGTAAAATAAACCTAAAACAGTCAAATACTGAGCGACATAATTAACTTATTTTCATTGCTGTATAAAAGTAAATCCCTTTCTTATTTCATAAATTCCAAATTTGTGACATGCAGTACATCTGCAAGGAACAACTGAAGAGCTATCAAAGTCCCCATTTATTTATATGGTTGGTGGTTTACTGCAGTGAGATGCACAGAATTTTGATCTATCAACACAGGTTTTAGAACATATTATAATGAAAAGAAGGAATGATGCATAAAGATCAACTTTAAAACTCAGCTCCTTGACAAACTGCAAGGCAGGATTTTCATAGTTAAGAAACTTACTTTATAACTGTTCCCTTAGTGCCCCCTGCTGTTGTAAGCATGACTCTTGTGGTTAAACTCACACGAAGATCATCTTGATCCAAACCCAGTAACTCAGCACAGTATTCCAATGACTGAGTAGATTTATTCTTCAGATTACAACCACCTAATGAAAATATACTTTAATTCAAAATTAATAAACATTTTTTACACCAAATTTTTAAGACTCATTTCTTTGAATTACACTTTGCTTTTTTTTTTTATGTAAAACTATTTTTATAGGGGCATGGTAGAGCAATGGTTAAGCATTTGGCTGCTAACCAAAAGGTCAGCAGTTCGAATCCACCAGTTGCTCCTTGGAAACTCTATGGGGCAGTTCCACTCTGTCCTGTAGGGTCACTATGAGTCACAATCAACTCAGTGACAACAGGTTTGGTTTGGGTTTTACGTGTTTTATTTGTAACTCTTAATTTCACCTCACTTTACTGCCATTGCCAGACACCCCTGCTGCCAAGGGCACCTGAAGACCCTCGTGTGGGACAAATCTATGGTTTAATTCTTTCATCCCATCAATACTAACTTGCTACTATTTCATTTTTTATGACCCTGTAAGCAAAATATATAACGATGAATCATAATTCCCTATTAAAATTCGTTAAGTCTCCAAAAAGCTTCGGGGAGTAATTTTTGTGGCAAAAGTTATAATATGCTTTAGTATGTTAATTTTGATAAGGATATATCTATGCATGTGTGTGTATAGGCATGTGCTTGTGTTGCTTGGAATGGAGGGAGAGGGTGAGCAGACAACTGCTACTACCTACATATCATATCTATAAATTTCTGTTTATAGAGGCTGTTATAAAAAATATTTTTTCATGCCAACATGAAGTATACCAGCATGCTTGAGACTCTGGGTTGACCTGGCTCTACCACTTACTACGTGTGTAACCATCAGCAAGTTACTCTCTCTGTGCCTCAGTTTCCTCATCTATAAAATAAGGTTAATAATAGTACCTACCTCATAAGGTTGTTATGAATATTAATAAGTTAATATACGTGAAGTGTTTGGAATAGTGCCCGGTATACAGTAAGCACTGCATAAAGGCTAATTACTATTACTGTAATTATTACTGCTAATAATATTAGAAATACTAAACATTTTACAAATTTTTAAAAAGTTAGTATTTATGTAAAGGCTTCATTTCAATACTACCTAACTCCAAAACTACACAGCATATGTGAAAATCATGAGAATTTGATTATGACAAGTTAGTGAAATGCTTAACAGACCACTTCTCAGAAGAAATAATCACAAGATCTTATAAGAATAGGGGTTGTCAAGACCAATCAATAGGAAAATACAGGCAGTCCCCAGTTTACAAATGTCCAACCTGTAGTTATGAACCAACCCCCTGTAAAGCCTAACCTAACCCGTTGCCTTAGAGTCGATTCCGACTCACAGCGACCCTATAGGACAGAGTAGAACTGCCCCATAGCGTTTCCAAGGAGTGGCTAGTGGATTCAAACTGCGGACCTTTTAGTTAGCAGCCAAGCTCTTAACTGCTATGCCACCAGGGCTCCCCTATAAAGCCTAGTATAGTAAAAATTCGAGGTACATACAATGGTCCATAGTAACAAATAGGCACTACTTTGTGACACTCAACAAAACATTATTATTATTACTGTATTATTATGTTAAAGATGTTTTAGCATATCTGCAAGTGTTTAACGTTTTTTATGCATAGGAAGGTATACCGTATACTAAGACAAACATTTGACTAACTGACGTTAGATGTTAACTGTTCTGATTTATGTATAAATTCAACTTAAAGAGACTTAGGAACAGAAGTCGCTCGTAATCCAGGGACTGCCTGTAGTCTTTTCAACAAATAGTGATGGGACAACTAACTATCCACGTGCCAAAGAATGAATCTGGATCACCACCCCATACCTCTTAAAAAAATTAACTCGCAATGGATCAAAAACCTAAATGTAAGAACTAAAACAATTAAAAAAACTCAGATGAAAACAGAGGCATCAATCTTCATGACCTTGGAGTAGGCAATGGTCTCCTAAATAGGAAACTAAAAGCACAAGCAACACAGGAAAAGACAGATAAACTGGATTTCACCAAAATTAAAAACTTTCATGCTTCAAAGAACACAATCCAGAAAAATGTAAAGGAAAGCAACAGAATGGACAAAATATCTGCAAATTATACATATGAAAAGTGAATAGGGACTTGCATTTAGAATATATAAAGTGTATATATATGTATACGTAATAAAATCATAATGATTAAAACAAAAATAATCTGGTTTATTAATTCTCTTGATTCAATATTTCATTCCAAACTTCTCTACTTTCTGCTCATTGTCCCTTCAACAAAAAGACAGGATGGAAGAGAAAAAGCAAATATGTACTACGTACCTTGTGGCCACTTAAATGCTTTTCTGCTAACTGCACCATGCAACATTTATAATACATTTGCATGTTTTACCACAAGGTAGTAACGTAAGACGTAAAATGCCACACCACTTCTGAGATTTCTAAAGTGTGTGCATTCACTCTAAACACAGGATCTTTTTTTTGTGACTTTAGTATAACAATGTTCCAGCACAAACGAAATGTATTCTAACATTCATTACACTTTCAAAATATATTTTCAAATCCCTTCAAAAAACTAATTAAAAATGTTAACGCACACTAATAATAAATCAACTTTAATGTTTTTCCATTTTAAACTGGGAATGCTCTATGTTTTTATTTTAATTATTATTTAAAATTCTTACAGTGCTTACTATGTGCCAGACAGTAACATTCAAAGCTTTTTACAAATATTTCTCTCCATTTATTCCTCTTCACAACAAGGAGGAACTATCATCATCCCCAGTTACAGGTGAGGAAACTGAGACATAGTAAGCTTAAGTTACTTGCCCAAGGTGACACAGGTAGTGCATGGTGAAGCAGTCTGCCGCAAGAGCACTCGCTTTTACCCACTACACTGTGTTGTATCTCATATTATCAATTTTGCAGCATCACAGGAAATTAAATCTGAAAGTCATTAAGTCTATCTATTTCAATCTACTCATTCACAGATCAGGACTGTCAGGGAGCTTCAGTGACCTGGGGAAAATGAGGGACAATTAGCATAAGCTCCTGAGTTACTAGGATGTGGGTAAATTCTGGTTTTCACATTTACATCTTCATTTAATAACCATATTACTTAATTTTTCCACAGGTTCCACCTGTGTAAAATGGCGATACTATCTCCTGCCTCATAGGTCTACTATGATATTTAGGTGAAAAACAGTATATAAAGGCTCTTGCACATAGTAGATGTATTTTTAAAATCTTTTTCCTTTCTCTTGTGCCCCTTAAAAAAAAAAAAAAAAAATTTTTTTACCTACATGCATATTAGCACCAGGTACTATAAAAGCACTTCTCATGTATTATTTCATTTTACCAATGAAGAAACCAAGGCTCAGAGAGCCTATGAGATCTGACACTAAAGCCCATGGTATCGACTACTATACATATAAATGGTGCATTAGATGTTTTTAACTCATCCTTGATACGAGATTTTAAAACAATATATTAATGCAGGAGTCAGCAAACTTTTTTTATAAAGGTTTAAATAGTGAATATTTTAGGCTTTGCAGGCCATGCAGTCTTTGCTGCCACTACTAAACTTTGTTATTGTAGCCTGAAAGCCACAACAGACAATACATACGTGCATGGATGTGGCTGTGTCCCAATAAAACTTTATTTATACAAAAACAGGCGATGGGCCAGATTTACCCCAAAGGCCATAGTCTGCCAGTTGTTGTATTCATGGGTCAAATTTAGGATTATACAAAAAGTCTTACTGTTTATGTAGAGACTAAAACACTAAAGCTGAAAAATTGCCAGCATTCAGGCATTTACATATCCTTTTACATTACCATAAATTTCAATGTATTTACATTTCTCATTAATAAAGTATATAAGCTTTTATTTAAAATAAACCAAACCTGTTGCCATGAAGTCAATTCCGACTCATAGCGACCCTACAGGACAGAGCAGAACTGCCCCCATAGGATTTCCAAGGAGTGGCTGGTGGATTCAAACTACTGACCTTTTAGTTAGCAACCAAGTTCTTAAACACTACGCCAACATGGCTTACACATACGTATATTTACATACATATATATACACCCATCCACTGCCGTCGAGTCGATTCCGACTCATAGCAACCCTATAGGACAGAGCAGAACTGCCCCACAGAGTTTCCAAAGAGCACCTGGTGGATTCGAACTGCCGACTTTTTGGTTACCAGCCATATAGCACTTAACAACTATGCCACCAGGGTTTCCCAACAAACCAGAAAAATATCAAATATACCTTAGTAAATGACAGAGAATTAAAGTATAATGTCAGTTCAAAATTTTGGTTAAGGGCTCAGCTGCTAACCATAAGGTTAGAGGTTCAAACCCATCCAGCGGCTCTGCAGGACAAAGACCTGCTTCCGTGAAGATTACAGCCAAGAAAACCCTATGGGGCAGTTCTACTCTGTAACATGAGGTCACTATGAGTTAGAACTGACTCAACAGCACCCAACAACAACAGTCAAAGTTACTTATCCTTCATTAAAAAAAAAAGGTTTAGTCCTAATCAGTATCACTAATTTGCTCAGAACGGGCCTCATAATGAAGGATAATAAAGCTTCCCTCATTTGGAAGATTCATCATATGGTCTACAAAGCTCAGAGAAAGTGTTAATAAACCTGTACGTAAACAGATTCAATTACATACGACAAAGAAATGACAGAATTTCCCTCTAATTTCACATCTCATTAAAAAACAAACAAAAACACAAACAAAAAACCTGAAGTGCTGCCGGCTTCCTCAAAATCAATATTTCCAAGGTGCAAGACACCAGCCACTACCCGAAACAGATCAAGTTTTTCTTCATCATCCAGACCAATCTTTTTCATGGCGGTGCACATTCTAATAAAATCTCCATGGTCATCTAACAGAGGATCTTTCAAGCAACCTGCCTTAAGACACTATAAAACAAGAAGTCATCAATTAACTGAACTTTATATTATTTAAATAGAATAAAATTACTACACCAGGTCTAGTAATGCACTATATAACATGCAAAAATAAAAATTTTCAGTGGAAAATTGCAGTATTCTAACACATTCAAAAATTGAACGACTAAGTATATATGAGCGCTCTCTATATTACTTCTTATAACTGTGAATCTACAATTACCTCAATAAAGATTTCAGTTAAAAAAATGACTGAGATGTTTTCCAATTAAATTACAATTTTAGCCCTAAAGCATTATAATAATAGGATATTAGATAAAGACATAAAATGAGTGGAAAGGAAGAGAACACCTGTAGTTAAATCAACATGAACCCAAAGAACAAACAAAACTGAGATAAAAAACGGTAATAAAAATTTAAATCTGACACCTAGCATTACACTTCTTTAGGTTAACTGCCATCAACTGCACCAATATTAAACACTAGAAAATAGTGGATGGCTGACAGAATTCTCGTGACCTGAAAATATTTTTTTCTAATCTTTCTGTATGAAGTAAAGTGTATCAGTAATCATTATGCTTATTCTAAGAATTTACACATCTTCTTCTGTTATACATAAGGTCGCCATGAGTCACCATGAGTCGGAGCTGACTCAATAGCAACTAACAACAAGAATTGATGCAATGACTTAAAACACTTTAGAAAATGAAGAGAAAGTTTATTTTTGTGTTACCTCCTAAAAGAATTTGCATTTAAAGTATTCATTTGTTAGAACCTGTAGCAAATTCAGAAAAAGGGAGGAGGGAAGTCAGGTCTGCAAGAACTAGAAAGATGAACATAGAAGTTGCTGGACACAAGAAGACAGAGCTAGGAATTTTCCAGAACTTCAGAATGAGGAAGTATAGTCAAATATTAGGTAACACAGGATCAGAATCAATTTGACATTAAGACTCCCCTGGGAGATTTTTTTTTTCCCTCATAGAACGATGGCTTCCCAGATAAAGCTGTAATTGTCTATAATTTTTTTTTTTTAATGTTCAATTATGCTTGTACAAAATTTCTGGAAAATGTCTAGATAATGAAATTCAATTTCATTCATAAGAGAAGCAAACAACCACATGCAGCCAACATTAAAAGAAAACACATACCATGCAGAATTTTTAGTCTTACAATTGAATGCTTACTTCACTTAAAAATTGTTTTAATGAAATGTGAAAGAACATACTGCTATTATGACAGACTAAAAATACTGCATTCTCTCGAAAATTACACAGTTTTAAAACACTCTAATGAAATAAGGCAAAGGATTCTAATTAGTCAAAATGATCACCTCATCCTCCTGACAAAGAAGACATAAAAAGTAATTCAGACAAATTAATCCAATGTTCATTTACATACATAAATATTCAATAAAGTGAATAAGATTACTGACACAGTATGCTGACTCTAGAATCAGAAAGTATACATTTTTTTCTTTTGAGAGTAAAATCCGGTTTTCCTTCCCTTGTAATCAGTTTTTTACATGCCAAAGATCAAATTTATATTCTTTATTTCTTTCCTTTTGGAAAGCTGCCGTGCCCCACTAAGGAAGGTTTCCATTATCTTAGTGGAGAGAACACAACTTCTATATTATCTTGATGACTAATAAAACAGTCTTATCAAGACAAAGGAAGATACCATAATAAATATTAATGCTGCTTCTTAAAGTTTCAACCATGTCTATAACAGAAAGTTTATGATTTACAGTTCAGATACCTGTGTCTAAGACGATATATAAAATGTCGACTTAAAAATTAACTGAAGACTCATGTGCTTAGAATCCAAAACAATGGAAATTTTTATTTTCTGTTCTTTTCTATGAGTATATGAAGACACAATTCATCTCACTCATTTGAGGAATCAAAACTATTTGACTCACAATCCAATAGCATTATAAACTGACTACAGTAGAACTTGCTCAATTAAATACTCAATATAAATCTTTAAATAGAATTAATAAAAACAAGCTGAAGTAGGACCTATTATTAATCCCTGTTTAGCATTTTGTAATTTAAACTCCTTGAATAGACAAAACTTAATGCCATTTATTACTTAAATACATTGCATACTAAACTTTATAAGTGTTACAGTAGATTTTAAATTAAGGTTTTAATGCTTTTAAAATAATACTTAATGGTATGATCATATCTAATTATTCTCAGAAATAGTATAATAATTTAGTGAGCCCAGTACAAAAAACTTTTCATGTTACAGAAATGAGATGCTCTGAAGAGACATGAAATAATTTATAAGCATTCTTTTGTTTACTCAGCTTATTTACTGTCTACACTTCAAGTCTTCAGCCTTGAAGTAGACAGTAAATTATAAAAGATGTATTTTATACTTCTACTGATATATAGTTACACATATCCCAATTGGGTAATATGACAGTAAGTTTCAAAAATGCTAGAAGAGAGTGATTCTTACGCAATTTAATACTCTCATACTTGAAAAAGAATACGCAGAGCAGTGCACCGTGGCCTAACGAAGCAAAACCTGAACCTGTTGGTTCTACACACACCAACAGTGGTTTCAAGTGCTGCACTATGAGAGAAACTTAGATGAGTATTTAGCTTTTTGTTTTTTTTGTTTTTTTTTAAGTATAAGTCGAAACATAAGAAATTTTATTTGGGCTCCAAAATATCTGACGTATCTTCCACTAGATTACTTTTGCATTAAATACTTTAATAAAAAAATAAGTCTACTATACCTCAGGGCTTTTACGGTTCTGTAAAATCTGTTTGTCGGTTTCTTTGTTGGCAAAGTATCTAGTGCAGCCTCGGTTTAAATACTATGAAAAAGAAAGTAAAAAATCATTAAAAAATATGATCCACAGGAAAACAATACCGGAGAAATTTATTAAATAGTGCTAGCCATTAAAAATTTCTAAACATAGCCTGAGTATCATTTACTCTCTCAAATAAAATCAATACTTTTACATGTTGTCACATTTTAGTCCTACTAATCAAACCAGGGATACTGAAAATCCTATCTCCCTGAAAATAGATTAAATGATTAAATTTAAAATCAATACCACAAAGGTTTCCCATTTTTAAGGAACAGTAATTTTAAACCTCAACACCAAATATCCTTTTAAAAATACAGTGCATAAGTACTATGGATAATAATGAAAATCACCTTCCTACTACACGCTTACAGACTCACAATAAGAACCCATACTATGGTTTAATATTTCAAATAATATTTTAAATTCTGAAAAAAGGAGAAATATTCACCTTCAATTTCTTAAATTTGATTTTTCTCTTTTTTGAGAGTCAATTCTTCAAAGCATACCTTTTGTATTTACTGATAGTTAACAATGAATACACAAAAATTACAGTACTTCCTTTATGGACCTTTTTAGGAATTCGAATAATACTTTCAGTTTTTCTTATTTCAGTGAGAAGCGTTTTAAAGGCTAAGTATTTTCAAAACACAGAACAAGGGAAGCAGCTGAGAAGAAAATCATATATTGGTCTCAAAGAGAATCAACTACCCACATTTACTCGGGGAAGTGGCTGGTCAGGAAGGAAGTACACAGAGAACAGGATGGGAAAATTTTAAAAGCATCTCAGCTTCTCTTACGTCAGGTCACTATGATCCCATTGTATCATGGCATGCATTCCAACGTTAAATACACCAAATCAAATAAATACCAAGAAAAATTTTATAGTAAGTTTTGAATAATTTGAGTATAAGTTAGTAATTTAGATATGCCACACAATTATCTTCCCCCCATTATAATGAAATACTAAAATACAATTGAAATCAGACAATGATACACAACAAGTTTTTCCTTCTAGCTTAGAATCTTTGGAGGAAAAAAAGCAAGGGAGGGGGACAATAACAGTAAAGCATTTTCAAGTGATTGTTTCAAAAACAGTTCTCTTATTTAGTAGGATAACAGTAGCCCAAACATGTAAAGCCAACGCAAATATTTCCTTTGCTAGCAAGAGTTTTAACCCCCCGCCTCCAACTATTTTGTTAAACACTTGGCTTTTGGACAGTTTGGCCTGATATTAAAACCTAGGAAAAATACTTGTTTCTTCTGACTTTTATAGAACTAGAAAAGCTATAACTATCCCTACCATCCATTTTCATTCTACCCAAGCTTTCTTTGGATTCAAGGATCTTTGCATGACTATGGCGAATGCTTCTGTAAAATATGTGCAAAAATATATTTAAAATTTGGATAATGCAAGCATGTTAAACTTTTTGTTTTCTAAAACACATATGTAGTTAATGCAAACGTTTTCCAGCAGATGTATCTCTGCAATTCCTCGTTTACTAATTTGGGAAAAGCAGTGACCAAAAAAACAAAATCAACCCTACTGAAGGATTCTTCTTATCTTTACAACCTGATCTATGAGTTATAACTGGAGGGCTAAACTAAACTACAGAAAAATCTGATGAAATTACCAAGATACTTTCAAATGACTGTAACGCAGAATCATTTGGGGAGGGAGGAGTAGGATGGGGTGTGTATAGGTGTGCGTATGAGAGGAATGTCCAAGACAGAAGATGCATTTGGGTGAAAGTTAACACCGTTCTTCTACTCCCCTCTTACCACCAAAAGGACTCTCCTGTAAGAAAGGAAATTATGCCTTCTGGTTCACACTACGGGAGCAGGAAATCCCTGGCCTGATGAAGAACTGCAGAAGCCGCCCTCTCAGGATGCCTGCAGCTGGGCCACAAAAGGCTGTACAATTTCAGACACAGTAGAGCCACGCTGCCACAGACTCCAAGCAGAAGGAGATGTCAGTTTATTCACATCACTTTATCTTCAGCTAGGTGTTGACAAAGCCACATCACCATTATTAAATTTCATATGATTCACAGCAATTTATATTCCTTTTCTAAAGTTCATAGTGCAGTATCTGTGATATACTATAAATCATTGAATCGAGCACATTACCCGGGTAAATTGTATGGTACCTAAACTACATCTCAATAAAGCTGTTAAAAAACACAAACGGCAGAGCAAAAACACACAAAGAGCCTGGGTCCTTGCCAGTACCACTGTACCACTGAGCAACTGAACCATGTCACGTGAGGAAAAATAAACCTCTACTTGGTGACGGCACTGGGTCTGGGTACTTGTTAAAAAACTTTTTAACTTATAGCACGGAAATTCATCTTCTACTTCATGAAGATAATGTGGGCAACTCAATTCAAACACCAATTAATTCAGTGAGTTCTAAAAGAAGGCTGGAAGTTAAGAAGTATATTACAAGACACACTTTAAGACCATAAAGTTTTTAAAAGTTCCAAATACACATTGAAAGAAACTGCCTGAAACAACGAGAAAGGGGGCTGCAAAAACAAACAAAATACACACACATATACACACACACAGAGCAAAAATTAAATACAATCATGCGTGTCATAATTATCAAATGGGGGATTCCTGCCCAAACAGGAATATCAGAATCCTGGTGTTATGGGTTAAATGGTTTCCAAAAAACAGGTATGTTGAAGTCCTAAGCTCCCCTGTCCCCACCTGTGAATGTGACCTTATTTGGAAATACAGTCCTTACAGATGTAATTAGTTAAGATAAGGTCATTAGGTTCACCCCAAACTCTTTATGACTGGTACCCTTATAAGAAGAGGAGACACAGAAGGAGGAAGGCCATATGAAGATGAAGACAGATTTTGGAGTTATGCTTCCACAAGTCAAGAATATATTGGACTATCAGAAACTGGGAGAGATAAGAATCTTTCCCTAGAGCCTTTGGAGGAAACATAGCCCTGCTGTCACTCTGAATTCAAACTGCTAGCCTCCGGAACTATGAGGCAACAGATTTCCGTTGTTCTTAAGCCATATAGTTTGTGGTAATTTATTCCAGAGGCCCTAAGAAACTAATGCACCTCAGCATCTTTACACAAACTACATTCCTTACCCCAACCCATGATTCCCAAGTTACCAGTTGCCAAGTTTATCCTAACTCACTGGAACCCCATTTGTGTCAGAGCAGAACTGTGTTCTATAGGATTATCAATGGCTGATGTTTTGGAAGTAGACTTTTCAGTTAGCAGCCAAGCACATCTGCACCACCCAAGGACTCCATTTACTCCCTTATTAAAAAAAAGAAAACCAAACCAAACCAAACCCGTTGCCGTCCAGTCAATTCCAACTCACTGTGACCGTATAGGACAGAGGAGAACTGCTCCATAGAGTTTCCAAGGAGCGCCTGGTGGAATTCAAACTGCCAACCCTTTGGTTAGCAGCTGTTGCACTTAACCACTATGGCACCAGGGTTTCCACTATTTTTCTTTTTTTTTAATTTTTTTTATTGTACTCCAGATGAAGGTTTATAGAGCAAACTAGTTTCTCATTAAATATACATATTGTTTTGTGACATTGGTTGCCAACCCCACGACATGTCAACACTCTCTCCTCCTTGACCTTGAGTTCCCCGTTACCAGCTTTCCTGTCCTCTCCTGCGTTCTCTTGCTTGCCCCTGGGTAGGTGTGCCCATTTAGTCTCATTTTGTTTTATGGACCTGTCTAATCTTTGGCTGAAGGTTGTGAACCACAGGAGTGATTGCATTACTGAGCTATAAGGGTATGTGGGGGCCATAGTCTCAGGGTTTCTCCAGTCTGTCAGGCCAGTAAGTCTGGTTTTGTTTATTTATTTATTTTTTTTTTTTTGTGAGTTAGAATTTTGTTCTATATTTTTCTCCAGCTCTGTCTGGGACCCTCTATTGTGATCCCTGTCAGAGCAGGTAGTGGTGGTAGGCGGGTACCATCTAGTTGTGCTGGACTCAAGTCTGGTGGAGGCTGTGATAGTTGTAGTTCATTAGTTCTTTGCACTAATCTTTTAGGGACACTATTTTCTGGCTGAGAATCTGTAAATTATGCTAACCATCCCCAGTCAGCATTCTTGAAATTGTACTCCTTTGGCTCATGTGATACTCAGCACTCCTGATTTTCTTTGTTGTTCTTTCACTACTCCACATGTGCTTTTTTCTCAGGCAACTCTCCCTCTGCTCGTGCCTTTCAACTTCAGAATCTGGATCCCAACACATGCTTCTTTATATTATGCAACTCCCTGGACAATCTCCTCTACAAACTGTCATAGTTTTAACTATCACAGAGAGTGCTGACACCTCCCAAGCCTGTTATCTCTAGCACTGATACAGATGCCCAGGATAGCTATCTTCCAGACATCTCTACTTAGCTGATCCATAGATTCCAAAACTGAACTCAACCTATATGCCACAAACCTTCCATATGGCCCCAATGATGGTATTTACATCTACCCAGGAACCTCAGACAAAAATTAAAAAATTATTGCAGGCTTGTGCTTCTCATATCATATTTAGTGCCTAAGACCTATGAATTTTACCTCCTAATATTTTGCACATTCCCTCCTCTGTAATCTTGCCATTGCTGACCTAATTCAGCCATTTGAAAACTACCAAAACCAGTTGCTGTTGAGTAGAATTCAACTCATGGCAACCCTACGGGTTACACAGTAGAACTGTGCTCCACAGGGTTTTCAAGGCTGTGACCATTCAGAAGCAGATGGCTAGGACTTTCTTCTGAGGTGCCTCCAGATGGGTTAGAACCACCAGCCTTCTGGGTAGTCAAACCCTTAACCATTGGTACCACCCAAGGATCCTATTTAGACACTTAGTACCTCTTATTATTGCTGTAGGTCCCTAATCAGTCTACCTCTGGTTTTAACTTCTACCCACCTCTTCCCCATCCCCTTAAAGTTGTCGTCCATATTAATCCAAGAGTGAAGTACAGATCTTCTACGTAAAGTCCTTCAACAGCTTATTAACTACAGAAGTAAGACCATGCTCTCTAGTCTCACCTCCCACCACTTTCTGCCTTACTCTTTAGATGCTTCCTGCTCTTCTTTGTTCATGCTTTTCCATCTACCAGAAATACCCTTTCCAACTTTCTTCATCTAGTTTACATTCCTCCAATAAGCCTTCCTAAAATTCCTAGGCTGCCCCAGAAATCAATACATATCTCTTATCATTCAACATATTATATATCAGTCAGTGTGTGTATGTATGTTTCCTAGCAGATTCTAAGTTGCTCAAGAGCAGAAATTGTGTCTTATTTTTCTTTGTACCCCTGGTACAATGCAGTAAATACCCCTGTGCAGGCAATAAATAATTATCGTTGAATTGAATTAAAAAAGACAATCATATGCCCTTTATTAACATTAATTCACTGGTCAAACTGTTTTTACAGATAAATCAAAGGTAACATTAAAGCTAGCATTACAGAACTATTATAAATTTCTAATTAAGTTTAAATTAATAAGAAGTTTAACAACTATCCTTTTACCTATCTCATTACATACCTCCTCATATAGTGTTATAAACTTGGCAATAAATTTCAATAGAGATCTACTCAGTATAGCTGTCATTCTGTCACAGTATACTTTATTTAAAGAAAGTTACAGACAACTAGATATCAAAATCCCACTGACATAATTTTAGGACTGAAGGCAATTCAATTTACACAAATTGTTTGAAATTTCTTTTCATCCAACCTACCCGAAAATTATCTGGAGAACTCAAATGAAGTTTTTCCCTAATATCTTCAGAAGCACCAGCACATAACCTATAAAAGATATGATAATTCCTTTCCTCTTTGCCTTGAACACAGATCCTAGATTTCTCTAGGAGATAATGTGAAACAAATCCTCCAACAACCGAACTCTAAAAAACAAAATAGAAAATACATTTTTGCATTTAAAGTCTTAAAGTATAACTTATCAATGCTAAATTATTCATATTTTCTAATAAACAACTATCTATTAAAGAAGTTACAATATTTATCAAATACAGAGGAAAAATTATAACTAAATATATTCTTAAAAAGTATCTACAGAGGTCATCCCTCATTTGAAACATCTTCATTATAAGCTTTGAGCCCCAGGTGAATCAGAATTGGCTTTGCACTGCATCTCAGCTTGAGGCAGGTTCAGCTAGAATGTCTTACAAGAAAAACAGCTCTAAGGTAATACTCAATGCTAAAGTCAAATCCATATCTGGGTTGTGATTGCAAAAGGAGCTTTTGGATAGTCCCTGCATATAAAGTGGATATATATGTACATATTCTCCAAATTATTTAAAGTAACAAACTTCACAAATTTACTGAGATGAAAGTACAGTTGTAACTCAAATTTACCAAGAAACGATGGACACCACCAATTATATCAAGATCTTCCTATTTCTCACAAACACTCTTCAAACATACCCCCCAAAACTCACTCTCACTTACTTTTTCATTGAAATGTATTTCTACAAATTTTCCAAATCGACTGCTATTATTGTTGCGAACAGTCTTTGCATTTCCAAAGGCTTCTAAGAGTGGGTTGGCTATTGAGAAAATGAAATATTCCATCAAAAATTAACATAAGGGAAAATTATGAAACAGTATAATTAGTATGATTTTGTTAGACAGAAAGATAGATAGAGACAGAAAGACACACAGAAGTCCTAAAAAAAATATTAACAAGGAAGAATCCACATGTAATGTCAAGTCTCACAAATGTTTATTGACTATCTACTATGTTGTTGTTGTTCGGTGCCATCAAGTTGATTCCGACACATAGCGAGTGACCCCAAGTAACACAGCAGAACATTCCCATAGACTTTCTGGGCTATAACCTTTACTGAAGCAGATCAACTATGTTCAGCCATTATTCAAAGTGACGGAGATGGAAAAATTAGTAAGGTATAGTTCATGGTCCCTGCTCATAAGGAGTTTAGTCTTATAGAAAAGTGAAATCAGTGCAATAGACACTAGCATAAGAGAAAGTGATTAAACCAAGCAAGGGAATCTTTCACTAAAATTAGGTAACAAATTTTAAGCCTATCAGTCTGAGTTGAGGTTTATAGGATGAGCGGGAGTTTACAAAGTAGACAGAGAGATAGGGAAAGGGTCAGAAGAAAAGAAATAGCATATAACATTTCAGCAACCATAAAAAGGAAACCAATACTAAATCTCATTCTCAAATGAGCTTGCACCTCAAGTAAATAAATCAAAACATTAATTCATCTTTTATTGAGTTAACATAATTTGTTTTTTCTTATTTATTTATTCAATTTTAAAGGGTGATTCCCTCACAAGGTCAGGTACTTTACTATGCGCAATCCATTACTTGTGAGACCCTCACAACTGCTGTCATACCACCACAGTTGAAAACTGTAAGTAAAACTGGGAAATTATATTAAGATGATTTCATCAAAATGAGTAAATTTATTAACACACACTTTAAAAATATTTATTAGAGTGGTATTAAGCTGTATCTACAAACATATTTTACCTAATTGTGAAAAAAAACTGCACACCCTTTTGCTATTTTTATAACCTAGCAAAACACATAAACACAGAATACCCCTTATAAATTTCTGTTCAACTGAAATTTTTCTAATGTCAGAAGAGTGCTACAATAGGTATTTAGTATAACATGGTGGTTAAGATGACTAGGTTTATGTCAGTTCCACAACTTAGTGCTATGTTCTCGGACAAGTTACCTAAACTCTCATTACCTCAGTTTCTCATTTATAACATAAGGATAATAATAGTATCTACCTCATTCTGTGAAGATTTAAATTAGGTAACAGATTTTAAGCATATCGCACACTGCCCAATACCTCACATATATGTTAATATCACCATCATTATAAAAGCACTTACTGAGTGCTCACTGGGGGAAAGTAAAACTACAAGGAGGCCAGAGTGACTAAAGAAGCATAAGGAGTCAGAAGGAACACAACTCATGATCAGACCACACAGGGCACTATAGGTGATATTACGGATTTGGGGCTTTATCTTGATAGCAATATAAAGCCATTAAAGGATTTAAAGCAAAAGAGATTATTCCAGCTTCAATACAGAGAACAGATTAAGGGGAAGCAAGAACATAAATGAATAGTCCAGACAGGAGTCTATAATACGGGGATGGAGGCCTCCAGACTCAGTACAGTGATAGCCTAGTTCAGTGGTTTCCAAACAGGCTACAAGAAGAATTTCTAAGTGGCATAGATAGCTTGAGGAAACCACCTTCCACATTTAAAAATGATTTGCCTGAAACAGCACCTCAATTTCCAATAACCCTCTCCCTCTTTCCTTCCTTCTTAAAAAAAAAAAAAAAGCACACTCCCCTGGTCCACCTCAAATTTTACCATAGTATAACTGGGGAGGGAGAAGTTGAAAATAAGGAAACCAAGTCCGCAAAACAAAGAAGCCAGAGAGCTTTCTGTATTCTTTCATTCAACAGATATTTACGGAGCTCATACTATTTGTAAGGTATTATTCTAAGGACTTGGAATATAAAATAAAAATCTCTGTTTACATGAAGTAGGGGAAGGGCAGAAGACATGAATTAACGCCAAAGATGATATCTGAGCAAAGATTTGGAGAAGAGAGTGTCTTCTAGATCTCTGGGGAAAGAACATTCTAGATCACTGAGAGGATTCCCTTAATTTCATTACATTCCTAACAATAGGAAATAGTTTTAAAAATTAACAATACCTTCAACAATTCTATCATCAATATCTTGACCTGTTCCATAGGATTCAGTCAGATATCTGTAACATACAGGATAAAGAAATATTTAGATGACAATATTATTGCATATATTTATGGTTTTAGTATCACTTAGTACATTTAAAACACAAACGTAGTTGTTGCATCTGTATGTTTAAAAATCACAAATCCATGTTTAAATGCAACTATTCTGTTATAGGTTTTTTAATTTATTTAAAATTCTATTTAGATTGCCTGTAACATGCAAATCAGCATTATTTTCTTAAACTGTTTTAGGGAACATTCTGACTTTAACCAATGATTTAATTTTAAATATGACACACATTTCATCAGGAATAATCTACCACTGTATGAGATCTCAAAATAATTTGTGACAGGCTATTAATTCAATCAAGAAAATAAGGCAACCTGTCACTGAACCACTGGGAAGTTAGCATGATCCCGTTGCACTGTACTGAAAGATACAACGTGACAGAACAGCTATTTGCCTAGCATGTTTCAAAACAAAGGGTAATCTTTGATTTACAATATAAATTTACATTATAAGTTTACAATTTCTTAACTTTTTGGTCATTATCACAGGTGTTTATCAGCCACAGACTCACTGTATATGACTATCACGTACATTAGAGAAAGAATAAGAAACTGAATTCCAGGAGTACTGAGAAACATTCACTTAAGCAGAATTGCACATACATAACTCTTAAATCAGTTTTATATAAATAACAGAATAGCATATACGTTGGCATAATAAATAGCAAAATTTCAAAAGATGTGCTGCCAGGCAACCATCAACTAAGAGCCGTAATAAAGTGGGAACACCACTGAAGGGGATTCAGAATGCACTGGTCCTAGCAGTAGCTTCACCACTGGATTTAACCTCCCTGAGTCCGTAAATTGAAAGAACTATAATGAGTGCTGTGGTTCAATCTATTTTTAAAACACTATGATTCAAAACAAACTATAGAGAGTTTAATTTGATGGCAGCAAATGGGAGGAGGGAGTTGAGGAAGGGGGCCAAATTGTCACAGGCATGAGGTAAAAAATGGTTCCACCTACACTAATAACGGATACAGAATGTAAGGAAGAATTCTGAAGGGATGATCCTAGATTTTCCCCTGCCTAACCAGCATTGGTCTCCTCTAGGATCCCCACAGGCAAATACCTTGTCAGAGCCTGCTTTCAACAATAGACCCATTAGCTTCCACATGAAGTATTTGTTTCTTAAAGGGAATAGAGCCCACCATTTCAAAGTTATGCCACAAAGCACACAAAGGTATTAAAAGTCAACCTGTTCGAAATATTCCCGATTATCTCAACACTGACCTTAGAACAAATTTTGTATTTTCTGTTTTGCCAGCTCCTGATTCTCCAGATACAATGATAGACTGACTCATCTTGAGCACCTTCATGTCTCGAAAAGCCTTATCAGCTAGAGTTAAAATAACACATAAATGGTGAACAATATATTTAATACAAATTTACAAAATTATAGAAATTTCACTTAAAATCAAAGGGCACTTGCTCCTAAAGAAATGATAAATGTGTTTTACAGTTAATCAAATTTTAAAATGAAAAATCATTCAAAAGTGTTAGAAAACATTTCTGAAAGTGTTTACTTAAAATGTTATTATCCTGACAGCTGAGTAATAGGAAATCCAAATAAACAATCCTTAGGTCTGTGCTAGAATATCTCCATATTATGAGCTGTGGCCTGGCACTCCCTAATACAAGAGCAGATCTGCAGAGGGATAAAAAATGCTCACTGTGCATAACTAATGAAGTCCCTGAAGAAAAGCAAGAAATAACAAGCTTCCAATTAAGAAATCTGGCAACCCAAAATTTTGCTGGAGAAAAAAATTTTAATTGTAAAATAAATCTATAAGGTTTTTTTTTTTTTCTGTGAAACTACTATCAAATTTAAACATTTCATAGAATTTATCAGCATTTCCTAGATTTGCAGTTTCATATACATATACAGGCTAACTAACCCATTGCCGTCAAGTCAATTCTGACTCATAGTGACCATACAGGACAGAGTAGAACTGCTCTATAGAGTTTCCAAGGAGCAGCTAATGGATTCGAACTACTGACCTTTTGGTCAGCACACATACATACACATATATATAATGAACCCATAAAAAACCTACTGCCATTGAGTCAATTCTGACTCATAGCAACCGTATAGAACAGAGTAGAACTGCCCCCTATGGTTTCCAAGGCTGTAATCTTTACAGGAGGGACTGCCACATCTTTCTCTTGCAGAGTGGCTGGTGGGTTCGAACCACCAACCTTCCAGTTAGCAGCCAATCACTTAACCACTGTGCCACCAGAGCTCCTTATACATATAACTGTCTTCATTAAATACCAACAATAGACTACAAAATGTCTTAATTAAACTTTAAGATTAGAAGAACAAATTGAGCACAATTTAATTCAATATTTGGTTAAAGAAGTACCCAATTAAAACAATTTTAATTCAAAACTAGTTCCTGACCAATTTGGCCCTATAATTGTTTCTAACTTCAGAGATGTGTTACCCATAACAGAAAAGAAAGCTTTACAAATGGCTTTTATTCTAAGGACCAAGTGTAAACCACATACTAGAATATGCCCATCCCCTTGACCAATTTGTCAGCAACCTGTCTATATACTTCTGTGAAGTCATTCTAAACATCTTTTATTAGCAGTAAAAGGCTAAAAATAAAAGCTGGCTTAATTACATTTTAAACACGTAGCTTCTCTCCAGTGATGAGCTTGCTCACATTCAGGTTATAAGTTTTTCCTATTTTTGCCAGACAATAGAGAACATACCAATGCTCCTCAGAGCTTCTTAGTAAAAGAAGTCAAAACTGCTACTGCACTGGACTTGGGCTGAACTCTTTACCCTGCCTAACAGGTTCATAGTCAAGTAGAAGAAGTCTAAACTGCTACTGCACTGGACTTGGGCTGAACTCTTTACCCTGCCTAACAAGTTCACAGTCAACCAAATCAGGAAGTGAAGGCCAAACAGAGTTGAAGAGTAAGCCGAAAAAGAGATAAGCTACACTAAGAACCAGCACTAAGACTGTCATTTAACTGCTGATTAAGTCTGGCTCCAAAGGGTTAGCTAACACCTTATATTTACAGTCACCAGCTACCAGGGAAGGCAATTTCTAATTCTGATCAAATAACATCATCTCTCTGTGCCTCAGAGCTACAGTGCTTCAAGGTGAAAGAGGGGCTAAGCAAGGCAAAGACAGATATTACTGTCTTCCCACGCCAATTCTCCAGGGACACGAAGCTATAACACATTCAATCCTTTAATTTTATGAAGCCCTAACACAGATAATGCATGAAAAGAAGACTGGTCTCAAAGCTCAAAACTAGTCTAGTAACACAATCACAAGTGATGCCCAGAGTAACACTGGAAGGCATGGGCCTCAAAGCTGTGAGGCGGGGCACATTTCAAATGGAGCTGGCCATGCTGAGGAGTCAAAAGAACCATTAGGTCAGTTTTTATCATGTTCTGCTTTCAACTGGGTAAACACACCTACAAGGACATAGATGTTTAACAAAGGTAATATATGACTAACCCATGAGTTGGCTGCAAAGGTATTCTTCCCCACCCTACGTAAAATACACGCTCCTAACAATGTTAATACACCCAAAATGCAAGCAGGTCCTCCAAAATATATGTTTAATTTATGGCATTTTTTTTAATCCAAAAAAACTGAGCCAATTTCTACCATATAAGAAAAGAAGAGACTCAAGATACAATTAAATTACATACCAATTGCAAAGACATGAGGTGGCATTGTCCCAAGAGATTTTCCTTGATATGACTTTATTGTTTCTGAAGAATATATTTTAGGTATGTCAAAGTATGGGTTCACTGCAATCAGAATGTTGGCGACATACGTCTAAATAGGAAAAGCATAAACATAAAATTTTCAAATTACTATTTTCATTTAAAACTAAACAAAGTTTACAGGAGAGAGAAATAAAGCAAGAAAACAGAGCAAAAGAAACAGTCCCGTACCTTCAACCCTCTATGTAACCAGGACTCCTAATCTACATTTTTCAGCCGCAAACATTCCCTCATCTCTACAGGACCATACTTCTCCAACTCTTAATAAAGTTACATCTTCTTGTTCCATACGCATCTCAAACTTAGCAAGTCGAAAGTTATTATCTCTCCAACCGCCCTCTGCCTCAAAGAAAACATTCTCCTCCCGTATAGTCTCCCAGGTTCATGGCAAATCTACTCCTCTAATTCTATTCCTACAGTCCACGTTCTGGTCATTTATATCCCTCAACTAGGCTATTTTATTCACCTGCTCATAAGTCTTGGGCTGCTATTGAAGAGTTTAATATAGCTTGTAGGACCGTCTGGGTCTAACCCTATCACTGAATGCCAAGGACTGATTTAGCTCTCTGGTGACCACTTGATCTCAGATTTCTGCAAAACCACACACGCTAACCACTGCTTAGAATATTGACTGGTTAAATATTTAGTGAGCAATTTAAGCTTGCTTTTAATTTTGGAATTTAACTGTGGCTTTAGAAGATCTGAAAAATACACTTGTAGAATTCATAAAATTCCTTTTTGAGCAGGAAAAAAGTTGTGGTTTAGTTATACTGGCAGAATCAGGATATGCAGGACCGTATTTTTCTCTTTCCTGCTTCTAGTTGTGGAAGGGAAATGATTAGAAACCCTGAACTCCCAAACTACTAATCTAGAGTTCAAGGAATGTTCCCAAGATATTTCCTAACTGGATTAAAAAAAAAAAGAAGAAATTCCAGATAATTAATCTTCCTATGAGAGACAAAAGGAAAGTCACGGAGATTTTAATAACCAATGGGAACATTAAATGTGGGTTAACTATTGTTCTACTCAAATCTAAGGAAGAATAATTCTGGTTAGTGAAAAACATAAAAACATCAAACTTAAACTCTTAAATTGCTTCCTTCCTTTACATGTAATAAAATACTAATGGCTATAGTTATATATTACTGCTTTTTAGCGGTTTTTAGAAACAAAAGGCATAACTGGCTGGAAAACAAGCATGACAACAACAACCATGGCTTCAGTTAACTATAAAAATACTGTGTCCCCAAACAGGAGTTCACGAGCCCAGATAGCCACCATCTAACAGAGGTCATGCGCCCAACTGCAGAAACATCCTAGAAGAGGAAGGAGAAAAAGCTAGAAGCAACCCTAAAAACTCAATTCTTCAACATGATGCAGACATCATACACAAACAACAAAAACTTAAAATTTCCTAGAGAACCAGATAAATTTTTCTGTCAATCACGCGATTTATCCAAGCTTGTAGGTCAACTGTGCCCAATGTGAAAAAAGGGGAAATGAATTTTTTTTAAGTACAATTAATCGTTGTTGTTCTTATTAGGTTCCATCAAGTCGGTTCCAAGTCATAGCAACTCCATGTACAACAGAAAGAAACAGTGCCCGATCCTGCACCATCCTCGTGATTGCTGTTATGCTTTAGCCCACTGTTGTAGCCACTGTGTCAGTCCCTCTTGTTGAGGATCTTCCTCGCTTTCACTGACCCTCTACTTTACCAAGCATAATGTCCTTCTCCAGGAACGGGTCCCTCCTGATAACATGTCCAAAGTAGATGAGATGGAGTCTCACCATCCTCGCTTCTAAGGCTGTAATTCTTTCCAGATAGATTTGTTTGTTCTTCTGGCAGTCCATGGTATATCCAATATTCCTTGTCTATACCATAATTCAAAGGTATCAATTCTTCTTCCATATTCCTTATTCACTGTCCAGCTTTAGCATTCATATGACATTGAAAATGCCATGGCTGGGGTCAAGCACATCTCAGTCCTGAAACTGACATCTGTGCTTTTTAACACTTTAAAGAGGTCTTTTGCAGGAGATATGCCCAATGTAATATGTCGTTTGATTTCTTGACTACTGCTTCCATGGGCGTTGACTGTGGATCTAAGAAAAATTAATTCCTTGACAACTTCAATCTTTTTCTCATTTATCATGATGCTGCTTATTGTTCCAGGTGTGAGGATTTTTGTTTTCTTTATGTTGACGTGCAATCCAGGCTGAAGGCTATAGTCTTTAATCTTCATCAGTAAGTGCTTCAAGTCCTCTTCACTTTCAGCAAGCAAGGCTGTGTCATCTGCATATCACAGGGTGTTAATGAGTCTTCCTCCTATCCTTATGCTATATTCTTCTTCATATAGTCCAGTTTCACAGATTATCTGCTTAGTATATACAGACTGAATAAATACGGCAAAAGGATGCAACCCTGATACATATCTTTTCTGATTTTAAACTATTCAGTATCCCTTTGTTCTGTTTGAATGACTGCCTCTTGGTCTACATACAGCTTCTGCATGATCACAATTAAGTGTTCCAGAATTCCCATTCTTTGCAATTTTATCCATAATTTGTTATAATCCACACAGCCGAATACCTTTGCATAGTCAATAAAACACAGGTAAACATCTTTCTGGTATTCGCTGCTTTCAGCCAAGATCCATCTGACATCAGGAATGATATTCCTGGTTCCACGTCCTCTTCTAAATCTGGCTTGACTTTCTGGCAGTTCTCTGTCAATGTACTGCCACAACTATTTTTGAATTATCTTCAGTAAAATTTTATGTTAATGATAATGTTCAATAATTTCCCCACTCTGTTGGATCACCTTTCTTTGGAATGGGCACATATCTGGATCTTTTCTAGTCAGTTGGCTAGGTAGCTGTCTTCCAAAATCTTGGCATAGGAAGTGTGGCCATGATGGCAGAACAGCCAGACGCTTCCTAGGAATCCTCTTACAACAAAGACCAAAAAAAAAAAAAAAACAGGTGAAACAGTTATGACAAGCTACGAGCCCTGAACATCAAAGGCAAAGTCAGAAAATGGACTAAACAGCAGGGGGAGGGACAGACAGTTCTAAAGCGGAGGGGAGTTGCTCAACCTCAATAGCTGGGATCCCTCAGGCACCATTCCCAGGAGCAGCAGCGGTGGGCTGGTAGCAGTGTTCAGCCGTAGTTTCCTCAGGGAGAAGCAGCCAGCCACACAGCCTACTCACTCTTCCGGAACCAGAGAAGAATGGTGCTCCCGGCAAAAATTAAGTACTTGCGTATATTTTAATGTACCCCAGCCCCCAAGCCAGCTTCAGTGGTTGTTGATTTCCCTGGGCCTAAGATAGGCCCTATTAAGTGCCCTGAGCCATCCTCCCGGCCTTGGAGTAGGAATAAATTCACACTTGGGGGAAAAGATAATTTTCCAACTCCACTAACTAGGGGAGCTCAGAACAGAAGCAGCTTCAGTCCAGGCATAAATGGTCCATGGACTCTGAATACCTTTCCCCCCTGCATGGTCCTGTGTGGGCCTACCTCAGGAGAACAGGCCCTCGCTGGTAGACTGCAACTGTTTCAGCTGTGCAGTGAAGAGGTGGGTGTTTGATATTTGACACCACCTTGCCTATTAAACAGGGTCCCCACCTACCTACATCAGGGGCATATGGACCGGTGGATCCACTCCAGTCACCCATGACAGGGGCCCAAGGATAACTGGTACCTCCCAGACCTCACAACCAAAAGCTTTCGGTGCCAAAGGTCAATCTGCAGAACCCACCCACCTGTACGCTCTAGGAAACAGGGACATCCTTTCCTCACAGACACTCGGGGGAAGGTTCTCCGCTCCCTGCCTTGTTCAGAGTGTGACCCCTGCTGCAACCAGATACCAGTGCCTACACCAATCACCTCTGCCCCTCTACAATTGTAGGACAGAGCCTGTACCACACACTTGATGATCAGCTACCTGCACACCTGAGCTGAATTCATATAAGGAAAGGGAATGGACTCCTAGACTTATATACCTAACAGCTCTAGCCATCTGGTGACAGGACATCAGAGTTTCAAAGGTGAAAATAATCAGGCTAGCTCACTCAAGCAACCTATCTGGGCATATCAAAACAAAACAAAGCAATAAGCCATGATACAGTAAACATAAAAAAAAACTAATACAATAACTTAAAGATGGCTTCGCAGACAACAGTCAATTTCAAGTCACACAAAGAAACAGACTGTGATTGTCTCAATAGGCTCTTAAAACAAAGAATCAACGGATCTTTTGGATGAAAGTGTCTTCCTGGAAATACCAGATGCAGAATACAAAAGATTAATATACAGAACTCTTGAAGACATCAGGAACGAGATTAGGAAGGAGAAGGGGCAAAACACAGAACAAGCTAAGGAACATACAGATAAAACAGATGAAGCAATTAAAAAGGTTATTCAAGAACATAATGAAAAACTTAATAAGCTGCAAGAATCCATAGAGAGACAGCAATCAGAAATTCAGAAGATTAACTATAAAATTACAGATTTAGACAACTCAACAGAAAGTCAGAGGAGCAGGACTGAGCAAGTGGAAGGCAGAATTGGTGAGCTTGAAGATAAAGCACTTGGCACTAACATATTTGAAGAAAAGTCAGATAAAAGAATTACAAAAAGTGAAGAAACCTTAAGAATCATGTGGTACTCTATCAAGAGAAATAACCTTCAAGTAACTGGAACATTAGAACAGGGAGGGACAAGAGAAAATACAGAGAGAATTGTTGAAGCTTTGTTGGCAGAAAACTTCCCTGATATCGTGAAAAATGAGGAGATATCTATCCAAGATGCTCATCAAACTCCATACAAGGTAGATTTTAAAAGAAAGTCACCAAGACATATTACAATCAAACTTGACAAAACCAAAGATAAAGAGAGAATTTTAAGAGCAACTAGGGATAAATGAAGTCGCCTACAAAGCAGAGTCAGTAAGAATAAGCTCGGACTACTTGGCAAAACTATGCAGGGAAGAAGGCAAAGGGATGACTTATATAAAGCACTGCAAGGAGAAAAATTGCCAACCAAGAATCATATATCCAGCAAAACTGTCTCTCAAATATGAAGGTGAAATTAGGACAGTTCTGGATAAACAGAAGTTTAGGGAATTCATAAAAACTGAACCAAAACTACAAGAAATACTAAAGGAAGTTCTTTGGTTAGAAGATCAATAATATAAGGTATCAACCCAAGACTAGAACACTGGGCAGAGCAATTAGAAGTCAACCCAGGCAGGGAAATCAAAATAATAAATCAAGATAAAAAAAAAAAAAAAACGATCAAAACAGGGAAACAGCAATGTTATTATGTAAAAGAAGACAACATTAAAACAATAAAGAGGAACTAAGAAATGTAGTCATTGATCTTTCATATGGAGAGGGAGACAAGGCAATATAAAGAAATAAAATTTGGGTTAAACTTAGAAAAACAGGGGTAAATATTAAAGTAACCACAAAGGAGACTATCCTACTCACCAAAATAAAATACAAGAAAAAAAGAGAGACTCAGCAGAAACAAAATCAACAACAACAAATAAGAGGAAAAGACAATATATAAAGATAAACTACTCAGCACAAAAAATTAAGTAGGAAAAAGAAACTGTCAACAATATACAAAAAAAGATATCAAAATCACAGCATTAAACTCATAAAAAAAAAAAAACCTATCGATAATTCTGCTGAATGTAAATGGACTAAATGCACCAATAAAGAGACAGAGAGTGGCAGAATGGATAAAAAAAAACACAATCCGTCCAAAATCTTGGCACAGACAAGGGAGCACCTCTAGCACTGCATCCATTTGTTGAAACATCTCAACTGGTATTCCATCAAGTCCTAGAACCTTGATTTTCACCAATGCCTTCAGTGCAGCTTAGATTTCTTCCTTCAGTGCTCAGTTCTTAATCATATGCTACCCCTATAACGGCTGAACGTCAACCATCTCTTTTTGGTACAGTGGCTCTATATATTACCTCCAACTTCTTTTTTTTTTTTTTTTTATCATTTTTATTGTGCTTTAAGTGAAAGTTTACAAATCAAGTCAGTCTCTCACACAAAAACCCATATACACCTTGCTACACACTCCCAGTTACTCTCCCCCTAATGAGACAGCCTGCTGTCTCCCTCTACTCTCTCTTTTCATGTCCTTTTTGCCAGCTTCTAACCCCCTCCACCCTCTCATCTCCCCTCCAGGCAGGAGATGCCAACACAGTCTCAAGTGTCCACCTGATCCAAGAAACTCACTCCTCACCAGCATCACTCTCCAACCCATTGTCCAGTCTGATCCATGTCTGAAGAGTTGGCTTCAGGAATGGTTCCTGTCCTGGGCCAGCAGAAGGTCTGGGGGCCATGACCACCGGGGTCCTTCTAGTCTCAGTCAGACCATTAAGTCAAGTCTTTTTATGAGAATTTGGGGTCTGCATTCCACTGCTCTCCTGCTCCCTCAGGGGTTCTCTGTTGTGTTCCCTGTCAGGGCAGTCATTGGTTGTAGCAGGGCACCATCTAGTTCTTCTGCTCTCAGGATGATGTAGTCTCTGGTTCATGTGGCCCTTTCTGTCTCTTGGGCTCGTAATCGCCTTGTGTCCTTGGTGTTCTTCATTCTCCTTTGATCCAGGTAGGTTGAGACTCATTGATGCATCTTAGATGGCTGCTCGCTAGCGTTTAGGGCCCCAGATGCCACTCTTCAAAGTGGGATGCAGAATGTTTTCTTAATAGATTTTAGTACACCAATTGACTTAGATGTCCCCTGAAACCATGGTCCCCAGACCCCTGCCCCTGCTACACTGGCCTTCGAAGCATTCGGTTTATTCAGGAAACTTCTATGCTTTTGGTTTAGTCCAATCATGCTGACCTCCCCTGTATCATGTGCTGTCTTTCCCCTCCCCTAAAGTAGTTCTTATCTACTATCTAATTAGTGAATGCCCCTTTCCCACCCTCCTTCCCTCCCCCCTCTCGTAACCACAAAAGAATGCTTTCTTCTCAGTTTAAACTATTTCTCAAGTTCTTATAATAGTGGTCCTATAAAAAAAAAAATTTTTTTTTATACAATATTTGTCTTTTTGCAACTGACTAATTTCACTCAGTGTAATACCTTCTAAGGTTCTTCCATGTTACAAAATGTTTCACAGATTCCTCACTGTTCTTTATCAATGCGTAGTATTCGATTGTGTGAATATACCATTATTTATTTATCCATTCATCCGTTGATGGGCACCTTGGTTGCTTCCATCTTTTTGCTATTGTAAGCAGTGCTGCAATAAACATGGGTGTGCACATATCTGTTCGTGTAAAGGCTCTTATTTCTCTAGGATATATTCCAAGGAGTGGGATTGCTGGATCATATGGTAGTTCTATTTCTAGCTTTTTAAGGAAGTGCCAAATCGATTTCCAAAGTGGTTGTACCATTTTACACTCCCACCAGCAGCATATAGGTGTTCCAATCTCTCCACAGCCTCTCCAACATTTATTATTTTGTGTTTTTTGGATTAATGCCAGTTTTTTTTTGTTGTTGGAGTGAGATGAAATCTCACTGTAGTTTGATCTGCATTTCTCTCTTCCATCTTCTTTTGATGCTTCCTATGTCATTCAATTTTTTGTCCATAGAATCCTTCAATATTTTTTCTTTAGTTCTTTCAGTTTGAAAAACACCAAGTGTGTTCTTCCCTTTGGTTTTCCAACTCCAGGTCTTTGCATATTTCATTACAAGACTTCGTCTTCTCAAGCCGCTTTTAAAATCTGTTCAGCTCTTTTATGTGATCATTTCTTCCTTTCACTTTACCTAATGTCCATTCAAGAGCAAGTTTCAGTGTCTCTTCTGACCATCCAGTTTAGTCTTTTCTTTCTTTCCTGTCTGTTGACCTTCTGCTTTCTTCACATATGATGTCCTTGATGACATCTGACAACTGTTCCCTGTCAATGTACTGCTGTAACTTCTTTTTTTTCTTTTAATTATCTGCAGCAAAATTTTACTTGCATGTGATATTAGTGATATTGTTCAGTAATTTCCTCATTCTGGTAGATCACCTCTCTTTGGAATGGCCACATATCTGCATCTCTTCCAATCAGTCATTGATGTTCGATACGTCATCTGTTCTTGAGATGGTCCCTAAATTCAGGTGGGACATACTCAAGGCCGTACTTTGGCTCTCATGGACTTATTTTAATTTTTTTCAGCTTCAACTTGAACTTGCATATGAGCAACTGATGGTATGTTCTGCAATCAGCCCATGGCCTTGTTCTAGTACAATTAATGCTGTATGTAAATTTTTAGTTATCGATGGTCACAATCAGCAAGCCTTTTACTACTGTAGCACAGGAAGCATTAAAAGACCAATGAAAAACCCATGGGTATTAATTCTTTATATAAACACCCCAAATAAAAACAAATTATCTCAAATACAAAGATATTATAATCATTCCATAAAATAAAAAGGTTTCCAAACCAGAAGAACATATTAAAACAATTAAAATTTGCTCAAATAAAAAGATTCCTCTACCACCACCAAATGATATAAGAAATGTTTAAAAAAATAAGTGACCTCTCGAAAGATGAAGTTTCCCATTTATATCCAAATTAACTCTCACTCTATTTATTCATTACAATTTAAACTGTTTTAACATAACATTAAAAATTTATAGTACCTCAGTACCTAGAGCAGCATTTCGCAATACATCAGGTACTCAGTATGAATCTGTCAATTGAGTAAATTTTGCTTCTAGATATTTTTCTAATCAAGAATAGCCATATTTTAACCTAAATATATTATTTAACTGATTCTGTAAAATTCAAGAAAGTAAAGCCTTAAAATAATAAATATGTTATTAGGTGCCCTCGAGTTGTTTCTTACTCATAGCAACCTTATGCAAAACAGAACAAAATGCTGCCCGGTCATGTACCATCCTCACAATATACATATATTGAAATAATATATATATATAACCAAAAGATGTCAAGTGAACTCTTTTGGAAAAGACTAGGTTGGTTCTATTTCCCAGCTGTCACTACTTGGACAGATGGCAAAGACTAAAGGTAATTTAGTCAGAATTAAGTAAGTACAATTAGGCAAACTGATACTGATATAAAAGATTAAGATACTGTCATTTGATCTAGAAGGTCAAAGAAGCCATGTGTTTTCTTCATTCAAAAATAATGAAGAGTCCCATCTTTATAACAGGAGAACTACAGTGGGTAATTTATCTCTACCCAACAAAGAAATCTACCACTAGGTCATATTAGAATAAAATCTTGTATACTGCCCAATGAACAATTATAATTAAAGCATACTTGTCAATTATCCATCTGAATGATCTGGTGTAAACCCTGACATTAAAAGCATTCTTTTTCATTTTTTAATATCCTGGATTTTTAAAGCACAATGTACAGAGTTTACCAAAATATCGCAACTATTTAGGTTTTAAAGTCAGCACTTGCATTACTGTCATTTCCTCAGATACTGCCTTCTATTCTAATCTGTATTTTATCCTTATTCAAATTTTTTATTTCAATATATATCCTTTATAGGCTGCCTTAAATTCTCTGTAGAACAATGTAAAAAGTGAATGTACTGAATAGACCTATAGAGAGTTATCAGAAAAACAAAATTCAAACCCAAAACAGTGTTTTTAAAATAATCAAATGATATTTTTTCAGTTTGAAACATATCAGATGATGTTCTGAATTCATCTTCATTCCACAAATATTTACTGAGTGCCTAAGAGGTGCCAGGCATGTTCTGAGATCCGGAGTTAGGGCAGTAAATGAGGATAAAAATCCTTGTCCTTGTTGGAGCGCACATTCTATTCGTCAGGCTCAGATCATGCATGGTTTCCTGTCAGAAAATCTAAAGCCCCCAAAAATCAAGCAGTAGCACGTAAAATTTTAAAAAAAAACCCACTGCCGTCAAGTCGATTCTGACTCGTGGTGACCCTATAGGACAGAGTAGAACTGCCCCACAGAGTTTCCAAGGAGCGCCTGGTGGATTTGAACTGCCGACCTCTTGGTTAAGAGCCATAGCACTTAACCACTATGCCACCAGGGTTTCCGTGTAAAATAAATATCCCCACAAAAACTTAAACTGTAGGTAAAATACTTACATAAATTCTGTCTTTACTATACCGAACTTTGATATTATGGAGAAGTGTGGCTTCATTTAAATACATTAACGAACCTAAGAAATAAAAATTTGTAAATCATTAGATATTTAGAAAAACAAGTAAAAATAATACCATCTTTACCAAAAATCACTTTGACCCATGCTAACATTCTGTTGTCAGGTTAGATTTAATTCTATCTTTTTAAAGCCCTGCTACGTGTAAAACCCAGAGACTGATTTAAAATACATCCAATTAACAAACTTGTTACTGTAATATTTTTAAACGATTAATGTCCAACCAGGTGAATATATTCTTCTACTGATGAAGGTTCAACAGTCCTGAATCCAGTCTACACTCACAATTTTACAGATACAACACAAGAGATAAAATTTTAAGAATGGCAAGTGTCTGTCAGATCATTTCATCAGACTCCCTCACAACTGATATGATGAAATTAAGAGTCCTGGAGAAATCACATGTCTTAAGCCAGGATATGCAGCTAATTAACTGCAGGAATCAGGATGTTGTTGTTGTTCTTGTCAGGTGCCAGGGCGCCAATTTCTACTCATAGCAACCTCAAGTGACAGAGTAGAACTGCCCATTGGGTTTTCTAGGCTATAACCTTTATGGAAGCAGATCACCAGGGCTTTCTCCCATGAATTGCTGGGTTAGTTCGAACCACCAACCTTTCAGTTAGCAGCCGAGCTCTTAACTGTTGTGCCACCAGGACTCTTTAGAATCAGGATAGAAACCTTGTTTTCCTGACATCTGTTCTACTAATATGCCAGAATTGACTTCGAATCTATTCTTCTGGCCCTCTAATCTTATGAGTGCCATTTCTACACTTCTACATGCTAATAAAATAAAACCACTGCTCTTTCCAGTGACCTTTATTCTGTTTTTAGCACTACCATTTTTTTCAGTTATCCAGACTGTAAACCTTAGTCAACTCTCAGATCATCTTTCTCTATCCTTGTTCTGACCAGTTTTCAAGTCTTTATACCATGTAACAAAGAAAAGCACAGTGCCAGGCTCATCACTGGCATTAATAATCTGAACCTCTGAAATGTCTCTCCTTTCTTTTCATTTCTTCTGCCACAATTCTAATTTAGGTCTCATTACCTCTTTCGTGATCACAGTAGCTTCTTAGTTATGTAGTGCCTTACTCTCTCTCCTCCCTACTCCATCCTGCCCAGCACATTAATCTAACTAAACTACACTGTTGTTGGACGCTGTCAAGTTGGCCCCCTACTCATGGCAACCCCGTGAAATGGAACAGCCTGAGTAGCATGGCTTAAGGGGAAGACCCACTTATCTAAACTGCTCCATAGAGTTTTCTTGGCTATAATCTTTATGCAAGCAGTTGAGCAGGACTTTCTTCTGTGGGTCCTCTAGGTGGGTTTCAACAGCCAACCTTTAGGTTAGCAGTCAATGGCAAAGTGCTTGTGCCACCCAAGCTCATAATCCAGATTAAATCTCTCTCCTGTTCAAAAAACATTAGTGGGTCTCCATCAACGACCAAAGTCCATATTCAAGTCTGACATTCAAGGTCCTTAATAAACCTGCATTCAATTGACCTTTCTATATGATTTTCCAAAACTCTCTTTAATATATGCTCAATAAAGTTGCAAACAGACTAAACTATTTATCAAACCCAAATATCATTCACACATCGCCTCCTGCCTAAAAATGTCCTCTACATCTCTGTTGTTGTTGTTGTTAGGTGGCGCAGAGTATGTTCCAACTCATAGCAACCCCAACGTACAACAGAACAAAACACTGACCAGTCTTGCACCATCCTCACAATCATTGCTATGCTTGAGCTCGCTGTTGCAGCCACACTGTCAATCTATATTGTACTTATCCTTTAAGGTCAGTTGAAATATTATCTCACAAATGATCATTCCTCAGTTTCTGCCCTCCCTCACCAGAACTACTCTCTTCTTTGTGTTTTCTTTAGAGCACTTTACACATACTGCCAGGATTACAATTATATTTTTACATATCTGATTTTAGTTATTAAGTAAAATTCCTGAGGACACCGCCTGACTCATGTTTTGTTTGTTTGATCCCTCACTGCAACTGCACAGTGTCCAACATCCAATTCAACACCTAATCAACACTGTTAAACAAGAGCATCTTGCTGTACTTATCTCAAAGGCTATTTATGTGTCTACATTCATATAACGCAGCTCGTTACTTTCCAAGGGAACATGCCTCATTGCTTTCTTATGCCACTTAAGGCAGAATAAAACAGGGTAAGAAGAGGGCAGAAACTCCGAACAGCTGAATGGCAGCTCTCTTTTGTAATGAGGAAAGAGGAGGGGGGTAGGCAGCAGAGGTATATCTGGTTTGGGTTTTAGTTCACCTCCCTTTCTATATCCCTGCTCCTCCTTTCAACTTCATCCCCTAGGAGCCTGTATCTACATGTTACTTTTCCTTACACAAAGCACTCTTCTGTACCACTCCCCCATCTCTCACCTTCCTGTGAAGTACCTGGTTGTATGAAATTCCCTCCGCTTTGTCTAAGGTAAGAAGCCCCAATATCACATGACACTTTCCCTGGAAAGCTAACCATATAAACCTATATACCTCCTTCCACATTCACCACCTGCCTTCTCAAGGATGTCTGTTAATTAAGCCAAATAAATGTCTAACTGGTGATATATCTGCTAATGACAAAAACAATTTGGATATGTGGGTCTTCCCCTTAAATCATGCTACTCAGGCTATTCCATTTTCACAAAGACATGAAAAAGGAAAGAAAGAGAGGAAAATATCTGCAATCCTTGCCTTGCCAGGATGATTAATGGTAGGTAGCTCCTGGCTGCCTACGCCTCTCTGAATTATGAGCCTAAGGATGTTCGTAAGTGTCTCAGAAATAGCTTCCTGCTCCACCTAGTTCCCTCCTACTCTCCTAGTAACCAACTTCAGGACTAGTTCATAAGGCTATTTACATTCAATCTTTTATGTAAACTTTTTTCATTTTATGCCTAATTAATCATAGATTTCATTATACTCAAAAGAATCTATAATTTTAAAAACTATTTTTAAAATAAGACATATAAATAACAGAATAAACAGATTGTTTTTTATAAACTCAGTACCACTTTGCAATAATAAATATAGTTCTGACATTCCAAAAGTTTCTAATGAAGACTGGGTATGACTTCGCTGTTAAATCTGAGGATCTGATTAGAGAGATATTTGATCATTTAAGACCATACCATGAGTCGGAATCAACTTAATGGCAATGGATTTGGTTTTGGTTTGGTATCCATTACGGTTCCAATTCACTAAACCAACAAAGAGGAACCCACAAAAAACTTCAACACCAAAAACCAAACCCACTGCTGTCAAGCCGATTCTGACTCACAGTGACTCTACAGGCCAGAGTCGAACTGCCCCACAGGTTTTCCAAAGAGTGTCTGGTGGATTCTAACTGCTGACCTTTTGATTAGCAGCTGAACACTTAACCTCTGCGCCACCAAAGCTCCAAACTTCAACACAGTAGACATAATTCTACATTTTTATATTGTGTTTGAAGTCATTCTATTACTGAGAAGGAGACTGGATCAGGCAACTTTTAGGATTCTTTCCAATTTTGTAGTTTATACTGTATTATTCTCAACTGCCAACAGATGATAATTCATGACGAATATTACATATCATATAAGTAATAGTAGCTTAAAATCAGCATAAAAATGTTTTTTTTTTTTTCCTTTTAACTACTGACTTTGCATTCCTGAATTATTTTCCCTCTTCTGGTATTAATTAATGCCCAACAGTCAAGTAAAAAGACAAAATTCCCCTGAGGGAGCAGGAGATCAGTGGGATACAGACCCCAAATTCTCATAAAAAGACCAAACTTAATGGTCTGACTGAGACTGGAGGAATCCCGGCGGCCATGCTCCCCAGACCTTCAGTTGACACAGGACAGGAACCATCCCCGAAGACAACTCATCAGAAATGAAAGGGACTGGTCAGCGGGTGGGAGAGAGATGCTGATGAAGAGTGAGCTAATTATATCAGGTGGACACTTGAGATTGTGTTGGCAACTCTTGTCTGGAGGGGGGGATGGGAGGATAGAGAGAGAGGGAAGCCGGCAAAATTGTCAAGAAAGGAGAGACTGAAAGGGCTGACTCAAGAGGGGGAGAGCAAGTGGGAGTAGGGAGTGAGATGTATGTAAACTTATATGTGACAGACTGATTGGATTTGTAAACGTTCACTTGAAGCTTAATAAAAGTTATTAAAAAAAAAAATAGATTTTAGATTCCAAGCCATTAAATATTCCAATCATTTTTAAAGTCAGAAATTATAAGCAACAAAATAAAAAACAGTATTGGATCATAAAAAAAAAAAAAAGACAAAATTAACGTGCTAATCTCTACATATAAAACCCTTCATATAGAAAACATAGAGCTAAAAGCAGGCAATGAACTGTGCTACATTGTTACAATACTACCAAAAGAGAGCACACGTCTCTATTTCAACAGAACCTTTACTACATCGTTCAGAACACTCTATAGACATCAACCATCTAACCTTCACATTATTACCATGATACAGAGAGAGGAAAGGGTTTTGGAATTTGCATTTTAAGACCAGAAGAAACAATGCCAATGTGTCATTTGGCAAAGGGCAGCCAGTATGGTGGCAAGTCTCGGACAAAGGAAACTCCTAAGTGAAGGAACCACTTCAGCCGGAAAACCTACATTCTAAACTCAACAACCGAAGCTGCATTAATGATAGGGTTTCCGAAAAGGCAATTCAGGTAGGGCTGGACTACTGGATGATGAGGACAGTTAACAGTCACATATTATCATTGCTCCTTTCCAGCATCATCGAAAAATTGCAACAGCCAGCAAATCCCTACCAAGCCAGGGAAATAAAAAAGTTACACAAGTATATCAAGATGAAGCAACCAGAGGGAGGATGCTTTAAAATATTATTTTTTTAATGGATTAAAAATAATTCAAAATTATGTATTATGTTTACCTACATATGGACATATAAACAAATTTTAATATATGAAAAAGATTAACTCCCAGGTCTATATACTGTAAAAAATTTTAACAGAATAAGAAGTTTCTCTCTTTGGGTATAGCATAATCTTATGGCTCTTTTTATTTTGTTCTGATTGCTGTTCAGAAAAATATTATCCTATCAAACCACTTCTCCAACCATTTTGAAAGGAATCTTATTCTCAATCTCTTGCATCTAATACTGTTGTTGCTGGGTGCCGTCGAGCTGATTCTGACTCATAGTGACCGCATGTGACAGAGAGGAATTGCCCCACAGGGCTTTCTAGGTTGTCATCTTTGGAGAAACAGATCACCAGGTCTTTCTCCCATAGAGCCACTGGGTAGATTCAAACCACCAATGTTTCGGTTCGCAAACAGGCACTTAATCCTTGTGCCACTCGGGCTCCTTACACCTAACAGCTAACACTTATTGAGAGGCTATTACAAATCAGAAACTGTGTCAAGCATTTTAAATATGTCATCTCTAAGCATGGAACATATATATTATTACTCACATTTTACCAATGAGAGGATCAAAAAGGAGAGATAAATTGCCCATGGACACACAGCTTCCCAACAGCACAGTCAGAATTGAAACTCAGGTTTGCCTGACTCCACAGTCCCCAGCTCTCCCCACTGCTACACACTGCCTCCATTCACATATGGGGCGTGACAGACTTACTCAAATGTAAACTCCAGAGAAAATCAACACGGACAAACCTATCCCTTTCTCTTTTTTCCTTAAATGGAGTGTTTCTGATATCAGATACCTTTAAAAAAAATGCATGAAAATTGGACATGATTCTTGAGTATTGCTCCCACACACAAAAAACTGAACTATGATTACTGCTTAATCTTGAAAACAGTTTTTTTTTCCCCCACCACAGAGGCTAAGATATTTATAAGTCAAGTTAATGCTGCATTTTAACATGTTCTAAAATCCATTTTCAATTAGTAATTACTATACAGTATTTTTTTTTTTTTTTTTACATTTGGTTACTTCAAATAGTGACATTCATTGACTCCTACTGACTTAACTTCCAAATTACTGAACCACAGGTACAACTACTAAAATCTCCTGATTCCAGATGAGATTCAAAATAATTCTTTCAAACTTGTTAACAAGAGACCTTTAGTTCAAGTATCCAAGTAAATTATTACCAGTCCCCACATTTACCCAACTGAAATAACACTAAAAGGAAATTCAAGGGAGCCTTTCACCAAAATGCAAATGTGAGACAATAAGGAATTTAGGACTTCTGAGCTCCTCGGTTCACATGAACCTCACGTCAAAAGTCTACATTTGTTCCGAACTAGTATAGCGTATCTAGTGATATAACGACTAGATTTACTTTTCAGGAGAACTGTTTCCTTCATCTACACTGAGAATTATTTTTAACTTAATACTTACAGTTATCTTCCACATCCTTTTTACTGTCTTCTTCTGCAGGGAACACTTGGTTCATGACAGCCAAAAACATCTAACCAAAAAAAAAGTTCATTAAACTAGAGACTTACAAATAGTAAGAAAAATAAAGGAGCTTACTTGATTGTATACACTGGAATAATGGCAACAACACGCTCTTCACAACAACGTAATAAAAGATGCTACTATTTAACAAGTCACTAACTCAAAAAACAGGGTAACTTTTACTCAAATGCATTACCCACTATTACTCTGAATAGGAAATCAATAACGTAAATCAGTAAATAAGCATCCTGGGCTCTAACACTTAGAGTGCAGTAAAACAACAAGTATCTTAATATTCAACTTACATGTGTAAGCTATTTAAAAACTGATAATTTTTTCAAAAATAAAAATTCTAATGTTTATATACACAGCAATTGTATTGCTGTAATGAAAGGGAAAAGTAACATTCAGTCATTCAGCTATAACAAGAGAACAGACTATTATTTGATTAATGACAATTTTTGAATAAAACATACACAGAAATGTGTCAGAAATAAATATCAAAAAATATTTGGTCCAAACAACTACAGATACCCAGGAGTAAACACAAATGGTACATTTACTGTATTAATTAAAAATTATGCTAGACACCCTAGAATTAAGATGTCATCTTGTAAGAGAGAACAAATGATCTCAAATGACACCTAAAGAGAATTCAATTTTATCTGTCGTTCTAACAGTTACCTATAAATTTCTAATTCACAATAACAATTTATCTTGTGCCTGAAGTTTTCATCCACATCAAATAAAACTCTAAAGAAAAATGGTTCAATTATTTTAAAATATTATTTGTAGGTCTTCAAGTGTGCAATAGTATAAGACAAGACTATTACTGTTGTTGACAGAGTGAAATCCAGGCCACTAAGACTACCTCAGTTCAAGTCATACCCAACTTAGAAAATTATTATGCTCTAAAAACTCTGGAAGTTTATTATTTGAAACCCAATACATATTTTCTTGAATGTTATAAATGTGGAAAGGGTTGCATGACAGAACACGAAATCAGAATTAATCTACAATGTACATTTAGTATATTAATGGTGTTACAAGAGTAATTCCCACCACTCGTCTGTTTGTCATACTGTGGTGGCTTGTGTATCGCTGTGATACTGGAACCTATGCCATCGCTAGTTCAAATATCAGCAGGGTCACCCATGTGGACAGGTTTCAGTGGAGTTACCAGACTAAAACACACTAGGATCTACATCTGAAAAAGCTGGCCAGTGAAAACCTTATAAACAGCAGCAGAACACTGTCTGATGTAGTGCCAGAAGATGAACCCCTCAGGGCAGAAGACACTCGAAATACTACTGGGAAAGAGCTGCCTCCTCAAAGAGTCCATGTTAATGACAAGAAGTAAAGCTTTCAGGACCTTCATTTGCTGATATAACATGACTCAAAATGAGAAGAAACAGCTCCAAACATCCGTTAATAATCAGAACACGGAATGTACGAAGAATTGAAGTTGTCAAAAACAAAATGGAACACTTGAAGACAAAATATCCCAAGCATTACTGAGCTGAAATGAACTGGTATTGGCCATTTTGAATCAGACAATCATATGGTCTACTACGCCAGGAATTACAAGTTAAAGACAAAAAGTGTCACATTCATGGTCAAAAAGAACATTTAAGGATGTATCCTGCAGCACAATGCTGTCAATGACAGGATAATATCCATACACCTAGAAGGAAGCCCTGACAGTGCAATGGTTTAAGCATTTGGCTGCTAACCAAAAGGTTGGCAGTTTGAATCCACCAGCTGCTCTTTGGGAATCCTATAAGACAGTTCTACTCTGTCTTACAGGGTCGCTATGAGGAGGAATCGACTTGACAGCAATGAGTTTTATTTTTAGAAGGGAGGCTAATTAATACCACTATCATTCAAATTTACACACCAACCACTAATACCAAAAAGAAATTGAAGATTTTTACCAACTTCTGCAGTCTGAAACTCAACAAATATGCAACCAAGATGCATTGATAATTACTTTGGTATTTGGAATGCAAAAGCTGGAAACAAAGAAAGATCAGTAGTTGGAAAACATGGCCTTGGTGCAAGACCAACAACTTATTCATTGGAAATAGCTTTTCAACAAAATAAACAGAAACTATGCACATAACTCAAAAGCCAGCAATCTGAATCCACCAGATGCTCCCTGGAAACCCTATGGAGCAATTCCACTCTGTCCTATAGGGTCACTATGAGTCAGAATCGACTCTGCAGCAATGGGTTTTTGTTTATACACATGGACTTCATAAAATGGAAAACAAATCAGCTACATCTGTGGAAAGAGATGATGGAAAAGCTCAATATCATCAGTAAGGATAAAGACAGGGGCCGACTATGGACCACACCACTAACTGTTCACAAGCAAGTCCAAGCTGAAGAAAATTAAAACCAGTCCATGACAGCCAAAGTGCCATTTTGAGTATACTCCACCTGAATTTGGAAACCATCTCAAGAATACATTTGACATATTACACACTAATGTCCAAAGACCAGATGAGTTGTGGGATGACATCATACATGAAGACAGAAAAAGGTCATTAAAAAGACATGAAAGAAAGAAAAGGCCAAAATGGATGTCAAAATAGACTCTAAAGCTTGCTCTTGAATGTAGAGTAGCTAAAACTAATGGAAAAAAATGAAGTAAAGGAGCTGAACTGAAAATTTCAAAGGGCACCTTGAGAAGACAAAGTATTATAATGAAATGTGCAAAGACCTGGAGTTAGAAAACCAAAAGGGAAGAAATACTCAGCATTTCTCAAGTGAAAGAACTGAAGAAGAAAAAATCATGTCTTCATATTGAAGGATTCTATGCACGAAAAAGAAATTGAATGACACAGAAAGCATCAAAAGAAGATGGGAAGAGTACACCAGGTCTGTACCAAAAAGAACTGATCGACATTCAAACATTTCAGGGGGTAGCATATGATCAAGTACCAATGGCATCAAAGGAAGAAGTCCAAGCTGCACTGGAGGCACTGACAAAAACAAGGCTCCAGGAATTGACAGAATACCAATTAACATCTTTCAACAAACTGATGCAGTGCTGAAGTGTTTACTCATCTATGCCAAGAAACATGGAGGATAGCTACCTGGCCATCCAACTTGAAGATATCCGTATTTATCCCTATTCCTAAGAAAGGTGATCCAACTGAATGCAGAAATTATAGAACAATATCATTAGTATCACACATAATTAAAATTTTGCTAAAGATAATTCAAAAACGGTTGCAGCAGCACATCAACAGAACTGTCAGAAATTCAGGCTGGATTCCCAAGAGGATGTGGAAGATATTGGAGGGATCTTGGCAGAAAGCAGAGAATACCAGAAAGATGTTTACCTGTGTTTTATTGACTATGCAAAAGCATTCAACTATGTAGATCATAACAAATTACGGATAACATTGGCAAGAATGGAATTCCAGAACACTTAACTGTGCTCATGCAGAACCTGTAGGTAGATCAAGAGGCAGTCATTCAAACAGTATCTCCATACTGCATGGTTTAAAATCAGAAAAGGTTGTGTGTCAGGGTCATAACCTTTCCCCTTACTTAGTCAAACCCTGGTGCCACAGTGGTTAAGTGCTACAGCTGCTAACCAAAAGATCAGGAGTTCGAATCTACCAGGCACTCATTGGAAACTCTATGAGGCAGTTCTACTCTATCCTGTAGGGTTGCTATAAATCGGAATCAAGTCGACGGCAATGGGTTTTGTTTTGCTTTGTTTTGTTTTTTATTAAATCTGTATGCTGAGCAAATAATCCAAGAAACTGGACTGTGTGAAGAAGAACACTATATCAGGATTGGAGGAAGATTCGTTAACAACCTGCAATATGCAGATGACACAACCTTGCTTGCTGAAAGTGAAAAAGATTTGAAGCACTTACTGAGGGAGCTCAAGGACTACAGCCTTCAGTATGGATTACACCTCAACATAAAGAAAACAAAAATCCTGACAACTGGACCAATAAGCAACATCACGATAAATAGAGAAAGGACTGAAGCTGTCAAGGATTTCATTTTACTTGGATTCACAATCAATGCCCATGGAAGCAGAAGTCAAGAAATCAAATGACGTATTGCAGTGGGCAAATCTGCTGGAAAAAACCTCTTCAAAGTGTTAAAAAGCAAAGTTGTCACTCTGAGGATTAAGGAGCACCTGACCCAAGCCATGGTATTTTCGATCTCCTCATATGCTGGACAATGAATAAGGAACACCAAAGAAGAAAACTGAATACACCATGGACTGCCAGAAGAAGGAACAAACCTGTCTTGGAAGAAGTACAGCCAGAATGCTCCTTAGAAAGAAAGATGGTGAGAGTTCATCTTACATACTTTTAGCATGCTATCAGGGAGGACCAGTTCCTGGAGAAAGGTATCACACTTGGTACAGCATCACCGAAAAAGAGGGAGACTCTCAACAAAATGGATTCGAGTAACACAGTGGCTGCAACGATAGGCTCAAACATAGCAAGGATTGAGAGGATGGCATGGAGCCAGTTTCTTCTGTTGTATATAGGGTCCCTATGAGTCAGAACCAACTGGACAGCACCTAACAACAAGGGTAATTCACAATTTATAATAATGATTCTATAGGAAAATGCTCTCTGAAATAACTGCTAATAAGGTGTATATAAATTTTTGTATGAGAGACTGACTTGATTTGTAAACTTTGACTTAAAGCACAATAAAAATTACTTAAAAAAAAATAAATAACTGCTAATGCCAGAGGCCTACGTGCCTACTTTTCCCAGCTGGGGCAATAGGGGTAAGGAATCCCCAGACTTCAGGTGTCAGCACTAGGAGTTCAGAAGATGGGGGAGAAGAAGGAGCTTCTAGAATAAGAAGGTTACGAGCAAGGCTAAAAGGACAGAATGAATCCTGAAAGATGGTTTCTCTCCCAATTCCCCAAATTACAACCAGTCCCCATCTTTCCCTCCCCTCACTTCCTAGGCAAGGAGAAAGAAAAAATTTATTTCATTATGGTAACTGTTTTCTCTCGAGGACAGAAGGTTTTTTTCTCCCATCAAAAGATCATGTAACATGCAGAAGGAATGTGGTTCACATTAAAACAAAAGCACATCCAGCATTGAACACCTACCACATGTCAAACACAGTGCATTAAGTACCAATGACAGAACAGACAGAGAATATAGCACCTGTACTTGAGAAGGTTACAGTCTGGTAGAAAAGGGAAGACAAATGTAAACAAATAACTCCAGTAATGTATTATAAAAGAGCTAAGGATTTATCTCATTCTTTGAAGGAGTAATCAACCGTCATTTCTAATGTGTAGGGGTGAGGAACTGGGTATCCGTACAAGAATTTCATAAAGAAGGTGATTGTCCATTGAGGTCAGATTACCCCCGAAAACTTTCACTCTGAGGAAATCGTTACACCTTGAGCTGAAACTGTCGTCTGAAGTCATCCCTGAACCAAATAAACCAAGTTTGGCCTAACTGCTTAGGGGGGCAGTGAGTTTGTATTAATGATGTTGAAATAGTTTAGAAAAAGCTGTCAGGAAAGATGGTACGATTTAAGAATGTAACCATTTTCAATAAATTGAACATGTAGAAAATATTGAAGTGGTGTATGTCTGTTGTACATATTTTCACCAAAAAAAAAGAATTAATAAATTTAAGAAAAGAAGAAAAAGGTGACCCTCAAACCAAAGATGAATAAGTATTTGCTAAGCAAGGCTCTACGGAAAGTGGCATTCCAGACAAAAGGAATACTGTGAGAAACAACACAGAGCCCAGGCACCACCTGATTTCTGGTTACAACTTGATAAACACTGCGGAAGGGAAGATGAAAGAGAAGGAGAAACAGACTGACAAAAACAAACATTTGGCAAGAGGATGGGGAAGAGCACGGGTTGACAAAAGTAGACAGGGAACAGAAACGTGGATGCTTATACGTCATATGCTCAGGGCTTTAGCCTGAAGGCCAGTCTGCTTCAAATACGGAATGTGAAATCAATTTAGAGGGCCACAAACAGCATTTTTAATGGAATAAAAGAGATTAGGAAATATCAGAATGCACAGCATGTGGTAAGGATGTCTCATTTGATCAATTCTGTTTCCTATACTTGTTGTGATGTAAAATCTATTCTTTACTGTGTTATAACCAAAAACCTTTAGAAGCCACTGCTGCCACCAATGATGTGCTCCCCACTAGAGATGACCACTTCCTCCTCTATGCTTCTACTGTGCCACCTAACGGGTGCACCTGACTCCTCCATAACTTCATGCATTTAATTATTTATTACTATTCACAGGTCGGTGATTTCTATACCATGAAATAGCTAGTCACAAGACTGCTTCTATTATGATCTTTTTAACCATCTGCTTATGACACTTTACAACTTATCAAGACTCCAACCAGAATCTAGGGGAAAAAATTATGATTAAAAGCAATCTCTGAGAGTATCTGCTAACCTTCAATCAAAAAAAAAATTTTTTTAACTTAAAACTTGAGTTCACAATTTAAATTTTAAGTGTTACATTGACTCTATATGTATACTGAATAAGTATAATAAGGTACAACTGAAAACACATCAAAATATTTAAAGTACATGAGATTAATGTTGGTAGAATAATCTGGAAAAGGGTAGCGAGAACAGTTACACACCTTGAAGAATGTACCTGAATTGTACAGGTAGAATTTGTTAAATGATAAAAAACAAATTTAATTTAAAAAAATATTTAAAGTATGAAAAAAACATATGCCCATAAATCACGCTTCTCCTTATGCTTGAACTGAATTACTCTGTTACCTGGAGATTTATCAGTACATAATAAACTCAAAACCAAACCCATTACTGTCATGTCAATTCCAACTCATATCGACCCTATACTGCAGAGTAGAACTGCCCCGTAGGGTTTCCAAGTATTCAAACTGCTGACCTTTTGGTTACCAGTTACCCAAAACTCATTGCTGTCGAGTCGATTCCGACTCACAACAATCCTATAGGACGGAACAGAACTGCTCCATAGGTTTTCCATGGCTGTGACCTTAATAGAAGCAGACTGCCACATCTTTCTCCTGAGGAGCAGCTGGTGGGTCCGAAGCACCAGCTTTTCAGTAAGCAGCCAAGCACTTAACCACTGCACCACCAGGGCTCCTTCCTAATAGCATAAACCTAGGAAATAGAATTTCCATTTCAATTTTGGCCTTGTGATCTACTTTGCTTATAAAATATATTTTTTAAAAATTTAAAAAGACTTCAAATATATAAAAATACTTGAACTTATTTTTTAGTTCTTTTATTTTTTAACATGTACTGCATTGTAAGAACAAATAAGTACTTGTTAATGAGAGGAAAACTAGAAACACTTTGTCCTTTCTTTCCTGAGGGTATCTTTAACTGGCCATCTCTAACATGGCACATCATATATTATGCATTTAGGTTCCTGGGTTATTTACAGTAACAGAATAGTTTTCTCTGTGAAAAGACCTCATGAGAAATCACCTTGTTTTTCTAAAGTTCCCAGAAGGATGGCAGTCACATGGCATTACTTAAACATGTATCACTAAAATTACAAATTATTCATGTACCTTTTCAGAGTCTAAACAGAAATGACATTCACGAATTAAATTGAATCAGAACTGTTTAACAGGAATATTAATTAAACTGAAAATTGTAAGACTCTCCACAAAAAAACAGACCCTACGTCCCCATGAAGACTGAAAGAGAAGGCATCCATTTTGTAATACCGTCTAGTCTACACCTCAGCATAAAAGGAAACAGATACCATATGTAAAGAATTAAAGTATACTTTATGTTCTAAGAAAACCCTGGTGGCATAGTGGTTAAGTGCTACGGCTGCTAACCAAAAGGTCAGCAGTTTGAATCTGCCAGGCGCTCCTTGGAAACTCTATGGGCCAGTTCTACTCTGTCCTATAGTGTCGCTATGAGTCCGTTCGACTCAACAGCACTGGGTTTGGTTTGGCTGGTTTATGTTCTAAAAAAGATCATTAAAAATAATAACAGATTGCTATGTCTAAAACTTAAGTATCTTCACTTAATAGAAATATATGTACTCAAATCCCATGCCAATAATTTGAAGTAATTAAGCAGCCTTTTCTTTTTTTTTTTTTAAGGAAAGGGATTATCTAAAAGGCAAAAAACAAAATTTGGTAACATGAACCCATTTACTTTAAAGATTCTTACTTCATAATATATGGAGTACCCTACAGATTTACTAATAACTTCAGTGATATGGTATAAGAAATTAAAAGGAGCCCTGGTAGCGTGATGGTTAAGTGCTCGGCTGCTAACTGAAAGGTCGGTGATTTGGGCCCACCAGTGGTTCCTCAGGAAAAAAGACCTGGCAATCTGCTCCTGTAACAATTACAGCCTAGGAAACCCTATGGGGCAGTTCTGCTCTGTCCTATAGGGTTGTTATGAGTCAGAATCCACTCAACGGCACATAACAACAACGTAACTCTTCTCTCGTATTTCATCATGCAGGTTTTTTTTTTTTTAAGAATGTGATTATGAAAAGCTGGCTGAATTTCTGTCAAATTTCATCAGGACACCATTCTTTCCCTAAGGTACGTACCTCTGCTTTCACCAAAGAAGTCAGTAAAAAACTAAGATTCACTTACCAGAAATTTGCTTCCCCCTATACTGTATTAGCTATATCTACTGCATTAAGGGAGACACCTGTAAAAGGAAATCAAATTTTGAAATCTTTCTGGGAAACTCACCTTGCCTTTTTGGTTCAAGGGTTCAATTGTCAAGCTGTCGGTGCCAATATCCACAATATTGCCCATCTGGAACCCATCGGTTGGGTGTGGCGCCCAAACGGGCTTTCCATCCTCCATTTTTGAAGAGGGCTATCCACTATCACCTGTATCAAAAGGAACAAAGTAGCATGCATAACTTTGGAAATATAAATTAACACCTTTTTTTAAAAGAGCCAAATGCAAATTGCCACATGATCACTGCAACTCATTTCTAGAAATACGCATCTACCCTGCCACAGATAGTACCCTCCACTCCCCTCTTCCTGGCCTTGCCCACTTTATCTACATTCTCAGCCCTCAGGTAACACAAGCTCTACTACTGCCTCACTTCAGTTGTGACTGAAGCAGAGTACTATACCATGACAGATGATAACATTGAAAAAAAAAGTTCTGTTTATTCCCTATTGTCCTGACGTAATTTATAATACCACCACCCTTTTACTATCTAAAATAGTTCACTCTATAAACAGTAATCCCAGAAACAGATGGTAATGTGTGGCATTCCTGAAAAGCTGAAAAATAAGTCATTGTAGCCTTGAAGAGTTAAAGAGATAGAGTTGGCACATTACTTCCTCTGAGAAACCTTCCCTACCCATCTAAGGCTGTAGGGGTTAGCCTCACTCATCTGTTCCCTATACTCATCTTCACAGAACCTCTCGGCCCATTGTTTTTGTTGTTATTCTTTTACTTTTTATTGAGGTACAATTTATACACAGTGAAATGTACAAATCCTAAGGATAGAAGCTGATGAGCTTTGAGAAAAGCATACACCCATTCTGAACAAATGCTCTAAGTCAACATATTAACATTTCTTTTTTTTTTTTTTATCACCCCAGAAAGTTTCCTCATGCCTCCTTCTGGTCAATCTCCACCCCTCACAGGCATTCGCTATTCTGGTTTCTATTGACTACAGACAGTTTTCACCTGTCCTTAAACTTCATAAAAATGAGACCATACAATACGTATTCGTTTGTGTCTGGCTTCCTAGATTCAAAAAAATGTTTCTGAGATTCAATCATGTTGTTGTGTGGTATTCTACTGAACGACCATACCACAATAACTCATCTTTTGTCTTACTGATGGACACTTGGATTATGTCCAGCTTTTGCCTATTATGAATTCCAATCTGATTTTTCCATTGTTCCTATAAAGCTTTGTTCATGCTTGGCATTCTCAGATTTAACATTTACAATACTGGCTACTGAAAGTAGACTAAAGGGTCCATGACATGCAGAACATTTTATTTTCATGAACTTAGATGCTATGAGACAAATATGCAATAGTGAATCAACTAGTGAGTGATCCCAGATGGTCTAGTTTTACATCTCAACAGAAACTTATTTTTCACTACTTAACTAGACCTAAGAAAGTATTGATACATGGGCCATAATTCTTCTCATGTGTGGATTTTTCATCAAATCTGAGATTCCCATGCAGATGCTATTAGGTCTAATCTCTCATGAAAGTCAAACATGTTTGACACATAGTTCAGTCAAAAAGCAGTTAGTTAACTGCCTGCATGTTTGCAATGTGCTTGTTGTTTGTCTTCCACTCAATGGCTACAGGGAGGAATATGCTTGCCCTATCCAGTAAATTCTATTAGGTTTACAAGTAATTTCTGAGTTAACAACTCAGATTATGATTCTCCACAGGAGTTAGTCAACAACACTGCTTCACACTTACATTAGCACACACAAATATATGTCTTTTCCCCAGTCATATCCAGTCCCATGGCTTTAAATGCCACCTGTATATGAAGGATGCCCAAATTTATTTCTCCAGCCCAGATCCCCTCTGAGACCCAGACATTTACTTCTAATTGCCTACTGGACACCTCCTTGTGGATATATCTCATAGATTAAAAATATTATTATTCTGTCCAAGACAGTGTCATCCCTCCCTCCCTCAGTCAGTCCTTCCCCGTATCAGTAAAGGCACCAACATCATACAGTTGAAATCAAATCTGGAGTCATCTTCAATTCCTCCAGCTCCTTCCAAATCCTGTCAGTTTTACCTTCAATAGGCATTTCAAATCCACAGAGTTCTCTGCATCTCCTCTGCCACCCTAGTCCAAGCCATCATTACCTTTTACCAGAACTTCTGCAAATAAGTTGTCTGTTTGCTTCTACTCTTAACACTCACCACAGATGGCCAGTAATTCTATTGAAAAGTAAATCTGATCATGTCAGTGCTGTTACATCAGGGCATGAACAAGTCCCCTCTGTGTCTGTAAGGTCTAAACACAGCAGGCACTCCAATATTCACTAGGTAAATGAATGAACTGTTCACACAGTTTAGGAAGAGTAAAATAAAATGAAACACTGGGAAGAGTCTAAAAGTCTTAAAACTTAGGTCTGAAACTGGACTCCATCACTTTCTTACTAGTTCTTTGAGCTTATGCAAGTTACTTAGCCTCTCTGATCTTTATCTGTATCCTTACCCATACTGCAGGATAATATCACTTACCTTACAGAATTGCTGCAAGGATTAAGTGACATAAAATTGAGATCACCAGTCTATTGGCACCCAATGAATGCTAGTCACACCTCTCCTCTTTCCTCCCCCGCCCCCCCCCCCATATGCCTTGCAGAAGCCTCCAATAAATTTCTTGACAATGGTCTTGTGGTAGTTCTAAATACAAAGGGAAATGACATAGTAACTATCAGGAGTCATTTGGGAATAATTAAGTACCTAAATGTGAGAAATTACAGCAAAACAAACCCTCAAAACTCAAAAAAGAATGACAAATTCTCTTAACTATTCAAATTGCTTTCCCATTTGGAAAAGTTTGCTGCAGTCTCTCAGTTAAGATATAGGGGCTTTTTTTAGAGATGAATCCCAAGTCAGGAATTGGGAAACATGAGAAGAAATCCAAATTACAGCACAGAATCCTCAAAATTCAGAAGAACTGCAGTACTAGGAACTTCTAGAACCAGAGTGAAAAGAAAGGGTCTAAAATAAAGAGGACTGAGTCAAAGTTATTTGAGAAAGATTTCCTTACACCACCCCACACACACTCCATGTTGCTAGGCGAATGTCTTACCCCTACCCCAAGAGAAAGCTAGATGTTTATTCTCTGCAGAAGGCAGAGGTACTCTAAAATGAGACACATCTGGCACAATAACCCTTTGGCGATTTGTTGTAAATCTGGTGTCCCAATCACTTTTTATTCCTCTGGAGTTCTTTCGCAAGAGGGTAGCACAATTTTAAAGCAGTTAGCCTCAAGGTGGGACCCTTTGAAATGCGTGAAACTCAGGAACTCTGAATTGGACCCTCATTTTTGTATAGATTGAGCATTGTCTTAAGGGATGCCTCCTGGATGTGGGAATTTTCTAAACTTTTAATAGGTTTGCCTTTATTTCTGTGAGGTAAGCCTCCTCACTATGTTTCCCACTTACTGTGTTCTCTTGAGAATGTAGCTATTTCCAGCCTTTATTCAGTCAATAGTGGCTATTTTCTCCTTAATATCATCCTTTATATTCAGGTATGACTGACTGTCTGCTTTTCTAGCTTCTAAACAGTAAATATTGCCTTTGCAATAAGAAATAATGCATTATAGTGGTACTTTTCAAGACACCTGAATTCCTGTAAGTTATTCTTACATTCAATCTTAGGCCCCAACTGCTGTTCCCACATGTAGCAGGTGGAATGCACCACTGTGAGCAGTTTGACAGTATTCCAGGGCAGCTGTTTCTGCTTCTTAGCTGTTAGTACTATTTCTATTATAATGAAGACTACACGCCAAACCAAAAAACCAAACCCAATGCCGTCGAGTTGATTCCGACTCATAGCAACCCTATAGTTATAATTTTCCTGAGATTCAAATTACTGTACTTTTATTTATTTAGCCTGTCAGTACTGCTTCTGCAGTAATGAAAAATGTATTGTAGTGGTAATTTTCCTGAGATAAAAAATTCCTTGACTTTATTTGGGCTGTAATACTGCTTTCGCAGTTATGAAAAATGCATTGTAGTGGTAATTTTCATGAGACACAAAATCCCTTGGCTTTATGCGTTATACCACATTTTGAAAAGTTTCATGAAAAATACTAAAAAGGCTAAGAAGGAGACTAGAATAAAATGTATGTACAATCATTGCCGGGGGCTTCATGTTTTACCTCATATTTTGCATATTTTCAAGAAAAAAAATTATAAAAACGATTTTTCACTGACTCATATCAGTAGGATTTACTACATCCAGGGTCCACTGGGACATATGTGATCTCAGACAATGAGTATCACAATCTCTAACTCATAACAAAAATTCTGAATTGGTCCTTTAATCAGCATGCTTCCTGTCCTGGATAAAACTATGTCCCCCCAAAATATGTGTCAACTTGGTTAGGCCATGATTTCCAGTATTGTGTGGCTGTCCTTCATTTTGTGATTTTCCTATGTGTTATGAATCATAATCTCTGCCTGTGGTTAAAGAGGATTAGGGTGGAATATAACACCATTGCTCAGGTCACAGTCCTGATCAATGTAAAGGGAGTTTCCCTGGGGTGTGGCCTACACCACCTTTTATCTTACAAGAAATAAAAGGAAAGGGAAGCAAGCAGAGAGTTGGGGATCTCATACCACCAAGAAAGCAGTGCCAAGAGCAGAGCAAGTACTCTGAACTCGGGGGTTCCTGCATGGAGAAGTTTCTATTCCAGGGGAAGACTGATCACAAGGACCTTCCTCCAGAGCCAACAGAGAGAGAGAAAGCCTTCCCCTGGAGCTGATGCCCTGGATTTAGACTTCTAGCCTACTAGACTGTGACAAAATAAATTTCTTTGTTAAAGCCATCCACTTGTGGTATTACTGTTATAGCAGCACTAGGTAACTACGACATCTTCCATTAGTGAAAACACATGGTATCAACAAAACATTCAAAAGAGAAAATAACTGGATCACCAAAAGGTTAAAGGTATGCATAGAAAAACTGCTGCATGCAAACAATACCACTACCCTCCCCCCCACCCCCCGCCCCGGGCTTCCACATTACTAGCAACCAGACCTTTAGCTTCCAGGAAGGAGACTAGAAGTCTTCTCTCAAGGGAATATGATCAGCCCAATAAGGAAGATCTAAGATACTAACAAGGGCTTATCCCCACAAACTGAATACCCAGATCACCTTACAGTAAAGCACAAAGTCAACAACTTCTACCCACATGCTCTGAGCAGCGCTCAGGCTTATAGTTCCCCATTCTAAATCATGAGCACGATTACCATATGCCCTAAGAAAGTCTCTAACATGCAGGACAGAGAAGAAAAATAAAAAGTAGAAAACAAGAACTTGGAGAAAGCAGAGACCATGGAGCAGATAGAATATTCAAAAATCTATCCTTACACCATCAGAGAAATAACAAATTCTCTCTCTGAGAAAAGTACAATATGCTACAAAAAGAGCATTGGAAATTAAAACATAAAACCAAAAAATGAAAGATTCACTAGAAGGTTTAGAAGATAAAGCTGAGGCAATCTTTCAGAAAGCAAAGAAAAAAAGCTAGAAAGGTGTAAAATGTTTTTTAAAATGAGAAAATGGGAGAAAAAATTGGAAAATGAGACTAGTAAAGAGGTTCAACATCAAAATACTATGAGAAACTCCCTCAACTCACGCACCCACCCCCAAAAAAGGCAGAATAAAACTTAAAGTAGCTAAAGAAAATTCACCAGAACTGAAAGGCATGATTTTCTAGACTGCAGCCAAAAGGTCCATTAAGTCCTCAACAGTGTAGTTTAAAAAAAAGACCAACACACCAAGAAACCATTGTGAAATTTCAGAACACCAGAAATAAAGATGCTATATATTTCCAGAGAAATGAGTGAAAAAAATAATGGAAAAAAAGAAAAGGTAATATCCAAAGGATTATCTATCACAATGGCTTCAGCAACACTGAAAGCAACAAGTCAATAAAGTAATGCCTCTAACATTCTGATGGAAAATGATTTTTAACCTCAAACTCCACACCTAAGCAATCTCCAGTCAAGACTCAAACAGTATGACTCAAGAGAAAACAGCCATGTTGAGCACTATCATCAAAGACAGTCACTGCCCTTGGACCAAGAGAATCTGGCTCAGATTCTTTTTTTTTTTTTTTTCCTATTTTATTATTTATTGTACTTTAGATGAAGGTTTACAGAACAAACTAGCTTCTCATTAAACAATTAGTACACATATTGTTATGTGACACTGGTTACCAACCACACAATATGTCAACTCTCTCCCCTTCTCGACCTTGGGTTCCCTATTACCAGCTTTCCTGTCCCCTCCTGCCTTCTAGTCCTTGCCCCTGGGCTGGCGTGCCCCTTTAGCCTCGTTTCGTTTTATGGGACTGTCTAATCTTTGGCTGGCTCAGATTCTTATGTGAACTTGTCTTGTTCCGACCACGTGCTGATGTCATACCTATGCCTGGAGAGGTGGTTAACATTCACATCCTCTACTTAATTAATATTATTTTACATAGTGCAAGGTTTTCAGTAGAATATACTTCCTTTTAATTATTTTTGTAATACTAAGTATTTATCATGTAAATTAAGTTTCATAAGTGATGTCTGATTTATACATTCCACCAGAGAAAAATGAACTTCTTGCAGACAGGTTAGAATGTCCCCAGAAAATCACTGAGAAATGCAAGCAATCAACATTCATTCTTACTGAACATGTTTGCATGAGAAGTGTCCTTGAAAAGGTACCATAAAGGGAATTAAAAAAAAAAAAAAAAAGGTGGTGGGGTAGTCTCAATTCCCAGAACTATTGTCCCAGAAGTTTTAAACACATTAAAGATTGCCTATACATACACGGGAGCCCTGGTGTAGTGGTTAAGAACTCAGCTGCGAACTGAAAACTCAGCAGTTCGAATCCACCAGCTGCTCCTTGGTAACTCTACTGGGGAAGTTCTGCTCTGTCTTACAGGGTCACTATGAGTCAGAATCGACTCAATGGTAATGGATTTTTTTTTTTTTAATTTATATACGCAATGCAGGAATACAAAGAAAACAGTAATAATTGGAATTATTTAAGAAAATTAAAAATTCTTGAAATTTTTAATGTAAAGCAGCACTGAAATTATTCTAGGAAGAGAGGGACTGCTCTAGAAAAGCTCATCATCAATTGAAAATTATCTCATTTTTAGTACTTACTTGACAATTGATACTTTTAAGTAAGCACTATCTATAGAAGGCAATCGGTAGCCTCTCAGAGGTACTATCTTTTCACTTATTCTTTGAAAGGTGAGAAGCTTATCAACCAGAGGCTCCCTGGAGAGTAAACATAATGGGGGTGAGAATGAGAAATGTACACACATCCGATTTCTTTCTCTGCAACACCAGTGAGGATACAATAACAACCATGTACACGGGCAGAACTCGTACCACAAAATCAGCTGTCACCTGCCATGTCACCATTATCTTCAAAGACTACCCTGTAAAAATTATAGTTGTAAGATATAACAACACCTTATATTTTATTAGCTATATAGCAACACCTCATATTTTATTAGCTAGGGTATTAGAAATTGAGTATCAGTTAAACATAATTTGGGGTTGGGTTGCCAGAGGTAGAAAAAACATCAAAAAGGTAGAAACATTAAACACTGCAAGCAAAATTCTTCCAAGACTTCCTTCCACATTCGTTCATTGTTACCTACAACATGTCATATGTGGATACAGGGTGAGAAAAAAGACATAGTATCTGGCTTCATGGACCTTTCTAACTAATAGGAAAACAATCACTTGGATTTTTTAAGTAAACAAAATTGGCAAAATCTCTGCCCTCAGAGATCTTAAATTCTAGTGGAGGGAATCAGAGGGAGGAGAGTAGATGTATCAAATGTACCCTTTAAAAAGACTACTCTTTCATCTGGCCAGGTCCTGGCCTTACTGATCCAAACAGTATTATACGTACCTTTGGCTAACAAGGTTTAAATGGGCAACTCCTGTCATCTTTATCAGTGTATCCTGAGGGCTATTAGCTTCCCTGGTGTCCAGATAACATGAGAAAACCAGGCACCAAGTAACAGCTGGCTGTGGGTGGTGCACTTGTGTGTGCACTCAGCCTTTATTGAGTCTTATATTTTCCTAAGAACTTATTTGTACACTAAAACGTCAAAAACATTTCAGCAGGGTTCCCTTCAGTCATAAATCACCTTTGAAACAGCACTCCTAGAAAACATTTCCAAATTATCTTCCTCAATTTAGATATAGATACCATTTTATTGAAGTAACATTGAATTGTGTATCAATTAAACATTAGTATTAAAATTTACTGTGAGTATCTTGGTTTTAACAGCAATAAACATTCTTTTAAAAAGAGACGAAAATGCCCACCAAGTCTAAAACAAAGACAAATAAGAAAACAACTCAAGATTAACAACACAAAAAAAACCTCAACTTTTTAAGAAAATTCTTATATGCATTCATTTGTTTTTTTCAATAAATATTTACTGAATACCTACAAAGTGCCAGACCCCGTTTTAAGCTTAGATATTGATGAGAAAATAGAGCTCTCAGGTTTTCCAGGCTAAGACGTGAAAAAAAGAGAAATATCTAGGTTAGCTATCATGCCCCTTCCAACTGTAAAAGTTCTAGCTGGCCACAGTCAAGGCCCTAACAGTTGACCATCTTCACAAAGTAACTTCTAAAAATATAACTCAGAAAATCCAATATATCAATTGACATTTAAAGCTAAGACCATTATCACTTGATGCTTAGAAACAGCCTCAGGACCAACACCAAGGTTAACTTCAACTTAACTGGTATAAAAAAAAAAAAATTTTTTTTTTTAACTGGTATAGCTAAGATTAACAAAAAGAGAGGGTAAAAAATAAAAACAAATATTTCAATATTAAGTTTACTATATGGTTATTAAATATTAATATATCTTTTTAAATTATTTAAAAACTGGTAACTATCATGTGAATTACTACCAGCACTATATAATCTTGACTATGAGGATTGGTTATACAATTTTCTTACATGTTTTCAGGGTAGAAATCACAAACTCTTTTAGATCCAAACTCCTGCATAAAGTACTATCAGAAAACAGATTTAAATTTAGACGTAATTCAAATAATTTATTCATAAATATACACTAAGATAATCTGGCCAAAATGTAGGACATTCTAGAGAAAGCCTTGTATTCTTCAGAAACTACCAACCAAAACCAAACCCACTGCCATCGCGTCGATTCCAACTCATAGCAACCCTATAAGACAGAGTAGAACTGCCCCATAGAGTTTCCAAGGAGCGCTTGGCGGATTCGAACTGCCGCCCCTTGGTTAGCAGCCATAGCACTTAACCACTATGCCACCGGGGTTTCCTCAGAAACTACAGAAGCTCAAAATTTCTTATGTGTTAAGATACACTAAAGCCAGAATATAATTAACGAGATCTTAATTTATCCCAAGTGATTTAAATTTCTCATACCCTTTGACTAACCTTATTTATTGTACAATGAGCATATCTGGAATTTACCCAGTTTTATAATTTGTGCTAGGTTTAAGTTACTTCTTAAAAGTTTGTTGGTTTTTCAAAAAAGAAAGTTAGTAAAAGACTTTTCATTGAAGACTTTCATTGATTTTCTTCATCAAGGGACACTGTTGATCTCCCAATAAAATAGTAAAAACAACAATCAATCAAATTTCCAGAAACCAAGTTGGTCTTCAGACCAAAGAAAGGCCACTGCTCCAGGAGGATTCTGCCTGTATACAATGGTCCTACTCTGCTTATACTGAAATACTTAAGTGACCATCCTTGGGTCAATGTTATTCAGATTTTTCAGGGACTAAAGCAAAAAACCCACCTGCCATTAATTCCAACTCATAGCAACCCTATAGGACAGAAGAGAGCCCCACAAAGTTTCCAAAGCTGTAAATCATTAAAGAAGAAGACACTTTTATTCAGCCAATTCCTTTACCTGAGCCATCAGTAAGTAATAAAACTGGGTAATTTGAACTGGCCATCTCTACTTCCACTTTCTGAGAGAAACAATAACAAATGTTAAAACAGTCCATAGAGAAGCACAGAAGAAAAGACAACTTCAAGTTGGCCATGCCCATTATAAACAGCTCTGAAACCTGCTCTCGAATGGTGAAAGACCAAAGCATGTCAGAATTCAAGCATGGAAATTATCCCATTAAATCCAACACTATTTATGAAACTTCACAGGGTCCTTTACTATCTTCATGTATGCACATCCAAGTGGTGTGTCCAGCCTAAAAAAACCCTACTGTTGACCATGCACAGTCCACAAGTTTGAAACACTGCACCTCATTCAATAAGCAAGTGGCTACTCACCTGGAGAGTGTTGGAAAGAATCACCAACAATAAAGGCATCTGATTTCATTTACTTACCTATTTATATTCCACAGGAATGCTGTTAAGTCTCAATGAACACCTTCAGAAAAATGCCACCTGGAGAAACAAAGTAAACAGAGCATATGATTTTTTTTCCTAACACAAAGAAGACTTACCACGTAATTTTATGTCTCATTAAAATATGCAATGTTTCAAATCTTTGTTCCCAGGAGCACACGGTTCAACGTGCATTAGGACGAATGCCACATTTCCCCTGAGTAGCAGCTGCCCAACCAGTGGGTTCACCCTCTAGCTCAGCATAACCAGGGCTCTCTTTTCAGGGACTAAAAGGTCTAAGTGTAAGCAAAACCACAACCTAGATGGTATGCTAGGTTTAAGAGCTAGCTTATCAAGATGACAAACAGTCTGAGGAATCCATAACCTTTCAACGCATCTGTGACATCTGTAGCACTTTAACTCTCTCAAAAAATGTCCCAAATACAGCAGTTAAAGATTTTCACTGACAAATTCTGGAAGTCACTCTGAGGCCAATCTAATTCAGGACACACAGTTTACCTGAGATAATAACTAGTTAAACCAGGAAAAAAAAAAACCAAAAACTAATGATCAGGAAGAATATACTCTAGGACACATTTATATTAAAAAGGGCAGAGGGTAGTGTTCCACAATTTGTCATTCTTTCAAAAATGAACTAATGAAATACATGGTTAGTTGTCAGTTGCCTTCGAGTCGATTCAGACTCACGATGGCTTCATATGTACAGAGTAGAACTGCTCCATAGGATTTTCAAGGCTGTGACCTTTTGGAAACTGATTGCCAGGCCTGTCTTCTGAAGCACCTCTGAGTGGGCTCAAATTGCCAACCTTTCGGATAGTAGTTGTAAAAATGGCATGGGGGCAGTGTCTGATCTCCTCCAGCTTCACGAGGGGGAAGAAGAATCAATATCAACAGCCTAAAGATGATTCCTATGAGGTGGGGGTAGGCATGCCTCCCCTCTCTGCCATCTTTACCAATTCTGTCACCAACCGTCCCACCCACAGCACTCTCTACTGGGTTTGATAATTCACTGTAATGGCCACACAGAACTCACAGACCATACTCAAAATTACGGGGTTTATTAGGGAAGTAACAGTTACAATTCAGGCTCAAAACACTCAAGATACAGTTCTTCCATCAGGATAGCCTCCTCCCAGCTGTGCCCGCAGGCACCCCTCTCCCTGGCCCTCAGTCTCTGCCCAAAGGCACTCAGCTTTCTCTCTCCGTGGGGTGGGAAGCCCACCACACCATCTCCTGCTGCCAGGTCTCTCTTGCTAGTCTCTTCTTCCTTGGTGGTGCACTCCTCCTCTCCACTCTGGAACTGGCTCTCTTTTAAGGTAAAACTGACCAATTCCCTCAGTAGGCCACAATCACCCGGGTGGGAGTTACAAGACCATGGCTAGAAAGGCTACACGCAAAAGTAATTAATCACACTGCTGTAGTCGAGCACTTAACCATTTGCGCCGCTCAGGGACTCATTAATAAAATACATAGGATACTAAATAAATCTCTCACGTAATTGATAAGGCTAATCTTGGGCTATGCGCACATACCCAGCTCACGCAAAAGCAGGAATTGAAGACAAACTGAACTGTCTTCTTATAACTGATATGTAAGCAGCCCTAGCAGCGTACTGGTTAAGCGCTCAGCTGCTAAATGAAAGGTCGGCAGATCAAGCCCAGGAGCTTTGCAGAAGACCTGGTGATCTGCTCCTGTAAAAATTACAGCCTAGAAAATCCTATGGGGCAGTTCTACTCTGTCCTATAGGGACACTATGAGTCGGAACTGACTTGACACAACAATAACAGCTGATATGGAGTTTAATTCAGTTAGTCAAAGGAAAAAAACAAAATCACATTTTATAAACCATTTACTATGCATTAAGCATTGCACTAAGTCCTTAATGTTATCTCATTTAATGTTTACAACTCTGGGAGGTAGATCTGTACCTCTCAGTGGGAGGCTTCTTTGACCACACTACTTAAAGAGCAAACCCACTCACCCAAATCCCACATACCCTATTACCCTTCCCTGTTTTGTTTTTCTTATAATTTTTAACATCTGTCATACTGATATACTTGTTTAGAATATAAACTTCTTCAAACCAGAGACTTTGTTTTGTTCACTGTTATGAATCTGGAGCCCTAGAATAGTAGCTGGCATACAATAAGTACTCGTTAAGTTAATGAATTAACTTTATAGTCTTGATGACTATAAAATAACTAGTGTTACTGCAATGAAATAAGAAACCAAAAGCAAAGAAACGTGACACTTTGATTTGCCTATTCCAGTTCTATAGAGGCAAATATTAACTATTGGGCTTTCTGAAATACTGAAAATAAATGAAGGAGACCCACTTGAACCTGATGGCCCCTGGAATGGGAACCTCAGGACTTTTCAGCAGCTCCCAGGTCTTGGTTCCTCTTTATTTTGTTAAGGCCCATTACTCACCGTTTGTGTTTCTGAGCAGTAGTGTTAACCCATTCACATTGGTTCAGCTTTATACCAATTCAGCTCAGCAGAGTGTTAACTCAAAAAACTTCACAATGCCTAATGCATTCTTAACAACTAGAAAGGCATTCAGGAAGCAGTCTTACAAAAGGACATAGATTTTGTCTGTTTTCAACTTTTAATTAAAATCACACAGTAAATATTATACTTGACTCTTCCAGACATTAGAGTTTCAAAAACAAAAAGCATACAAGTAAATGAATGCTTCAAAGGTCAGTGGAGCAAGGGCGGGGGTTTGGGGACCATGGTTTAAGGGGACTTCTAAGTCATTTGGCAAAATAATTCTATTATGAAAACATTCTGCATCCCACTTTGATATGTGGCGTCTGGGGTCTTAAATGCTAACAAGCGGCCATCTAAGATGCATCAATTGGTCTCAACCCACCTGGAGCAAAGGAGAATGAAGAACACCAAGGTCACACAACAACTAAGAGCCCAAGAGACAGAAAGGGCCACGTGAACCAGACACCTACATCATCCTGAGACCAAAAGAACTAGTTGGTGCCCGGTCACAATCGATGACTGCCCTGACAGGGAGCACAATAGAGAACCCCTGAGGGAGCAGGAGATCAGTGGGATGCAGACCCCAAATTCTCATAAAAAGGCCAGACTTAATGGTCTGACTGAGACTAGAGGAATCCCGGTGGTCATGGTCCCCAAACCTTCTGTTGGCACAGGACAGGAACCATCCCTGAAGACAACTCATCAGACATGAAAGGGACTGGACAGTGGGTAGGAGAGAGATGCTGATGAAGAGTGAGCTAATTATATCAGGTGGACACTTGAGACGGTGTTGGCATCTCCTGTCTGGAGGGGGGATGGGAGGATAGAGTTGGAAGCTGCCAAAGTTTTCACGAAAGGAGAGACTGGAAGGGCTGACTCATTAGGGGGAGGGCAAGTGGGAGTACGGTGTAAGATGTATATAAACTTATATGTGACAAACTGACTTGATTTGTAAACGTTCACTTGAAGCTCAATAAAAGTTAATAAAAAAAAAAAAGCATACAAGTGTAATGGAATCAACAAATCTTTTTCACAAGATTAGTCCTCATCTGTGTGTCCAACAATTAATTGGAGGAAGCCTCAGAGTCAACTACACATTGTTTAATGATATTTTTCAACTCTTGTGGACAACAGTAATTTTACTAGTTTTTGGAAGAAAAAACTGAAAAACATAATAGGGACTCAGCAACAATTTCTATTTCCCAAGTGCCAACCACTGGCAGGACAGACAACCATCAGAACACCAAGACGTTAAGTCTCTGGCAAATATATTCATTCATGTTGTTACCAGCGTCTAGTTGGCCCCCAACTTATGGCAACCCCATGCAGGAAACATTGCCCAGTCCTGTGCCACCCCACGATCAGTTGCAGATTATACCATTGTGATTCACAGAGTTTTCATTGGTTGGTTTTCAGAAGTAGATCACAAGGCCTTTTTTCCTAGTCCTTAGTCTGGAAACTCCTCTGAAACCTACCTGTTCAGCATCATAAGAACATAAGGTTCATACCTCCTATAAAAATACTGGGTGAAAGGTTAGTCCAAAGCACTAACGGACCACAACTACCACAACCTCCACCAAACTGAGTCCAGCACAACTAGATGGTGCCCAGTTACCACCACCGACTGCTCTGACAGGGATCACAATACAGTGTCCTGGACAGAGCTGGAGAAAAATATAGAACAAAACCGTAACTCACAAAAAAAAGGCCAGACTTACTGGTCTGACAGAGAATGGAGAAATCCCAAGAGTAGAGCCCCCAGACACCCTTATAGCGCAGTAATGAAGCCATTCCTAAGGTTCACCCTTCAGCCAGAGACTGTACAGGCCCACAAAACAAAATGAGACTAAATGGGCACACCAGCCCAGGGGCAAGGATGAGAAGGCAAGAGGGGACAGGAAAGCTGGTAATGGGGAACCCAAGGTCAAGACGGGAAGAGTGTTGACACGTTGTGGGGTTGGTAACCAATGTCACAAAACAGTATGTGTATTAATTGTTTAATGAGAAACTAGTTTACTCTGTAAACCTTCAACTAAATTTAAAAAAATGAAAAATATTGGGTGGTACCCTTAATTTCAGTTTTCACTTTTATAAATGAAAGAACTAATCTTATGACTATAAATAGAAAGAAACTATTTGAAGTGGACAAGACTATATAAGCACTTCAAAATTATGTTTTCCTCTTCTGTTAGCCCAGGACAGGAACCATTCCCAAAGCCAACTCTTCATACAGGGGCTGGACTGGACAATAGGATAGAAAAAGATGCTGGTGAAGAATGAGCTTCTTGGATCAAGTAGACACTTGAGACTATGGTGGCATCTCCTATCTAGAGGGGAGATGAGAGGGAAGGGGGGTTAGCAGCTGGCAGAATGGACACGAAAAGAGAGTGGAGGGAAGGAGCGGGCTGTCTCATTAGGGAGAGAACAATTAGGAGTATATAGCAAGGTGTATATAAATTTTTGTATGAGAGACTGACTTGATCTGTAAACTTTCACTTAAAGCACAATAAAAAATAAAAAATAACAAGTCTTCCTACAAAATTTAATCATTGCAGCATCATCCCTTCCATGCACAATATTACACATTTATGAGGTAACTGCTTGAGGGAAGTCTGGAGCGCACTCTGGATCATGAATGGGCATTATTAAAAATGCATTCTACAAACATTTGATCAAGTCCCATTATGTGACAGGATACTACCAAAAACAAATATTTCTCATCCAGTTTTTCTAAACAACAAAAAGTGTATATAGAAAAAAGATCCCCCAGATCTCTAAAATTACAAGGTTATCTCATACTGGACTAAAAAATTCTAGTTATTTCTAAGGGGAAAATGGAAAGGAATAAAATGATAATATCCTAGGTGTCCACATGCCTGGCGGGGGGCAGAGGGGGCTCTAGTCACAGAACAGAAGCTGTTGCTAACCACTGTAAAGTAGGTAAAGTTAGTCTTCATACACCTTCTTCATCTATTCCCCATCTCAGAACACTAATTCATGCCTTCAAAACAGGCAAAATTCAAGAAACAAGGACTATCTCAATGTCTTGAGATGAAGATTGAAATCGCAGGCTATACAAATACCACCTTTCAGTAAGTAAACCAGGGGAAGAACCAAAGCAAACATTTCTTTACTTTATTAATGTCCTAGGGATAATGCTTTTTTTAATATTTAAAAATTTCCAACACTGATAATAAATTAGAGAAGGAAGATGGCTCTGACTCCACTATGTGTACATTGCTTTTTCCCAATCTATGTTCCTGTCCCTCTCTTTACTACAAACATCTTTGTTCTCTCATGACCAAGGTGTGACACATAAATAAGGGCCCAAAGTAGAATATTCTCACATGGAAGCACCTAGACAGGATAACTTTGACTGACTAAATTCCTCTCAGGATGACTAAGGGTTCAGAGAGAGAGAGAGCAATATAAAATGGATCTAGAAGTCCAACAAGGATTTCAAGAAATAGAGAAGGGTATAACAGACAAATGAAATAGCAAAGGCAGAAATTCAAGGATGTGAAACTGAAAGCCACAATCTTTACTAGAAATGTAATTTAGTATGGCTGGAGGGTGTACACGGGTCCCTGGGTAGCACAACTACTTATGCCAACCAAAAGATTGGTGGTTCAAACCCACCCAGAGGCACCTCAGAAGAAAGACCTGATAATCTGTTTCCAAAAGATCACAGCCTTGCAAACCCTATGGAGCACAGTTCTACTCTGCAACACATGGGGTGGGAGTTGACTTGACTGCAGCTGGGTTTCTGTTTCATTTTTGTAGGGTATACGGAGGAGGGGGAAAAATAAGCTTGGTCAGGATGAAACTGGAAAGGTAGATCCATGCCAAAGTGGTGGTGGTGGTAGTGTCACCATCGAGTGGATGCCAACTCATAGCAACCCCGTAGGACAGAGGAAAACTACCCCATAGGATTTCCTGGGTTGTACTCTTCACCAGAAGCAGATCATCAGGTCTCTTCTCCCACAGAGTTGCTGGTAGATTCGAACTACCAACATTTTGGTTAGCAGCCAAGCACTTAACCAGTGTGCCACCAGGGCTTCCTTTGCCAAAGTGTAAAGGGCCTTTGCAGTGTATGCTTTTCTAGCCATGGTCTCATAACTCCCATGCAAGTGACTGGACAGGACTGTGTGATAGGGTAATTGTGACCTATCAAGGGGATTGGTCAGTTTTGCCTTAAAAGAGAGCCAATACCAGAGTGGAGAGGAGGATCCTACCACCAAGGAAGAACAACCAGGAATAGACCTTGTCCTTTGGACCCGAGATCCCTGTGCTAAGAAGATCTGGAAGCAAGAAACAGAGAGAAAGTTGTAAGCCTGAAGCTGGTGAGAAGCGGTGGCAGCAGAGACCCGGCAGCATAGGCCCTGAAGCAGGAGATGGTAGAGTGGGCTTCCTGGGCCCAGACAGAGAGAAAGCTGAGTGCCTTTAGGGAGAGGCCCAGGGCCAGGGAGAGGTGTGACTGCAAGGATGGCTGGGAAGAGGCTATCCTGATGGAAGAACTGTATCGTGAGTGTTCCTGAGCCAGAATTGTCTAACTGTTACTTCCCTAATACACCCCATAATTTTGAATATGGTCTGTGAGTTCTATGTGGCCACTGCAATGAATTATCGAACCCAGCAGAGGAGTAGAGAAGGCTGTGGGATGGACAGTTGGTGTCAGAGCTGGTAAAGATGGTGGAAAGAGGAGGCATGTCTGACCTCTGCCTGAGGGGAATCAGTTTGGGGCTGTTAATCTTGGTTCTCCTTCCTCCTTGTGGGGTTAGAGGAGGTCTGACTCTGCCCCCACACCATTTTTTACAGCCTTAAATTTTCATGTTAGGAAAGATCACTGTGTCCTGGTAGAAGAGACTGTATGCAAGAATCCAATATGATAAGGAAAAAAACAGGGCAGTAGCAGAAAGAATGACAGAACAGAATGATACCAGATAGTAGCAAAAAATTAGCAAATGCATGAAGAAACAAATATATTGCCATGGTTTAGTAGTTTACTGGGTATTTCAAACAAAATTTTAAAAAAATTAATACATATATGATAAATTAAATCTTGTATATATTAAAGACTTAAATTGCCATAAATTTTATGGGATATTATCTCATATATCCACTGATAGTAAACTCAGTATGGCAACTACCTTTCAATGCTACTGTTCAGCAACTAGAGTTTTCTGACTGTTACAATCTGTTGGATTATAAATATACCTGAAATCAGACATATTCACTGCTTTTAACCCAATTTAGCATTTCACACAAATGTGTTGGATAAATAAAATGAACAAAATACAGTAATATAATAAAATTCTCAAAACATGGATAAAAATACAAACTTTCACCAAACAGCTGGCAAAGTATGGGTGGGAGTTGGGTTTTTTTTTTTTTTTGCTTGTTTTTTTGTTTGTTTTGTTTTGTTTTTAAAGTAGGTTTTGACAGACTTCTGCTGAGTGTCCCAAATAAATCAAACGCTCTAGTGGGAATTTTTCTGAGAAGAAGACTCTGTCTGGACTTCTGATCTTCCACAGCAAGACTTGAGACAAACAAAACTTATGGATAACTATGGTCTTTCACAAATACTGTTTTATGGAAATAACAGTTCTGTCAAAGCACTTTAACAAGTCATTCAAATAGCTAACTTTCCACAAACAAAAATAACCAATCACTCTAAAATGTAAAACCTGATTATATGATCCAAAGCTCTATACATCTTCGCAGCTCATAAAGCATGACAACACCTCAAAGGAATGCTATTTATAGGGTTACAGGGCTTACATTTCCCATAACAAAGTTAAAAGTAAGCAAACTGTTTTGTTTCGTTTTTTTCAGTAGATCTCACAAAGAAAATCCTCTCCTCTATTACACTCTGGGCATTCTGCCTTTACTCTTAACCACCAATATGGCTGTGAGTGACTTCCTTTAAAGCTGCTGCCTTCTACCTACACCACAACACAGTATCGAGTTCTTATAGTACTAACTTTATTTATAAAGGCCCTAGTTATTGAGGTCAATTTAGTCCAAAAACTTTAATTCAGAGTAGTTCAAGTACTTACAGTTTTTATGATCTCATTCATTCTCTGGACTTAATTACACAGTGATTATTCAAGAATTAAGATTCAACTCAGCTACAATTTAGTCTCAATTCACAAGAATTACCATACTAGAATAGAATCTGTTAGAACTGACAAGTATTCTTCACAGAGGGAGAATTGCTTTCTGCTCATGGTTTGAGCCTGCTTTTTTTCTTCCATTTATTTGTTCATATTAAGAAGTATTAATTACAATCTTCTCACAAATCTCATTCAATACTGATAGTGCTTCATGAAGACGTACTTTTTATATTACATTTTTCAGTAAAGTGATAAAGAACAATTTTTTCAAAAGCCGAATATACTATTTTAAAAAGGCTTATAGCACAACATGATGAATGTAACTGAACTGCACACCTAAAAAATGGTTTAAATGGCAATCTGTTGTATACATTTTCCCAGTAAAAAATATTTTACAAGGCTTACATAAGCAACAACAGTGCCTTTCCTCCCCCTCTCAGCTCCCCCTCTCAGCTCCCCCTCTCAGCTCCCCCTCTCAGCTCCCCCTCTCAGCTCCCCCTCTCAGCTCCCCCTCTCAGCTCAGGATGAAGCGTGGTTGCTTCATCCTGAGACTTCCCAGTTGGTTGCTCTCTCCTGGATACATATTTTAGTGCTTTCATGTCCAATAAAGGTCTTTATTCTACCTTCACACTTAAATGATAGATTGAAGAAATATATACAAGTACTCAAGTCTAAATTGAAAGTCAATTTTTCCTCAGGATTTTTAAGACATAACCCAAGTACTTTCAGCATCCAGAACCACTATGGCTTTCAAATTCCTCACCCTTTGTACTTCTGTTTCTCCCCTCTGACCTACAAACTTCAAAGATCTAGTCTTAATATTGGATGTTCTACGCTTCCGTGATGACATGGCCGAGTATGTGCTGTGGTGCAAACTTTGGGAACACGTTCAGTCTAGAGGAACAAGTTATACAATTCTGAGAAATGTTCTGATACTATACATTTCTTTTAAAACATCTTCACTTATTTCTGCACCCTCTTTCTGAAATTTGATACTGTATCTAAATCTTTATTCCTTTATTCCACCTTCTTGGAAATGTCCTCCATTTTACTTTCCAGCCCTTCTATTGAAAACTTTATTTCTATAATCACTTTTTTAATTTTTTTAACTTCCCTCCATTGTCTCTGTTTCTTTCTTGTTGCTTCTTTTTTTCGGTTGTTTTTGTTCTTTTCTTTCATGGAATGGCTTTCCTCAACATATTTGGTTTTCTACCGGGGACAGTTCTGATCTGCTTACATATAATCCTTGATCAGCTTTTAAACAACTCTTAAATATGAACAGAAAACCAAATGTGTGGAGGAGTAACTGGGCAGCATCCAACATTTCTGTGGAGAACTATTAGTATCTGTTGGTCTTCCTCTGATAAAGTTGTTTTCCAGAAACAAGGCCTCTCTGGTCGCTGGTAAGACAGTTGAAAGCCACTGTTTTCCACCCTGCATCATCACTCTCACCTCCTGTAATAACTGGAAACTCTAAGACCTAAGCCTTTCAGGGGTTTTTCAGTTTTATCTGATCACTTCGTACTGGCTTTTCCCCCTGCAAGAACTCAGAACATAGATTCTTCTGGTTAACTAAGTCAGATAATATCCACATAGTGTCTTCTAAAAATCTGCTGAAATCCCTTATTTGCTGTTGCTTCCTCTTCTAATTTCTTTGCCCTTAGGGATTTATGCCTTTTTAAAAAAAGTCCTATACTGTCATTTTAATAAAGTTTCAGGAGACAGATACAAGTTAAATACATGCAGACAATTTTCGATGTTTAATAAGAAATCAGGAAAAAACTTTTTTACAGAATAATTTCCTGTTAATTATTTTCAATATTGCCTTGGGAATGTTCAAGAAAGCTTATTAATCTGACAACACTGTCTCAGCATTCAAAATTTTAATTGTCTTTTAAAAGTCCTAATATTTTATCAATATAATTATTCCTTACTTAAGAATACTGACTTAATCTTAAAAAGGCTGCTATAAAATATTTCAAGTAAGTGAATTACATTCTTATGGATTTGTATTCTAGATAACTTTCATTATAAAATTGGAAATGTGCTCTCTAAGGAGAAAAAGATTTAATCCTAGAGTATAGTAAAACCATGTAAGATCTTTTCAATTTTAAAATCATTATGAAAAGAAAACAAATTTTATAGAAATGTTACCAAATATCATTAAATATACCCGATAAATAAAAAAGCTTGAGAAAGGAAAAATGTAAGTACCCAAAACTAGCAAAATCATTACCAGTGTTCATTATTCTTCACATATTATACCCGTCACATGGTAGCAATCCCACAAAAAGCCTATAACTTCAGTGTCTTGCTTTCTCAAATCATCTCAAGCAAAAAATAGTTGCTGGATTATATAACAACTTGGTGCCAATTAGAGAGTGTTAGCATCAAGACGGCTTTACTGAACCTGGTAATCATCTTTGAGCATTAACTAGGTACCAAGGTTTAACCATAATAACTACAGAAAGCCAAGTTTTTCAGTTGATAATTTGTGCCTGTATAAGGTAAACACAAACTGATGAATGAGCATTCAAACTTCTAACTTTTTGGAGAAAGCAAAGAATTGAGGAAAATGCATAATAATCTAATATTCAAGATTCAAGTGAATTTCTTTAATTGAGAAATGTTAGTAGTATAAATTGAAATTGCCTATGAGAATTAGTTTACTCCCCAAAATCTTCATATAATTGTTCTCTTAAAACTTCACAATATCTCCTTTGAATTTCATTAGGTGGGAAACACAAGGTATGTTAGAAAACAAGATCAATAATAAACATTAATTGAGCATATACGTGACAGGAATGACAACTCTATATGGTAAGTTCTATTACCATGCCTATTTTATAAAAAAGGAAAATGAGAATTAGATAAATTAAGTAACATGTCCAAGATCACAGATAGTGATGAACTCAACAATAGAATATTCTCAGCTTGAATTTAAAAACCCAACCACACAAGTACCTGATAGGGATAACATGCTGGACAGCATTTCTTTGGACAAGACTTACAGACTCTAGTCAACTATAGCTCAATACATTTTCTGCAACTATAAATTAAAGGAAGAATCATTCTTTTTTTTTATAATTTATTTTATTTTTTGGTTGTTAATAGACACAGAACTTATACCAATTCAACAATTTCTACAGGTACAATCCAGTGACACTGACTACATTCTTTGAGTTGTGCAACCATTCTCATCCTCCTCTTCTTTGTTACTAGCCCCGTTTTATTTTAATTAGGTCAAAGTTTACAGAGCAATTAAGTTTCCCATTCGATAGTCTGTACATGAAGTGTTCCATGGTTACGTTCCCCACAATGTGCCAGGGCACTCTCTCCATTTCCAGTCTAGGTTCCGTTTCCTTTCGTCCTGATTTTCTACTCCTTCCTGCCCTCGCATCTTTGCTTTTGGGCAGATGTTGCCCATTAGATATTGTACGACTGATTGTTCTAAGTAGCATGTTCCTCTCGAGCATTATTGCTTATTTTATGGGCCTGTCTATGGTTTGGCTGAAAGGTAGTCTCCAGGAATGGCTTCAGTTCCAGTTCAGAAGTGAGTTTCAGAGCCATAGTCTCACGGTTCCTCCAGTCTTTGTCTGACCAGTAAGTCTGGTCCTTTTTGTGAATTTAATTTTTTCATTTTATGATTTTTCTCCCATTCTGTCTGGAACCCTCTGTTGTGATCCCACTCAGAGTGTTCAGTACTGGTAGCCAGGCACTGTCTAGTTCTTCTGGTCTCATGGTCTTGTAGGCTGTGTTCATGTGGTCCATTAGTCCACTAATGGTCTAATTGCTCTCTCGTACCTTTGGTTTTCTTCTCTCTTCTTTACTCCAGGATGGGAAGAAGAATCATTCTTAAAACTGGGAATATGCTCATTGTCAATACTTTACTTTTGTAAAATTATACCAAGAGTACGTCTTTCAATAACTGGAATGTACTTGGAGAAAAGTGATCCGTATGGGGAAAAGTCCAGAAACCATATCATATGAAAATTCAATCATGAATATTTGGCAGTCATAACCTTCCCCTCATTCCTATTACCGATTTCCAAATATCTTTACATACTTACCTTTTTGTATTATTTTATAATTATAGAATATTTTTAATGTTGTATTAGAAATATCCTAACAATGGTATAATGATTGTTTGACATATGAAATTGAGCTAATTCTGTACTAAACCAAATGCATGTTTTTTTTTTTTAACTAAACCACTGGTTTACTTATCTCACTATTATCTTTTTCAGTTCAGAAATAAATTTGAATATAACAATTTAAAGTTAGATTCTACAGGAGAATCTAGTAAAAGTACTATTTTCAAGAAAAATATGAAAATAAAAAGTAGTTATCAGTGTGTTTAAAAGTCAGACCTTATTTGTTCTAAGTGGTGCAATGGAAAAACTACAAAAGACATTTGTTTTCTACAGCAAAGCACAAGGTCCCCCACTACACACATAGCTTTGTGGTATGGAGAATGAAAGCAGACACTTCCACTCGTACAGTAATTAAAATTTGGATTTCACTCATTTCAGCAATGCCATTTATTTGTCCACAGTTGAATTTTAATCAGATAAGTATAGTAAAGCCCATTACAACTGCACAAAAAAGTACAAAATACAAATCTAAATTCTAAATGGCCAAATATCTCTATAAAAGATACAACTATGTTACTGAACACTATATTCTAAAGAAGAGTCTAAAGCTAGATTAAAATAGATGTAGAAATATTCGCAAAACTTCAAAGAGGCTCAACCACTCTGAATAAGCCACAGAGAAAAACGCTATTGTTATTTTTTGGCATAATGAAAAAAATATATCTTTGAGATCTTAACTTCTGTGGCACAATTTCCCCCTTTATTTTCCTTTGTAGAAAATAATTATACAGTACAATCTATCTTTCAGAGAATAATTTAGTAGCTTAGTTTTGTTAAACTGATAACCTTGTATCTTCATTCAGGATAACTCACTAATATAAATAAAAGCCAAATAATTTAAAACAGGCTGGGTTGGATCAAGGCATGAAATAAATTCTCTAAATCCAACACTTAAACACTTGGAATCAAATAACACAGTAACTAAAACTGATGTACCAACTCTTCATCAGAGTATCAGAATTCGACTAGTTTTACAATACGAACGATCGACGACCAATGCTACTGTGTTCTTTTCCAAACACAAAAAAAGGCATGGAAAAGTTAAGTGAGTCATCCACAGCCACATAACACAGACAGAGGCGCCAGGACAAGGCTCCCTTTTGTCTATCCACTTTCTTTCAAAAAAAAAACTGTGCCAACCCCTCTACTTCCTTTTAAAAATCTGTTTCTAGCAGAACCCACTGGTAGAAATACTTTACCACAGAAAAGTCCACATCATACTTATTACTTAACATCCAATTTTTCCCAGAAAAGAACTCAAGTAAACACTGTGATACATTTTGCTAAAAGCCATCTTAGAAAATAGCAAATAGTGTGGCTGAAAAAAATAACCTTTTAGAATATTCAACCCAAATGCTTCTGTTTCACAAATATTAAAACAGATCCTGGTGAAAGGTCACAGTGGAAATAATTTTTTTTTCATTCTTAAATCAGCTGAAAAATCAGTCTTCTTGTATATGTACTTCTTACTAATGGTATATGCTCAAGAGGAAAGGATTTAGCAGTGTCTGTTTTATCATTTAAAGGAGCCCTAATGGCACAACTAGTTAAATACTCACGTGCTATTACATTCTAAGCATATATACTATTATAATTTTATAGTTTCAGCTACTTGATCAGGTTCTAAAACATGCATTACACTAAGGTTTCAAAATCATTATATTTAATGATTTATAATTTAAATCATTAAAATTTATGTCAGCATTAACAGGGCCACAAAGATTTTACATGCTAAGCTCATTATGCTTGAAAACATGAAACTCCTCTAGAAAAACCCACAGCTTTTTTTAAGCAGCAGATCAAAATAAGAAATTCAGTAAGACTTTAAAATGTTCTGGTTGCTAGTTGGTGCCCGGCCACAATCGATGACTGCCCTGACAGGGAGCACAACAGAGAACTCCTGAGGGAACAGGAGATCAGTGGGATGCAGACCCCAAATTCTCATAAAAAGACCATACTTAATGCTCTGACTGAGACTAGAGGAATCCCGGCGGCCATGCTCCCCAGACCTTCTGTCGGCACAGGACAGGAACCATCCCCAAAGACAACTCATCAGATGTGAAAGGGACTGGTCAGCGGGTGGGAGAGAGATGCTGATGAAGAGTGAGCTAATTATATCAGGTAGACACTTGAGAGTGTGTTGGCAACTCTTGTCTGGGGGGGGGGGGAGGGGGGGATGGGAGGATAGAGAGAGAGGGAAGCTGGCAAAATTGTCATGAAAGGAGAGGCTGAAAGGGCTGACTCAATAGGGGAAGAGCAAGTGGGAGTACGGAGTAAGATGTATGTAAACTTATATGTGACAGAATGATTGGATTTGTAAATGTTCACTTGAAGCTTAATAAAAGTTAATAAAAAAAATACAAAAAAAAATGTTCTGGTTGCATCAATCATTCTTTATAGCTAAAAATCTAGTCATTACCATACAGTATGAAAAACATAAATCTAGTAATTAAAAATGTTATGACAGCTGCATAATTATACCTGTACTTAGTTTACTTATAACCACAAAAAAATGCCAGCCATGTACACCAGTGATAAGCTCCTATAAAAATTAATGTCACAAAGTCTTCAATCCAAAAAAATTCCAATTAAAACTGCGTACCACTTTTGCTTACAGAATTAGAAATTTTTTCATTTTAATATTCAATGCTAATGAAGGTAGAGTAGAAATTACACTTTAAGCACTGTGTGAAAAAGGTAAACTAGTACAACGGTTTTGAAAAGCAACATGGAGATATACAGATATATACAGTGTGTGTGTCTTAAGAATGTTTAGACTTTTTGACCTAGTATTCTCACTCCTAGATATCAGTCTTTAAGAAAATAGTCAGAAATTTATCTGTAAAGATATTCTCTGAAGTAGTAGTTACCAATAATAATGAAGAAAAAAAAATTTAGAAATAAGCTAAATATTAAACAAGAAAAAATAGATAACTAAATAACAGTACAGAATTTGAGGAGTAAATAACCACAGATTTGATTATTCAATAAGAGCTACCCTGAAAATCCATGAAACACAGTAACTTATAAGGAGCTAATACCTACTTAAAATGTTGTTGTAATGATCAAATGAAATATCATATTTCGGTATTTCTAATATGTACTTTTTCACATGCCAACATGTTAACTGAGATGCATCCGACAATAGTGTGTCATTATATAATCTGTGGTAATTTTTTTTCTTTCTTAGCATTATATAAAATAATTGTGCATATTAGAACTGATGGTGTTTTAGATTCAATGAAAACTGAAGAGCCTAGCACAAGTTTGAGAAGCAGAACGTACTTTTTGAGGTTGGTGACCTGGAACTAATCATCTAGATAGCAAGTGAGTCTAAAGACCTCTCAGAATTTTCTCATCTCATCAGTTGTTCCCACTTGTAACATACGAGAAGTAACTCTTTTTTTTTATGTTATACATTGCAATATAAAGGAACATCAGATCATCTGAAATTTTTTCTTAATTTGTTTAATAACATAGCAAACACTTATTTCTCTAGATGTTGCATTCTCTCATCTCCTTTCTAAGGTCTGCACTGTCCAGCCATTCTCTACTACTCCAAGCTCCCCAGTACTCCAGGTTGATCCCACCTCCACACTCCTGCTCAGCTTCTTCTGGCAAAATCATTCCAGAGCCAAATTCTGGCGTCACCTCCTCTCTGAGGTTCCTCCTTCAGTCAAATTTCCTCTTCAACGACCATTGTTTCCCATCTTTGTTCCCACGTATCCCACACATACTCTTCCAAAAGAGCCAGGAAAACTGTATTGCCAGCATTTACCTATTTACGTTTTCCCGTTAAGCTGAAGTACCCTGATGATGGGGACCATATTTGATTCATATATGTATCCTCAAACCAAGGACACAGAAAACCCCTCTATAAAGACTGCTTGCACTGAGGGTTGAGTGCACCATACATAATTTGCAGAGCTAAATGTATCCTATACTCCAGAAATATTAGAATGGGCATCAAAACAAACTTTTAGTCCTACATGTTTATGCCACAAAATAAGAACATAATTAAATTTTTCTTATTTTTTTATCTAATATTTTTCCAAAAGAAAATAGTTGAGGAGTTAACTACTCTTTGTATAATCTGAATAATCTGAAAATAAATAAAATAGTTTCCTCATGTCTAGGTTATAAGATGGCCTTTTATTTCCAATAAAATATTCTTTGCCATTATGAAGTATGACCAAAGAAGAACTGAGGGCTTTGAATTGTGGTGCTGGCAAAGACTACTGAATATACCGTGGACTGCCAAAAGAATGAACAAATCTGTCTTGGAAGAAGTACAACCAGAATGCTCCTTAGAAGCAAGGATAGCAAGACTGCACCTTACATACTCTGGACGTGGTGCCAGGAGGGATTAGTCCCTGGGGAAGAACATCATGCTTGGTAAAGTACAGGGTCAGCAGAAAAGAGGAAGACCCTCAACGAGATGGATTGACACGGTGGCTGCAACAATGTGCTCAAGCATAACAACGATTTTAAGGATGGCGCAGGACCAGGCAGTATCTCATTCTGCGGTACATAGGGTTGCTATGAGTCAAAACCAACTTGACAGCACCTAACAACAACATTATGAAGTACTGTCTTGATTATCTAATGCTGTTATAACAGAAATACCACAAGTGGATGGCTTTAACAAAAAGAAATTTATTCTCTCACAGTCTAGTAGGTTACAAGTCCAAATTCTGGGTGTCAGCTCCAGGGTGTCAGCTCTGCGGCTCTAAAGGAACATTCCTTGTCATCAATTTTCCCCTGGTCAAGGAGTTTCTCAGGCACAGGGACCCCAGGTCCAAAGCAACGTGCTCCGCTCCCAGTGCTGCTTTCTTGGTGGTATGAGGTCCCCACTCTCTGCTTGCTTCTCTTTCTTTTTCTCTCTTAAGAGATAAAAGGTGATGCAGGCCACACTCCAGGGAAAATCCCTTTACATTGGATCAGGGACATGGCCTGGGCAAGGAGGCTGCCTGTCTCCTCAAAGTAGAGTCGACCTTAATCCCACCCTAATCCTCTTTAACCACAGGCAGAAATTATGATTCATAGCACATAGGAAAATCACAAAATGGAGGGCAACCACACATGGCCTAACCAATAATTATTTAAGAAGTATCATACAATTACATACATTATTTTCTGAGAAATACCCAAGTAACTTTAAGGCAATGCAGCAAAGTGAGAGAAATAAGCTCATTTTGTTTTCTTCATAAAGATACTATGTTTTAAAAGTGAGCACGTGAACAAGCAGCTGGACACAGGGCACTGGCACGTCCGTCTCGGCATGGCACCAGGGCCGGGGCCTGGGCTTCGGGTGCTCCAGCTTCAGTGCACTCACGCTGCTGCAGCTGCTTTTACTGACCCTGCCAGGGACCAGGTCCTGTGCTGGGTGTCAGAACTCAGTTATGGGTGAGACAGCCACAATCCCACCCTCGGAGAGATCATGGTCTGGGGGAGGAAACAGAAAACTCCACTGCCTGTTGGGCCATGCAAGCATGGAACAGGGCTCTGGAACCCCAACTGGAGGAGCCGGGAAGGTGTCCTGGAGCATGTAACTTCCCAACTGAGACCTGAAAGAGGTTCAAGAGTTGCCAGGCAGGGACTCGCCCCGCTTTCAGTGCCTGGCATACAGTAGGTGCCATTTGTTGACTGACTGAATGAGAAGTATTTTCTGCAACCCCCAAGTGTCTGTCAGTTTATCATACTGTGGGGGCTTGTGTGATGCTGTGATGCTGGAAGCTATTCCACCGGTGTTCAAATACGAGCAGGGTCACCCATGGAGGACAGGTTTCAGCTAAGCTTCCAGACTAAGACAAACTAGGAAGAAAGACTTGGCAGTTTACTTCTGAAAAGAATTAGCCAGTGAAAATCCTATGAATAGCAGTGGAACACTATCTGATACAGTGCCAAAAGACTAGTCCCTCAGATTGGCAAGTACAAAAAAAATGACTTGGGAAAAGCCGCCTGCCTCCTCAAAGTAGAGTCGACCTTAATGACATGGATGGAGTCAAGCTTTCAGGATCTTCATTTGCTGCTATGGCACAACTCAAAATGAGTAGAAACTGTTGCAAACATCCATTAATAATCAGTACCTGGAATGTACGAAGTATGAATCTAGGAAAACTGGAAATCGTCAACAATGAAATGGAACACATAAAGATGGATATCCTAGGCAGTGAGCTAAAATGGACTGCTATTGGTCATTTTGAATCTGACAATCATATATGGTCTACTACACCAGGAATAGCAACTTGAAGAGGAACGGCCTTGCATTCATCATCAAAAAGAACATTTTAAGATCTCTTCTGAAGTACAGTGCTGTCAGTGATAGGATAACATCCATACACCTACAAGAAAGACCAGTTAATACGACTATTATTCAAATTTAGGCACCAACCACTAAGGCCAGAGATGAAGAAATTGAAGATTTTTACCAACTTCTGCAATCTGAAACTCATCAAACATGCAATCAGGATGCACTGATAATTACTGGTGATTGGAATGCAAAAGTTAGAAACAAAGAAGGATCGGATCGGTAGTTGGAAAATATGGCCTTGGTGATAGAAACAATGCCGGAGATCACATGATGGAATTTTGCAAGACCAATGACTTCTTCACTGCAAATACCTTTATTCACTAACATAAACAGCAACTGTACACATAGACCTCACCAGATGGAATACAATGGAATCAAATCGACTACATCTGTGGAAAGAGATGATTGAAAAACTCAATATCATCAGTCAGAACAAGGCCAGGGGGCGACTATAGATCAGACCATCAATTACTCATATGCAAGTTCAAGCTGATACTGAAGAAAATTAGAACAAGTCCATGAGAGGCCAAGTATAACCTTGAGTTTATTCCACCTGAATTTAGAGGCCATCTCAAGAACAGATTTGAAGCGTTGAATACTAATGACTGAAGACCAGAGAAGTTGTGGAATGACATCAAGGACATCATACATAAAGAAAGAAAGAGGTCATTAAAAAGACAGGAGAGGAAAAAAAGACCTAAACGGATGTCAGAAGAGACTCTGAAACTGGCTCCTGAACGTCAACTAGCTAAAAGCAAAAGGAAAAAAATGATGAAGTAAAAGGGCTAAACAGAAGATTCTAAACGGCAGCCAGAGAAAACAAAGTATTATGATGGCATGTGCAAAGACAGGAGACAGAAAACCAAAAGGGAAGAACACGGTCAGCGTTTCTCAAACTGAAAGAACTGAAGAAAAACTTCAAGACTCGAGTTGCAACACTGAAGGATTCTATGTGGAAAATATTAAATGATGCAGGATGCATAAAAAGAAGATGGAAGGAATACACAGAGTCATTATACCAAAAAGAATTGGTCAATGTTCAACCGTTTCAGGAGGTAGCATGTTCAGGAACCAATGGTACTGAAAGAAATCCAAGCTGCACTGAAGGCACTGGCAACAAACAAGGCTCTAGGAAATGATGGAATACCAATTGTGACATTTCAACAAATGGATGCAGCGCTGGAAGTGCTCACTCGTCTATGCCAAAAAATTTGGAAGACAGCTACCTGGCCAACCAACTGGAAGAGATCCATATTTATTCCTATCCCCAAGAAAGGTGATCCAACCGAATGTGAAAATTATAGAACGGTATCATTAATATCTCATGTAAGACAATTTTACTGAAGATCATTTGAAAGCGGCTGCAGCAGTATATTGACAGAGAACCGCCAGAAATTCAAGCCAGATTTAGAAGAGGACATGGAACCAGGGATATCACTGCTGATGTCAGATGGATCCTGGCTGAAACCAGAGAATATCAGAAAAATGTTTACCTGTGTTTTACTGACTATGCTAAGACATTCAACTGTTTACCTGTGTTTTATTGACTATGCTAAGACATTCGACTGTGTGGATCCCAACAAATTATGGATGACATTGAGGAGAATGGGAATTCTGGATCACTTAATTGTGCTCATGAGAAATCTGTACATGGATGAAGAGGCAGTCGTTCGAACAGAACAAGGGGATACTGCGTGGTCTTAAGTCGGAAAAGGTATGCATCACGGTTCTGCCCTTTCACCATACCTATTCAATCTGTATGCTGAGCTAATCATCAGAGAAGCTGGACTATACAAACAAGAGGCCATCAGGATTGGAGGAAGACTCATTGACAACCTGTGATATGCAGATGACACAACCTTGCTTACTGAAAGTGAAGAGGACTTGAAGCACTTACTAATGAAAATCGAAAACTACAGCTTTCAGTATGGATTACACTTAAACATAAAGAAACCAAAAATCCTCACAACTGGGCCAATAAGCAACATCCTGATAAACAGAGAAAAGACTGAGGTTGTCAAGAATTTCATTTTACTTGGATCCACAATCAACAGCCATAGAGGCAGCAGTCAAGAAATCAAAAGACACATTGCATTGGGCAAATCTGCTGCAAAAGATCCCTTTAAAGTATTGAAAAAACAAAGATGTCACCCTGAGGACTAAGGTGTGCCTGACCCAAGCCATAGTGTTTTCAATGGCCTCATATGCATGTGAAAGCTGGACAATGAATAAGGAAGACCAAAGAAGAATTGACGCCTTTGAATTGTGGCAAAGAATACTAAATATACCATGGACTGCCAAAAGAACAAACAAATCTGTTTTGGAAGAAGTACAACCAGAATGCTCCTCAGAAGCAAGGATGGTGAGACTACGTCTCACATACTTTGGACATGTTATCAGGAGGGATCAGTCCTTGGAGAAGGACATCATGCTTGGTAAAGTAGAGGGTCAGGGAAAAAGAGAAAGACCCTCAATAAGATGGATTGACACAATGGCTGCAACAATGGGCTCAAGCATAGCAACAATTGTGAGGATGGCACAGGACCAGACAGTGTTGCATTCTGTTGTAAACAGATAGGGTCACTATGAGTTGGAACCGATTCAACAGCACCTAACAACAACATTTTCTGCAAGGAGTACTATGTACAGCAGAAGCATAAGACATCTGGTCTGTGGGGGGGCTCTGGGAGCCGCTGGCTCTCTCTTGCCCCTCCAGGTGCTGAGGCTACTGGTGTGGGCCCTGATTGACGACACCCATACAACCCGTACCCAGCCTATGGCTGGGTAATGTTCATCACTGTCTTCCTCTGACTGGTGACAATCATCATCTTTATCCTGTACCTGTTCCAGCCGCACATGAAATTTTACATGGTGTTAATGATCATTAATGTTGGTGCCACTGTTCTCTACATCATGGCCTTCATCACCTGCCCCACCACGGCTGAGTTGCCAGCCCTGAAGGGCACCCAGATGTATAACCAGCATGCAGCTGCCTCCTCCTTTGCGTGTTTAGTGATGATTGCCTATGAAGTGAGAACCTTCTTCAGCTTTCAGGCCTGGCGAGGAGTAGGCAACAATGCAGCCACCAGTCAGATGGCTGGCAGCTACACCTTATCTACCTGTGCCCATGGCCCACCATGAAGCTGAAGGCTGCAGCTAGCTCGGTCACTTTGCAAGCACAAGGCCCCAGCCCTGCAGGGAGCCAGCCGGGCAGGGACTATATTTGCTCACCAGACAAACTCTCACAACACTCCTAAGAAACAGGATTCTTCCTCTGGCCTGGCCCAAGTCAGCACATACGAGGGCTGGAAACAGGCCAACTGTGGAGACCTCCTCCTCAGCCCCCTTATTCAGTGAAAGATGACAGGGGACATAGGATTCTATCTTTGCTTTGTCTTTAGAGGACATCAGTGTCCAAGGCTAGAGTCCACCTTTTTCACCAGCACTAAATGCGCTAACAAAGGCTCCTCAGATCTGCAGCCCCTGACCCGCCACAGTATAAGGCTAACAGGCAGTACGTATTTATCTTAGTCTTTGTTCCAGGGGAGCTAAGAAAATTCATGAAACTTTCTCTTATTTCTTAAAACACAATTTGTCTCCCTTTGTCCCTAAACCAACATGGCACTTGTATAAAGAGGATTATGAATTCTGACAGCATGGGCTTTTCCTAGGCTCCTCTCTATGATCTCCCTCCCACACTCTCTCAGTTCTCTGTTCATCCCCCATCCTTTCAAACTTTGCTGACCTCCAAACCTTCTAGGAAAATGGGCATTTATTCCTGCCTCTGTGTCTCACTGCATACATTCTTCTAACACAATACCATTTTACAGTATTTTGTTGTAAAGACTTTTGTACTCTGCAGAACTGCCCACAAGGTTTATGGAAAATACTGGGTTACTGGTAGACTACCAGAAACCAATGCAACTTTGTGCCAGAGCACAAACAAAGCAATAATGAGACCTTCATCAAGATAAAAAATCTAACACAGACTTGTTCCATCAAATGTTGTAACACATACAGAAATATCTTTACAGCAACTTCATCTGTACTTGCAGCTTCATTAGAGAGTTTAACTTTAATATGAGAAAGCATAGTAGTTCTAGATTCACTTGAGAAGACTAATAAAAAGAATTCCTGGTGAGACTGATCAAAAAAAAAAAAAGAAGAAGGCAAGAATAACCGATGTTAGGAATGAAAATGGGGATGTCTAACTGATGTCAGAAATGAAAACGGGGCATCACTACAGATTCTTCAGATACCAAAAAGATAAGAGGATATTTTTAACAATTTTACACTAATAAGTTAGAACTTTTAAATTTTAAGTAAAACGGACAAATTTCTAGTAAGTGGACAATTTGCCAAAACTGGCAAAAGAGGAAACAGAAAAGATGAACAGTTTATAAATATTAAAGAAATAGAATCCGTATTTAAAAATCTCCCCACAAAGAAAACACTAGGCCTACGTGGCTTTTACCAGCAACTTCTACCAAAGGATACATATCTTACACAGCCCTCGGGCAGAGAATTCAACAACTAATTCTAAGGTCAGGGTACACGTGACACAAAAACTCACTAATATCAAAACAAATATCCTAAAGAAATACCAGCAAAACAAACCCAGAAAAAAAAAGTATCATACATCACAACCAAATCCGGTATTCCAAGAAAACAAGGCTGTTTTAACATTCCCAAAAAAACCAATCAATGACAAGATGAATCAATGAAAATTATTATGGATGACAAATAAGTGCAGGAGAAGATGCTCAACATTAGAGTTATTGGAGAAATGCAAATTAAAATCGCAATGAGATCCCGCTACACATCCACAAGGAAAGGTAAAATTTTAAAAACTGGCCATGCCAAGTGCTGTCAAGGACGCAGAGCAACTGGAACTCCACATACTACTTACCACACTACCTGAAACCTCCTAGGTATTTACCCTAGAGAAATCTCCACATAAAGACCTATATGCAAATACTTACAGCAACTTTATTCATAACTGCCCAAAACTAGAAATAATTCCAATATCCATCAAGAGATGAACAGATAAACAAATTTTGATATATTCATAATGGAAAACCTGTCGCTTATTAATAATAAGTGAGCTTAGTAAGTCTGTGGGGTATTTGATCAATGTATAGAAACCAAGTACACTATGTACTAACAAAACATAGTTAGAAAATAAAAAATTTTAAGACACCATTTTACAATAACATCAAACAACATCAAATGCCTAGGAATAAATCTAATTTTAAAATATGTACATCTCCCAAAGATATTTATCGACTACAAAGCAGAAAATAATAACTTTACACACAGGTGGCAGATACCACCTTAACCAAATGATCAAAAGTTCTGCTCACCGCAATACACCACTTCTGTGCAGGGCTTCAACAGGTTCATTCCAGTTTGAACCCCTGCTGGTACACTGAATCAGATCTATTGATATACTGAATCAGAATATATACTGAATCCGATATACTGAATCAGAATCTACATTTAACAAGATCCCCAGGTGATTCTTATGTATAATAAATTTTGAGAAGCACTGGTCTACTAGTTGTTCTCAGGACTGGTTCCTAACCAGCAGCATTAGCACCACCTGGGAACTTGTTAGAAATGCAAATTATCAGCAGGTGTTCAAACCAGAATGAACCCGTTCAAAGCCCTGCTTCTGTGGTACTCACGCCAAAAATGTAAACTGAATCTTATCATGAGGAAATATCAGACAAGTCCAAAATGAGAGGCTTTCTACAAAATAACTGGGTTTTGTTCCTCAAAAAGGAAACACAAGGGAAGATGAGGAACTGGTCCAGATGACAGGAGATTAAAGCAACATGACAACTGGATGCAATACATGAGCTGGGATTTACTTTCACTATGAAGGTCATATTTAGAAAAACTGGTGAATTCTGAATAAGATCTGTAGATTGTAAATAATAGTACTGGTTACTGTACTGTGGTCAGTTAAGAGATTAATTTTGTTATCAGGAAATACTGAAACATTTGAGGGAAGAGGGGCAGCATGTCTGCAACTTACATTCACAAGGTTCAGAAAAAAATTATGAGTGGGGTGTGTGTGTGTAAGGTGTTCATTTGAGAAATCTGTGTAAAACGTATATAAGAATCCTTTGTATAGTACTGTTCTTGCAACTCTCTCAAAAGTCTGAAATTAGAAAAGTAAAACGTTAAAAAGAAAAAATATGTAAGACCACCACAGAAAAAACTATAAAGCATTATTAAGAGAAAAGAACAAAGACCTAAATACATTAAGGAATATACCCTGATCCTAGATGAGTAGACTCAATACTGTAGATGTGATCTCAAGATGCATATTAAAATTAAAATCCCATTAAAATTTCCACAGCTTTTTTTTTTTTTAAGAACCTGACGAACTGATGCTAAAATTTATATGAAATACAAGGGCCAAAAGTAGCTAAAACATCCTTGAAGAACTATTGCAGTTATGAAACTACAACAATATCACAATGTGGTGATAGTGCATAAATAGACAAATAGGCCAACGGAACAGAACAAAGACTTATACAAATACTTGACTTAAAACAAAAGTAGCAATGCAGAATAATGGGGAAAGATAGATTTTTCAATAAATGCTAAAGGGACAACTGGATATCCTTGGATTTGGAAAATAAAATAAAACTTGAGCTCTACCCTACCTCACATCATACATGAAAATCATACATAGGTGGAATATAGATCTACATGTGAAAAGCAAACAATAATGCTTCTAAAAGTTTATATAAAATCCACTGCTGTGAAGTCGATCCTGACTCATAGAGACTCTAAAGGATAGAACAGAACTGCCCCACAGGATTTCCAAGGAGTACCTGGTGGATCTGAACTGCTGGCTCCTTGGTTAGCAGCCAAACTCTTAACTGCTATGCCACCAGGGTTAGAACAAGGCACAAAAAGTCATTAAATACAAAGGAAAAGATGCATAAACCTGACAAATTAAGACCCTGTGTTCTTAATTACTATCCTACACCACTTTTCCCAAAAGAGGCACTTTAACAGAATTTTCAGCTTTTCTTATGGCATATGTTGCCATGACTCTCCAACAAGAGAAAGTCTCTGTGTTTTAAAAGATTAACTTGTTGGGAGAATCACAGATGAACCAATACAACTTCCACATTAAACTTAACTTATTCTTCTTTTTATCCAGCATTAGGAAAAAAAAAATTTTGAAGAGACTACTTATTTACATTTCTCTCTCCCTTTTCCAGAGCTATAAGAGCCTGGCATGGAGTTGGCACTCAAAAAAAGTCATTGAATAAATGATAAGAAAAAATGAAAATTTACATTTATTCACATTACCCATACAGCAAATCCATATTTGAGGAACAGAGAAAATTATGCATGGAACACTAAACATAATGATCTATGAAGTGGCTCCTTAAATCTCTACCCTTGTCCTCAGTTCTAAGGATCAACAAATTAAACAACAAATGGCTCTCAGGTGTCCTTAACAGAGTTTCAAACTCCAGCAGCAACCCTCAAACCCCAACACGCTGGTACTCTAGTCCTCTGTTCCAGTACTCTTTGTTCTTCAATCCACCCTCTTCTTTTTCTCCACTTACTTAAAAGTACTCACTCCTGCGGCCATCTAAGATACTTCACTGGTCTTGCCCCTTCGGGAGCAAAGAAGAATGAAGAAAACCAAAGACACGAGGGAAAGATTAGTCCAAAGGACTAATGGACCACAGCTACCACAGCCTCCACCAGACTGAGTATAGCACAACTAGATAGTGCCTGGCTACCACTACTGACTGCTCTGACAGGGATCACAATAGAAAGTCCAGGACAGAACTGGAGAAAAATGGAGAACAAAATTCTAAATAGCAAAAAAAAAACCAGACTTACTGGCCTGACAGAGACCAGAGAAATCCGGAGAGTATGGCCCCCGGACACCCTTTTAGCTCACTACTGAAGCTGCTCCTGAGGTTCACCCTCCAGCCAAATAGTAGACAGGCCCATAAAACAAAATGAGACTAAAGGGGCACATCAGCCCAGGGGCAAGACCTAGAAGGCAGGAGGGAACAGGAAAGCTAGTAATATGGAACTCAAAGGTCAAGAAGGGAAAATGATGACATATTGTGGGGCTGGTAACCATGTTACAAAACAATATGTGTACTAATTGTTTAATGAGAAGCTAGTTAGCTCTGTAAACCTTCATCTGAAGTACAATAACGTATTTTTAAAAAAAAAAGTACTTACTTCCCTTTCACTCTGCTCCTTACTGCCACATCCTATGGTCTGTTGGTTTTCCCCAGGCTGACTATTGTATTCCTAATTCTGACTTTCAACCATACCTCCATTCTCTGTGCCCAACCCTGGTTATTTCAAATTTCCCTCCCAACTCCCAGACCCTTGCGTAAAGTCTTCCCTCATTTAAGATCTCTCACACCAGTCATACAAAAGGTCCTTCCGCTGTGGCTCCTTCTCATGGTCCCACAGAAGGCAAGCACTGATGAACAAGGTCTATATTCAAACTTCTTCCTTCCATCACTTTAAAACCAGCTGTCCCCAAGTCAATTCCAGCTCATGGTAATCCCATGCTTCTCCCTAAAATACAGTGTGCCCTTTTGCTTTTCCCACTTAGAAGATTCAGGAATATAAATAAAATTCATGTAGTTGTGTTTCAAAATAGATGATAAATTTCCAAGTATTTCAATAATCCTGGCAAACACTAAATGACAACCAAAATGACCACAGATATGTGGGTCCTAGATTTTGATGGAAGCCCTGGTGGTATAACGGTTAGGCTCTCGGCTAACCAAAAGGTTGGTTTTTGAAAACTACCCAGCAGCTCCACAGGAGAAAGACTGGCAATGTGCCCCCATAAAACCCTATGGAGCAGCTCTACTCTGTCACACGAGGTCACTATCAGTTGAAATCGACTCGACGGCACCTAACAAGAAGACTTTAGTAGAGAAGCCTTGCTTTCATTGCCAAAATAATCCATTTTATTGACCTCTTAGACAGAGCCCAAGGCCTTGTCTAATTACAGTATTCATCAGTATTTCTCAGCTAAGGTGGGATGTTTAAAATGATAATAACATATGAGATATCAAATGCCATATCAGAGGTGGAAACTATCCCTTCTGCAAAGTATCTCATTATTAAAATAAAGATCTCCACCTTGTGGGTTGGTCACCAGAATACAGGAGAGATGGGGTGCTGAAGCCCCGTTTAACTAGTCTATTTGCATGTTCTAATTTCACAAGTGGGGTTACCAGTTAAGTAAACCATATGATCTATATATGAAGTCACATACGATCTACACGTGAAGTCAAAACAAGGCCTTATCCCTGTAGGCTATTTCCCAGAGGATAAAGAACACTAAAATACTGGTAGAAAATCAGAGGCACCTTGAGAAAATAGAGACTAAAAAGCTATCTCAGGCTATCAAAGACTATCACTTGTTCTTCTGTGAAAAGCTAAATTTGAAACAAGTAGATTTCAGAGAGGTGCATGAAGACAGCCAGAATCCTTGGTTAGACAAACAGAGATAATCTGTTTTCAGCTTAAGAGATAGTAAGTACAAAAATAATAGATACGGGGCAAGAAAACAAGGACAGATGGAGAATAGGTTTCAAAGGAAAAGGAAAAGAAGAGAAAGGAAACATGAATCTAGGGATGGGATATCAGAGCAAGGATGAAAAGGGTAACAGTCAAAGCAACAAAGTGGTTAAGAAAATGATAATGCACTTAGTACATTAAGCTAAATGAACAGCATGCAAAAGCGTAATTAGAAGAGATTTGTAGTAATCAACATGTGAAATGACTAAATCCTAAAAGCCCTTTTTCTACTTCCCTTTTTAACCAGCTATTGAGAAAGGATAAAAAATAAGATTCTGTGGAAGCAGCAGCAATAAGGTGCCATCATCTTGAACATAAGGATAAAAGAAAGAGGACAGAAACAAGGTAAATCTAATACAACATAAAGCTATTTTAAACAGATACAAATAAAGGTAATTAATATTAACCGCATTTTAACTTATCAACTTCCAACAAAATGTCCAGCAGAAAATCAGACTCAAAATACAAAGGAAGATGTGCTTATTTATGAAAATTCTATTAAGCCAAAGAACTTGTGAAGACCATTCGAAAGTTATTTCCATTATCCTGCCTGTACTTTATAAGACTCACCTCACTTTAATATTTGGAGTAAGGTTACTCAGAATAATTAGTCTCACCCTGAACTCCAACACAGCTCCTCATCTGTCCATGTAAGGTTTAGGTAACACCCCAGTCCCCCATCCCTTTCCCTTGTCTTATCTTGAATAGAAAAAGTTTTTCCAAGAGACATTAGAGGAAACACATGTAATCTTCAAAACCTGGAAAGCTGAGTTATCGCCCAGCAGATATCAACTTGAAAACTCCATTTTGGAGATGGAAGTGCTCAGACAGTATCCCTCTCACTCTACTGAATGGATCAAATTCTCCAAGGGTATCTTTCTACACTTAACAAGTATTCTGTGCCCCCAACCATTCCACTTGCACTCCTCCTCCCAGAAAGGCTTCACCCCTGTTCTCCATCTACTGCAATTCTATTCACTGCTTCAAAAATTAACCACATCTCTCCTCCTTCCTGATGCTTTCCACCAAAAGCCCTCTCAGGATTAGGTGCTCCTTCCTCCACAGGGCCACCACACATGCTGCTTTTCACTTAATATAGAATTAGTATCTGCTTAGTTCGTTTTGTACTTTGCTGTTAAATTTCAATCTCTTCTTAAAGCTTGAGGAGAAGAATCATGCCCTGCCTATCCACATATTGCCAGCACCTAATACAGTACATCATATATACAACCTGCTTCTGTGGAGTCGAATTCAACTCACAGCGACCCTAGAGGACAGAGTAGAACTGCCCCATAGGGTTTTCGGGGAACAGCTGGTAGATTCAAACTGCTGACCTTCTGATTAGCAGCCAAGTTCTTAACCAGAGCACCACCAGGGCCCCACATCATATATAGGGAATTATTAAATATCTGTTGATTGAACAGATAAGTAGTGAATACCCTCTTCAACCCAATGGTTAAACACCTATATTTTAAGTTAGACCCTGTATAAACAATACAATCTAAGATGCAAAGATTAAAGTTTCTAAGGAAGCAGATATATGCCATGATAAATTCATCTCTACAGAACCTCTAATGGGTTTATGATTAGAGATCTTAGATCCCCCAAAACAACCACACATGGTAGTAGAAATCCCATATACCTTGTCTTTTATAGAAAAAAAAAAAAAATGTAATATACTAAAGACCATTTTAGCATCACGTTTAAGTGTTCTTTCACAATGACTTTTTGCTGATATCCATAAATGTTAATGAACATAACATACAGTTCCTGAAGTAAAACTGACATACTACATAAAGTATCACAGGAATGAAAGGCAACTATGCCAATTAAAGCACGTAAATATACTGCCTTAAAAACACTTTAAAAAAGAAAACAATTTTTAATAAGAACTTAATTAGCAAAGTCAAAAGGAAGTAGGAATAATTAGGAAAATAATTAGCTTACATTCTGGTTCACTTTGAAAGCATTTTTTTCCCCTCCGTAAAATGAGAAAAAGTGACTGCAGGAATTTAATTTTTAAAACCATTCCTTTTACTTATTCTTACTTAACCAGTACAAAACATACAAAACCAAATACCATTAAAATAATTCAACAAAACCATTCACTTACTGCACAATTCTCAAGAAACCATAAGATATAGATGGAAACATACAATACTGTGCAATATTTGTAAGATGTTTTAGACATTGGCCATTATAAGTAACTTGTTATCAAAATGGAGAAGGACAGCACTAGCAAAAATGGCATTTATGTTAGAGGGAACTATTTACAAACTTAGCTGGGTGTTTTATAATCCTTTTGACACCATATTATTTGTTTCAGTTTGTTTATCATATAGATCAGTTGCTACTAACCAAAAGCCAGTGATGAATGTACAAAATACTTAAATAAATTTAACAATGCAAAAGATATTCTCGAGTATAATATTTGAATTTTAATTAATTCATTACTTCGCTATTTTTCAAAACACTGTAAAGTCTATTCCTATTTCTACACTCTTCTAAATCATAATATAGTACCGGTGCCTTGGTTCCATATTTTTGTTAAACAAACTGTTTTGTTACATTTAGGAATGCTTCCCAAGGTCTTAGCCATCAAAATATCTGATTCCGGAAACTAAGAGCAAAGAATACTTTTTTTGTTGCATCAGCTCGACTCAAATGAAAACTAAACTAAAATGACTTTGGGGGGAGGGGGAAGTTAAGTGTTTCTTCATATAAAAATCACAAATTCAACTTATTTTTTAATCTTGCTTAACATAAAGTCTATGTTTCACACAACCAGCCACGTCTCTATAAAGAATGATACCAGAAAAATGTATGTTATCCATCTTTATCATAAAATTCTGAAATTTCCAGGTAAGAAAGATATTATTATGTACAATTAAAACAACGAGATACTTTTGTCACTATCATGGGGATAAAATGTAAAACTTGATAGCACTGAGCTGTTGAGTTGTTCTCACTGTTAGCCAAGGCTAAAGAAAAAAAAGTCGCCATCTAGTCGATTCCAACTCATGACGATCCCATGTGTGTCAAACTAGATATGTGCTCCACAGGGCTTTCAATAGCTTGTTTTTCTGACACAGATTGCCAGGCCTTTCTTCCAAAACGCCTCTGGGTGGATTCAAACTTCCAACTTCCAAAAAGTTAACTGCAGAGTGCGTTAACTTTTTGCACCACCCAGGGACTCTTAACTGATAAATTCTCTGACCCAGCAATTCCAAGAATAAGCCTTTAAGTAAGGAGGTACATCCAAGGATATGTGTTGTAGCACTGTAATAAAGAAAAACTGCAAACAATCTAAATGTCTATCAATAAAGTAAGTAGTCTAATAAACTGTACTACAGCTGGACTACAGAAAGTCATGCAGCAATTAAAGACAGTAAGTTCCAACATGCACATCCAAGACCTGCTGTCATATGAAAAAGTCAAGTTGGAAAACATTTTCTACAGCACAGATCTTTTACGTTAAAACACATACAAAACTACATATCCATATAAGCCGAAAAACTCTACAGTAACATATAGAGAACTATACCAATCGAAATAGTAACAATGTTTTCTTCTGGAGAGAGAAGAGTAACCAGGAGGTGGCCTAAGGAAATGTCACCTATATCTGTATTGTTTTGATTGGTTGTTGGCAAAAGAATGCATTCACTTATTAGCTGTGTAATTTAAAATGAGTACAATTTTAAAAATATTCAAAAAAGGGGAAGCTTTAGTGATGAATATGAAATAAAATTAAAAAAACAGGAAAAAAAACTTCCCTAATAACAAACCAAAAGGTTAGATTTTTCTTTCTCAGTGGTAAATGAAAAGAAGAAAAGTGATTAAATATTACAATTTTTAAAATAACATTTCAACCATGCTCCAAGATAAATTAGTGATTACAAAAGAATAAAATCTTGAAGAAAACAGACACTAATATTTGATTTGTAAATGAGGGAGAATTAATAAATTTTTAAAAACAAAGAATACATAAAAACAGTAACACTATCTACATAGTGATGTTATGATATTTATTTCCTCCTTTACACAGTTCATATTTTCTAAACTTTCCACAAGGATAGCTATTGCCTTTATAATCAGAAAAAAGTATTATCTTTCAAGTAATTTTCATCCAGAAATATAATAAATTCTGTGGAAACTCAAATTGATGCTACAAGTATATATATGTTTACAGGTGAACAATCTTTCTTCCACAATGAGGCTTCTAACTCTGAGCCCTGAAAAAACAGTACACAAAACTGCAGGATAGAGGTTAAAAAAAAAAAAAAAAAAAAGGAACATGCACAAACTCATTAAATTTAGGTTTGTAATTTCTCAAAAGGATTTATTTAACCCTAGTAGTTGTACGAGTCCCTGGGTGGTGAAAACAGTTCATGCGCTCAGCAATTAAACGAAGGGTTGAAGGTTGGAGTTCGCCCAGAGGTACCTCAGAAGAAAGGCCTGACAACCTACTTCTGAAAAATCAGCCACTGAAAACCCTGCGGAGCATAGTTCTCCTATGACATACATGGAATTGCCCTGAGTCAGAATCAGCTCAACGGCAACTGGTTTGAGTAGTTACACAAAGAAGCATAGCTTAAAAATGATTTTCGCGTGTAGAAATGATCTCTGCCATGTGTCTTGTATTGCATCATTTCAAATTAGTAAGGAAAGGGTTCCTAGATAGTTTCAGCTGTTTCACCTTCCATTAAAAAAAAAAAAACTCTTTCATACCATTGCTGATACTACTTTTTCCTCCAGTATTCCAGCTGCCCTGGCTTATTAAGCCCTCAAGTGTCCCAATCTCACGACTCCTAAGAGATTTTATGTTAATGGAATGACTTAGAATTCTTATTTGGAGAAAAAAAACAATTTTTAATATAGACAATATAGTCACAGTTCAAACTTGTTATGCAATTATTCACTCAGTAAATAGACATTTACTGAGCATCTATTATAACAGGGGAAACCCTGGTGGTGTAGGGGGGTTCAGTGCTACAGCTGCTAACCAAAAGGTCGGCAGTTTGAATCCACCAGGCGCTCCTTGAAAACTCTATGGGGCAGCTCTATTCTGTCCTACAGGTCACGATGAGTCGGAATCAAAAGCAACAGGTTTCATTTTCTGGTTTTATTATAACAGGGCAAAGAATGAGGCCTTGAAAACACAAGAACAAAACCACTAGCCACACAGAGTTTAATCTACTGAAGGAGAAAGACAAGTAAGTTACCTCATACAACAATATTTAAAGTGATAACATAAAGTATTCACGGACGCATGGGGCATGGCGGTGGGGAAAGAGTGAAGGACGAGGACCACGACAAACTGAACTGAGTATTAAAAAATGAGTAGGTTGAAATCTTAAAGCAGTGATATGCTACACATTCTAGAACAGCAAAACAAAGCACCAGTCTACATATTAGAATTCAACCTACCCTGCAAATGTTACTAATTACTGTTATTAGGAGCATATTAGTCAACTCCATTAAAAAGCTATTTACCACTCTATGGGGCAGTTCTACTCTGCCCTATAGAGTCGCTATGAGTCGGAATTGACTCGACAGCAGTGGGACATCTTCATCCTCACCCAGTTTGAAGTATTTTCTAACTTCTTTGTAAATTTTTCTTTGATCCATAGGTATCTGGAAGAGTGTTTTTTAATTTTCAAATATTTAGGGATTTGGATGTGTGTTTATTTTTAAAAATTTAAATTCTTTGTGGTCAAAGAAAATACTCTGAATGATTCTATCCTTTTAAATGTATTTAGACCTATTTTGTGGCCCAATATATTATCTACCTTGGTGAGTGTTCTACTGTATTTGAAAAGAATATGTATTCTGGTATTGGTTGATGTTAATGTTCTATAAATATCAGATCTAGGTGGCTGACAGTGTTAAAATCGTCTCTATTCTTACTGAGTTTTCTGTCTAGTTGTTCTCTCAATAACTAAAGAAAGACAATAAAATACTCAACTGAGGAAGGAAAAAAAAAAGCTATTTACCATTCCTTATAAGAGTACCAAACCAAACCGGTTGCCGTCAAGTCTATTTCGTCTCATAGTGACCCCATAGAACACGGGAGAACCATCCCATAAGGTTTCCAAGATGCTGCTGCTGCATTCAAACTGCCGACGTTTGGGTTTGCAGCCAAGCTCTCAACCTCTACCTCTGCCCCATCAGGGCTCCCTTTACAAGAGTAGCACTACTGAATTTCTGATAAGAGGCCATATGCCCTCAAACAAATGAATTACTAAACTTTGACTGACTTCAACATTGTTAATAACAAAATTAACATTAAACAAATAACAACTGAATATAGCACAAGCCTTGAATAGCCTAATTGGAAAAGGAGGATTCTTTTACAGGTCATATACGCCTCCTGACCTGTATTTGGCAATGTGCTCCCAGACTGTCAACAGATAAAGAGCACCGCTCTCAAGGTAGCAGACTGATCTTTGGCAAAGCAGGCACCCACCCAGGGTACTGCTATCCCCATACGCTGCTCTCAGATAAGCCAAGGTAGGCTTGCAACCTGAGAAGGTATATTTCCAGTCTGGACAGTTGCCAAGACATCTCATTCAAAGCATCCAAGGACTAATCTAGTGCAGACCCCCATGCTGAGAGCCAAGGCAGCTAGCTGTACCTTTTGTATGTGTTCCCAACCCAGGGGAGACCCACATGCTCTCCTCGGCACCTGCTAATGGCAACAGAAGAATTTTCTTAACCCAGTTACCATGCAGACTCTACCCTTACCAGTGGCAACACAGCAACTACAAATTCCAAGTCCTAGGTGGGAACAAGATCATATTTATTTGAAGAGTCGCCAATATAATACACACATATGTTACTCTAATTTGCAGCTGCTGCATTCATGATTATTCTACATATGGAATGTTAGCATCTGATTACTAACATTCTTAGTCTCCACATACTGAAATACATAATTAAACATAAATTTCTTCATCTTATGTTATACTTACACCATTATATTAATATATATACTATGTTGTTAGGTGCCATCTACTTCAACTCACAGTGACCCCATGTCACAGAGTAGAACTGCCCTATAGGGTTTTCTAGGCTGTAATCTTTATGGGAGCAGATGGCCAGCTCCTTCTCCCATAGAGCCACTGGGTGGGTTCGAACCACCAACCTTTTGGTTAGCAAGCAAACACTTAACCATTGGGCCACCAGGACTGCTATATATACAGGTAGTTCCTGATTTAGATGACAAGGCTCCGTTCTGCCAACCACTCCGTCGTAGGTCAGTCGTGAGGTAAGTGGAATTTTTTTTTTTTTTTTTTAGTTTTCATTATTATTGCCTTTTATTATCAGTATCTTTATAAATCCCATCTTTATTTGTCTTTGAGAATTGGAAACATTACATCTGAGAATAATAACGTCAGCAAATTTCACGCTGCAACACTATATGCAGTACATATTAATAACGATAAGATGTATCAAAAAAAAAGATGGTCTTAAGTACAGTTCGTCGTAACTCAAACACATCGTTAGTTGGGGATTACCTGTATATAGTTGTTAGCTGTGGTCAAGTTGGCCCAGGACTCATGGGGACCCCATGAAGAACAGAACCAAATGCTGCCTGGTCCTGTGCCATCCCCACGATGTGTTGCTAATTGGATCATTGTGATCCACAGGGTTTTTATTGGCTGGTTTTTGGAAGAAGATCACCAAGCCATTCCTAGTCTTAGTCTGCAGAAACCTGTTTAGTACCATAGCAACGTGCAAGCTTCCACCGACAGACAGGTGGTTGCGCATGTAGTACGCAGGCTGGAATCAAACCCCAGTCTCCCACACAGAAGGCAAGAAGTCCACCACTGTACTTGCGCTGCCCCCACATATAGGTTATATTGTCTACTAATTTCATTTTGATATAATAAAGGATGTATTGCAAAATAATTGTTATAAAAAGGTTCACCAGGTATGACAAAGTAGAGAATTACTAGTACAGCAGTAAAAGAGAAACCTGACATTTTAAAGAAAGAATGAGAACAACAAAGATAAAGGAGAGAGAAAGGCAGAAAGTACATTGACAGAGACTTCTGCAATGGAAGCCAAGAGAAAAAAGTCTCAACAAGACGGGGATGCCAGCATCATCAAATAATTCAGAAGAGGCTGATGACAAGTGAAAATAAGCCAATGCATTTGGAAATAGAATCACTTTCAGCACGGGAGTTGAGGCAGAAATTATACCGCAAGGAACAAAAGAGTGAGCAGAGAAAAAAATAAAAACAGCTAATACAGTCTTCTCTTTCAAGAGTAGAGGAAGAGAAATTAGGAAAAGGAACAAGTGGGACGGCAGGACCAAAAGGATGTTTTTTTTGTTTCTTTGTTTCTGTTTTGTATTGTTTGGGCTAGAAGGCTTCTGAGAGATTAATTCAAACTTATTTTAGATAACAAATCTTGATTTCATTATATACGCCTATTTATAAGTTTTAAGAAATACTCTCTCTTACCAACTGAAATATTTATGGATGATGAAATGATAACGACATCTGAGATGTGATTCAAAATAATCCACGGCAAGGAAGAATAATTATAAAGAAAAAGGTAAAACAAAACAGCTATGAGTTGGTAACTGTTGAATATGGGTGATGGGTAAACAGGGGTTTATATGTTTTTGTCTCCTTTCCTGAATATGTTTAAAATTTTCTACAAGAAAACATTTTTAAAAAGAAATGTTCTCTAAAACATGCTCAATTTTTCACTTCTTTATAGAATCATATGCTCTCTTAAATATCAAATTTGATGATACTGATTTTTACCAGGGTCTTTTTTTTTTTAACCACGGTATTTTTTGAGTTTTTATAGCACTGATCATGCATTAGATGTTGAACTATCTCAATTTCTCATCTTATCTTCCATGCGATTCAGCAAGTAATTTCATGTGAGCTCAGTGGAAAAAAAAAGAGACAAAAAAAAAAAAAAGATCCTAGAGTTCTAGGTCACAAAGTTCAAAAACCACTCTCCCAAGACATTTTATTTGACAGTACCCACATTTATAGCACAAAAAGAAATACTTATTTTCTAGTCATAGCTTTATATAAATTGTGTCTAAAATTATCTCTAAATTTTTTAAGTGCACAATATGGACAGGAAAAAAATGAACTCTGAACTAAGAGTCATGAATTATCTTTCAGTTCTGCCATGTAATTTCACTGTGTGGCTTTCATCAAGTTTTTTAAACCTCTTCAAGCCTAAATTTTTTCAACTATCTTACAAGGAAGCGGAATCAAATTAACTCCAGGAAAACGAACGTTTCTAACATTCCAGGTTTCTCTGCATGTCCTATTACAAAGAATGGTAATTCCAGAACACTTGATTGTGCTCAGGAGGAACCTGTACATAAACTAGGAGGAAGTCATTCGAACAGAACAAAGGAATACTGTGTTTTAAAGTCAAGAAAGGTGTGTCAGAGTTGTATCCTTTTATCATACTTATTCAATCTACATGGTGAGCAAATAATCAGAAAACCTGGACTAAATGAAGAAGAACGCGGCATCAGAATTGGAGGAAGGCTCATTAACAACCTGTGACATGGAGATAACACAACCTTACTTGCTCAAAGTGAAGAGGACTTGAAGCACTTATTGATGAAGATCAAAGACCACAGCCTTTAGTATGAATTACACCTCAACATAAAGAAACCAAAAATCCTCACAACTGGACCAATAAACAACATCATGATAAACGGAGAAAAGATTGGATCCACAATCAACGTCCATAAAAGCAGCAGTAAAGAAATCAAATGACACATTGCATTGGGGAAATCTGCTGCAAAACATCTCTCTCAAGTGTTCAAAAACAAAGCCACAGTATTTTCAATCGCATCAAATGCATGTGAAAGCTGTACAATGAATAAGGAAGACCAAAGAAGAACTGATGCATTTGAATTATGGTGTTGGTGAAGAATACTGAATATTCCATGGACTGCCAAAAGAATGAACAAATCTGTCTTAGAAGAAGTACAGCCAGAAATGCTCATGAAAAGCAAGGATCCCAAGACTTTGTCTCACACACGTTGGACGTGATATCCGGAGGGACCAGTCCCTGCAGAAGGACATCATGTTTGGTAAGGTAGAGGGTCAGCAAAAAAGAAGACCCTCAACAAAATGGACTGACATGGTAGCCTCAACAATGGGCTCAAGCATAACAAACGATTTTGAGGATGGTGTAGGACCAGACGGTGTTTCATTCTGTTGTACATGCGGTCACTGAGTCAGAACCAACTTGATGACACCTAACAACAACATCATGTCTGGTCTACATGAAACCTGAAGATGTTCACAAGTCAAGTGCACAATTACTTAGACAAGCAGTTCTCCACGTGTGGCTCACGGACCCTCTAGAGCTCCCTAAGACTCTTTAAGACAATCAACAAGGCCAAAATTATTTTCATAATAACACTAAAACATACGTCTTTTCCACCGTGTTTATGCTTCCACTGATGGTACAAAAGAAACGATGAATAAAACGTCTATTACTACTTTAGCTAGAATCAAGGCAGTGGAACCAAACTATACCATTAATCACTGTATTCTTCACCCTCATGCACCCATAGTAAAAAAAATGCTAATTTCACTTACGAGTCCCTGTGTTGTGCAAATGATTAACACACTTGACTGCTAACTGAAAGGCTGGTGGTTCGAGTCCACCCAGAGGAGCCTTGGAAGCCATGAAATACCAACAGAATTTCTGAAAATCACACTTGGACCACACTTCTACTCTGACTCACACGAGGTTGTCGTACGAAACGACTACACATCAACTGATTAGTTTAACTTAAGAATGGCCTTGATGAAGCAGTAAAAATTATTCATTTTAATACAGCTCAACCCCCAAGTATACATCTTTTTAATATTCTGTATGAAGAAATGGGAAGTAAGCATAAAGTGATTCTGTGTCATAACAAAATATGATTTCTCAAGGGAAAGGCTATGTGAATGCTCAAATAGTGAACTTTATGAACTGCAGTTTTTTCCATGGAATGCTGTTTTTACTTTAAAGAACGACTGACAAGCCACGGCTATTCAAACTTTGATTTGGAAGACTTTTTTTTTTTTGTATGAAGTCTGTCATTACAAGAAAACAAAACTGATAGTATGTGAAAAACTTTGAGTTTTCAAGTGAAGAGCAGAATTTGGGAAAACTTGTATCTGCGTCATGAGCATAAAAAAGTTTCCTGATCCTTAAAGATATTTCTAATGAGATCAGAATACGCTTTTTAATATTACTAAATTTGCAAAATCTGTATAGCTCAATAAATCAATATTTCCAAATGCCCAATAAATACATCATATTATAAAATCTTGCATGGGTAAAAAGATCCACTCAAAGTATAAAACAGACTAAATAAATACTTCTCCCTTTCCCAACTACATATCTGCATGAGGCCAGATTTTCTTCATAGACTGTACTTCACCCAAAACAACATATTGCAACAAATTGTATGCATAAGCAGAAGAGAATCCAGGGGTCTTCTATTAAGCCAGACATTAAAGAGATTTACAAAATGTAAAATAGTGTCACTCTTCTCACTAATTTTTGTTTGTTTTGGAAAAGTTTTTTTTTTTTTTGGAAAATATTTTATTTCTGTTAACATGTATTTATTATTTTTATTTTTAAATGGATTAAATAGTGTTTAAATTTCTAATACAGTAAACATCAATAGATATACCCCATATAAACAAAATCTTTACAAAATCTTCACCATTTTAAGAAAGTAAAGGATTTCTGAGACTCCTATACAAAATCTTACAAAGCTTTTGCTAGGCAGTTCACACCCTCTAGTCATTCACTATCAAGTGACGGTAGGGGCAAATAAAGGAAGACACATACAGACACATCACATATTTGTGATGCACATTATAATACAAGTATAAATCCAAATAGTAAATTTGGGAAAGCTACTTTGAAAGATTTAATTCAAGCAGGTCCTAAAGAATGGTTAAGACTAGCTACAGGAAAGGGCACACCAGATAACTGGTCTGTTTAAGCAAGAGTAGGGAAATGGGAGAATGGGCGTGTGAGAGTGTTTAAGAACATGTTCGGGGCCCTGTTTGGGGAATTTATGAATGGGGCAAGAGCACAGCGTAATTGCAGAGGTATGATGGGTGCGCAGGTGGTAAAGTACACCAAGCAATCAGGTCACAGAGGGTCCCAAATTCCACAATAAAAGTTTGGACTCTAAAATCATTACTGAAGGGCTACCGGGATGTCTTATTGAGCAAGAAGAGACTATTACAATCAGATATCCACTTTGAAATATAACCCAAATGATAGTGTACAGAGCAGAATGTACACTGGAAGAAAAGGACCAAATATAAGGAGCTACGTCTGGTGGGAAAAGTAATGAAGCCTGCACTCAGTCAAAGGCAGTAGAATGTGAAGGACAACCTTTCACAGGCAGGACAGGATCTGGCAACTGACAGAATCGGCCATGTGAAGAGCAAAGAGGGGCATGAGGAGTCTGAGAATAAACAAGGATGGTGCCATTTTCTGAAATAAGGGAAAGAGAAGATGCAAGTTTCTAGAGGAAGACAGATCTGATGGGAACATGTCAAACTGTAAGACGTCAGTAAAAAATTGGTTTGGAAATGCTGGTCAAGAAGACTTTGGAAGATATTTCGGGAAAATCTGCCTAAAGATGAGAACTGGAACTGTGGGACTGATATAATTATCAAAAGAAAGAATGGAGTGAGTAGAGCAAAGTGCCAAGAACAGGATTTTATGAGAACATGAACAGTAAAGGCAGAGGCAGAGGAAAATAAACAGCAAAAAGAGAAGAAAAAAAGTCAGAGACCCAAAGCAGTGCCTGACCACAGAAGGCCAGGAATAGGAAGAAAGGAGTTTAAAGGAGGATCAGTTGGTCAGTAGCTGAAGCAGCTGGAAAGAATAGTGATCTAAACGAGGCCAGCAGATCTATTAATTGGAAGGTTACAGAGCAGTCTCTGTTAAGTGTTCAGTGGCAGAACAGGGATTACAATCAATCTGGGTTCATGGCCGCATTAGCATGGTATTAGGTACCCAAAATAATTTACCACAGGCTACGTGAAGTTATGTTTTCCAAACTTTTTTTTTTTTTTTTGCTTTTCAACTTTAGCAATTTTTTAATAAAAATTTCTCTCTAAAATTTACCTGTTTTCAGAAAAATTATTTCAGAATCATGTAAAACACTGATTTTCAGCATTTAAACATTAGAACGGTAGAACTTCCTTACCTAATTTTATAGCAAAAAAAAAAAATTCTACTGTGATATACATCTCAAATCTATTAAAAGGATATTATTCTTACCACAGGAGCCCTGGTGGGACAGTGTTTAACTGCTCAGCTGCTAACCAAAGGTGAATGGTTCGAATCCACCAGCCGCTCCATGAGAGAAAGATGCGGCAGTCTGCTTCAGAATGATTACAGCCCTGGAAACCCTATAGGGCAGTTCTACTCTGTCCTATAGGGTTGCTATGAGTCGGAATCAACATTAACGGGTTTGGTTTATTACCATAGATAAACCTACTACGGTACATTTTAGTGCAAATCCAACAAATGGCATTTATTTTTAAAAAGACAAACAAAACTGTTACCCAATCCTTTTTTTGGCAATACGGAGCACAACATGAGACCAAATTTTATTCTGGCGTATTTATATCAAATGTGTACTGAACCTGACCTAAGTTTATGCAAACCTAACGTGCGAAAAAATCTCTATTTTATTAGTATAATCTAGAAAATAGTCATTTGTTTAAAAAAAAAAAAGACTTGCCCTATAATCCTTTAAATGGAAAGTTCTCCTAGGATAGTAAAAAGTTATAATTTTTTATTTATTTGATTTACACAAAATTTTACAGGAATATGTATTTTTAAAGCAAACATATCACATATGTAATTAAAACAGGTAGTTGTTAAGGAGTTCAGAAGGCAAGAACCATTTGGATGGGTGTGTCCCAGAGATGTTAGTGGCAGGAGAGGCCAAGCCCTGGGTAGAGCAGGAATGTGGGGGAGTGTCCGGCCTCAGCAGGAAAGAGGATATGACACAGGAGCTGTCTGCCTTGGACTTAAAAGTGGGCAACAGCTGCATGAGTGTCATGACATACTGTCATGGACTGAATTATGTCCCCCAAAAATGTATGTATTAACTTGGTTAGGCCATGATTCTCAGTATTCTGTGGTTGTTCTCCATTTTGTGATTGTAATTTTATGCTAAAGACGATTAGGGTGGGATTGTAACACCCTTACCAAGTCACATTCCTGAGTCAATGTAAAGGGAGTTTCCCTGGGATGTGGCCTGCACCACCTTTTCTCTCCCAAGAGATAAAAGGAAAGGGAAGCCAGCAGAGAATGGGGATCTCATACCACTAAGAAAGAAGCCCTGGTGCAGAGCAGTGTCCTTTGGACCTGAGGTTCCTGTGCTGAGATGCTCCCAGACCAAGGGAAGCTGATGAGAAGGACCTTCCTCCAGAGCCTACAGAGAGAAAGCCTTCCCCTGGAGCCGGAGCCCTGAATTCAGACTTCTAGCCTACTGGACTATGAGAGAATGAAATTGTCTTCGTTAAAACCATCCATGTGTAGTATTTCTATTACAGCAGCACCAGATGACCAAGACACTTACCATCCCTTGTTTATATATAAAAAGACATAAAATATGAATCCTGGAGGAATTTTCAAAGATTTAAGTTTTTAAAAGAGAAAAAAGGTTAAGTTAGAATTCTAAATCAGGCAAAGGCTCTGGAGCCGGACTACCTGGAGGCATCTCTCAGCTCTATTCCTCACTGACTGAATCACCTTAGCTAGTTCCTTGGACCTCCACGCTGTCAGCTGTAAAATGGGATAATAAGAATAGCTACCTCTTGAGTCATTGCAAGGATTAAAATTAAAGAATGCCTTGTAAAACACTCAGTGTGGCCCTCAAAGTTTAGTTAGAGTTCTTCACCAGTGAAGACATTCAGGCAGCTAACAGACACATAAGGAAATGCTCACGATCATTAGCCATTCCAAAAAAAAATAAACCCAGTGCCGTCAAGTGGATTCCAACTCATAGCAACCCTAAAGGACAGAGTAGAACTGCCCCACAGAGTTTCCAAGGAGCACCGGGCGGATTCAAACTGTCAACCCTTTGGTTCGCAGCCATAGCACTTAACCACTACGCCACCAGGGTTTTCCATTAGCCATTAGAGAAGCGCAAATCAAAGCTACAATGAGATACTATCTCACCCCAATACTGGCACTAATCAAAAAAACTGAAAATAACAAATGTTGGAAAGGCTGTAAGGAGACTGGAATTCTGATGCACTGCTGGTGGGAGTGTAAAATGGTACAACCGCTTTGGAAAATGACTTGGCTTCCTTAAAAAGCTAGAAATAGAAATATCATGCAATCTAGCAACCCCACTCCTGGGAATATACCCTAGAGAAATAAGAGCCATTGCAGGAATAGACATATGAACGCCCAAGTTCACTGCAGCACTGTTCCCAAAAGCAAAAAGATAGAAACAACCTAGGTGCCCATCAACATTGAATGGATAAACAAACTATGGTACATACACACAGTGGAATACTACACAACGAAAAAGAGCAATGATGAATCCGCAACACATCTCATAACACGGATGAATCTGGAGGGTACTATGCTGAGTGAAATAAGTTAGTCACAAGAGGACAAACATTGTATGAGACCGCTATTGTAAGAATGTAAGAAAAGGTTTACAAACAGAAAAAAACATTCTTTGATGGTTATGAGAGTAGGGAGGAAGGAGGAAGGAAAATCACTAAGTAGACAAGTGTCAACTTTGGTGAAGTGAAAACCAACACACAACACAGGGGAAGGCAACACAATGTGACCAAAGCAAAGATACAGAAGTTTCCTAGACATATCCAAACACCCTGAGGGACTGAGTTCCTGAGGCAGGGGGCTGGGGATCACAGTCTTGGGGAATATCTAGGTCAACCGGCATATTCACAAAGAAAATGTTCTACATCCCACCTTGGTGAGAAGCTTCTGGGGTCTTAAAAGCTTGCAAGCAGCCATCTAAGATTCATCTATTGGTCCCATCGTGCCCAGAGCAAAGGACAATGAAGAAAACCAAAGACACAAGGAAAATATTAGCCCAAAGACTAAAGGACCACATGAACCAGAGCCTCCATCAGCCTGAGTCCAGAAGAACTAGATGGTGCTGGGCAACCACCACCAACCACTCTGACAGGGATCACAACAGAGAATCCCAGACAGAATTGGAGAAAAATGTAGAACAAAATTCAAATTAACGAAAAAAGACCAGATTTACTGGTCTGACAGAGACTGGAAGAACCCCTTTAAGACTATGGCCCCTGGACACCCTGCTTACTCTGAACTGAAACCACTCCCGAAGCCCACTTTTCAGACAAAGATTAGATGGGCCTATAAAACAAACAATAACACATGTGAGGAATGTGCTTCTTAGTTCAATCAAATATATGAGACCAAATGGGCAATTCCTACCCAAAAGCAAGAGGAGAAGGCAGGAAGGGAGAGGAACTGGATGAATGGACACAGGGAACCTGGAGTTGAAAGGGGGAGCGTGCTGACACATTCTGGGGCTTGCAACAAATGTCACAAAACAATATATGTATAAATTTTTGAAGGAGACATTAACCTGCACTGCAAGCTGTCACCTAAAGCACAATAAAGTTAAAAAAAATAAGCATCCAGAGAGTACACATAGACAACGAGGGTTCACTCCTTAAAGTGTATACATGAATGAGAAGGTAAGGAGGGGCAGGAAAGCTAGATTAATGGAAACAGAACAAACAAAATGGAAATAATAAGAATGCTGACACATTATAAAGAATGTAACCAATTTATGGAACAATTTGTTTAAAAATTGTTAAATGGAAACCTAATTTGCTGTGTAAACTTTCACCTAAAATATAGTATTTTTTTCTTTAATTGTTAAAAAAAAAAAAAAAAGAATTGTTAGAGTTGACAGAGCCGCAGTAATCTCGGGCCATTTTACATCACTCGGTCAATTCATCATTACTATATACTGCCACTCCCCAGCCCATCTGGAATAAACCCCCAACTGTCCAATCGTGCTGACCTATTCACCTGTCTGCGTGTTCTGAAAATTCTAATCTATGTCAACGTTGTCTGTCCAAGAGCAAGATCCTAGAAAATAGGACCAAAGTTCATGGGATTCTGGGCCAGTTCCAGAGCCCAGGAGCACACCTTTAATAAACAAAGTCCATCTTCTGACACACTAACAGCCCCATTAGCGGACGTCAGGCTATCTCCATTTTCGCTAATCACTCATTAAAATGACCAAATTTAACAGCTGGTTTATAAATTTTTAACTTATGCTGCTGCCCCTCCAAAACAAACTTATCAGTAGAATTTATCTCTATAAAATATACATTTCTGATTAAAATAAATATGTTTTTCTGAATTCTAAAACATCTATAGTGATATCTGGTCATATAGTCAAGCTCATTCAATTTCCACACACCACTACCCCCAATATCTGGTAGAAAATCTTTCTCAAACTAATACATACCTTCCCAAATGATGATCTGATTACATGACAAGTTTTAAACTTTATACTCATCTGTTCTCTCCATCATCTCAGTGACCAACACAAGGAATGATTTCATTTAAAACCTCAAGAACAATAGATAAATAAATCATCTTGCTTTCCTAATCTGCAAGAGCAACAACGATGAACAGGAAAAGCAGAGAAGCCAATACATTCTTCTGCAGACACATATGCATGCATACACTTTGTTCTTTCCCAAATACTAAGACCAAAAGAATAACAGGAGCAAATCATGCCCACAAACCACAACACAGCTGGTTCATCTAATTTTAGAAAAAAAATAACAAGGAACAGGGGAAAAGTTCTCTCTGGAATAACTCAATCCTCAAATCAGGGAAATCTGAAAAGCATTACATGGAAAAACCAACAGTCTCAATTCTCTCCTGTGGGATACGTACCCTATCAGTGTCGAATAAAAATAAAAAAGATGTTTTTAGAAGATTCCCTAAAAGTCTGAAATCTCCCCTTAAAAAAAAAATGTTCACTTACAGAGAAAATATCTAAATGTATGATTCCAAGAACAGGTGCTACAGAAAGAGCGTACTTGTCTCCCCTACACACCCCCCTTCAAAAAAAGGACTTAATTATAATATTGTACACATCCAGAGGTATCCTTTACATGTTAAAGTCTCAGAGCCCGATGTTTGTTGTTTGATTAACATGTTCCATCCTAGGCAATACAGCTCTTTCTTTTCTGAAAATTGGGAACAAGACCCAGCATAGCTGCTATTTAATATGAATAATATTTTGTATTTCTCTTTCCCTGGGGCCCTCAAGAGATGAAACAGAAATGATAAAATGTAGTTGAATTGTCTTTGGGGGAGTACTGCTCTTATGTTAGGGTCCTTCAGACCATCTCTTTAAGGAGAGGAACTATTTTCTTTAATAACCTTTAGGAATCAATTCAAAATAAAGACCATGGATTGATAGCTTTAGCTAGAATTAAGATTAACTTGGTAAAATTGCCATTAGCAAAAGACAGTTGGTGATAACTATGAATTGCAACAGATTTTCACAGAAATTTAATGGGAAGCCAAATTTTTGGGCTTAGGGCCGTGGGGACCATGGTCTCGGAGAACATCTAGCTCAATTGGCATAACACAGTTTATAAAGAAAATGTTCTACATTCTATTTTGGTGAGTAGCACCTGGGGTCTTAAAAGCTTCTGAGCAGCCATCTAAGATACTCCACCGGTCTCACCCCATCTGGAACAAGGGAGAACAAAGAAAACCAAAGACACAAGGGAAAGATTAGTCCAAACAACTGATGGACCACAAATACCACAGCCTCCACCAGACTGAGCCCAGCACAACTAGATGGTTTCCAGCTACCACCACCGACTGCTCTGACAGGGATCACAATAAAAAATAGAGGGTCTCAAACAGAGATGGAGAAAAATGTAGAACAAAATTCTAACTCACCAAAGGAAAAAAAAAAAAAAAAAACAGACTTACTGGTCTGTTAGAGATTGGGAAAACCCTGAGAATATGGCCCCAGGATAGGCTTATAGCTCAGCACTAAAGTCATTCCTGAGGTTCACCCTTCAGCCAAAGATTAGACAGGCCCATAAACTAAAGGGCACACCAGCCCAGGGGCAAGGACAAGAAGCCAGGAGGGGACAGGAAAGCTGGTATTGGGGAATTCAAGGTCCAAAAGGCAAGAGTGTGGACCTGTCGTGGGGTTGGCAACCAATGTCACGAAACAATATGTGTATTAATTGTTTAATGAGAAACTAATTTGCTCTGTGTCTTAGTCATCTAGTGCTTTTGTAAAAGAAATATCACAAATGGATGGCTTTAACAAAGAGAAATTTATTCTCTCACAGTCTGGTAGGCTAGAAGTCCGAATTCAGGGCATCAGCTCCAGGGGAAAGCTTTCTCTCTCTGTCGGCTCTGGAGAAAGGTCCTTCTCAGCAATTTTCCCTCTAGTGGAGGAGCTTCTCAGATGCAGGGACCCCGGGTCCAAAGGACAAGCTCTCCTACCGGTGGTATCCGGCTCTGCTCTTTGTGGTATGAGGTCTCCCTGTCTCTCTGCTTGCTTCTCTCTTTTATATCTCAAAAGAGATTGGCTTAAAGCACAATCTAATCTTGTAGATCTCGTTAACATAACTGCTGCTAATCCATCTTATTATTAACATCATAGTGATAGGATTTACAACACACAGGAAAATCACGTCAGATGACAAAATGATAGAAATCACACAGTACTGGGAATCATGGCCTAGCCAAGCTGATACACATACTTTGGGGGAACACACTTCAATACATGACACTCCGTAAGTGTTCATCTATAATAATTTAAAATAAAAAAAAAATTTTTTTAATAAATAAACAGGTTTGGGGAGGAAGAACAATTATAGTAAAATCTGTGAAAGCCGAACCTGTGTGAGGTGAAAATCTTTGTGGAGAAAAACATTTCTCACTAAAACGAGCAACTGAGAAGTGGTAAGGCTGCACCTTGTCAAAGGAAGAAAACTTCCGAGATCCAGAAAAACAAGGCAAGTTCCGGCTCTCACAGTTTTCAGTGTATTTCCTGATACGGTAGTCCTTCTTCTATTAACTGTTACCGCATAAGGCTGTGTGTTCTGTTCTTTTTGCTATCCAGAAAGTCCAGATGAATAGAAAGTATACATTCCAGAGGGTAAAGAACTGGTTAACTTGGCAAATTTTTTTAATTTAGTCGTTAAAAGATTTTTCTTTTCAGGTGAAAAGACATTTACTCCATTAGACCAAAACTACTTAAGGAAGAAAATTCCAGAAAATCTCATCAAGGTATAACAATACACTGATATAAGTGTTTTGTTTTGTTTTGTTTAACAGTCCTGGATTACGTTTCTTATTGGATTATAAAGAACATTAAAAGTCCCTAAAATAATTTTTCAGTTAAATAAGAAAATGGATAACTAAGTCCTAAAAGCATATATAAGACAAGTAGTCCCAGGTATTCTGTGTATCACAATGCTAAAATGCACCAAGGCAACGCCGCAAATTCCCAACTGTTCTAATTAATGTCCTAGTTATTCTCCATTTGCTCCACTCCACCCCCAGCCCTTCTCTGCACAGCTCCTGCCCTGGGAGGACGAGCCTGCAGAGATCATTACCTGGGCTCCCCATCCAGCCGTTTTCAGTTAGGTTCTAGCAATGAAGTCACTGACCAGAGACCCGAAGGCAAGGGGAGGGGAGGCCAGGGAACTTCCCCCTCTCTCCTGGCATGCCTCAAGGCCACAGCTCCCACGGGCCCTCCTCCACAACGTCAGCTCTCTGGGCTTTGGTAATCACTAGAAAATTAACGGCTTCTCACTGTTGCTAGTCCCTGGGTGCTTTGCTACCCCTTGTTTGTTCCCTAACCTCTGCAAATAGTCCCTTCTTTTGAGCCATCAAGGATTAAATCTCTTTCCTACCAGGACCCTGCCTGATACCACTAACAGTACCAACCCTGGTTATTCAAAAACAAAACACCACCTAAAGATATCCAATTAAGAAGCTTAAAAAGGTCTTAAAATCTGTGTAAGCGTGCATTTGTATATATTATTGTTATGACCATAATTGTTAAAAATTAAATATAGCTAGCTCACTTCCAAATGAAGCGGTTAACAAGCTGAAACAGTCATTACGATTTATGTTAGGTCTGAAATATAACACTGCATTGTCCTTTAAATACAAATGCTACAAATTCCAAAGAGGCTTTAAAAGAAAAATCGGTGAAGAGATTTTGATAACTGATATTTTACTCCCTTTTTACCATATAGTGCCTAGTCAAGCCAAATAATTTTTGTTGTTATTGTTGAAGCCCTCCCTAAGCACAAGAGGAAGAAAAGGTTTGAACTAGTGGTTCTCAAATTTTGTTGTGCATGTAAAACAAGAAAGAAGCTTGTTAAAATGTTAATACCCTGGTCTTACCCACTCCACCCTGACATGTGCGTTTTTACTGGTTTTCCAGGTGATTCTGATGCACCTGTAAGTTTAAGAACTACTTAAAACTGGCCAACCTCAAGATTCTACCCAAATCTCTAACATGGCCAAAAAAATCCAACACAATAATAATGTACACTATGTGCAGGCAGTGTGTTATATGCTCTACATGTAAAAAAAAAAAAAAATTTCTACATGTACTACCATTTAATTCAGTCCTCACAAGAACCACAACAGGTAGGTAATACTATTGCCTCCATCCTATAGATGAGAAAACTGAAGCCCAGAGAGACTAATTCAACCCAAATAATAAGTGATAAAGCCAGGATCACAAGTCTGACTATCCTCTTACTCATGAGCAGGATGGCAAGCACTTGTGCATAAATGCAACTCAGAAGCCTCAGGATTATCACAGCAAGGACCAAGCCTATGGGTCAAGCAGTCAGGAAGCAAGATCCTCTCCCCTCAGTAAACTCCCATCACTCACCCAACATGCTTTCTTTATCCACCACTCCCTCACCAAGGTCCTCCACCTACATGGTCTGTCATCACATATTGGCAGAATATCACAAGTTTGTATGTAGGTATTCACTCTTTCCATGCGAGTGCCTACTATGTGGCTACAAGGACTGTAGAGTAGGCACTACAAAGGCTTTGCCATCAGACAGAACTGGATCCAAATTCCAGGGTCACCAAGTTAGCTCTGATCTTAGGCAAATCTGACATCTCTGTGCCTCAGTTTCCTAATCCGTAAAATCAGGGCCATAATACCAACCTCACTGAGGATGAACTAAAGTACTTACTTGTCATAGTACCTGACACATAGTGAGAGCTCAAACTACCATACCTGCTATTAAAATTATACCCTTTTGTAACACCAGCATGTTGGTCTTAGGTTCCATTACTTTCTCTTCCCCCTCCCCACCCCGAGACTACGGTAAGATAGAACATACTTTCATTTATGAGAAGGAGACTAGTAATAGTGCTGTAACCCAACAGCCTAAGAGCCTCCAGCAGACTGACCACCGGGAATAGCACATTTTAGAGCAAATGAGTCTTTCAACAATAACAACCCACTGTCCTCGAGCTGATTCAGACTCACAGTGACCCTATAAACTAGAGCAGAAATGCCCCATAGGGTTTCCAAGGCTATAAATCTTTACAGGAACAGACTGCCACATCTTTCTCCCATTGGGCAGCTGGTGGGTTCGAAATTGTCACTCTTCGGTAGCCCAGGGTTCTAACCACTGTCCCACCAGGTAGCCCTCAAATCGCACCACTTTGACAACTGTCTATTTCCCAACTTCAGGGTCAGCCCTGTTGATTACACACTAGTATGAAGAGTCTATAATTAACTTACATAATTCAAAACAACAAAATGTCACACTCAGCGCAGGGACTTGGTCTGTCTTATTCATGACTGCCCTTGGTGCTTAGAAAAGTACCTGACCCATGGTAGACACTCAAGTATTTGTTAAATGAATGAAGGCATAAAGGAGCCAACGCTGACACACCTTAGGTTTTTAGGAACTCTTTATAAAGATAGGCATAACATCAAGATCAATGCCAATGTGCCAAGTAATAAAAGGTATTTTAAAATTCTTCCCAAGCATTATTCTCCTCTCATTTAACTGATTGTGGACTTTTCTTTAAGAACTATCCAACTAGGAAGGTTAATTACCAACTTCATCTCCACTAATCTAAAGAAAACATTGCATAATGATGTATCATGCTCATCTTCTAGCTTCCATTTTAAAAAAACTTTACTTAACAATCATAACATTAGTGACGCTGATTTTTTGGAATTTCTGTAACCATCTGAATTAAAAATCATCAGATGAAACAAGTCACTGCTAGGGGTCAATGATGGTTCAGTGGCAGAATTCTAGCCTTTTAAAAAGGAGACCCAGGTTTGATTACCAACCAATGCACCTCACACGCAGCTACCACCCCTCTGTCAGTAGGGGCTTGTGTGTTCCCATGATGTTGTTTCAGCAGAGCGTCCAACCTAATACGGAGCAGGAAGAAAGGCCTGGTGATCTACTTCCAAAAAACCAGCTAATAAAAACCCTATGGATCAAGTCAGTCTGATCTGCACCAATCATGGAGATGGCACAGGCCTGGGCGGCGTTTTGATCAGTTGGTGCGTGAAGCCACCATGAGCTGGAGATCACCATGCCGGCAGCTAACAACAAGAGGCTACCCGAAAATTCTAGAACACAGAAAAGTACTCAGTGAGGTGGGGAGATGGGGATCACTACTTTGGGGATATACAAATAGAGGGTCCATTCTGAGCTATGCTGACTTTCAACAAGTTACTTAATTTTTCTGAGTATTTATTCATCTACAGAATAGTAATAAAGTTACCCCACCCACCTCATCAAGTTGTTTTAAGGACCAAAAGTGTGTAAAATGATTTCCAAAACAATTAAGTCCCATACAAACAGGATATTAACTTCTGACATAAACATATTCAGATTTTAAATGGATGGTTTGTATTTATGTATTTAATGTCTCTGCCACTCCTCCTATTTCCTAGATCTAAAGATCAGCCAGAACAGGGAGGAACCAGTGCACACCTACAGTTACATCTCTAACACAGAAGGCCCTCAGTAAATATTTGTTGAAAAAGAGGCTCATCTACATATAATACCAAAAACCAGTTGCCACCGAGTCGATTCCAACTCATAGTGACAGAGTAGAGCTGCCCCATAGGGCTTCCAAGGGGGGCCTGGTGGATTTGAACTGCCGACCTGCTGGTTTGCAGCTGTAGCTCTTAACCACTACGCCACCAGGGCTTCCCTACATATAATAGAAACCAAATAATTCTACCACACACAATTCCCTGCCTTATAAAAGCTGGTCAGGAGGTTACTTTCAAATAAAATAACAAGGGACGTAACACAGACAAAAGATGCCCGTGCTTCTACCACGAGCCACCACCTTCCTTTGTGCGCGTTACTCAGCACGGATGCTATACCTCTTGAATATACACCGGAGGAATGTGTTTCAGTGTTTTGGTTTCACTTGAGACAAGCTTTCTGCAGAGAAAATTATTTCCTCTCTTTTTAATACTAGCAAGATTTCTAAAGATTACAGGTTTGTTCTTCTGGTTTTACGTCCTACACTTCAGTATGCATGGGGGACTTTTGGTTGACTTATGGTCATTTCTCAAACCACTCTGTCATTCCTTTACTCCCCAATACGAAAAAAAAAGATTTTTTGAAAACCCATAAACAGAAAGATACATTCTAATACTTGTATCTTAAGACGGTTAACAGTTCACTAAAATTTGTCAGAAGCATAACTGTTTTAAATGCACGAGGTCCTGGTTCCTCTGAACATTATACAAAAATAAAAAAACAAGTTGTCATCGAGTCATTTCCAACTCAGGGTGACCCCGCACGTGTCAGAGTAGAACTGTGCTCAATGGTGTTTTCAATGGATGATTTTTTAGAAGTAGACTGTCAGGCCTTTCTTCTGAGGCACCTCCGAGTAGACAAGACTCAAACTACCAACCTTTCAGTTAGCAGCCAAGCGCACTAACCACTGGCACCACCCAGGGTCGCCAGACATTATCTAATGCCTCAAAAATAGAATTCAGAAAATTACTTCACCCTAATTAGGTCTTGATTACCTATACCAAAAAAACAAAAGCAGATATGTCACGGATCATCTATTAATAATTTATGTTAAGCCTCTGGATGATGGTTTTATATTTACAATTGAATACAGGTGCTCTGAGGTACAAAATTCCTAAAGCTTCAAACCAAATAATGAAACTACCCTGTAAAAATCTAGCCACCCAACTTACCCTTTCTACCCTTTTCTGTTCATTTTCCCAATCCATTCTATTATTAAAATATGATTTCTAGTTTGTTACGAGAGATCAAATTTATGTGTTCATTTTTGTCATTTATGTTTATTACAGTTCAAGGGCCATTCCTAAAATAAAAAGAGCCATAAAAGAGGATCTGTCCTAAAAGCACAGGTGACACTTTAATCATAATCTAAAAACAAGCTTTTTCCCTGGGATTACCTAATTAATTATATAATATTTAAAAGACAGCTACTGCATTTAGGGACAAAAATCTATCTCATTTGAGGAAAATTTTTTAAAAGTTTTATCCTAACCATGAACATCATACTACTCATTTTAGCTAAGATGAAAACCAGTATTAGGTTACAGTCTAATTCTAGTTCCCATAAAGACCATTAAAATAAAAGCGCCACAATATGTATCACATTCTGGGACTATATCAAAAATAAGGCAACATGATATCACTGTTCAAGGATGTCAATTTGAGAATGAAAAAACAGACCTGGAATTCTATATTAGTTCCAGAACTACACTCATGACCTATCACATCTGCTCTGGGTGCCTTCTTCAAACCTCTAGTTACATTCTTCAATACAATACCAGTTGTGCAGGTGTATCTAACCATCTACCAAGTGAGCTGAAATCAGGGCAAACTGGCCTGGTAGAGGGAACAAAAGTTTCCGGGTCAGAAGACTCAGGTAGGAATCCAGACTTTGCCCCTCAAGGTATATACAACCTTGAGCAAGTATTTAACTCTCTGGCCCCAAGTTTCCTACTACCTGAAAGAAGCGCAAGACCACTAACCTTGAAAATTATTTTGAAGGTCAAGTGCTCCTGTTAGTGTTTTAATTGCAGCAGATGCCTAATAGGGTAACATTCTTACAATACTAATGGACTGGTTCACAAATTATTATGAAGTGTCTCATGATGGGCATCCGAATTAGACTGAGATTTATCAAAGTCGTAATTCTTTTTGCAATCTTTTAAAATAAGGTTTTTTTAATATATAGAAATTAAAATTTTACAGAGTTTAGAAATACCTTTTTAAAACTGACATTTTACACAACAAAGATGGAGCCTCAATTATCAACAGTCACTTAAACTTTTTTTTTTTTAATGTTTGGGGTACTAATATTTATTCAAATATCCCATGGCCAAAACCTTTAAAACTTTCTAAAGAAAGCTGTATTTTAGAGCCCAGATACAGCCCAGTTGTCTAAACAATGGGCTACATGATACACCACAGACTCCAGACAAAGTCACAACAGGATGAGAAAAGAGCCTCCAGCCTCTCTCAGATTTCCTGCCCACTGTTATTTTAAAACTTGATCACACAAACATAAACAGGGAAAAAATCCATTTCAGATAAGCCTCTTGGGTTATGATGTAACTACTGTGGAAAGATCGTATATGAACTCTTTTTAATACCTTGCATTAATTTACTTTAAATATTGCCAATAGCTCAGTACATTTTTCTTACTCATGTTTCCAGGACTAACGAAGAATATACAGTACATGTACATTCTACACACTTTTACATTACATATCATGTTCATAGTTTTTAATCATGACCTATTTTTTTAAGTCTTTTGTCACTTCTGCCACTGCCTTTTAAAATCAGTGTTTGAAAATAAAAATATAACTAAAAAAGTGGGGAAAACAAATAGCATGTCAAACAGATCATACAAATGTAACAACGAATTTGCATAATACTAAAATGACTTCTGTTTACCACTCTGCATGTGATTCCTGTGCAACCGAACATACTCAAAATAAGCTGGATATTTAAAAGTCAATGAGCTACTTTGAAGGGCTGTATTGTTTCAAGCTCTGATTACAGCTCACTTCGTATCATTTGTGGTACTTTTAAAACTAATGATTAAAAAACAACAAGGTAATTCCACTAAACAATTTCCGGTTGGAAAATCATAACCCCAGACGTCTATTAGTTCAGTTAATTTGTACAGAAATGCTATTTTGCTGCCAACCTTTGTACCCTGACAACTACCAACCCAAGTTCAAGATCCACATTTTATGGTGTAAGGATGGTTTCTGCTAAACCTTAAGAATGTTAATTTTTAAAACTCTCAAGCACTGACTATATTTAGCGATACTGCAGCTACACCACCAGAGCACAACAGAGACCAAACTTGTACTCAGAATGTGTAATAATCTATTAAGTTCGTGCTGTGGTCCTAGCTCCCAACTAAGATCTGCAGATTCGATTTTAAGCATTCCTCCACCACATATTTTATGCCAGATAAAACGTAGGGTGTTTCCCGAAACTGTATAAACGTATTTCTGACACGGATGTTCTAGTAATAACACTAACAAGTTATTCTCTACTTAAAATTAAAATTCCAGACTTAGAACATTTTAATCATTTTAAGGAGTTTTGGAAATTAATAAATACACACATGAATTAACATACTTAAGGTACTGGACAATGTGCGATTGAAAATACTGCTTTCGAGAGTCCCAAACGATTCTCCAAATGATTAAACTAGTAATGATAACAGTTGATCCTCGCATCCCAGAACAAAATGCACGCTTCTGCAGTGAATTTTAAGCTTGTTTACAAAAGAGAAAATAAAACTATTATGGAGCGTCCAAGTCAGAACCGGACACCTGAGTGTTCTATCTCTACCTGGGAACAGGGAAGAAACACAAAAGTACCTCGGTGATGATAAACCTATAAAAGGAGAGTCTCATTGTCTATCTGTGGAAAAGAGAACCACCTACGACACTAACGCGAGCCGTCGCCGCTTGGGCACGCTCGCCGCCGGGTCCCACCATCACCTGTGTCGCCCACCCGCGCGTCCTTGGGAAACAAGCCGTCCGCCCCGGGACGGCTGGAGAAGGCCCCGAAGCAGGGCCAGAACAGGAAAAACGAGGCCCAAGCGGTGCAGCCCGCAGCGGGGACTCGGGGACACTCACCTGTGCGGGCGCAGAGGCAAGCGCGCGGCGACGGGGTTACCTGTCGCCGGTGAGGCTAGAGGACGCGGGTGCGAGTGATGAGGACGAGGGAGGAGGACGAAGACGCGTACTAGCACAGGGACCAGGTGGCGGCGGCCAGGGCCGGGATCCTGCTCGCTTCCTGCTCGGACAGGTCCCGGGTCCGTCTCCGCCCGCCGGCCGGCGCCCCGCGGAGTTCCCGGCCCCGCCGCCGCGCACGTCACGGCTACGGAGCGCCCGAGGGGGCGGGGGCGCGGCGGGCCGGGGCGGGCAAACGGGGCCGCGCTCCGGGAGGGGCGCTCGGCGCTGGGGGTCGCCCCGCCCCTCGGTCCGCCTCTCCTGGCGGCGACGCGGAGCTTCGAGGGTCACGGTGGGGGCGCCGCGGGGTCGGACTGCCCCTGGCCGAGCTGAAAGTCCCTGTTCCTCCCCTGGGAAACGGCTTCCTTCGCAATGGTTCTAGTTTCCAGCCCCAGGAAAGCAAGTTCTTTCCAGGCTCGATGGCGTGACTATATAGTCTGGCAACAGCAAGAATTAGCGCAAAGCGGGAAAAAGTTGTGCGGAAAAGAAGGGAGGACCCCAGGGCTGTGGATGCGTGCGGCTTCGCTGAGCTGGGTTGCCCTACGAAGGCAGTAGCCTTCAGTAGCAACAAACTTGCTATTCTGCTTTGGGGGAAGGGAGCCTGAGATGGAAATTTTTGACTTCCCCTAACATTCCCCTCCTGCTGTTATTTATTAGAGCCCCTATCATCTTTTACTGTTTTTATAAGGGACATATCTGTGGATTATATTTTAAAATTAAATATGAAGTAGCTATGCAAATTTGAATTCTGTAATGAAAACGTAAACCGTCTGTACGACGAGTGGAAGCTGCTTTTACGAGAATAAAATGGTAATTGACTATAATGCTGAATGTCTCAAATGAAAAAAAAAAGTACAGATTTTCCCCCCATCATTTCCAATTAGCAACTTTGAAATTGAAGAAAATCTAGAAGATTCAGAAGAGGAGAGAAGTTTCAGATATTCGGATGTTCTACAGTTTTCTCAATGGAGAAACTACAATTAAAACAATAAAATTTTAAGAATTAAATAGGGAAGTAGGAAAGAGGAAGTGAAACCAAGAAAGGAAATAATTTGCAGCAATCTTAGAAATTTAATTCCAGATTGCCAGAAAGTAAATCTTGATATAAAAACTCAAGACTTATAAATGAATTGAAAAAATAATGAGGAGTAGGTGAGGAGGAAGAAGGTAGCATGCTGTGCTTCTTTCACTTCTTTGACCTCATTTTGGACTTAAGATTAAAAAACCTTGGGAAACCAATAGAAGCAGACACATTACAGTTTTTCATGAGTAACAACTTCTGTGACTTGCTCTCTCTTGTCCTCCACTTCTAAACCATTATGGAGTCCCTTTGCTTCTAGCTCTACCTATATCTCAAAAAAAAAAAAAAACTGCTGTGGTCAGCCAATTCTGACTCATAACTGCCCCACAGGGTTTCCAAGGAGTGGCTAAGTGGATTTGAACTGTCGACCTTTTGGTTAAGAGTTAAGAGCACCCGAGCTGTTAACCACTTCACCATCAGGGCTCCTCTATATCTTCAACACAACATCCAATTCCTCTTTATAGCCACCATCATTATCTTGTTTCAGGCCAGGATCGTCTCAGGTCTTGTGTACTGCCTTAGCCACCTAACCAGCTTCCCAGACTATAGCCTCATTCCCTTCTAATTCAGTCTCCACAATGCCACCAGATTTATCTTTTATAAAATACAAATCTTATTATGTGCTTCTCTATTTAAGCTCCTATGATGGTGCTTTGGAGACCTGGTGGCACAATGGTTAAGAGCTCAGCTGCTGACCAAAAAGCAAGCAGTTCAAATTTACCAGCTGCTCCTTGGAATTTCTATGGGGTAGTCCTACTTTGTCCTACAATGGTGCTTCACAACCCATAGTATAAAGTCCATACCCCTTAAAGTTACATAAGATCCTTCTTGATTTAGTTCACCAGTCACAAACTATTTTATTTGGCCAACACAGTAGGGATTTCTTTCTTTCTTTTTATTTTAATTGAATTTGAATGCCTTTTCGTTGGTCATGCAGCCCCCTGGTTCATCGCACGCCTGGTGAAGCTGTTCTACAGCAGCCTTCATACAATGTTTCCTGCCTGTCTTTGGAATCGTTTGCATTTTGCGCCACTGTCATATCTTTACTTAACTGTGTAATCTCATTTCTGCCCACACTGCCTTCCTCCATTTCTTGTACTTTACACTCCAGCCATTGTAAAGTGCTTGTCTGTCCAAAAACAGACAGCAATGCTATTTATCACATTGTAGCAGTGCTAGGCTAAATGGAATTAATCCTTCAGAGCAGAATTTATTTGTCCCCTCTAAAAAGCTTTCCCTAAATCCCTTTATACCAAAACCTAGGTACAAGTCTCTGTTCCTTCCTATTGCTCTTTTAACACCCATTGCACATGTCTCTCTCAACATTTATTTCAGTATTGCAGCTTCAGTTGGCATATAAGTCACCCCCACCTGGACTGAAAGCTACTTGAAGGCAGGATAGTGAACTTCACAAACACACTGACTTTGACATGGTCAACCAAAAAAAAAAAAAAAACCCTGTTGCTGTGGAGTCAATTTTAACTTATGGGGACCCCATGTGTTACAGAGTAGAACTGCTCCATTGGGTTTTCTTGGCTGTAATCTTTACAGAAGCAGCTAGCCAGGCTTCCACGGTCCCACTGGGTGGGTTCAACCTACCAACCTTTAGGTTAATTATAGAAAGCAAACCATTTGCACCATCCGGGGACCTTTTCACATGATAGGCAATCATTAAACAGTGTCTACCATTATTATTATTACTATTGAGTGAATGAGACTGATGGATGAACAAATGGCAAGAGAGTTGACAATTCTAGGAAATTCCATATATACCTGTATTTATGCATATGCTTTTTGCACTGTGTCTTATTTGTTGCCAAAATTCATATCATAATTTATTTTCTATTTATATTTGTAATTGTCTCATCTTTGCTCTTGCCCATTAAATATTTGTAGGGCTCTTCCCCAGATTCTGCCCCAGAGATTTCTAAGCTGAGACTCATCAATCCAGTATCATAAACTTTGAAGGGCTCCATGAACCCCTGACACTATATGTGAAATTTTGTGGTTTTGTTCCTTCATTTTTATAGGAAACCGTGACATGGGTGTTTAAATTGTCTTTACTCTTTGCTTAACTGATAATCATCCACTTTAACAGGTCCAACTGCATCTGTGTCACCAACTCCTAAAATAAAGCAGACTAAATAACCCACAGGTACATGACAGAAAATCATTATCTTTCCCTTGCCAACTCCTTCAAGCAATTCCCTTGCAGACAGAGCCTATTATGATTATGGCATTACCAGTCACCAGTGTCCAGAAGTTGTGGTTTTTAAGTTACCCAACACTCCTTCCTCTTCTTTACTTCTAATTTCGTAGTCATGAATTCTAGTTCATTCTACTACATCATAAATTATTTCCAAGTTGAGGCCTTATTCTCCATCTTCCCTTAGTACGGGCCTTCACCAGTTTTTTGCCTTTGTCTCTGCTCACTCAAATTCATTCTCTGTACCGCCCTCCCCAAATCCAGTTATGTCACTCCTTTACCAAATCATGGTACCTTTCAGATAAATTTAAACTCATTCATATGGAATGATAGAACCCTTCACAGTACTGAACCTAAAGCCATAAAAAAAAAAAAAAAAAAGCCATAGGAATTCAAATATCCCATGCCCTTTCCTGACTATTCCTCCTACATAGACTTTTTTCCCCCTCCCGCCTAATCTAAGGAATTCATTCCCCTCAGTCTTAAAAACTCCATTCAACTATTATTTTCTCTGTTCTGACTCTTTCACAGAATTCTTTTTTCTTTACCTTATTTTCCAGTGCACCACTTCATTTCTATATTGTACCACTTATTAAGGAGTTTTATAATTGTGAGTGTTGCTGTTAGGTGCCGTTGAGTTGGTTCCAACTCATAGCAATCCTATATACAACAGAAGGAAATATGGCCCAGTCCTGCTCCACCTCACACTCACCGTTACGCTTGAGCCCATTGTTGCAGCCACTGTGACAATCTATCTCGTTGAGGGTCTTCCTCTTTTTCACTGACCTTCTACTTTATGAAGCATGATATCCTTCTCCAGGGACTGATCCCTCCTGATAACATGTCCAAAGTATGTGAGACGTCGTCTTATCATCCTTGCTTCTAAGGTGCATTCTGGTTGTACTTCTTCCAAGACAGATTTGTTCATTCTTTTGGCAGTCCATGGTATATTCAATATTCTTCACCAATACCACAATTCAAAGGTGTCAACTCATCCTTGGTCTTCCTTATTCGCTGTCCAGCTTTCACATGCATATGAGGCGATTGAAAATACCATGGCTTGAGTTAGGCACACCTTAGTCTTCAAGGTGATATCTTTGCTTGTCAACACGTTAAAGAGGTCCTTTGTAGCAGATTTACCCAATACAGTGAGTCTTTTGGTTTGACTGCAGCTTGCATGGGTGTTGATTGTGAATCCAAGTAAAATGAAATCCTTGACAGCTTCAGTATTTTCTCTGTTAATCATGATATTGCTTATTGGTCCACTTGTGAGGATTTTTGTTTTATGTTGAAGTGTAATTCATACTGAAGGCTGTAGTCTGTGATTTTCTTCAGTAAGTGCTTCAAGTTCTCTTCACCTTCAGCAAGCAAGGTTGTGTTATCTGCATATTAAAAAAAGTTGTTAATTAGTTTTCCTCCAATCCTGATGCTGGGTTCTTCTTCATATATTCCAGCTTCTCAGACTATTTGCTCGGCATACAGATAGAATAAGTATGGTGAAGGGATACAACCCTGACACACACCTTTACTGACTTTAAACCAGACGTTATTCCCTTGCTCTGTTTGAATGACTGCCTCTTGATATATGTATAGGTTTCCCATAAGCACAATTAAGTGTTCAGGAATCCCCACTCTTTGCAATGTTATCCATAATTTGTTATGATCCACACAGTTAAATGCCTTTTCATTGTCGATAAAACACAGGTAAACATCGTTCTGGTATTCTCTACTTTGAGGAGGCAGGTCTTCCCCAGTCGTATTTTGAGTGCCTTCTAACCTGAGTGGCTCATCTTCTGGCACTATATCAGATAATATTCTGCTGCTATTCATAAGGTTTTCACTGGCTAATTCTTTTTAGAAGTAGACTACCAGGTCCTTCTTCCTAGTCTGTCTTAGTTTGGAAGTTCAGCTGAAACCTGTCCGCCTTGGGTGACCCTGCTGATATTTGAATACCAATGGCATAGCTTCCAGCATCACAGCAACACACAAGCCTCCACAGTACAACAAACTGACAGACATGTGGAGGGCTTTGTAATTAAGAAGATATAATGATTTTATATCTGTTTCCTCCTGTAACAACTCCCCAAAAGATTGAGCTCCTTTCAATGAAAAATTCTGCAGTATTATTTTTTCATCTCCAGAGATTAGCATGTTGTCTGACTCGTTGAATTAATAGTAATAGCAGTGCTAAAATTTATTGGATGCTTACTATGTGTCAGCACTGTGCTAAGTACTTTACGTGTTGTTAGATACCCTGGAGTAGGTTCCAACTCTTAACAACCCTACATATGACAGAATGGAACACTGCCCAGTCCCGTGCCATCCTCACAACTGTTGCTATGTTTGAGCCCATTGTTGCACCACTGTGTCAATCTATCTCCTTCGGGGTCTATCTCTTTTTCCTGCTCCTCTACTTTACCAAGCATGATGTCCTTCTCCATGGACTGGTCCCTCCTGATAATATGTCCAAACTATGTGAGAGGAGGTCTTGCCATCCTCGCTTCTGAGGAGTATTTGGGCTGGTCTCCCAAGACAGATCTGTTCATTCTTCTGGTAGGCCATGGTATATTCAGTATTTTTTGCCAGCACTGTTATTCAAAGGCATCAATTCTTCCATCTTTCTTATTCACTGTCCAGCTTTCACATGCATATGAGGCAATTGAAAAGACCATAGCTTGGGTCAGGCGCACCTTAGTCCTCAAGGTGACATCTTTGCTTTTTAACACTTTAAAGAGGTCTCTTGCAGCAGATTTGCCCAATGCAACAAGTGATTTGCTTTCTTGACTACGGCTTCCGTGGCACTGATTGTCGATCCAAGTAAAATGAAATCCTTTACAGCTCCAATCTTTTCTCCATTATCATGATGTTGCTTATTGGTACAATTGTGAGGATTTTTGTTTTCTTTATGTTCAGGTGTAATCCATACTGAAGGCTGTAGTTTTTGATTTTCTTCAGTAAGTGCTTCAAGTCCTCTTCACTTTCAGCAAGGAAGGTTGTGTCTTCTGCATATTGCAGGCCGTTAATTAGTCTTCCTCCAATCCTGATGCCACGTTCTTCTTCATATAGACCATTGCATTAAATCTTCACAGCCCTATGATGTAGTATGGTAAATATTTGCTTTTTTCCTGTGGGACTTCTGTACCCCTATGCTATTTGTGGAGAAGCCTTAATTTTGCATGTTGGTGCAGGCCAGGCCCACCTGTCATTATGGAAACTGATTTGAGCCAAAGTTCCTTTCCTCACTAGCTGGCAGCTAGGACACAGACATGGCATAACACCTACAGTAAGACAATTGGATCTCTCACCTTAAACTTGGTAGCTGTACAAAGTGATGCAAAGATGCAGGGGTGGGTAGAGATGATTTATAGTGGCATGGATGATTGTGGCAGGTAGGGTCTGGTCATGACAATGCAACAATGGTATACTAAACGGATTGCCCTGAGCATTTTATACACTTGGATCTCCACCATTCCCAGTGGCTTTGTGAGCTACATAATATCCTTCCAGTACTTTTTCTGGATAAGCTAGGCAGACTATGTCTCCATTACCTTCAATTAAGAACCCCAATTGATGTATAGAAGTTCTATTGTTATCTCCATTTTACAAAAGAGGAATGAGGTTAAAGAAATGTTTATTGAATTAATAAGTGAGATATTTATAACACTGTTACTTCTAAAAGAAGTATTGGTCATTTCTTCCAGTTATTAACCAGTCTGCACTGATGGTGTAATCAGCTGGAATTTTTAGGGAAACAAATTACAGGAAATAAGCAGGTCTTTAAGAAATAGTCTTATGAAGTTTTTCCCTAGTGTATACCTTAGCCCAAATTCATATGCCATCAACATCTGCATGTATCATACCTTATCATGAAAAACTAATGTTTAATGTAATCACTGTAAAATTGTAAATTATTTCTTAATAAGATTAAATTATTCTAACCCTTCTGAACTTACTCTTGAAAGAAAGTAGACTAATATACTTTGGAAATGTTTTCAATATAAAGGACTAAAAGCAGAAATGTTTATCAACAGATACCTTTACATTTTTTTTTTTTTTCCTTAACCAGATTACCACACATCTAACATCTGGCTTCTGGAGATTTCATTGTAGTTTCTCTTATTTAAACTCCCAGCTAGTTTGTCTGAACTGTTCTAGCAGTGTTATAATTTAAACTGAAAAACAGTAGCACAAATGTAACCAAAGATCATCACTTCAAACACTTTAATTGAACTGTCAAATGCCTGAATAATAATCTTTTATCTAATTTGCCATATCTTGTCACCTTTAGCATGAGTGTGGCAATTTGAATAAGGCCAGAACAGAGTGAATCTTTTTTTTTTTTTCAGACTAATTGAGCCAAGTGTAACTTAACGAAGTTGTAGAAATGACAAGAAAGCAAATAAGTGAAGGCCATTCTAGAATAACAGATCTAAACTCAAACTCATTTTAACACCAAATGTACAGTGTAAGGAGGAAGGACAGCACTTGAAGGCCAGGCTCTCCAGGACTGAGACTCAATTTACTCATCAGTTAAATAGGAATGATAATAATACTTCTTTTAGGGGAAGGATTAAGTAAGATAACGCAAAAATGAAAGCCCTTGGCAAACTCTAAAGAGTTCTATAAACACAGCATATTATTAATTCTCATCCATAACTCATACAAATAATAAGTACATTTAAAAGACAGCATTCACATATAATCTTGAACCCACTGTCGTTGAGTCGATTCCGACTCATAGTGACCCTATAGAACAGGGTAGAACTGCCCCATAGAGTTTGCAAGGAGCGCCTGGCGGATTCAAACTACTGAGCTCTTGGTTAGCAGCTTGGTCAACCACTACGCCACCAGGGTTTCCATTTGAACAATAAAAAGTGTTAAATCTTTAAAAATAAAACAAATAGTAAATCTTACTTGAAATTAGCTGTGTTTTAATTGTAGAGATTATTACAGGAAGTCAATAATAGAATTTCTTTGTTATATGCACTTTTGATGAAATTTGAATGTTAAAAAATAGAAATTTATATAAAAAACATAACTTCTAAAATATCTTACCCTAGATAAGTATTCCTGCTATAGCTATACAAATTTCATGAATGTAGAGAAATAGTTGAATTATTTATTATTGTTGCATATTATGAATACCCATTGCCATAGAGTCAATTCTGATTCATAGCGACCCAATGGGATAGAGTAGAACCGCCCCATAGGGTTTCCGAGGGGCTACTGATGGACTCGAACTGCCGACCTTTTGGTTAGCAGCTGAGCTCTTAACCACTGCACCACCAGAGCTCCATATTACGAATAAGTGGTGACAACTGAATCTATTGACATAATATAATTTAAAAAATTAAATGTTAAGATTTTAAAAAGCTTCGAGAAGGTAGAAAAACAAGCTTGGATCAAATTTGGATAAAAGAAACCATTTGTTTATATGTATTGTTATAGATATGTAATCTGCATGAAGAATTCATTGACACAATTCTGAAAGATCAAGTCGCCACAACTTAAACAAACAGTCCAGAAAATGCAACAGAAAATTAATGATGTTTCAAATCTGTAAAATTGTGTTTTTATTAATTAATCCTTTACTAACAGTAATTGAAAGTTAATCATTTTCAGTGATTAGTTGATCCATAATAAATGTAATAAACATTACTATAATAATTCTACCCTCCGGTTGGATTTAGTGTCCATAGGAAATATCCTGTGCAGGTCTTTATCTGAGCACACTCTGTATTATACTGAATGTTTTATTTACATGCCTGTGAGTGTACTGAAGGCAGTGGACCAGGCCTTTCTCTTTGGATGTACAGAGCCAGCTTTAATGCCTGGCACATGTAACATTTGTGGAATGGAACCAAACTCTTGACAGTTGAGGACTTTCAGAAATGAACATTTTTAGAGCATTTTAGAGTTTTTGTTACAGAAGAGAAGGTTTGCCCAATTCTCCATGGGAACATGGGATTTAAATTTAAAACATTATTCCACAGGTGACTCAATATTTATAAAGTATCTATATACATATTTGTCTCATTTTTCTAAGGAATTAATTTTATTAGAAATTAATAAAAATTAATTTATAATTTTTATTTCCACCAATTACCTTCAGTTTTACATGTATAAAAAAACTATGATATTATCTTACAAAAAAAGAAAAAAATTATACCCTCTTTCAAGTTTATGAATGAAGTATTCAAAGCTGACACTATACAATTCAAATATATAAAGACGGGAAATACCGGGGATAGGAAATACTATTTAAACAAGTCAGTGATATGCAATATTCTGCTGAAAGTATTTGTTAAATAAAGACATGAAAAGATTGGTAGTGGCTAGTCTCCTTGCCTTAAAAATAGTAGTATCTTGAAATAGATCAAAGAGTGACCACTGACCAGGAAGTGTCTAATTGAATATGTGCCAAGGTTAAATTTTATCTTACAGTTAATAATAAACATAAGTTTGAAGCAAACAAAGCACTAAATGAATTCACACAGTAATAACCAGAGTTCATAAAATACCCTTAGTAGTTGAGATATTAAATTATTATTTTAGTTTCCTGAATTTTCAGTTACTTTTTCTTGAAAAACATCACACTAAAAATGAATGGCATGACTCTTGGATAAGAAAGTCTTTAAAAATCGAATTGCTATGAGAAGACTTTTGTTTTTACAAAGAAATAATATGTACTGCTGAGATGAAAAAATTCATTTTCATATATATTAATTATGGGAAGATAACCAAACTAATTACCTAGACTTAAAAATAAAAATTTCTAAAGTGATTTCTGTGTACAATCAAATTTTTTGTTTAATTTTGCTTTTGCATATTTTAAATGTTTGCAGAGAAATGTATTTAAACCAACTCAATTTGATCATGCCAATAACAATTATGAAATTAACCAGAGAACTACAAAACAATCTGCCTCAACATATACTTCCCCAACATTTCCAATGTTTTAAATTATCTTCCCATAAGTGTGCATTTTTTGAACCAAAAATTGAGAATTTTTAATAGGCTTTTGTAATTTATACAATTTGGTTATCCAAATTGGTACTAGACAAAAATTTAATCATGTGTATTCAATTTTTTGAAGCATATGCGATTAAAAACCTTAGTGTTTTTCAAATTGTGGGTGGTGATATCAGTGTAATAAATTTTAATGAATATTTTTAAAATAATAAAACAAATTATCAGAATACATGTCTTTAGAAGGTGTAAGGATTGTTTTTCGTGTGAAAGAGAGAGATAGAAACTGTATAGAGAAATGCATTTTATATAGGGGCAAAATCCAAAATATATTTCTCAGTGATGTCACTATTAAAAAAAAATCTGACACACCCACGAACCCAGTTTTGCCTGGGGCATTTTAGGTTACTTTTTTTTCACTTGGCACCTGAGAAAATCATGGCCAATGCCCGTGCCTAGAGAATAATTTCTCCCTAGGTAGTTCTGTGGTTATCCTATTTGTAACCAAGTCTCTAAAGATTTAAGAATAAAAACAACAGAAGGACTGTTATTACAATCTGCTAACTACCATTTTAAACACTGCTGTTAACCAGCAGCATGTATTTTAAAGTCCATGACCAAAATGAACAGCAGGTGGGGGCCTGCAACAATGAAAACTGATGCCTGGCTCACTTCAGCACTTGCTATATTCTCTTTTCACCCTTTGTGTTGGTGTCACTTTTGCATGCATTGTTGTTGTTAGGTGTCATTGGGTCACTTCCTAGGTAAAACAGAACAAAACACAGCCTGGTCCTTTTGTGTGTACAGTAGTTCCTTCTATCTTCCTCTCCCTCAGCACATTTCTTTAGGCTCATCTCATTGTCATTCTGTCTTCATCCCCAGATTCCATATTGATTTGTTTATATTGACCTTGTAATACATTCTAATACCTCTTTTCTTGGATCCTCTCAAATATTTTTCTTTCTGTATAAATCCCAACATGATTGGGATTATATGAAATTGCATTACAGTGATATATAAATTTAGGGAGGAATCAACATTTTAAAGTATTATGCTTTCCCACAAAGAACACGATATATGTCTTTAGTCTTATTCTATATCCATCAAGGAAATTTTACAGTTTTCTTATTCAGGTCATTTGCCTTCTTGTTAAATTTGTTCCTAAGAATTTTTATATTTCTCGGTCGTTATTGTGAATGAATTCTCCCCCACCCAATTCCTCTTCTAGATTCTCCTTGCTAGAATTACTTTTTTGTGTGTATTTATCCAGGTACTGTACCAAATTTTCTATGTTGTTGTTAGGTGCTGTTGATCAGTTCCAACTCACAGCAACCCGAAACACTGCCCAGTTCTGCGCTATTCTCACAATCGTTGCTATATTTGAGCCCATCTTTGCTGCCACTGTGTCAGTCCATCTCATTGAGTGTCTTTCTCTCTTTCGCTGCTCCTCTACCAAGCGTGATGTCCTTCTCCAGGGACTGGTCCCTCCTGATAACGTGTCCAAAGTACCTGAGATGGAGTTTCGCCATCCTCGCTTCAAAGGAGTATTCTGACTGTACTTCTTCCAAGACAGATGCTGGACAACGAATAAGGAATACTGAAGAAGAATTTGAATTATGGCATTGACAAAGATACTGGGTTACCATGGACTGCCAGAAAAACCAATAAATTTTCTATAATAGTCTATTTTTAAAAAAACAATTTTCTTAGATTTTCTAGTTGTATAACCACCTAATCAACAAGCAAAGTTCCTTTTATCTCTTACTTCCTAAAGTTTCTACAAGTGATTTTCATTTTCTTGTTTTAATGCTTTTGCTTAAAGTTCAAATACAATGTTGAAGTGTACTATTAGAAGAGAGCCAGTCCAGTTCCTGATAAATATAAATTGTTTCAGTGTTTTACCATTTAGTGTAATATTTATTACTGGGAGTTGATAGTCTATATTACATTTTAATAGATACCTTGTACTCTTATTTAAAGGTTGTGATAAAACAACAACAACAACAAACCACCAAACCACTGCCGTCGAGTCGATTGCGACTCACAGCAAAGTTATCGGACAGAGTAGAACTGCCCCACAGGGTTTCCAAGGCTGTAAATCTTTACCGAAGCAGACTGCTACATCTTTCTCCCATGGCGGTTTTAACTGCAACCTTCAGGTTAGCGGAAACCCTGGTGCCGTAGTGGTTAAGTGCCATGGCTGCTAACCAAGGGGTGGTCAGTTTGAATCCGCCAGGCGCTCCTTGGAAACTCTATGGGGCAGTTCTATTCTGTCCTATAGGGTCGCTCTGAGTCAGAATCTACTCAAGGGCACTGGGTTTGGTTTTGGTCTAGGTTTGCAGCTGAGTTCTTTAACGACCGTGCCACGGCGGCTCTTATAAAGGTAGTGTTACGAATAACCAAATTTTTTATATACTCATACAAAATTCCTTCTTCAATCTTTTGACATACGATTAGGTTATTTTCTGATATTGAACCATCTTTAACTTGGTCATAGGGCATCACTTGTTGGCTATTACTGGATTGTAATTGCTAATGTTTTATTTCAAGTTTATCAATCTTAAATTACATAATTCCTTAGTTTTCTGATACTGTTTATTAGAACTTTTTATTAAAGATATGTCGGGTTCACAAATGAATTGGAAGACTTGTACCTGTTTCTACGGGCTGGAATAGTTTTAATAACTTCAGATTTAACTGTTTATACATTCAGATATGAGAGCTTATCTGGTCTTTGTGCATTTTCAGTGGTAGCTCTTTAACATCTTGTCAATATCTTCTAAGTGTACATAGTCTAATCAAGTTTTCTACTTCTTAGTCATTTCTGATATTTTCCAACTTTCTAACTCTTAACCTATTTTATTCAAGGTTTCAAATTTGTGATCATGGAATTATATGTTAAATTGTCTTTTCTAAGCTTTCCTGAACCTTTAATGTCTCCTTTTTTCTTATATTAAATTTTCCTTTTCTTTTTTCGTTTAATCAGGCTCAAAATTTATCTAATGTGTTTATCTTTGAAAAAAAAAATTCATGATTTTTTTTTTTTTTAATCATGCTGTGTGGTAATGTTGCAGAATATTTCTAGTTAATTAACTTCAACTTTGTCTTCCTTAATTTCCCTTTCTTAGTTTTTTTTTTTTAATGTATTTTATTTTTCTGTTCTTACTTTTTAAATATGACCCTTTAGGTTTTTTATTTTTTATATTTGTGTTTAGCGATAAAGGCATTTATACCTATAAGCTACCCCTGAGTATAGCTGTTTCACTATGTCTTATGTTAATTTATCAGGTATAATGAAGGAAGGAGTAGACAAATCAAAGAAACAAAATAGAAATTTCGGAAATAAATCTTAGTAGCATGATAATTTAATATGTAACTGTCATGGATTGAATTGTGTCCCAGCAAAATGTGTGTATCAACTTGGCTAGGCCATGATTCCCAGTATTGTGTGATTGTCCACCATTTTGTCATCTGATAGGCTTTTCCTATGTGTTGTAAATCCTACCTCTATGATATTAATGAGGTGGGATAGGCGGCAGTTGTGTTAGTGAGTCAGGACTCAATCTACAAAATTGGATTGTGTCTTGAGGCAATCTCTTTTGACACATAAAAGAGAGAAGCAAGTAGAGAGACAGGGGGACCTCATACCACCAAGAAAGCAGTGCTGGGAGCAAAGCATGTCCTTTGGGCCTGGGATTCCTGCAAGGAGAAGCTCCTAGTCCAGGGGAAGGTTGAGGAGAAGGACCTTCCTCCAGAGCCCACAGAGAGAGAAAGCCTTCCCCTGGAGCTGATGCCCTAAATTTGGACTTCTAGCCTACTTTACTATGAGGAAGTATATTTCTCTTTGTTGAAGCTGTCCACTTGTGGTATTTCTGTTATAGCAGCACTAGATCACTAAGACAATAACAAAACTGGGAATTTAATTCAATGCAAAAAAGTACTTTTAATAAAATGGTACTGACGCAAATGATTGTCTTGAAGACTATAAAATTCTTAAGAATATAACACCTGCATCTTTTCTCTACACAAAAATAAATTCAGTTTTATTAAATTTTAAAAATATCTTGCAAGAAACGTGCAACTATAGTACTATTAAGAGTCAAGAAAGAGCCTTTTAACAAGATAGAAACCCCAGAAGATACATAAAAAATAAAAATTTGGAATGGAAAAAAAAAGTACTATTAAGAGTCAAGAAAGAGCTTTTAACTAAGATAGAAACCCCAGAAAATACATAAAAAATAAAAATTTGGAATGGAAAATAGATCATTAAAAAGTCTGCAGATAAATGATAGATTATGAAAAAATAAAAACACATTTGTAATACATATTTGTAATATGAAGAAAGTTAAAAAAAAAAAAAAAAGACAACTAATCCAACAGAAAATGGACAAATGATAGGCAAGCCAAATCACTGAAGCCACGATGGAAAAAAAAAAAAAAAAAAAGGGTCAAATTTAAACCCGTATCAAAGAAATGCAAACCAAACTGATCATGAAAAACAGCTTTATATGCTATAAGACTTGCAAAATTTAAAAGAGCTGTAATATCTATTGCTAGTGGAGATGCAGGAAAAATGGTATATTAATAAGTTGCAGGAGGAAATGTAAATTCTTATACTTTTTCAGAAAACTGGCTGTAATATATATAAATATTAAGAGAACGTATAATCTTTGACCTAGAAAATTCCTGGAAATCTATCCCAAAGAAATAAAATGACCAGCATATTACCAAAAACCCAATGCCGTCGAGTCAATTCCAACTCATAGCGACCCTATATTAGCACATAAAAATAGGGATATATATTACATGCTCATGGTTTCAAAAAATCAGAAAAAAGTGGATGCTCATTAGTATTGTGGTAGTCATTAAACAGCTCTAAAATAATCCTCTCCTTCTGGAAATATGGTAAGTGTGCACTTTCTTCTTGTTTCTTTGAAGTTAGGAGTGTAGACTAACTTGCTTAGGCCAATGTAGTGTGAGTGGAAGTGACATGCCACTACTGGGTGAATGCCTCAAGGTAAAAGGGTTCCCCTTCCACTCTGATCTCCACGATATGTTGCTGAGAAACAAAAATGCTGAAAAGTGTTTCTATTATTATCCCAGATTTTATATTAAAAACAGCTAACAAATACACATGCAATTACATATATTACTATATATAGATATACAGATTATATAAATATGGATAAAAATATGAAATACACATGAAGTTGCTAAAGTAATAAGAAAAATCCAAACTATAAAAATAAAAAATAAGCAAAACTGCATGGTATGATCACATACCTCAGTTATTCAAATGCTTAACTATGTAACTAAAATATTGTTGAGTAAGTATAATCAAATAATTTCATACAGCATCTCACTGAACCTAAGATGCTTTGATTCTTGGTGCTTTTTGGTCTTACCTGTATCAAGGGTTTTTACACACCTGGCTGAAAATGCTAAGATGCAATACATCCAAACCCATTGCCATCAAGTCGATTTCGACTCATATAGCGACCTTATAGGACAAGGTAGAACTGCCTCATAGGGTTTCCAAAGAGTGCCTTGGATTTGAATTGCCAACCTTTTAGATTAGCAGCTGTAGCTCTTAAACCACTACACCAACCAGGATTTCCTACCATACATCCCCCTGTTGCTGTCCATACATCAGTCGTTGTCAAATTGCAGTCTCACCTGAGAGCTTGTTAGAAATGCAAATTTGCAGGCCCCACTGCAAGACTCCAGAATCAGAAACTCTGGGGATGGGGCCCAACATCCTGTTTATCAAGCCCTCCAGGTGGCTTTGATGCAAACTCAAGTTTACTTACTTGATAAGATGTATCCTTATTTCAGAGGTTAAAATGTGAAAAAAAAAGTGCATCTTTTTTTCACATTTTAACCTCTGAAATAAGGATACATCTTATCATTTAATTAATGACCATTGGACTTCAATTCATCCTAATATACTATCCTCTCTTCTACTTCCAATTTGCAAACTCTTTCCTTTCAATCTAAATTGCCAATGATTGGATCTAACAGCCTGTTTTTGTTTATCTGCCAGGCCATATCACCATAAACTAAAACTAACTTCCCTTGAAATCAAGTGCTTACCCTAAATCCAATTAGATTCCACAAGAGAATGGGATCTGAGAGGGTCAACAATAGCTTTGGACAGTTTCTGTAAGAAGTATGTTTGGAAATGGCATGGAACAATTGACCTATTATGACTGGTTTAATTTTACACTAATTTTACTTTTTATGTGAAGAGAGTAGAATGTTGATATTACATGCTAATTATATTGTTTTAATGTTTATATTTTAAAAATATAACACTGGTGCTTTAAGAAAATTTTAATGTTTTTTCTTTGGTAGTTTTACAAGCTTCAATTTTGCTTTTAGATCCAATTTTCTGTCAATAATATCTTCACTTAGTGATTTTATATTTATTTTTCAGAGGCATATTTCACATACATGTAAGTGCCTTTGATAATGCTTTGTTCCTAAGAAAAAACAAAAAATTCTAGGAGAAAGGAACACCCTTTGCTGTTCTTGTTGCATGTTTCTGTAACGAACATTTCAAATGAAATATCCAAGTATGTCTTCTTATTGGATCATTCTTAGGATCACAGCCATAATTGTACCCTTAAACCTAAATATAGTAATTCACAATACAGCAATTCTCTAATTACTATAGTAGAGGCTTGCACTCATTCTTGCCCCTTCTAATCCCTTCATTACCACCATCATAATCTTTTTTTTTTTTAGACGGTAACAAAAAAGAACTGTTTTCTGCTTTTATTGGAAGAATTTACCCACCTATAAGAGTGGAGGACACAATTTCAGATAGCTGTCATGGTACAAGCTACTAACACCATTCCCAACCCTCTACCAACACTTCACATAACTTTACAATCCAGACACCCAGGGATGCGCTGGCCAAGAGAAAAAGGAATTTTGAAAATACTTTCTTCAGGAATTTACACACAAGATATATTGCAGGAGCATATTTGAACAAGAAAACAAAGTCTTAAAAAGGAAGTCAAGTTACATGAAACTATGTTGTCGTTAGGTGCCATCAAGTCTGTTCCTACTTATAGCAACTTATATACAACAAAACGAAATGTTGCCTGGTTCTGTGCTGTTCTCACATTTTTTGCTATGTTTGAGCCTATTGTTGCTGCCACTCTGTCAGTCCATCTCATTGAGGGTCTTCCCCTTTTTTGCTGACCCTCTACTTTATCAAGCATCATGTCCTTCTCCAGGGATTAGCCCAAAGTAAGTGAGGTGAAGTCTCACCATCTTGGCTTTTAAATAGCATTCTGGCTGTACTTCTAAGACAGATTTGTTCATTCTTCTGGCAGTCCACGGTATATTCAATATTCTGTGCCAACACCATGATTCAAAGGCATCAATTATTTGTTCTCCTTACTCATTGTCCAGCTTTCACATGGATATGAGGTGACTGAAAATACCACGGCTTGGGTCAGGCACACCTTGGTCCTCAAAGTGACATCTTTGGTTTTTAATACTTTAAAGAGGCCTTTTGTAGCATATTTGCCCAATGTGCTTTTTTTTAAATTGTATTTTAGATGGTTTACAAATTAGTTTCTCATTAAATAATTAATACATACATAGTTTTGTGACATTCTTTGCCAATCCCATGACATGTCAACATTCTCCCCCTCTCGACCTCTGGTTTCTCATTACAAGCTTTCCTGTCCCCTCCTGCCTTCTCATCCGTGCGCCTGAGCTGGTGTGCCCATTTAGCCTCATTGTATTTTATGGCACTGTCTAATCGTTGGCTGAAGGGTGAACCTCAGGAGTAACTTCAGTACTGAGTTAAAAAGGTGTCCAGGGACCCTACTTTTGGGGTTTCTCCAATCTGTCAGATCAGTAAATTTGGTCTTCATCATGATCTTTTCAACAGTAAGATTTGGTCATGTTATTCCTCTGCTTAAAATGCTTCAATGGCTTTTTAAGATAATGACCAAAATCTTGAACACGACTTCAAGACCCTGAGTGATACGGTCCCAGCCTACCTTTCTACTTCACTCTAGTTACACAGGCCTTCTTTTAAAATTATGAAAATGCTTAAACATACTGAAAAACAACATAGTTCAATGAGCCCCTACATACTACTCCAATAATAATCAAGATTTTGCCACATTGAAGCTTAGAAAATATGTACCCCTTAATTTGCATATTCTTTTATCTAGAAAAAGGTTAATCTAGACTGTAGGGTAAGATTGTGAGTTCAAAGTGCAGCCTACCTGGGGAAACTATTTTTAAACTTGTTTGTTCTGTAAATTGGGGATAATAACAGTATTTCGTAATCATTGTGAGAAATACACATTTTTAAAATGCTTAGAACACTGTTTGGAATATAACCCAATAGTACAAGCCTTAACAAATGAGGCCATTATCATTTAGGACAAGTTACACATCTTACCTCAAGGCCTTTCCACAGCCTGCAAAAAAATGTTTCCCTCCAGATTTTGCTCAGGTCTGTTAACTCATAGTTCCAATTTCACATCCTCAGGAAAGCCTTTCCTAACCTTCCCAGAGCAAGCTTTATTGTTTTAATACATTCTATGCCTTTCCTCTTCCTATGCATGACACTTATTTGAAATTATTGTGAGTTTAAAGGGTATCTTTCTCAATAGGCTGTAAAGAGGCTCCAGTAATGGGGGAAATGTTTATTTGTTGGCTCCGTTTTATACTCAGCACCTAGTATACTCAAAACCTTTATTCTGTGTTTAAGGCTCAATTTCTTTTAAATTAAACCCTCTGCTGTGTATATGTATAAATCTAATTATAATAATATGTTATATCACAGGCTTGAACAAAGTCCTGTTTACAGGTATTTGAGGAATTAAAAATTATAGAAAATATATTAGTAATATAACTCCTAATTTTATATAAAGAATATTTTTTGCACAGCTATTTTTAAAAGAAAAAAAAAAAAAACTCTTTTAAGTTTTGTCCATTGCATTTTAACTCTAAAGTAAAGGATGACACAGTGAAAGTCAGAAGAGGTTAAAGCTAGCAGTTAAGTGGTTCAGATACAAAGACAGAAAAAGCCTCCAAATAGTCTTTCAACTCACTTCCATATTTTTATACAATTTCTACTTTTATATGAGTTTGATGTTATTAGCTGCTGTAGAGTCGGCCCCTGACTCATGGCGACCCACGAACAATTAAAGTGCTCCCAGGTCTGCACCATCCCCATCGTGGGTTGCGTTAAGTACCCGTACTGTGGTCCACTGGGTTTTCATTAGCTAATTTTTGGAAGTAGATCCCAGGCCTTTTTTGTGCATACATTTAAGGATTTGATTACCTTGACTGGAATCATCTAACCTGCTGTTTTTCCAGAAGAATCCATTTATATAAAAGAATTTGTAATTCTTTCAGTACAATGGTTTTTATTAAAATGGTTAAAGAAAAATCCTTCTCATTAAACTTCTTTTGTCAAGACATTAGTCACCTATTATGAAGTTTCCAAATCATAACCCAACTAAGAAAGTATAAAAATAACCAACTTCAAGACAGTTTCAAAAGCATCTTCTTTTGAACTTCAGTTCACAAACACCTTTACCACTAATTTCTATGTCTTCTGATGGGCAGTACTTAAATAAGGAAACTTAGAAAGCCAGTCCAGGAGAGAAACAGGAGGGTATGGGCAAATTAAGTTACCAAATTAAATATCAAATAAGCTGTGTTCTATACCTTCCTCTGGTTTAATCATTCTGCACATTAGCAATATTAAAAGCTCTTGAGAAATCCTGTGAAGAAACTTGCTTAACTTGAACTTGTTGTTAGCTGCCACGGAGTCGGTTCCGAATCATAGCAACCCTATAGGACAGAGAAGAGCTGCCCCACAGTGTTTCCAAGGAGGGGCTGACAGATTTGAACTGCTCACCTTTTGCTTGGCAGCCAAGCCCTTAACCACACCACCATCTGGGCTCTGAGCTATTAAGTACACTTTGAAAATTGCTGGTCTGCTGCAGTCTACAGATTGACTAGCCCACAATCTCATTCAAAAGTGAAAAACCACCTTGTTTTTAGTGGTTCTATGACTCTCGGTGCTCACTGCTTTAAGAGGTCATAAATCAATTTAACAGTTCATTTTAAAATCTTATCAATGTATACTACCTTATAATTTGCAGAATGTACTTTTTTCTATATAAAATTTGCCAGTCTCCAACTTTTGAGGACCTCAGTAATTTTCTTTATAATTCCTGAAGGCTTAGTAGCAGCAATTTAATGACTTCATCTATCAAGTTCTTAATGGGAGTCTAGGGTGGCGAGGTGATAATTTAAAGCACTCAAGGGTAGAAAATGCAGGCACACCTCAAAAAGGGCTGGGGCCAGCAACTTGAAAGCCATCAGGGACATATAATGATTCTTTCAAAACAGTGGTTTGGCACGGGAGGTGCACATCAGAATTACCTGGGAAATTCTTTGAAAATACACGACACCAATATAGAGTAACTGAGTCAGAACTGACGGCAACAGATTTGGTTTTGGTTTACTGGGGTTGAGACCTTGGATATGTGTATTTTGAAAAGCTCTCCAGATGATTCAGATGTACATTTCTAGATAAAAATCCTGGCTTTGGATACCATCTTCCTCACTGTAATCATTTTCAATAAGGACCATAAAGACTTCTTAACTTTTAACTCTTTTCAATGTTTCAAGGCCATGAGTTTATGGCATCTTCCTCTGAGTACACTGCACCCTGATTTCTATTAATAGTAGTTTAGTTATTCTACCAGTATTCCTTCATCTGGCTATCGGAATTAAAATGGCAGGGATACTTTTCCCCAAAGTTCACACTGCCTCCACTTGATCAACCAATTCTTCCCCTATGGGTAAATTTAAGTTTTGGAACAGCAGCTCTCATAACCCCTTTTCTTCTTTGTGAGAGTAAGGAAATACAAACTTACCAGGAACTCCTGCTGGAGTTCAGCACATTTTTACATTTCCCAGTACCATCTGGAGTTGCCTCTGTTGTTTAATTATCTAGTTATGTCGCTTGGCTAGGCAGTCTGTAGTATGTCCCCCACAATAATCTGCTCCCTTACTCTTCATCCTTAGTGATCTAAAGAGCAACCTTGTTATGTGTCTCCTCTAGATACTTAGCACTACATTGCCTTGTAACTCTTAAAGAATGGGTTCTTCTGACAAAGCTATTCCCTTCCATCTTTATATTCCAGTCCCCTTAATCCATCAACTCTTATTATATGTTAAAATATATTCTTATTACTTTTCAGTGAATGGTTTGAGACTTTAAGTACAGTATCTGATTTTGGTAAATGAACACTCTGTTATTCTTTTTCCATTATAGTTTAGTTTTTGTAGATCAGTTTTTAAGAAAAAAAAATACTGAATTCATTTTTGTAATTTAGGTAATCATTTTATCCTTTCAAATAAAACCTACTACAATTTAATTGACTATATACTTCAAGTTTCAAAGTTAACTGGAAAGAAACTTGAAATTGAAGCACAGTTTATTATGCAAAGAAAAATTAAACTGTTTTAGGTTTATGTGAACTTGAAATAATACTGTTTTCAACTGTCTTAAGCAACACTGAAGGGAAGGGACTAATGAAGCACCACATTTGCTCCTAAACTACCAAGAACTGAAATGCATACATATTTTATGGCAAGTAATCTAAAACTCTTCTAAAAATTAATTGTTATTCTAGCCAACAAGAAAACCAATACAACAGATCTATCTAATTAGTTAAGACACCAGATACTCGTCATGCAGCTTCAGTGTCTAGTAACAAACCTCTAAAGTTTTGTTTCACAACTTCTCAATACTAGTAACACATTTTGTAAAAGGCTGATAGCGACTTTTAAACTACATACAGAAGTACCAGAGCTGTACACAATTATCAAATGAATGTCTGTTTACACCAGTCTCAAGTCTACTTTCAGAGTTAAACCCAGTAGTCTCCAAAAATTTCAGTATGTACTGCCAAGTAATTAGTATTAATTTTAAAAGATAGAACTTTCACATAGGGTTGGAGAAATACCATAAATAGTTGGGTACTCTACCTCTAGAAGTTGACATGCATCCATCTATATTTTTCATGTCAATACGTGATTGGCTTAAACTGGTCCAAGGGACAAATTATATTTTTATCTTATCAAAAGTTATGTGAGTGCATAATATAACCGTTAGAAATTAAAACAAAAACAAACATGCATTTTAGAAGTTTTTTTTCTCCAGTACTTTCAAATTCTGACAAAATGCAGGACATTAAAAAAATATGTATCAATTTTGCTTACTGCAATTAGGTTTTTAAAACAATTTGCTTCTCTTGGTCTTAGATTAGAAAGCAAAAGCATTTCACCATATTCAGTAAATACTGATCTACTAGCTCTAGGATACTCCTAAAACATATAATCAGAAATAAAAAATGTTCAGTTCAAAGTAATGAAGAAACAAAAATCTGTAGTTAGATACCCCAAGTAGTGACTTTTCTTAAGCTTGCATTTTAATGTTTCAAAAAAAAAAAAAAAAGTCTCTTTGTTGTTAACAACAAAACTTGCCCCAAATCCTTATACCATAGACTTAATTAAATTCAAGAAAGAGCAAAAAATGTTGGTTGCAATGCCAGAGATGGGCAAAATAAAAGTAACTGCTGATGATATAAACATGTCCTTCTTTTAGTCTCTACTTTTGTTATACGTGCATTTAAAAAGTCATTATTTAACAAAAAAAAGACTTTTAAAATATATATTTCAAGTTTCAAAGTTAATTGGAAAGAAACGTATAACATTTCATTTGAAAAACAATAGTTTCAGCACATATATACAAGGTCCCTATGTGAACTGTAAATCTCATCAAAACCATCACATTTTAGTATTTTTTACGGGGAATTCAAGGTAGGAGTTATTTTTCTGCATTATGAAATTGATTAAAGGCAGTACTATTACATTTAAAAATAATTTACGCTGAAAAACTCAAGCAAAAAGTCTGATATTTTGTTTATCAAAATAACAAGAACAAAGTGAGCAATGGAAAAATAGCAAAAGCTATTACAAAAAATAGTAAATTCCTATTTAAATTTCTGTGTTTACAGAGATTAAAAATGTTTATTAATTATGTCACACAGATTGTAGCATACTTTAAGCGATAACATAGAAAGGTAACATGGGAAATTTGAGATTCAAGCTGCACTTAACCAAAATAATTTTAACCTGAGTCTTTGATGTCTTCGAAAATGCATTTTACAATAATGTATGATAAAGTATATTTTGTTATTATTTAGTAGTATACTTCAAAGTAACTTTAATTTGAACTGTTCTTAATACTGCTTCTTCATAAATATTTGTTTAAAATTATAAATATTTATTAACATTTCTTGAGTTCTCTGAGCACACAGGAGTGTATCAACTGAAAAGCTGCTACTTTCTTCCCGCTACACAAGCATATGAAGATGTCTTTCTTTTTAGTTCAAAATGCCTTATATTTAATCTTATTTTCATATTTCAAAACAAATGCAAAAGGTCAAAAGATTATCATACTTAAATACTCCTATGAAATATATCACACCCAGAGGAATTTAATACAAGTTTACTAAAGAATATCAAGTTAACGATTTCCTCCTATAAATATTTTCTTTTTATTTTGTGTTTAGAAGTTGCAGTTTTAAGTACTATTAACAGAAAATACATAACAAAAGCTTCCTAACAAGTGAAAAAAATAATTATAAATGCTGGAAAAATTGGCCTCATTAACATATTTACAGTCATTTACTTAATACATACTCCATTGAAAATTAATTATATGACATTTATACAAGCATTAACATTTCCAAATCACTCTGAGTGGTGAACACTTCAGTTCTTTACTGTCTATAGTAAAAGGTGAAAGTCATTCAGTTTCCCAAGGCAGAACTAACAAGCAAGAGAAATGGTCAATCTGGGATACTGTTGACACATTGTTCTGTTCCTTCACCTAAAGATGATTCGGTTGAGTAAGTGTCCTTATGCTTCTTTTTCTCTTTGCACTGATCTTCCTGCAGCTTCAGAATTATGTTTCGGATTTCTTCTCTTTTTGTTCTCATTCTTGGGGGAGGAAACCAGTTTGCCAAATTCATAGGCAGTTCAAAGTTGAGAATTGGGTTCTAAAAATAAAAAATATTAAATGTACATTAAACAAGTGTAAAGAATAAATCGCAAAGTATCCCAAGTTAAAGATGGACAAAAAAAATCAATTACTCATTCAATATGTATTTACTCATTACATATCACATGCCAGGCACTGGAAATATAAGACAGTTTCTGCCTTTAAATATCTTATGGTCTACATCAGGGGTCAGCAAACCATGGCTTACAGGCCAAATCCAGACCACTATGCGTTTTGCAAATAAAGTTTTAATAGAACACAGCCACATTTGCTCATTTACATACTGTCTTTAGTGGCTTCCACGCTACAACAGCAGAACTGAGCGGTCACAAGAGATTGTATGACCCACAAAGACTAAAACATGTACACAGAAAAGGTTTGCCAACTCAGTCTTGACAGAATTCAACAAATAAAACAGTGAACATGGCAAGTATTATGACAGAAGTACAGAGTACAAGTAGAATATATACGCAGGAGCTTAATAAAATTCCTAGAAAATGATGTTTAAGCCAAGACATGAAGGACGAACAAGGGTTAGCCAGCCAAGGAATGACAGAAGCAACAGGCAAGAGTATTCAGGTAAGGAAACATTTATCAAGGCCTAGAGGTAAAAAAAAAAAAAACTTTCTTTTTTACAGAGGTAAGAAAGAACATGATACATACAACATGAGAAGCTGAATGATGTTCAGATGGCTAATATAAAAAATGAATGAAAGGCTAGAAGCTTAGGCAGGGGCAAGATCATACAGGTGCATACAGGCCATGTGATGGATTTTAGTCTTAACTGAAGAGGAACAAGAAGCCACCAAGAGAAGATTTAAAGGACAAAAGTAACACAATTAGATTTGTGTTTTGGTTGACAGGGTCAAATGGTGCTGGGAGGTCAAGAACAAATTCAATATAAGACTGAGGGTGAACACAGATTAAATAGATTTAAGAAGGAAATAGGAGTTATGGAAATGGAGATCCGACCCGTTGCCATCAAGTCAATTCCAACTCATAATGACCCTACAGGACAGAGTAGAATTGCCCCACAGGGTTTCCAAGAGCGGCTGGTGAATTCAAACTGCCGACCTTTTGGTTGGCAGCCAAGCTCTTAACCACTGTGCCACCAGAGGTCCAAGGAAATACAGACAGTGAATATAAATATCTCTCAAGAAATTTATCTGTGAAGGGGAGAAAAGAGGCAGTCTGAATCAGAGACTTCTTAAGATAGAAAAAGTCAGGAGAGACAGTTGATGATATACATGGACTGATCAGTGATGGAATGAGTTCAATACGCCTTAGATTTGATGAAGTATAAATACAGCATTTTTATGCCTTAAAATTTCTCCATTTTGGGAGTTTTTGCTCTCCGGAATAATTTTTCAACTAAAGTTTTCAAATTTCTCTAATGTATTTGTTGTGTTTTTTACACTAAAATAGGGCCAAGTACTTTATTATACCAGATCGAAAATTGAAACCCACCTCAAAAAAGCTCTCTACATACTGCAATACATACACACCACAATCACTGAAGTTGTTTTGCTGTGGTACTTTTGGATTAGAGCCTTTCATAACATCTTTGGAAAAACTTCTTTTACTTCCTTTTTTAACTTCCCATTCCACCTCTAGATACCTGCAATAATGCACATATAGTAAAAACATACATATATGTAAATATGTATAACCCCTCACCCCACCAGAAAATGACATGAAGTATGAGGTCAGGTTTTGAACTTACTCTCGTAGAATTTTTACAACATTTGACCGAGAAGGGCCTCTAAGAGAGTCCATAAGCAGGATACAAGGTCTGCAGGGTAGAAATGATCATGTGTTAAATATTTTATAATGTTGTAAAGGCATTAAAAATTTAAAATGTGGCGCATTAATAATGAAATTTAAAACTTTCGGAATTCCCTTTGTATGCCTCAGTAAAGCTTACGGGAAGAAAAAAATCTGACACATACATGCAGTTTAGTAATTCTTAGATATCTATGGTTATATTAAATACTGAGTTACAGAATATTAATTTAACCATATCTTAGTTATAAACATATTTCATTGTTGGTCCCTAAAAATACTTAAAAAAATTTAGTATAAAGCCAAAACAATTCTGAAGTTTTGAAAATCCCCATACTCCCATATCATCAAATGTGGGACCATGCAAAAGCAGAAGGAAAATAATCCTATTTTAAACTAAAACCTACTGTAGATAACCAGGCAATCACTGCATTAAAAAATTAGTTTAGAATCCAGTGTGTGTGTGTGTGTGTGTGTTTTGGCAAGATTCCACATCAGAACATGCCCCCCACCAAAAAACCAAACCCATTGCTGTTGAGTTGATTCCAACTCATACTAACGCTATAGGACAGAGCAGAACTCACCCCACAGGGTTTCCAAGGAGCAGCTGGTGGATTTGAACTGCCGATTTTTTGGTTAGCAGCTGAGATCTTAACCACTGAGCCATCAGGGCTCCTCAGAACATCCAGTATAACTAAACACCCAGCCTTCAAAGTTTTAACTCTGTAAAGCTATGTTGTAAATCTAAGTAAGTGAGGAAGTCTAATGTAGTGCAAAAGTTGTGGAATATTGAAGACCTAAGTTCTTGAAGATCTGGAGATCTGGGACAAATCTCTTAATTTGCCTTGGCCTCTATTTTTAAATTCATAAATGAAGTTTCTTTTTTAAAGGCTATTAATGGAGTTTTAGCAAACATTTTCTACAAAAAGTAAAAGGAGATTTAGTCAAGAAATAATACTTCATCACCTAAGAAGTTCAGAGCCTCTGGGGAGACCTTAGAACAAACACTTCTGAAAACTAAACAGGCTCACTCTCTTTTGGGGCTCCCATCTGGAACATGTCCCATAGGACTGCCCTGAGTCATTCCATAACGTTCATATAGTAGCTATGAAACCAGTCTAAACCCCAATTCCCATGTTGTTGATTAGAATGGCAGTTCACAGTCTTTCTCTGCTCAAAAACACTATATTCCCAAAAGGAACAGTGGTTTACTATGGAAATTTGTGTATGTCCAAGTACATGTATGTGCATGCACACAGAACCTGGAAACCTGGGCAAATGGAAGACTGAAATAATTATCCATCTTCCCCAACCTGATTCCTGGACAGCCTGCCCCTTTTTCCTCACTGAGCAGCCTTTGTGACTCTTGCTCAAATATTTCTTTAAACACAAACTGGCAGTTATATTTTATTCTATGAGGGTACTTAAAAAAAAATTATGTAGTTTGTAATCCTGATCTTTGTAAGATATACAGTTAATGCTTACTGTTTACAGATTGTAGGCTTTAAATGCCACTGTCCTACTTCTGAGTTGCAAGTATCATCAGCAAGGAATCCGTCATCACTGCTATCATCCTATAAAAGAAAGCTTAGTCTTAGTACTGAAAATACATAATTTAAATAATTCTTGAACTAACAAAATAGCACCATTACAAAAACCTTTGCAATAAGCACACAAAAACTTTTCTATTTAGGCATATCAGATATGAGAAAATTTGCTGTATCACTTTATTCCAATTATCTAATGTCATGACACTGACATTTCAATAAAAAGAAACTACCAATCAGATTAAGGAGTGAGCTACCTGCATCAGGTGGACACCTGAGACAATGTTGGGATCTCCTGTCTGGAGGGGAGATGGGAGGCTAGAGGGGGTTAGAAACTGGCAAAGTGGTCACGAGAGAGACTGGAAGGAGGGAGTGGACTGACTCATTAGGGGGAGAGTAACTTGGAGTATGTAGTAAGGTGTATATAAGTTTATATGTGAGAGACTGACTTGATTTGTAAACTTTCATTTAAAGCACAATAAAAATTATTAAAACAAAACAAAACAAAAAGCTACCAATCAGAGATCTAAAAACATTGTTAGTTTTACTCAATCTAGAATAAATCTTTAATGATTAAATATATTATGACTGATTCTTCTCCCCTCAAATACTACTGCTCTGATTTTAGTTTATTTTTATAAAAATTTAGTTTGTTGGCTAAGACAACTGTTCCACATCAGGGCATTACTCATCTTTATTATTATTTTACATAAATAATTTTTCACATCAGAAATATTTAAATAATTTTAGGAAACACTGCTTTCCTTGACAAAACCATAATCCACTAAAGAGAAATTAGTTTAAAAATATTGTGTCTTATTCTGTAGTTCTCTTGACTATAAGATAAACAAGGCTTTTTTCTTTATGTTTGGAGAAAGCTTCCGGCAACACTGTGAATGGAATAATCAAATAGTAGGAACAACAACATTAAAGACCAACTAGACTAGCTAATTCACATAAGAGATAACTGCTATGACTAACTGAGCATAATTACTCATTCATAAGCCATGGATACAATTTCCACATATATCTGTATATATATAGAAAAACATTGTATCTCACAGTCACACACTGTAAACCAATACACATCACAAAAAATGGCTTTCGTTCACAAAAGTACTGAGCAAAAACGAAAAATGTTAAGTATGAAGCCATCATCACTTTAAACAACTCAAAGCTAGTCCTAACAACTAAAGAAAGGTCAGAAATTTAAAGAAATAGATGCTGTAGATTTGTATAAATTTCTCAATATAAAGCACCCTTTAAATATTTTCAAAAACATACTTTATTCTTAGTGTTAATAAGACATTGCTATTCAAAGGCATTTGACTGTGTGGATCATACCAAATTATGGATAACAATGCGAAGAATGGGAATTCCAGAATATTTATCTGTGCTCATGAGGAACCTGTACACAGACCAAGAGGCAGTCATTTGAGTAGAACAAGGGGATACTGTATGGTTTAAAGTCAGGAAAGGTGTGTGTCAGTGTTGTATACTTTCCCTATACTTTTCAATCTGTATGCTGAACAAAATAATCTGAGAAGCTGAACTATATGAAGTAGAACATGGCATCAAGATTGGAAAAAGATTCATTTACAACTTACGATATGCGGATGACACAATGTTGCCTGCTGAAAGCAAAGAGTACTTGAAGCACTTACTGATGAAGATCAAACACTACAGCCTTCAGTATGGACTGCATCCCAACATCAAGAAAACAAAAATCCTCACAATTTGACCAAAAAGCAACATCATGATAAATCGAGAAAAGACTGAAGTTGTCAAGGATTTCATTTACTGGGATCCACAATCAACGTTTATGGAAGCAGCAGTCAAGAAATCAAACGATGTACTGCACCAAGCAATCTGCTGCAAAAGACCTTTTTAAAGTGTTAAAAAGCAAAGATGTCACTTTGAGGACTAAGGTGCGCCTGACCCAAGCCATGGTATTTTCAATCGCCTCACATGTATGTGAAAGCTGGACAAGGAATAAGGAAGACCAAAGAAGAATTGATGCATCTGAATTACAGTGTTGAAGAACACTGAATATACCATGGACTGCCAAAAGAACGAACAAATCTGTCTTGAAAGAATTACAGCCAGAATGTTCTTAGAAGTGAGGATGGTAAAACTTCACCTCAACTACTTTGGATATGTTATCAGGAGAGACCAGTCCCTGCAGAAGGACATCACGCTTGGTAAAGCAGAGGGTCAGGGAAAAAGAGGAAGACCCTCAATGTGATGGGCTGACAGAGTGGTGGTAACAATGGGCTCAAGCGAAATAACTATTGTGAGGATTGTGTGGGACCTGACGGCGTTTCATTCTGTGGTACATAAGGTCGCTAAAAGTTGGAGGCAACTCGAAGGCACCTAACAAGAGCAACAAGATTCCAAAATACTGGAATGACCTACGTTAATTTTAACTAAATACTATCTACTGCTGCTATAATACATACAAATAAAATGAAAGAATAAAACACTGGAAAAATAGAAAAGATAATAATTTTGCCATACTCTTACTTCACATAATTGAAAATTTAAACACTTGCCTCTTGAATGTTAGACTAAAGGTTAAATAAAACCCTTGAATGCTTTGAAAGAGGGAGAGAAAAGGTGACGATGAATTAATTTTATATTAAAGCTTTCTGAGGAGGGTAATATTAGTTCAGCCTACAGTGGTAAATAAAAAAAAAATAACACTCATACATTTATCCTGGGAACTTCTGAACTGGAAATTGTATTTGTGTTTTGAAATGAGATCAAATCCAGAAGGCATGATGGTTTTTGCTTACAGGAATTGTCTATAGAAACTCTCTAGAAAATTTTCAATTAGATAAGAGATTAGAACTTTTTGCTAAGCTTTTGCCTTCACCTGGTTATCCTGATCTTCTGAGAAGTCGATGAGTTCATCTTCGAGCACTTTACCACCTTCAGATGATTCATCACTATAGTTTAGTCTGATTTTGCTTAAGCCATCTGTATTAATAAGAAACAGTACATAATAAAAGCTATGCATATAAGTTGCAGGCTATGATATCAAAATTAGTGCTATTAATTAATGATACAGTAATTAAGGATACAAAACTTGGTTAGGCATGTAATATCACAAATATAAAATAAATTATTTGTAATAAAAACCTGGATGCACATATTAGAGTTGTTTCCTTAGTTATCAGTATGAAAAAAAAAAAACAACAAAAACAAACTGGGTATGAATTATTTGATCAAAAATATGTATGTATAAATATATATATGTATGTATATAGGTATTTTTGTGCTAGGTATAACAGATACCTTCAACTATTAATGCAAGTTACAATAGTCTAAAAATAACCTAAATATTCAATCATGGCAATAGTTAGCAACTTAGGGAACATAAAATGAAACTGTACAGAGTGAGAAATTATTTAACACAGGGTAAAAATATAATCATGATTAAAATTAAGTAAAGCTTGCTTCTGAACAAATAATAAATATTTGAAAATGAAAAGAATCATTGTGTTAGAATGGTAGTTATGGACAAGTTCCCCCAATTCTGAATATTTCCTTCCTGCCTTGGTTGTATTCATAGACTTTTCAATAAATAAAAACAATGCAGTGCTGGTAGTACAAAAATAAGTGACTCATAGGAAAAAACTGAAATGGTTACTTTCTAAAGGTCCATTCCAAAAATCTAATACAGGCAGTCCCCAGGTTACAAAAGAGATCCGTTCCTAAGTGTGTCTAAGTTGAATTTGTAGGTCAAGTTGGAACAAGTGCATACAGTTCTTATAAGCCTTACTTTAGGAAAGAAAGGCTCGAAGCCTTTTAAAGGATTTAAAAGGTGCTCGGCAGCAAGTGAAGGCGATTGTGATGGAGAATTTGTTGCATGTGGGGTTGGTTCAATCGTTTCAAAGTGAGGGCACATTTACGTAACACTAAAGGGCAAGTAAGGGTCTGTTAAGTTGGAAGTTAGTGATCCTGGGACATACTGTACTTAAAAATCAATTATTTTATTGAAAGAAGCAAATCATACAAAAGGTTTAAAAAAAGCTCAGTATGGAAGGATGAACTACATAATCATCATACGACAAGGGACAAGATTTGTAGGAAAGTAAGATTTACATGAAAAGAAAAAATAAAAAATGAATCAGGGACTATAATGCCAATATACCAGTATTATTACAAAGCATGCTACTTCAAAGATTTAAAGAACATAATTTTATGGTTTTTTTAGACACGTTAAAATTGGTTTTGGCGTAAGTTATAAAAAGGATATTAAGAATATTAATATATATAAACAAGATGGCATGGGAAAACAGCAAAATAAAATGTGCTCCTGAAAAAGCTGTATCTAAATCTAAAATGTGGTGATCAGAAGTATATTATTTAAAATAACTTAATAAAACATAATGGTAAATCCTTTTGGTATACAAAGAAGTTATTCTTCCATTAATCTTTTTCAAAAACCTGTATTTTGTGTTTGTATGAAGCTGAAACATCTATATTTGAATAAAATTTGTCCAAATCCTCAGGCAATTCAGAATTAATAACAATTAGGTTATTCTAGCAGCAAATCATTCCTACCTATGAATATCTGTATCTAACTTACATAAATTAAACTACAATTTCAAAAAAGGGAGAAAAATAATTTAATACAATCTATTCCCTCCATTACTTTACTCAATAAACAAATGCCATAGAGTAAATGGAAGGGTAATAACTCAATCAGCTGTTCTCTCAATGAGTCTCAATTCCTAAGGGCTTCTTATATAGTAAGGTCATCTGAAGAAGCTGACGATGATTCTAGAGTATAAACATACACATTTTTCATGCACCATGCCATGCCAATTACTTCATATGGCATCCAACTCCAGAAACAGCAAGCAAAAGTAATGATACATTATTTTCCTACAGGTGACTTTAAAACGTAATCTCTGGGATAACATGCAATTCCACTTATTTACTACAGCAGTAGCAAACACGTGATTATATATGTTTCATAGTTGAAATTATGTTAAAGTTGTCTAATATGCATCACTTAAGTCCTGTCAATTATACTTTTCAGACCAAACAAAACTCAGTATATTGTTGTCGGCTGCCGTTGAGTTGGCCCCCAACTCATGATGACCCTATAAACAATGAAACAAAATGCTGCCCGGTCCTGCACCATATTCATGATGGGTTGTGGATTGGACCATTGTGATCCACAGGGTTAGGGTTTTCACTGGCTTTTTGGAAACAGACTGCCAGGCCCTACTTCCTAGTCTGTCTTAGTCTGAAAGCTCTGCTAAAATCTGTTCGGCATCATAGCAATACGTAAGCCTGCACTGATAGACAGGGCGTGGTTGTGCACTGGCCAGGAACTGAACCCTGGTTTTCTGCAAGGAAGGCGAGAATTCTACCTCTGAACCACCACTGCCCTCAGAACTCAATTACTGAGATATTAATCAGATCACAAAAATTTTCACTATCTTCATTTTTAATATGCCATCATTGTATACAGGATAGACTACTTAACCATTTTCTCTGTGACAGTAAAGGAAGCTCCGGAGAGCACTGTTAAGTACTTTTGGGTCAGTAAACCCTCGGACACATCTGATAAAAGTTATGGGACCTCATTTCTGAAAAAGGCACGGACCTACTCTACAGCAACAATTTTCAAACTGTGGGGCACTATCAGAATTAGATTAAAACAAGCATTAAGAAGAACATTAAATATCAGTGAATCACACACAATAATGGTAATTTTGTGAAGCATTTATTTCAGAGCCCTTGCCTTTAAGAAAGATATAACTGATGTGGTTATACACATATAAGAACAGAAACAAATGCACGAACTACAATAAAGATAATGAATAAATGAAATAAACAGATATTAAAAAGGCAATCTACATAGTATTCTTTACTTGTGGTCTCTGTTGGATTCTTGAAGTCATTTACTCAAATTTAACTGGCTACTTCTTTTTGTTGTTGTTTGCTACTAGGCTAGGACATTAATTTATAGAATGCCACTAGGAATTTCTAGGTTTATATATATAGAGCCCTAAACTTTGTCCCATTGCTTTGCTTTAAGTCGTGTACTTTAATTCAATCTGAATTCACATTAAAGAAAGACCTAAGATTATGTATCACAGAAGGACTTTCTTTTTAAAAGGAATGAAAAACAGTGACTTGAAGGCTTATGCTACAGAATGCCAAAAATGGTCATCAATCTCTAAAGAGGCTATTCGCACAGTACTTGGTGGTTACCTAGTTTGCCTATGTTCACCCTATTTCCTGCCCCATGAAACAGAGTGTAAAGACAGCTAGAAAAGGAAGTATTTATCTGCTTGGCTTTTGATACACTTTTTTGCTATAATATTGCTCAATTTTCTTTTTCTGCCTCTTAAGCTTATACCTCTCACAGAACAAAAAGAGCAACACTCTGGGCCTGCTATCAACTTTATGCAGCTTAGTAGTCAAACGAATCAAAATATTCTTGCAAGTGCTAAACAGCAGCTTTCTGACTATAATAATATAAGCTGGTATAAGTATTAAGAATGTTTAATATTTACAATTTTTGGTAGATTCTTCCTGAAGCCACATATTGGTTCCAACTTTTTTTCCTTCAAAGAAAGCATAACAGAGCTAATCACAGTTTTAATAAGTTCACAAGGCACATACTGGAGCATGTTACGGGTTCTATGGAGTAGATTAATTTATTTGTGGTTTGAAGAAAAAATGATAGAGTGGATATCACATTTAGTAGATCAACTGAAGTTTTAGATGTCTATAAAGGTGACTGAGTACTAGAAATATGGAATTGACTCAAAGAAGAGAATCAATGTATTAAAACTGAAGGAAAATAAAGAAGAAGAGTTATTGGACCAGTGCCCCTCCTTTCCCATAGAAAAATAGTGAAGAAGAATGAGGAACCTATCTTTAACCTGAATGCAACTATTTTGGTGGAGAAAGCTTTAATTTATGCCTCTGGCTATTTGACTTTTACAACATGTCTAGTTGGTCTATGGAATAATAGCTCCAATGTCAGTTAATTTACTTAAAATACATAATTACAGAAATGTGAAAAAATAAAACTGTAATAAGAACCACCACTCTGCTTTTTAATATCATGATTAAGAAGCAGCCCAGTTTTTTGAATATACTTTAGCTCTGAAGTTTAGAAAAATTTTACTGCCTGCTGATCATTTGAGTAACCACAAAGAAAAAACTTTTAATCAGTTTTTAGCTAGCTGCTATCATTAAAAGATAAAGAAAGAGGAAGTATAAGTAATCTGGACTTTACAGAAAATCCACACCCGAAGTACCACATACATATATACATTTTTAAATAAAACATTTCAAATTTTTATTTTGGGTTTTCATTTAAAACCAAGCTAAGCAGAAACTAAAAAAAAAAAAAATCCTTTAAGAACACAATTTTATTTCAGAAAACAGATTCACTTCTCAGATATCACATTTAGAAAGTGTGACTTAGACAATAAGAGATAATTTGGAGTAAGAAGCTAGAGGGAAGATAAAGGAGTGATGACAATGAGAAGCAAATCAAATTAAGTAATGTGGGGAGTGCCACCTACATAACAGAGAAGCTAAAAGTCAGTCAGACAGGTCATAGGTGTAGTTTAAATTAGACATTAGTACTTCCAGATTTGATTCACTCCACTCTGCCAGGTTAATCATGTTCTCCCTATCAGTCCACATTTCTACCTTGATGTGCTTGACGTCTTAAAGCATACTTTCCGTAAAATAAATTTCCATTCTCTGGTATCTATTTTTACAATTTAGAAATATTTACAGATTAGTAAAGATTGAAATTATTTTTTTAAAAAATGTCTGTTCTTTGGAGAAATAATCTATATCCCATTTTTAATATTTCAGATTTTAATTGGAACCATCTTTTAAAGTTTATTGAATGCCACAACTGAAAAAAAAAAACAAAAAACCAAGAACACTTAAAAAGTCAATTCAGAAAAGTCAAAATTGATTACAAACTCCATTAATCTTCATTAATCAGAACTATCGCAGAGCTTGTTTTTTAAACAGAAACAGGTAAAGCATAAGAAAGCATATTGTTATCAATCATCTACTTTTTTCAACAGTAACATTCAAGGCATTCTCTGGGGGCAGTAAGGACTTATCCAAATCTCATAAACACGGGTAGCAAGTATCATAATTAGGTGAGTGTGAAAGAATATGATAAACAATGGTTAGGGTTTATCTAAAAGCATTAAAACAAACAAAAACCAATATAACAACATCAATTAAACTCCCACCAGTACAAAGAATACATTTCAGCTGTCAATCTGCCGAACTTTCTACATTCATATTATATAATGATATAAGAAGAGCCAATGAATAAAACTGGAAATATTTTTTAGCCAAGAAAGGTTAGACAAAAAGAAATAAACAAGAAGAATCTATATACAATTATTCTTAGTTAAGGTTTTAACTATATAGTATTTCCTAAAATTAAACTCCATCCCTCAGCATGTAAATGTATGTAAATCTGATCTAATCATGCAATGGATCTCACTTTATGCAGCTGTAAATTGAGACTGAATTACTTTCCCTTACAGATCTAAGACTGTACAACTACTACTTATGTTAAATACAGCAAATTTCCTATGAAATAAAAATAAATCCAAGTCCCAACACTAGAAAATGTAAACCTAGTAAAAACTGAACTCTGTTGGGGTGAGAAAAAGGGACTGATTGCAAAAGGAATGATGGAAAGGTTCTAAATCTTGACTATGGCTGTGACTATATGACTATATATATTTATCAAAGCTCATTGAGCTATACTTATAAATGAGTAAATTTCGTTTTATGTAAATTATATACCTCAACAAAAAACCAAAAACCAAACCCGTTGCTGTCGAGTTTATCCCAACCAACCGCAACCCTATAGGACAGAGTAGAACTGCCCCATAGGGTTTTGCAAGGAGCAGCTGGCGGATTTGAACTGCCGACCTTTTGGTTAGCAGCTTAAGTCTTAACCGCTGCACCACCAGAGCTCCTATACCTGAAGAAACCTGACTTAAAAAAAGTCCACCCTGAATTCTAATCCTATTTATAAAAAAATTCAATTTATTCTGAATTCCTTCATTCTTTCAAAACATTTGGATACATACCTGTATGGTGTATAGAACTTAAATATTCATTCTGTAGGCCATTCTCACTTTTAGTCCTATCAACAACTTCCTGGCAAGCAGATTCTCCTTTATTTGATTCTTCATTTTCATTTGCAGTATGATTTACTTTTTTCAGACTACATTTCACACTGCATATGTTTCTCCGATAACGAGGGTCACTTTCTTCCTGTACAGCATTTGAATCAATTACAGCTATGCAATGTTTTCTGTTTAGAATCTTCTTAATTACAGGCTTGGCGGAAGAGTTTTGTGAACAACTGTCCATTTCATTGGCTGAAGGAGAAGAAATACAACTGTCCTCTAAAGTTGAACATTTTTGTATGAATGTGTTTTCATGGTAATGAGGATTAGGTTCATATTTTGGTTTTTCCAAACCAGGGAAACAAACAACAGCCAAAAACCAGTGGGCACTGTAAAAAACAAATGAAACTACTGAATATATTATTATAAAAGTTTATTATATTTGGCAATAAATATCAATTGAAATGTTTCTTCTAAAGCTTTTGTAAACAAATTTATTAAGAATGCCCAATATTTTTAATTCTCAATTTAAAAACATTCTTTTGTTAGAATTTTTGTTAGAATTATGTAGCTTGAATTCAGTTTTATAAGCAATCCATTGAACATTTTCTTGCTTTTGGTATAAGAAATGCATTGCTTCTCCAGGCAATTTAATGTAATTTACATTACTCTACAATTCATCATTACTATTCACCCTTTTGTCCTCTTTATATCAAAGTGATAGAAAACTATCTGCCTCAATATTAAAATGTCTTCAGAAATCTATATATGTGTAGACTGTATAGTTTTCAACATTTTCTAAGTATTATGTGTGTGTATCTACCTTTTTTCCTTTTATTAACTTCTACTGTGTGTTTTAATAAGGTACCAGTTGCCATGGTGCTGATCTAGACTCATAGCAACCTCATGTGTGTCAGAGTAGAACTGTGTTCCATAGGGTTTTCAACAGTTAATTTTTCAGAAGTAGATCTCTAGGCCTTTCTTCCAAGGTGTGCTGGGTGCTGAGTGTGTGAACCATCTGCACCACCGAGAGATTCCATTACTAAGATAGAAAGGGCTTACTACTGAAAATATTTATGTAAGTAAACCTTTAAAGGTTTCATGCTATATTGAAATTTAAATATACTGAAAGGAAATAAATTTTAATTACTAAAGAGTTTCAGCTATCAATGTACTCATGACATAGTTGAATCTAGGTATCACAGTTCCCAACAGCAGAGGGCAGTCCATAGGAAACTGTACAGTCTAGGCTTATAACCAATAATAATCTAACCAATAATTTTCTCAAGAGCCTATGATTTGCTAGGAACAGTGATATGTGCTGGGGATACAATAAACAGGCTACAGGTGTCAGAGAGCTTACAAGCCTAGTATAATTCCCAAGGCCTAGCACAATTATTTGTCATGCAGTAGGTTTAATATTTGCTGAATCAAAAATGAATACTGTGACAAGGATAGAAGTTATTCCATAGTCTGAGTTCTACAAAATGTTAAATTAACCCAAGGTCATATTGAGAAACAATACTCTTTATCCTTTCTTCAGACAGCATGTAGAAACATCACAGAGGCTCATTTCATCCTCGGTATGTAAAGACAGATGGATAAATGCTTTCCTCCTGTTCCAAATTATTAATCCTCAGTATCCTTATGAACTTAAAAAAAAACCATTGCCATTGAGTCAATTACTCATAGCGACCCTATAGGACAGAGAAGAACTGCCCCATCGGGTTTCTAAGGAGTGCCTGGTGGATTCGAACTGCTGACCTTTTTGGTTAGCAGCTATAGCACCTAACCACTAAGCCACCAGGGCTTCCTTATAAACTTAGGTCAGGCTGTACTAATAGAAAGGGCAATACACTAACTTCCTCATTTCGTCAACTCTAAGACAAAGCTGTATCTTGTCATATCTGAATTTTAGAAATGTTAAAATATGAAAGAAATGTTTTTAAAAAATTGATGAAATGTGGTATAATCCAGTGACTCTCAAACTACAGCCACAGCCTAGGTCTATCACAGTTAACATTTTTTAGCTGTGTTAATACGGATAAGCCATAAAATTTCTATTGTCTCACCTATGAATTAGGAAAAGTCTTTTCTTTGGCTGAAAGAAGAAAGCAGAATCAGATAACCTTGAGGTCACTTCTAATTCCTTCATTGACCTTGAATAACCAAAGGAAGAAGCGGCTAAAACAGACAATTTCATCTATCTCAAGATGGATTTGACCCAAGTATCAAATTTCTGCTCCTTGTCAATTACTGTGACAATTTTTAACAAACAGCTTATAAACTTTTAAGCTTAAAGATATTAATATCACCAATAAAATTAAAAATAAAATAGATGACAACTATATGAGTGTTTACTGTTTTGTTCCTATAGGGCTGGCATGAGTTGGGGGCTGGCTAGATCACAGCTAACAACAACAACAACCTAATATCATTAGGGAATATACACATTTGTGGCTCTACCTCTTAAAAAAAAAAAAAAAAGACAACTTGATTTGGAGGCTATTCTTCTACTTATTAATGGCAAATTTCTTCTGCAAAATCCTTTATTAGGCCTACAACTTTGCCCATTCTCCCTCAATAGACTGGAAGCGTTAACAGTATACATCAGATACAGTAACTAAGAGGCATGTATGTACCTCTAACCCTAAAGAGCATGCACCCAAATTATGCTTCTATTTAAAATTTTTATACTTAATTTCCGATAAATGGCTTTCTATGTATATCCTGGAAACCTTGGTGGCACAGTGGTTAACTACTACGGCTGCTAACCAAGAGGTCGACAGTTTGAATCCGCCAGGCGCTCCTTTGAAACTCTACAGGGCAGTTCTATTCTGTCCTATCGGGTCGCAGTGAGTCGCAATCGACTCGACGGCAGTGGGTTTGGTTTGTGTATATCCTCCCTTTCATCCAAGTAGGCTGCTCTACCTCAAACGTTACTTTTTATCACATATTAGTGCCAAGAAACTTAATTTGGGGAGAATGAAGAGAGCAATTAGTTTTAAATTGTATTAGGATACTATGTTTGATTTCAGCAAATACACAGCTTTCAAGAGGTTGTGCTTTATAGCCATAAATGAACGTTTTGACTTAGCCTACCCGCTTCTGACTGGGCAAGTAATGGAACACAGGTCTCATGATTAAAGCAAAATTTTAAGTAACTGGGATTTGAAATTGACTATCCTATAGGTGAATTTGTTTTTTATAGTGTCAAAGGAAAAAAAAAAGGCACATTCAGAAGCTAGCCTGTCACTAGGTCTTTTAAACACAAACAATTTCACAGAAAACCAACCTTAGACAAGGTTACTCTGACACCATGATAAAATGAGACAAAGCAAGGCCATTTCATAATTTATCTAAGCGGAGACAAACACGAAGGTCACAGTGCAACTCACAAAATACCAACCCCCCCCGCCCCGCTTTTCCTGCTAAATTGGCAAATGCTACTTTTTTACCCAATCACAGAATTTCTGCAACCAATCTAGGGCAAACCATCACCTCCTAGGACCCTTCCCCAAGTCCCCTAGCCAAAACCCAAATCCTATAATAGATTCTTCCTAGCACTCTCTTACTGAGACATCTCATGATTACACATAGTGTGCATTCTCCCTTACTGCAACAAGTAATAAATCCAAGTTGTTCAACTACAGGTAGGTATGTTCCTGGTGGGCTTTGGCTGGAGGGCATAGAAAAGCAATTCCCCTGCTCCAAAAAGAAATACAAAAAATTCTCAGGTCTTAATTATACAGTAATACTATCCAAACACATAAGTATCTCTCTAGTCATTGAGAGGAAGTAACAGTGTTAAGTACCTTCATTTATTTACAAAATTGCTTCAAGTAATCAGAACAGCCTAATATAGAAGCTGGTTTTCAATCTGCACAAATTTCATAACTCCACCCATCACTGATTTTTAGTTGAGACAAAGCTTTTTGTAAACCAAAGAGTCAAATTTTTCTAAATGATGTAAACATCTTTTTGTATAAAATAACCTTTCTAAACAATGTTTGCTAGACCACTAGCACCACTGTTTATTTTTTAATGACATTAGTCTATATTGACCATTAAAACTAAATTTAAAAAGGTATCTGGTCTAGTGATTGCTAAGTTCAATATCATACATGATTCACTGGAAATCTACATTAATTTTCGTAAGATTATAAAAATATAAATATATACATTTCTCAGAAAGAAGTTTTATAATGGACATCTTCATCTCAGAAAAACATTTTCTAAAAATTGCCATCACATTTACATAAAATTCTTACTCACGCTTCATTAAGGGGTACAAAAATAAAATCCTTCTCAAAAATATCTACATGCCGGGTCCAGGTTTTTACTCTCCCATGTCGCTTTTGCTGTATTCTGTCAGACAAGAGATAAACTATCAAGCTTCTGAAAAGTCTCTAGTGCTTCAGCTTATATGCAGCAATTTATAAATTACGAAGATTCAACAGCAAGAACACTTGTGTAAGATGGTTTAAGCAATCGGGGAAAGAAAATACAGCATTGGAGATGGAGCTAGGAAGGCAAGAAACTGTTCATCATTGGATATGGAAGAAAGAGGTATTTAATTCCTGCACTACATCCTAGAGGTTACAACACTTGTCTTGCCTAGACTTAGCTCTCCACTATAGTTTAGAATTGGTTCCAGCAACTATGTTAAAAGGCATATTGGAGCACTGCCTACAAAAATTTTGCAGAAAAACAGGCAGAAGAGTGAGAAATATCTGAGGGCAGATGAAGCAAGGAAGACTATGAGTACAGGGGAGCAGTGAAGGAATGTATATCGTCAACTCTAAGACACAAAATTGGGAATTGTCAAAATAGTACAAAACATTATTTATATTATGTACAAGCAGCCATCAATTCATTTAACAGTAGTTACGACAAAAATGTGTCAGCATTTTATATTTCTTCTGAGTAGTTACCAGCAAGAATTCAAGCTGGATACTCAATATATTGAAAAAGAATTATAAAGAAAATAACTCAGACCCAGTATCTAGAAGAGTACTTCCTTAACTTGTTTGAAAAGAATTATTCAAAGAGCTTATTACAATTCCAGACTCATAAGATCCTCTAGGGTACAAGAACATCTTGAGTGAAACAAAAAAAATCCATATTTAATAAATAATATATAATTTTTTAAAAACCATCAGGCATATTTGGGAAGCACTGTTCTAGGTATCACACCTAGACCTTTATGAATTCTAAGTATTCTTAAAGCTTTAGAATATTATGAATTATAATCATTTTGTAAACAATAGAACTAAATAATGGTGCCTCAATGCAGATAAGTAATTTTTATTAAGTTAAGCTTGAGTGACTTATTACATTTGTTAAATATCTTTAAAGAGCTTGACTTACGACAGATTGGTTGTTTCAGGAAGATTTCTCTTCTCTCTCTGATTAAGGCGTTTATAGAAAAAAGAACTGAATATATGAATTCGGTCAGCTTCTTCTTTCTTCAGTTTTTCAAGCACTAAATATCTAACAGACAAAAAATAATTCCAACGTAATGCATTTAATAGTTCACTTTTTATTAAAAAGTCAGCCAAGCAGTGATCGAATATCTATTTAGCCATCCTCAAACTGTTCCTATAACTGAAAGAAGTTATCAGAAATGTTTATTATTGTAGACAATGATAAACAACAGGCTATCCTTGAGCAGAGAAGTGGTATTTGAAAGTAAATCCATGACTTGCAAGACCTAATATTTTATAAGAACACATTCTAAACTCACAAGTAAACATGTGTTCACACAAAAACTTGTATATCAATGTTCATATTATTATTAATAATAGCAATCTATAGCAACACTCCCCATTTCCCACCACCATTCCCCCCAAGCCCCAGGCAACCACCAATCTCTTTTCTGTTGCTATTAAAACTCTTGAATTGTACACTCAAAACAAACTCTAAACAAACAAAAATGAGTTGGCCGTACTTATGTGGAGCTATTTCTGTGGTCTCGATTCTGTTCCATTTATCTATATACCTGTCCTTCCACCAAATCACAGAATCTTGAATACTGTCGCTATACACAATATGTTTGTATGCGTTCACACTCATGCAGAATTCTGGTAGACTGATGTCTTCCACTTTAGTCTTCCTTTGAATAACGTATTTAAGTTCCTTTGCTTTTCCAAATAATTTCAGAATAATTTTGTCTCTCTAAAAAAAAAAATCTTGCTGGAATTTTGATTGAGTTGCACTGAATCTGTGTATCAATTGGGAGATGACTGGTATCTTTACTATGTTGAGTATTCCAATCCATGAATATGGTGAGTTTCTCCATTATTTAGATCATGTATATAAATCTGAACATGTGTTATTAAATTTATGACTAAGCATTTCATTTTTCCCTTATTTTTATTGTGCTTTATGTGAAAGCTTAAAAATCAAGTATTTCATACAAATATTTATACACCTTGCTATGTACTCTGAGGTGCTCTCCCCGTAGAAACAGCACACTCCTTCTCTCTACTCTGTGTTCCCTGTGTCCATTCAGCCAGCTTGTTCCCATCTGTCTTCTCATCTCACCTCCAGACAGGAGCTGCCCCTACTCTCATGTGTCTACTTGAGCCAAGAAGCTCATTCCTCATCAGTACCATTTTCTATCTTATAGTCCAGTCCAGTCCCTGTCTAAAGAGTTGACTTTGGGAATGGTTCCTATCTTGGGCTACCAGAAGGTCTGGGGACCATGACCTCTGGGGACCTCCTAGACTCAGTCAGACCATTAAGTCTGGTCTTTTAACAAGAATTTGAAGTCTGCATCCCACCGCTCTCCTGCTCCATCAGGGATTCTCTGTTGTGTTCTCTGTCAGGGCAGTCATTGGAGGTAACCGGGAACTATGTATTTCTTCTGGTCTCAGGCTGATGTAGTCTCTGATCTATGTAGCCCTGTCTCTTGAGCTCAAACTTCCTTGTGTCTTTGGTGTTCTTCATTTCTCCTTGGCTCTAGGTGGGTTGACACCAATTGATGCATCTTAGATTGCTGCCTGCAAGCATTTAAGATACCAGTTGCCACTCACCAGAGTGGGATGCAGAATGTTTTATTATGCTAACTGACCTAAACATCCCCTGAAGCCACGGTCCCCAGACTCCTGCCCCTGCTACTCTGGCCTTCTAAGCATTCTGTTGTATTGAGGAAATTGCTTTTGGTTTAGTCCAGTTGTGCTACCTCTCCTGTATTGTGTGTGGTCTTTCCCTTCACCTAAAATAGGTCTTGTCTACCCTCTAATAAGTGAATACCCCTCTCCCTCTCCACCCTTGTAACCATCAAAGGATATTCTGTGTTTAAACTATTTGAGTTCTTGTAATTGCAGTCTCATACAATATTTGTCCTTGTGCAACTGACTACTTTCACTCAGCATGATGCCTTCCCGATTCCTTCATGTTAAGAAATATTTCACTGGTTCATCATCATTCTTTACTGATGCATAGTATTCCATTGTGTGAATATACCATAACTTATTTATCCATTCATCCGTTCATGGGCACCTTAGCTGCTTCCATCTTTTTGCTATTGTAAACAGTGCTGCAAAGAACACAGGTGTGCATATATCTCTTCCCATAAAGGTGCTTACTTCTCAAGGATATATTCCAAGGAGTGGGACTGCAGGATGGTATGGTAGTTCTATTTCTCGCTTTTTAAGAGAGAGCCAAATAGATTTCCAAAATGGTTATAACATTTTGTATTTCTACCAGCAGTGTGTAAGTGTTCCAGTCTCTCTACAACCTCTCCAACATTTATTATCTTCTGTTTTTTTGGATCAATACAAGCCTTACTGGAGTGAGATGGTTATCTCATTGTAGTTTTGATTTGCATTTCTCTAATGGCTAATGATCGTGAGCATTTCCTCATGTATCCGTTAGCTGCCTGAATGTCTTCTTTGCTGAACTGCCTGTTCATATCCTTTGCCCATTTTTTAACTGGGCTGTCTGTCTTTTTGTATTTGAGTTTTTGCAGTATCATGTAGATTTTAGCGATCAGATGCTGATCGGAAATGTCATAGCTAAAAACTTTTCCACAGTCTGTAGGTAATCTTTTTACTCTTTTGGTGAAGTTGTTGGATGAGCATAGGTGTTTGATTTTTAGAAGCTCCCGGTTATCTAGTTTCCCTTCTGATGTTTGTGCATTGTTAGTAATGTTCTGTATACTGTTTATGGCATGTATTAGGGGTCCTACTGTTGTCCCTATTTTTTCTTCCATGATCTTTATTATTTTAGATTTTATATTTAGGTCTTTGATCCATTTTGAGTTAGTTTTTGTGCCTGGTGTGAGGTATGAGTCTTGTTTCATTTTCTTGCAGATGGATATCCAGTTATGCCAGCACCATTTGTTAAAAAGACTGTATTCTCCACATTTAACTGACTTTGGGCCTTTTGTCAAATATCAGCTGCTCATATGGGGACAGATTTATGTCTGGGTTCTCAATTCTGTTCCACTGGTCTATGTATCTGTAGTACCAGTACCAGGCTGTTTTGACTACTGTGGCAGTATAATACATTCTAAAATCAGGCAGTGTGAGGCCTCCCACTTCGTTCTTCTTTTTCAGTAATACTTACTTATCTAGGGCCTCTTTCCCTTCCATATGAAGTTGGTGATTTGTTTCTCCATCTCATTAAAAAAAGTCATTGGAATCTGGAATGGAATTGCATTGTATCTATAGATTGCTTTTGGTAGAACAGACATTTTTACAATGTTGAGTCTTCCCATCCATGAGCAAGGTATGTTTTTCCACTTATGTAGGTCTCTGTTGGTTTACTTGCAGTAGTGTGTTGTAGTTTTTTTTTTGTATAGGTCTTTTATGTCTCTGGCTACATTTATTCCTAAGTATTTTATCTTCTTAGAGGCTAATGTAAATGGTATTGATTTGGTGATTTCCTTTTCAATATTCTCTTTGTTGGTGTAGAGGAATCCGACTGATTTTTGTATGTTTACCTTGTAGCCTGATGCTGATGAACTCTTCTATTACTTTCAGGAGTTTTCTTGAGGATTCTTTAAGGTTTTCTGTGTATAAGATCATGCCATCTGCAAATAGAGATAATTTTACTTCTTCCTTACCCAACTGGATGCCCTTTCTTTCTTTATCTAACCTACCTGCTCTGGCTAGGACCTCCGGCACAATGGTGAATAAGAGTGGTGACAAAGGGCATCCTTGTCTGGTTCCCGATCTCAAGGGGAATGCTTTCAGACTCTCTCCACTTAGGATGATACTGGCTATTGGCTTTGCATAAATGCCCTTTATTATGTTGAGGAATTTTCCTTCTATCCCTATTTTGCTGAGAGTTTTTATCATGAATGGGTGTTGAACTTTGTCAAATGCCTTTTCTGCATCAATTGATAAGATTATACGGTTCTTGTCTTTTGTTTTATTAACATGGTGGATTACATTGATTGTTTTTCTAATGTTGAACTATCCATCCTTGCATACCCAGTATGAATCCCACTTGGTCATGGTGAATTTTTTTTTGATACATTGTTGAATTCCATTGGCTAGAATTTTGTTGAGGATTTTTGCATCTAAGTTCACGAGGGATATAGGTCTGTAGCTTTCTTTTTTTGTGGTATCTGTACCTGGTTTTGGTATCAGGGACATGGTGGCTTCACAGAATTGATCTGGGAGTATTGCATCCTTTTCTATGCCCTGAAATACCTGTAGTTATAGTGGTGTAACTCTGAAAGTTAGGCAGAATTCTCCAGTGAAGCTGCCAGGGCCAAGGGTTTTTTTTTTTTTTTTTTGGTTGGGAGTTTTAATTACCTTTTCAATCTCTTCTTTTGTTATAGGTTTATTTAGTTGTTCTACCTCTGTTTGTGTTAGTTTAGGTATGTAGTTTTTCTAGAAATTTGTCCATTTCCTCTAGATTTTCAAATTTGTTAAGAGTACAATTTTTTATAGTAATCTGATATGATTCTTTTAATTTGAGTAGGGTCTGTTGTGGTATCAGCCATCTCATTTTCTATTCAGGTTATTTGCTTCCTCTCCTGTTTTTCTTTTGCCAGTTTGGCCAACGGTTTATCAATTTTGTTAATTTTTTCACCTTTTCGTCTTAGTTAACTCTTTCAATTGTTTTTCTGTTCTCTATTTCATTTAATTCTGTTCTCATTTTTATTATTTGCTTTCTTCTGGTGCCTGAGGGTTTCTTTTGTTGCTCTCTATTTGTTCAAGTTGTAGGGATAATTCTTTGATTTCGGCCCTTTCTTCTTTTTGGATGTGTGCCTTTATTGCTATAAATTGACCTCTGAGCACTGCTTTAGCTGTGCCCCAAAAGAAGTGTTTTCATTCTCATTGGATTCTATGAATTTCTTTATTCCACCCTTAATTTCTTCTGTAATCCAGTTGTTTTTGAACAGGGCATTGTTCAGTTTCCAAGTGTTTCATTTCTTCTCTCTGCTTTTTCTGTTTTTAATTTCTACTTTTATGGCTTTATGGTCAGTGAAGACAAGCATTTCATTTTCTGCATGATTTAAATGGTATGCATTTTAAATTTTGGTTTCCACATTTCCATTGCTAATAATACAGAAATTGATTTTTGTATATTTAGTTTGCCTCTTGCCATCTTGCTAAACTCACTAGTTCTAGGAGAGCTGTTCTGGTAGATTTCTTGGGCTTTTCTACACAGATAATCATGACATCTGCAAAAATGTCACACGAGAGCTTTATTTCTTCCTTTGTGATCTGAATGTCAATTATTTCCTTTCTTTGCCTTATTGTGGTGGTTAGAACTTCCAGCAGTACGATGAACAGAAGTCATGAGTGGACATCCTTGCCTTGTTCCCAATTTTAAGGAAACAGTGTTCAGCAAGTATTTCAGCAGAAAGTATGACATTACCTATAATTTTTTTGTAGATATTCTTCAGTAAGTTGAGGAAGTTCCCCCCATTAGTTTTGCGAGATTGTCTCATGAACAGATGCTAAATTTTGTCAAATGTTTTTAATGCATTAATTTATATGATCATGTAACTTCTCTTCTTTAATCAGTTAATATGGTGGGTTATACCGATTAATTTTCAAATACTGAAAGTGTTGCATCACTGGAATAAATCCCAATCAGTCATGGTATATAATTCTTATTTACTGTTGAATTCTATATGCTAACACTCTGTTAAGGATTTTTCCATCAATATTCATAAAAGATATTGGTCTGTATTTTTTTTTTTTAAATACTGTCTTTGTCTGGCTTTGGTATGAGGGTAATACCGGCTTCAGGAAATGAACTGAGGAGTGTTCCCTCCTCTTCTGGAAGAGACTGGGTACGACTGGTGTTAGTTCTTTTAACTTCTCAAAGAATTCTCCAGTGATACCACCTGGGAAGAAAAAAGGGCAGAAGAGAAAGAAATGACCAAGGTAGATGTCAGAAGAGACTCTGAAACTTGCTCTTGAATGTAGTGGGGCTAAAGTGAATGGAAAAAATGATCACAGAAAAGAGCTAAAGAAATTTCAAAGGGCAACTCGAGAAGACCAAATATTAGAATGAAATGTGCAAAGACCTGGAGGTACAAAAACAAAAAGCAAGAACATATTTGGCATTTCTCAAGCTGAAAGAACTGAAGAAAAAATTCAAGCCTTGAGTTGCAATAGTGAAGGATCCTATGGGCAAAATGAGCCCTGGTGGTGCAGTGGTTAAGAGCCCGGCTACTAACCAAAAGGGCGGCAGTTTGAATTGACTAGCCGCTCCTTGGAAACCCTATGGGACAGTTACAGTCTGTCCTATGGGGTTGCTATGAGTCAGAATGGATTCCACAGTATTGGGTTTCAGGTTACAGGCAAAATATTGAATGATGCAGGAAGCATCAAAAGAAGATGGAAAGAATACAGAGAGTCACTGTACCAAAAAGAACTGGTCAATGTTCAACCATTTAGGAGGTAGCATATGGGAACCAATGGTACTGAAGGAAGAAGTCCAACCTGCACTGAAGGCATTGGCGAAAATGCTCCAGGAATTCACAGAATACCAACTGAGATGTTTAAACAAACAGATGCAATGCTGGAAACGCTCACTCATGTATGCCAAGAAATTTCGAAGACAGCTACCTGGCCAACCAACTGGAAGAGATCTATATTTGTGCCCATTCCAAAGAAAGGTAATCGAACAGAATGCAGAAATTATCAAACAGTATCAGTAATATCACATGCAGGAAAATTTTGCACAAGATAATTCAAAAATAGTTGCAGCAGTACATTGACAAGGAACTGCCAGAAATTCAAGCCAGATTCAGAAGAGGACCTGGAACATGAGGGATATCACTGCTGATTTTAGATGGATCTTGGCTGAAAGCAGAGAATACCAAAAGATGTTTACCTGTGTTTTACTGACTATGAAAAAGCATTTGACTGTGTGGATCATAACAAATTATGGATAACATTGTGAAGAACAGGAATTCCAGAACATTCTATCGTGCTCATGTGGAACCTGTACATAGACCAAAAGGCGTTCATTCAAAGAGAACAGGGGAATACTGTGTGGTTCAAAGTCAGAAAGGTGTGTATCCCTTAAGCATACAATCTGTACACTAAGCAAATAATCCAAAAAGCTGGAAAAAAGAAAGCAACATCGGGATTGGAGAAAGACTCATTAACTTGAGAAATGCAGATAACAAAACCTTGCTTGCTGAAAGTGAAGAGGACTTGAAGCACTTACTGATGACGATCAAAGACTACAGCTTTCAGAATCAATTGCACCTCAACATAAAGAAAACAAAAATCATCACAACTAGACAATAAACATCATGGTAGAGAAAAGACGGAAATTTTCAAGGATTTCATTCTACTGGGATCTACAATCAACACCCATGGAAGCAGACATCAAGAAATCAAATGATGTATTACACTGGGTAAATATGCTGCAAAAGACCTCTTTAAAGTGTTAAAAAAAGCAAAGGTGTCACTTTGAGGAGTAACATGCACCTGACCCAAGCCATGGTATTTTTATTCGCCTCATATGCATGCTAAAGCTGGACAATGAGTAAGGAAGACCAAAGAACTGATGCCTTTGGATTATGGTGTGGTCGAAGGATACCAACTATGCCATTGACTGCCAGGAGAACGAACAAACCTGTCTTGGAAGAATTACAGCCAGAATGCCCCTTAGAAGCGAGGATGATAAGACCTCATCTCAACTACTTTGGAGATGTTACCAGGAGGGGCTATCGCCTGGAGAAGAACATCATGCTTTGTAAAGTACAGGGGCAGCAAAAAAGAGGAAGACCCGCAACGTGATGGACTGAAAAAGTGGCTTGAACAACAGGCTCAAACACAGCAAGAACTGTGAGGATGAGACAGTACTAGGTAGTGTTTTGTTCTGCTGTACATAGGGTTTCTATGAGTCAGAATCGATCTGACAGCACCTAACAACAAAAATTGGGGCCTGGAGTTTTTGTTTTTGAGAATTTTAAAATTATGAATTCAATTTTCTTAATAGCTATAGAGTTATGCAAATGATATATCTCATATTGGGTGAGCTGTGGCAGTTTTTTTTTGAAGAATTAGTCCATTTTATCAAAGTTAACAAATTTATGCATGTAGAATTCCTGGTAGTATTCTCTTACCCTTCTGATGTCTACATGGCCTGAGATATTATCCCCCTTTTTTAATTCTTGATATTAGTAATTTGGGACTTCTTTTTTTTCAACTGTCTTGCTAGAGGTTTGTAAATTTTATTCTTCTTTTCAAATAACCAGCTCTTTGTTTCATCGATTTTCTCTACTGTTTTCTATTTCAGTGATTTATGCTCTATTTATTTCCTTCCTTCTACTTGATTTGGGCTTATTTTGCTTGTCTTTTTCTACTTTTTTTGAGGTTAGAGTTTAGATTATTTTAGACATTTTTTCTATTATAATGTATGCTTTTAGTGATATAAATTTCCCTATTAGCACTGCTTTAGTTGTACCTCACAAATTTTGTATTTTCATTTTTATTCAGTTCAATATGATTTTTTATTACCCTTATGGCTTCCTTTTTGATTCACGAATTATTTTGAAGTAAGTTGTTTAGTTTCCAAGTATCTGGAGATTTTCCTGTATCTTTCTGTTACTGATTTCTAGTTTGATTCCACTGTGATTAGAAAATATACTCTCTATGATTTTAGTTCTTCTAAGTAGGTTGAGGCTTGTTTAACTATCCAGGATATAGTTTATCTTAGTACATGTTCTATGGGCCCTTGAAAATAATGTGTAATGTTGGGTGGGGTGTTCTATAACTATTGAGTAGATCCTGTAGGTTAATGGTGTTAATTAGTTCTGTAAGCCCACTGATTTTCTGTCTAGTTGTTCTGTCAATTGCTCAGAGAGGGTAGCAAAAAAAAATATTTTTTAATCTCACTGTGTGTTAACCAAATTATCAATCTGGCTTTCCTTTCTATCACTCCAATGGAATCAAATTAGCTTAGGGTCACTGTGACCTCAAAACTGTTCTTAGCCCTTATCTGGCTCGGCTGCAGTGATAACACTGAATACATCCTCCTTCCTTGGATTTCATTACATCACTCTCTGAATTTGTCTTTCTACCTCTCAAATACCTTCAGAAATTATTCATGGGAGCCTCTCTCTTTCCTGTCTGTTCCTTAAAATTTACTCCCTAAGCTCTGTCCGTATTGCTCTTTTTATAATTCTACACCCCTACCTAAGCAATCTCATCCATTCTCTTAAGAGAACTATTATTGAAACGCTAGAATTAAACTCCAGAACCATATAGTCAACTGTTTATTGGAATTCTCTCCTTGGTTGTATCATAAACATCTAATCGAGAACTTATCCTTTCTCCCACACAAGCCCATTCTGCTTCTCCATTTACTACCTGAGATAACGGTACCATCATTTAGCAGGTCTCTGGCATTCATTTCTTTTCTTCTTAATCTCCATTCACCTACCTCCTAAAACATCAATTTCTCTCCAATCCAACTAAAATGCCTCAGTTAGGCCTCAAATTATTTCTCACTTAGACTTCACAATGTGCATACCTGTCAAAATGATCTGAGGGAAATTCAATTATGATACCACTTCTCTGATTAAAATCTTTCACTTTTGTTAGACCGTTTTGTTTTCAAATTGTGGGTTGTAGGTGTTAGTAGGTCATAAAATAACTTTAGCAGGTTTCAACAACCAGCTTTTTTGTTTTGTTTTATGAAATATATTAGAATAAGCTAGGAAATATTAGAAAGCACTGGACATGCTGATGGTTAGTTCTGTTTTGTTTTGTACACATACCCATTTTGTCTCACAAACCAGTAAAAACATATAAATTTATACTAAACACATCAAACATATATATGCATGTGTACACTGGGTCATGATGGAAACTCTTCCCAGAAATCTTCCTGGTCCTCAAACCCTCCAGCTCCCAAAGAGAATGAAGAATGCTCTCTTCTCTTGTGTCTGCACCATGTTGATGGTTCTATTATTGCTTTAATACCATATTTATGTTCCCTAATAAACCATAAACTTTGACTAATATGGTATCTGGTACACAGCTAGTGCCTGATGAACACTTACTGAAGGAAATACATGAAATCATACTTTTGTAGCTGTTCAACACATCATTACCTAACCTGTTGTTGTTAGGTGAAACCGAGTTGGTTCCGACGCACAGTGACCCTATGCACAACAGAATGAAACACTGTCCCGTCCTGCACCATCCCTACAATTGTTGTTATTCTTGAGCTCATTGTTGCAGCCACTGTGTCAGTCCATCTCATTGAGGGTCTTCCTCTTTTCTACTGACCCTGTACTTTGCCAAGCATGATGTTCTTCTCCAGTGACTGATCTCCTCCAGACCACATGTCCAAAGTATGTAAGACACATTTTTGCCATCCTTGCTTCTAAGGAGCATTCTGGTTGTACTTCTTCTAAGACAGATTTATTCGTTCTTTTGGCAGTCCATGTTATATTCAATATTCTTTGCCAACACCACAATTCAAAGGCTTCAATTCTTCTTTGGTCTTCCTTATTCATTGTTCAGCTTTCACCTGCATATGATGTGATTGAAAACACCATGACTTGGGTCAGGCGCACCTTAAGTCTTCAAGGTGACAGGTTTGCCTTTCAATACTTTAAAGAGGTCCTTTGCACCAAGAGGTCCAATGCAATGCGTCGTTTGATTTCTTGACTGATGCTTCCGTGGGTGTTGACTGTGGATCCAAGTAAAACGAAATCCTTAACAATTTCAATCTTTTCCCTGTTTATCATGATGTTGCTCATTGGTCTAGTTGTCAGGATTTCTGTTTTCTTTATGTTGAGGTGGTCTAGTTGCGAGGATTTCTGTTTTATGTTGAGGTGCAAGCCATACTGAAGGCTGTGGTCTTTGATCTTCATCAGTAAGTGCTTCAAGTCCTTTTCACTTTCAGCAAGCAAGGTTGTATCATCTGCATGATGCAGGTTGTTAATGAATCTTCCTCCAATCCTGATGTCCCGTTCGTCTTCATATAGTCCAGCTTCTTGTATTACATGCTCAGCATACAGATGGAATAGGTATGGTGAAAGGATACAACCCTGACGCACACCTTTCCTGACTTTAAACCAATCAGTATGCCCTTGTTCTGTACGAACAACTGCCTCTTGATCTATGTAAAGGTTTCTCATGAGCACAATTAAGTGTTCTGAAATTCCCATTCTTTGCAATGTTATCCATAATTTGGTATGATCCACACAGTCGAATGCCTTTGCATAGTCAATAAAACACATGTAAACATCCTTCTGGTATTCTCTGCTTTCAGCCAGGATCCATCTAACATCAGCAATGATATCCCTGGTTTCACATCCTTTTCTGACATCAGCCTGAATTTCTGGCAGTTCCTTGTCGATATACTGCTGCAGCTCTTTTTGAATGATATTCAGCAAAATTTTGCTTGCGTGTGATATTAATATTGTTCTGTAATTTCCTCATTCGGTTAGATCACCTTTCTTGGGAATAGGCATAAATATGGATCTCTTCTAGTTGGTTGGCCAGGAAGCTGTCTTCCGTATTTCTTAGATGAGTGAGCACCTCCAGCGCCGTATGCGTCTGTTGAAACACCTCAATTGTTATTCCATCAATTCCTGGAGCCCTGTTTTTTGCCAATGCCTTCGGAGCAGCTTGGAATTCTTCCTTCACTACCACTGGTTCCTGCTCATACGCTACCTCTTAAAATGGTTGAACATCGACTCATTGTTTTTGGTATAATGGCTCTGTGTTTTCTTTCCATCTTCTTTTAAGGCTTCCTGCGTCGTTTAATATTTTCCCCATAGAATCCTTCACTATTGCAACTGGAGACCTGAACATTTTCTTCAGTTCAACTTGAGAAAAGCCGAGTGTTTTCTTCCCTTTTGGTTTTCTATCTCTAGCTCTTTGAACATGTCATTATAAAAGTTTACTTCGTCTTCTTGGGCCGCCCTTTGAAATCTTCTGTTCAGTTCTTTTACTTCATCATTTCTTCCTTTTGCTTTAGCTGCTCGATGCTCAAGAGCAAGTTTCAGAGTCTCCTCTGCAAGCCTTCTTGGTCTTTTCTTTCTTTCCTGTCTTTTCAATGACCTCTTGCTTTCTTCATGGATGATGTCCTTGATGTCATTCCACAACTCGTCTGGTCTTCAGTCACTAGTGTTCAATGCGTCAAATCTATTCTTCAGATGGTCTCTAAATTCAGGTGGGATATACTCAAGATCATATTTTGGCTCTCGTGGACTTGCTCTGATTTTCTTCAGTTTCAGCTTGAACTTGCGTAAGAGCAATTGACAGTCTGTTACGCAGTTGGCCCCTGGCCTTGTTCTGACTGATGATATTGAGCTTTACCACTGTCTCTTTCCACAGATGTAGTCAATTTGATTCCTGTGTGTTCCATCTGGCAAGGCCCATGTGTACGATCACTCTTTATTGTTGGTGAAAGAAGGTATGCAATGAAGAAGTCGTTGGTCTTGTAAAATTCTATCATTCGATCTCCGGCATTGTTTCTATCACCAAGGCCGTATTTTCCAACTACCGATCCCTCTTCTTTGTTTCCAACGTTTGCATTCCCATCACCAGTAATTATTAATGCATCCTGATTGTGTGTTTGATCAATTTCAGACTGCAGAATCTGATAAAAGTCTTCTATTTCTTCATTTTTGGCCCTATTGGCTGGTGTGTAAATTTGTATAATAGTTGTATTAACTGGTCTTCCTTGTAGGCGTATGGGTATTATCCTGTCACCTACAGCGTACTTCAGGATAGATCTTGAAATGTTCTTTTTGACAATGAATGCAACACCATTCCTCTTCAAGTTGTCATTCCCAGCAGAGCAGACTATATGATTGTCCAATTTAAAATGGACAATACCAGTCCACTTAAGCTCACATATGCCTTAGGATATTGATATTTATGCATTCCATTTCATTTTTGACGATTTCCAATTTTCCTAGATTCATGCTTCACACATTCCAGGTTCTGATTATTAATGGATGTCTGCAGCTGTTTCTTCTCATTTTGAGTCATGCCACATCAGCAAATGAAGGTCCCGAAAGCTTGACTCCATCCACATCATTAAGGTTGACTCTACTTTGAGGAGGCAGCTCTTTCCCAGTTGTCTTCTGAGTGCCTTCCAACCCGGGGGACTCATCTTCCAGCACTGTATCAGACAATGTTCCGCTGCTATTCATAAGGTTTTCACTGGCTAATTCTTTTCAGAAGTAGACTGCCGGGTCCTTCTCCCTAGTCTTAGTCTGGAAGCTCAGCTGAAACCTGTCCTTCGTGGGTGACACTGCTGGTATCTGAATACTGGTGGCATAGCTTCCAGCATCACAGCAACATGCAAGCCCCCACGGTACAACAAACTGACAGACATGTGATGGTTACCTAACCTAGGGCAGTAATAATATTTTTACAGGTATAAAACACTGTAACAATTACAACATAATATCTTTTATGAACACTTTGTAAGTGTCAGGCACATTGCACTTGACATGTGTTCTATGCCATTTAATTCTCACAACTTTTACATACTGCTATTATTTCTCCAGAGCCCTGGTGGTGCAGTGGTTAAGCACTTGGCTGCTAACCCAAAGGTCAGCAGTTTGAACCCACCAGCCACTCCCCATGAGAAAGCTGTGGCAGTCTGCTTCTGTAAAGATTACAGCCTTTGAAACCCTATGGGGTAATTCTACTCAGTCCGTTAGAATTTTTATGAGTTAGAATTGACTCAATGGCAGTGATTCTGGCTTCTTCTGTTATTAATTTTGGCGTTTTAAAAATGAGGAAACACAAGTAGAGACTAATTAAGTAACTTTGCAAATACCATGCAGTAAGTGGCAGTGCTGGAATTCAAAACCCAGTTTGACTCCAAGAATTAAAGACATACAATATAATAGACTATGTAATAGAATAGAATACATAGAAGATTTACTAAGAAGTTAGTAAAATATTAACTTACTTCAAATAAAAGTCTATAATAACATCATTTAAAAATTCCCCTTCATTCAGACAGTGTAGGTCCTCATTAGTAACAGAAATGCCTCCCTTAGCTGGAGGTGGTGGATATACTATTAATCTGTAACAAACAGAAAAACAAATATATGATGTAATAAAATAAACAAACAAATTCAGAGCACTGCAAATAAAAAGGAATGCTCTTACTTTTCTACAGGACCAATGAAGATGGTATGGCTTTCTCCAGTTTCTTCCTCATCATCAAAAAACTGGAATTCTTGTTTGTTTCGAAGTTGTATTTTAGATTCAAAGGATACCTGGTAAAGGAAATTATCAACTCACAATATTAATAGGGAAACATTTCAGTAAGAAGCGTAAGCACAGACAAGAATGCCTATTAAAAAGGATTAAAAATATCTATCTAAAAAGTATTTATGATATGTAACAACATTCTACTTTTTATATGTAGCTTCTACAATAATGATGCTCTCCAAATTTACGTAACAATGCTTTCCTGGTATTTTGTCTAAATCTCTACTACTCATATTAAATTAGATTATGTTACTAAAATTCAAATAACAGATACAGTGGTTTTTTCTGATAGTAATGGAAGCCCACCTAAATCCAATGGCTAAGACTTCCATGGGATGTACAGGCAGAGGCTCAGGGAGCACAGTCCAATGAACATTAACTTTATACAAAGCTAAACCAAACAAGTGGTCTTTAGAGAAAAGAGCCTTTCATTGATATTTCTGTCCATCTTAGTTGCCTCACTGCTTGTCTGCTTTTTGATTCCTCTGGCATTATATCCTATAGCCAAGTCAACAAAATAAGGAGGATGGTTCCCCTTCCTTCCTCTGCTCTTTCTGCAATCCACCAACTGTGAGAGTGCTTCTTCTCTAGTCAGGCCTTGCTCAACTTTACTAAGACTATGCCTTGGATAGCCATACTTCCAAGTCTATAGTCAAGTTGAGAGATTAAGTGTTCCCAATATGCTAAGTCAAATGCTATTTGTGTTACAGGTTACCTACCCCCCATTAATATTTTGACATGAGACAATTTACAAATCACATATAACAGCAATTAATTCTGAAATTAAAATATCTGACACCAAAATGAGTAGTATTATAATGGAACATTTTTCTCCTTAAGGATACCCATTATTTAAAATTATAAATATTTAAAAACACAATTACATTTTTAATTTTGTTTTCTTTTTGGACACAACTTCCTTTGATGCTTTCTTCATAGGTTCTTGTACAGGCAACAAGTCTGCTATTGGCTTCTTCAAAGGGAATTTTTGCAAAAAAATCGGAAATATTATTTTTTATACCAATTTCAGTAATGATACTTTCAAACACCGTATTTGCCTGATGATCAAGGCCAGTTTGAAAAATTAAAATAATGTATTGTTCTTCCAGATCTGAAAAGAAATAAATGTAACTATTTAACAAAATAAACAGATATTAGAATAAGAGTAACAATTAGTTGTTTCCAAGATATTACCAGAAATCCTAGTATAAATGTCCAAAATCATGTTTGGCATACAGAGGGTATACAAAAAACATTACTGGAATAAAGATCAGTGACAGGGTTAACTGACACTGTTTTCTCCTTATTTAAGAGTATGGAAACAGAACACACTAGTCTAGCATTAGCTTAAGAAAAATCTATTCACGGATATAACTTATTTACTTCATCTAATTGGATCCAAAACTATTTACGGTTTTAAAAATGTATTGGTTGACATTCTGTCAAAACCAAATAGAAACAGTAAGTAACATTTACTCATCATTAAGCTGAAGCAGCAATAACAAATCTGCATCATTGCTGAAAAGTATTTTATAATCAGTCATGCTTTTCCATAAATGGTAGAAGTGAAGGGAATTAAATTGGAGAACTGTATCTTGGTATTTATCGTAGAGGGTGCAGATCCACTGCATGAGCCTGAAAACTTCCTCTTCAGACCAACTTTCAAGGATTCCAGATTTATGTTGCTGACTTGCACTTAGCACTTTTTCAGTGTATTAAAAAAAAAAATCCTTTTACTCAGATTACACAGTGATATGATAACGAGTAGCACAAATCTTTTGAGTTTTAACTCCAGTTTTTAAAACTTTAAATGGGCAAACCTGGATTTTACCTTAAGCCCTGCCACTTTCTGTGAGCTTTTCCTCATTTGTAAAATGGTATCTGTCTCACAAAGCAGTTGTCAGGATTGTAGATAATAAAGATGTAATTAAGGCATCTAATTCTAGTGCATGCACTCATTCTGCCATTCCATAAACTGTGTGTATTCTACATAACTTACCTGTCAACATATTTATTCCTTTACACTCATTCCAAACATTATCCTCTTTATTCATTTGCAGTTGCATGCTCAGCTTTTGATAAGCTGCTGGTATTGTCTGTAGAAACACTACTGGTAATTTTCGGACATTACACCATTCACATTTAGTCAGATCAGAGGTATTTAAAGTAATCGCTACAGGATCACTTTCTGCTTCTGGAGGAAAACAAATGCAAACGGAAAAGGAATCAAACCTTAAGACAGTAAAGTCGCAGATGGAGTAAACTGTGAGGAAATATAAAATTAAAGTTAAGACATATATTTATTATGCTCTATAAATAATAACTCCACTGGAAAATAAGGAAAAATCTTCATCAATGTCTTATAAAAGCTTAGACACTTTTTTCCAAATGAAACAGGGGTACTAATGAAGTGTATATATAAAAAAATAGGTTTTGTCATTCTACAGTATGAATCTTTTAAATTATACCACTAAGATATATGCTCTTGGTTAAGAAAATATATGTAATGATTAATTATCTTAATGAATTCTATGAATATCATTTACTTTTAATTTATATAAAGTTCTTTAGTGTAAATAAAACTTTAATGAATAAAAAGACATAAAATAGCTTACCTTCTAGCTGTATCTTGATAAAATCTAAACAAAACTAAAAAAATAACATACATTAGTACTGGTCACAGAGTTATAAAGGTTTTGCAACACACACCCTAAGTGAGATATTATTTGGACCTCAGTCTACACAGGGCAGAAAAACTGGGCCATTTACCATGTGTTTATAAGACGAGATACTTTCTCATAACTTTCGGAAAAGTACGCTTCATCTATGTTTTTTTCAAGTACTGGTAATGTTTCTTATATTATTGTTTCATTTCTTGGTACTTTTTAAATTTTTTAAATGTCAAAAATTCAGAGAAGCTGACAGAACATTACGATGAACTCATATATATCCCTTGCCTAGATTCATCAACTATTATTTTGCCACACTCACTCCATCTCTTTCTCAATAAATACACACATTTCCCTTTTGCTAAATCATCAGAAAGCAGGCAGCAGATATGGTAACATTTCACCCCAAAATCTTTCAGTGCACATCTCCCCAGAATAAGGACATTCACCTATACAAGCACAGCATCATTACCACATCTAAGAAAACCAAGATTAATTTCATTCAACATAGAGTTCATCCTCAAATTCCTCAAATTTGTCCTTTGTAGTTTTTTTTTAAACCAATCCATAATCCTAACTGGATTACATTTACATTTATCTCTTCAGTCTATTTCAGTCTAGAGCAGAAACCCGGCTTCCTCTGTTCTTCATGACATGGCCTTTTAAGAATCCAGAATAGGTTCTGCAAAATGTACAACATTCTGGACCTTTTCTTCATAAATTAATTCAGGTCATACATTTCCAGCCAAAACAACACATAGGCGAGGAATACGTCCTACTACATCACATCAGGAGGTACTTATGTCAGGCTGTCTCACTACTGATTAATACAAGCTTAATAATCTGGTTAAGGCAATGACTATCAAGTCTTTCCACTGTAAAAACACATTTTTCCCTTTGTATTTAAATAGTAATCTATAGAGAAATGCTTGAAACATCCTATTCCTAATAACCTTCGCCTCAATGACATTAGCATCTATTGGAAAGCCTTGCCTGAATCAGTTATTACTGGCAGTTACAAAATGGTGATTTTCTAACCAATTATTTTAAGCGGAGAAGACACATTAAGCATGATACAACCTCAATTAATACTCATTTTGTGGGTGTGCAGAAGTTAAAAAAAGGAGACAAATACTTTGAAGTGCATTTAATAAGATGGACTGCTATACAGAGGGATGAATATCCATTGGCATCAGGTAGATTTCTGACTCATGGTGGTAAGATAAAGCAAGTATAATAAAACGCTAGTGGTAGAATCTAGCTGGTATTTGATTATTCATGGTAGAATTCTTTTTCAACTCTTCTGTTTGAATCTTTTCATGATATAAAGAAAGTAAGCAAGGAAATATAAATATAGGAATTATTACAATGATGGTTAAGTTTAAGATATCACTAAGAGTACCTTTAAAATTACTTTTAAAAGTAATACATTAATTGGTTTCACTATGGAGGTCAAGAATAGGGTACTTGTGGCTTGGAAAACGGTTTAACGTACATAGAGGCTAGAGTATATAAGCATTAGAAAATGATGCTGTATGGACTCAAAAAGTGGCAGAATGGTGATATAAACACTAATCTGGAGGCATATGAATGAAACTGTTACATGAAATGTAGGAGTAGAAAGAAGTATGGCTAAATGTATTGTGTCATCTAAAATTATGTGTGTAATTAAACTAATTACTAGTAGACATAGAGATACATCACCTACATCTCCAAGTTTCTAAATTTAAGTTGGCTGAAAACTTTGATTTTATAGCTTCTCACTGGAAAAACATGACAGCTTTATTTAATGTAAGCCATTTTAATATGCCAATTTTATCACTTAAGTGAATTTTGAATAATTAACTTATCTAATAAGAAGTGACTACAAAATTTAATAAAACATTTAAAATCTGTTTCTTAATCATTACATGGCAGATAAATTCAAGAAGCAAATTTCAAATCATCTTTTTAGATTACATCATCTGAAAAAACTAGAGATCCACTATACTTGCATGAAGAATGTTCTTTGGGAAAACCTCATACCACAACAGAGATTACCACCATAGATTCCAAACTTTCATGTTGTAAGCACAACTATTTTTTAGGATAAAATAATTCACCTACTATTTTTAAAAAACAAAACAATCTGTATCAATATTTACTGAGTACACACATTGCCTTTTACTTTGTCAAACGAATTTATAAAATCGGTTTTTCTTCACTGTAGACATAACGTATAATCTAATCTGTAGCTTTTATGGAAAAAATCATTTAAATTCTAATGTCATTTAAAAAAAATTTTTATTGTGCTTTAAGTGAAAGTTTACAAATCAAGTCGGACTCTCATATAAAAATTTATACACTTTGCTCAAAAAAAAAAAAAAAAAAACAAAAAACCCAGTGACATCGAGTCGATTCTGACTCATAGCGACCCTACAGTATACTCCTAGTTGCTCTCCCCTTAATGAAACAGCATACTCCTTCCCTCCTCTATTTCTTTTCGAGTCCATTTGGCCATCTTCTGACACTCTCTACCCTTTCATCTCCCCTTCAGACAGGAGATGCTAACAAGGTCTCATGTCTACTTGATCCAAGAAGCCCATTCTTCGCCAGTATCACTGTCTATCCCATAGTCTAGTCCAATCCCTGTCCGAAGAGTTAGCTTTAGGAATGATTCCTGTCTTGGGCTAATAGAAGGTCTGGGGACCATGACCTCCGGGGTCATTTTAGTCTCAGTCAGACCAGTCTGGTCTTTTTGCGAGAATTTGGGGTCTGCATCCCACTGCTCTCCTGCTACCTTGGGGGTTCTCTGTTGTGTTCCCTGTCAGGGCAGTCATTGGTTATATCCGGACACCATCTAGTTCTTCTGGTCTCAGGCTGATGTACTCTCTAGTTTATGTGGCCCCTTCTGTCTCTTGGACTCATAATTACCCTGTCTTTGGCGTTCTTCATTCTCCTTTGCTCCAGGTGGGTTGAGATCAACTGATGCATCTTAGATGGCCACTTGCTAGCGTTTAAGACCCCAGATGCCACTCTCCGAAGTGGGATGCAGAATGTTTTAATAGATTTTATTATACCAATTGACTCAGATGTCCCCTGAAACCACGGTCCCCAAACCCCCGCCCCTGCTACACTGTTCTCCAAAGCATTCAGTTTATTCAGGGAACTTCTTTGCTTTTGGTTTAGTCCAGTTGTCCTGACCTCTCCTGTACTGTGTGTTGTCTTTCCCTTCACCTAAAATAGTTCTTACCTACTATCTAATTAGTGAAAACCCCTCTCCCTCCCTCCTTCCCTCTTCCTCCTCTTATAACCATCAAAGAATACTCTCTTCTCTGTTTAAACTATTTCTCGAGTTCTTATAATAGTGGTCTTATACAATATTTGCCCCTTTGCAGCTGACTAATTTCACTTAGCATAATGCCTTACAGATTCCTCCATGTTATGAAATGTTTCACGGATTCATCATTGTTCTTTATCAATGCATAATATTCCATTGTGTGAATATACCATAATTTATTTATCCATTCAACCATCGGTGGGCACCTTGGCTGCTTCCAACTTTTTGCTATTGTAAACAGTGCTGCAATGAACATGGGTGTGCATGTATCTGTTCGTGTAAAGGCTCTTATTTCTCTAGGATTCTAATGTCATTTTAAATAGATAGTTGAGACTATGTATGCCACTTTTAACTAAATGTCTTAATCACCAACAAAACCTTAATTATTATATTGAAGAGTTCTGAATATCAGTGCTTATGTGGGGAAAAGTCATAAAGCCTACAGGGTATGCCTGGAAATTTTTGATGTACAAAGTGACATTTTGTTAACTGACAGAAATCAGGAAAGATAATTTGTACTATGAAGGCTTGTGACAAACAAAGTTTCATAAGTCCCAGAAAAACTTGACAAGTTCACTACAATGTTATATGGCACTGTTGGGTAGACAGTTTATATATATAATTTGCTTTAAATTTCCAGAGTACTTCTGAAACTTTCTAGTTTTTAAGTCGTTAAGAAGCTGAACAAAATGCAGCTTTCCACAGAACCTTCCACTGTTAAGAAATCAGGTCCGCACGTCATTCGTTCCTATAAAATAACCTGTGGAGATTTTTTCCCCCCTTTTGATCATATTTTGTTCTAAAACCATCAAAGTTTATCAGGAAAAAAACGAAACATCCCTATTATTTACCATAATTTAAATAATAATAAAACTACCTTTTAATTTTTCTGCTATTATAGTTTTCTTAAAGATACAGCTTTATGTATAAATGGTAATACTGGGAGATTCAGTATAGTACTTTTTTTTTTAATTTACCTTTTAACTTTTCTGTTATTACATGTTTTCTTAAAGATACAGCTTTACGTATAAATGGTAATGCCGAGAGATTCTGTATAGTACTTTAGGAAGATTAACCTACCAAAATATATAGTACCCTAGAAAAAAGAAAAATGATGACTATGAAGGCTAGTTAAGGAAATAACATTAAAATTTCAAATCGAAAATAAACACTTGGATTGGTGGCAGTAGGAATAGTAAGTAGAAAGGCATGAAAGGTTTAGAAAAAAGGGACTACAATGAGTTAAAGTCCTTTTGGGATCTTAGACACTGAACTAGTCCAAAAGCAAAATGCCTCCTGGGTAGTCATTTTAGTCCAATACTACCCATTGCTGTCGAGTTGATCCCGACTCATAGCAACCCTACAGGGCAGAGTAGAACCGCCCCATAGTTTCCAAGAGGGGCCTGGTGGATCTGATCTACCGACCTTTCGGTTATCAGCTGTAGCACTTAACCACTTTAGTCCAATAGTCTATTTCTGAGTCACTATGAGTCAGAATCAACTCGAAGGCAGTGGGTTTGGTTTTTGGAGTCTCACTGCTGCAATAAATTTTTCTGCAGATCCCAGTGTTTCTGGATTCTTCTTTTTCTCACCACGATGCTTAAAAATACTTATTCATGCACTGAGCTAGGATGAGAATAAAACAGTAACATAATGGAGGGTTTCATAATTCAGTGATATTATCTCCTATGACGACTATGTCACTACTGTGATCAATACATTATGATAAATTTTTATACACTGATTTTTAATGGTGAGAAGCTCTTACTCATATTTGTCTATATACTCTTAAAGCAATCTGAAATCCTGAAACAATTTTAATAATCTATTAAACATTTTCACTTATAAATTTTTAAATAGTACATACTAGCCTTTGCAAAGGAACTTTGAATCTTATAATTGGTATTGTGAAGAGCTTAAGAATATACTTACAATTACAGGCTCTACTAACAGCCGGAAGAGCGTTCCTACTCGTATGCTTCGACAGTTTAAGATGACACTATCAAAGGAACATTGGCAGCTTAAGGACATAGGATCAATTAAAGTTTCTTGAGAAACCACTTTACGTCGTTTTAGAGGTGTGTTGATAATAGAATTACCAAACTGAAAAGGAAAATTTCCACTTAAGTTAATAAAATAAGGCTGCAAACTATGTACACATATACAAAGACCCAATATAAGAAATTAATTATTGCTTGATTGGTTTTCCTTCAACAGTGTTAAAGTAAAAACTTGGTTTTATATAATAGTAAATCTATGAGCATTTTTGCAATTAAGTTCTGATATGTATCCAGAATGACTGCCAAACTGCCCAAAGGAAAATTATACTGATTTATGCACTCGATGTTCCATTTCTCTAAACACTGACCATGATGACGCACTACAACGCTTTTTACATTTTTGACAGCCTGTCAGTTAAAAAAGATATAATTTTAATCTAATCTTTACTTCTTTAATTACCACCTTTGGTGAACTTTATTCATTTCCTGTACCTATTTTTCTATGGTTTGATTTTACTTCATCATTTTTAAGAAATTAAAAATATATAATCAACTTGGTCACAGAGTTCCTTATTTCCCCCATTTGCATTTACCTATCAAATTTTAAGTAATTTGATACATGTTCTACACTTTTTATTTAGTCAAATACATGCATCTCTTCTTTTATTATTTTTGCTTGTGTTTTTGTGCTTGGAAAGGCACTACCCTGGGATTATATAAAAATATTAATGCATCATTTTTTATTTTATCCTTCTTGTTGCTTGTTTTGTTTTTCATTTCTGAAGATGCCCTCTTAACAACCAAGTATGTGTATTTCCATGTTTTTAATCTGTACTCCCAAAACCCTGAAATACATACACACATAAATACATACAAAATTTTTAACAGGTTTTCCAAGGTTTCTACTTAAAAAATATTATTTATATAAAAATAATATACACCCTATTTTTACATCTTAGTATTCCCATTCAACAGTACCTTAAAAAAATTCTACAAGTCATCCGGTATAGTAATAATTTTTATTTCCAATGGCTGCATAATAGTCCACGGTATGGATGAAACCCACTGCCGTCAAGTCGATTCCGACTCATAGTAACCCTACAGGACAGAGTAGAACTGCCCCATAGTTTCCAAGGAGCGCCTGGTGGATTCAAACTGTCGACCTTTTGGTTAGCAGCCGTAGCACTTAACCACTACGCCACCAGCGTTTCCATATGACGTGGATATAACACAATTTATCTAGCCATTTCCGTATTAATGGGCAATCAATTTATTTGCACTTGTTTGACAATAATCATGTTTGCACATATAGCCTTATATACCGGTGTATTTTTTCCCTTTGAGATGAAGTCTAAAGAATGACTTGTTTGATCAAATGGTATACATTAAAAATAATGTTGATAGATGTATGAGTCGGAATCGACTCGAGGGCACTGGGTTTGGTTTTTGGTTTTGGTTCAGACGTAATCTTTTCCATCAGCAAAAAAAGAAAGTACGTCTCCTCTTGGATTCTTGCCAGCAGCATTCTTGTATTAATTTTGCAGTCTGATATAACTGTAAATCTTATAAAATTTTCCAAGTATATAAATTTATTTCATTGTTTCTTTAATTTGCACTTTCTTACTAATTTGTATTTTGTTTCTTTTGGTTGTTTCCTATCTGGATTTTCTCCTTGTCTATTCCTATTTTTTGTTCATTTTCTTTTTTTCAACTTTTAAGAGTTCTTAGTCTATTATAAATATTAATTATAAGTCATCTGCATGTTACAAATATTTGTCTCTAGTGTTACTGTCTACTAACAATTTGTTACTGCTTCTCTTATGAACATTTTGAAATTTATATAAACCACAGGCATAGTAAAATATATTAATAGTAAAATATGTCCAAGTTTCTAGTCTTGTTAAAATGACTTCTCCCTATTCCCTAGATAACACAAGTCTACATCTTACTGTAAGATTGTTACTGTTTCTTCTTGTTGAATTGCTTTAAGCTTTTTATTTATTTGACATTTACTTTTATATACTGTCTAATGACCTTCCACTTAATAAATAATCTATCTTTTTCTCCTACTGATATGATTAAATTGCTCAAAAAAAAAAAAAAATTTACATCTCAAAGAGAGATTTAATCTGGGTAAATGTTATTAAACATGAAAGGTACCTGGTCTTTCATTCTTGCTTTTCTTGGCAATGTAACTGTGTTTAACTCTGAATCTGCTGGAATGCTTCTTAGTTCATGTTCTGCCCTGCAGGTATTTTCATTAAGTGCTGCTTCTACTTTTCCAGTGGATGGTGCTGGAGAAGAACATGCTGAATCAGCAGGTTGAGGAGATATGCTTTCTCTTCTGTTAGTTCTGTCACTATCATCATCATCATCACTGGACAAAATGACTATAAAGAAAACGGTAAATGCTTCAGGAGGCATTCCATTTCTGTCAAATTAAAAATGTAAATAAATCACCAAAGTAGGAAATATACCAAATTTGCTTTGGATTTCCTCTAGATCTGATATTAATAAAAAACAAATGAAGATACAATCCACTCTACCGGATGAGAAGTAAAATTTGGAGAGGTAAGAACAACGAAATCGTTAAGACATGGCTTTTTTTTTTTTTTTTACAATATACAAATATGAAATTGATTCAATATTCCCCCACCACTCAACCACATAGCAACATACAAGCTATAAAAATTAATAATGGTTATCAGTAGGTCTATTTCAGAGTTCCAAAGTCTAAGTTGTGAAAATAATTTGCATACAAGTTTTCACAGAATGGTATTCATTTTAAATGTGTGTGAAACTCTATGTGACCAGATGATTTTATCTCACAGGAAATCACTGAAGTCAAAATTGGTCTTCAGGAGAACCTGGATCAATGCCTAATGCTCAATATTTTTGAGTAAATGAATGTAGGTAATAAGAGGACATCATGAAGGTAATTTGCTCTTACACCTTATACTCATTGCTAAATCTCGTTAGACCAGTTACCAACTGCCCTTGAGTTGATTCTGACTCACAGCAACCCCACGTATATCAGAGCAGAACTGTGCTCCATATAGTTGTCAACAGCTGATTTTTCAGAAGTATATCGTCTTCTCTTCTGAAGTACCTCCCAGGTGGACTTGAACCTCCAACCTTTCAGTCAAGTGCCTTAACTATGTGTACCACTCAGGAACTCTGAACCTTATCACACCCATCTCTAAACCATCATTCCCCAAAGCCACTACACTGCACTCAAATCAGTCTAAACTCCTTACTCTGGTTTATAAAACCAATATAATCTGGCTCCTGCTGACTTTTCCAGCTTTCTCATACTACTCTATTTCTCTGTCTTTATGTTCCAGGCCCACTAGCCATTTATTCTGTTCCTTAAACAACATATCCCAGAGCTTAAAGCGGTGTGTGACACAGAACAAGCATTCAAAAATTATGTATAGAATAATGCATACACTTGTTTCTTTTTTAGTATTCTACATACAAATGCTTAGTTAATACCTACTGAGTAATTTATATGTCTCAGAGGAGCATTTTCCCCAGAAATGCTTAGCTTGTTTTTTTATTTTGCTGTCCGGTCTTAGAAATAAATGCTAATTCTGGATCTTTTTCAGAACTGGTCTTTTATTAAAAGAAAACCTAACAGGTCAGATTAGAAGGTCTAAGCAGAAATACATATATTTGAATGCTGGGAAAAGGCTCTGCCACTTAACTACATAGTTGCCTGTTTCTTCTATGTAAAATTAGGAATAATGATACCTATATTTCACAGAATTACTGCAAGGATTAAATGATTTACGTAAAATGTTTAGCACAGCGTCTGACATACATGCAAGTCTCAAGAAAAAGTTGATGAATGTTTATTGTTTATGAAAATACAGAAATAGGAACTGAAAGGTAAGCCTAGTGTTCTATAATTATTTTTATGGTGTTTCAGGGGCATTTAAAGTTATATATTTACTATATCAAAACTTAAAGCCCCAATGTTGCAAAAGATAGGCTTGTACTAGGTAGCTTTCATTTTATTAACTTAAAATAAATGAGGGCTATGCTTAATGTCACCAAAATTTCAAATCAATGGGGAGCGAACATGCCAGCATCGTATGGCAGAGTTACAAAGCAGTTCTCACAGTTTCTTTTCTTTTATTCTTATATATCTAGAATCTTGCCTCAGTGTCTGTACTTATATTCCAAATTTATTCCCATAGATACTGGCATATCTTCCTCCTCACTTCATTCTGAGCTCTGTTCAAAGTTATCAGAGGTGCCTACTCTATCACCTAGTTTTCTCTTCTCCTCCAGACATCTGTCAACTGTCACTCTTCATTTCCTGGACCAGTTTCACTTTCTACATGGAAATTATTACTACCTGAGATACTGTACATTTTATTATATGGCTATTCCTACTAAAACATAAGTTTCATGATCGATAAACTATTTTAATACAAACACAAATTTAACAGTAAATATAATAAGAAAACTGACTTTAAAAATTTTTAATAATCTATTTTAACCCAATATATAAAAAATATTATCATTTAAACATGTAATCAATATAAAATTAGGTATGTTATATTCTTTTTTTTTGTACTAAGGTCTTCAAAATTCTTTATTTTATACTTACAGGACTTCTTAATTCTGACTGGCCACATTTCAAGTGCTCAGAAACTACGTGTGGTTAATGGTTTCCATGTAAAATAGACTTTGGAATCAGAAACATCTTTTTAAAAAATCTAACCTTTAATCATATATCTGTATTGAGCAAGTTACTCAATGCCTTTAAGCCTAGGTTGCTTCATTTTCAAAATGGGATATCAGTACCTACATAATATGACTGTGAAAATTAAATTAAAATTTGTTAGCGTATAAACCTTTATCATAAAGAAGGTCACGTAAGCATGGAATAAGTGACATTTTTTATATTACTATGAAATGTTCTTAAACTGGGGTACATCTTTCCAGATAGTTTAATGAAAAATACTTAGCCTATAACTTTCTTTTTCAGTAGGGATGGTAAGTTAATTCATGCTTTATTGGATTTAATGCATAATAGATATGGTCCTAGGTTAAGCTCTGAACAGTAAACTGCTTGAGGGACCTCACAACAACATGAATTTATTTTCATACATCATTATCTTACCTCAAATACAGTACTAATTTTAATTTTTTACATTATAGCCTTACCAACTTCCAGTTCCCCTCATCCTGGAAACTTCTCAGCATCTTAAAGTTTCCTACATAAAGGTGCAGGCACAGTGATAACATCCAGTGACTGCCTAATAAATGAGAATTCTGTATATACCTTTCCATATTAAAATACAAAAATCTCATCACCAGGAAGGATTTAGTTTAACACTACACAGGTATACCCCTATGTAGTATCACAAAATATTTCTCAAATGTCATCAGGCTAAACAGAATTTATGAATATCCTGTTTATCATCTAGTAATTTTAACGTAGTTCTTTTTTTGAAAAGTATGTTAACATGTTGGAATGGGCTGAGGTTTTTTTATTGAACTGAATTAAAACAGAACTTGATCTATACTTACGAGATTTAAAAAAAAATATTTTTTCCATTTACCAGCTTTCAGAGTAATGATCTGAAACAAAGTAATCTCCACAAGTAACCAATGGAGAGCTTTTCTTTTTTTCCTTTTGGAGGTAAGTGTATTATTATGAACTAACTGATTTTAATATATTTGGCATTTCAATCCATGGCAGTTATGGTTCTTTTTATGACTCATGTAGTCCTGTTTTTGGCCATTTTTAATTTATTTAATTTTAGCTATGTCCTTTTGACATGTCCATAGCAGTCTTTGACTGTTTCCATGCTTCCTAGTATGACTAGAGGCTCTCGCTTTATCTTGCATATTTCATGCTCTAGACCTGGAGTCTGCCTTTCTCTAAAGAGCTCTGGTTATTTTTATTGGGAAAATGGTGTTTAAAAATACAACACGGGAGCTAGGGTTTTCATTTTTACACTCAGTATACTGTGTCTGGGAATATAGCAAGGAAATATCTATTTTATATTTAAGAGAACACAGATAATGAATTCACACTATTATCCCTAATTCAAATGTAAAGATAGAGAATTTTTATTTAATTATATATATTTTTTATCACTTTTCTCTAACACTGAAAAACTTGGTTCCTAATGACAATACTTGTATTATCAATACGTATATGTTTAAAAGTAACAATACTAATTATTAATATTACCGAACACATTTAGGGTTTCTTTGTAGTTCTGCTTGGCCTTAAAATATATTCTACTAGGTAGGTATAGCCAAAATATTATTTGAATTTAAACTCATTTGAAATAATTCTGTATGTTCAAACCACCAACTAGATATATAGTAAGATTCACTTATTTTATTCTCTTTTTGGTTTTGTTCTCCTTTTTAAAAATTTAATTTTGTTCTATAATTATTAAATATTTACACGGTTCCAAAGTCAAAACTGTAAAAAGAAGGTATATTCAGAGAAGTCTAGTATCTATTCCTAACACCCTAACACCTATACTCTTGTCCTTCCCTCTTTCCGGTAACTTTTTTTTTTTTTTAAATTAGTTTTTGGCATATCTTTGTGTTTTAAAAAACTGTATTCATTCTCTCACCCTTCATAAATAAAGAGTAGGCATACTATATACTATGTACTACACACCTCACTGTATACACTTAAACATCCTGGAAATCACTGCACACAGTATTAGATCATTTCCCCCTTTTGTAAGTACATATGTTACAGTTTTTTCAATCAGTACTTGATTGTTCCCAATTTTTTGTCATTTATTACAAACAAGGCTGAGTTCCGTACACTCATTCCTATGCATCTGAAGACAGGAATAAGATTTAGGGGAGAAACAAAAAGGGAACTAATCTCTGAATTATTTCTACATGTTACATACTATATTGGGCTATGCTAGGCGCTTTACATGTTGTTTTATTTATTCCCCTCAAAAACACTAGAAGGCAGAAAACTTGTAGATGAGAAAGGTTAAATCAACTTGGCCAAAGTAAGAAAACTGGGCATAACTGGGACTTGACCTAAGACTGGGGCCAAAGTCTGTGTTTTTTCACTATTTAAGATGAACAGAGTAAGAACAAAGTCAGTTATTATTTTCCAACAACATGGACAGGCTTGAACAGATCTACCAAAAATGCTGTATCACTTCACAAGAAGATATCTATTAAAAACTACACTTCTCAAATATGTTCATGCTCACATTAAAAATACATATGAAAAGATACTGAATTGATATCAGAAATACTATAGGGAGTAAAATACTTACTTGGATCATTTAGGTCTGATAGGCTTGTTTTCCTTTCTTTCAAGTTTGTAATTTTGGTTATTTTTGCCCCAGGTAAAATGACTTTCCCATTAGTCTGTAAATAATTCTGTCTACTATCATCACAATTCACAATAATATCAATCGGAACCTTTCCCATACTGTTGCCATAAAACTTTTTGATTGTTAATCCTGTGTTTTGTGACTTCTGTCCTCCAGAATTCTGATGAATTGACGTCCTTAATAATGGTCCAGAGGATTCATTCAAAGTTACACCTTGTCTGCAGTTTCTTTGCAAATCCTTAGAAAAATTAGTACCACAACTTTGGCATTTAGTCTGATTTTCTTTTTCTTTTCCACATTTTGGACAATATTCACGCTGTTCAGATACCTTAAGTTCCAAAAGAAACAAAAGACTTTGGTATTTTATTTCAGCATCAGAGAAACAAGAAAGTCTCAAAATTAAGCCCCCCCTTTCCATCATCACCATGGTTATCCTGAGACACCATGGTTATCCGGAGACCCTGAATAAGTCATTTTACTTGGAATTTAGCATATAAACGCTGGAAGGAATTTTCAAGATGTTCTAGTCTAGCAGTATTCAAATTGAACTATGTGTATGCTTGAGGGTACATGACGATTTTCCAAGGTGTACAGGGCATAAATACTCTTAACGGAATCAATATCTAGATCCTCAATTTCCATAATCATTCAAAAAATTGATTCGAGTATGCTTCTGATGTCAAATCATCTTCTGCAGCAATTGTTCTTTTCCCACATTAAAAAAGAAAGCTGAATCTGTCATCCATTTGAAATCGTACAATGGTGTATGATTCTGGAATACAAAAACCTCCAAACTAAATGAAGGAATAATTCTAAATACTGAAAAAAAGGAACTGATTCTGAGGACTAGATAACAAAAATTTTTTCAAGACACTAAATTCTATTTCTTTGAAAAATATTTTAAAGAAGGTCTAATATAGCTTACAGTTAAGAAGTCATTAAAAGTTTTTTTTTTTTTTGATGGTAGAGTACCATGTGACTTTTGGCATATAATGTGAAAGGAGTTCAAAGTATGGAGTTATATTACTATAATAAAACTCCATTCTCATGTATTTATTTATGAGAACAAAGCTCTTCAGCACTTACATCTGTAAGAAGTGAAAATATGAACAGATGCTAAATCTTGTGTCTATATATATATATATATATTCATGCACATATGAAGTAATTGGAAAAAAGGTCATTGCCTCTAATTAAAACATGTATTCTAATAAATTTGTGTTTATATCAAATAATTACTTATATGTTAATAATATAAAAGCCAGTTGTCATTAAGTCGACTCTAATTCATGAAGACTCCGTGTGTGTCTGAGTAGAACTGTTCTCAAAGGACTTGCGGTGGCTGATTTTTCAGAAGTAAATCGCCAAGCCTTTCTTCCGAAGAGCCTCTGGGTGGACTCAAACTTCCAACCTTCTAGTTAGTAGCCCATCATGCTGTTTACACAACCCAAGGGCTCCCAACAATAGTTTTGATCAGTAGTGTACTCCTAATTAAATATGATTATTATTTTAAATTTGTTTTTAAGGAGCCCAGGTGGCACAACAGTTAAGCACTCGGCTGCTAACCAGAAGGTTGTTTGTTCAAACCCACCCAGTGGCCCTTTGGGAAAAAGATGTGATCTGCTTCTATAGGATACAAAAAAAAAAAAAAAGATTACAGCCTAGAAAATCCTATGAGGCAGTTCTACTGTATCACATGAGGTTGCTATGAATTGGACTTGACGGGAACTAACAACAATGACAATAATTAAAACCCAACCCAGGAGAAAAAGTTTATTGTTAAACACTTTTCAGCCTTTTATCACAGGAAATAAATATCTGTTTTAACAATGAAACATGATAGAATGATCAAGCATAAACAGATGGTTAAGTATCAACTGCTATGGTATTTGGACAGCATTAGATCCATATATGAGGCAAGTGATTAAATAATCCTATTTCAAAATATTTCTTTCACTGTGTCAGATACTACATCCTGTGTGACTACTGAAACTTAAGATAAAAAAGGTTCAATGTCAACTTAAAAATACGTAAGGGAGTATATAGTTGTTTAAAATTCTTTTAGCTCTATGGTGGCAGAAGTCATCAAGGGGTTGTAGGAGGACTGACTGGTTGGTGACAGTTACATATGATTACAAGAGTATATATATATTTCAAAATTGATGGAACTCAACACTTAAGTTTTATGCATCTTGTTGCATGTAAACCTACACTTGAAAAATATATAGAAAGTATGCAAGCATAAAAGTCTGAAAACCACTGTTCTAACCTTACCTTCTTGTTTAACAGATGAGAAACTGACAAAGAAATTGTTTGCCCAAAGTGACAAAGCCTTTCTATTATACTGTGTTATCTTTCCAAGGTTCTATCCCAGATAACGTGGATTATAAAAAAAGAGCACACCTCTTTCTCTGCCAGTACATTGGAGAATTTAGCTACCTTGTGGAGTGTAAACAAGTTATTTTTCCCTTAACACTTTCAATAGGGCCTTGTGCATTTAGAATGCATACTTAACATATAAACTATGTAAACAACTGATTAGACACAAATATGGGACAGATTATCTCACTCCCCATATTTTAGTCTATTTTCACTATAAGGGAAGGTAATAATGGTATTAAATAACACAAATGGGTTACTATGTCCCTTGCATCTGAAAGGGAAATCCATAAACAAAATAGTAGTCCCACCTATCTATTATCCTGTGATAAAATACCCAATCCTTTAAGAAAAATACAAGCCCCATTGGTAAGCTGAGTTTTCACGATGAGAAGATATATTTCCACCTCTAGCTTAAAAAGAATACTGTAGAGTACCCAAATAAGTACAAAGATGTTCATTTCTGTGGGAGATGGAGTCCCATTTCCCACAGTGGGAGTACGCTAAATATAAGGAAACTTTGACTTTAAGAATTTTTAGATATGACCAACCTGGGCAATGACTGGTTCCACATTTTACTGTATATAATAAAGATAAACGGGACACATTTAAATAAAAAACACTCTATGGAAGAGCAACAATTTCTGATTATTTCCCTGCAAAAAATTAGTACTGAAGCATATAAAAAGTACATTCCCTATTATTAAAATTCTCAATATTAAAATATAAAAGTAAATACAACCTGAGCTATTAGCATATTCCTCCATCAGCTAAAGGAGCCCCTAGTGGTGTAGTGGTTAAAGCCCTTGACTACTCATTGAAAGGCTGGTGGTTCGAACCCAATAGCTGCTCCATGGGAGAAAGATGTGGCAGTCTGCTTCCATAAAGATTTACAAACCTTGGAAAGAAACCCCATGGGGTAGTTCTACTCTGTCCTATAGAGTTGCTAAGAGTAGGAATCAACTCGACAGCAGTGGGTTTGGTTTTGGTCCATCAGCTAAGAAACATCTGTATTGGAACTGTGTGTCGAACAATTAGAAACAAAATACAGATCAGCTGAACCAAATAAAATATTTAAGTTTTTCATGATAAAAAATTAAGAATCTTATCAACCTAGCAACCTAAAAACTAGTAGCTCAACATGGCTCAATTATCTTCTACCTAAGAATTTTTTGTTGAGTATTTCTTTTGGAAAACAAAGACTGATTAAAGCCTCATTTTTCACTTTTGGTCAGTGGAAGGCTTTTACAAAATAAAAACTGCATATGACATACAATCTGCCAGTCTTGAGACATAAATAAGTAAATAACCAACCACACTTAATAGGAATAATACTCTTTGTTGAGGCACGATTTAGACAATGCCATTTTATTAAATATCCTGGGAATATTTAATCTCATTATGTAAAATAAGGCTTGTTTTCTTGTAAGTAGTAAATAGTCTGGGGTTTCACAACTATGAATGAAAAAAACCACTAACCTGGTTGAAGAAAATAAAAAATTACATACAGGCTGGCTACAAGGTATTCTTTATCTCCACCAAGAAGAGAGTAAGAACAATTGACATGGGAGTAAACAGAAGAAGAGGGAATATGTATTTTAAACATTAAAAAAATTCTCAAGCTTTCAGTGAGCATCTGAAGCTTTCAGTCAACATGTCCAGTAGAGAAAAGGCGGTATGTCTGGGAAGGAGGTTTGCTCTTTACTTCTTTATCTGGGCCAACAAGTAGAAAGATGCCAGTATGTCCTTGGCCAAGCTCAGCCTGACATGCCAGAAGACTAGCCACATAAAGGGAAAGTGAACGAATAAGTAAAATAAACTGATGATAATGGCAGTCAGTTTCTCACACCAGAGAGGGGAGTTAAAAAATGCAAAGAAGGAAAGGCTAAGATAAATACTGTGGTACTAGACTAGAATTGGAGTTATTGGTGTGAACTCATGGATTTTAATAAGTGTTAAATATTAAGACATACACACACATATTATTTTCCAGCTCTGCCAACTTAGACAACCTAGAAACAATGAGCACTTAGTAGCAATGAACATAGCTGGTACCCAAGTATCTTCCTTCCATTTAAAGGAGCAATGGCTCCTCAAAGAAACGCACGACTCTAGGGCTAGGACGGGAAAATACAAAGTAAGTGTAGAACAACTTGTACTAAAAAGAAAGAAGTCCTGAAAGAATGATGGAGAAGTGTCAAAAAGAAACAGGAGACAGTTTGAAGAAACTCCCATAAGCCAAGTCTGGGACAACTTGAGCATGAAAATAAATATGATCATTATAGACTAAAATGTTTTGAGTAAAATAAGAATGCTGATATAAATAAATAACTAAACTGGGAATAACGGAAGGCTCTACCTTACAGTAGAAGCCTTATTAATCGATGAGTATAAAAATACCTATTAAGAGAACATCTTGTTACTGGCTATCAAGTTGGTCCCCCAATCATGGCTAATATGACACAGCACGTGCCTCCTGAAATGATGTAATGAGATTATAGCATCATTCTTCAAAAATGTATAAATCATGAAGAAACATAAAATCCAACTTGAGAAATAAGTCTATAAAGTATGTGGCCTATACACCTTACAAATATCAAGGTTATAAAAGACAAGAGAAGTTTAAGGAACTAATTCTAGATTGAAAAAGACTAAAGATTCATGACAATTAAAGGCAACATATGATCCTGGATTGGAGCCTATACCCATAAAAGACATTACCTTGGTGAAGTCAGAATCGATTTTGTGGGTTAGATGGCAATATGGGATCAAAAGATTTTTTCTTCCTAATTTTGAGAGTTGTACTCCAGTTACAAAACAAAAAACAAAAAACAACAACCCGTTGCCATCAAGTTGATTCCAACTCATAGCAACCCTACAGGGTTTCCAAGGATTGGCTGGTGGATTCAAACTACCAACCTTTTGGTTGGCAGCCAAGCTCTTAACTGCTGTGACACCAAGGGCTCCTAGAATGTCTTTTTTGTTGTCGTTGTTGTTTTTTAAGGAAACACACACTAAATGGGCATCATACCTGCAACTTATACTCCAATGGTGCAGAGACACACACACACACACACACACAGAGGGGTGGGTGGAGGGGGGAAAAGGAGAGAGGGGAAGGATGATAAAACAAATGTGGAAAACTGGGGAATCTGTGAAAAACATATGTATATAGCTTTTCTACTTTTTTAAAAAAACTTTTCTATAAATTTAAAATTTCAAAAAAATTCTGTTTGAGGACAATTATTTAGAGTGTATTTCAGGAAAGCACTAAATTCTTTTCAGGTAAAAAATATGTTCTATGCTTTGGATAGGTAAAGAACAATGGTATGTCTGAAAGCAGAATACTGCCTAAATAATGTCTCTCTAGGTCTCTTCTAGTTCTATGATAAAAAAGCCACCTAGAATGTACTAAGTAAGTACTAAAGAAATAATAATAAAAATATTGTCTGACTCGCAATAAAGAGTAATTTTTCTACCTACCTCTAAATGGGTTAAACATTTTTTTGAAGCAGGAGACAGAGGAGACACAGACTGGTAAGTACTACAATGACGTTTCTGTTGCACTTTCCTCTTAATTTCAGGCTCCAATTGTGATTCAGACTCTTCTGATTTCTTCATTATACGCTCTAAAGGGAGGAACGGAAAAAAGAGTACCAAAATTAAATTTTACAAATTCATAATCTTAGCTATATAAAAATGTTGTTTGATATTCTTAAACATTCTGTGGTAAAAATATACATACAAAACATTTGCCAATTCAACATTTTTTACACAATTCAGTGACAGTCATCATGTCGTGCAACATTTGTTCCCAAATTATTCTACCATCATTAATGGAAACTCAGCGCCCCCTAAGATAAGACTCCCCACACCCTCGCCTTTAGCAACTACTAATAAATTTTGTTCTCTATGTTGTTAGTTGCTGCGGAGATGGCTCCAACTCACGTGGACCTTATGTATAACAGAACGAAATGTTGCCCAGTCCTGTGCCATCTTTGCAGTTGTTGGTATGTTTGAGTTCATTGTTGTGGCTATGGCGTCAATCCATCTCACTGAGTTTCCGTTTTTGCTGACCCTCTACTTTCCCAAAAAGAATGTACTTCCCTAGCAACTGGTTTTTCCTGGTATGTCCAGAGTAAGCAAGCTGAAGTCTCACAATCCTCCCTTCTAAGGAACATCCTGGTTGTACTTCTTCTAAGGCTGATTGGTTTGTTCTTCCGGCAGTCCATTGGATATTCAAAATTCTTTGTCAACACCACAATTGGAATGCATCGATTCTTCTTCTGTCTTCCTTTTTTCATTGTCCAGTTCTTACACGCATACGAGGTGAATGAAAAGACCTTGGCTTGGGTCAGGTGCACCACACTCTTTGCAGTGACATCTTTGGTTTTGAAAACTTTAAAGACGTCTTTTGAGGCAGATTTGCCCAATGCAATACGTCACATAATTTCTTGACTGCTGCTTCATGGACACTGTTGATCCAAACAGAATGAAATAGCTGGCAACTTCAGTTTTTCCTCCATTTATCAATACAGTGTTTATCAGTCCAGTTGTGAGAATTTTCGTATTCTTCACATCAGGTATAATCCATTCTGGAGGCTGTGGCCTTTAACCTTCATCAGTAAGTGCTTCAAGTTTTCTTCACTGTCTGCAAGCAATGCTGTGTCACCTACATCTCTCGGGTTAATGAGTTTTCTCTATTCTTAATGCTATGTTCTTCTTCATACGGTCTAGTTTCACAGGAAGTTCTAGAATAGTTAAAATTAATCTATGCTGGGAAAAATCAGAAGAATGATTACCGCTGAGGGGGTAAGGGTGGTGACTAAATGAGAAGGGACATGAGAGAACTCATCTGAGGCAATGATACTATCTTTACTATGTCAAAACAGGGGCTTGGGATTGGGTTAGAAAGGTAAATGGCACTTGTCAAAACGTACTGAACTGTATGTACACTTAAGATTTGTGTATTTCACTGTGTACACATTTTATATCAAAAGAAAAAAACTATAAACAAATATTGAAATCCAGTTAATGATACGCTCACTGAAGTATTCAGAAGTGAAGTGTACTGGTAGCTACAAAGTGCTCTTAAAATGTAAGAGCAAAAGTAGGCAGATGAATATGTGATAAAGCAAGTATTATGAAGTGTTAACTGTAGAATTTATGTGGTAAATATATACGTATTTACTGTAAGAGTTCAACTTTTCCGTATGTTTGAAAATTTTCATAATAGAAGTTTGGGGTAGAGAAGCAAGGAAGGTCCTTAACTTTCTTATTTGAGAACTTGGTTCTGTGTTATTACTAATATGTTAAAAAATATATACTTAGAGAGTGACAGAACACTGTATTTTAGTTATGAATTTGCTTTTGAATTATTTTTATGGTCTGTCAAAAAAGAAGGACAAACTAGAAAGATGGTTAGTTTTCTCCATCATGTAGCTGTCACTATGGCTAATTTTCAACATAAAATAAAACTAAAGTTATGTATAACATTCTCAGTTCCGCCTCCTTAAAAATCACTTTTGGCTCTATAACTTATACTTTTGTTTAGCATAGGCAGTTTAGTAAAAGCTCTTTAAAAAAAAAAAAATTAGGCAGTTTAGTAAAAGCTCTTTAGCATGACATAAAAAGCATTTTTCAATCTGGTCACGACCTACCTCTCCAATTTCATCTCTGCCTATCCTCTACCATCTTCTCCAATCAAAAAGGTTATTTATTCAAATTGGTCAGACTTTCAACCCATGGTGCCTTTGCATTCCATTCTCATTAGCCTCAAAGCTTTTTCCCTCTACTTGGTCTGTCAAGCTCCAGTAAGTCAAAACTCAGCTTTCCTTACTTCTTTTTGTGAGGACTTAATTCAACTATTCAGAAAGGGTCAGTGACCACTCTTTTATGATACTATATTTTGCACTTGTGTTTATCATAGTACCTTCAAACTACACAGCAATGTGTTCACAAGTTTGTAGTCTCTCTACCCTTGAGTTTCCTGAGAATAGACACTATCAGAGAATAGGGGCGCAAGGCAAGCTTGAATAAATAAATTGTATCAACTTTAAGATATATATGTAAACTTTAAAAGTACGTAATATAACCTAGGGAAAAAAGACATTCCAAAAACATGAGCAAAAAATACAGCTGAAATTGATTTATCAAGGAATTCATTAAATATTATATTAGGCATCCCTGAACATTTACACAAATTTATTGGTAAAAAATAAGAGAATGCTGTTATAAAAACAATTTTTAAAATTTATTTCTACAAAACCACAGAAACATGTAACTAAATAAAAATAAACCTAGAAGTACTTTTAGGAAATAAAGGTGAGTATTTTTAGAATTCCACGGTCTGAAAAGCTTTTCTAAACATTACACTAAACAAGTAAATATAACTTTAAAAACAGGTAGATTTGATCACATCAAAATTAAAATGTACTACCTGACAATCCTAAAAAAAAAAAATCACACAATGAAAAAGTACTCACACATCAGAAAACATAAAGAAGTTGCTGTTTTTTAACTTATAGTAAGCTTTTATAAGTAAGTGATAAATAGGCAAAGGACACAATAAATAAATGGGCAGACACGAATAAAAGAAAAAATTCAGTGGCTACTGAACATATAAGACACCTCACTGGTAATGAAGGAAGTATGGGGGGGAAAATTTTCTTGACCAGATTGGCAAAACCTAAAAGAAGGATACTATTTAACATTGCTTAAGAGTAGGAGAAAACATGCACACCCAAGAACAGTTTGTTGGGAGATGACAACCTTTATGGAAAGCATTTTGACAGTAATACACTGAAAGTGTTAAAAATGTACATAGTCTTTGTCCTTGCAATTTTATTTCTAGGGGTTTGATCTAAGGAAATAATAGATCAAATATAAAAAATGCACTAGTATAATAATATTTACAATACCAAAACCGTGAAATCAACTTAAATTATGGCACATAAATGACCACAATGCATTCACTAAAAAATGATTAAAGATACTTGGTTATTAACTTGTAAGAAAGTCTATGATAGACAGCTTGTCCATTTTTGGGGGGAGCATTTTACTGTGCATTAGGTGAAAGTTTACACAGTAAATGTTTCTCATTCAATAAATCATACACGAATTGTTCCATGACACTAGTTACAATCCTGCAATGTGTTGGTACTCTCCCCATTTCAACCCTGGATTCCCCATTTCCATTTGTCCAGTTTCCCTGCCCACTCCTGCCCATTTGATTCTCAAACTTCCTTTGTGTTTTCCATGCTGGCTTTTCCTCTGATATTCTAGTATCTTTTAATGACTACGGAATTAAGATACTATTATAACCTGTTGCTGTCGCATCGACTCCGACTCATAGCAACCCTATAGGACAGAACAGGGTTGAAGTTTTACATTTTATCTATTATTTCCTTAGATCAAACCCCTAGAAATAAATTGCAAGAACAAAGACTATGTACGTTTTTAAGACTTTTAATATATTACCATCAAAATGCTTTCCATAAAGGTTGTCATCTCCCAACAAACTGTACTTGGGTATGCATGTTTTCTCCTACTCTTAAGCAACATTAAATAGCATCATTCTTTTAGGTTTTGCCAATCTGGTCAAGATATAATTTTTTTCCCCCATACTTCCTTCATGGAAGTATGCGGTTTCCAAGGAGCAGCTGCTGGATTCGAACTACTGACCTCTTAGTTAACAGCTAAGCTCTTAACCACTGTGCCCCACCAGGGCTCCAGATACTACTATAGCAAAGTCAAAAGCAAGTTACAGAATAGTATACATGGTATGAATGTGTTTTTAAAAACGAGTATTTATGCAAAGAAAGAGTCTAGAAATCTGTATACCAAAATGCTAATAGCTATCTCAATGGCTGAGGGCAAGGGGATATTTTTCGTCTTAAATATAATGTTAACTTAGTTTTAAATATAAGTTAAACAGGGCTAAATCAGGTGATTAAGTTGCTACACTGGAAAATGTACATTCTGAAACAGCACATAAGATCTATTAATTATTTGAGAACATTATTAAAAAAAGGTGAGGGAACAAAAACGAAGTTTAAGAAACAAAGGAACAGGAGGTAGCAAAAAAAGGGATCTTAATAGTCATGCAGTTGCTGTTATTCTACCTGTTTAGAAAATACAGAAAGAACACCAAACATTAAAAGAAAAAAAAAAGACGTGGTCTGATAAAAAATTATGCTTAATGGCCTGCAAGCTTTAATTTTACACTCAAGAGCTGCGTATCAATGCTAATAAGTGTTGATATACAGCCATAACATCAAAATTCATATTAAATGCCTCTTAAAATCAAGGGGGAAAAATGTAACAATCAAGAAAATTACCTTGGGTTTTAAGAACTATAGAAAGACAAGTGATTCATTTTTAGGAGAAAATTATTCCAGGTGCTATGCCAGTTAACTACTGATCCTAGGGGTTTGAAATCTCAACGCTTTTCAAACTATCTCTAAAGGAAATTCTAAAACGAAACCCAAAATTCATGCAACAATTTTTGCAATATTATTATAGCATTGTCATTCATCCCATACCCTAGTATATAAGCACCTACCTGACACAAAAGCTGACAACAAAGCTTACAGTTAAATACACCAATATTGCTCTCTTGAAGTTTATAAATATTATTCATATGAACTATACATACGAATCTAGATCCTGCTCCAAAAAAACTAGTTTTCTGAGTCCACAGATGCAAATAACTGAAAAAATAAAGAGAGGGAAAGGCTCTTCTGCACAGAAGAATTCTAATTAAATGTGTAAGAAATGAAGAGAATAGGGAATCATCATCAGACAAACACCAGGTAGTAACTGTTGCTAAATTTAAAGGTAAAAGTTTGAGAAGAAACAGGATATTTGCATTATCTCAAAGTATCTCTCCCAAGATCTTTATTTATTTAGTGTACTTTAGGCAAAAGTTTACAAATCAAGTCAGTCTCTCACACAAGAAGTTATACACACCTTGCTATGTACTCCCAGCTGTTCTCCTCCTAATGAGACAGCACACTCCTCCTTTCCACCCTGTATTTCCCATGTCCATTCAACCAACTCCTGTCCCTCTCTTCCTTCTCATCTCGCCACCCAACAGGAGTTGACCACATACTCTCAAGTGTCTACTTGAGCCAAGAAACTTACTCCTCACCAGTATCACTGTCTGTCTATCTTATAGTCCAGTCCAATCCCTGTCTGGAGAGTTGGCTTCAGGAATGGTTCCAGTCTTGGGCTAACAAAGGGTCCAGCCAAGATCTTTATTAATTACAAAGAGAAAAATAGTAATTTTACAGTGGAAAACCCAGCAGATGCTACCTTAACCAAGTGATCATGGCTAACATCACCAGTAATAAAATACATCAACATCATGTAACCCCTGATATGATGCACTGAGAGAAGTACAGCATCACTTCTGTGGAAGTCTTGCCAAAAATGCACTGCCTCAATCTAACCATAATATGAGACAAACCCAGACTGAGAGTCATTCTACAAAATAAGTGATCACTACTTTTCAAAAGTATTCATGGAGCTTAATGAGACATGACAACTAAATGCAATGTGGGATCCCACACTAGATTCTGGAACAGAAAAAGGACGTTAATGAAATTGAACAAGGTCTACAGCTTAGTTAAAAGTGTTATACCAACAGCAGTTTCTTGATTTTGATAAATGTACTATAATTAATAAGATGTTCATATTAGGGAAAGGTGGGTAAAAGGAAAATAGGAACTTCCTTTTCTATTTTTGCAATTTTTCTGTAAGTTTAAAATGCTTTCAAAATAAAAAGTTACAAAAACCCCTATTCTTATCTGCTGAATAATAAACGTTACTGAAGAAACTTTAAAATTTATTCCTAATAAGCCTGGCTGATTGGCATCTAAAACTGTATGAGTGGGACAATTCACTTAATCTTTCTGAAATGCACCTATAAAATGGGAATGTTGTACAGTTCCCTAAGGATTAGAAATAATGTTCTGACCTAGCAAGAAAATAGTAAAAATAACAGCGGTTAAAAGCCTGGACTGTGGAATCAAACAAACTTTGGTTCCAATACCAGCTCTTCCATATGTGTCCTTGATAGCAGGTTAGGTAATCTCTTTATGTCCGTTTCCTCCTCTGTACAAAATGTGGATAAGGGAATCTTGAATAGAGAGCTAGGATAAAATTAACTATGAATTAAAGCATTTAACTCAGCATGTGGTATAGAGTAAGAGTTCAATAAAGATTTAAGGTATAACGGAATAAACGTTGAAGAGGGTGTCCACTACTACTAGTCTTAATAATAGGGATATGTTCAATATATATACAAAAGATTTTCACCCAAAGTTATTAACAGAAAAAGAACGCAAGTGCTTTAAAAAACAAGCTCTTGGCTATCTGGAAAACATAAACCCAGAGCTACTGCCGTCAACTCAATTCTGACTCATAGAGAACCTATAAGGACAGGCTAGACCTGCCCGTAGGCTTCTGAGGCTGTATAATCTTTACAGAACTTGACTGCTACATCTTTCTCCCACAGAGTGGCTGGAGGGTTTGAATCCGAGCCCATAACCACTGCGCCACGGGGCTCCTTCTGGAAAATACAGCTGCTTAAAATCATTAGATTTTGATTAATAAGAGTCATCAGTAGTATTTACTCAAACAAATGCCTGGGGCAAACTAGACACACACATTGCGAACCACTATTCTAGATAAAGAAAATCAATTTGACGGTGAAATACTTTTCCTAAATGTTATTGGCCCTCGTTTTATTTTTTCATCAATATTATTGCATTAAGAATTACTTAAATGCAGTTATAAATACCCACTCACTTTGGTTCTCCAACATCTATTATTACAATCTTATCAGGTAAGGTCTCTTTTAACTCAGCGGTTCTCTAACGCATTCCAAATTTTAGAATTAAAACAATTTAAGGAAAAGATGATTAACATAATACATTACAACACAGTTGAATAAAACACAATTTCAAAGCTATATAGTCCACTGGCAGTTAACATTTGAACTTTCAGTTTGACAAAAATGCTAATAAATTAAAGCATTTCAAATTGGCATCACCTGATTGCAAAATTACCTGATCATTTCAGGTCACAAAGAAATTCTCAAATCAGAGTTAAACAAGAAAAAGGTTTTCTTTATATTTCTATTGTATCTGAAAATTTTCAAAAGCCAATGTCATCTCCCTATTTGTACCTTTCTTATAACAATTCAAAAACCCTTCACAGGTGTAAAAAGTAAAACTGCACACTTACCAACACCGTGGGGCCGACTTAGCCTTACAGGATTAATATCAATTTTTTGGACATGAGGTGGGTATTCTTTCCTACAAAAGGAAATTTACATAGTTTAATTCTAACATCGAAATGAAAAATTATGGCATATTTACAATATACTTATTAAAGCAAACTACAGCTTATTTGCCATGTAAAAAGCGGTATTATAAAACAGTAAGACTAAACTACATTTAAAGCTTAATGTAAGACCTTTGAGTACAGTAACTATATTTTATTTAGATTGTCAGTCTATCAGGGCCCACAGTAGGAAGGTTGTTCAATAAATATTTAGTGAATGAATCCAAATTATTGTTCTTTCAAACTAGTCACTTTGGAAAGCTATAGTTATTTCCAAAATGCACAAACCTTTACAGTTTTTCTTTTGGAATTGCCTTCATGATCGGTATATAAAAATCACATTAAAAAGGAACTTATAATATTTCATAGTCACACAACTTATTTTTGAATAAAAAAGTATCCACTTAAATGATACTTCATTTGCTAGTTTTGCTCTAAATGCTTTTTCAATAGTTTAAAAAACACCAGTGAATAATGCAGTAAATGTTGAATAGGTTACTGGTCATGAGAACATTCCAAAATCAATCCAAAAACTGTTACGTATAAAACCAGCATTGCAGAATAAGTACTTTTAGTCTTATGACTGTATTATGCAAGGGGACACAAGCACATTTGTTTAAAAATATTACTTTATTCTCAAGACTTCACATACAACAGATTTCCAGGATTTTGAACACAGTCTTCATAAGGGTCCTAAATATTATTTAAGTCCAAATATGCACTAATTTGGAGGGAGGGGGGAACCTATAGCTAACCATAGGATAAAAGCACTAAATAAGGAGAACTGCAACAAGTGCAACAGACCAGGACGCTACGATACTACTTTCCCACTCTAAGTCAAAACTTCTAAAAATACTCCTATTTTATTTAACTAGAAATTAAAGAAAGGGAAAGGGGCTATTTTATTATTTGGAAATCCATTCACACTAGTGATCAATTATCTATTCATTACAGAGTATATGTGAGGATTAATTAATCAAAATCCTAAAGGAATATCTTGTAAGGGTTTCATATTCTTACACCATGAAAGTCAAACTACTTAACAAAATGTAAAGAGAGGTAGTGACAGTAGTGTACTTGTAATAGCAGTTAGCTACTGTTGACGCTATGTGCCAGGTACTGCTCTAAGGGCTTTGTATCTATTAAACCCTTTATATCTAAAGGCTTTACATCATTAAATCTTCACAATAATCTTATGACGTATGTACTATTACTAGCATTTTCAGAAGGGAAAACTGCAGCACAAAGAGGTAAATTAACTTGCTGATGGTCTCACAACTATTAAATGGCACTGCCAGAATTTAACCCAGGCAAACTGATCAATACTGATGAGTAGTGTCATTATCCTGGTGGCATAGTGGTTAAGTGCAACAGCTGCTAACCAAAAGGTCGGCAGTTCAAATCCACCAGGCACTCCTTGGAAACTCTATGGGGCAGTTCTACTCTGTCCTACAGGGTTGATATGAGTCGGTATCGACTCGATGGCAATGGGTTTGGTTTTTTTGGTTCAAGTAACACCTGGTACAATTGGCAATTTCCACCTTGCCACAGTTTTAAGATTTGTAAAGATGGGAATTTGTCTTAAGTGTAACAGTGTCAGGAAGACAGCAGATTTTCGGCTTCTGATTATGCTATATTAGGCTTAACATAAAATGTCTGTTTTTATATATCATACATTTTCACACTCTGGATATAGTACTGTCTTACCTTTAATTCAAATAATTGTAATCTCTAATTTTTATAATTCAACACTTAAAGATACTAACTTTAAAATGCAACAGAGGCAATAATAATCTGAAGTGAAATATGATACTACTGTAGCAAACTCTGGAAACTCTGGTGGTGTAGTGGTTAAGAGCTACAGCTCCTATCCAAAAAGTCAGCAGTTTGAATCCACCAGGCGCTCCTTGGAAACCATATGGGGCAGTTCTACTCTGTCCTGTAGGGCTGCTATGAGTTGGAATCGACCCGATGGCAATGGGTTTGGTTTTGGTTTTTTGGTGGCAAACTCCAGTAACTCCTATTGTATATTTTTAAAATAGTGGATGATGTAAAAAGAAGGTATTTTTAAATGATACTATAAATTACCAATAAGAAAAATATTTGACAGTTATACTGTGTTCACAAAATCTGAAAATATATACATATTTTTTTACAGTTTGAACCTACTTGACTATTTCCTCTAGGGTATACTAAAGGTAAAGGTTTATTCAGTAAAAAAAAAACTGGATCGATGAAAACACTGCTTTAATGCAGTGTTCTCTGCAATCTGACATAGTGCGCTGAACCAAGCATTGCTTAAATTACATTTGCCTACATTTCCAAACATTATGGCTACTCTGCACTCAATATTTGCTACATGTTTCTCTATTCAAATAGGGCAAACTAAATTTTGTTTTCCAACAGAACAATGGGACACTGAGCAGCTTAAAATGAGGAAAGGAAGGTGTGCGTTAGGATTGTATCCTTTCACCAGGCTTAATCAATCTGTGTGCTGAGCAAATAATCTGAGAAACTGGGGTATATGAAGAAAAGTATGGCATCAGAATTGACGGAAGACTCATTAACAACCAGGATTATGGAAATGACACAACCTTACTTGCTGAAAAGTGAAGATAACTTGAAGCACTTACTGATGAACATCAAAGACTACACAGCATTCAGTATGGACTGCACTTCAACATAAAGAAAACAAAAATCTTCACAACTGGACCAACAAGCAACATCATGATACACAGAGAAAAGACTGAAGCTGCGAAGGATTTCTTTCTACATGGAACCACAGCCAATGTCCATGGAAGCAGCAGTCAAGAAATCAAAGGGCACACTGCACTGGGCAAATCTGTGCTAAAGACCTCTTTAAAGTGTTAAAAAGCAAAGGTGTCACTTTGAGGATTAAGGTGTGCCTGACCCAAACTGTGGTATTTCCAATTGCCTCATACGTGAGAACTGGACAATGAAAAGACTGAATTACGGTGTTGGTGAAGAATACTGAACATACCATGGACTAACAGAACAGAAGCCCTGGTGGTGCGGTGGTTAAGAGTTTGGCTACTAACTAAAAGGTAGGCCGTTTGAGTCCACCAGCAGCTCCCTGGAAACCCTCTGGGACAGTTCCACTCTGTCTTAAAAGGTTGCTCGCTACGCATCAGAATTGACTCAACAGCAAGGCATTTTAACAGGCCAGAAAAATAAACCAATCTGTCTTAGATCAGTACAGCCAGAATGCTCCTTAGAAGCAAGGATGGTTAGTCTTCATCTCACGTACTTTGGACATGTTATCAGGAGGGACCCTGAAGAAAGACATCATGTTTGGTAGAGTGTCAGTGAAAAAGAAAATACTCAAGGAGACAGATTGATACTGTGGCTGCAACAATGTGCTCAAGCATAACGAGGTATGTAAGGATGGTGCAGGACTTGGCAGTGTTTCATTCTGTTGTACATAGGGTCACTATGAGTGAGAACTCATTCAATGACACCTAACAACAAGTTTTGTTTTTAAGTTTTTATCATAATGAAAAAACTGCAGAAATTAAAGCATATTTTAATATAAGAATAAGAAATTTCAGGATTAGTGTTAGTTTGTAAGGGAATTAAAAGAATCTTACAGCCATATTTTCTTTAAAATTTTGTTAGGTGATCTCAAATCAATTTTTATATTAATTTCTTGGCTTGCGGGTCCCATTACTATATAGATACTAAAATTTCAAACTCCAAACTGGAATGAAGCTCAAGCCTAGGATTTAATTTTTTAGTGGGCATCCCGTCGACCCCCACCCCAAATGAAGCAGAAGCAGAGAAACCTCCCTTGCCAGCTGTCCTCTTTCCCTGCAGGTGGGTGATTTTTTACTTCTGTGGGCTTGTGTTTTGTGTAGAAGTTTTAGAAAAAACTCCATCTCATATGCCTAAACAGGGTTCCTGGGACTGATATTCTTCTACCAATCCTGCCTCCCTTTGAATCCACACAGACTGCAGCAGCTATCAGTCACAGCATTGCTCCTATGCTCACCATTTTCAGTTTCTTTTCTGGCCACCAGGGCCTTCTTCCTTTTCCAGGTCACCATATATGTCAAAGAACTTTTACTTCCTCTTATACAGATATCCAAATGTTTGTAATGAGGTAGTTTTCAGGTTCTTAGTAACCATCTCACTGAACTCAGACTAATCACCTTTTCTTCATATATGCTTACTGAAATAAAACCTTAAAGTGAAATGTTAAATCCTTTGGAAAAATAAAATAGGGAAGGGCCCAAGGCTATTTTTGCTGCTTTATGACTACAGATGCCCATTTCTGTGAATTTTATTTGCAACAGTTAATATATAAGGGGCTTTAACTTTTTTCCCCTCAACAATTCCTACATGTATAATTCAGTGACACTGATTACATTCTTCATGTTGTGAAATCATTCTCATCTTTTTCCAAATTATTCCACCACCATTAATATAAACTCAATGGTCCTAAGCAAAAACTCCCCTTTTTTCTTCTCTTTCCCACTCCTGGTACTAGTAATCTTTAGTTTATATATATTTGCTAATTTCATATAAGTGAAATCATACAGTATCTGTCATTTTGCGACTGACTTATTTCACTCAGTGTTATGTTTTCAAGGTTCATTCGTGTTGTGGCATGCCTGAGAACTTCTCTCTCTTTCTGGCTGAGTAATATTCCATTGTGTATATACACCACATTGTGTTTATCCATTTATCTGTTGATGGACATTTAGGTTCTTTCTACCTTTGGACTATTGTGAATAGTGCCGCAACGAACATTGGTGTACAAGGTTTCAGTCTGCGTTCCTGCTTTCACTTCATCTGGGTATATATATTATGATTGGGACTGGTCGGCCATATGGTAGTTCTATGTTCAGCTTTCTGAGGAACTGCCAAACTGTTCTCCACAGCAGCTGTACGATTTTACATTCCCACAAGCAATGGATAAGGGTTCCAGTTTCTCCACAACTTTGCCAACACCTACTGTTTTCTTTATCATTGCCGTTCTGACAGAGGTGAGGTGATATCTCACTGTGATTTTGACTTGTATCTCCCTGATGGCTAACAGAAAGATTTGGTGGCTCAAATCCACCCAGTGACTCTGCAGGATAAGACACCTGGAAATCTGCCCCCACAGAATACAGCCTAGGAATCCCTATGGGGCAGTTCTACTCTGTCATATAGGATCGCTATGACTTGGAATTGACATAACAGCACACAACAACAATGGCTAATGATGTTGAGCATCTTTTCATGTGCTTGTTGGCAAATGTGAATATCCTCTTTGGTGAAATGTCTGTTAAAGTTCTTTGCCCATGTTTTGATTAAGTTGTTTATCTTTTTGTTGTTAAGTTCCAGAAAAATTTTATACATTTTGGGTATCAGACCCTTACCAGATATGTGGCTCCTGAAAATTTTCTACCAATCTGTAGGTTATCTTTTCACTTTCTGATATAGTCCTTTGATGAATAAAAGTATTTAATTTTTATGAAGTCCCCTTTATCTATTTTGTCTTTTCCTGCTCATGGTTTTGTGTCCTATCTGATTGTCCACCACTAAAAATTAGGTCCCACAGCCTTGCCCTTACATTTTCTTCCAAGAATTTTATGGTTTTAGTTTTCACATTTAGGTCGTTGATCCATTTTGAAATGATTTTTGTGTATAATGTGAGGTATGGATCCTGACTCATTTTTCTGCACGTGGAAATCCAATTTTCCCTGCACCATTTGTTGAAGAGATTCTTTCTTCCTTATTGAATGCACTTAGCACCCTTGTAAAAAAATCAGCTGACCGTAGATGTATGGATTTATTTCTGGACTCTCTAGTCTATTCCACTGATCTACACGTCTATTATGCCAGTACCAGGCTGTTTTAATTCTTGTAACTTTATAGCCTGTTTTGAAATAAAAAAATGTGAGTCTTTCTACTTTATTCTTCAAGATTGCTTTAGCTCTTTGGGGTCCCCTTGTCCTTTGGGCCTTTAATTTTTAAAATACAAGTATTTCTAAAAATAACAATCATCTAAATACTTAAAATATCATCAACCACACTGTATTCTAAAATAGGAATGATTAATAATACTTCGGGTCAGCAAATTCACAACGGGGGGGGGCTCAATTGTTGATTATTATGAAAATGTTAATACCTATGAATAGCTAAGGTCTACCAATATAAAACCGCCACATATAAAAACATGTAATTTACAACCTAACGTTCAGAAATACATTTCCTCAATAATTTATTTGACCACTGAATATCACTAAATCTAAATCTTTAAACCAACTATACTGAAGAGCCCTACTTAAGTACATGATCACACCATCAATACTTTATGTAGAGCTTTAAACTTTATTTGTCAATTTTGTAACTTGTACTTGTCCATCATGGTTCTGGGAAACACATGCAAAATAACAAATATCTTATGTTTTATCAAACAACTCATTTACCAACAGTCACCCAAAATGAGACCGGAATAATGAGCCAGAAAAAATTTGGGTTAAAGCCCTTCAAAAAGACTGTAAACCTACTACTACACTTCGAAAGAAGACTAATAAAAACTACGAAATTCTTAAATGTGAAAAAACAATCCATCTTTTCCCTCAAAAACATCCTTATTAATAAAGTCGCCAACTTTCAGAAGAGAAACAGCAACTGAAAAAGAAAAACACCGTAAGAAACTAAACCTTAAGATACTTTCACACGTCATATAGAGTAACTGTTGTTGTCAAAAGCATTAGACTATCAACTCTCAACTTCCCGGATACTATGTTTTGAAATTCTTTTACCACAAGATTACTCATTTTATCAGAAAAAAGGATAAAAGTAAGTGTCTTAAGCAGAAGAATAGGCATTGCAATAACTTCAAGAAAACTGGTAATACTAAAGTTATTCTATTGAAACATTTCTAACCAAAAGAAATAAATTTCCAGTTATCTAATATTTCATTACATTTCTTTTATCTATCGTTTCCTCGAGAGCACCATACACACCACCACTCTACTGTTTCTAGAGTCATTTTAAGCATCTCCTACCTGATTCTTCTGCTGATAGAATTCTTCCATTTCACACAAAATAAATCTCTGGTGGCACAATGGTTAAGAGCTACGGCTGCTCAAAAATGGTATAGCTGCAGCACAAATCCACCAGGCACTCTTTAGAAACACTATGGGGGCAGGGAAGTTCTACTCTGTCCTATACGGTAGTGATGAGTCAGAATTGACTTGATGGCAACAGGTTTGTGTTTGTGTGTGTGTTTTTTTTTAGACTCTATTTAAAAAGAAAAAAATACAAACACAAAAAACTGGCAGGCAATTTTCACCTTAAAAAAAAAAAAAAAAACTGGCAGAGCTCCTGAGGATTGAACTCCAGGGGACACTATTTGCCCTGTAGTTTCTGTGAATTGTGTCCCATGAGTTCTGTCCTATCTAGGAAAGCCTTTCATAACAGCTCTGGTGTTCCCCACGTCAACTGAACCATAATTCTTTTTCTTGACATTTAAAAATCCTCACTATCAGGCTTCAACCTATTCTTTAAAGGATATACAAATGAATAAATGTGCTCAGTGCCTGTTTATGTCAGATACCATATTAGAACTTTTTGCATTGTTTGCCTTATTTGAATGCCACAGTCGTTTTGTCAAGACCAGAAATGACATGGCTCACTGGAGATCATACTTACCAAGTACTAAGTTTGGAGCCCAGGTCCTCAGACTCCTAGGCCCTCCCTCCCAAGTTCCCCCTACTCAAATATTACCTCCATTAGATTGTTCATAACCTCTGGCCTATGAATTATTCTTTAGGAAATAACACTGTCCTTTGCACTTAGGAAAACATATGCTGATAATATTAAGAGTTTTAGTTCTCATAAACCAAAAAGTTTAATATAGGAATCATAAGCTATGATTAAGGTGACATGTCTTAAACCATTCCAGCAATCTTGAAATAGACCCCACTTTTGATACGACGTTGGATTTCTATTTTGGTAATAAAGATTTTACAAGCTGCATAAAGTGAATTGGAGACCTCTTTTATTTTTCTCTGTTCTGAATTGTTCAAATACCATTTGAATGCTCTGTTCTTTAAAGATTAAATAGGCCCCAGCCTTCTGTCTTTTTTTTTTATAAACTGTATTTTGGAATAATTTCAGATTAGCAGAAAAGCTGCAAAAATAATTCAAAGTTCCCTTATATCTTTTAAGTTTCTCCTAATGTTAACACCTCACATGATACATACGTCAAAATGAAGAAATAAACACTGGCAGGCTACTATTAACTCCAGACTGTATTAGGATTTCCACCAGTATAATACCCTCTTTTTGTTTGGGATCCAATCCAGGATACATCCCATTTAGCTGTCATGCCTCCTTAGTCTTTTGTGGTCTACTACTTTTTCTCAGTTGTTTTTCATGACCTTAACATTTTTGAGAAATGGTCAGGTATTTTGTAGTATATCCCTAAATCTGGGTCTGCCTGATGTTTTCCTCATGATTAGAATGAGGTTGTGGGGGAAGAATATCACAGAAGTGAAACGCCTTTCTTAACATGTAATATGGGAGGGGAGCCCTAGTGGTGCAGTGGTTAACAGCTGGGCTGCAAAACCAAAAGGTCAGCAGTTTGAATATACCAGCTGTTCTCTGGAAACCCTGTAGGGCAGTTTACTCTGCCCTATAGGGTGCTGTGAGTTGGAAATGACTCGATAGCATCAAGTTTTTAGTGTTTTAATATGGGAAGGAGAGGGTATATGATATCAACGTAACTTACCACTGGTGATGTTAACCTTCATCATTTAATTAAGTTAGTGTCCACTCAAAAATTACTATTTTCCCTTATTTTTTCTTTGGAAGCAAGTCACTAAGTCCAGCTCACATTTCTTGAAGAGGAAAGTATCTACATATATTATTTGGAACTCTTCTTTAAGAAAGAGCTGTTCCTTTTCCTCAAATTCATTTTACGTAGCTCATAAAAACTTATTACCAAATGGAATCTGGCGTTGTATTAAAAGCAGGATTTATTTTAAGACTGCTTAAATACTTCAATAAATAATTTATAAAATCATTTGTTTATATCGGTATGAATTCACAGGTATCTATTTTATATTTTGGGTCCAATTGCTTGTTTTGGCCTCTGGGAGCTTTCAGTTGGTTCTTGGGGTCCTTTGACATGACATCATCCTTTTGTTTTTTGAGTATCTGCATGCATTCTGGCACTACAAGATACCCCATGCTCATCATTCCCTCTTCCCTGCCCCAACCCTAGGCATCTAGGATCTGGTTGCTGGTTTATTCCTTATTTTTTTCCCTTGTTTAATGATATCTTTTAAAAAATAGTTTTTCCATTGCTCTGATTAAAAAAGAAATACATTTCTATAAAATAAAGCAAATGTATTCATTTTATAGTTCAAACCTATCATTCCAAACTAATTTTTTGGCTTATCAGTCTAATTTTTTTGTGGTAAAAAGACGCCACAAAACACTTGCCAATCCAAAAACTTTTATATGTGTTATTCAGTGATACTGATTATTTCTTCATGCTGTATAACCATTATTACTAACCTTTTCTGAATTTAAGGAGCCCTAGTTTTTTAGTGGCCACAGTGGTTAAGAGCTTGGCTGCTAACTGAAAGGTCAATGGTTCGAATTGACCAGCCACTCTACAAAGAAAGATATGGCAGTCTACTTGCGTAAAGAGTTACAGCTTTGTGATGAAGAACCAGATGGTATCTGGTGGAAAGCCAGCACTGTGAGTTTAAAGAGCCTGCCATGGCCGCTATCTAGGAGCCTAAGTCCAAGTATTGATCATCGATGTGTTAACTCCAATCTCCGATCAAAAGGCGGGAATGATTTAGCAGGTAATACTAGGGCCATTATTTCTTTCTAGAACGTAACCCAGCTGGAGGTAGACTCACAAGGACACATCAACTGGGCCCTGAGGTATAAAGACAATAACTAAGACAATCTGGGAAAACATGTTTTAGGGAATCTTTCACATAAATAAATCATGACACAAAAGATCCATATGCTTTCCACTCTTATCTTTTTTTATTAGCCTTTAGTGAATAGTAAGATTTGCGAGTCCAATCAAGAACCTTCTGACTGAAACCCGTACCAGTGATTGTTAAGAAAGACAATTCAAAATGTAGAATCTTAGCAATTTAGCAATTTCTAGCCAATCTGCTATTCATAAAGTCTTCACTGGCTAATTCTTTCCAGAAGTAGACTGCTGGATCCTTCTTCCTAGTCTGTCTTAGTCTAGAAGCTCAGCTGAAACCTGTCAGTCATGGGTGATCCTGCTGGTATCTGAATACTGGTGGCACAGCTTCCAGCATCACAGCAACACGCAAGCCTCCACAGTACGGCAAACTGACAGACACGTGGGAAGGATGTTTACGTGTGTTTTACTGACTATGCAAAGGCATTCGACTGTGTGGATCATAAGAAATTATGGATAACACTGCAAAGAATGGGAATTCCAGAACACTTAATTGTGCTCATGAGGAACCTGTATGTAGATCAAGAGGCAGTTGTTCGGACAGAACAAGGGGATACTGAGTGGTTTAAAGTCAGGAAGGGTGTGAGTCAGGGTAGTATCCTTTTACCGTACCTATTCAATCTACATGCTGAACAAATAATCCAAGAAACCGGACTCTATAAAGAAGAACGGGGCATCAGGATTTGAGGAAGATTCATTAACAACCTGTGTTATGCAGACGACACAACCTTGCTTACTGAAAATGGAGAAGACTTGAAGTACTTGTTGATGAAGATCAAAAATCACAGCCTTCAGTATGGATTATGCCTCAACATAAAGAAAACAAAAATGCTCACAACTGGACCAATAAACAATGTCATGATAAACGGAGGAAAGACTGAAGCTGTCAAGGATTTCACTTTACTTGGATCCACAACCAACAGCCATGGAAGCAGCAGTCAAGAAATCAAAAGACGCATTGCATTGGGCAAATCTGCTACAAAGGAACCCTTTGAAGTGTTGCAAAGAAAAGACGTCACCTTAGAGATTCAGGTGCACCTGACCCAAGCCATGGTATTTTCAATCGCATCATATGCATGTGAAAGCTAGACAATGAATAAGGAAGACTGAAGAAGTTTTGACACCTATGAACTATGGTGCTGGCGAAGAATATACTATGGACTACCAAAAGAAAGAACGAATATCTTGGAAGAAGTACAACCAGAATGCTCCTCAGAAGCAAGGATGGCGAGACTGCATCTTACATACTTTGGACATGTTGTCAGGAGGGATCAGTTCCTGGAGAATGACACTGTACAGGGTCGGTGGAAAAGAGGAAGGCCCTCAGCAAGATGGACTGACACAGTGGCTGCAACAACGGGCTCAGGCATAACCAAGATTGTAAGGATGGCGCAGGACCTGGAAGTGTTTTGTTCTGTTGTGCACAGGGTCGCTATGAGTCAGAACTGACTAAAGGGCACCTAACAAGAACAACAACAGCCAATCTGTGAACAGTTAAAGCTTTCAGTAGTTTTGCCCTTTGTAATGTTAATATATACTGATGACTGTAATGTTCCTTGGACTGGGGCAGACCCGGCTCTAGCAGCATGCACGGCCATTTTCCCATTCTTGCCTATTCTATAATGTTTCCTTGGACTCAGACAGACAGGCTCTGGCAGCATGTTTGTCCGTTTTCTCACTTTCATCCCAGGACTTGGACAGGCATGGCTTTAGCAGCAGGAACGTCTGTTTTCCCACTTTTGTCTCTTCTGTAATATTACTCTGACTCGGACTGACATGGCTGTAGCAGCACGTGTGTCCATTTTCCCCTTCCTGTCTGTTCTACAATATTCCTTGGATTTTGGTAGACATTAGCACTGGCAGCATGCTTGTCTGCTTCCCAGTTTTGTCCTTTTGAATATATGCCAAATAAAACTTCTTTTGTTCTTAAAAAAAGAAAAACAAGATTTACAGCCTTGGAAACCCTATGGGGCAGTTCTACTCTGTCCTATAGGGTTGCTATGAGAATCAACCTGATGTCAATGGGTTCTGAGTTTTCCAAATTATTCCACCATCAGTAAAATAAACTCAGTTCCCCTTACACTGTAACTCTCGCTTTCTGCCTCTCCCATCCTTGGTAATCACTAAGCTTTGGCTTCTACTTGCCTATTTCATGTAAGTGAGATCATACAGTATTTGCCATTTTGTGACTGAGTTCTTTCACTCAGCATGACGTTTTCAAGGTTCATCCATACATGGCATACAAGAGGGCTTCATTTCTCTTTCTGGCTGTTTAATATTCTACTGTATGTATATACACTTTGTTTACCCATTTATCTGTTGATGGACACTTAGGTTCTTTCTACCTCTTGGCTATTGCGAATAGTGCTGTAATCAATGAACACTGGTGTACAGGTTTCTGTTTGTGTTCTTGCCTTCACTTCTTTTGGGTATAGATCTAAGATTGGGATTGCCAGGTCATATGACCAATCAGTCTAATTTTGAAAGACACATATTAAAATCTCCCAAATTGTATAAGTAATATCACTGAATTGTATATTCAAAAGTGTTAAATCAGCAAACGTGTTGTTATACATATTTCCACCACACACACACACAAACTTCCACGATTGTATTCTAACCAAGATCTCCTTGCATTTTTAACTATTTTAGGGAGCTTTTCACATTTAGCTGCTATATTCTTTCTTATTGACTGTGCCCACAACAAACTGTGTTCCTTTATCCTGTTTAGTGCTTATAACCCTTAATTCCAGCTGTTATTAAAATTCCACACATGCTTTCTTTTCGTTGGCATTTCTCTTGTGGCTCTGTACATCCCTTTACTTTCAAACTGTTATTTTTTTATGTCTCAATACAGTATAACCCTCTGCTGTCGAGTTGATTCTGACTCATAGCAACCCTGTAGGACAGAGGAGAACTACCCCATAGGGTTTCCAAAGCTGTAAATCTATGGAAGCAGACTGCCACATTTTTCTCCTGCAGAGCAGCTGGTGGGTTTGAAACGCTGATCTTTTGGTTTGCAGCCGAGCATTTTAACCACTGTGCCACCAGGGCTCCAACAATACAATATACTATATTTAATTAAACTTGACAGTTTACCTTTTACTAGATATATTCAGTCTGATGATAACTATGACAAGAGCTGACAGACCATTTTTTCTTTCACCTTACTTTACTATTTTTATATTTTTGTTATTATTTTATAGTTTCCTCTTTTCCCCTAATTTTACTGGTTTGCACAACTTATTATTTTTCATCTAGTTAATTTAACAAATAATTACCTTCCCACTCTCAACCCATATTACCAACCCATTGGCCATGTTGTGTTAACACGTTATCAAGATAGTAACAAGATGTTCTACTGCACACACCATAACGGATGAGAAATTCAAAATCTTTTTTACTTCCCCATCCTATCCATTGTCATGCTGATTGCCATCAAGTCAATTCCAACTCATAGTGACCCTCCTAGTCTTCCCTATTCTCCCCACTCGCCCTCCCATCATCTTCCTCCTTGCCAAAAAAGGCCTTTAAGATTGCTTTTACCTCTCCTTTCTACCTCCCCAGCTCCTAGATTTTGCTGGGATACTTAGATACAGACTACTCTTAATGTTCTTTTGCAGTATCATGTCTGTTTAGAAAGTGGGACATGCTCAGTCTTAATAGAATGCCATTGTATTTAACTGTGCCAAATTATAAATCATGTACAAGATACTATTTTCGAAAACCTCAACTATTTATCAGGTACCAAAACTTCCCTGACTAAAATACCCCAAAGTTTCTATTGCACTAATATAAAATCCTACCTCTTATTATTCTACAAATTATTTTATGACCTAGTTGTGGATGACCTCTCCAAATCCACGTCACAACATTCTCCTCTTTGCCCCCTGTGCTCTGGCCATAGTGGCCCTTCCTTCTGTTCTTTGAACATGCCAAAATCATTCATTCTTGTATTAGTAAGTTAGTTTCACCTTTTCCCTATCTGGAAAAGCCATCCTGATGATCTTGGCATTTGATATGGCTCACTCCTTATTTAGTCTATGGTTAAATGGTTAGCTTTGCAGTTTAGAGTTTTTATGAACATGCAACCTAAAAAAAAAAAGACAAAACTTGCCACTGTCTATCACATCATCCAATTATATGTCTCTACACAGAAATACTTATTTCATATTTTACTTGTTCATTATTAGTCTTTGCCCTATCAGTCTGCCCCAGCTAAAGGAGTAGAGGAATCTTGTCTGTCTTATTCATCACAGTATCCTTATGCCTTTAAAAAAAGAAAGAAAGAAAAAGAATATAGTAGGTATTAAATAAATACTTAAAATGAATAAAAGTATAAACCTAAAACGCATTATGTAATTATAAGCGTATTTACCAGGTCAAACAACTACACAAACACTGTTGAAAAAAGATGAAAACGCTGTCGAAAGCGAACCACTAGCCACCATGCAGAGCCATCATATAGTAATTTAAATACTGTCAGCTGGTGTAAAATGTCCTAACTCAAGCATCTGAAAGGCACTGTAGCGTTGCTTACTGACTGGGCAAACTGAATATATTTTTATCTATTTACTGCCTATTTAATTTTTTCCCAGAGTTTCCATGTTTAATTACTATTTTCTTTACAGTGTGTTTTATTCTGTACAAGACGAGTCATTCTTTTCTTCCCTTAATTACCATTCTTTAAAAATAAGTCTATTGCTCTTCTCAAATATTTATCCTTCTAAATGAACTTTAGAATCAACTGGTCAAATTCTCCGAACAACAAAGTCACTGAGATTTAGCTAGAACCACATTAAATCCACTTTAAAGAAGCACTGGCATCAAACAACATGAAGGCTTTTTATCAACGAGGAATGTAATATATGCATCCAATTAGGTTCTTTAGATAATTTATTAACACTATTAATTTTATTACAAGGTATTTAAATTTAGTTGCTATTGTGAATGCGATTTTGGTCTTTCTAATATATGCTCCAACTGGTTAGAGCTGAAATGAAGAAAAGCATTAATTATTAATACTCTCAATCTGGTAGCCTACCATCTCACTCAACTTCTATTATTGCTAAGGTTTCAGATAATCCCCATAATTAAAAAAAAAAGTATCATCTGAATATAATTTTATTTTCAAATATCTTGAGACAGCAATTGACAGTATTATTATCAATTGGTACCATCCCTCTCAAAACAATTTGGGAATATTTATCAAGAGCATTAAAAACATTTGTAATCCAGCCCAAAGAAGTCCTTTCTCGAGATTTATCCTAAGAGGTGCAGTTAGAGATTTATATACCAAGTTATTCATCTAAGTGTTATATAAAATACTGGGAGTGGGGGAAGACAGAAACAGGCTAATAGTAAAAAAAAAAAAAACCCAAAAAACCAAAACTCATACAGTTTCATAACAAGCTATTATGTAGCCAATAGAAGCCAATGACATAAAAAAAAGCTTAGCACATACTGTTAGGTCAAAATTCAGAATATGTAACTATATTTCCATTATGACCTAATGCCTAAATATATTAAAAAGTGCATAGGAGAAAAAAAAAAAAATAAGACTGGCAAGAAATACATTAAAATCCTAATAATTTTCTATTGTAAGAGCTTTATAGTGACCATACAGGACAGAATCCCCATGAGTCAGAATTGACTTGGTAGAGGACAGAGTAGAACTGCCCCATAGGACTTCCAAGGAGCTCTTTTGGTTGGCAGCCGAGCTCTTAACCACTGTGCTGTGAATTGGAATTTCACTCGACAGCAACAGGTTTGGTATTTTTGGGTTTTTTTCCAAATACACCTTTTAGGTATGTTACTTTACTATATTCTTTTCAACTTTGTACCTCTCAAAATTATTTATAATGTACCCTTTTTACAATAAAAAAGTATTAAAAATCGTTTTTAATTCAAAAATCACCATTCAGGATTATAATAGGTCAACAGATTTTTTATTCAGGAGGTAAAACAACTGTTATAATACCAAATTATATATTCTAGATTGCTTGTGCTAACACACACACTGTATTCACAACTGAATTTCTCCATAAAGTCAGAAAGGCACTTGAGTCATTCAAGTTGTCATAAGTCATCCCATGATAAAGAGAATTAACAGTATTTTTTTTTTTAAGTTTTCAAGCTCCAAATCTTACTATTTATTTCAGGAGGGTATTAAGTTAAAAACACACCTCATTGTGCTCAGTATACATTACAATTAGGAAAAAAAAAAAAACTAGAAAAGATTAACCTTCCACAAGTACATTTTACTTATTAGATAAACCAATCTCCTATAAATAAATCATTTAGTTCAAAGATTTACAGTCTCTCATGTGTTAAGGGAAAAAGATAAAAGATCCTCCATTACTCTTCAAAGATCATAAAAAAAGAGGCAGTTTACTGTTGAAACCCATTGCCATCAAGTCAATTCCGACTCACAGCGACGCTATACGACATAGTAGAGCTGCCCCATAGACTTTGCAAGGAGTGGCTGGTGGAATCGAGCTGCGGACCTTTTGGCTAGCAGCCGAGCTCTTAACCACTGTGCCACCAGTGCCCCAAGAAGGGAGAAAAAGGGCTTACGTGGAGAAAAAAAAAAAATCACAAAGTAAAAACTACTGTTAACACCAAAGTTCTTCTCAGTTTGTCTCTAATTAACACAAAATAATTTCACGTAAGGATTCAAAGGATTAATGGGCTAAGTTTAGCCTTAAAGTAAATAAGCTGCCAAATAAAGCACTCATGAGCTTTCCTCATAAGGTCTTTTTATAAAAAGCTGTTGCTTCATCTTCAATTTTTAAGAGCTTTAGAATCCCTGCAGGTAGACTTAGTACAAATAATTGAAAGAATTTCGATATGGATTGTTATTATTTTAGGAAGCTTAAATTATAACATCTAAAAAAAAAAACAGTGTTAAATAATCATCTCATTTGTTCCTCAAAAACCTCCTTTAAAACTGGGCAAATATTACTATCCCCATATTATAGCAAGTAATGTGCCCACTGGTTATATGCTACTCACTCAATTCTCTCTTATGACTCCTATTCCAGTATTATTCCAACAAGAATGTAAGCTCCAAAAGGAATTTCTGTCTGCTCCTAATAGAGTACCTGGCACATACAGGCATTGTTAAATATATCAAGGAATAAATTTATCTACTGAAATGCGCTTAAGGAGCCAAAACAGCGGAAAAATCAGCACAAATCCTCCAAGGCTACTGTGAAAAAGTTAATAATCTAACATCTTTCTATTATTATGATAACATAACAGTACCTACATTTTATCTACTATAGTATACTGGAAACAATTTCTTAGATAAAACAAAACTGTTTCATATATATAATTATAGAGTTATTTAGTATGTATTTTCTAAGTTTTATTAAAAAATATTAATGTTCTTACTAAAAAAGGAAACCACATGAGTTAAAAATTAAAGATATAAAATGACTGTGTCATACGAAAAATAATGATTTAGTAAGAGATAAAGATAACAAAAAGGGAAAATACTTTTTCACTCCCACAAAGTAGGCTGTAAAACGTCTGCACAATCCATTCATTTAAAACATGTAAGGCCTGTGGTATTGTGGTGGTTTGTGTGTTGCTATGATGCTAGAAGCTATGCCACTGGTATTTCAAATACCAGAAGGGTCACCCACGGTAGACAGGTTTCAGAGGAACTTTCAAGCTAAAACAGACTAGAAAGAAAGGCCTAGTGATCTACTCTTGAAAATTAGCCAATGAAAACTTTATGCATCACAATAGAACACTATCCAAAGCAAGCGAGTTGAGTGCCACTCGTTTGCTTTGGACACATCAGAACGGATTAAATGCTAGACGAGGACATCATGTTTGATGAAGTATAGGGTGAGGGAAGCCCTCAGTGAGATGAACTGGCACAAGAGCTATAACAATAGACTTGAACATCCTGGTAGTTGTGAGGGTGACTCAGGACTGAGTAGCATTTCATTCTGTTGTATATGAGGTCACCTGAGTCAGAGTTGACTCGGCTGCAACTATCAAGTATTTCATAATTATAAAATATGCGTAAATCTTTTGTTGGAAGGATCATCTTTAAATTTATATTTTAGAAACTTGGTGTTTATAAAGATGGAATAAATGCACTTAATAAAATATTGCACATTATCCTCTATCTCTACATCTTTAAACAAAATTACAGTTAAAATTATTGAATTTAAAAAAATTATACAATGTCCTTTCTTTTGACATTCACCAATCACATAAAAGTACTGCAAGGGCTCTTAATGAAACTAGCCAAAAGGACATATACACCGGCTAAAAACATTCTGTATGCATATCAGTGGGTTTAGAGAAGCTATTCTTATGGGCTCCTGCTTTATAGCAATCACATCATTTCACTATTCAAAGCGATGTGTTCTTAAAAACCTTTTCCGTATCATTTATATTATTTAACATTTTTCCTAAAGGACTATGTGCCTGCAGTGTTAGGACAAAAGGAAGAAATAGTAAGAAAAGAGAAAGGTCGATCATAAAATTCTACTACAAACTTTTGTTTCAGAATAGGAATGAATACATTTGATGTATTTAACTCCAAGCTACTGAGGTGTAAAAACAGAAGTATTATCATCACTGAAATATATCAAGAAAGATTTGATAATGTAACTGAGAGCAATCATACTAAGACACTGAAACATTCTATTTTTAAAGAAAAGTAATCATATCAGCATAAATAGATAACCATTCACAGAAAATGTATATTGAGAATTATGCTGAAACACTACCACATAATCCAAAGATCATGCTATTATGTTAATGTTTCCTTTTAAAAGATAATGAATAAGCTTTAATGATGAACGCTAATTCAATAGGTATTTTTCAAAGTATATAAATAACCAAGAATTTGATATTTTACTGCTATATCCATGCTCTAATTTCATCGATATTAAGCTTACCTTTCTTTTCGGTCCAGATTGCTTAAAACATGAAAAAGAAAAGAAAAGTAAGAGGCGAGACCTCATTGTTGCTATATCATTGTAGCTTTAGTAACAGCAGTCAATAAGGTAAAACTATAATATGATCAACTTGTTTTAAAGACATTATAAACCAAAAAACCAAAACCATTGCTGTCGAGTCAATTCCGACTCATAGTGATCCTTAGGACAGGGTAGGACTGCCCCATAATTTCCAAGGAGTGCCTGGTAGATTCAAACTGCTGACCTTTTAGTTAGCAGCTGTAGCACTTAGCCCCTACGCCACCAGGGTTTCCAAATACATTATATACATGTTATATACAACATTTTGAATCTTGTCTAATATATATACACTGTTTTTCAATTTCTGTCAATACAAAAAAGTTTATATTTAAATAGTCTTCCTCTTAATACATTTAACAGGAAGAAGAAATATGTATAAAAATATGAAAGATTCCTGGAAGGCTTCATTTAACTATAAAACATTTTAAATTTTTAGTGGTTACTAAATTTTAACTAAAAAACATTAAATTTTTAGTGTTTCCAATCCTAATATCAGGTATGACTATTTGCTTTTGAGTAAGGAAAAAAAAATTTTAAGGCTGAAAATTTTGCACAAAAGTCTTAGATTAAACAAACGGTTTGGGACATAATAAAAGGCCTAAAGTTTGAAATTACGGCCTTTTATCACAAGTCCAAATTATAAAAGTTCCACCCTTCTCCACAGTTCATGAAAAGCTAAAAGGCTATTAGCATCAATTACTCAAGAAAAAAATTATATAACCCCTCGATTCAGAAAACAAGATTCAGACTCCATAATTATTCCTCTATTAAAAACAATATTCAGAATTAACTATAAACAAAGCACGACTGACAAAATCCCTGAGTTCCCATATTAATTCTTGTATTCCTATGATGTGGCGTACACTAGTGAAAATAAAAAAAAATCCTGGTAAGCTAAGAAAAAATATGTAACTTTTATATGAATAACATTCAAAAGAAACACATTAAAAAAATAAACAATTTTCATTAATTTGAAATTTACCTTTGCTATTCCAAATAAATGCAAATAGTCTGTATAGAGTTACGTTATATAAGTGACAGAAAAATGAGAGTATTGCCACATCTCTATTAAAGTGAAACAAAACATAAAGATAAAAGTTTAAATATACTCTATCTTACCCTATATATATATTCTTATGAAGCTATATTTCCAGGAAAATATAATGAAAATCGAAAGTTAGGTATTTAATCTAGCCATTCTTAACTCTATGTTCCTGTGCCCAAGGAGTGAAAAGAGTTTAAAACACTAGAGTTTGTTGTTTTTTAAACTCACCTGTATAGAGGAAAGGGAAGAGGTAGAGGACATAGAAAAGGTAAAAGAAACAAGTTTGGTTCTTCCAAAAAAAATCAAGACAGTCACGAAGAAAAATAAGCAAACACACACACACACACACACTCATGCTCATTTTTCTTATCTTTGAGAAAAATACATTTATCCTAACATGGTATCCAACTTTTAAGTCATAGTACTTATACAAAAATCCTCAACACGTTATTTATTTATCAAGTCTTGCCCTAGAGGACCTTACATACTAAACTTTAAAAAAAAAAAAACCTTATTAAAAAAATGAGGAAGAAGCCATTATGAGTAACGTAGGACTCTGTTAAAATGTCAACTTACATTCTTACTGGGCTATTTCATACAAAGTGGAAAATAAAAATTACCTTGAATTACAGTTGTACTAGTACTCTTGCAAGTTAAAAAAGAAGGAAGGAGGGAGAACAGTGGTGAGGAAGAATGAGCTGATTCTTATATATGGGACCTGTTTTAAGACTTAAATATTTTTCAAAACTGTAATTTTCATTAATTAAATTTTATTCCTGGGTCCATTTTCCCCTTTATGGGCTATATATGCTTTTGTACACTTTAATTTTACCCTACGATCCCTTACAGTCTTTTCCCCATTCTTAATAAAAAGCCAAGCCAAAAAAAAAAAGTATGTGAAAGAAATATAAATAAAACATAAATTGATAAAATATGCTGTTTTAACACATCTGATCAAAATGGGTGTAGAGATATACATAGAGTTGTACAGATTTTTAAATTTCTGCCTTTTATTTTTCCATACTAAGGCTATTTTTCCATCACTACACGGTATATAAACAGCTTACGTTTTAAATATGAATTAAATTATCTCTCAAATCTCAGCAGCTAACTGATATGATATTTAAGCAATCTTCACTCATTCCTATTAGATAAACAGGTGTGAAGCACTTGTTCCCATATTTTACTAAAGAATTACAAATTACTCAGGAAGAAGGTCTAATTTACTTAAAAACCAAGTTACAGCACTCATCCTAAAAAAGCATAGGCTGAGTGTATGAATTACCAACTGGTGTTACTTCCTTGAATTTCAAATTAAGAGTTGGAAAAAAAAATAAGGAGAAGCTGTAAAAACCAGTGTATTCATTTTCACCTGACATCTGACAATCGTGCCAACACTACACTAATTAAAACAGACTACTTGGTAGCAACCATTTTTGATGAAGGCTTTCTTTGTGCCTTTGAAGATGTTTCCTACTGCAGGGGTGGCCTGTTCTCTTCTAATTCCTTTGAGTTCTTCCTTGCTCCCTTTTCTGTGATATTACTACATATACTTTGTATATCTCTACTATTGCACTTACCACGTAATCATTTGTTTACTTGTCTTTTCTGTCCTCTACGCTAATCAAACCTGAGCTCCAAAGGCAAGGACTTTGTTACATTCACCTTTGAATATTCTGCACCTCACCTATACCTGGTATGTAGCATAAAATGACAACATTTTTGGAGGAAGAAAATGGAAAGCCTCTCAATAACTTCTTTCAACTTCTAAATCTTTTTAGTGACAGTTATACTGCTGTAGGAGCAAGAAATGTATATTCTTATACAGAACAAATAAATAAAAGACAAACAATAAGTAGAATCTGCCTTGCTGACTTGACTCTTTACGGTTTTACTGCTCCTATGGAGCTGTTCTTGTATTTTCATTCAGGATCTTTTTTTTTTTTTTTAATACAAATTAACTCGTGTTTTTTTTTTTTTGAAACTTTTACTAGTAAATATTACTCCCTATTAACTGAATCTAATCTTTTATGCAGATGAGTGATGATACACATGCAAGGTATGACAGATGCAGAGACCTATTATAGTGCACGATAAGTGCACTTACCAATTTCCATACTATAATCAGTTTAATCTTACCAATGAGGAAAGGAAGGATGGAGGCAATAGGTCACAGTGCAAATAATTCCAAACTAAGAGAAAACATCAAAAATAATAATTTTGGTTGTAAAATATATCACTTAACTTGGTTGTAAATTTTTAAGTAGTATTTCACCTTAAAACCATATTTTCAGTATATGAAGACATCTTTATCATAGATGGACTTTATCAGTGCGATCAGTATGTGAGGAGAAGTGTATGTTTCCCCTTCTACCCTCCCCCTAATTACCTTCTTTTATTATTTATTCTCATGTTTGTGTCACATGCAGGCCAGAAAGACTGATCTGTGTACTTTGACAGCAGGGCAAGCCATTTTTTTTTTAGTATGTGCACTAACATTTGTGTTTTTAGTTGATTCTCTTAATTATGTGAAAACTATGATAAAATAACATAATAAGCAAAAGATGGGTTTATCATCCTGAAGTCTGAGAAAGATTTCAGGTTTTTATGTTAATAGTCTATAACTTAACAGCAAATATAGCAAGGGTTTTTAAAAGTCAGGACACATTTTATAAATGAGTTAACAGCCTAGTTTGACATTTTCAAAAACTGAAGAACAGCACCTGAAACATATACTAAATCTCTAAGTTTTATTAGTTATCAAAAAAAATCACCTAAACTATTTATAACATAATAAATAGATTATTTAATTGTTGGAAACTAAGGACTTCTAAGCTAACTGAAAAAGGATGCAACATTTCAAAAAACGTTCTGAAAAGCCTCATAGTATTTAAAATACCAAGTTTTCCCCAAATATTACTTTCATTATTTTAAGGTTCAAGTAGTACGTTCAAGATCAATGAGAATACTCAAATCCATAAAAATTACTGTGCAATAGATTTTTCTCAAACATTTAAAAGTAAAAATGTGATTTATTTTGACATTACAAAATCCTATAAATCTTGTATGAAAAGGAAGATATCTCTGTCAATGTTGTGAAATCAGCTTCATTTAAATATCTTTTTAGATCTACTGGAATATAATGCAATAGAATGGGCTCTTACTACAAAACTCTCCACTTACAGAATGTAATTTATTAAAAAGCAAATATGAAATTTAACAAAATTCTAGGACATGACTTATTTCATAGATGTATCTCTTTACAGATAATGGGAACATAGTGAAGTTCACAAAAGAAAAAATGGGTTAGAAAAAAAAGTGAACACTTTCTATGAAAAAGGATGATACGTATACACTAAACAAAGGTAACAATTAGAATCCTTACCTTTGGGCTGCTGTTTTTACTACCGTTATCTGTGCATTTGCATGATGAAAACGTCTACCGTGAACTACAGTTCCAGAACATAATGATGCATTTTGTGTATTTTCACTGCAGATTTAAGAAACGAAAAATAACTAAATAGGGAAAAATTACATACATATATGCAAAATAAATCATTTAAATTCTGAGCTCAAAAAAGTCTTCACCATTAAAAAGAAAGATTTATTTATAAAGAAACCAAATTGCCCATTATGAATTTTCCTACTTCCTGAATTTCTTTTTGAGATATTACCGTTCCATTTCAAGAAAGAAGATAGAGTAGAACATTAGAATAGAAATCAGGAGTCCTAAATTATACTTCTGATTCTGCCTTTGATATGAAAATTACTTAACCTTTATGAATCTCAGTTCTCTATCTATAAATTGACAGGGCAGAAATAAAACAGTGCTTTTAAACCCTATTTCTGGGAGATATAACAACACGATCTGATCAGTTACAGTGGTTCACTATGACAACCACTAGGAGAGGTAGGTTATGTTTGGAAGAGAAGAAGAAGAAATCTTAACAACAACGAAAAGGTCCCCTGTTGAGATAATCTTGGTAAGCATCCCCTACAGGAGACACAACAACCCCCATCCTACAGTGCCTTCTACTATTATGACTGAGATTTTACTAGCTGCATGAAAGCAAGCTCATCTTATGAAATCCCAGCCTCCTGAAATGTGTCTTGCATTACTTTTTATTCAGAACCAAGAAATCACTGCAATCATCCCTACTCCCAAGATTCAAAGCAAAGAATCCGTACGTGGGGACCACCCTACCTCCTAGGCCTACTGACAAATTCAACAGAAAAGGTACAGGTTGGGCCTATTCTCCATCTTTTCTGTAGGAATGTGTGGGTAAAGTGTCCATACCTCAATTTCTTATTGTTGCTCAGCATGTTAAGTCCAACTGAGTTGCCTTTCAAAGTTTTGAAACTTTCAGTCTTGTTTCGTCTTACATATGTCTTCAAGATGAAATCACCAGAACTAGTAGCAACAATTTCAGATCGACGATTTAACTGTGAAAAGATCACAAATGTTAAAGTCAATAAACACCAGAATATAACTTATTAACAACTATTTGAAAATCCATTCATAAAAATGAAAAAAAGCTGTAAAAGTGTACTAGCAATTGGGGATGGGGAAGAGGGGATGGCAGTAATATGGAGTAATTGAACGGTTAATACTTTCTTATCTAAAGACAATGCAAATATGTGGGAATGTGGGTGTTTACTGTATTTTTTTTTTTTTTTTAAGTATCTCTACAGATATTTAAGAAAATAAAAGAAAAAAATAGAGGGTATGGGGGTAGAGAATCATATGATAACCCTCTCTCCAGCGTATGAAAAATAAGCAGTTTTCTCTGCTTAACGGCTTTGCTGCTATATGTGGGACAGTACTATTAATTATGACAATCAGCTGTCATCACAACTTGTATTTTTCCACAAGGGCTTCTGCCTCAGCAATAAAGTGTCTATGTAGAGAAAGATGTCTTCATGCTTTCATAGGTGCAATTGGTAGCATAAACATATTAATGACAATCCAATGTTAGGGGCATCACCATAAGACAATAGAATGGCCCCTCTTGGTTAGCTCTTCTCAACAAAGAAACCTGCCATTCACTGCACAAGACTTTTAAACTCCTTTCAGACTCTCAAGAACCCTGGTGGCACAGTGGCTAAAGTGCTTGGCTGCTAACTGAAGGAAGCCTGGTGACGTAATGGTTTTTTAAAAGCTTGTTTGCTAACCAAAAGGTCGGCAGTTTGAATCCACCAGTCACTCCTTAAAAGCCGTATGGGACAGTTCTACTCTGTCCTGCAGCGTCACTATGAGCCAGAATCAAATCGACAGCATTGAGTTTATTTTGTTTTGTTTTGCTAAATGAAAGATCAACCCACCAGCTGCTCTGCAGGAGAGAGACACGGCAGTTGGCTTCCATAAAGATTTACAGCCTTGGAAACCCTATGGGGCAATTCTACTCTGCCCTACAGGTTCGCTATGAGTTGGAATCCACTAGACAGCAACAGGTTTTAGGTTTAGTTTTCAGGCTCTATTTAAGACCTTGTGTTTGATTCTTAGCAATTACTTCACCAAAACAACATTTAAAAAAATTACTTTACTATATTTTTATTTCTAAAACAGCTTAAGGTTTTATTTTCTTTTCATAACAAATATAGCCATAAAAACAGAGTAACTTGATTTTTCCTCCAATTATCTCTACAGAAACTCATCACTTCCTCCTCCTTGAAATCTTTCTTTACTTCCTAATCTTTTCTGAGTTGACATCCATGTACTTCAGACCCCTGCTCTTCTTATGGTGGATTAGGTAATGCAAACCAAACGTCCCTCCACCCCCTGAAAACAACTAAAAATGCTGAACAATATATATATATATATATTTAAAAATCTGTTTGAGGTATCTGAGCGCTAAAATGGCAGAAAAAAATTATGGGGCAAGAAACTAAGAGAGCTAAACCCAGATCTGTGGTTGTTTTTACCCACAGGCCCCTGTTGATTCCAGAATATGCAGCTGAGAGAGGCTTAACTGAACTTCCAACAGACTCACAGGGCTAGGGAGACAAAAAGTGGAATTCAAGATCCACCAAGTAAGGAAGTTCGAATAAAAACACCCCAAAATTTGGATTAGAATTATAGGCTGCAAATAAGGGTGAATTATTTCACATAGCTGAAATCCAGCTTCCAATCACCTCAACCTCCAGTCAGATTAAAGGCAAACTTGTTGAATCTGTTGCGGTTTAATTGATTCCGACTCACAGAGGCCCTATAGAGTAGAAACAACCCCATTAGGATTTCCGAGGAGTGGCTGGTGGATTTGAACTGTGGACCTTCTGGTTAGTAGAACTACCTGGATCAAACTGCTGTGCTCCCCCCGTAAGAGTTTCTTCTGATTCAGCAGGTCTGGTGCAGGCCTGAGAAAGTGTATTTCTAAGAAGTAACCAGGTGATGTTGATCAGGTAATGCTGGTTTTGTGAACCACTGGATTAAAGTGATCTGGGCTTAGTAGTGCTCCTAGGCCAGAAGTAAACTTACAGCCCCGTAAACAAACAAACAAACAAAAACCAAACCCACTGCTGTCGAGTCGATTCTGACTCACAGTGACCCTACAGGACAGAGGTAGAACTGCCCCATATGGTTTCCGAGGAGAACCTGGTAGATTCGAACTGCTGACCTTTTGGTTGGCTGCCATAGCTCTTAATCACTATGCTACCAGGGTTTCCTATAGTCCCCTAGAGGAAGATGGTATGTTCCTAAATCTCATATTATCTCTAACTTCTCATATGAATTTCTACCAATAAAAAATAACCAGGCCCATAAAGAGATTAAAAAATGTGATCAAAATCTAAGACAAGCAACTGAAAATAGGAACAAAACTACAGGAAATCAAGATAGTGGCGTTATCATACTCTTTCACTACCCTCAGTAAGAGAATATAATTACTTCTGCATTTGGTGGGCCCTTTCCCATAGAAAACAAAGCAGTACTATGGAAAGACAATTTAGGAATCAAACAGACCAGTTGTTTCTTTTCGGCCAGGTAACTTTCCCTGTAATCATGGGGTTATTTTCCATGCATTAAGAAAGATGTCATTGAAAAAAGAAGAAAGGAAGAGAGAGAAATCACATACAAGTTGCCTAGCCCAGAAACAGGTGAGAATTCAGTAACTATTATTAATTCCCTCTCAATTAGAAACACAGATATCTTCAGTTAGGAAGCTCATAACACAGATATCTTTAATTAGAAACTCCATAAATTATCATAAACTACAGGTCTGCTGAGAAAAATTAGGTCTAGTCACTCTTTGTGGCTCAAGTCCATTACCAGAAACCTAACTATAAGTGCGGTGATAAAGTCCAGGCATGTGTTACTTTGAAAAAGTGTACTAGGCCAACAGTTCTCGAAGTGTGGTCTGTAGACCAGCAGCATCAACATCACCTGCGAACATTTTTAAAATAAAAATTCTCAAGTGCCACTCCAAAAAAATCCGTTGCCGTCTAGTGGATTCCAACTCCTAGTGACACTAAAGGACAGACAAGAACTGCCCCACAGGGTTTTCCACGGATGTAATCTTCATGGATGCAGACTGTAACATCTTTCTTCTGCAGAGTGCCACATCTTTCTTCCACACAGCAGCTGGCAGATTCAAACCACCCATCTTTTGGTTAGTTGGTTAGCAGCCAAGTGCTTTAACCACTGCGCTTCCAGGGTTCCTTAGTGCCACTCCAGACCTCCTACATCAGAAACTCTGGGAATGGAATCCAGCAATCTTTTTAATCTAACCTTTTAGGCGATTCTGATGTACACTAAAGTTTGAGAACCACTGCTCTAGGCTATTTTGATACATACCCTGTTAACAATCCTGGAAGCAAAGTGTCATGGGTCGAACTGTGCCCCCCTAAAATATGGGGCAACTTGGTTAGGTCATGATTCCCAGTATTGTGTGGCTGTTCTCCATTTTGTGATTGATATAATTTTTCTACGTTTTGTGGTTAATGAGGCAAGACTAGACTATGTTAAAGAGGATTCGGGTGGGATCTAACAGCCTTGCTCGGATCACATCCCTAATCCAATGTAAAGGAAGTTTCCCTGGGGTGTGGCCTGCACCACCTTATATCTTACAAAGGGAAGGGAGCAGAGAGTTGGGGACCTACCAAGAAAGCAGCAATGGGAGCAGGGTGTGTCCTTTGGACCTGGGGCCCCTGTGCCTGAGAAGCTCCTTGACCAGGATAAGATTGATCACAAGCACCTTCCTCCAGAGCCGACAGAGAGAGAAAACCCTCCTCTGGAGATGATACCCTAAATTTGGACTTGTAGCCTACCAGACTGTGAGAGAATAAATTTCTCTTTGTTAAAGCCATCCACTTCTGGTATTTCTGTTATAGCAGCGCTAGATAACTAAGACACAAAGTTTCCAGTATTAAAAATGGATAATGTTATTTCATTTCACTATACATGTTGTTGTTAGGTGCCACTGAGTTGGTTCTGACTCATAACATTCAAAAGAACAAAATACTGTCTGGTCCTGTGCCATCCTCACAATTTTTGCTAAGTTTAAGCCTGTTGTTGCAGCCACTGTGCCAATCCATCTCGTTGAGGGGCTTCTTTTTTTTACTGATCCTCTACTTTACCAACCATGATATCCTTCTCCAGGGACTGGGCCCTCCTAATAATATGTCCAAAGTCCGTAAGATAAAGTCTTGTCATCCTTATACCACTATATACAGATAACTACAATAACTAATACTTACTGAGTGCTTATTATGAATAGGCATTATGCTAATTGCATTGTAAGCAGTATCTAATTTAATCTCCTTATTTTATACATTCCAGTAATTTTTGTGTTAGGATCCTGCAACTTCACCTAAAACATTAGATCAATTACTGGAAGCTACTGAATAACAAATAGACCCTGAATAGTGAATCTACTGGCACATATGTGCAACATATAAAATTTTCCTCAAAATTCTGTTTTTCCTACCAAAAATTTAGACACCTCATACAATACTCTGCAGAAAGAGTAATTTGCGGCACACGCATGTTTCTTCAATTTCAAATAGTCATAAAGGCTGCTGTCTTGCGGCAGCTTGCACTATCATGATAAAAGCAGCTTCCCAAGAAATCCCAAAGGTTGAAGACGTTAATGGTTGCTATGTGTGCTGCTATGAGTCAGAACTGGCTCGACAGCAATGGGTTATATGTACCGCTGGGCATGAAAAGGTTAAGCCAAAATTAAATCCCCCGATAAACAGGCACATAACTCAGCTAATTCTGCCATGTTTCTGAGTAAGTGCTTACACATATTCAGAAGTTCTTTTTGAGAAAGCTATAAACAATGCAATACCCATTATCAAAGTGAGAGAATCTATATACGTTCATTCTTAAATTTCCCAATTCTGTTGCCCATAGGTTGGTATCAAAAGCTATATATATGCATTTCAGTGAGCAACAAGACAAACCAGTACTCATAGCTTTGTCAGATAATTAGGTATCACATGAAAAACATCATTATATTGTCAACTTCCCTTAGAAAAGGTCCCCTACAATCTGTTATACCTTTAGAATACAGATCCAGAAAAAAAAAATTGCTCCGTAGACCACATCTACCATGGCCTCCACCAGACTGAGTCCAGTATAACTAGATGGGGCCCAGTTACCACCATTGAAACCCTCTGACAGGGATCACAATAGATGGTCCTGGACAGAGCTGGAGAAAAATGTACAGCAAAATTCAAACTAAAAAAGAAAGACCAGACTTGCTGGCCTGTCAGAGATTGGAGAAACCCTGAGAGTATGGCTCCCAGACACCCCTTCAGCTCAGTAATGAGGCCACTCCTGAGGGTCACCCTTCAGCCAAAGATTGAACAAGCCCATGGAACAAAACAAGACTAAAGGAGCACACCAGCCCTGGGGCGGGGACTGGAAGGTAGGAGGGAACAGGAAGGCTGGTAATAGGAAATCCAGGGTTGAGAAGGTAAAGTGTTGACATGTCATGGGGTTGTCAACCAATGTCATACAACAATGTGTGTACTGTTTGATGAATAACCAGTTCATTCTGTAAACATCCATCTAAAGTTCAACAAAAAAAAAAAAAAGAAAAAAATTGCTCTATAGGAAATTATAGGATGTAAATTTGTAAAGATTCTCTTATCACACAATTGCAAACACATAGGACACAATTCCAGCTGCCAGAAAATTCAAAGATAAATGGTGAATTAAAATACAGCTTATAAATTGAGCCATCCATGGATAATTATATAGACTGGAGCACTCCTAATAATAAAAGATGACATTCAATCTAGAGGTTCCTGAAAACTTTAGTTAATATTTCTTCCCTCCTTTAGCACTCTAAGACTTTTCCAGCTAATGCAGGCAAACCATCAGGAAAACTACTGCGAACAGATGGATTAGCACAAAAAAAAAATCACATGACTAGAAAACCAACGACAAACATGGGCCTCACTGATGCCAGATCTGCAACTGTAAACACATTATTATGTGCAAAGGAAAACCAGTTTATAAAGGGTCGATAATACTGAATTTAATTTTAACGGTAATGTAGCCATTTATAAAAGATTTGCTAGTACCATACACTATATGAATGACAACCAAACCAAGCCCCTGCTGTAGAGTCAATTCCAACTCATAGCAACCCTATAAGACAGAGCAGAACTACCTGCCCCATAGGGTTTCCCAGGCTATAAATCTTTATGGAAGCAGACTGCCACATCTTTCTTCTGTGGAGCAGCTGGTAGGTTCAACCCAACATTTCAGTTAGCAGCCGAATGCTTAACCACTGTGCCACCAGGATTCCTTATATCAATTAGAGGCTCATACAATTCTCACAACAATCCTATAGTTATTAGCAGGCTTAGAATTTGATTAACTGCTAGAATATGCCACCTACCCAACAAAGTTATATGTTTCTCCTAACTGGATACCAATCTCTAGAATAGATTTGCACAGTATAAACAAAGTTAATACACAGTAATGAAGTTGAACAAGTTTTTGGTAAAGAGCTACACGGTAAATATTTTAGGCATTTTGGGTCACATGGCTGTTGCAACTATTCAAATCTGTTGTTGTACCACCCAAAACAGTCATAAACAATACATAAACAAATGAGCATGGTTGTCTTCCAGTGAAATTTTATAGACATAAGTTTAAATTTCATAGAACTTTCACACATCACAAAATAGTATTCTTTTAATTTTTTGCCCCAACCATTAAAAAAATGTAGAAAACCATTCAATCTCATGATCCATACAAAAACAGGCTGTGGGCAGCAGTTGGCCCATAAGCCAACTCCCGTACTTATAACATTAATCATTAAGTTACTAAGAAACATAAGTAGTTACTAGAATTTAAGCTCCAAAAGAAAAAGAAATTTGTCTGTTTTACTCCCCAGCAACTAGAACACTGTGCCCAATACATATTTGTTACATGAATATTTCATTGGAACCGTGAAATGTGCAAAAAATACCAATATGTTGGTATCTTCTACCCAGAGTTATCACACATAATCGATTTAACTAAAGAACAGATAATAAGGGAGTTTAGCACCTAAAAATTTCAGATACCAGAACAGTCTAAAAGAATCCATTAAATGATTAAAAAAACCCAAACCAAACCTACTGCTGTTGAGTCAGTTCTGACTCATAGCGACCCTATAGGGCAGAGCAGAACTGCCCCACAGAGTTTCCAAGGAGCGCCTGGTGGATTTTGGTTAGCAGCTGTAGCACTTAACCACTATACCACCAGGGTTTCCAAATGATTAAAGACATTAAAATTATATATTAAGAGCATTTAAAATTTTTAAAAGGAGAATGGAAACTGAAATAGTATAGAACTTGACACTACGGAAAAGAGCACACAAATTTGAAAAAGAGCCAAATTCTACAAATGAAAAATGTAACCGAAATTAAACAGACAAACAAAAAAGTGCATGGACTAAATAGCAGATTACACACAGTTGAAAATAGCAGTTAGTGAACTGGAAGAGACAGCTGGGGAAATTACCCAGAATATGGTACAGGAAAAATTTCTTTTTTTACTTTTAAAAATATACATTAAGGGATATGGGGGGGGGGGGGAGGGAGATGGTCCTACTAAGTCTAATAAGAGTTCCAGAAAAAATAATGTAGAAAGGTAATATACACAGAGATAATCACTAAATTTTTTTAAAAAACTGATGAAAGACATAAAGCCTTCACAGACAGAGATACGATTAAATTGTATAAGCCCAAAGGCAAAAAGACGATTATTCTACAAAACAGAAGGGATGTTAAGACATTTTGAACTAAAATAAAGAATTTCTCTCAATCATGCTCATTTTCAAATGGAGAAAAGGGACTAAACTAGTTTAAACCAAGGATCCATGTAGACCCATATATTACCCAAAAGCCATTCAAAATTCAGGGAAACACAGCACAACCTGTGAAAGCTGGAACCCGTGTAAGGCAGAAACCTGTCAGAGAAAGACTCAAATATTTTTCACTAAAACAAGCAACAGAAAATTGCTAAGGCTACACGTTGTCTAAAGTGGAAAACCAGCGAGAGTGGAAAAGTAAGGCAGTCATGTCGAGTTCAGGTTCTCACAAGTTTCACTGCATAAACCTCAGGGATATAACAAAAACTTTCCAAAGGATAAGCAGGAATGGACAGTTTTAAGGAAATCAACTTCTAAATCCACCATCTCCATTTTTACACTTCCCTAAAAGGGATTTTTTTTAAAACCTATCTGCGGAAAAGGCATCATATAACACCTTTTTCAAACTCCCACTTCACAATAGCCTTTTTCCACTTTACAAAAGACATAAATTACTCATCTATCATATTAGGGTCTAAAAACTTCCTTCAAGGAACAATTTGAAATACTGATATCCAGAAGACTCTTTTGGCTTTGCATCTTTCCCTGTTTCATATATATTCCTGTTGAAAGTGAACCAAAACTAAAGTTTTACTAAACTTTAAGTACAGGAACTATGAGCTAAAGAAGGTGCTATATCAGACTGGCAAAAATTCAAGTCTGACTACATACTCAGCAAGGTTTTAAGGAAACAGGAACTCTCAGGCATTGCTAGCAGAAATGCCAAGTACTACTCCTACTAATGGGGGATTTGGCAATATCTGGCAAAATTACATGAATTTACCCTCTGAAACAGCAATTACAATTCTAGGAATCTATCTCACAAATATTCTACAAAGATACAGAAATATATATACACAAAGCTTTATTAAAACACTATTTGTAATAGCAAAAGACTGGGAAAAACTCCTGTTCATCAAGAAGGGACTAACTGAATATCTACAGTACATTCAATGGACTACTATGTAGCAGTAAGAGATGATAAACATCTCTAAATACGTCGCTGCGGAATGATTTCCAAGATATACTGTTAATTACCGAAATCAAGGTGCTGAAACAATGTGGACAGTTTCTTCAACGGCAGCAGTATACAAAAAATGTAAATGAATTAAACTACTATACTAAAATAAAAAGCTTTCAGATTGGATGACCAAAAAAAAAGAAGGGTGGTATAAATGTACACTAAAAGAAGAATAATGGAAAGCTAAACCTTCTAATTCTAAAACAGGTTGCCTATGGGGGATAGAAGGAAAAGGGACAGAAGCTAGATGTCCCTGAAGGTAACTTCTTTTGCAGATTTGACTTTGTTTTACAAAATTATAAAGTAAATTACACCAAAATGAAAGAAAAAAGAAATTTCTTAAAAAAAAAAAAAAACCAAAAAACTAATTCTCCATCCAGTTAGTGACACGACCAAGCAGGAATAAGTAATTTCAGGTGACTTTCAAACACAGTAATTTCAACATATATTCAAAGTAGTATATACCTAGTGGTGCTCCCAAAAACAAGCAAATAAACAAAACAAAAATTTTAATAATTTTATTAGTAATTACATTGGTATTATCATTGTGAAACTATTTTATAAAACTAATAGTACAAAGCAACTAGGTTAACATCATTAGGAACCAAGATAATAAGCTCAAAAGCCATAAAAGAAAAATAACTAATATATTTAACAACTTATGAAAATACATTTTTTCAAGGCAATGACTATAAGCAAAGACAAAAGACTAATGAAAAAAACTGATTTAAAATATCAACACTACTATCACAGTAAAGCGCTAGTTTCTCCAAAACATGTATTTTACCAAACTTAAGAAACCATTATAGGATGCATCATTATTCTATGTACTGCTATGCCAAAAAAAAAAAAAAAAAGACAATAAATCATTTCATGGTATCGTTATAAGATGCATCCAGATTCCAGAGGTGTCAAAATGTTAAAAAAAAAAAGGATTTTAGAATCAATATGAATACTTTATATGAATCAGTAATAGTCCAAAGACCATACAGAAAAATGGGCGAAATAATAATTACTACCTGACAATTATGAGAAAAAACAGAAAGGGCTATACATATGAAAAGGTGTTCAGACTCACTTGTAAAAAATAAATGTAAATTAAGACTACATTCGGATATGATTTTTCATTGGCAAAGATCAAAAAGTTGAAATCGCTGTGACTACAGTTTAGGAAAACAGAAACTCTTAGACTCTGCTGATCAAAGAGTAAATTGGGCACAATAAAATTGGAAATGTCATAATAGATTACTTCTGGGAATTCATTCTGTCAATATGCCTGCACGTGTGCAAAATAATATATGTAGAAGACTAATTTACTCAACATTATTTTTTTGTGGCAGGATGAGGAAGGCTGGAAACACCATATATATCCACCAACATAGTGGTGTACCCACTGAAAAGAATGAGGGTTCTTTTTAAGGACTCTCATGGAATGGTCTCCAAGATACATTAAGTAAAGACAACAAGAAACAAAAAGTGTGTACACTATGCTAAGAATTGTATATGGAGGTGTAGTAAAATATTTTCTTTGTAATGCCTAAAGTATTTCTGGAAGGATAAACAAGAAATTGGGAACACTGTCTCTGGAGCAGGGAAGTTGGTGGTTGGGTTTACAAGCAAAAAAAAAAAAAAAAAATAAAGCTCTTCTTTTGAGAGCAGTAGTTTTTGGTATTATAACCTAATTGAAAAAAAAAATGCAACACTTGCCTTTTTTCCTTTTGAGGTTTCAGAATCCTCATCTTCATCTACACTGAGTAGATTTGCCCCACTACACAGAAAATAAGGGGAAAAAACCTTAAGTAACAATTACAACCCAGACATTAAAATCAGAAAAGTTTTCTCTTTTATGCTCACCTAATTCAGGGATAAAAGCAAACTTTTTCAGTAAAGGGTCAAGTGGTAAGTAATTTATGCTTCTCAGGCAAGATAGTTTGGATAGCAACTAGTCAGCTCTGCCACTGTAGTGAAAAAGCAGCCATAGACAACATATGTGGCTGTGTTCCAATGAAGTTTTATTAACAAAAACAGGTGGTGGGCCAGATTTGGCTCATGGACCATAGTTTGCCAATCCCCGCCTTAAATGAACACGTAATTTTTTATTTTTTAACCATAGATTTTATGTACATTCACTCATTTTTCCCTTTCTGTCTTAGGTCGACAATTAGGGGAAAAGGACAGAGAAACGAAACAGAAGAAACAAACTGATAAAGGAAGAAAACCTTTATTAATGAAAAGAAAGTAAATCTGATGGTACTGCCACAGTAAAATAGCTTTACTTCACGACTCCTGGGAACATCAAAACTTCACCGAGAGTCACTGATCCGAGATTCTGAAAGATCAAACTAATATCTATTAACAGTTCACTGTTAATCTCAATTATGTTCAAAAAGTTGGAGTCCCTGAGGGTCCAATTTTAGTGATGAAGCCAAGAGTACAATTCATAAATGAAACATATGGGACTGTGAGCACCTTAAAAGACAAATTATTTACATAACCACAGCAAATCTTCAAGTACAGAAGGTCAAATATATCCTTCTAAAGACAACTCTGCTAGCCATTTATAGTAAAACACTAGTTACTCATAATAAAAATATAAATGCTTTGTTTCATTATTGGCTATATACATACCAACTTTTTTAATGCTAAAAATTCTCTCCTTCCATTTATACAAAAATGTTTAAAAGGTGGTACACTTTCTGCTCAGCTTAATTTCAGATTTAATTTTAATTTTCCAAAACTACATAAATAATAAATGTATCTAAAAATCTGTTATATTAAAAAAATTATCAAAAGAAAGAAAGAAGGCCATAAAATACTGATTTTAAGTGAGAAACTTACCAGTTAAAGCTCTCCTTCAAAATAAAGCTTCACTTCAGGTCAACATCTCATAGGTGAGGGCATATAAAGTTGCAGTAATCATGAATGGAGCTGTTGCCCAGACAGAAGTGAAGCACCTACAATATTTAGCCAATACACTCTGAATGACTTCTGTGTAAAAACTTCTTTAAAATGTCTACAGCTTTGGTAGAACTTGATGTGAATATCTCTCTTTAACTTTGTTGTTTCTCTGGCCGGCAGAAAACTAGATCAATAAGCCAAGAAACCAACAGCAATGTTGGATTTTTAATACAAATCTCCAACATACAAAAGATTCTATTAAAAGTATCACTTGAAATTTTTACACAGCAGTCAATCCAAATACATTAATATACCCAAATACATTAACAAAGCGCACTGAACACTTTGCTTAACTTCTGTCTGAGTGAACATCTAAGTTTATTATTTATAGTGTTTCTGCTTTCTTGGGTGGGAATTTGATCTAAGATTTATGTGAGGAGGGGAGGTTTAGGAGGGAAGAAAGATACTGTAGGATTTAAATTTCCACAGAAAATTCAGGGGTCTTAATCTGGGTTCATTTATTCATGATATAGTGACTTTTCAAACCATGCTGGAACCAAATGCCATTTTTACAAAAAAAAAAAATCCTTTCCGTAGTATGGCAAAGTTTTACTCATAAATGTCCATGTATTACATACACATACTTATACATTTAAAAAGACAGAGAAATATAAGAAAATTATTGACCAATAAAGGACTGCTTTTGCTTTCCTAATGCTACTGTAAAAGAATTCAATGTTTTAAGTAAATACCATACTCTTTAAAAATACTTTCATGGAATATAAATTGTTTTTCCAATGAAAACTTTCATTCTTATAAAATATCTGAGGAAAAAAAAAAATCCTTACTCTTTATCTGTATCTCCTTCACTTTCTTCTCCATGATCAAAGCTCCAATTATTTTTAAAACCTCCATCTCTCTTAGACTCTGATCTAGCCAAAGCTGAAATAAAAACAAACTGAGGTAAGTATTCATTAACAGAACTACTCAATATAAAATGAATTCGAGCATTTCCCAGGTCCTTTTCTTATTCTAGCACTTTTCTTCCAGTTTGCTTGCCTTTGACAATTTCTTGTGAGCATCTTATTTCCTCCAAAAAGAAAAAGAGCACACTAAAATCTGTTCTTGTTCCTTTACAGTCACTGTGTTTACTATAAAAAGAAGTTCAAATTAGTATGATAAAATAAAAATTGGAGGAGGAAGGTACACAAATACATGTGAAATATATAAAATCAGTTGTAAATCTCAACCTGACTGTTGGTTGTAGAAATTAGTACCTGATAGCTTGCTTGCTTTATTCATGAGATATCCTTTCCCTTACCTCAGCCAGCCATCTCTGCCTTTTGACAGAAGAAAAGCAAAACAAGACTTTCTGTGTTGCCAATACGGCATACTCGTTCAGAAAAACTCTCCAGATCAGAACACCAAATACACTCTTATGAGTTTAAAAGTTTTTATAAGTGCATGGTTGAAATCCTATGAAGCCATAAACAATTAGAAAGTTGGAATCCACACAGATAATGAAGTTTTGAACGTAGTATGCGTCTTGGAGCCATATGACAAAAACCTGATGGCCTAAAGTCTGGGTTTTAACAAGACCAAGTTTAGCGCTCCAGCAAGAAAAGGTCACAGTAAAGACCAGAAGACCTAACGGGCAACACTCCTATCAGATGGGCTAGGAAAAAAAGAAACTCACTGAAGAAAGAGATAGTAGGGCTAACTGTGATGTGTCCTTGGGCTTTGAGTTTTGGGTTGAACTGAAAAGAAGAAAAAGACTCTACCCCACGGTTAGGGAACTCCTAACCATAAGCCTACACTTAAACAAACAAACAAAAATAAGAGCCAAACCAGTTGCCATGGAGTCAATTCCAACTCATGGTCCTATGTATTGTGGAGCAGAGCCGAACTCCACAGGGTTTTCAAGACTGTGGCCTTAGGACGCAGATCTCCACGACTTTTTCCCGAGGTGGTTCTAGGTGGGTTCAAACAGCCAACTTTTCAGTTAGTAGTCAAGTGCTTAATCGTTTCCACCATCCAGAGATTCCTAGCCCACAAGTACAGGCCAGCATTTTCACAATCTATGTGGACCAGAAAAGCTCATAATTAAAGAGCCCTGAAATAAACATAAATCACTACAGAAAAATAAAACTTCAATGCAAGCTTTAAAAAAAAAAAAGCCTCTCACTGAGAAAGAATTTTGAAGAATTTTACAATAAAGTAGTAAATAAATGTCATGAAACAGTGGGAAATGAGCCATCACGCGCAAATCTGAAACTTTACATATACGCTAAAATCAAAGCCAGCTGCCATGAAGTCACTTCCAAGCCCGCTGGTGTAGGAGTCGAACCGTGCTTCACGTGGTTTTCAATGGCTGATTTTTCAGGAGTTGATTACCAGATCTTTCTTCTCAGGTGCCACTGGGTGGACTTGAACCACCAACCTTTTGGTTAGCAGCCAAGTGCATTAACTGTTTACAACACCCAGGGACACTAGGTTGAACAAACAAGTAAATAAACAGTGGATAACAAAAGTGAGGTTTCTCACTGTCAGAGAAAGAAGTTACAAATAAACAAGAGGGGAAGCTAAAATGATGCCTGTGGTTCTAGATTAGAGTTATCAGTATGAGCTCATGTTTATTTTAACACATATACTGTGATAGATCAGAAATCAATACAGATAAATGTATATACATGAGTTAGTATACAGACCTAGGGCTCTGTTCTCTGAGTAGGATTAAAAGCAGTGAATCCACAGTGGCAAGAAGCGACAACTACAACTAGGACTTGGTTCTAAATACCATTCTCCAACACAAGTGGTCAGGGCTCATAAAAGAAATGGCTGATACCTGGGCTGAGGCAGTGAAAATACAAGATGAGCCCGGAACATCTTGTAGTGTCAGGAAGCAAAGAGGTGCTTTAATAAACAAAGACAGGCATGTCAAAAGATTACAGGAGGCAACCTGAAGAAATTCTCAATAGCCAAACAATTTTAGTAAAAATAAATAAAAATAGCATTGGATTTTTATTGTTAAGTCCTGTTGAATAGATTTTCAATTCACAGTGACCCCGTGTAGAGCTGCCCCCCAGAGTTTTCTTGGCTGGAACCCTTACGAAATCAGATCGCCAGGTCTTTCTCCCACAGAGCCACCAGATAGGTTCGGACCACCAACTTTTAGGTTAGTAGCCAAGGGCTTAATCATTGTGCCACCAGGTCTGCTTTGAACCATATCATGAGTCCATACTGACAAAAACGTATCATTGAATAGATAATTAAATGAGAAGACACATATCTTCCTTACAGAAAATTCCAAATAATGTGTGTACCATGTTTTTATGCAAATAACGCACACCTTTTATGTTTGTTTGCCAAGGACGCCCTCTTCCCATGAGGTATTTTCTTAAGTGCACTGTGCAACATATAAAAATAACTGGCATAGTGGTGCTTATGAAAATAACTGACAGGGTGAGGCATGGTTGGCAAACAAACATAGAAGGCACATATTATTTGTGTAAAAATACAGTACATACTCTCTCCTGCAAGAGATGAAGCTTAAATATTTTTCCCCTGGGTCTAGGCTGAGCTTGTTAACTCACTTCCTGAGGACAGAGTATAGAGGAAGGAAAAAAAAAAAAAAGCTTTTAGTAGAGAAACCTGACAATACTGCCTCGATAAGGAGGTCAAGGTTAATATCAACAGTGATAAATTTTATTCATATGATATGATAAAAATGGCACTTCAACCCTGTGGTCTTCTTCCCAAAAACCTATAATGCCATTCTAATCATGCGAAAACATCAGACAAACCCAGATTGAGGGACATTCCACAAATACATGACTAGTACTCTTTAAAACTGTCAAGCTTATGAAAAACAAAGATTAGGAAATTGTCAGAGATCAAAGGAGACTAAGGAAACATGACAACCAAATACTATGTGGTATCCTGGATTGGACTCTGTAAAAGAAGAAAGGCCATTAGTGGAATAACTGGTGAAATCCAAATAATACCTACAGTTTAGGTAACGGTATTATACTAATGTTAATTTCCAGTTTTGACTAACATACAATGGTTACATAAGATGGTACACATAGCATTATTCTTGATACTGATTTCCAGTTTTGACAAACATACAATGGTTACATACGAAGATAACAAGGGGAAGCTGGGTGAAGGGTAGTCAAAAATTTTCTGTACTATCTTTACAACTTCTCTACAATTTTAAAATTATTTAAAAAAAAAATCTAATGTAAAATGAACCCATATTTAAAAAAAAAAGAGAGCAGGGTAAGGTGATAATAACCCTATAGGACAGAGTAGAACTGCCCCATAGGGTTTCCTAGGCTGTAAACTTTACAGGAGCAGACCACCAGGTCTTTTCTCTCACAGAGCCACCGGTGGGTTCAAACCGAGGACTTTTAGGTTAGCAGCCAAGTGTTTAACCATAAGCTACAACAAGTACTAACTTAATAAAGACTTCTTATCCAGCAATTAGTATCGATCAACTAATCACTCAGCAGTCAAAAGACAGGTTATATAATATTTACGCACTAAGGAACTGGGGTTCTGTACATACAATTTTAACAAACGCGATCATATGATTTCTTAATTAACACAGACTAGAATTCTGCTCCCCAGCCTGCATAGCTGACTTCCAGTCCCCTGCTTTGACATTAAAAACTAAAGAAACAGGTAAAAATTAATTAGGCAAAATAACAAAGTTATAATACAGAGGACCAATAAGGTCAAAATTATTTTTTGAAAAACCTAATTAAATTGATAAAATTCTCTGAGTTTAGTGATGGGAAAGAAAAACACAATTTAAAAATAGAAAAAAAGATATAATTGCAAATGCATCAGAGATTAAATACTATGAACAATTTTACGTTAAATCTGTCTATTCCTAGGAATGCATGAATTAACAGATCTCTCTCAAGAGAAAATAGAAATCCCAAAAAATACCATAAGCATGAAATAAGCAAATGAAAAAAATTCCTACAAAGAGAACATCAGAAAGAAATTGTCTTAAAGAGGAGTTCTACCAAACATTTAAGTTTAGTCCAATTACAATATTATATAATCTTTTCCAGGGCAAAGAAAACCTCGACATCAGAAAGAGGCAAGGACAGTTCAACAATAACAACAAAAACAGGAGGCAAATCTCACTTATGAACATTGACGCAAAAACTGAAAACAAAATACTGCAAACTCCATCCAGTAATCTACAAAAAAAGACAAAAATCATGGCTAAGACTGATTTAACCCCAAGAATACAAAGCTGGTTAATAGAACATCTAAAAATACAATTCACCGTTTAACTGATTAAAGAGAAAAGTAATACCTTCTCGATAGAATTTTCTTAAGCCATAAAGGTATCTATCAAAAAACTACAACAACACCATATCTAAATAGTAAGACATTAGAAGCATTCTTTTAAAAATCACTGACTTGGTAGAACTTCAAGCCAATACAGTAAGAAAAAAAAGAACATTTGTAAGAATTGAAAAAGAAAAACAAAATATCATCTGCAAATAAGGCAATATAAGAAATAATAAATATATAATAGGAAAACCCAAGTGATTCTGCAAAATATTTAAATATGGTTTAGTAAAGTTATTAGATATGAGATCAACACACGAAAATTAATTACATTTCTATACACAGAAAAAAACCCTACAAAATCTAATTTTAAAAACAGACATTTACAATGCAACAAATATTTACAAAATACCTACAAATAAATTTAGTACAAAATGTACAAAAACTTTCTGGAGAAAAGTAAAATCTTTACCGCAAGATGTTAAAGACCTAAATAAAATGGACAAATAGGAAGACTCGATCAAATGCCTAAAGATGTCAAGTTTCAATGCAACTTCAATAGAAATGTCAAAAGGTTGAAGGAATTTGACAAGCTGAGTCTAAAATTTACTGGAAACCCAAACGGCCAAGAATCCCCAAGACAATTATGAAGAAAAATAAGGTGTTTGTATGGGGAAGAAGGATTGAGGGAAGATGTTTTACTAGATATTAAGAGTTACTATAAGTTATAGTAACTAGATACTGACTCAAGGATAGAAAAACAGATCAACGGCCCATACTAGAGTCCACAAACAGGACTACGGGTACATGTACATGTGATATATGATAGAGGTAGTACTGAAAGTGATAAAATAGACTATTCTACAAATGATGCTGGACAAAAGTCACTGCCAAAAATGAATTATATTTGGATTAAAAACTTTTTTTTTAAAGAGGAAAACCTTTTAACTTTCAGAAGAAAATATTGGTAAATGTTTTTATAGCCCTGGGGTAGAAAAGGATTTCTTAAATCACACAAAAGCAAGCCACACAAAAACTAAAATATCAGACAATATGAAGCGGGCAATGACGTGAAGAAACAGGAAAATTTAAAACTGATAATAAAACCACTTTGGAGATCAATTTGACAATACCAGTAAAGGGGAAGCTGTACATGCCCTATGACCCAATAATTCCATTGTTATGGGATACTCTAAATTGTTGGGAAAAAAATCAAAGGAAGAATACTATTTTGTAACACATGAGAATTACATGAAATTCAAATTTCAGTGTTCATAAACATTATTATAACACAACCACACTCATCTACTTATGTGTTATTATTGCCTTCTCACTAAAATGGCAGCATTGAATAACTGCAACAGAAACTGTATGGACCACAAAGCATAAAATATTTACTATCTAGAACTTTACAGAAAAAGTTTGCACATCCCTGCCCTGGAGAAACACACACACACACGCACAAGAAAATGTAATAAATATGCTCAGAGTAGCAATATGAGACATAATAAAAATGTTCATGGTAGCAATGCATGTAATAGTGAAAATCTGGATACAACCCAAATTTCCACATATATATATATATATATATAGTGTGAATAGACTGCATAAGCTGTAGTCTGGTCATACAATATAACCCTTAATGACAATGAAAACGAAAAACCAAAGTTATTTTTATTAACATCGTTGAATCTCTCAAACAATGCTGTAAGAATTTTTAAAATGCGAGTTGCAGAAGACTGCATGTTATTTATAAAATATTTTAAAACATGCTAAACAAAAATATATAATAGATAAATATTGTTCAGAGATAGATACTCAAAGACTAAAGTATTTAAAAAATGCATGGAAATGATAACTAACAAATTAAGGATGGTGGTTACCTCTGGAGGAGAGGTAGGGAAATACAAAAAGGGAAGGTAAGGTTAACCCCAGATTGAACTGTATTGGTAATATTCTTTAGCCTAGGAAGGAGAACAGGAGTGTCTGCTTCATTATGCTTTATACTTCATGTATGTGTGAAATATTTCATGACACATTTTTAAAATTATCATTGTTAAGATTTTTATAACCATGAAAGAACCGGGTAAATTTTTAAAAAGGACCACTGAAAGAAAAATTAACTTCTGGAAGTTAGACATATAAAATCAGTAGCACGAAATGTAAAGGGAAGTTTAATGAAAAAGGAAGTCTCCCAGTGAAACAGTTTTGGGTGGCTCTGTAGGACTATGGAAACCCTGGTGGTGTAGTGGGTTAACAGCTACGGGTGCTAACAAAAAGGTCAGCAGTTTGAATCCACCAGGTGCTCCTTGGAAACTATGGGGCCGTTCTACTCGGTCCTATAAAGTTGCTATGAGTTGGAATCTACTTGACAGCAACAGGTTTTTTTTTTTTTTTACGGACAGGACTATAGCCCCAGTCTTTCTTAAGGACCTGTCAAGAATCTCCAAAGGTGGTCTTTGGAGTCCTGAGTTAACATGAAAGTCTGAATATCCTCCTTGAAGAGACCAAGTGAAAAGGCCTTGTGCCTATAAAGAAATAAAAAATCAAAAACCAAACCCAGTGCCGTCAAGTTGATTCCCTCATAGCGACCCTATAGGACAGAGCAGAACTGCCCCATAGAGTTTCCAAGGAGCGCCTGGCAGATTCGAACTGCCGACCCTTTGGTTAGCAGCCGTAGCACTTAACCACTACACCACCAGGGTTTCCAAGAGAGGGAATAGGGGCAAGCTTTCCGTACTTGCCCAGGGTCCGACACCTGAACAAAGCCATCCTGAAACCGCCAGACCAGCCAAACCACCACTGAATACCCCACAGATGCAATGCAAATCAGAAAAATCTCCAGCTGAGCCTTGCCTGAATTCCTGATCTACACAATCTGGGATCCTTTGGTACAGAAGACAGGCCAAGAGATCATCCAATACTACCTCAAGATGAAATCTTTGAATACGTTGTATCTGTAGAACTGACAAAGAACTCCGTGAACCATCAAAACTGTAATATTCTTTGCCTCAGGACTCAGCTATTGTTCAGTCTTCTTTAGGCTTATCTACTTCTTCATTTCATTCAGTGGGTTTCTATGGACCTTTTGGCATGATGCTGGCATATAGTCAGTTCAGTCCAAGTCCATCACTCAGGCAGCAGTTTGGTGCTGTCGGTCTTGCTTCAAGCTCCTTGACCTTCTATGGAACAGAAACATCAAACAATGGTACTTCATCCCAAAATGGTACAGTTGGTTCCCCCTTTACTCAGATACATACATGATCTCTAAAAACACAGTCAACCCAAGCTGAAGCACACAAAGTTCCAGGCTAGAAAATGAACAACTCAGAAATGACTGCCAGAGACAAGTAGTTCCAAATGTTCCTTCTGCTCCAAGGAGTGGAGGACTAGAGGGTCATCATGGTGGCAGTGGAAGATGTGGTATTCGGCGAGATGGATCAATGAAATTTTAGAAACACTAACTCTGGAAGTGCTAGTGCACAATCCAAAAAGGAGTTTCATAATAAACTAAAAGAAGATAAACTTGAGAAAAAAGTGAAGCCTGTACACAGTGAAGGCAAAGGAGACTCAAAGAGTTGATATCCAAACTTGTAAAGGAAATGCTGATAAAGCAGATTCTCTGACCTAATTGCTACTGTGACAAAACTAAATCATTCTTCAGTAATATTTGTTGTGATAATAATAAAGAATGGAAACCAACTTAAGAAAAAAGATTAAACGCCAAAACATTAGGAAGCCCATATTGTCCAAACTGTTGCAGGTTGTGAGGGGGCATTATGGAGGCAAAGAAAGTGTTGATTTCTAAGGTGGCAGAGGTCAGCAGAGGTTTAAAGAAAAACTGCTACCTTGACCACACTTTCAGAATTTAATGGCAGATTCAGACATACGAGGTAATGGAGGCAGAAAGTTTGCACTTTTAATATGGGAAAGATAACATGGTTACTGCATAGTCTACAAATAAATCTTGGAAACTATGGGAATTTCTAGCTTGCCACTGTCCTGAAAAATGTCTTTGCAAAAAGGTGAAAAAGTAAATTTATTCTGTATATAACTGGTCACCAACACTGTTCCTTTTTTTTTTCCCTGCTTTATTTCAAAGACTGTAACGCAGTTAATTTGAGTGGGAGAAAAATTTATCCTCAAAAACAAGCATTAAATATATTTGAAACAAAACAAACAATTGTCTTACTACCCCACCCAAGTTACGCATGGCCTCGAAGGTAGCTACTGTTTTTAACTTCAGGCAGGGCAGGATAACCATATGTCCTATTTTGCCTGGGACTATCTCAATTACGGAAACCCTGGTGGCATAGTTGATAAGAGCTACAGCTGCTAATCAAAAGGTCAGCAGTTTGAATCCACCAGCTGCTCCCTGGAAACCTATGGGGCAGTTCTACCCTGTCCTATAGGTCGCTATGAGTCAGAAGTGACTCAATGGCAATGGGTTTGGTTTTGGTTTGGTTATCTCAATTACAGCACTGACAGTCTTACACCCTCAGGACACAAGAGGTGCCGATTTTCAGCAATGAGTGCAAAAGGTTCATGTTGTTGTTAGGTTCTGTCAAGTGACTTTTGACTCAGGGCAATCCCATGTGACAGAGAACTGTCCCCGCAGGTTTTCTAAGCTGTAATCTTATGGAATCAATCTTCAGATCTTTCTCCAGAACGAACCACCAAACTTTCAGTTAGCAGTCAAACACTTAACCATTGTGTCACCAGATGTCTTTACAAAATCCATAAGGCACCCAAAAACAAGGGCTGAAAGGAACGCTGTTTTTAGTGTCAAATGGACAGGTACAGATTATCTACCTTCCATAGTCACTGTCACTGTTTTCACCCCATGGCTGATGCCAGCAACCACGATACGCAGTTCACAAGAGTGAATCGTCAATCCTTGAATCACTCCAAGTAATGTGGCTTAAGTGTACAACATAAGAGCGTTGCAATCCCAACCAGTAAACAATCTGTCTTTAAGGCTGTGGATTAACTGTTGTGTATGAAAACAGTATTAATTTAATTTTTTAACAATATTAAGTATTGTGACCATGTTTTCTAAGAGCTGAGGTATGCAAATGCGAACAATTATAACAACAATGGCAGCATAACACAGACATCACTGAAGGAAAAAAGGAATGGAATGAAAAGTTTCTAATACTCTTCCTCTTCTCTTCCTACTTACGTTTTATGGTTTTCATAAATTTCTGAATCAGTCCCTTATCGAAAAAAAGTTAAATTTATGACTGCTTATTTTTTTACATTGTTATATAGTCTGCTGAAACAAATTACAAATTGTATTGCCTATTTTGTTCTGTCCCTCTTTAGTTCTCTAGACTGTACAGAATTTTTAAAAACTTTTGAATCCAATATGTAAGAACTAACATTTTCAAAGTTAAGAAACTAACTTTGTGGCGAGAGTGGGAAAAAAATACCACAATTTTGGTTCTCGCTACCTCTGGTATATTGAAGATGGCTGTAAATTCTTTGTCACTCTTCCAGATGAAAGGTTGGGTCTATTTTCCCCACCCTGGAATCTGGCAGCAAGGGTTAAGAAAGAGAATAGGGGAAGAAGAGCGATAAGAATACCAAACAGGAAGGAAGGAAGAAGGCTGGGACTAAAAATCAGGTTTAATTTCACTACTAACTTGCTCTGGGTCATATAACACATATACTTCTTGATTTCCTCAAATATCCAATATACATTTGTTACAGAAATAGGATCAATGTATGGCAGTCTAGATTATACAGAGTACATAATATCATTCTCCCTTTCCTCTCTCACTATTCTAGTTAACTGAGAATATCAAGAATAAGCTGATGCCTACAAAAAGAAATACAGTGAGTGAAAGGACAATGAACAAAAAACTAGAATTCAAATAAAAGAGACAGCAACATGAAAGGGAAGGAAAGCAAGAAAACGAAGTTCTTTTCCACTTCTTCAACTGCTAATAATATGCAATAATAGTAATAAACGAACACATAATGCTTATTATATGTCTGGAATTGTTATAAACATTAACATATATTCTCATTTAATCCTGATGGTGACCCTATGAGGTAACAATTATCCTTGTTTTACAGATGAGAAAACACAAAGAAGTTAAATAATTTGTCCAAGATCACACAGCAAGTTAAGTAATTGATAGAGCTAGGTTATGAACCCAGACATTGTGGCTTCTGAGTTCATGCTCTCAACCTATTTTTAAAGAAAATTCCTTCCATTCCAAGTGAGGTTCTACTCCACATTTCTATGTGAACACATGAAATCAAATGATGAGAAGAGACCACAATTTATTGATTCAACTGGGATGAAACCAGGAAATGAACATTTAATTAAGGAGTAAATAAGAAACAACACCCTGATGTAGTTTCCAAAATTACTGCAATCAAAAGAAAAAGGAGCAGGTCTAAATGGAGAACTTTGTGGCATATTCCCCTTAGCAGGCCAAAACTAAAGACCCTGCTGTACTCCATGAAATGTCAGTCAGTGGCCTTTGGAGAAACTGTGCCTCAGCTGAAGAGACATTGTAAAGCATTACTGTGTTAGTCAAAGTAGAAAATTGATTGAGTTCTGCACTGAGTTTACATGTGAAATAAAAAAATGGAAAAGACTTTTCATTTGGAGACAGAAGCATTTTTGCTGGTACAGAGAACGCCGCAATTATTTAGCATCGTTCTTTTCAATCTGGTGGACAAGGTCCAGAATGAAAAGGAAAACAAACAACTAAGGTAGTAATATATGCATATTAGAAAAGGATGGCAGAAAAAAAGTTATTTCAGAAAAACAAAAATGGGAGAAAACATAGATGAAAAATTCCAGTTGGAAGAACACAAAAGGCAAAGGGAAAAGAAGCTAGACATGAACAAGTGCAGGGTGAAAAAGAAGAAACAAATGAGAGAGGAAGTAGACTTAGTTAGAAATTCCACAGAGAAGAAAAGGTGAAGAGTATCAAAAGAAAGGTTACAAGAACAAACTAGCTACCATCACCTCTGCCCTATACTGCAATAGACTACTAACTGGTCTCCCTGATAATCTTTTGCCCTTCTCTAAAGATTTCTAATGCAGTAGCCAGTGACCTTTTTTTGAAAGAAACTGATGTCACTACCAGGCTCCAGGTACCACTCTCCTTGCTGGCACCATACTGTCCTCCTTTTAGTTGGTTAAACATGCCATGGTCCCTCCCTTTCATTTCTGCTGCCTGGAAAGATCTGTCTCTCCAGTTTCCCTTCTCATGAAAAAATTAAATGCTGAAGAGTCAGTTCCGACTAACGGCAACCCCCTGTGTGCCAGAGAACTGTGGTTCATAGGGTTTTCAATGACTGATTTTTTGGGAATTAGATCATCAGGTATTTCTTTCAGGGTGCGTCTGGATGGACACCAATCTCCAATCTTTCAGTTAGGGAGATGACTGTGTTAACCATTTGCACGACTCAATGACTCCTCTCCTTCTACTCTTCCCTCAAACCTTCTGTGACCACCCTGATTAAATCAAACAGCTCATTACCATAAATAATACCCTCTGTTATACTCAACAGTTGTTATTTTACATTCATGAGTGTGATTACTTGATTATGGACTCTCTTGAGACTGGAAACTCCATGAAGTAGGAAATCATGTTTTTTGTTTTTTTCTCACCACTGTGCCTTCCACTTAGCCAACCCCCCACCCCGCCCCCGTCGAGTCAATTTCAACTCAGCGACCCTACAGGACAGAGCAGAACTGTCCCGTAGAGTTTCCAAGGAGCGCCTGGTGGATTCAAATTGCTTACCTTTTCGTTAGTCGCTGTAGCACTTAACCACTATGCCACCAGGGTTTCCTTCACTTGGCCAGTGCTTACAAAACATCAGGTGATGTTTTGCACCATCTCTGGAGGAGGACATCATGCTGGGTCAAGTAGAGGGTCAGTGAAAAAGAGGATGACCTTCAAGGAGATGGACTGACACAGTGGCTGCAACAATGTGCTCAGATATAGCAATTGTGAAGATGGTACATGACTGGGTAGGTGTTTTGTTTGACAGGACCTAACAACAATGGTTACGATACAAAGCACACTACAGAAAACAGATGTCAAGCAGACATCTCAAACCTAAAATGACCAAAGTAGAGCTAATTTCCCTCTCTCTCCTCCACAATAAATATTGGTTGAATGAATGAACGAAGTCAGAAGAGAAACCTGCCAAAACCATCTATCACAAGTAGAAGCATGAAAAAAAACCTTAAAAGTGAACAGAACAGAAAGAAATGAGTGAAAGAGGGGAAACGAGGAAATCTATATAAACTGTGGCCTAATTAAACTCATGCAATTTTAGTGTGATACCACAGGAACAAAATAAAGATTAGTACAATAGCAGCCAGTAAGTCTCCTCTTCCCTAGAGAAGTTAGAAGTTAAATTAAAATTTCAACTGGTAGTTATGAGGAAAAAGAACTTGACAAGGACTTGAAGCACTTACTGATAAAGATCAAAGACTACAGGCGCCTTCAGTATGGATTACACCTCAAAACAAAGAACACAAAAATCCTTACAACTGGACCAATAAGCAACATCATGATAAATGGAGGAAAGGCTGAAGCTGTCAAGAATTTCGTTTTACTTGGATCCACAAGCAATGCCCATGGAAGCAACAGTCAAGAAATCAAATCACATATTGCCTTGAGCAATCCTGCTGCAAAAGGCCTTTTTAAAGTGTTAAAAAAGGAAAAATGTCACTTAGAGGACTAAGTGCCTGACCCAAATCATGGTATTTTCAATCACCTCATATGCGTGCAAAACCTGGACAATGAATAAGACAGTAGTAGTAGTGATGCATTTGAATTACGGTGTTGGCCGAGAAAACTGAATATACCATGGACTGCCAGAAGAAGGAAATCTGTCTAGGAAGAAATACAGCCAGAACGCTTCTTAGAAGCAAGAATGGCAAGACAGCGTCTCATAGACTTGGGACATGTTATCAAGAGGGACCATCCCTGGAAGGGGACATCATGCTTGGTAAAATAGATGGTCAGTAAAAAAGAGGATGACCTTCAAGGAGATGGACAGACACAGTTGTTGCGACAATGGGCTCAGATATAGCAATTGAGAAGATGGTACACGACTGGGCAGTGTTTCATTTGACAGCACCTAACAACAACAACAGTTACGATATAAAGCATATTACAGAGAACAGATGTCAAATAGACATCTCAAACCTAAAACGACCAAAGTAGAGCTAATTTCCCTCTCTCCCCTTTACCAGGCTACCCCATCTCAGTAAATGACACTATTCCCCAACAGTCGCTTCTGACTCCTGGCAATCTTGTGCGTAACTGAACGTAAGTCTACTGGGTCCTGGACTGTTCTCTAGACTACTACAGTATCCTCCTAACCCAATCTCCTCATTTTTAATCTTGCTCTTCTCTAAATAATTCCACACAGCAGTAATGGTGATCTTTAAAAAAGATAAATCGTATCATGATACCCTCTTAACCCAAACTCTTCAATGACTTCCCACTGTTCAGTATGAAATAAAAAATTTTCTTGGTCCTGCATGATAGATCGTCTGCCTTTTCTAACTTTCGTACCACTCTCTCCCCTTTGCTTGCTATACTTCCACTACAGTGACCTTTTTGTTGAACAAACTATACCTTCACACATACTCTCTCTGTCATACCCTGAAGTGTGCACAGTTAAGGTGTCATCTTAACTCAAGTGTCACCTCCTCAGGGAGGACTTTCCTGACTCTAACACTATGTGAAACAGCTCCCTCATTCTTTCATTATTTCATTGCTCTGAATATTTCCTCCACAGAATTTATTATACTCTGTAATCACCTTGTTTATTTCATAAACATTAAGTACGTTCTAAATGCAAAGAATACTGTGATGAAAAAACAAAGTCATTGCTTTAATGAAACTAGTATTTTAGTAGAACTGAAAAACTTGCAGAAAGTAGTTTATCATATAAGTACTCTGCACACGTGGAGTCACCATGAGTTGGAATCAACTTGATGGCAACTAACAACAATTAGGAAAAATAAAACAGTAAAAGAGAATACTGTTGTTTGCACACAAGGGTGTGTGTGTGGCAGCATGACATTTATTTTAAAAAGGTTGACGAATCTGAGCAAATCTGAATAAAGTGAAGGGAATTATGCAAAAATTTGGGGTAAGTTTGTTCTAAGTGGTTATTTTTCAATTGTTTCCTCCTGCTAAAATATAAGTTCTTTGAAGGCAAGGGCTTTGATTATCTTATACACTATGTTGACCCTGGTACACTGCCTAGCCAACAGAGTATGTCTGCTGTAAGTGTCTGAATGGAAACCTACTTCAGTTTTTCAAAAAGTCTAGTGGAAAGTAAAGGAAGTATAATATGTAAATGTTTAAATATTAAATCTTAACAGCTATGGAGAAACGTTTTGAACACTTAAAAACATGGTAACCACAGTGAAATGTTTTATTATTAAAAGTATGTAGAACCAAAAGAATCATGGAAAGTTAAACACAGATAAGAACATACAAGTAGTACTAAATACCACCCCATTTACTTAGAAAAGATTTAATACAGTATATGAAAGTCTGGTACACAAAACGAACACAAAAAAAACCCACTGCCACAGAGTCGATTCTGACTCATAAGGACCTTACAGGACAAAGCAGAACTGCCCCATAGGGTTTCCAAGGAGCAGCTGTTGGATTCAAACTGCTGACCTTTTGGTTAACAGCTGAGCTCTTAATCACTGCGCCACAAGGGCTCTTTAAAAATCTCATATAGGAAACGAAAACCCTCGTTATCTTTTATGCTCATGTTCAAAACAAGTTACCATTCACTTTCTTTAGAAAATACTAGGAGAGATATGGTGAAACTCAAATTTATCAAACTGAAGTACTCATAATCCTTAATTCATATTCACAGACTGTACATTCACAGCTCCTGAAATTCATATCAGCCCTGTATCTGTTGACTTTATTAATGCTCTTTCTAGCCTCCCTATGGTCATCTAGTGAGAACTCAAGCAGAATCAGGAACCTATAGGAGCCCAGAATTTACAACAGAAAAAAACAGTCATCTGATTACTGAATAAGCATCAGTAAGCCATCTTCCGAGTTTCCAATTTTAAAGCAAATAATTATGATATAGCACTACCTATAAGACAAGCTACACCACTCTCAGCGTTTAACAGGTACCCATTTCGCCCAAACTAGAGTGTAGGTAATATGAAACGAGTAGGTAATATGAAATGAACCCAGAAACACTCAGAAACATATGTATCTTCTTACTAGAAATCATACAAAACTCCCATCACTTCTGGATAAAGGTTGGCTTGCATAACTTGCTCTGCCATACTGAAGTATAAAGAGTTAAGAAAACTGCACATTTTTTTTTTTACCTCTATTAGTCTCTATTCATTTATTAAACAAAGAGTACTCACTGTGTTTTAGATGTTAATAAAGCAGTAAACAAGGCATACCCATCCCTCACAACAGCCTATAGAACCTGTTACTATAGTTAAGTTGCACTTTCTGAACTCAGTAATTTTTAAAAGTTTTCAAAGAGTATTGCTTATGATACACTGCATATAAAAATCATCTTGGCAAAATCATCCAAAAAGCAGTTAATCCTCTTAAACAAAAGAGCAGACTCATTTTCCTAAAAATCATATCTACATACTCAAATACTAGTGGTAAACACTAGGCCCATCATCAAATTAACCAATAAGAAAATTAAAGTTCTTGGTCCACAATTACAATGAATTGAGCCATATTTCGGGAATCTTTATACAAAGGGCAAAAAGCCAATATTGTTGTTATCCATTACTACCACCCCCAACAATAACATAGCTTTTCTTAAGACTGGCTTAGTTCACTTACAGAAAATATTTAACTCTCCTTCACAAGTGAGTAAAAAATGGAACCACCCAAATTTAGTCGATTAGCTGTAGTGACTACCCCCAAATTGACATTATGAACTTTATTCTTTTTTGATTATTTATAAAATATTTTTAAGCAAAGCTCCGCGAGACAGAAATACCACAGGGTATAAAAGCATATCCAGAAAACTACCTGCTTAGATGGGCCCCCCATTTCTCTCAACTTTAGCAATTTGAAACTTTCCGTGAACACTAAACAAGACCTGAATGCACTGTGTTCTTATCCTTAGTCCACCACCAAAACTCAGAAAATGTCAGACTTCTGCGCGCACTCTCAAAGGACGCCCACCTATTCCGGCTCGCGGGTCCGACTCACCGTCGCCTTCTCCGCGTCCCCGCTTTCAGCCAAGCCCCTGGCCCGAGCGGGCTCGAACCCCGCGCTCGCAGCACATCCCCTCCCCGCCATCGCTTCGGCAGCCCCCCATCTTCGTACCTCCACCGCCCCTGAAACCTACCCAGTGCGGATAACTGAATTTCCGGGGTCGCGGGGACCACGTTTTCCCTGTAGTTCCCGACCCCCCCACCCCCGCAAGGGCAGAAAGAGACGTACCTTCCAGAAAACTAATCTCCCCAGCGCCGCCACCGCTCTTGCCGGCCGCCATCTTCCTCCTCCCACGCCGCCTCCTTCTTAATCCATGGCCCAGACCGCCGCCACGATCGCCGGGATGAGGGGCCGCGCCAAAGGAAGATAGCCGCCGCAGGATTGCTGGCCTCGGGTTCGGCCGTCAGGCGGGCGGCGCTCCACTTCCAGACCGGCCTACACAAAAGCAGCCCAGGCGCTCCCGGGTTCGTCCGCGGGCTGGCGGGTAAAGAGGCTTCTCCTCAGGCCCCTCCGGGGGAACGCGAGCGGCGACGACGGCGACGGCGCTTCCCTGGCCCGGTTCCTCTCGGCCCACGACTCCCCATCCACTGCCAACCTAAGCAGCCTGAGAAGCTTCGCCGACCCACGGACCTCCAGGAAGGAAGGATGAAGGAGAGCACGCAAACACGCCTCCCCCTCGCCCCGGGCAATAAAATGGCCGCACTAGCCGCACCGGGGCGGCGAGGTCTCCGCGACCGTCAGGCTCCCGCAGGCCTCTCGGTGTTTCTGCAGCCGCCGCCTCTAATGCCGTCCGCCCACCCCGCCCAGGCGCGAATGCATCAGCGTAGGCCTTTGCGACTGTCCATGTGGACAGGGGTGGGTCTCCTCTGCCACCGCCTCGCGTCGGTCGCCACTGCAGCTTCAGCCGCCGCCGCCGCCGTCGCCGCTCCTCCCCCACGGGCCCTGCAGCAGCCGCCCGGCTTCCGCCCCCGCCCCGACGCCGCCGCCCCCAGTGCGGCTCCTCAGCAGCCCGGGCTCAGCTCGCGGGCGGAGCGGGCTGCGGCGCCGCACCGAACCCCGACTTCTGGCGCCCGCCGCTGGGGCTCTCGACAGGGCCCTGCTCGGCCTGTACACTTCTCGTCCGAAATCCCCACCGCCGAAGGCCCATGGCAGACCTGGCGTGTGAGCGCTTCTGAGCGGGACCGTGGGTGTATTTGGGTCCCGTGGCTCCAGGAATGCCTGAGAAATGTTAAAAGTTAATTTCTTTGAGGAGGTCTTAGGATTTAAGCCATAGCCACCTGAAAAGAAAGGGTAGTGAGTGCAGTCACATTTTTTTGAAAACTAACTGTGGTTTACATTCCTTTTTAAAGATGTATTCAAAGTAATTTGTCTAGGGAAGATTCTGCAGTACACTTTGGACGATAGTACTGTAAAAAAAAAATCTTCCATCATTCGTGTGCCTAAGACTTCAAAACTCTTACCCTACCTCCTTAGGTCTTATAACTGGGGTGACAATCATGTTTATTTTCCTTTGTTGTTTTTTTATTATGAAAATAATAGATGCTCAATAATGAAGGATTCGAAAATACAGAAAAAGAGAAGGAAGTCACCGATAGTCCCACCACCGAAACTCAACTCCTTTAGGTGAGTAGTTCTCTAGTCAGCGAGCATTTTTTTAATTCCTCATCATCCCTTTTTAAAAAACGAATAAAAATTATGCAACATGTCAATGAAAATTCAACAACAATTAAAATAATGCAGAAAAACTGTGATTAAGAACAATATATGGGGAATGAACTGTCCTAATTGTCCTGTGAAGCAAGGCTTAAGCAGAAAACTTCTTGTTTAAAACTTTTTTTAAGATCATTTCCTTAAATGGAATAATAGTAATCTTTCCTAATTTAGTAAGAGTAGTGTAATGAATATAATTTATTATAATTTGTTATTTTTGGTTGCCTGAGGATATTGCATGATCCAGTTGTGATGCTCTATGACATAGTCTGTGCCAATGACAGTATAATACTGAGGCGTGTGGACAACAGGCAGATGTGGTTGACTGGACTCGTTTGTACTGACTTCAAGATGTAGTTTTAAATAATAAATTTCTAGTATTAAAATACATACATGCTGACTTTGGAGATAGAGGAAGAGCCAAGGAATGTGGGTGGGCCTTTGGAAGCTGGAAAAGGCAAAGAAACTGATTCCTTGAGAACCTCCAGAAAGGAAAGCTGAAATATTGATTTCAATCTAGCGAGGTGCACGTTGAGTTTGTGACCTACAGAAATGTAAGATAATAAATTTGTTTTAAGCCACTAAATTAGTATTAATTTGTTACAGCAGCAGTAGAAAACTGATATACATGGAATGGGAAATAAGGTGGGAACTTGTTAGAAATGCAAATCCTCAGGCCCCACTCCAGACCCACTGAATCAGAAACTCTGGGGTAGGATAAGTTGTTTTAACAAGCCGTGCAGGTGGTACTGATTCTGCTGGTCGGGGGACACACTGAGAACCACTAGATTGAACAATCTCTAGATCCCTTTCCATTTTAATTTTTCTGACTCTGTGAGTCTACAGTTATGAGTAAAATGATCTGTTTCTATATATAATATCAAAGATATTTTCTAAAATCGCTGTTTTTTCAAATTAATGTGATTAATTAGGAATTTATAATATCATGTATCCCTTTATCCAGGATTCAGGGCCTAGATAATTTTCACATTTAACACACCTCCCTTAAGCTCCAATATAGTTAGTGTACATACAAATATGTATTTAGTGTATTTATTAATATCTTATTAGCAGCTCCTTTGCTTTGTACTTAAACATTTGAAGCTAAGAGAGGTTACTGAGAGTGCCTTTGAATATCAGAAACACAACTAATTACAAAACCAGATCTCTTAGTTATGCATTTAATTTTTGTTAAAAGTTTTGCATGTCTTTATCGTTTAAACTTAGTAAATCCCATTCACCTCTCAGCTAACTTGTCACGTTAAGCAAAATTTAATTCTGACATAATGGAGAAAAGTTAAGAATTTTAGGTTTGAATGGGTGGGTAATTACTGTCAGAGAGAAATTGCTAGCAGATATTTTAGTTTGATTTAGGGGTCTTATACACAAAACCAAATAGTTGCTTAAAAAAAATCCTTGACCGAAATTAATCCGCCTTCAGCTTTTCTTTCACCTGAAGTTACAAATCCTCTCTCTCCTTTCCTGTTCAAAGCCAAACCAAAAAACCAAACCCAGTGCCATCAAGTCGATCCTGACTCGTAGTGACCCTACAGGACAGAGTAGAACTGCCCCCATAGAGTTTCTAAGGAGCACCTGGTGGATTTGAACTGCCAACCCTTTGGTTAGCAACTGAAGCACTTAACCACTAGGCCACCAGGGTTTCCTGTTCAAAGCCAGGCTTACTAAATTTGAATCTCAAAAGATGTAGATGAGTGGAGGAGCAGAGACCTATTTTGTGAACTGGTATCTATTGATTTCTATAAAAGGGATAGGGCAAGTTTCAGTCAATCATGTTAAGATTAGCCAATGGTTGGTATTCTGTATTTCTCCCCCCTTTCATGTCCTCTTTAGAAACTCTACAGTACCTAACTTCTTCAAGCCACTTGCTTTTTCTGGAATCAAAATGCTCTGTTTATATGCATATGAAATAACTGCTCGGAATAAACCTTAACATTCAAATTTTGGTGAGTTTTAATTATTTTTAACATTACAGTGGATACAATAAGCTAATTTTTTTTCTAGTTATTAAAGGAAAAAAAAAAAAGAAGGAAACAAACAAAACAGGATCCTGCCACCCCGAAATCTAACCCTAATTCCATATCTTCTCCAAGGTCTTTTTATCCACTTACTTCAGTCACTTACTCCCCAAGTCATATCCAGAACCTGCTTTTCTTTCCAATTCAGTAATTGAAATATCCCATCTTCAACTACAACCACTGTGACCATTTTGAACCTCACTGTGGTCCCTAAACCCCTTGACTTCTCCATTTTCTCTTTGGTGACAAGTAGTACTCAGTTTAAAATGAAAGTAAGATTTATGAGAGCAAAGGCAGCTCGAGCCAGGGAGCTGCCTTTGGATTTTACAAAGTGAAAACCAGTGCTCCGAAAAGCTGCAGTCACACAGGCATAGTTAAAGGGTCGAATCAGGAAGTTAGCTTACAATATTCTGATTGGTAGGTGAGTAATCAGTAAAGTGGAAGGTGGGATAGCTGAAGCAATGTTTTTGATGGGATTGGTAAAGGGAGCATATGTGGGTTAAGTAAGCACAAGATGATTGATGGGGTCCAGGGTCTGCTGGTTCTGCCCAGCCAGAGACCCAAGGATAAAAACATATGAATGGGAAGAAGTTAGTTTTCTGGTTGACTCAGCCAAAGGCCCAGGGCCAATGCATGTGAAGAAGTCCCGGTTACATTCACAAGAATGCAGAAGCGGAAGTCACAAAATGGTGTCCAGCCTACACCTGAGCCAGCCACCCTAGGCAGGTAAGGCACCTCCAGTTTTAGAACCCTTGCGTGGTCTCTTGTCTCCCTACTCAATTTAGATTCCATGGTACATTATTTTATTTACTCTTTCTTGTAATCAATATTCAACTCTTTTGCCTCTAGCATTTCCTGGTTTCCCTCTCCTAATATCCTCATTGTGAATAAACCTAGTTAACACCATCTCCTTCTTGGAATGTAGGAAGGTCAGCATCATTAAAGAAAGTCATCCGACAGATAAAATTGCTTCTAATATAACATCAGTGCTGCAAGTTCACAGGAAACTTATGTGTTACCCAAACGTCTACTAGGTTCTCAAATCAACATGGTGTTCAGCTGTCACTACAACTATTTCAGACTTCTCCAACCCTTCTCCCATCATCCTCAACAGATTCCATTCATCCTGAGACATCAGTGTACCAAACCCATCTGCATTTGTATCCATCCATTGTATTTTTTATTCCCTACTGTTTTAATGAAGGCTCAGTAGTTGGAAAATATGGCCTTGGTCATAGAAAAGCCAGATATCACATGAAAAAATTTTGCAAGACCAACGATCTCTTCATTGGAAATACCTTTTTTTCAACAACATAAACAGCGAAGCATACACATGGATCTTACCGGATAGAATACATAGGAATCAAATCAACTTCGTCTGTGGAAAGAGACAATGGAAAAGCTAAATATCAATAGAACAAGGCCAGTGACCAACTGTGGGACAGACCATCAATTGCTCATATGCAAGTTGAAGTTGAAGCTGAAGAAAATTAAAACAAGTCCACGAGAGTGAAAGTACAACCTTGAATATATCCCACCCAAATTTAAAGACCATCTCATGAAGAGATTTGACACATTGAACACTAATGACCAAAGACCAGATGGATGACATCATATATGAAGAAAGCAAGTGGTCATTAAAAAGACAGGAAAGGAAGAAAAGACCAAAATGGATGTCAGAAGAGACTCTGAAACTTGTTCTTGAATATAGGATAATTAAAGTGAATGGAAGTAATGATAAAACAGCTGAACAGAAGATTTCAAGGGGTGGCTCAAGAAGACAAAGTATTATAATGGCATTTGCCAAGACCTGGAGTTAGAAAACCAAAAGGGAAGAACATGCTCAGCATTTCTCAAGCTAAAAGAAATGAAGAAAGAATTCAAGCCTCGAGTTGCAGTTTTGAAGGATTCTACGGGCAAAATATTGAACGACACAGGAAGCATCAAAAGAAGATGGAAGGATACACGGTGTCACTGTAAAAAAAGATTTGGTAAACGTTCAGCCATTTCAGGAGGTAGCATATAATCAAGATCCAATGTTATTGAAGGAAGAAGTCCAAGCTACACTGAAGACAATGGTGAAAGACAAGGCTCCAGGAATTGACACAATACTAATTAAGATCTTTTAGCAAATGGCTGCAACTCTGAAAGCACTCCCTTGTCTATGTCAAGAAGTTTGGAAGACAGCTACCTGGTCAACTGACTGGAAGAGATCCATATTTGTACCCATTCCAAAGAAAGGTAGTCCAATAGAATGTAGAAATTATCAAACAATATCATCAACATCACATGCAGGTAGAATTTTGCTGAAGATCATTCAAAAACAGTCATGCAGCACTACATCAACAGGGAACTACCAAAAGTTCAGGAGAGAATGTGGAATGAGGGATATCATTGCTTATGTCAGATGGATCTTGGGTAAAAGCAGAGAATACCAGAAAGATGTTTACCTGTTTTTTATTGACTATGCAAAGACATTCAACTTTGTGGCTCATAATAAATTGTGGTAACTGTCATGGATTGAATTGTGTCCTCCCAAAAATGTGTCTATCAACTTGGTTAGGCCATGATTCCTAGTATTGTGTGGTTGTCCTCCATTATGTGAATGTAATTTTATGCTGAGAGGATTTGGGTGGACTTGTAACACCACCCTTACTCAGGTCCTCCCTGATCCAGTGTAAAGAAAGTTTTCCTGCGGTGTGGCCTGCACCACCTTTTATGTCTCCAGAAATGAAAGCAAGCAGAGAGGTGGGGTCCTCATACCACCAAGAAAGCAGCACTAGGAGCAGAACGTGTCCTTTGGACATGGGATCCCTGCGCCTGAGAAGCTTCTCAACCAGGGGAAAATTCAGGACAAGGACCTTCCTCCAGAGCTGACAGAGACAGAAAGCCTTCCCCTGGGGGCGACACCCTCAATTTGGACTTGTAACCTACCAGACTGTGAGAAAATAAATTTCTCTTTGTTAAAGCCATCCACTTGTATTTCTGTTATGGCAGCACTGGACGACTAACACAGTAACTACGAAGAATGGAAATTCCAGGACACTTAATTGTGTTCATGCAGAACCTGTACACAGACCAAGAGACAGTTGTTCGAACAGATACTGCGTGGTTTAAAATCAGGAAAGGTACGCGTCAGGGTTGTATTGTTTCACTGCAGTTATTCAATTTGTATGCTGAGAAGATAATCCAAGAAGCTGGGAGAAAAATGCAGCATCAGGATTGGAGGAAGGCTTATTAACAACCTGCAATATGCAGACGATACAATGCAGTGCAGTGGATTGCTTTTATATGGCCTTTTTTGCCATGGCCTTGGTGGGACTATGCAGATAAGGTGCTTTTGCCCCACCAAGGTCATTGGGTAGCTTACTAATACAAATAAGGTGCATGGCACCCTTGTGGGGGTAGACCATGAAAATAAGGTGTATGAAACCCTAACCAGGGAATTGGTCAGTTTTGCCATCCTGCTAGGCTTAAAAATTTGCCCTACCAGAGAGAGAAAGGGGAGACCTGACTACCACCAAGGTGAGGCAGGAGCAGAACATGTCTTTTGGACCTGGGGTCCCCACGCTGAAAACCTCCTATACCCGGGAGCCAGAGGGAGTTGTAACACTGGAGATAATGCAAGATGGCTAGAAGTGGCAGCAGAGAAACAGTGGCTACAGAACCAGGAGAGCAGTGTGAGTCAGCACAATGAGTCTCCAGTCCTGCAGTGTCAGGCAGTTGCAGTGGGTGTGCCTGCTCATGTAACGAGAGAGCTGAGTGCCTTCAGGCAGGAGGTTTCTAGAAGAATGGGGTGCCTCAGGGTACTTGTAGTCAGAGCTAGGCTTGCTGACCAACAGCGAGAGAACTGAGCACCTTTGGGCCAAGGCTTGCTGGCATTGTGGGGTGCCCCCAGGTACTTATTGGCAGAGCTAAAGAGCTTTGTAACACTTGCCTGAGCAGGGCAGAGGCCAGGCCAAGGGGTTGAGAGCCAGAGAGAGGTCTACTTGTGAGCATGGCTGAGAAGAGGCTGTCCTGATCAAAGAACTGTATCTTGAGTCATTTCTCATTCCAAGTTGTACCTCGTTGCTTCTCTAATAAACTCCATAATCGTAAGTATTGCCTGTGAATTCTCTGTGGCCATTACAACAAGTTATCAAACCCAGCAGAGAAGTAGAGAGTGCTATGGGAGTGACGGCTGGTGTCAGAATTGGTAAAAAGGTTGGAGGGAGGAGGTATATCTGACCTCTGCTTCGTAAGGATCAGCTTTGGGCTATCGATGCTAATCATGATTCTCCAACCCTCTTGTGAAGTTAAAGAAAATCAGATGCCCCTACCCTGATGCCATTTTTACACACAACCTTGCTTGCTGAAAGCAGTGAGGACTTGAAGCACTTACTCATGAAAATCAAATCAAATCAGTCAAACCATACTACAGCCTTCAGTATGGATTACACCTCAACATAAAGGAAACAAAAATCCTCACAACTGGACCAATAAGTAGCATGATGACAAATGGAGGAAAGATTGAAGTTGTCAAGAATTTCATTTTCCTTGGGTCCACAATCGAGGCCTGTGGAAGCAGCAGTCCGGAAATCAAATGGCATATTACATTGGGCGTATCTGCTGCAAAAGACCTCCTAAAAGTGTTAAAAAGGAAAGATGTCACCTTGAGGACTGAAGTATGTCTGACCCAAGCCATGGTGTTTTTAGTCACCTGTTATGCATGGACAATGATTAAGGAAGACTGAAAAAAAGTTGATGCATTTGAATTATGGTGTTGACAAAGAATATTGAATATACCATGGACTGCCATAAGAATCTGTCTTGAAAGAGGTACAGCCAGAATGCTCCTTAAAAGGGTGGATGGCAAGACTTCTCACGTACTTTGAACATGTTATCAGGAGGAACTAGTCTCTGGAGAAGGACATCATGCTAGGTAAAGTAGAAGATCAGCAAAAAAAGGAAAGCTGTTAATGAGATGAATTGACACAGTGGCTCCAACAATGGGCCCAAACATAACAAAGATTATGAGGATGGTACAGAATTGGGCAGTGTTTCGTTTTGTTGTACATAGGATCTCTATGAGTCAGAACGGATGGCACCTAACAACAACACTCTTTTAATAGAGGAGCTCTGTTGGTGAAGTAGTTAAGCACTTGGCTGCTAACTGAAAGATCAGCTGTTCGTACCCACCAGTCTCTCCAAGGGAGAAAGATGTGGCACTCTGCTTCTGTAAAGATTTACAGCTTTGGAAACTCTATGGGGCGGTTCTACTCTGTCTTCTAGGATCACTATGAGTGAAAATCGACTTGATGGCAGTGGGTTCTATCTTAATAAAAGCCCTAGTGGCACAGTCGTTAAGTGTTGGGCTGCTAACCAAGAGGTCCACTGTTTGAATCCAGCATGGGAGAAAAGATTTAGTCATCTGCACCCATAAAGATGGCAGCCTAGGAAATTCTGTGGGGCAGTTGTGCTCTCTCCTACAGGGTTGCTGTGAGTTGGAATTGACTGGATGACACACAAGAACACTGTTTTAATAAAGGCAGACTCCCTTCTGAATGCAGTCCCTTCACTTACCCTCTGGGTTCCATACCTAGTGCTGCTGTAACAAAAATACCGCAAGTGGATGACTTTAAAGAACCGAAATTTATTATCTCATAGTTCTGAAGGCAAGAAGCCCAAATTCAGGGCGTCTGCAGGGCTATGCTCTCCTCTATGTCTGGAAGTTTATTAGCTCTAGGGGAAGTTTCTTTCCTGTCTCTTTCAGCTTCTGGCAGCCCAGGTGTTTCTTAATGTTTCTTGGCTTATAGGTAGATACCCACATGGTCTCTTCTGACTGTGCATTTGTGGCTCTTCTTGTCTGTACTCCCCTTTATAAACCCTACTCAGAAAAGGTTAGGTTTAGGACTCACCCTACTCCAGTATGGCGTTATTAACATAGCAAACCAACCTGTCGCTGTTGAGTTGATTCCAGCTCATAGTGAGCCTACATGACAGAGTAGAACGGTCCCAAAGGGTTTCAAAGGAGTGACTTGTGGATTTGAACTGCTGATCTTTTGGTTAGCAGCCGTAGCTCTTAACCACTGAGCCACCAGGGCTCCTAACATAACAAAAGAAAACCCCTATTTCCAAACAGTGTTATATTCATAGGCAAAGGGGTTAGGATTTGAACATGTGTTTTTGGGTAACACAATCCAATCCATAACAATATTTTAGTAATAAGTAAAGATCCTCACTCTCCTCAATCCATTAGAATCTGTCTGCTTCACAGGAGAAAATGATGATCCCATACTTTATAACCTTTGGAATGTTTTAATCACACCATACATTTGAGATCTTTGTAGGCAATTCACCAGTATAGCTGTAGCCTATTTAAATTAGCTTGAAGACACATACTCAGAAGAGTGCCCATTTCAAAAATCCCTTTGGTTTTCGACGCAGCTCTGATTCCTACCAGAAAGAATAATCAATAGTAATGACAAAAAACCAACATCCTCAAGGCTACACAATCATTTGATGAAACAGAATTTAGAGGAAAAGAAGGACTGAGAGACTGCAGGATCTTTTTGAAGGACCCAAGAGCATGAGTCCCTCTTTTGAGAACCACTGCTGGAGACTTACGTAACTAAGTTATTTACGCAAAGGCAGTGCTCACAGTGTGATATCCTAGCTATACTATCTAGATACCCTAACCAGCATTTATTAAACACTTGTCATTTTTGTTTTGTAAGTGGAAACTGGTGCTCAAAAGTAAATAATTTTACCAAGATGACTCAGCTAGAAAATTATAGGCTTGGAATTTGAGTCCAGGTTCTTCTAGATCAGGTTTACGCTTTCATTATCATCATCCCTGTGGTAATGATCCCAAAGGCAGGATGTAATTAGTGGGCCTAGAAGCAAAATTTTAAATGTGGAGTAGTGCATGAAAGTGGTAAAGAAATGTGCTTTACTTGATCATCCATATTGTATTTCCCATTTATTAGTGGCCGTCTTTCTGGCTATTATTTTTCAGCTCTTGTCTTCAGTTAATAACAGCAGAAGAAATGTGGTAATGGCTTGCAACATAGCTTCTGAAAGTGCCATTGTCTAGTGCTGACTCTGAACTAAAGCTGATTAGGATTTTGCATTTTGTATTTACTTCACTTTGCAGTTTGAACAGCTTCATCTCCTCTGCAGGTCAACGAACTTAAATCCTCAAAGAATGGAAAAAAAAAAAAAAGGACTAGCTAGCACCCTGAGTTTTGGACATCAAATACCTTTGCATTATGAAGTTAGAAGTCTCATAACTGGCATTTTTATTCTTAATATTATTTCATTATAAATACATATACATGAGATAATTTTTCTTTCTCCTATATATAGGTCCATATATGTATGTGTATGTACACGTATTTCTTTTTCTGGTTTATTATTTCTGAAGAGCATGGTTTAATACAAATGATGGTTATTTTCCAGTTTTTCAGGATGATGCTTTCATGACTTCATAGTTTACCCACCTTTTGCTTACCACCCCAGTATAAGGGAACCGCAGTGTTTTCAGTATTCACACAGACATAAGTACCTAAAGATAGAGTACAAGGATAGAGAAATGATCAAATAAATCATGGAACATTCATTCAGTGAAGCACTTTGCAGCTATTTAAACCATTGAAGTAGATCTATTTGTATTGATGAGGAAAGCATTTATGATTATTTAAAGGAAAATGCAATTTCACCTCATTTTTATAAAAATAAATTTATACGTGTATATAAAGTTTGAATATGTATATATAAAACCTGTGTATGGGGTTAGAACCATAAGAATTAGAGTGTTGATGTGGAAGACTGTCTTTTTTATGGAATCATTGTTAGCGGATTTTAGGTAGCTTTTTTTTTTCAGTATTTTTAAATAATTCGATGCCAATAAATAATGTTTTTCAGATGTTTTCCTTGGAACTCCAGGGTCTGACGTTGTTATCTAACCATTTTCTTTTTTAAAAAAAAACATTTTTTCTTGAAATAAAAGTATGGTCATTGTGGAATTTCTCTGTTTATTTTTCCTCATCTGTCAGGTTTTGTCCATCTTTACGTGTTTAAAATTTTAGGAGTGAAAAACATCATTTCTGTAATCTTGAAAGTGGGAAAACTACTTTATAGATAAAATTGAATTCTAGATAACTGCAATGGATTCTGGGATAGTGGTCCACTGTGGTCATAAGTGGAAGTACAGGGAAATAGGAAATTGGTGCTATTTCCTTCTTACTTACATTAGCACTGAATTAACCTATTTGAAAAATTTTAAAGTATCTGAACTATTTCCTTTGAATCATGTGGTGTTTTTAAAAAGATTTAGAAACTTTATGGAATATGTGGGTTTATAAATGAACTAGAAATATGTGAGTTCATAGTCCTAAGAATATTTTTTAAAAAAATCATTGTAAAAATGTAAAATATAGTTTAATAATACCACTATGAGAGAAAACGAATTCTGGCACACAGTTCAGTCTGTTACTCGATAAGAAAACACATTTTCTAGTGTTATGGATTCAATTGTGTGTCAGTTTGATTAGGCTATGACTCTCAGTGATTTGCCTAGATACTAGCCTAGCTGCTGTTCCGTAATGTAATGTAATCATTATCCATGATGTGATCAACCAATGAGTTCAAAGAGAGTTTCCTCGGGAGTGTGGCCTGCCACCAGGATAAATGGATGTTCTGGCAGAGCTCACTGTCTCTGGACCCTGCACTGTTCTCCTGAACTTGGAACGTAGGCCTACAGAAGTCTCCAGCCTGCCTCCTGACCCTGCAATTCTAGGAGCCAGCAGAGACTTTCCAGCTTTCCTCCTGACATACGGATTTGGGACTTGCCATCTCTCACAACTACGTGAGCCATTTCTTTGAAGTAAAGCTCTCTATTTATGTATAAACATCTCACTGGTTTTGCTCCTCTAGAGAACCCAACTAAGACAAATTGTGTCACCAAAAAAGATATGTTGAGGTCCTGATTCCTGGTACTTGTGAATGTAACCTTGTTAGGAAATAGAGTCTTTGAAGTTGTTATCAGTGAACATGAGGTCATAGAGGAATAGAGTGGGTCCTAATTCCTTCTGAGTGGTGCCCTTATAAAACAGAAGAGACAGATAAGAAAAGCAGCCATGTGTAGATGCATCTATGTGCTACCAGAAGCTGAAAGAGATAGCAAAGTATCTCCCCCTAGAGCCTTTAGACAGAACATGGCTGTGCTGACACCCTGAATTTGGGCTACTAGCCTTGAGAATTGTGATAAAATTTCTGTTGTTTAAAACTATCTCCTTTTTGGTACTTTTATAACAGGAGTCCCAGGAAACTAATACTTCTAGTATTATTGAGATAGCTGTCCCAATTAAATAAAATAAAATGAATGTATGTCTCTGGAAAGAACTCAAACCAAATTAAAAAAATTAGATACAAGAAATAGGTAGTTTTCCAATGTCTGGCATGATAGTGAGCATTTGATAGGTACTCAGTAAATATTTGCTGAATTATTTTGTAATCTAAGTACTGCCTTTTTTTTTTTTTTTTTTCGTGAATCTGGAGGTATTATAAGTTTGGGGAGTCATGGCCAAGCTTATCGCGCTGAAATTTCATAAGGCACAGTGGTACACAAGAATTAGAAGACATGTATGTAAGTGTGATCCAGAAGATTTTTTCATGTGGTAATAGATCAGTTTTTAAACACTAGTTTGACCTCTCCTCAGCGGCGGTAACTGCTGAACTTAGGACTTCCACCTACTCCTTACTTATAGATTATCTCCTTATCTGACGTTTTGCATTTACGACAATGGTAAAAAAAATGTACTGTTTGACTATTACCCACATTAATGACATACATCTGGCAGAAATGAACAGCAACCTGTAAGGTAAAATTAATGTTGGCTGTGATGGTTTTTTTTTTTTTTTTTTGTGATGGTTAAGGTATGTGTCAGCTTGGCTGGGACAAGATTCTCAGTGGTCTGCCAGTTAAGTAATATAATTTGGCAGGTAGGTGATGATGTAATTTGAAAGTTATGTAATGATGTAGTCATCCTCCATTTTGTGATCTGATGGGGTCATCCTCCATTGTTGCATAACACTGATTTTCACATAATGACCTGGTATTTGGAACATAACCATGTCAATATGTGAGGAGTGGATGTGTCTCAGTAAGGAACCAAGGAGATATCAGGGAACCTTTTTCACTCATTTCTTCCCTTATTTTTTTTTTTTAACCTTTGCATTGCATTTTGCTGATTTAATAGTAAAATACAGTGAAATCCACCTTAGCCAAGTCCACATCATCAGTCTCAGCAATATCCCAATGTAGACTGGCTTTTGTGGTTATACATAAAAATTAGTATTCTTTTGAATACTTGTAATTTTTTCAAGAGATTTCTTTATCCTGACAATAGATTTTTTTTAAATAATTTTTATTGTGCTTTAAGTGAAAGTTTGCAAATCAAGTCAGTCTCTCACATATAAACTTACATATTCCTTACTACATTCTCCCACTTACTCTCCCCCTAGTGAGTCAGCCTGCTCCCTCCTTCCAGTCTCTCCTTTCGTGACTGTTTTGGACAATAGATTTTTAAACACTAAATTGTAATATGGAATACTGTTATAATAAATATTTTTCTACTAAGTCCATGGAAGAATTTTGCCTGACTCTGTAGAGATAAATTATTTTATCCTCACAGTTTTTGGTAGGTCACTTTTTCTTGTTTTTTAAGTAATATTGTGTTTTCAGTGAAGGTTTACACAGCAGTTTAGGCTCCCATTCAACAATTTCTACAGAAATTGTTCAGCAACATTGGTTGTATTCTTCACAATGCCTGAACATTCTCATTATTTCTATTTTGTTTGATCCATTTCCATTAATCTAGATTCCCTGACCCCTTACATTCTCATCTTTGTTTTAAAGTAATTGTTGACTGTTTGTTCTCACATAGGTAGTTTTTTAAAGGAGCACAGTACTTACAGGTGATACTATTCTGTGAGCCAATCTCTTATGTAGTTACAAGGTGACCTCTGGGGTTAGTTTCAGTTCAAGGTTTGAAGAGTATCTCAGGGCAGTAGTCTTGTGGAGTTCCCCTGTCTCAACCAGTCTGATAAGTGTGGGTTTTTTTTTTTTTTTTTTAGTATGTATTTTGTTTTGGCTTTCTAAATTAAGAATGGAATAGGTTTTGACTTCTTCAAGTTTGTATCAATGTCATATATCGCCCTTAAGCATATTGGACACTGAGGCTGACTCAAAGTCCATTGTTTAGCAATTAATTTTTAGATACAACGGGAAAAGCATGATCTGTAAAAGAAGGTGATAAGTTGGAGTTAATTAAAACGAAAAAACCTCTGCTTTGCAAAAGACACTACTAAGAGAATGAAGGCACAAGCCACAAACTGGGAGAAAATATTCACAAAACACATATCTGATATAAAGGACTTGTATCCAAGATATACAACTTGTTGCTGTCAAGTCAATTCTGACTCCTAGTAAACCTATAGGACAAAGTATAACTGCCCCATATGGTTTCCAAGGAGTGGCTGGTGGATTTGAACTGCCATAAAACTCAACAATAAGAAAAGAGCTCAATTACAAAGTGGGTAAAAAATCTGGACACCTCACCAAAGAAGATACACAAATGGCAAATAAGCATATGAAAAGATACTCAACATTATATGTCATTAAACCTGTTGCTGTTGAGTTTATTCCAACTCATAGCAACCCTATAGGACAAGGTAGAACTGCCCCGTAGGATTTCCAAGGAACGGCTGGTGGATTCAAACTGCTGACTTTTTGGTTACCAGCTGAGCTCTTAACCACTGCAACACAAGGGCTCCATCATATGTCGTTAGGGAATTGCAAATTAAAACAATGATAACAGAGGTGGGGCTGAGACGACAGAGTAGTCAGACGCTTCCAGTGGTCCCTCTTACAAAACAAACCCAAAAATACATGTGAATCTATTATATATAAGACAAGCTAAGAGCCCTGAACTTCAATGGCAAAGTTAAGAAATCAGACTGAGCAGAAGGCGGAGGGAGACACAGATCAAAGGCAGCAAGGAGTTACTGGACCTAACTCAGCAGGAACCGGCACCCCACAGACCTGATCCCCTGGGCTGGCGGTAGGGTTCAGGACGTGTTTTCCACAGCAGGTGAGAGCAAGCAGCATAGAGTATGCTCATGCCCCTCCGGAATCAGCAAAGAACAGTGCTCTCTGCAAAAGATAAGTAAGTACTTGTATCTAATTTACCGCATGGACCAAAAAGCACTCCTTTGAAAAGAATGCTCCCCCATTTACCTGATCCTTCTCGCCCTGCTCCAGCCCCGAAGCTGGCTTCAGTGGCGGTTGCTTTCCCTGGGCCTGAAATAGGTCCTGCTGAGTGCTCTCAGGCATTCTCCTGGCTTTGGATGGGGAAAAATTAACAAATAGGGAAAAAATAAATCAGTTGTCTCCCCTAAGCTGGGAACTCAGGGCAGAAGCAGCTCCTTTGCCTGGGCACAAGCACAAGGAGTTCACGGCCTTTGAATGCCTTTCACCCCTGCAAGGACCTGTGTGGGCCCATTTCAGCAGCTTCAGCCCTCCTTGGCACAGTGCAATGGTGTACATGCCTGAGGTCTGACTTCAACTGTTTAAGCTGTGTAGTGCAGAGGTAGGTTTTTGACATTTAACACCATTCTGTCTGTTAGGTAGGGTCTTCACCTACCCACATCAGGGGCCTGAAGACTGTTGGCTCCACCCATACCACCTAGCCACCAGCGACGGGTCCAAGGATAAGTGGTGCCTCCCAGTCCTTACAACCAAAAGAATTGGGTGCCCACGGTCTGGCTGCAGAGCCCACCCACTTGTGCACTCTAGGAAATGGGGACACGCTTTTCTCACAGACACTTGGGGGATGGTTGTCAGCCCCCTGCCTTGTTCAGAGTATCACCCCCTGCTGCAGCTAGATACTGCTGCATACACCACTCACCCCTGCTCCTCTAAGACTATAGGTGAGAACCTGCACCACACACTTGGTAACCAACTATCTGGACATCTGAGCTGAATCCATACAAGAAAAGTGAATGGACTCCTGGGCTCATATACCTGGTAATAGCTCTAGCCATCTGGTGACACGATGTTAGAGCTTCAAAGTCACCCATAATCAAATTAGCTCACTCAAGCAGCCTATTAGGGCATAGCAAAACAAAACACAAAGGAAGAGACTAGGACACAGTAAGCAAACATAAAGTAAGTTAATACAAGAACTTATAGATAGCTCGGAGACAACAGTCAATATCAAATCATATAAAGAAGCAGACCATGATCACTTCAACAAGCTCCCAAAACAAAGAATCAAGGAATCCTCTGGGCCAAGAGATATTCCTGGAATTACCAGAGGTAGAATATAAAAGATTAATATACGGAACTCTTTAAGAGATCAGGCAAAATGCAGACCCAGCCCAGGAACACACAGATAAAGCAGTGAAGTAAATTAAGAAGGTTATTCAAGAGCGTAATGACAAATTTCTTAGGCTGCAAGAATCCATAGAGAAACAGCAAACAAATTCATATAAACAAAATTTCAGAATTAGACAACTCAATAGAAAGTCAGAGGAGCAGAATTGAGGAAATGGAAGTCAAAATTAGTGAGACTGAAGATAAAACACTTGGCACCAATATATTCAAAGAAAAATCAGATAAAAGAATTTTAAAAAATGAAGAAACCATAAGAATCGTGTGGGACTTTATCAAGAGAAATAATTTATGAGTGATTGGAGTACCGGAACAGGGAGGGACAACAGAAAATACAGAGAAAATTGTTGAAGCCTTGTTGGCAGAAAACTTCCCTGATATCCTGAAAGACAAGAAGGTATCTATCCAAGATGCCCATCAAACCCCACACAAGGTAGATCTCAAAAGAAAGCCACCAAGACACAATCAAACTTGCCATAACCAAAGATAAAGAGAATTTTAAGAGCCGTTAGCAATATATGAAAAGTCACCTACAAAGGAGAGTCAATACCAATGAGCTCGGACTACTCAGCAGAAACCATGCAGGCAAGAGGGCAATGGGATAACATATATAAAGCCTTGAAGGAAAAAAAATGCCAGCCAAGAAACACTTTTACCCAATGCAGTGTGTCTCTTGATTTCTTGACTGCTGCTTCCATGGCTGTCTATTGTGGATCCAAGTAAAATAAAATCCTTGACAACTTCAATCTTTTCTCTATTTACCATGATATTGCTCCCAGTTGTGAGGATTTTTGTTTTTGTTATGTTGAGGTGCAATCCATACTGAAGGCTGTGGTCTTTGATTTTCATTAGTAAGTGCTTCAAGTCTTTTTCACTTTCAGCAAGCAAGGTAGTGTCATCTGCATAATGCAGGTTGTTAATGAGTCTTCTTCCAATCCTGATGCCCTGTTCTTCATATAGTCCAGCTTCTCGTATTACTTGCTCAGCATACAGATTGAATATATGGTGAGAGAATACAACCCTGACGCACAACTTTCCTGACTTTAAACCAATCAGTATCCCCTTGTTCTGTCTGAACAACTGCCTCTTGATCTATGTAAAGGTTCCTCATAAGCGAAATTAAGTGTTCTGGAATTCCCATTCTTTGCAATGTTATGCGCAATTTATTATAATCCACACAGTCAAATGCCTTTGCATAGTCAATAAAACACATGTAAACATCCTTCTGTTATTCTCTGCTTTCAGCCAGGAGCCATCTGACATCAGCAATGATATCCCTGGTTCCATGTCATCTTCTGAAACCGGCCTGAATTTCTGACAGTTCCCTGTCGATATACTGCTGCAGCCGTTTTCGAATGATCTTCAGCAAAATTTTGCTTGTGTGTGATATTAACGATATTGTTCCATAATTTCCATGTTCGGTTGGATCACCTTTCTTGGGAATAGGCATAAATATAGATCTCTTTCAGTCAGTTGGCCAGGAAGCTGTCTTCCATATTTCTTGGCATAGACAAGTGAGCATCTCCAGCGCTGCATCTGTTTGTTGAAACATCTCAATTGATATTCCATCAATTCCTGGAGCCCTGTTTTTCACCAATGCCTTCAGAGCAGCTTGGATTTCTTCCTTCGGTACCATTGGTTCCTGATCATATGCCACTGCTTGAAATGGTTGAACACTGACTCGTTCTTTTAGTTATAATGACTCTGTGTATTCCTTCCATCTTCTTTTGATGCTTCCTGTGTCGTTTAATATTTTCCCCATAGAATCCTTCACTATTGCAACTCGAGGCTTGAATTTTTTCTTCAGTTCTTTCAGCTTGAGAAATGCCGAGTGTGTTCTTCCCTTTTGGTGTTCCATCTCCAGCTCTGTGCACATGTCACTATAATACTTCACTTTGTCTTCTTGAGCCGTCCTTTGAAATCTTCTGTTCAGTTCTTTTACTTTATCAATTCTTCCTTTTGCTTTTGCTGCTTGACATTCGAGAGCAAGTTTCAGAGTCTCATTTGACATCCATCTTGGTCTTGTCTTTCTTTCTTGTCTGTTCAGTGACCTCTCGCTTTCTTCGTGGATGATGTCCTTGATGTCATTCCACAACTCATCTGGTCTGTGGTCATTAGTGTTCAATGCATCAAATCTATTATTCAGAAGGTCTCTAAATTCAGGTGGTATATATTCAAGGTCATATTTTGACTCTCGTGGACTTGCTCTGATTTTCTTCAGTTTCAGCTTGAACTTGCATATGAGCAATTGATGGTCTGTTCCACAGTGAGCCCCTGGCCTTGTTCTGACTGATGATATAGAGCTTTTCCATTGTCTCTTTCCACAGATGTAGTCAATTTAATTTCTGTGTGTTCCATCTGGTGAGGTCCATGTGTATAGTCACCGTTTATGTTGGTGAAAGAAGGTATTGGCAATGAAGAAGTCGTTGGTCTTGCAAAATTCTATCATTCGATCTCCGGCACTGTTTCTATCACCAAGGCCATATTTTCCAACTACTGATCCTTCTTTTTTGTTTCCAACTTTTGCATTCCGATCAATTATCAATGTAATTATAGTTATCAATGCATTTTGATTGCATGTTCAATCAATTTCAGACTGTAGCAGCTGATAAAAATCTTGTATTTCTTCATCTTTGGCCCTGGTGGTACATAAATTTGAATAATAGTCATATTAACTGGTCTTCCTTGTAGGTGTATGGATATTATCGTATCACTGACAGTGTTGTACTTCAGGATAGATCTTGAAATGTTCTTTCTGACAACAAATGCAACACCATTCCTCTTCAAGTTGTCATTCCCAGCGGAGTAGACTATATGATTGTCCAGTTCAAAATGGCCAATGCCAGTCCATTTCAGCTCACTAATGCGTAGGATATTGATATTTATGCATTCCATTTCGTTTTTGACTATTTCCAATTTTCCTAGTTTCATACTTTGTACATTCCAAGTTCCAATCATTAATGGATGTTTGCAGGTATTTATTCCCATTTTGAGTCGTGCCACATCAGCAAATGATGGTCCCGAAAGCTTTACTCCATCCACATCATTAAGGTCAACTCTACTTTGAGGAGGCAGCTCTTCCCCAGTCACCTTTGAGTGCCTTCCAACCTGGGGGGCTCATCTTCCGGCACTATGTCAGGCAATGTTCCACTGCTATTCATAAGGTTTTCACTGGCTAATGCTTTTCAGAAGTAAACTGCCGGGTCCTTTTTCCTAGTCTGTCTTAGTCTGGAAACTCAGCTGAAGCCTGTCCTCCATGGGTGACACTGCTGGTATCTGAATACCTGTGGCATAGCTTCCAGTGTCACAGCAACATGCAAGCTCCCACAGTACAACAAACTGACAGGCACGTGGGGGAAACTTTCATTTAATACACAATGAATAAGGAAATAAAACAACGATAAGATGTTGCTATACACCTGATTAGAATGATTAACATCCGTAACATTGGCAACATCAAATGCTGCAGAGAATGTGGAGCAACAGGAACTCTCATTCACTGCTGGTGAGAATGCAAAATGGCATAGATACTTTGCAAGAATATCCAGAAATTTCTTATAAAGCTAAAACATAGGTTTTTCATTCTGTCTTGCAATCATTCTCCAAAGTATTTACAAAAATGAATTCAAAAGTTACGTTCACACAAAAATCTGCAAACAAATATTTATACTAGCTGTATTCTTAATTGCCAAAAATTAGAAACAACAAAGATGTCCTTCAATAAGTGAATGGATAAACAGGTAAATCCAAACAATAGATATTATTCAGTAATCAAAGAAATGAGCTGTCAAGCCACAAAAAGACATGGAAGAACTTTAAATTCGTATTGCTAACTGAAAGAAGCCAGTCTGACAAAAAAATTCCATAATGTATGATTCCAACTATATGACTTTTTGGAAAAAGCGTAATTATAGAGATAGTAAAAAGATAAGTGGTTGTCAGGGGCGCAGGGAAAAGAGAGAAAAGGATGAATAGGTGAAGCACAGGGCATTTTAAGGACAGTGAAACTATTCTATATGATTCTGTAATGGTGGATATGTGACATTATGCATTTGCTAAAACCCACAGAACTGTACGACATGAAAAGAGAACCCTAATGTAAATTATAGACTCAATAATGTTATCAGTATTGGCTCATCAATTATAACAAACGTACCACACTAATGTAAGATATTAATAGTTTGAGACACTGTGGAGGGGGGTGGTGTATGGGAACTGTACTTTTTGTAAAACTATACCCAGCAGTACCGAAGAAGAAAGGTCTGGTGATCTGCTTCCATTAATATTACAGCCAAGAAAACTCTATGGAGCAGTTCTACTCTGTGACACATGAACTTACCGTGATTGGAATTGACTTGAAGGCAATGAGTTTGGTTTTTGAAAACTGCTCTAAAAAGTAAAGCACATTAAGATCCTAAAAAAAAAATCTGTGCACTTCTGTAGTTATCACCTCTTTCTAAATTTATGCCCTGCATACATAACAAATGTTACTGAGCCATTGCCCCTGGCTGTTTATTTATTTCAGTTGTCAGTCCATCTTAATGGATTTGCAATGATTCATGCACATTCTCTCTTCTTGTAACTAACAGCGTGCACAACCATCTCAAAATTACACGTGCCCGTTTTTGAAAAACTCTTCTATCTCAGTCTTACCATAATTACAGTAAACTTTTCAAGAATACTTCAACATTTACGAATGTCACCGACTCAATTATTGACCAAAAACACATTGATACTAAAATGGTGACATTACATTTCATAGAAAATGTCCAGCTTTTGTTTGGAAAGGACAATAAAAACATGTAAGTTTCACTGCATGTGAAATATTAATATAAGATTGCCATCAAATAGCTACAATGTGGAATAAACTAAATTGTAAGCTTCTTAAGACAGATTTTTTTTTTAAGATTTCTTTGTATCTCCCACAGTATAATGCCTTGGACATAGATGTTGGTCATCTGACTTGAGGAACCACAGACTCTAGCTTCAAAACACTATGGGAATCTAAATACAGACTTTATTTAGATAACCTTGTTATTAATAACAGTGAGGTTGTAGCATATAACATACAGCTGTTGACATCAAGTTTCCTGTGCTACAAGCATGACCAAAATGACTCAATAAGCATTCTTATATTTTTTGGCTGTTTCTAACTTCGTTTTTGTTACGATATTTTAATCTAGTCAAAAAAGTGAACTTAGCAACAAAAATTTAAATATGCAATGTGTCCATGAGACAAACTCATAAGAATCATAAATCATAATGCAATATTGCACTGAATTTAAGTACTTACTACCCTGCCTAATTGCCAGCCTGCCTTTCTGTATGTATCTTTGTGTCTTAGTCATCTAGTGCTACTATAACAGAAATACCACAAGTGAATGTCTGTAACAAAGAGAAATTTTTTTCTCACAGTAAAGTCCGCTAAAAGTCCAAATTCAGGGTGTCAGCCCCAGGGGAAGGCTTTCTCTCTCTGTCAGCTCTGGAGGAAGGTATTTCTCGTCAATCTTCCCCTGCACTAGGAGCTTCTCTGCAAAGGAATCCTGGACCTAAAAGATACACTCTGCTCCCAGCGCTTCTTTCTTGGTGGTTTGAGGTCCCCAACTCGCTGCTTGCTTCCGTTTCCTTTTATCTCTTGAGAGATAAAAGGTGGTGCAGGCCACACCCCAGAGAAACTAGATTGGATCAGAGAGGTACAATCCCATCCTAATCCTCTCAATATAAAATTACAGTCACAAAATGGAGGACAGCCACATAATTCTGGGAATTACGGCCTAACCAAGTTGACAAACACATTTTGGGGGGTATAATTCAACCCAGGACACTTTGTGTTTATGATAATTCAATCTTAAAAAAAAAAAAATCAGCCTTATGTCTCATTGAGTGTGTGTTACCCATGAACTTAAAAACACAAAAATACTGGAATCCCTTATGAAACTTCTCTAGAATCCATGCCAGGAGTATTAGAGATGACCTAGTAGAATAACAAGCTCTTTGGTATCTTGAAAAATAAATGAGTCGAAATTAGATCCTTTATATGTTTCAGTCCATGCTACATTGTGCCATGTGATAGGATGATTAAGAATACAAATATATAAGTTGTTGTTGGTTACAGCTGAGTTCATTTTGACTCATAGAAACCCCATATGACAGAGTAGAACTGTTCCATAGGGTTTTCTAGGCTGTAATATTTACAGGATCAGATCGCCATATATATTATATATATGTATCTGTGTATTTGTATATATTACATATATATGTATATATATATATTTAGGAGGGTAGATGCCCGAATTCAGGGTGTCAGCTCCAGCAGAATGCTTTCTTTCCCTGTTGGCTCTGAGGAAAGTCCTTGTTATCAATCTTCCTCTGGTCTAGGAGCTTCTCAGCACCGGGACCCCGAGTCCAAAGGACTCACTCCCCTCCTGGTTCATCATTCTTGGTGGCATGAGATCTTTCTCCTCTCTGCTCAATTCTTTCTTTTATATCCTTTGAGACTGAGGCAGCCCTGCTTCCTGTGTTCCTTGTCTCTTCAGTTTCAGCTTCCTGGTTCCTTGGCTGCTCTGCCTTTTGGCCCTTGGGGCAGCCTGCATCTGCCCTGCTCGGGTAAGTGTTCCAAAGCTCTTTACTCCTACCAGTAAGTGCCTGGAGGCACCCCACTCCACCGTTAAACTTCTGCCCAAAAGTACTCAGCTCTTGCAAGCCTGACACCACTGATAAGTGCCCCAAAGCACCCCATTCTGCTAGCAAGCCTCCTGTGCAAATGCATTTAACACTCTCACTCTGTGTGTTGGCTTCTACTCTGTCACATTAGGTCAAATGGGACCTCCTACTACCAAGAATAAAGAATCAGGAGGGGAGTGCTCCCTTTGGACTTGGGGTCCCTGCGCTTAGAAACTCCTAGACCAGGGGAAGATTGATGACAAGGACTTTCCCCCAGAGCCAACAGAGAGAGAAAGCCTTTCCCTGGAGCTGGCACCCTGAATCCGGACTTCAGGCCTCCTAGATTGTGATGGAATAAATTTCTCTTTGTTAAAGCCATCCACTGGTGGCATTTCTGTTATTACAGCATTAGATACAGTATATATATCTTGTATATTTATAAAAATATTTTTGTCATCAGGTGCCCGCAGGTCAGTTCCAGTCCTGCACAATCCAATCATCCAATCACTGTTATGCTTGAACCCATTGTTGCAGCCACTGTGTCAGTCAATATCATTGAGGGTCTTCCTCTTTTTTGCTGACCCTCTACTTTACCAAGCATGATGTCCTTCTCCAGGGACTGGTCCCTCCTAATAACATGTCCAAAGTACGTGAAACGAAGTTTTGCCACCCTTGCTTCTGGGGAGCATCCTTGGTGTACTTCTTCCAAGAAAGATTTGTTCGTTTTTCTAGCAGTCCATGGTATATTCAGTATTCTTCTCCAACACCATAATTCAAAGACATCAATTCTTTTTCAGCCTTCTTTATTCATTGTCCAGCTTTCCCATGCATATGAGCCAATTGAAAATACCGTGGCTTGAGTCAGGCACTCCTTAGTCCTCAAAGTGACGTCTTCAATTTTTAACACTTTAAAGAGGTCTTTTGCAGCAGATTTGTCCAATGCAATTCATCGTTTGGTTTCTTGACTGCAGCTCCCCTGGGCATTGATTGTGGATCCAAGTAAAATGAAATCCTTGACAACTTCAATCTTTTCTCCATTTAACGTGATGTTGCTTATTGGTCCAGTTGTGAGAATTTTTGTTTTCTTTATGTTGAGGTTTAATCCATACTGAAGGCTATTGTCTTTGATCTTCGTCAGTAAGTTCTTCAAGTCCTCTTTGCTTTCAGCCAGCAATTTATAAAAACGTATATATATATTTATAAATATATAATTTTTTAAAATTTATTTTAATATATAATTTATTTATAAAAATATAAAAACCAAAAACCTACCCTGTTGCTGTTGAGTTGATTCTGACTCATAGCGACCCTATAGGACAGAGTAGAACTGCCCCATAGGGTTTCCAAGGAGTGGCTTGTGGATTTGAACTGCTGAACTTTTGGTTAGCAGCTGAGTGTATATATACGTGTATATAGGTATGTGTATGTGTATATGTATAGGTGTATATATATATTTTTTTATCACTGACATTACCTTACAAATTTCAGAGTTTAAGGTATGTTTATAACAATAGTGAAGCAAAAGGAGGCTCATGTGTTCAGCATAAGAATAGTGTCACATTTAAAACACAGCTCCAAAAAGAAATTATGTCTTAATTACATTTCTCTTTCAAACATTTAGGGGGATCCAGTTACCTAGCATATGGAAACTCTTATTAAAATCACCTGTCTACACCCTAGCTCACTGAAACTCCCAGGAGTCTCTCACTCCTTACTGTAAAAGAATGTTCTCTTCCATATTCAGTCTTCTTAGACCCCCATTGCCGCCTTCCTTCCACTTTTGGGTGCCCCAAGCCATATGCTCACAGAATCATACAACTCCCTGAGGACTACTCTTTTTAGACCTTTCTTCTCCATTCTTAAGACAGGGATGAAGAACCTTAAGTAGGCAGTACCTGAAAGCTTTGTGAAAGCAGTAGGGGGATGGCAAAGAAAAAACTATATCCCCCGTTAATAATTTCCAATGTTTTTGCATATAAAACCCAAACCCATTGCTGTCGAGTTGATTTTGACTCATGGTGACCCTATAGGACAGAGAAGAGCTGCTCCATAGGGTTTCCAAGGCTGTAATCTTTACGGAAGTGGATTGGCACATCTTTCTCCCACGGAGCTGGTGGTGGATTCCAGTGCCACCTTTCAGTTAGCAGCTGAGAGCTTAACCACTGTACCAACAGGACTCTTTTTGTCACATATACAAGACAAAAAGAGAGGCCTCATTATTTATGGGGATTATGGAAACTACTTTGATTTTAGAATATGTGATGGGATGATTACGTTCAAAATTATATTCAAAGAAGTGTATTTGATCTAAATATTCAGTTATTTTCCTCAGTTATCATTTAGGGTCCTCTGACTAGTATCTTTTGATTTTGATTATTGATTGCCCTGGCATGCTTTAGGAGCCTGAAGGGAGACTATTGCATGAATTATGTCCCTCCCATTCACCTACGATAGTAGCCATTGTACCCTTTGTATGCAAAGCTGGGAAAGATCTTCAAATCCTGTTTTTATTTCTAGTTAATATTGTTTTAAAAGTTATTTCTTAATAGCTTCTTAAAATCTCTTTTACTATTAAAAATTCTCTATTAAAGCAAATTGAACATAATAAAACCCAAAACCAAACCCGTTGCTGTGGAGTTGATTCTGACACATAGCGATCCTGTAGGACAGAGTAGAACAGTCCCATAGGGTTTCCAAGGAGCGGTGGGTGGGTTCAAACCACTGACCTTTTGGTTAGCAGCTGAGTTCTTAACTGCTGCAGCACCAGGGCTCTGAAAATAATAAAAGTAAAGGGGAAAAACAGCTATATTTCCAATACTCAAAGGCAAACACTGAGCAGTTCTGTTTCCTTCCCTCTAGCCATTCTTTCCCTCCCTCCGTCTGTCTCTGTTTCCCTCCTTCTTACCATTCTTTCCCTCTCCTTTTTTTTGTCTTCAGCACACTCTTCTAAAGCCCATGGTTGTAATCAAATACAATTTTGTTGTATTTAACATTGTAACCTAATAAGCATTTTCCTTATTTCTCTATTTCTTTGAAATCATGCACTACATTTTATTTAATAACTTTCCTTTAATTCGACATTTAGTATGCATATTGTTTCCAGTCTTGCTTTCATATATGGAATGGTGTCTCCTGAAAAAGACCACCAAAATAATCCACTGGTAAGGCAAAGCTGCCTTTATTGCTTACTTCAGTAAAGAAAACTACTACCTTGGTAAACTAGTAGCATCTCAGAAAGGTGAGGGCAAAATTGGAATTTTTGTAAGCTTTTGGGGGGCCTGGTTTAAAGTGGGTCTTTCAATAAGACTGATCGACTAAAATTGGGTAGGAATCATAATATTATAGTTTAAGATTGATTGGATGGCAGACAAGACGAAAGTTTTGAGGCTAGGGTTTTGAAGGCAGACTAGAAAACAGTTGTTTGGTATCTACTGAAAAGCTGAGTAGTCTGATGTTCCTTTAAATAGGTTTTCAGGACCTTCCAGGAATGAACTATAAAGTTATTTCCAACTTTTGTCTTCCAAGAGTTTCTTGGCATGATGAAGACAGTAGAATAGTAATGTTATGTTAGTGAAGATAGCTGAATAGTAAAGTGATTTGGGTGTGGATGTTTTTGTTTATCAATATATAATAATGCAATGAACATCTTTGTACATATATCTTGTTTTGATTTTTGGTGTGCTTTCCTTTGGATAAATTCCCAGAAGTGAAATTATTAAGTTCCATAGATTTGAAAGAAAACTTTTTTTCAGTTTGTATATTCGTTTCTTTTCTTTTTTACTGTGCTTTAGGTGAAAGTTTACAGTTCAAGTTAATTTCTCATACAAAAATTTATGCACATATTGTTTTATGACATGAGTTGCAATCCCCACAATGTGACAGCACACTCCCCCTTTCCACCCTGGGTTCCCTCTGTCCATTCAACCAGATCTTGTCCCTTCCTACCTTCTCATCCTGCTTTTGGACAGGAGCTGCCCCTTTGTTTTGTATATCTGACTGAACTAAGAAGCACATTCCTCATGTGTATTATTTTTTGTTTTATAGTCCTGTGTAATCTTTGTCTGAAAGTGGGCTTCGGGAATCATTTTAGTGCTGAGTTAACAGTGTGTACAGGGGTCATAGTTTCAGTCCATTAAGTCAGACCATTAAGTCTGGTCTTTTTACATGAATTTGAGTTCTCTTGTACATTTTTTGCCTGCTCTGCCTGGGACTGTCTCTCGTATTCCCTGTCGGGTCAGTCATTGATGGTAGTTGGGCACCATCTAGTTCTGATCTCAGGCTGATGGAGTCTATGGTTCATGTGATCCTTTAGCTCACTGGGCTAATATTTTCCTTGTGTCTTTGGTTTTCTTCATTTTTCTTTGCTCCAAGTAGGATAAGACCAACTGATGTATCTTAGATCATCACTCACAAGCTTTTAAGACCCCAGACGCCACTCATTAAAGTAGGACGTAGAACATTTTATTAATAAATTTTGTTATTTTTAAAGTTGTTAAAACATATTGACAAATTACTTCCTAAAAATGTGATGATATATTAATTTACTGTCCTACCAGAATTTGATATCTTTTTATTTATCTCTATTTTATTGATATGGAAAGAAACTGTTTCAATTATCTACTGCTCTATAACAAACTACCCTAAAATTTAGTGACTTAAAAACAATGATCTGTTATTTCTCATAATTCTGCGGGTTGGTTGGGTGTTTTTTTCCACCTGTGTGGCTTCATTCAGCTGGGAACTCAGCTGGGAATGGAATGTCCAAGATGGCCTCTCATCCTCTATGGTTTCTGTTTACACAGCCTCTAATCATTCAGTGGTCCAGCTCAGTCTTCCTTTCAGGATTGCAAATGGCTTCAAAGTGCGAGCATTCCAAGAAGACAAGTCCCAACATGGGAGTCCTTATGAATGTCTGCTTGCATCACTCTTGCTAGTGCCTCATTGATCAAAACAAATCACATGGCCAAGACCAAAGTCAATGTGGAGAGAAGACTGGACAAAGGCTTGTCCTTTGGGGGCTTCCAAGGTAAGAATCTATACAAATATTTTCTTTGTTTTTGATATAGAAGTGTTGTTAAATTACAGCATTTCTTTGATTAGCTGTTAGGACTTTTTTCCATCTTTTTATTGGCTACTTTTATTTTTTAATTCAAGAATTACTAGTTGATATAATTTGTTCGTTTGTGATTTTCTTAATGATTTACGTCAAGTTTCTATACAGAAATAACTCATTTTTTCATCTTTTCTGTTAAAATTCTTTTTCCAGTTATCTGCTTTTATATTTTGGTTAACTTTTCTAGGTGAATACATGTAACATTTTATATTGTAAATATTATGTTGCTTGTTTTTTTATATGCTTAATAAGTTCCATCAAATGTTTGGCAAATATTTTTTTATTTTCTGTTTTTTCCTTTGGTTTTGATTTTTTTAAAGATTCTAATAATCTATTCCGGATTTTATTTGGGAATACAGGATGAAATGAACACCTAAATTGACCCCCCTAAATTTGTAGATTGTTATATTATTTGTTGAATATTTTCCCCTTTCTCATTGATTTGTGATTCCTGTTTTATCTTATAGTTAATCCTATAATAAGGTTTATCCATGCCCTCTATTTTATTCCATTAAAAAAAAAAAATCAAACCTGTTGCCATTGAGTCAATTTTGACTCCTAATGACCTTATAGGACAGAGTAGACCTGCTCCATAGGGTTTCTAAGGAGCGACTGGTGAATTTGAACTGCCAAGCTTTTCATTAGCAGCTGTAGCTACCAGGGCTCCTTTTATTCCACCGATGGTCATTTATTCCAATGTTACTACTATACTTAAAAAATTATTTTTTTTTACTATATAGTATATTTGAATTACCGGTAGGACTATTTCCCCTACTTCATTACTTTCTATTCTCACCTAATCATACTATGATTTTCAGTGTCATTTTTTTGAGTGCTGAAGTAAAAATTCCACTGGAGTCTTGACTGGAATTATTAAGTCTATGGGAAGCACTGGGTTTGTTTTATGGGAAATACTGAGGACATGAGATTTCATGTTATAAAAAAATGTTCTTAAGAAACTGGAGTTTTTTTTGAGAGCCTTCTAAAAAAATTGGTAGGCTTCTAAAATATTTTTCTTTTTGATTCCTCAAATAACACCAGCTGTGCAATTTTACTGCCAGGCAGAGTATTGTTTTCAGCTTTTACTGAGGTTTTTTTCCTATATTCAGTCTGCAGGCTTTTACCTACTACCTTTGCCACACCATGACCTATATACTGAAGTATATTTTGTTGCATATTGTCTATATACTGAAGTATTACATATACATTATAAATATACTGAAGTAAATTTTATTTGCATTGGTTTTTATATTCTTTGGACAATTTTAATATAAATAAACAGGCATTTCCCCTCTTTCTATCTTTTCACCATTTTAAATTATGCAATAATTTTTGTTAGCTCATTTTTTAGTGTTTAAATTATCATAGCTTTTTACATATCATAGTGGTTAAAGAGTTCAACTGCCGACCAAAAGGTCGGCAGTTTGAATCCACCAGGCACTCCTTGGAAACCCTGTGAGGCAGTTCTACTGTATCCTTATAGAGTGTCTGTGAGTCAGAATTGACTCGATGGCCATGGGTTTGGTTTTGGGGTTATACACATAGTATACCAGAATGACACTTCTTTTATAAATATTTATTTGTTCAACTTGAAAATAAAAATATGTTTTGGTTACTTGGTTTCTATTTTTCACAAATATATCCCCAAATTTTTGCTGGAAGTAAAAATCTTCTTACAGTATATTCACAAACTCCTTGTGATTGAGTTGATTCCAACTCATGGTAACTCTACTGAACAGAGTAGAACTGCCCCATAAGGTTGCCAAGGCTGTAATCTTTATGGAAACAGATTGCCACATCTTTCTTCTATGGAGCAGCTGGTGGGTTTGAACCCTGATCTTTTGGTTAGCAGTCGAGTACGTAACGATTGCACCACCAGGGATCCTCCACAATGTATTCAGATCCCTTCAAATTCATTAGTTCATGTTCTTCCTAGAGACAACCTACCTGGAGATTGCCATCTTCCTTTCCTAATCTTCATTGGTAGTTTTAGATCTTATGCACTACTGTCAACCTGGGCTTTTCACTTCATTACCTTCTTAGAGGATCTTTTATCTCTTTTTTTTTCCCTGGATTCTAAGTCAGTGGCATCGCTAGACGGGTGCAGGGGGTGTGGGCCATACCAGGTGACACTGTCAGAGGAGGTGATACCAAAATACCTGTCTATAAAAAAATCCCTGTACTTAGTTAAAACAACAAAAACATTTTTCACAAACCCAGGTTACAACAAAACAAATCCATCGCTGTCGAGTTGATTCCGACTCATAGCAACCCTATAGGACAGAGTAGAACTGCCCCCATAGGGTTAGTGCCTGGTGGATTCAAACTGCCAAACTTTTGATTAGCAGCCAAACTCTTAACCACTGTGCCACCAGGGTTTCTTAATCCCAGGTTACTTGTATCAATATGCCTACAGGCTAAAGCTCTATGCTAATTTATTTTTTGAATCTTCTAACGTGCTCCCGTCAAGAGTTGTTATTATTACCCAATTACAATGATTCTTCAAATTACATGGTTTCATCTGCACATGATTCAAAGCATCATTGTAATTGGGTAATAATGTTTTTGTTGCTGCCACTGTTTTTATAGTTGCTGATTTTGTCAAATTTTCTGGTATTTTAGCTACAATATTGTGGTAATTAATATTTTTGAAACTACATCAATAACTTTTGAGAATGAAGTAGTAATTAAAGGAAAAGAAGGAGTGATACACAGAAATTATGATTTACGAGTAACATAAGTACAAAAACATTACTAAGGATTCTGTATAGTCTTGCACGCGAAGAGGTCCATGTCGGGGGTGACTCCATGAATTATTGCACAGGGTGACTCCAACCCTAGTGACGCCACTGTCCCAAATCTTCCTCTTTCTTGCTTTACTTCCTTATAATGGTGGAGTACATCCTCCAGTAGCTTCTAGGAAAAGGTTATTGTAGCCAGCTTCCAAGATGGGCCCAAATGATCCACACCACCTGGTATTCATACCCTTGTTCAGTCCTCTCCCACGTTGTATCAGGGTTGGTTCCTATGACCAATAATGATGGTATCTCACTTCTGAGATAAGAGTATAAAAGATTATAGCTTTTGTTTTGGGCTACTGCTCTCTCTCTCTCAGGTTATTCACTCTGTAAGAAGCAAGCTGCTTTGTTTGAGCAGCCCTACAAAGAGGCCCAAGTACTGAGAAACTGAGGTCTCCTGCCATCAGCCAGTGAGGAGCTGAGGCCTTCCAACAACCCCATGAAGTAAGCTTGGAAGTAGATTCTCTATCCCCAGTAGAGACTTGAGATAATTGCATCCCTGGCTGACAGCTTAATTAAAATCTTAGGAGAGACCTTGAGTCAAAGCCACCAAGCTCAGCCATTCTTGAATTATGGCTAAGTCACAGAAATTAGGAGATAGTAAACGTTTGTTGCCTTAAACTGCTAAGTTTTGGGGGGAATTTGTTACGCAGAAATAGATAATGAATACAAAAGATGAATGGGAGATAAGTTTATTTTTAGACTTTAAATGTCTTAAAATGTACTTATTTTATCTTCATGTTTGTTTGGAAGTTTGGCTAGGTATACAATTCTAAGATAGAAGTGGATTTACCTTAGAATTTTGAAGTCATTTGAGTTACAGTTGAATAGTCTAATAACATTTTGTTTCTTGATTCTTTTTATATGTTCTTCCCCTCAACTACCCCAGAAGCTCCTAGGACATTCTTTTCTTAGTATTCTGAAATTTTATGGTGATGTATCTTGGTATGAGTATTTTTCATTTATTATGCTGGGGACGTGTTAGGCCCTTTCAATTAGAAAGTTATAGGAAATTTTCTTTAATGCTTTCTTGGACATTTTCTCCTGTCTTTTTCTCTGTTCTTTTTTTCTGGAACTCCTATTTTTTGACTATTGAATCTCTAATTTTCTAACCTTTTCTTTCCTATTTTTCATGTCTGTCTTTTTTCTTCTGTGCCCGAGATTTAAACTTCATAGTCTGTCTCTTCTAATGAACTCTGAAGTCTCCTACCACCCCACCCATCTTTCAAATAAGAGGAACTTTAATAGGTGCACAAAATAGAATAAAGTTCCAGATGGAATATTATTTATTGGCTGCATGCAAGATGTCACAGCTGTCAAGTTCCTCTGTTCTATGAACATCACCCAAATTTGGAAATATCTGTTCTCTGAGAACACACCAAAGATAAAAGGCTCCTGAAAGTGAACAGAACTTGAAGGGTTTAACTGATGAAGATAAGATAAACTACAGCCTTCTACTCTTCAACAACAAGAAAACAAAAATCCTCACAACTGGACCAATAAGCAGCATCATGATAAATGGAGAAAAGATGGAAGTTGTCAAGGATTACATTTTCTTGGATCCACAATCAATGCCCATGGAAGAAGCAGTCAAGAAATCAAAGGACATATTGCATTGGGCAAATCTACTGCAAAAGACCTCCTTAAGACTTCCAGCCAACATGGTGCATAGACAGAAGTACCACGCCATCCTGTCACAGCAAAGACCTGAAAAACTAAGTAAAACAGAGAGACAAACGTATATTTTGGAAGCCGAATTGTCAAATGAAGAGATAAAGAACTCAGCCAAGGACTGAATGGAATAAAAAACTGACAGAAAACAGAGAACGAGGAGAGATATGTGTAGAGGTTCCCTATCGGCTAATGCAGCATGGATTCACCATTTTGGATTCCTGTCAGAGATCAGCAGACAGAGAGCATGGGAAAGCAGCTTCATGGAGCTCCCAGCAGGAGACAGAGCACCCGGTAACCAGCAATACATGCTTTCCCACCCCCCATCCTCTGCCTGCTGCTCTACCTTCGCATTTCCTGGCTAGCTGTGGTGGCTCAGCTGGCCAGGAAGTGCAGCATTGTGCTACTTGGATTCGCCCCACTCACATCAGAGATTGGAGGACAGGGAGTACAGGAAAGCAGCTTCATGAAGTTCCCAGCAGGAGACAGAGCACCCGGTAACCAGCAATACAGGCTTTCCTAACCCCTACCCTTCTTTCCTCCCCTTGTCCTCCTCTGCTTCCTGCTGACCACAGTCTCTTGGCCGGGAGGCAACTGCTTCAGCCCCAGGCTGCTTGGATTTGCCCTGCCCACATTGGCGCTCTCTGAGTGCCATTTGTCTGTTGCTGGTGTTGCTTTTTTTCTGGTTTCTTCCGTGCTTCCCACCACCTCCCCCTCCTTTCTTTCGAACACCTGGCTCTGTGTGCCATCTTTGGTTCTTCTTGAAAGCACTGCTCAACTAGGGAACCACTGTCCTGGCCCACGACACCACACTGGTGGGATCCCTGGGGCTTTTTTGTTTTTTGCTTTGCTCTGTTTTGTTTTGTTTGTTTTTTCTTGTCATGGCTTGGGAGCCCCATCTAGCCAGGCTGCACTGCACGGCTTGGGAGCCACTTCCCCAGTCTGCTCAACTGCTTCGGTGGGATCCCTGGGGCGGGGGGCATTTCTTTTTCCTTTTCTGTCTTTTCCTTTCTGCCTTTCTTCATTTCTCAGTTCTCATCTCTCTATACTTACCTTCTGTTCCTGTCTCCTGAATACTTGGCATTGTGTGACTTCTATACCCGCTCTAGCCAGGCTATACTGTGCAGCCTGGGAGCCACTTTGCCAGTCTTGCAGCCACATCAATGGAACCCCTGGGGGCTTTTCTTTCTTTTTTTCCCCCCATTTTTTACCTAGTTATTTTTTTCTTCTTCCCTTTTTCTTTTTCTTCCCCTCCATTTCTCAGTTTCTCATCTCTTCACTCCAACAGCAAGCTCCCTTAGCACACTTTTTTTTTGTTTGTTTTTGGCCCCTGTTTCTCTCTGCTCTCTATCCTCTTTCCCATACCCCTATTAGCTCCACACGGCACAACCTCCCCCCTCTTTTCTGCCTACCAATACTGTACACTGAACATCACACTCCCAAGCAGCACAGCCACAGCCTGCTGGAACCTGCCCAGCACTGATTCCTAGCCTGCCCTATCAGACCTAGTGTGAACCACAAACAACCCATCCCAGCCCCGCCCCTTCAGCTGGACCTGCCTTGCTGCATCATAGCTGATTGACTGGCCCTGACCATTGGACAAAGAGGTGAAAAGTATCATGACCACAGATAAGCAAACAACAAAGAATGCACAGCCTGTGTGCTAAGACATAACCATATAGAACAAAAAGCAGGACAAAACAAACAGATCTGCAATAAATAAATGAAAGAAATAACTACTGAATGTCCCACAGATAGCAGACAATATCAAAACATATTAAAAAAACAGGACAGGGTGGTTCCAGTAGATGTCCAAAATAAAACACCGGATGACTTTCCAGTAGAAGAAAAGGTACTAGAACTACCTGATAGGGAGTTCAAATCTCTAATATTCAGAGCTATCCAAGAGTAGAAGCAAAATGCAGACAAAAATGAGGAAAAAATAAACAAATTCATGGAAAATACGTACCAAAAAAATGGAAGAATTCAAGAAAATAATAAAGGAACAAAATGCCAAAATAAACTCACAACTAGAAATCATATAAAAACAACAATTAGAAATCCAAAAGATAAAGAACAAGATTTCAGAAATGAACAGAAGGGCAGAGGAGCAGGTTTGAAATGATGGAAGACAGTGTCATGGATTTAATTGTGTACCCCTCAAAATATGTATCAACTTAGTTAGGCTATGATTCCCAGTATTGTGTGGTTGTCCTCCATTTTGTGATTGTAATTTAGTTGAGAGGATTAGGGTGGGATTGTACCACCACCCTTACTCAGGTCACCTCCCTGATCCAAAGTAAAGGGAGTTTCCCTGGGGTATGGCTTGCACCACCTTTTATCTCTCAAGAGAGCAAAGGAAAGGGAAGCAAGCAGAGAGTTGGGGACCTCATACCACCAAGAGAGCAGCACCGGGAACAGAGTGCATCCTTTGGACCTGGGGCCCTGAGCCTGAGAAGCTCCTTGACCAGGGGACGTTTGAGGACAAGGAATCTTCCTCTAGAGCTGACACAGAGAGAAAGCTTTTCCCTGGAGCCAACACCCTGAATTTGGACTTGTAACCTACTAGACTGTGAGAAGATAAGTTGCTCTCTGTAAAGCCATCCACTTGTGGTATTTCTGTCATGGCAGCACTAGATGACTCAGACGGACAGGATCAGTGAAATTGAAACAAACAACTCTGAGGAAAAATCAGAAAAAAGAATGAAGAAAAATGAGGAAACTCTGAGAATTATGTGGGATACGATCAAAAGCAAAAATTTGTGAGTGATCAGAGTTCCAGAACAGGGGGAGAAAATGGAAAACACACAGAGAATCATTGAAGAATTGCTGACAGAAAACTTGCCTAATATCATGATATATGAAAAGCTGACCGTCCAAGAAGCTCAACGAACCACATATAGGATAGGCCTCAAAAGAAAATCACCAAGGCATATCATAATCACACTTGCTAAAACCAAAGACAAAAAAAAATCCTGAGAGCAACTGAAGAAAAACAAAAAGTCAGATACAGAGTAGAAACAATAAGACTAAGCTCTGATTTTTTGGCAGAAACCGTGTAGGCAAGAAGGCAATGGGATGACATATATAAAACCTTGAAAGAAAAAAATTACCAACCAAGAATAGTATGTCCTTCAAAGCTGTCATTCAAATATTATGGTGAAATTAGGACATTTCCAGATAAACAGAAATTAATGGAATATGTAAAAACCAAACGAAACTTACAAGAATTATTAAAGGGAGTCCTTTGGTCTGAGAACAAAAAACACCAAACCGTACCCTGAATCTAGGATGCAAAATTGTACCAGCCAGATATCAATCTAGGCAGTGAATTCTCAGGGACTATCCAAAACCAAAAGAATTGCAACAGGGAACCAAAGAGGTTAATCTGTAACTGACAACAACATCAGAACAATAAAAGAGGGAATAAATGATGTAGGAATAGAACTTTCTAACAGAGAAGAAGGCAAGATGATACCAAATAATAATAGACTGTCTCAAACCTAGGAAGATAAGGGTAAATTTCAAGGTAAGCACAAAGAAAGTTAACAAACCTACTCATCAAAAAAAGAAGAAAAACATAAAATCTCAATGAAAACAAAATCTACAAAAACAAAAGAAATCCACAAACAAAAGGAATTCAGCACAGGAGAGTAAGAGTAACAAAGAAAACGTCAGCACCACGCACAAAAAAAAGCACTACAAAATGACAGCAATAAACTCACACCTGTCAATAATTACACTGAAAGTAAATGGCCTAAATGCACCTGTAAAGAGACACAGAGTGACAGAATGGATTAAAAAACAGGATCCATCAATATGCTGTCTACAAGAGATACACCTTAGAAACAAAGATGTAAATTTACTGAAAATCAAAGGGTGGAAAAAAATATATCAAGCAAATAACTACCAAAAAAGAGCAGGAGTGGCAATACTGATTTCAGATAAAATAGACTTTAAAACAAAATCCACCATAAAAGACAAAGAAGGTCACTATATAATGATTAAAGGGATGATCCCTCATGAAGACTTAACCATAATAAACATCTATGCACTCAATGCAGGGTGCCAAAATACATAAAACTAACTCTAACAGCATTGAAAACAGAAATTGACAGTTCCATGATAATAGTAGAAGACTTCAACACACCACTCTCCGTAAAGGACAGAACATCTAGAAAGAAACTCAGCAAAGATACAGAAGAGCTAATGGGCACAATCAGTCAACTTGACCTCATAGACATATATAGAACACTTCACCCAACAGCTGCAAAGTGCATATTCTTTTCCAACGCTCAGGAAACGTTCTCCAGAATAGACCACATCTTAGGCCACAGAGCAATGCTCATCAAAATCCAAAACATTAAGATAATACAAAGTATCTTTTCTGAACACAACACCATCAAAGTAGAAATTAACAACAGGAAGAGCAAGGAAAAAAAAAATCTGTTACATGGAAACTGAATAACACCCTGCTTAAAAACTACTGGATAATAGAAGAAATCAGAGGTGGAATAAAAAAATTCCTTGAATCAAACAAGAATGAAAACACGTCATACCAAAACTTTTGGGACACAGCAAAGGCAGTCCTCAGAGGTCAATTTATAGCAACAGATGCACACATCAAAAAAGAAGAAAGGGACAAAATCAAAACATTAGCTACATAACTTAAACAAATAGAATCAAAACCCGTTGCCGTCCACCAGATTCTGACTCACAGGACAGAGTAGAACTGCCCCACAGAGTTTCCCAGGAGCACCTGGTGGATTTGATCTGCTGACCTTTTGGTTAGCAGTTGTACCTCTTAACCACTATGCCACCAGAGTTTCCAAACAAATAGAAAGACAACAGCAAAAGAAGCCCACAGCCACCAGAAGAAAGGAAATAATAAAGATCAGAGCAGAAATAAATGAAATAGAGAATAGAAAAACAATAGAAAGAATCAACAAAACTAAAAGTTGATTCTTTGAAAGAATCTACAAAATCGACAAACCACTGGCCAAATTGACAGAAGAAAAACATGAGAGGATGCAAATAACCCAAATAAGAAATGAAATAGGTACATTACAACAGACCCAACTGAAATAAAAAGGATCATAACAGTATTAGGAAAGACTATACTCCAACAAATTTGGAAACCTAGAGGAAATGGACACATTTCTAGAGACACACAACCCACCCAAACTAACACAAAATGAAGTTGAAAATCTGAACAGACCCACAACAAGAGAAGAGATTGAAAAAATAATTAAGAAACTCCCAACAACAACAACAAAAACCTGGCCCAGATGGCTTCACTGAAGAATTCTACCAAACATTCAGAGAAGAGCTTATGCCAGTACTACTCAAACTATTTCAGAACATAGAAAAGGAAGCGATACTTCTGAATTCATTCTGTGAAGCCACCATAACGCCGATACCAAAAGCAGACAAAGACACCACAAAAAAAGAAAATTATAGAACAACATCTCTCATGAATATACATGCAAAAAGTCTTAAAATTCTAGCCAATAGAATCCAGCATCATATCAAAAAGTAATATATCACAAACAAGTAGGATTCATACCAGGTATGCAAGGATGGTTTAACATTAGAAAATCAATTAATGTAATCAATCACATAAGTAAAAAGAAAGACAAGTATCACATGATCATTTCAATCGACACAGAAAAGGCATTTGAAAAAGTCCAACACCCGTTCCTGATAAAAGCTCTCAATAAAATATATATAGTAGGAATATTTCTCAACATAATAAAGGGCATCTATGCAAAACCAATGGCCAACATCATTCTTAATGGAGAGAGGCTGAAAATATCCCCCTTGAGAACAAGAACAAGATAAGGATGCCCTTTATTACCACTCCTATTTAACATTGTGTTGGAAGTCCTACCTAGAGCAGTAAGGCAAGAAACAGAAATAAAGGGCATCCAAATTGGTAATGAAGAAGTTAATCCCTCCCTATTTGTGGATGATATGTTACTATACATAGAAAACCCAAAAGACTCCATGAAAAAACTACTGGAACTAATAGAAAGTTTCATCAGAAGAGCAGGGTATAAGATGAACATACAAAAATCAGTCGGATTCCTATACACCAATAAAGAGAACGATGAAAAGGAAATCAGGACAAAAATACCATTTATGGTGTCCCCTTAAAAAATAAAGTACTTAGGGATAAATCTAACCAGGGATGTAAAAGACATATACAAAGAAAACTACAAACCGCTACTGCAAGAAACCAAAAGAGATCTACATAAATGGAAAAACATACCATGCTCATGGATAGGTAGACTCAACACTGTGAAAATCACAATTTTACACAAAGCGATTTACAAATACAATGCAATCCCGATCCAAGTACCAACAAAGTTCTTTAAAGAGATGGAAAAACTTATTAACTTTGTATGAAAAGGGATGTAGCCCCGGATGAGTAAGGCAATATTGAAGAAGAAGAAGAAGAAAGTAGGAGAACTTAAATTACGTGACCTCAGAACCTACTATACAGCTACAGTAGTCAAAACAGCCTGGTATGAATTAAAAAATGGGCAAAGGATATGAACAGGCCCTTCACCAAAGAAGACATTCAAGCAGCTAACAGATACATGAGGAAATATTCACAGTCATTAGCCATTAGAGAAATGCAAATTAAAACTACAGTGAGATACCATCTCACCCCAACAACAACAACAACAACAAAAGGCAGGCATTAATCCAAAAAACACGAAATAATAAATGTTGGAGAGGCTGTGGAGATTGGAACACTTGTACACTGTGGGGGGAATGTAAAATGGTACAACCACTTTGGAAATCGATTTGGAGCTCCCTTAAAAAGCTAAAAATAGAACTACAATATGATCCAGCAATCCCAGTCCTTGGAATATATCCTAGAGAAGTAAGAGCCTTCACACGAGCAGATATATGCACACCATGTTCACTGTAGCACTGTTTACAATAGCAAAAAGATGGAAGCAACCAAGGTGCCCATCAATGGATGAATGGATAAATAAATCATGGTATATTCACACAGTGGAATACTACGCATCGATAAAGAACAGTGAGGAATCTGTGAAACATTTCATAACATGGAGGAATCTGGAAGGCATTATGCTGAGTGAAATTAGTCAGTTGCAAAAGGACAAATATTGTGTAAGACCACTATTATAAAATCTTGAGAAATAATTTAAACTGAGAAGAACACATTCTTTTGTGGTTACGAGAGGGGGCAGGGAGGGGGGTGGGAGAGGAGTATTTACTAATTAGATAGTAGATAAGAACTACTTTAGGTGAAGGGAAGGACAACACTCAATACAGGGGAGGTCAGCACAACTGGACTACACCAAAAGCAAAGAAGTTTCCTGAATAAACTGAATTCTTCGAAGGTCAGCAAAGCAGGGGCAGAGGTTTGGGGACCATTGTTTCAGGGGACATCTAAGTCAATTGACATAATAAAATCTATTAAGAAAACATTCTACATCCCACTTTGAAGAGTGGTGTCTGGGGTCTTAAATGTCAGCAAGCGGCCACCTAAGATGCATCAATGAATCTCAACCCACCTGGAGCAAAGGAGAATGAAGAATACGAAGGACACAAGGTAATTACAAGCCTGAGGGACAGAAAGGGCTACATGAACCAGAGACTACATCATCCTGAGACCAGAAGAACTAGATGGTGCCCGGTCACAACCGATGACTGCCCTGACAGGGAATGCAACAGAGAAACCCTGAGGGAGCAGGAGAACAGTGGGACGCAGACCCCAAATTCTCATGAAAAGACCAGACTTAATGGTCTGACTGAGACTAGAGGGACCCCAGTGGTCATGTCCCCCAAACCTTCTGTTGGCCCAGGACAGGAACCACATTCCCGAAGCCCACTCACTCATCAGACATGAATTGGACTGGACAGTGGGTTGGAGAGGGATGCTGATGAGGAGTGAGCTACTTGGATTAGGTGGACACTTGAGACTATGTTGGTATCTCCTGCCTGGAGGGGAGATGGGAGGGTAGAGTGGGTTAGAAGCTGGCAATATGATCACAAAGAGAGAGTGGAAGGAGGGAGTGGGCTGTCTCATTGGGAGAAGAGTAATTGGGAGTATGTAGTAAGGCGTATATAAGTTTTTGTGTGAGAGACTGACTTGATTTGTAAACTTTCACTTAAAGCACAATAAAAATTATTAAAAAAAAAAAAAAGCTAGAAATAGAACTACCATATGATCCAGCAATCCCACTCCTTGGAATATACCCTAGAGAAATAAGAGCCTTCACATGAACAGATATATGCACACCCATGTTCATTGTAGCACAGTTTACAATAGCAAAAAGATGGAAGCAACCAAGGTGCCCATCAACGGGTGAATGGATAAACAAATTATGGTATATTCACATAATGGAACACTACTCAACGATTAAGAACAAGGATGAATCTGTGAAACATCTCATAACATGGAGGAATCTGGAAGGCATTATGCTAAGTGAAATTAGTCAGTTGCAATAGGACAAATATTGTATGAGACCACTAATAACTAGAAAAAGTTTAAACACAGATGAAAATATTCTTTGATGGTTACAGTGTGGGGAGGAAGGGAGAGGGATATTTGCTAACTAAATAGTAGACAAGAATTATTTTAGGTGAAGGGAAGGACAACACACAATACAGGGGAAGCCGGCACAACTGGACTAAACCAAAAGCAAAGAAGTTTCCTGAATTCAGGCAAATGCTTTGAAGTCCAGTGTAGCAAGGACGGGGGTCTGGGGACCACGGCTTCAGGGAACATCTAGGTGAATTGGCATAACAAAATGTATTAAGAAAACGTTCTGCATCCCACTTTGGTGAGTGGCATCTGGGGTCTTAAACGCTAGTAAGCACCATCTAAGTTGTATCAATTGATCTCAACCCACCTGGAGCAAAGGAGAATGAAGAATACCAAAGGCATATGGTAAAGATGAGCCCAAGAGACAGAAAGGGCCACCTAAACCAGAGACTCCATCAGCCTGAGACCAGAAGAACTAGATGGTACCTGACTACCACCGATCAGTGCCCTGACAGGGAACACAACAGAGAATCCCTGATGGAGCAGGAAAACAGTGGAATGCAGATTTCAAATTTTTGTAAAAAGACCAGGCTTAATGGTCTAACTGAGACTAGAGGGACCCTGGAGGTCATATTCCCTGGATCCTTTGTTAGCCCAGGATTGGAACCATTCTCAAACTCAACTCTTCAGACAGGGATTGGACTGGATTATGAAATAGATAATGATACTTATAAGGAGTGAGTTCCTTGGCTCAAGTAGACACATGAGACTATGTGGGCAACTCCTATCTGGAGGCAAGATGAGAAGGAAGAGGAGGACAGAAGATGGTTGAATGGACATGGGGAATACAGGGTGGAGAGGAGGAATGTGCTGTCTCATTAGGAGGAGAGCAGCTAGGAGTAAATAGCAAGGTGTGTAAGTTTTTGTATGAGAGACTGACTTGATTTGTAAACTTTCATTTAAAGCACAATTAATTAAATATTAAACAAACAAAGAAACAAACCTGGTACTGGTACAATGACAGATACATAGACCAATGGAACAGAATTGAGAACCCAGATGTAAATCCATCTACCAATGGTCACCTGATCTTTGACAGAGGCCGAAAGTCCATCAAAGGGGAAAAGACAGTCTTTTTAACAAATGTTGCTGGCAAAACTGAATGTCCATCTGCAAAAAAATGAAACAGGACCCATATCTAACACTATATACAGAAACTAATTCAAAATGGATCAAAGACCTAAATATAAAGCTAAAAATGGTGAGGTTCATAGAAGAAAAAATAGGATTGTAACCTGACACTTCAAGGTCTGCTCAGAGCAGCTGTGAAGACACACAGGGCGGATGAAAGCAAAAGAAGCTTTGCTTAGTTGGCCAAGTAAAGGAGAATAGTGGAACTCGGGTCGCCAAGGTGTCTCCCAGAACAATAGCCCAAGGGTTTTATATGGGTAAAGTAAGTTGGGTCTGAGGTCCCCAAGAGCACCCTAGGGTGGGGCCAACTTGCTGGTTGGTTTGACATGAGAGGGCATTCTCGGGGCAGTCCGGTCTTCTATGCCTACTCAGTCTGAAAGGGAGGCTACAAAGATGGCATTTTGCTCACGTCAAGTGTGTAGACGGGGGTGTGTTTTCTGGCCTCTGACATCAATAAGACATCTGAGGGACAAGGTCATCAGTATCGCACAGTTCAGGAGGTCCTGAGCTGGTTCAAGACTGGTTTTAGCTGGACAGAAGGCCCTAGTCTCTTGTTTTCTTTAACTGAGTTGAACTGAAAGTATACCTAAATAAGGAGATACTCTGAAAGCAGAGGTTAGTTCCTGTTTTGCCTAATAAGGCGATAACTTCCATGCTGGGAGTTAACCCTCTGTTACTGAACAGGGCAGGCTTGGCCCCTTGTTTATTCGGCATGGCTGGTGTACTGCAGGTCTCATTCCCTCTTCTTCTTTTCAGGATTTGAATTCTTTACAGGGTTCAAATCCTGGTCAGACAGGGACATGAGCCAGAGGTCATTCTTCAGTAACTGCTTCCTGCTAAGGTGTGTTGGCATAAGATCGAATTCTGGTCAAAACTGGCTTGGAGGGAATGAGACCATACTTTCGCCTTAACATCATGTGCAAATGAAACTTAAGGAGCCTGGAGGATACAAATTTAAGTAACATGTTAAAGAAGCAAGAGCCAAGGAGGCATATCAGTAGTAGATAAACAAGTGGGGCGAGGAAGGGCAATATCCATGAGGTGGGGAACCAAGAGGTGGGCCAGGACCACCAAGACTCAGACCCACCCATCAGGGAAGAGTCGGGTATTAGTTTTGTCCAATTTACTACGATGCTGAGTTTTTTTGAATCAGTCTGTATTTGGGAAGAAGTGTTGATCCACATATAGTAGGAAATGTTAGCAATAGTGCACACTTCCTCTTGTATGGCTAGGATGTAGTCAAGGGCTACCCGATTATCTAGAAGTACTCCAACCAGAGAATTGCGGGACTGTTGCTGTGTCCTTATAGCTGACCGGGTGACACTGGCAGGGATGTGAATGGTTTCAGTAAGGTTGTTTTTTTTTTTAATTGTGCTTTAAGTGAAAGTTTACAAATCAAGTTAGTCTCCCATGCAAAAATTTATATAAACCTTGCTATATACTCCTAATTGCTAGACCCCTAATGAGACAGCACACTCCTTCCCTCCATTCTCTATTTTCTTGTCCATTCAGCCAGCTTCTGACCTCCTCTGCCCTTTCATCTCCCCTCCAGATGGATACCAACATAGTCTCATGTGTCTACTTGATCCAAGAAGCTAATTCTTCACCAGTATCATTTTCTATCCCATTGTCCAGTCCAATCCTTGTCAGTAAGGTTTCTTAGAGAGTCCCTGGTGCTGGCTATTTCCGGCCACAGAAAGATTACACCAGCAGCATTTAAAGCTTGGGAGTTATGATAAACTGGGTTGAATCCATAGGGGTTGGAACCCCATAGGTCCCAACTGTCAGTCTCTCTTGATTCGGAGAGAAGTGGGAGACATGAGAGAGTGTAAGTGTGAATCGTCATTGACCAGGAGAGGTGTTGTCAGGTAACCATATGCACAGGCTCCAATATTCCAGGATGGATCTATGCATTTGACTGCCTTTGTGTGTGATGGTGGTGAGTACCCGCAGAGAAAGAAAAAACCCTTGGGAGCACAGACTATACCTGTTGCCAGGGTGGTGTAGTTGTTGGCTAGCTATAGGTACTCTGTCAGGATGGGTATGGAGAAATTGCAACCAGAGTATTTTCTTCTATTATTGGTTCTATTGAGTTCAATTTGGGAGGTCTCTGTAAGAGCAGCCAGAAGTCTTCTACAGAGGTCTTTATCATTACTGTCGGTCAGTTTGGAACAATTTGTAGTACCGAGTGCATTGTTTACTACCTGCCACAGAGTGGTGGATATGTCCAAACAGGGGGCAGGCTGTAAATGTGCCCGCACCCTGAGCGCACTCTGGTTGCCTGTCTGGTTTAGGGTGAAAGGAGCTAGTTCAGGGTCAGTTAGGTTAAGAATGGGGGAGGCCCAGAGTGTACAAAGATCTTCTGAAGAACCAGGGTTGGGATGACAAATCCAGCAGTCAGTTAGGTTACCTCCCGTGGCTGCTGAATGAACTAGCTGTAGAAACCTGTTACTATTAGCATATTTTAACAGGGTTAGCAGAAGTAGCAACAAGAGCCACATCTTGGGTGAGAACAGGTTATTTGAAGCAAAGAAAATGGTTAAACCCCATAGGAAGGAGACACCAGATCGTACAAATCCAGAGAATAACTACTAGCAAAGCCAGTACAACATACACAGCCACTAGAGGGTGACAGTCAACTGGCATAGCAAACCACTTATCTGTTTTCTTTTTCTTAAACAGCCACTTCAGTTCTATTGGTTCAGCTTCCCAGTTGTCATGGTTTTGTTTGGTCTGCTGTTCAAGGCATGGACCAGGTGCTGGTTTGATCCTGGTGTGGTGAAACCAAGCTCCTTTTCCATTACCTTTGATGGCTGTCAGGGTGGACATCAACACATCATAGGGTCCATTCCATTTTTCTGTTAGCATGGCACTATCCCAGGCTTTGATATACACCCAGCTTCCAGGCTTTGCGACATGGAGCAGCACCTAGGTGGTGGGATAGTCTGCCAGGTGGCGTTGGCATATCTGTGGAGAGGTTCAAGAGTTTCTCCCGCTAAGTGCAAATATTGTTTTATAAGTAATTTACCCTATTAATGAATACAATCAGCTCCCAGATCTTTGGTTATATTTATAGTATCTAAGTTAGATTCATTATAATCATGGAGCAAGGGGCACCCATACGTAAGCTCAAAGGGACTTACCTTTAGTTTAGTTCTAGGAATAGCTCTTACCCTGAACAGAGCCATAGGAAGAGCCTTTGTCCAAACTAACTTAGTTTCTTGACATATTTTGGCTATATGTGTTTTTAACAACCTGTTTATTATTTCTCCTTTTCCGCTGGACTGTGGTCTCCAGGCACTGTGGAAACGCCACCTGATGCCAGGATGTGCAGCCACAAGTTGAGTTACCATGCAGTGAAGTGAGGTCCGTTGTCACTTCCAATTGATTGTGGCAGGCCAAATCTGGGAATGATCTCTTTTGGAAGACATTTTGCTACTTCTGTAGCTTTATCTGTCCTGCAAGGATAAGCTTCTGCCCAGTTAGGAAAAGTATCCACAAAAACTAACAAATATTTTTAATTACCTGGTGCTTGTGGCATCTCTGTAAAGTCTACTTAGCAATCTTCTCCAGGGATTTGTCCCCGATACTGTGTTCCAGGCAGAGCTGTGACAAATGTCTTTGGATTATTTTTCTGGGAAGTGACACATTGTTGGGTAATGAATTTTATTGTCACTGGAATACCTTCGCCCACTAGGTGTCATCACACCCAATCATACATAGCCTTCTTCCCATAGTAGGTGGCTGCATGTAACTCTTTTAGGACTGGTGGTATGTTTTCCTTTAGGTGGAACAATTGTCCATCCATTGTGCAAAACCATTTACCCCTTTTTTGGAGTTTCCATTCATTAGCTATATATTCATCTCTTTCTGTATATCCCAGGTTGTCGCTTAATTTTGGGAGTTGAGGAATAAGAGCTGCTATTACTGCAGGTGTAAGAGTTTGTGCAGCTCACCTTGCCACTGGGTCTGCTCTCCTATTGCCCTAAGCAGTGACAAACTCACCTCGCTGATGACCCTTGCAGTGGATTACAGCCACGGCTTTTGGTAACAGGACTGCTTCAAGAAGTAGTAATATTTGTTGGCTATGCTTAATTTCTTTTCCTCCTGAGGATAACAGTACTCTCTGCCTCCAGAGTGCCCTGTGTGCATATAAAACTGAAAATACGTATTTCAAATCCATGTAAATATTTGTCCGTTTTGCCCTGGCCAGTCTTAGAGCTGGGATCATGGCAATCAGCTTGGCCTTTTGAGCTGAGGTGCCACTAGGGAGAGCATTTGCTTCCAGAACTGCAGTAAGACTGATGACTGCATAGCCTGCCTTCGCTTTCCACCTTCTATGAAACTACTCCCATCATTGAAGAGTTCAAGATCTGCTTGGGCCAAGGGCTTGTCCTGTAAGTCAGGGTGGCTAGCATATACTAAATCAATTGCCTGAACACAGTCATGATGTATGGGATCACTGAGGGTTAAAATAGGGAGGAGGGTGGCTGGATTCAGGGTCGTCGCCAGCTGGATTTGGACATTTGGATTGTCCACCAAGGCAGCTTGGTACTGGGCCATTCAGCTTTGAGAAAACCAGTGGCTGCCTCTCTGTTCTAAGACTGTCAGTACCAACTGGCTGTCCTAGAGTGAGCTTCTTTGCAGCTTTTAGCACTCTGACAGTTGTTGCCGCTGCTTTCAGGCAAGCTGGCCACCGCTGAGTCACTGGGTCTAAAGTTTTAGAAAAATAAGCCATGGGGCATCGCCAAGACCCTAAATGTTGGATGAGCACTCCCACTGCAATTCCTTGATATTCATGTACAAACAGATCAAAAGGCTTATGCAAGTCAGGCAGACCCAGGGCTGGGGCCTCTAGTAAGGCCTTCTTGACCTGTTCAGATGCTCTTTGTTTGTGGTCAGTCCAGATGAATGGATTTGTCTCTTTGTCTTCTAAGAGGGCGTATAAAGGTTTGGTTAGTACTCCAAAATTTGGGATCCAAATTCTACAAAATCCCGTCATTCCTAGAAACTCCCACAGTTATTTGTGGTTCGCGGGTGGAGCAAGCCTGCAAATGGCCTCTTTTCTTTCAGGCTGTAATTCTCGTTGTCCTGCACTGATGATGAATTCTAAATAAGTAACCTTTTGTTGCACAATCTGAGCTTTTCTCTAGACATTCGGTATCCAGCCTCAGCCAGGAAGTTTAACACAGCCACTGTGTTGGTACTGCAGTCAAATTCATTATTACTTGCAATAAGGAAATCATCTACATACTGTAGAAGGACCCCATTAGTCAGTATTAGTCTCTGAAGTTCTCTAGCCAGAGTAGTCCCAAATAATATTGGGGAGTTTTTAAATCCTTGTGGGAGAACAGTCCAGCAATATTGCTGCTTCTGCCTAGGATTTGGATCCTCCCGTTCAAACATGAATATTTCTTGACTTTTTACGTCCAGAGGAACACAGAAAAAGGCATCTTTTAGATCTAAAACTGAGAACCAAGTCCAAGTGGACAACAGGGCTGAAAGTAAAGTGTAGGGGTTAGCTACCATTGGATGTATGGTGACCATTACCTGGTTAATGGCTCAGAGGTCCTGGACAAAATGGTATGTCCTGTCCTTCTTCTTTACTGGCAAAACATGGGTGTTAAAAGCTGAATGACAGGTCCACAAAAGTCCAAAATCCACGTACTTACTGATGAGCTGATGAATGGCCATCTGGGCTTCTCGATTTAGTGGATACTGCCTGACCCATGGTGGTATGATGCTGGGTAGCAGCTGGAATCTAACTGGTTCTGCATTGTGGGTGTACCCTGGCCATTGAGTGGTCCAGACAATTGGGTTAATTTCTTTTTCTAAATGCTGGTTTGGGAAAAGTACCTGTCCCCGATGGCAGGACTCTGTCTTTTGACAGAAGATGGGCCTTCCAACCATGTTCGGCAGGAACATCAACATGCATCTGTCCTTGTTCAAAATAAATTTCAGCCTGTAATTTACTGAGCAAACCCCTTCCCAGCAAAGAGACAGGACATTCAGGCAGATACAAAAAAGAGAGAGTCACAGTTTTTGCCTTTCCTGGGAGAGAACAAGTTAAAGGTTGGAGAAAGGATCGAATATCCTCTTTTCCCTATACTCCAAACACCGAGATCTTTTTCTCAGAGGCTGGGCTCAGTGGATAGGTTAAGACTGAGTGGGTGGCACCAGTGTCTACCAAAAACTTAGTTGATTTTCCCTCCACATTCATTATAGCCAGAGATTCAGGTGGAGGGCCTGCCTCTAGTCCCCTCTAATCAGAGTCTTCTTCTAAATTCAGAGATTGAATGGCTCTGTACTTATCTTTGACAGTTTTGGACACTATTTCTTCCAGTGACTTTTTCCTTACAGTAGACACACTGGTCTTTGTCTAAGGGAGTCTTGTTGAGCACCCTCTCCACTGGAGGCCCTCCTTTTTTTTTTTTTTTTTTTGTCTATTAGAGCCACCCTGTAGGGCTGCAGCCAATAAGGTAGCCTGTCTCTTGGCCCTCCTATCTTCTCGAGCATCTTGTGCTTTTTATTTTTCTCTGTTATTATGAACTTGGAAGGCCAACTCGACTAAGTGTCCAAGGTTCATAGTAATGCTACCTTCCATTTTCTCAAGCTTCTTTCTGATATTTGGGGCTCTTTGTCCAATGAAGATGGCATTAACCATTCTGATATTTTCAGGCAGCTCTGGGTTTAAATCAGTATACTGTCTGAAAGTAGAAAAGATTCTTTCTAGGAAGGCAGAAGGGTCTTCGTCTAATTTTTGTCTGACTTAGACTTTATTTCAACTTTTTTGCTTTGGGACCCCATTCTTAAGCCCTACAAGTAAGGAGTCCCAGTGTTGAGTGAGCCTACTGTACTCGTTGGCATCGTTTGCCTTCCATTGAGGGTCCCGGAAAGGGATGGCATTGTCCGGTGTCAGGTTACCTGGCTGGGTGTCATGCCAGTGCTGGGCCTCTTCCCTGGCCTTTTCAAACACCATTCACCTTTCTTCAGCAGTCAATAAGGTATTTAAAAGGGACTGGCACTCTGCCCAAGTACAGTTAAAAGAATTAAAAATTGTAGTGAATAATTCATACATTTTAAGTCAGTCTTCTCTATGTCCCAGAGTATAGTTTTTCCAATTATATAAATCAGATGTGGTGAAAGGTACATGTACTCACACCAAGGTGCCATTTCTCCCTGGGGTTTCTCTAAGGGGTATTGTCCTTAGGTCCCCTGAGCATGGCTCTGATCAGGCAAGGGCTCTTTTTGGGTTGAATCAAGAACTTGATAGGGGCGTCCCCTGCCTCGTATGGGATGGGGAGAGAAGACACTTCTCTTCCCCGGGACCCCCAACAGCTGCTGCATCCCCTGGTTCTGGACCTGAATGCAGACTGAGGGAAGACTGGGGTGGGTAGGGTGGCAGCAGCTGTGGGAGTCCCAATGGATCACAAGGATCTCCTACTGTTAACACAGGGGCTGAGGGCTTTTTCTTGGTTTCTTTTTGAACAAAAATTTGACAAGCTTGTTGAGTTTCCTTGTCATTATACAATGATATAAAAGCTTCTACATAATGTTTCTCATCCCATTTCCCATTTCTAGTACAATACAAACCTAACTGTAGAATCATGCCATACAGCAACGATCCATTAGGGAGCCACCTCTCATTGTCTTTGAGGTGATGCTATGGCCAAACTGTGTTACAAAGAAAAATCATTCTTTTCTTTTTCATAGGATCATAACAAACTTATGCCAATGTTTTAGTATGAATTCTAAGGGGGAATATTCAAGAAGGCTTCTAGTATTTCCTATTTTCTTTAACCTATAACAAAATGACCAGTCAAACCAAAATACCAAAATTCTAAAACTAGCTAGCAACTGATGGGTTAAGCAACCTAGCAGTTATTTCTTCCTTTTTCTGCTTGAACTCCAGGCCCCAAAGGAACCCTCAATGCAGGTCAAAATAGCACAGCTGTCAGGTTGAATTATAAGCCAAGTCTCAGACAAATTCCCTTACCCAAATTCTCAAGGCTCTCCCACTTTCCAAGAGCTGAAGTTGGGTCCGAGACAGGCTGTCCTGGGAACCGGGGGTGAAATCCCTCTGGAGAAATCTCCAGTGCACGCTGGCTGTGCTCCAGTCCCAGGTTGGGCCCCTCCGGACATCCAGCGACTCCCTCCTGGCTGGCTCACTAGAGAATGTAACCTGACACTCCAAGGTCTGCTCGGTGAGGCTGTGAAGACACACAGAGCGGTTAAGAGCGAAAGAAGAAGCTTTATTTAATTGGCCAAGTAAAGGAGAACACTGGGACTCTAATCGCTAGGGTGTCTCCCAGAACAATACCCTAAGGGGTTTATATGGATAAAGTAAATCAGGTCTGGGGTCACCAGGAGCACCCCAGGGTGGGACCAGATTGCTGATTGGTTTGACAGGAGAGGGCATTCTCGGGGCAGTCCAGCCTTTTATGCCTGTTCAGTCTGAAAGGGGGGCTATAAAGGTGGCATTTTGCTCACATCCAGGGTGTAGACGGGGGTGTGTTTTCTGGCCTCTGACGCCGATAAGACATCTGAGGGACAAGGTCATCAGTATTGCGCAGTTCAGGAGGGCCTGAGCTGGTCCAGGATTGGTTTTAGCTGGACCGAAGACCCCAGTTTCTTATTTTCATTAATGGAAGTATACCTAAATAAGGAGATACTTTAAAAGCAGAGGTTAGTTCCCGTTTTGCCTAATAAGGGGATAACTCCCAGGCTGGGAGTTAACTCTCTGTGTTACTGAAGATGGTAGGTTCCGCCCCTTGGCACAGCCCCTTGTTTGTTCATCGTGGCCCCTGTACTGCTGATCTCAGGATCAATGCTAGAGTCTCTGATACACAGCATTATCAGGATATGAAGCACAGCCAACAACACACAAACTCCAGAAGATAAGTTAGATAACTTGGATATTCTAAAGATTAAACACTTAGGCTCATCAAAAGACTTCACCAAAAGAGTAAAAAGAGAATTTATAGACTGGGAAAAAATTTTTAGCTTTTACAAATCAGACAAAGGTCTAATCTCTAAAATCTACAAGAAAATCCAACACCTCTACAACAAAAAGACAAAAAATCCAATTAAACAGTGGCCAAAGGAAATGAACAGACACCTTACCAAAGAAGACATTCAAGCTGCCAACAGACACCTGAGGAAATGCTCAGAGTTTATTTAAAAATTTGTATATTTGTATTTTGATAGTTTTTTCATCAAATTTGGGAAAAAAATGGCCATTATTAAAAAAAATTGTTTTTTTTTCAATATCGCCTCTTCTTCTGGGACTATAATTACAATATTGTAGACCATTTTGTTTTGTCCTCCAAGCCACTAAGGAGCTCATACTTACTTACAATGCTTTTTTCTTTCTGTTCTTCAATTTGAATAATACCTGCTGCCATCTGTCCTATTTTCAAGTTTACTGATGTTTTTCTTGTGTAATATCTAATCTGCTCTTAAACATATTCCATAAATTTTTTCATTTCAGATATCATATTTTTCAGTTCTAGAATTAGTTCTTTCTTGAAATTTCAATTTCTCTACTGAGATTTTCCCATCCATTCACTCACTAGGCCCACCCGTTCCTTAAAATCTATACACATATTTAAAATAGCTGCTTTAAAATCTTTATTTACTAATTCCAACATTTTGTTGCATTTCTTGAGTCTGTTTTTAGTTACTGTTCTCACACACCCTCCTCTCCGTCTTTATGGGTAAAATTTTCCTGCTTCTTGGCATGTGTAGGAATTTTTTATTTTATACTGGACATTGTGACTGCTACATTTTTATGACTCTAGATTTTATTTTCTTCCTTTCAAGAGGGTTGAGTTTTGTTCTTGCAGGCAGTTAATTTACTTGCCCAATGAATCTGATCCTTGTGAGGCTTGTTTTAAAATGTGGTTAGGATGGGTCTAGATAGCTCTTACTCTTTAGCTGGAAGAGCCCTCAATTGAATGCTTGTGGTATTCAGTGAGGTTTCTCCATTCTGGCGTGTTGGAACTTCAACATCTCTCAGACGTGTAACTTCTAGTGTCTCAATTCAGCTCACAGATCTCCAGTAGCTTGTCTCTGCCAGGTCTCTCATGATCTCATTTTGTATTAGAATTTGGCCAAAATATTAAAGGGTCCGTGATGCAGACCTCTGGAGCTCATTGTCTATATAACTATCTCTTCTCCAGTATGCTTCCTCACAAGTTCCAGCTGCCTCAGCAGACCTGAACAGTGACCTCTGCCTCCTTAACCCAGTGAGACCTCTGTATGCTGCTTGACCTCTACCTCTCTGTAAGTACTATGAAGGAAAGTTCAAACACGGGGCTCACTAACTTCATATATTTCCTTTCTTTCAGGGATCACAGCCCTGTGCTCTTGTTGTACAACATCTGAAAATAACTACTTCATATATTTTTTCCAGTTTTTTTGTTTGTTTTTAATGTTGAGAGGCTAGTCCAGGACCAGTTATTGTCATGAGCAAAAGAGGAATTTGCTCTTATATTTTTCATTTCTAAGAATTAAAAACAAAAAACCTTGAATATTTTATACTGCTTTCTGTATATTTTCTGTTATCCCAAGTTCTTTTTATTTATTTATTTTCATTACTGTCTTTATGTTAGAGACTTTTCCTCAAATATAGAGATCCTTGGCCACCTGCTTGTATTAAATATTAGGGCAACGTAAGGATGACTTGAAGTTCTGGATATGTATGGAGAACTAGTCAACAGATAAACTTTACTATAAGGCCAACCTGGCAGGGGCTGATGTTAGGATCTTTGAGTAATTTCCTGTGGGCTAGGGGAAATCTTCTATTCTCCGGGGGAACAGAGATCAGAGATCTTACCATTCTAACTTTCACTTGATCACCCTATTCTCATTTTCATGTCCCCGAGTTACAGATTCTCTCTGTTTCAATTTCTCCAGAAAGCAAATCTTTAGTTGTCTGCCAAAGTTGAGGGGTGGGATAGTAGCTTGGTTGTTGGGAGACCCATCTGTACCAACTCTTGACTTTCAGAGGTACTTGATGCCTCAATTTCTGAGTATTTCTGGATTTCTAGATTCTGTTTCTGGATTTGTCTTCTGCTGGCTTAGGTTTTAGTGTTCTCTGGTTTGTTAATTACCATTCATCCAGCTGCTTTCTAGCCTCCAAAATATTGGTGCTATGGTCTTTTTTTCATATTCTCTTTCTCCCTGTGGTTTTAAAAAATCTGTTTACTGTCATTTTAGTGGATTTGCAGGAAGGAAAGGCAGTAAACTGCATATTTTCAATCTGCTGTTTAACTGAATGCCTGTGCTCAGTATTTTAAGCTACAAAAGCCACACAATTAGAACTAAAGGTTTCTGTGGTAGCCTCAACAAAATCCTTAATTTATCTGCATTATGATTGTTTTTTTTTTTTAAATAACTTTACGAGAGAGGAATGATTTTGTGACTCTCTAATCATCAAGTATAATACTGATTTCTTAAATCTGAGTTAATATTTTAAGAATAAGGAAAAATATTGGTACTAAAAAGAAAAAACCCAAAAACCTAAAGTAGTTGAACTATCATATGTAATGTTTATATTTGTGATACTTAATTTTCATTCCATTAGGGGAATATTAAAAAAAATCATCACAAGCAATGATTGTATTATTCATATTGAGAATGTGTTTAGATTGGAAATTTAATATCTCATACAGACCAATACGGGTTAAATAATGAACATAAATAACATTTTGAAGTTAAGAATTCAGCAAGTTGTCAAATAATCCGTATCAATCTTTTGCTTGTTTAAACATTCATCCTCTATAGTTTAGTTGTCTTAAAATGTTTTTTTTTCCTAAAGACCCTTTTGATAATATGATAAAAGCTATTGTTATTTCGAGCAATATTTACATGTGCGTATGTGCAGAAAACCATATATGATTTCAAAGGGTTCATGAATTCCTTGAAATCTGTCCACAGAACCAGGGTGCTAAGCATTAAATATTTTGATGTATAAGCATACTTTATGCTATCACAGAACAATCATTTTAAGATATGAAGCATTTTAATAGAAAAAATATAGGTTTTTTAATTCTTTGCTTTATTTGTTAACTTTAAGACTTCTTTTACACAGTGTAGGTCACCAGAAAGGCTATCGTTTTGATAATGATGAATAATAATAATTATGGTAGAATTAAAACACGTTTGTTTTGACAGTTTAAACAATATGTTTGTTTTAACAGTTTAAAAATACTTCTATGCAAATAATCTCATTGATAGGAAAGCATATACAGTTATGTTCAGTGTCCTTAAAAATGTTACTAATTTCTTCAGGGGACATCTAGGTCAACTGGCATAACAAAGTGTATTAAAACGTTCTGCATCCCACTTTGGTGAGTGGTGTCTGGGGTCTTAAAAGCTAGCAAGAGGCCATCTAAGATGTATCAATTGATCTGGAGCAAAGGGGAATGAAGAACACCAAAGACACAAGGCAATTATGAGCCCAAGAGACAGAAAGGGCCACATAAACCAGAGACTTCATCAGTCTGAGACTGGAAGAATTAGATGGTCCACAGCTACCACCGATGACTGCCCTCCCTGACAGGGAACACAACAGAGAATCCCTGATGGAGCAGGAGAGCAGTGGGATGCAGATCTCAAATTCTAGCAAAAAGGCCATACTTAATGGTCTGATTGATTCTAGACGGACCTGAGAGGACATGGGCCCCGGACTGTCTGTTAGCCCAAAACTAAAACCATTTCGGAAGCCAGCTCTTCAGACAAAGATTAGACTGGCCTACAAGACATAAAATGATTCTGATGAGGAGTGTGCTTCTTAGCTCAAGTAGGCACATGAAACTATGTGGGGAGCTCCTGTCTGGATGAGAAGGCAGAGGGGGACAGGAGCTGGTTAAATGGACATTGGAAATACAGGGTGGAGAGGAGGAGTTTGTTGTCACATTATAGGGAGAGCAACTAGGGTCACATAACAATGTATATATAATATTTTTTTATGAGAAACTGACTTGAATTGTAAACTTTTACTTAAAGCATAAAAAAAACTCATCACTTAAAAAAATTACTAATTTCTATTCAAGCATTGAATTACCTTAGTACATATGAAAACTGAATAAACAAGAATGTATAAAATGATCAGGATCACTTAGCAAATTATAAACAAAATGTTAAGATAATACTTTCAAGTCAATAAAGCCTCGCTTCCTTCCTCCTCCACTTGCCTTCCTGTCTTTCGCAATTATTTACTAGTAAACTTTTTTTTTTAAGCATCTTTTTAAAAAAATTTTTGTAGCACTAGATTAGACACTGATGTAGAGTTTGGGGTTCATGATTTTAACTAGATCTAAATCATAACTGTCGGCCACTAAACTGCTCTTTCTATTTGAACCTCAGGACACTTACATTTCAACATCTGCTGGCATTTTTGCCATTCCATGTTTGTTTATCCTTTGGAAAATAACCAAACTAATTACTACAAATCTAAAGACCAGTACTAAAATATAGGATATTAATAGCATTTTATTTTTTTTTTTAATAGCATAGCGAACACAGAGGGTTACCTGAAACACTGGGGGGAAAGAGTGGTGTGTGGGTACTTCTCAGTGGTCCAGAGCTTAGAACAGGGATTACTGCACTGACCCAGGAGAGTAAAAATAAATCTTAGCTTTGGGGCCTAATGGAGTGGGGCCTATTACCTCATAGTTTCTGTTGGTTAGGTATTCAGATGCAGCTTACCTGGATGCCTCTATCTCAAGGCCTTTCACAGGCTACAAACAAGGTGTCAGGCAGGGCTGTGGTTTCGTCTGAAGTATTAACTGTGGGAAGATCTGCGTCTAAGCTCACTCTCATGCTTGTTGGCAGGCCTCAGTTTGTCATTGACTGTTGGCTAGAGACATCAGCTCCTTGCCACATGGGCCTTTCTACAGGTCTCTCCACATGGCCATTGATTCCCTCATACTGTGAGAGAGTGAGAACTCATGGACAAAATGGAAGCCATTGTTTCTTTGTAACATAACCTTGGAAATGATATTTTATCACTTTGGCTGTATTCTGTTTGTTAGAAGTGAAGGCACTAGAACCAGCCCATGTTCAAGGGGAAGGGATTACAAGGGTGTGAATACTAGAAAGTGGCAATCACTGGCAACCAACTTAAAGGCTGCCTATCAGGAGTGACTACGTAATTTGTGGGATATAATGCAAAATGAAAAATGCAACACTCCTTGCTCAAAAACTATTAAGAATTTAAGATGGTGACAACTGTGCATTAAACCAAGCGTGAGGCCCTGCTCAGTGCAGGGCCCTGCCCAACTTCAACCCCATGAAGCTGGCCCTGCTGTCTACCACAGGGTTCCTAGCTTTCTAGCCCAGGTGTGAATCATTGGGCCAGCTTCCTAACTCAGTCAAGCAAAGCTGTAAACCATCTGGGACAAGAAACTTTTGACTGACTAATGAGGAGGAAATGAAAAAGCCTCTTTCAAAATATGATACTCCAAATTTAAAATGATTAGAGTGCTGAAAGGATAAAGGTGCCAATGAAGAAAACCAAAACTCTGTGTATTTTAGTTAGTGCTATGAGATGTAAAAACAGAAGAATATCAGTGTAAGGTGAGCTTTTTTTTTTTTCATTTAGAATAATTAATTTTATTGCAAATCTGATGCTACTTATGACCTGATATTCTTTTACTGTTTTACTTTAGATGAAGATTTACAGAGCAAGTTAGTTTCTCATTAAACAATTATGAGCTGACTCTTGAATTGCATCTTAGGAGAAGGAGGAGCAAAGATTTGGGAATCAGGAAGTACAAACGTTAAAGAACTAATGGGCACAAGACCGGGTGGCATTTTGTTCTGTTGTGCATGGGGTTGCCATGAGTTGGGGGCAAACTCAACAACAGCTAAAAACAACATTAATGGACATTTAGGTTATTTTTAACCTCTTGGTCTTACTAACAATGCTGCTATGATTAATCTTAAACATACATCATTTTGCAGTTAAATGAGTATATCTGGAAGATAAATTCCAAAGGTGGGATCACGGGGCTACGGTGCAAGTACCTTTAATTGTGATATATATTGCTAAAGTGCCTTCCATGAAGGTTGTACCAATCTAAATTTACACCACTCAGGTGTCTGCAGGAAACCTTGGTGGCATAGTGGCTAAAAGCTATGGCTGCTAACCAAAAGGTTGGCAGTTTGAATCCACCAGGTGCTCCTTGTAAACCCTGTGGGGCAGTTCTACTCTGTCCTACAGGGTCGCTACGAGTCGGAATTGACCCGACAGCGATGGATGGTTGTTTTGGTTGTTAAGGCGTCTGCTTGCCAAATAAAATGTGTAAATTCATCTTGGCCATTTTGATAGGTGAAAAATTAAGCCAGATAAAGCTGATATTCAAATAATGAAGAGTATCTTAAAGATGATTGTTACTCTAAATTGAGAATACGGTATTTTTTTTTTTAGCATTCGTGTAGACTTTAAGCTGGACACTTTTTGGGGATACAAGTATAAATAAAGCATGGCGCTACATTTGAGGAACTCATAGAAGTAACCCATGTTACCCACTGCTGTGAAGTCATTCCAGTAGAACAGAGTAGAACTGCCCCATAGGGTTTCTAAGGAACAGCTGGTGGATTTGAACTGCAGACCTTTTAGTTAGCAGCTGAGCTCTTAACCACTGCGCCACCAGGGCTCCAATCCCTGGAGAGAACAATGGTTTGAAGTGCTCACCTCCTTTCTACTGTTTAGCCAGCAAACTACCCACAGAAATGTGACCCTACATGTTATCCCTGTTTGTGCATGATATGGGGAGTATAGATATAAGAAAGGCATCATATTTGGCCTAAGTATCTCTAAAAGTTTCTCTATAGCATGAGAACATTTTGAAAACAGGCTATTTGGGGTGGCTGAATGGGCCTTATGTTGTATAGGCAAACTCTGTCTCTCTCTTTAACCATTCCCCATCTTTCAGTCATCAAAAATGTTATGTTTGGAAATTTTCTAAAAATGAGAAAACTGTTCACAAAATATTAGGAAAAAAGCAAGGTAAAAACTTGTGTGTTGAGTATGATCTATGTAAGTATTATATTTGAACAAAAAAAAGACAAAGGAAACATTTTTTGATGTTGAGACTTAAGGCAATTTATTTCTTAAAAATTACTGTGTATTTTAAATTTGAAGGTTACTTCTGAAATTTGATTTACAATTTTTCTTAAATAACTATGGTATACATATGCATAAGCTGTGGAGAGCTGGTTTGCCAGGAATTTATCACTCTTCCTTACTTGAGCTCTTTTCAACATCAGATGAGATTCTTCTCTTTCATAGTTTTATCTTGATATATTTGTACTTGTAAGGCATAAATGTGCATAGTTTGATCATCTGTTGATTTAATTAAGAAAAATGTTCAAGTTAAATATTTATAAAATTTTAAATGTACCTTTTTCTCTGTGGGTTTCCACAAGTCTGTTTTCTCTCAATCAGGCCTTTATAGCATTCAAAAATACAGCCACTCCTTTGGTGAAAAACAGCATCTGACCCATAGTGTAAAATTTTCTTACGTAACAGTGGTAATTAAATATTTAGGATAATAAAATTTTCATTATTTAAGAAAATATTGGGAAGTTAATGTTTGAGCTTATTAACTAAGCCAAGTTTATTCAGTGGAAAATAACAAACTCAGTAAGGCAAGATTTAGCAAGGAGAGGGTATTTATTATAAGGATGTTGTTGTTGTTGCTGGGTGCCATCAAGTTGGTTCTGGCTCATAGTGAGCCCACGTGACAGAGCAGAACTGCCCCACAGGACTTTGTTGGCTGTAATCTTTACAGAAGTAGATCACCATGTCTTTCTCCTGCAGAGCCACTGGGTAGGTTCAAACCACCAACCTTTTGGTTAGTAGCCAAGTGCTTAACCATTGTGCCACCAGGGCTCCTTTCATTATAAGGATGCACGATTATTTCTCAAAAGCAAGAGCAAGAGTACACTCTAGGCCATTTTTGGGTCTTGAACCAAGTGTTGGATATCTTGGGAGAAGATCCATCTATCTCTCTGGAGACACATGGACTCTCTCATCCCTGCTTACATCTGCGCTTTGTTTAGCTCTGTAGGCAGGCCTTTTGTAAATCTCTGTGCGCGTAACCATCCCATAGCACCAGCTTTACATTCCTGGCTCAAATGAGCATCTGAGATGGATAAAAAAAAAAAAAAAAAAAAAAAATCTCAAATCCAAACTCCTAGAAGAAAAGATTTGATGGGCCTGGCCTGGGACAGGTGTGCAACCCTGTGTCAATCATACATGGCCAGTGAGGGAGGTCACAGATCACAAATACAGTCACTAAATGTCTGTATTTGAGGATGGAACAATTCTTGGAGAAAACACTGAGAATTGATCGGTCCTTGTGTGCTTCCCTCTATCGACTAAACCTGTTGATCATAGCACTTGTTAATGCTTTCTTTCAGTTGGTTATCTCTTTGTTTCCCTTCTTTACTTCTGCACCTGGAGGAAAAGGACAGCTTGTCTGGTGTCCCTGTTACCTAGCAATCAGCTTAGCAGACATAAAATTAGGCAATAAGAGGAGTTACCATATGTCTAGCACTTACTATATGCCAGGCATTTAAAAATTTATTTTTCTTTTATTAACTTATCTAATCCCCACAGCAACGTTATGTAAGGAGAAATACTAATATCCTGTCTTTAAAAGTAATTAGAAGATATGATACAAACAACATGAACAACAAAAGAAAAAATAGATAAATTGGATTTCACAAAAATTAAAAGCTTTTGTGCATCAAAGGACTTTTTCAAGAACTTGAAGAGACAACCTACAGAATGGGAGAAAATATTTGGGAACCATATATCTGATCAGGGTTTAATATCCAAAATATATAAAGAACTCATGTTACTCAACAGGAAACCCTGGTGGTAGAGTGGTTAAGAGTGAGGGCTGCTAACCAAAAGGTTGGCAGTTCAAACCCACCAGGTGCTCCTAAGAAACCCTATGGGGCAGTTGTACTCTGTCCTAAAGGGTCACTATGAGTCGGAATTGACTTGACAGCAATGAGTTTGGTTTGGTTTATTACTCAACCATAAAAAGACAAACAAAACAAATAATGGGCAAAGGACTTAAATAGGCATTTCTTTAAAGAAGATATACAGATGACCAACAAGCACATGAAAAGATGCTCAACATAGTCAGTCATTAGGGATGGCTATTGTTATGGAATGGATTGGATTATGTCCCCCCAAAATATGTGTTGTAAATCCTAGTCTCTATGCCTGTGGTTATAATCCCATTTGGGAATGGGTTGTCTTTGTTACATTAATGAGGCAGGATTAGTGCAGGATATATCTTGAGTCAATCTCTTTTGATATATAAAAGAGATTAAACAAGCTAGCAGAGGAGAGATGGGGTAAGATAGATGCCAGGACACATGGAGATCTCCAGGGAACCAAGAAGCAGACACTGAAGAGACAAGAACCTTCCTTGACAGCCCACAGAGAAAACCTTCCGCTAGCACTGGTGCTCTGAGTTCGGATGTCTAGCCTCCTAAACTGTCAGAAAATGAATTTCTGTTTGTTTAAGCCACTCACTTGTGGTATTTCTTATAGCAGCACTAGATAACTAAGACAGCTATTATCAGGAAAAAAAAAATTACAAGTGTTGGAGAGGATATGAAGAAATTGGAACCTTTGTACATTGCTGGTAGGAATGTAAAATGATACAGCCACCATGGAAAACAGTTTGGCAGTACCTCAAAAAGTTAAACATAGAATTAATGTGTGACCCAGCAATTCTAGGTATATGCCCAAAAGACTTGAAAGCAGGGACTCAAACTGATACTTGTACACCAATGTTCATTGCCCCATTATTCGTAATAACCAAGGAGTGGAAACAACCCAAAGGTTTGTCAGCAGAGGAATAGATAAACAAAATATGGTATATACGAACAATGGAATATTCAGCTATAAAGAAAAATTCAGTTCTGATACATGGTATGACATGGGTGAATCTTGAAAACATTATGCTAAGTGTAATAAATCAGATACAGAAGAACAGATATTGTATGATCCCACTTATATGAAATATCTAGTATTGGCAAAGGCAAAAGTTCACTAGTGGTTGCTAGGGGCTGGGGGGAAGAGGAAGTGAGGAGTTATTGCTTAATAGGTATTGAATTTCTGTTTTGGAAATACTGGTGATGGTTCCATAACACAGTGAATGATATTTCAGTTTACCAAATACCCTGTAAAAATACCACATGCAATGTTTTTGTTGAAGAGCTTATCCTTTTTTTTACCACTTGGTGTCAGAGTTATACTGTTTGAATATATTAGTGAATCTGGGAAATCTTGTGGGGTTTTTTTTTTGAGTGTGTTTTAAGCTTTTTACTGTCTGTTTAAAGAATTTCTTAAAATATAACTGTGTTCTTTTTGGAGTCACTGAAGAGAGAAAATTCTCCTTCTGTCTTCCTCTTATATTTTTAGGTTAACCTCACTTGCTGCCAGATTGGAAGAGAAGGATACTGCCATGGAAAGTGCACAGAGAATTTATGAGAGAATTTTTATAGGCTTATCCTTGTAAGTCAGTCTGTCAGATTAATCTGTACTCCTTCCTGCAAATGGAATCCAGAATTATTCATTTGAAAAAAAAAAAAATTTTTTTTTTTTTTTATGACAGCTTTACCTCTAACTGTTGGGTCAGAGAACCAGGCAAATACTATATGAATGGATCATGTATTTCAAATATGAAAGTAGTGCTAAATGACTATCAGGAGAAGCCATTCATTCATTTATTCAAAAAGTGTATAGACCTGCTACACTGTGCCAGGGCTTGGTCAGGGAAGGTGACTCTGGTGTCAGCCCACTCACCAACAAACCATCTTGGGCTTGTATCTAATCCCAGAGTTCATTATACATCCTAAGAATGACAGACAGAGGGAAAAAAATTACCTGTTATGGAAAGAGAGACTCAAAACGGAAGGTATCCTTAAGGATTTTCCTACCAGGATCAAAGTTTTGTGGTGCAATTTTAATAAAATTGGGGTTCTAAAAATGTGATTGTTTAGTTACATTAGATGTTATGTATCTAAAAATAAATATTTAGAATTGGGAAGTTGATAAGGAAGAGAGACCCTAAATAGAGGAGGGAGATTTCCATGACTTAGAAATCGGAGGTGTCCAGACTCTTTGTCATTTTTTTTTCTACCTTCAAAAATTAATTCAACCAGGAAATAGAATCTCAAATATATATAAAAAAGATATATATATACACACATACATATATTTATATATACACATATACATGCTGTTGTTGTTAGATGCCCTCATGTGGGTTCCGACTCACAGCAACCCAACGTACAACAGAATAAAACACTGCCTGGCCCTGCGCCGTCCTCACAATCCTTGCTTTGTTGTTGCAGCCACTGTGTCAACCCATTTCGTCCAGGACCTAAATCTTTTTCGCTGATCCTCTGCCTTACCAAGCATGATGTCCTTCTCCAGGAATTGGTCCCTCCTGATAACATGTCCAAAATACATGAGACGAAGTCTCACCTTCCTAGCTTCTAGGGAGCATTCTGGCTGTACTTCTTCCAAGACAGATTTGTTCATTGTTCCGGCAGTCCATGGTATATTCAATATTCTTCGCCAACACCGTAATTCAAAGGCATCAATTCTTCTTTGGTCGTCCATATTCATTGCCCTGCTTTTGCATGCATATGAGGGGAATGAAGATACCATGGCTTGGGTCAGATACACCTTAGTTCTCAAAGTGACATCTTTGCTTTAAAAAAAAAAGACAATGACAACTGTTAGTGAGGGCATGGAAGAATTGGAACCCTCATACATTGTGGTGCAAATATAAAATAGTACAGCCCATGTGGAAAACAATTTGGCAATTCTTCAAAAAGTTAAACATAGAGTTACCATATACCCAGCAATTCCACTCTTAGGTATATACTCAAGAGAAGAGAAAACACAAAAACTTATCCACGGACGTTTATAGCAACGTTGTTCATAGTAGCCAAAAAGTGGAAACAACCCAAAAGCCCATCCACTGATACATGGATAAACAAAATGTGGTATACCCACACAATTGAATATTATTCAGTCACAAAAAGAATGAACTACTGCTGATTAATGCTACAACATGGATGATGAACCTTGAAAATATGATGTTAAGTAAATGTTGTTGAGTCGCTATTCCAACTCATAGTGACCCTTTAACAAAAGGCCACATGTTGTATGATTCCATTTATATAAAATGCTCAGAATAGACAAATTATAGAGACAGAAAGTAGATTCATGGCTGCCAGGAGTTGGGGAAGAGCAGAACAGGGAGTAATTGCTAACAGATATGCAGTTTCTTCTTGGGGTGATGAAAATGTTCTGGAATTAGGTAGTGGTGACGGTTGTACAACTTTGTGAAAATAGCCAAATCCTCTGAATTGTATGCTTTAAGAGGGTGAATTTTATTATGTGTGAATTCTCTCTCCACCATCCCTCCATACAAATAAAAAACCCATAAAAAAGTCCTTACTGGGTCTCTTTACTTTTCTTGGCAAAGTAATTATTTGTGTATACGTTTAAGAGGAATCTATCATCTTTACCAGAATATAATTAGACAAATTAATTGTGCACTTAAGGCCCTAGCAGGAGTGTCATATTTGAGAATGTGAATGATGCTCATGTAAGTAGACATGATAAGCCACTTAAGGAGCAAAGGTTGACTTTAGTTACATAGGCAGTACCTACAAACCCTTCCAGGAAACCAGGCCTAGTGCCTGGTTTACTGTATCCCAGCTTCATAAGTGGTAAAGAAGGTCACTTTCTGGCATATCAGGGAGCTTAGAGAATTGTAGGGGCCTCAACGAATCAGGAGCCAACTCCATGGCAGCTAATAACGAATTCACCCAAATTTATAGGTACTGTAGGTGAATTTGGAACTCTGGTGGCACAGTAGTTAAGAGCTTGCCTGCTAACCAAAAGATTGGCAGTTCAAATGCACTAGCCACTCCTTGGAAACCCTATAGGGCAGGTCTACCCTGTCCTATAGGGTCACTATGAGTCAGAATCAACTTGATGACGATGGTTTTTTTTTTTTTGCAGGTGAATTTATAGGGTCCCTATGAGTCATGATTGACTCAACGGCAGTGGGTTTGACTTTTCGGTTTCAGGTGAAATACAGTCAAGAGAGTTTCATGTGCTTGGTTTCATAGCCTCAGCATGACTTTTAGAAAGACTTTTAGAAGTCCAATCTGAAGCTCCTTCTGAAAAATTCCAGACAGAAGTTAATATGGTATCCTTAGTAATTGTTTAGTATTGTCTGACTCTAAATTTGAAATGTAATCCAAGGAGGCCTATGTAGTTGATTAGCGTTTGCTGCACTTACATAAATAGGCCAAACTGAATGAAACAAGCCTTTTTCTTATACAGTTAGAGATAATCTTTGAGATTATGGGTGAGGTGCAGAAATTGCTAAGGAAGAAATTGTGAAAGTCTTTGAAATGGGCAGAAATGGGCAAAAATGGGCAAAAAGATTACTGGGTTTATTTTCAATGAATTCTAGGCCTTGTCTAGCATACGTTTCCAGGTTTTCTTTTTTTTTTTTTTTCTTTTAACAGGAGTTTGTCTCTTTCGTTTTCTTTAACTGAGCTATTTTACCCCTCTACATATTGAGGAAAATATTGTAAAGCAAAGGAATTTTGTAGGGTGGTAGAGGCCAGTTTTTGCATCTACTACTAAATTCATTTCAGCATTCTTGATTTCCTGTAAGTGTCTGCACTTTGGATTCTCCTCTTTACTGCTTGTAACATCTTAATAATTTTCTAATTAATTAACATATTAGAGTATTTGACATATATATAATCATTTTATATTTGCCCAAGGGTCATGATTTTCTCTTTGTCCCAGTGTGCTAAGACGATGAATCTGAAAATATTTCTTTTGTATCAAGTGACAGTTCCTTTTGGAAAATCTCATTTGGAAGTTGTATGCTTTGTGCTGGTAGAAAAATTTCACCTCAAGGAATGGCTTTTGTGGTGATCACCTGGTAATGCTGGAGGGGGCCAGTCTGACTTGTGCCTGTGACAATATACGCCAAGATCTGGGTATAAGGCAGTTCTGAGAAATAAGGTATGACCATGATGGTATTAATTTGTGGTAGGATACAGTTTGGGTGCCTGCTTAAACTTGCATACGGAATATTCTTAGTGGGAGCTTCCTTGGGACCTTGAATTGTTCTAGCGGCTGACCAGCACAGCTGTGTCTTTCAAGATAATCTTACAGACTCACATGAATTCAGTGGATTATGCTCAAATCCAGAAAATGTGAGTAAGATGCAAGAAAATGGGTGATAAGGAATTGTTTACATTTTTCTGGTTAAAGAAGAAAATTAACACCTTCTTAAGAAAAGTGTTTTTTTAGAGAGGGGTGTTATAGGTTAAAATATTACAGGTTAAGCCCCAAAAAGACATGGTGAAGTCTTAACCCTTGTACCTGTGATATGACCTTATTTGGAAGTAGGGTCTATGCAGATATAATTAGTTAACATGAGGTCATACTGGAGTGTCATGGATTGAATTATGTCCCCCGCCCCCCAAAATCTGTATATCAACTTGGTTAGGCCATGATTTCCAGTACTGTGTGGTTGTCCTCCATTCTGTGATTGTAATTTTATGTTAGAGAGGATTAGGGTGGGATTGTAACACCCTTACCAGGTCACATCCCTGATTCAATGCAAAGGGAGTTTCCCTGGTGTGTGGCCTGCACCACGTTTTGTCTTACGAGAGATAAAGGGAAAGGGAAGCAAGCAGAGAATGGGAGGCTCCATTACCACCAAGAAAGCAGCATCAGGATCAGAGCGCATCCTTTGGACCTGACGTTCCTGCACTGAGATGCTCCCAGACCAAGGGAGGACTGATGACAAGGGCCTTCCTCCAGAGCTGACAGAGAAAGCCTTTCCCTGGAGCTGGCTCCCTGAATTCGGACTTCTAGCCTATTGGACTGTGAGAGAATAAACTTTTCTTTGATAATGCCATCTACTTGTGGTATTTCTGTTATAGCAGCACTAGATGTCTAAGACACTGGAGTATGACTGCTGTCCTTATTAAAAGAGAAGAGATACAGAAACAGAGAGATGCAGAAGAAAATGGTCATGTGAAGACGGAAGTATAGATTGGACACATGCTGCCATAAGCCAAGAGATGCCTGAGGCTACCAGAAACTGGAAGAGGTGAGGAAGGATCTTCCCCTAGAGGCTTTAGAGAAGGCCGACACCCTGTATTTGGATTTCTAGTCTGTAGAACTTGAAACAGTAAATTTCTGTTGTTTTAAGCCATGTACTTTGTGGTAACTTGTTACAGCAGCCCTAGGAAATTAATACAAGGAGTTTTGATTAAATAAAAGGAATATAGAACTTTGTTGGGGTGTGTGTGTGTAGATTAAAGTTGGCTGCTAGGCTGCCAGTTAAGAAAACATTACAAATTCATGTAGTAGTATGCTCATGTGTGTTCTTTGGATCCTATGCAATGTTCAGATATAAGGTAGGAGAGGAAAGGAAGAACAGTGTTTGTTGTATACTTTGTGGCCTTTTGGATAGGGAGATTAACAAAAAGTTATAACATCAAGATAAATTGAGTAGACCAATAAGCAACATCATGATAAACAGAGAAAAGATTGAGGTTGTCAAGAATTTCATTTTACTTGGATCCACAATCAGCACCCATAGAAGCAGCAGCCAAGAAATCAAAAGACGCATTGCATTGGGTAAATCTGCTGCAAAGGACTTTTTAAAGTGTTTAAAAGCAAAGATGATACCTTGAAGACTAAGGTGCGCCTGACTCAAGCCATAGTATTTTCAGTTGCATCATATGCATGTGAAAGCTGGACAATGAATAAGGAAGACCGAAGAAGTATTGACACCTTTGTATTGTGGTGTTAGTGGAGAATACTGACTATACCATGGACTGCCAAAAGAATGAACAAATCTGTCTTGGAAGAAGTATAACCAGAATGCTCCTTAGAAGCAAGGATGGTGAGACATACTTTGGACGTGTTGTCAGGAGGGATCAGTCCCTGGAGGACATCATGCTTGGTAAAGTACAGGGCCAGCAGAAAAGAGGAAGACCCTCAGCAAGGTGGATTGACACGGTGGCTGCAACAATGGGCTCAAGCATAACAACGATTGTAAGGATGGCGCAGGACCAGGCAATGTTTGGTTCTGTTGTGCCTAGGGTCACTATGAGTTGGAACTGACTTGACAACAACAACAACAACATACATCTCTGTTCCTTCTACATAGTAACTTGCTTTAAATAACTGCAATAAAACTTAAAAAAAATTAAAAAGCCTAATGGAAACTAGGTCCACAGGCTATTAAAATGTTTTATTGAGAAAAGGATTACAGTGATTAAATACATTTAGAAAATCCTTCATTAAATAGAGGTAATAAGTCTTTTGATATGGAACTTCTGAGAAACTCTATGATATCTTTGCCACCTCTTCCTATTAAATCTATCTTTTGAATTTTGGCTATTCCGGTGGGTATATAGTGGTGTCACATTAAGATTTTAATCTTTATTTTTCTGATGACTGCTGAAGTTGAGCATCTTTTCATATGTTTATTTATCATCCGGATATCCTCTTTTTGATTATATTATTGGAATGAAAAATTAGCATAGATGTTTAGACACAATGTCTGATTACAGGAAAGAACTCTAAAATGTAGAATTATCTTACAAATCTGGGATATGCCCTAAGTTTTGTTAAGGGAGTAGAAGAACTAGAAAAATTGACTATGATTTTAAAAATAAATGCTCTCAATTTCTATTCAATTAGTAGAGTCCAATTTATAAGGCCTCTCAGGATTGAGATTCCTTAGAATCCCTATATTAAGGATAGATTTCTTAGTTGCCATAAATAGTAAAATGGTATTTTCTCTGGATTGACTAAGTGGTTAGACAGAACTCCCATATGGTGTCCCTTCTTTTCTCCTTCCCTTCCTTTTTGTTTCAAATTATTTATATTGTCATAAACTATGCATACATGGATACATATTTGAAAGTGTACATATGTACTTGAAATACTATAAACATTTTTTACCCAGGTGCCTGAGTCAATTCTGACTCATGATGACTCCATGTGTGTAAGAATAGTACTATGTTCCACAGATATATATATACATAATGCATATATATACACACACATGTATATATTACCTGTTGCTGTCAAGTCAATTCCAACTCATAGTGATCCTGTAGGACAGATCAGAACTGCCCCATAGAGTTTCCAAGAAGTGCCTGGTGGATTCGAACTGCTGACCTTTTTGATGAGCAGCTATAGCTCTTAACTACTATGCCACCAGGGTTTCCATGTATATATATATATATATATATATATATATATATATATATGTTACTAATATATGTATTAGTAGATAAAAAATTTTTGGACATAAATGTAAATACTCAGCAAAAAAAGTCATTTGTTTGTGACTTTCAACAGTTTAGCTCCCACTTAACTGACTATAGAGACAACTCATTGGAAGATTCATTTAGTGTTGCTTCACTTTTTTCTTCTTCCTGAAATACTTTATTTTAGCAAGGGTCTTAAATTGTGAATGCTTTTAGTTTTTTTTCCCTCTGATTATCGCTTTCCTTTGTTCTTACTCTTTAAGATTCAATTTACTGGGATGGAATTTTAGGTTATCCTATTTGCTCCTGACGCTTTAAAGATAGCCCATTGTCTTTTGGCATCTGTGTGGCTATACTGAAAAGTAGAGTGTCTGCTTTTGGCATTCTTCAGCTCCACTACAGTGTGAATAGGTAAGAATTTATCTATATTTTTCCTGCTTGGGACTCACTGTGCTTTTTGAATTTCAGGATTCATATATTTCAAAAATTCTGGAAAATTCTCAGCGATTACTTAAGAATTTTGTTTTACCACCATTCTTCCTATTCTGTCCTTCTGTACCTTTTTGTTGTATCTGGGTCTTCTTATATTCTACTTCTCAATCCCTGCTCCTTTTCCCCAACTTCTCTTTCATACTTTTATCTTCATCAATTTACATTGCGTGCTAGAAAATTCCTATGTTTTAAGAATTCATTTTCTAATGTGTCTAATATGTTATTCATTCACTGAATTTTGAATTTCAATAACTATGCTTTTCTTTTATAGAAGTATCTGTTTCTTTTTCAGATCTGTCGTTTTTTCAGTGTCTTCTCTCATTTTTTTTTTTAAACGAAAAGAAAGTTTTGTTCAGCATGTATTCAAAAAGGCAAAAGTGGGAAGCAGACAACCATGCTGTCAGAGCTAATGTCTACCTGAATCCAAGGAAATATTACAGAAAAGACAAAGTGGGAAAACGGAGCTACTAGAGCCATGTCTGCCCAAGTCCAAGGAAATGTTATAGAACAGACAAGAGTGGAAAAATGAACAAGCATGCTGCTGCAGCCATGTCTGCCCGAGTCCCTCTTCTCTCATGTTTTTGATTCCTTTTTACCCATGTATTTAATTATTTAAAACACACTTTTTAATAGTCTCTGCCAGAATATTCTATTATCCAAAATTCTTTTTTGCTTTGCCTAACATTTGCTTATGTTGAATTGATTTATTGTGTTTTAAATTTTGCATTGTGGGTTCAACTTCAGCAGGGCTTTACCTGTGGGAATTCTGTACAGGTAACCCAGAACAGTTCTGTGTTCCTTTCTGCCTGGCACCTCAGGGTATCACGAGTTTGATATTTAATCTTCCAGCTTTGGGCAACTTTGGTCATACGAAAAATTTTAATTGAAACTTGGAAGACCCTCATGAGGCACAGACGTGAGGTTATACCTTCTCAGAAGACTCTTTTCTCCTGGAATCTTAGCAAAGGTAGACAAGCTTATTTGTTGTTTCCCTGTTCTGGCGGAAAGAAGTTTTTCTGGTCCCCTCTGTCACTGAGGCTGTAGCTGTTCAAAGGCCTGGGCTTCATGTAGTGGGTTTCAGTTCTAAGCGCTTGCCTTGAATAAACCCAAGACCTCATTTCCTGTACAAACCTGGGAATTAAAACTCTTAATTACTGAGACAGATTATCCTTCTTATACTTACACACTTCACCACCTGCAGCAATAGCATCAGATCACTTAATTGCCACTCAGGTTTTCAGTTTCTGGCCCCTTTATTGGGAACTCGCTCTGCATTTTAAAAAGATGTTTATTATATGCACCTAGCATTTCTAGATGTTTGTAGAAGAAGAATTTTCTGTTTATCTGGTTTTCTGGAACCACTCTGTATTAATTCATTTATTCATTCGCTCTGTAGAAGGTACCATTATGGCTTGCCCATATTCCCTTGGCTCAACTAAATTCACCTGTAGCAACAGTTTTTGGCATTGTTCATTGTTTCTCACTTAAAGCACTTATGTCTGTTACTGTTTTTCTGCCTGAGGGCTTTCTCTGAACAAAGGGGCTTACTTCACTGCAGGAGGGGGTAACTCGATCCACTTTGTTCTCTGTTGGGATGATTTTTGAAGTCTGTTTTGTCTAATACTAATATAGCCAGTTCAGCCTTCTTATGCTTATTATTTGCATGGCATGTCTTCTCCTTCCACTCACTTTCAACTTGTGCCTATATATTTAAAACTGTATCTTTTCTAGAGAGCATATATTTGGGTCTTGCCTTTTTATACATTCTAACAATTTTAATCTTTAAATTGGAGTATTTAGTCCATTACCATCGTCCATCTGTCATTTTGTTGTACTATGGTGGCTTGTGTTTTGCTGTAATGCTGAAAGCTATGCTGCCACTATTTCAAATACCAGCAGTGTCACCGATGGTGGACAGGTTTCAGATTGAGACAAATGAGGAAGAAAGGCCTGGTGATCTACTTACGTAAATTAGCCAATAATAACCTTATGGATCACGCTTGCTTTAGACTCACCATTCTGAGGGAAAAATTGCTGGAGGAAGACATTATATGTGATGGAGTAGAGGGACAGTAAGGGAAAGGGAGACCCTCAGTGAGGCACAATAGCCGCAACAATAGACTTGAACATGCTGGCAATTGTGAGGATGACATAAGACCAGGCAACATGTCATTCTGTTGTCCATAAGATGAATTATGAGTTGGCATCAACTTGACAGCATCTACCTATATATTTACCTATAAGTCTATTTACAATTAACATTTAATTTAGTCGATGCAATTGAATTTAGAGCTACCATTTTATTATTTTATATAATAAAATACTATTTTATTATTTATTTTCTGTTTGTATATTCCATTTCCCTCTCCTCTGTTCCTCCTTTTCTGCCTTCTTTTGGATTATTTGCATTTTTTAAAAAAATCCCATTTTTTGGTATTGACTTTTTAGCTAGAACCTCTTTGCGTTATATTTTTTGGTTGTCTATTTATGTAAAAATACAGGAAGAGTGCAACCTTATAGATCACTTAACCGTACCCTCTCCTGTCCTTTTTGCTGCAAATGTCATATGTATTACATCTATACATATTATAAACCACAAAAGACAGTTTTATAATATTTGCTACAGTCATATATATATTTTAAAGAAATTAAGAGGAAAAATAGTATTTTATATTTACCAGGATAGTTACCATTTCAAAGCTCTTAATTTCTTTCTTTTTTTTTTTTTTAATTGTGCTTTAAGTGGAAGTTTGCAGTTTAAGTTAGTTTTTCATGTAAAAATTTATACTTCCATTATTATGTGACCCTGGTTCTCCCTATAATGTGACAGCACACTCCTTTCCACCCTGTATTTCATGTGTCCGTTCAACCAGCTCCTGTCTCTTTCTGCCTTCTCATTTCGCCTCCGGGCAGGAACTGCGCATTTAGCCTCATGTGTCTACTTAAGCAGAAACCCTAGTGGCATAGCGGTTAAGTGCTATGGCTGCTAACTAAAGGGTCGGCAGTTTGAATCCGCCAGGCGCTCCTTGGAAACTATACAGGGGCAGTTCTACTCTGTCCTGTAGGGTTACTATGAGTCGGAATTGACTCGACGGCACTGGGTTTGGCTTTTGCGTTTATTTACTTGAGCTAAGAAGCACACTCTTCACAAGTATCGTTTTTTCTCATATAGTCTATGACTTGAAATCAACTAGATGGCAACGAGTTTAGTTTTAGTCCAGTCTAATCTTTGTCTGGAGAGTTGGCTTCAGAAATGATTTTAGTTTTGGCTAACAGAGAGTTGGGGGGCCGTGTCTTCCGAGGTCCTTCCAGTCTCAGTCAGACCATTAAGTCTAGTCTTTTTAGTAGATTTTGAGTTCTGCACCCCACTTTTCTCCTGCTCCCTCAGGGACTCTCTGTTGTGTGCCCTGTCAGGGCGGTCATTGATGGTAGCAGGGCACCATCAAGTTCTTCTTGTCTCAGGCTGATGGAGCCTCTGGTTTATGTGGGCCTTTCTGTCTCTTGGGCTCATATTTTCCTTGTGTCTTTGGTGTTCTTCATTCTCCATTCCTCCAGTGGGCTGGGACCAGTTGATGCATCTTAGATGGCCACTGGCTAGACTTTTTTTTTAATTGAAATTTTTATTTATTTTTTAAAATTGTGCCTTAAGTGAAAGAGAGTTTCTCATACAAAAATTTACATGCACAATGCTATGTGACCCCAGTTGCCCCCAATGTGACAGCATACTCATCCCTTCTATGCTGGACTTCCTGTATCCATTTATCCAGCTCTCATCCCCCTCTGCCTTCTCAGTTCGCCTCCAGACAGGAGCTGCCCATTTAGCCTCCTGTATCTGCTTGAGGCTACTTGAGCTAAGAAGCACTTTCTTCGTGAGTATCATTTTATGTCCTATAGGCCAGTCTAATCTTTGTCTGAAGAGTTGGCTTTGGGAATGGTTTCAGTTCTGGGCTAACAGAGAGTCCAGGGGCCATGTTTTCCGTGGTCCCTCCAGTCCCAGGCAGACCATTAAGTCTGGTCTTTTACTAGAATTTGAGTTCTGTACCCCACACTGGCTACTTTTAAGACCCCAGGTTCCACTCCCCAAATTGGGATGCAGAACATTTTCTTAATAAACTTTCTCGTGCCAATTGACCTAGATGTCCCCTGAAATCATGGTCCCTAGACTCCCACTCCTGCTACTCTGTCCCTTAAATTGTTTGATTGTATTCAGGAAACTTCTTAGCTTTTGGTTTAGTCCAGTTGTGCTGATGTCCCTGTATTGTGAGTTCTCCTTCCCTTCACTGAAGATAATTCTTGTCTGCTATCTAGTTCGTGAATACCTCTTTCTCTCCCTCCCCATCCTTGTAACAATGAAAGAATGGTTTCTTCTGTGTTTAAACTTTTTCTTGAGTTCTTATAATAGTGGTCTCGTACAATATTTGTCCTTTTGTGACTGACTGATTTCACTCAGCTTAATGCCTTCCAGATCCATCCATGTTATGAGATGTTTTGCAGATTCATTGTTGCTCTTTATCGTTGCATAGTATTCCATTGTTTGAATATATACCATAATTTGTTTATTCATTCATCCATTGATGGGTACCTAAGTTTGATTCCATCTTTTTGCTATTGTGAACAGTGCTGCAATGAACATGGGTGTGCATATATATCTATTCGTGTGAGGGCTCTTATTTCTCTAGGATATATTCCAAAGAGTGGATTGCTGGATCGTACAGTAGTTCTACTTCTAGCTTTTTAAGGAAGTGCCAAATTGATTTCCAAAGTGGTTGTACCATTTTATGTTCCCACCAGCAGTGTATAAGTGTTCCAGTCTCTTCACAACCTCTCCAACATTTATTATTTTGTGATTTTTGGATTAATTCCAGCCTTGTTGGGGTGAGATGGTATCTCATGGTAGTTTTGATTTGCGTTTCTCTAATGGCTGATGATCCTGAGCAGTTCCTCATGTGTCTGTTAGCCTGAATATCTTCTTTGGTGAAGTGTCTGTTCATATCCTTTGCCCATTTCTTAAATGGGTTGTCTTTATTGTTGAGGTTTTGCAGTATCTTGTAAATTTTAGAGATTAGACGCTGATCGTATTTGTCATAGTCAAACATTTTTTCCCAGCCTTTTTACTCTTTTGGTGAAGTCTTTTGATGAACATAAGTGTTTGATTTTTAAGAGCTCCCAGTTATCTAGTTTTCTTTTCTGGTGTTTGTGCATTGTTAGTAATGTTTTGTATACTGTTTATGCCATGTATTAGGGCTTCTAGCACTGTCCCTAGTTTTCTTCCATGATCTTTATCATTTTAGATTTCATATTTAGATCTTTGATCCATTTTGAGTTAGTTTTTGTGCATGGTGTGAGGTATGGGTCTTGTTTCATTTTTTTGCAGATGGATATTCAGTTATGCCAGCACCATTTGTTAAAGAGACTGTCTTTTCCCCAATTAACAGTTTTTGGACCTTTGTCAAATATCAGCTGCTCATGGGTGGATGAATTTATGTCTGAATTCTCAATTCTGTTCCATTGGTCTATGTATATGTTGTTGTAACAGTACCAGGCTGTTTTGACTACTGTGGTGGTATAATAGGTTCTAAAATCAGGTAGTGTGAGGCCTCCCACTTTGTTCTTTTTCTTCAGTAATGCTTTACTTACCTGGGGCTTCTTCCCTTTTCATATGAAGTTGGTGATTTGTTTCTCCATCTCATTGAAAAACTGCCACTGGAATTTGGATCTGGATTGCATTGTATCTGTAGATCGCTTTGGATAGAATAGACACTTTTACAATGTTGAGTCTTCCTATCCACGAGCAAGGTATGTTTTTCCACTTATGTAGGTCTCTTTTGGTTTCTTGCAGTAGTGTCTTGTGGTTTTCTTTGTATAGGTCTTTTACGTCTCTGGTTAGATTTATTCCTAAGTATTTTATCTTCTTTCGGGCTATTGTAAATGGTATTGATTTGATGATTTCCTCTCTGAAGTTCTTTTTGTTGGTGTAGAGGAATCCAACTGATTTTGTGTATGTATCTTGTATCTTGATATTTTGCTGAAATCTTCTATTAGCTCCAGTAGTTTTCTTGTGGATTCTTTGGAATTTTCTGTGTATAAGATCATATCATCTGCAAATAGAGATATTTTTACTTCTCCTTACCAAACTGGATGCCCTTTATTTCTTTTTCTATCCTAATTGCTCTGGCTAGGACCTCCAGCATAGTGTTGAATAAAAGTGGTGATAAAGGGCATTCTTGTCTGGTTCCTGTTCTCAAGGGGAATTTTTCAGACTCTTTCCATTTAGGATGATGTTGGCTTTGTATAAATGCCCTTTATTATGTTGAGGAATTTCTCTTCTGTTCCTATTTTGCTGAGAGTTTTTATCATGAATGAGTATTGGACTTTGTCAAATGCCTTTTCTGCATCAAATGATGAGATCATGTGGTTCTTTTGTTTTATTTATGTGAGGGAATACGTTGATGGTTTTTCTAATGTTGAACCATCCCTTTACACCTGGTATGATTCCCACTTGGTCATGGTGAATTATCTTTTTGATATGTTGTTGAATTCTATTGGCTAGAATTTTGTTGAGGATTTTTGCGACTAAGCTCATGAGGGATCCCAAAACAAGCTCATGAGGGATATTGGTCTGTAATTTTCTTTTTTTGTGGTATTTTTTCCTGGTTTTGGTATCAGGGTTGTGCTGGCTTCATAGAATGAGTTTGGGAGTATTCCATCCTTTTGTATGCTCTGAAATACCTCTAGCAGTAGTGGTGTTAACTCTTCTCTGAAAGTTTGGTAGAATTATCTAGTGAAGCTGTCAGGGCCTGGGCTTTTTTTTGTTGTTGGGAGTTTTCAAATTACTTTTTCAATCTCTTGTTTTAGGTTTATTTAGTTGTTCTACCTGTTTGTGTTAGGTAGTGTTTTTCTAGAAATTTGTCCATTTTCTCTAGGTTTTCAAGTTTGTTAGAGTACAGTTTTTCAGTGTTCAGTTATGATTCTTTTCATTTCAGTTGGGTCTCTTGTGATATCGCCCATCTCATCTCTTATTTGGGTTACTTGCTTCCTCTCCTGTTTTTCTTTTGTCACTTTGGCCGGTGGTTGATTGATTTTGTTGATCTTTTCAAAGAACCAGCTTTTGGTCTTGTTAACTCTTTCAATTGTTTTTCCATTCTCTATTTCATTTAATTCTGTTCTCATTTTTATTATTTGCTTTCTTCTGATCCCTGAGGACTCCTTTTGCTGCTCTCTATTTGTTTGAGTTGTAGGGTTAATGTTTTGGTTTTGGCCATTTCTTCTTTTTGGATGTGTGCATTTATTGCTATAAATTAACCTCTTAGCACTGCTTTTGCTGTGTCTGAAAGGCTCTGGTAGGATGTGTTTTCATTCTCATTTGATTCTGTGGATTTCTTTATTCTGTCCTTAATTTCTCCTAGAGCCCAGTAGTTTTTGAGCAAAGAGTTGTTCAGTTTCCATGTGTTTGATTTTTTTTCCTTGCTTTTTCTGTTATTGTTTCTACTTTTATGGGTTTATGGTCAGAAAAGACTCTTTGTAATTTTTCGATAAAAAAATTTTTTTTTTTTTTTTGTAGATTCTGTTAGGGCCTCCCTTATGTCCTAATATGTGGTCTATTTTGGAGAATATTACTTGTGTGTTAGAAAAGAAAGTTTACTTGGCTGCTGTTGGGTGGAGTGTTCTGTATATGTCTATGAGTTCAAGTTGGTTGACTGTGGCTTTTAGATCTTCTGTGTCTTTATTGAGCTTCTTTCTGGATGTTCTGTCCTTAACTAAAAGTGGTGTGTTAAAGTCTCCTACTATTCTCTTTTCAATGCTTTTAGAATTTGTTTTATGTATTTTTGTAGCCCTGTCATTTGGTGCATAAATATTTATTGTGGTTATGTCCTCCTGGTGTATTGACCATTTAATCATTATATAGTGTCCTTCCTTATCCTTGTGGTGGATTTTTCTTTGAAGTCCATTTTGTTAAATATTAATATTGCCACTTCTGTTCTTCTTTTTTTAAGTTATAATTTAAATGAAAGTTCACAGAACAAACTAGTTTCTCATTAAACAGTTAGTACACACATTGTTCTATGACATTGGTTAATAATCCCACGACATGTCAACACTTCCCTTTCTCAACCCTGGGTTCCCTATTACCAGCTTTCCTGTTCCCGCCTGCTTTCCAGTCCCTGCCCCAGGGCTGGTGTGCTCCTTTAGTCTTGTTTTGTTCCATGGGCCTGCTCAGTCTTTGAAGGGTGAACCTCAGGAGGGACTTCATTACTGAGCTGAAAGGGTGTCTGGGGGCCATACTCTCAGGGTTTCTCCAGTCTCTGTCAGGCCAGCAAGTATGCTCTTTGTTTTTGAATTAGAATTTTATTCTACATTTTTCTCCAGATCTGTCTGGGAGTTCTGTTGTGATCACTGTCAGAGCAGTCGGTGGTAGCCAGGCACCATCTAGTTGTACTGGACTCGGTCTGGTGGAGGCCATGATAGATGTAGTCCATTAGTCCTTTGGACTAATCTTTCCCTTGCATCTTTAGTTTTCTTCATTCTTCTTTGCTCCTGAAAGGGTGAGACCTGTGGAGTATCCTAGATGGCCACTCACAGGCTTTTAAGACCCCAGACTCTACTCACCACAGTAGAATGTAGAACATATTCTTTATAAAGAGCTTGATATTTCCTGAGATCATGGTCCCCACAGCCCTCGGCCCAGCAATTGAGTCCCTCAGGGAGTTTGGATGTGTCTATGGCGCTACCATGACCTTGCCTTGTACAGGTTGTTCTGACCTCCCCAGTATTGTGTACTGTCTTATCCTTCAAGAAAGTTTCCACTTATCTGTTGTCTATTAAGTGTGTTTTCCATCCCCATCCCTCTCCTCCCTCATAATCATCAAATATTGTTTCTTTTTGTATATAAAGCTTTTCATGAGTATTTACTGTAGTGGTCTCATAGGATATTTTTCCTTCTGTTATTGACTTATTTCACTCAGCATAATGCCCTCCAGATTCATCCATGTTATGAGATGCTTCACAGATTCACCATTGTTCTTTATCCTTGCATAAATACTCCATTCTGTGTACGTACCACAGTTTGTTTATCCATTCATCTGTTGGTAGGCATCTAGGTTGTTTCCATCTTTTTGTAATTGTGAACAGTGCTGCAGTGAACATCGGTGTGCATATGTCTATTCATGTGAAGACTTATTTCTCTAGGATATATTCCTAGAAGTGGGATTGCTTGATTGTATGGTATTTCTATTTCTAGCTTTCTAAGGAAGTGCCGTATTGTTTTCCAAAATGGTTGTATCATTTTGTATTCCAATCGGCTGTGCATAAGAGTTCTGCTCTCCCCATGTCCTCTCCAACATTTGTTATTTCCTGTTTTATTGATTCGTGCCAGAAATGCTGGGGTGAGACGGTATCTCATTGTGGTTTTGGTTTGCATTTGTCTCATGGCCAGAAATCGTGAGCATTTCCTCATGTTTCTGTTGGCTGCTTGAATGTCTTCTTTCGTGAAGTGTCTGTTCATTTCCTTTGCCCATTTTTTAATTGGATTATTTGTCTTTTTGTTGTAGAGGTGTTGGATTTTCTTGTAGATTTTAGAGATTAGACCTTTGTCTGATTCGTAATAGTGAAATTTTTTTTCTCGGTCTGTAGGTTCTCTTTTTACTCTTTTGGTGAAGTGTTTTGATGGGCATAAGTGTTTAATTTTTAGAAGGTCCCAGTTATCTAGCTTATCCTCTGGAGCTTGTGTGTTGTTGGTTGTGGTTTGTACCCTGCTAGTGCTATGTATTAGAGCCTCTAACATTGATGTTATTTTTTCTTCTAAGAACTTCATAGTTTTTGGCTTTATATTTAGGTCTTTGATCCATTTTGAGTTAGTTTTTGTGTATGGCATGAGGTATGGGTCCTGTTTCATTTTTCTTGCAGATGGACATCCATTTTGCCAGCACTGTTTGTTAAAAAGGCAGTCTTTTTACCTTCTAATGGACTTTGGCCCCTTGCCAAAGATCAGGTGGCCATAGGTGGATGGATTTACATCTGGGTTCCCAATTTGTTCCACTGGTCAATGTATCTTATAGTCCAGTTCAATTCCTGTCTGAAGAGTTGGCTTTGGAAATGGTTCCAGTATTGGGCTAACAGAAGGTCTGGGGGGCGTGAGCTCCAGAGTCCTACTAGTCTCAATCAGACCATTAAGTCTGGTCTTTTTATGAGAAATTGAGGTCTACCTCCAACTGCTCACCTGCTCTATCAGGGATTCTCTGTTGTGTTCCCTGTCAGGGCAGTCATTGTTTGTACCCAGGCACCATCTAGTTCTCCTGGCCTCAGACTGATGTAGCCTCTGGTTTATGTGGCCCTTTTTGTCTCTTGGACTCATAATTAACTTGTGTCTTTGGTGTTCTTTGTTCTCCTTTGCTGCAGGTGGGTTGAGACCAATTGATGCATCTAACATGGCCGCTTGCTAGCGTTTAAGACCCCAGATACCACTCACCAAAGTGGGATGCAGAACGTTTTCTTAATACACTTTGTTATGCCATCTGACCTAGGAGTCCCCTGATATCATGGTCCTCAGACCCCTACCCCTGCTATTCTGGCCTTAGAAGCATTCAGTTGTATTCAGGAAACTTTTGCTTTTGATTTAGTCCAGTTGTGCTGACCTCTCCTGTATTGTGTTCTTTCCTTTCACCTAAAATAATTCTTGTCTACTATCTGGTTGGTGAATACCCCTCTCCCCCGCTCCCTCCCTAACTTCGTAACCATCAAAGAATGTTTTCTTCTCAGTTTAAACTATTTCTTGAGTTCTTATAATAGTGGTCTCATACAGTATTTGTCCTTTTGCAACTGACTAATTTCACTCAGCATAATGCCTTCCAGATTCCTTCATGTTATGAGATGTTTCATGGATTTATCATTGTTCTTTATTGATGGGTAGTATTCCATTGTGTGAATATACCCTAATTAACTTATCCATTCAACCATTGATGGGCACTTTGGTTGCTTCCATCCTTCTGCTATTGTAAACAGTGCTACAGTGAACATGGGTGTACATATATCTGTTCATGTAAAGGCTCTTTTTTCTTTAGGATATATTCCAAAGAGTGGGATTGTTGGAGCGTATGGTAGTTCTATTTCTAGCTTTTTAAGGAAGCGCCAAATCAATTTCCAAAGTGGTTGTACCATTTTACATCCCCACCAGCGGTGTATAAGTGTTCCAGTCTCTCAACAATCTCTCCAACATTTATCATTTTGTGTTTTTTGGATTAATGCCAGCCTTGTTGGAGTGAGATGGTATCTTGGTGTAGTTTTGATTTGCATTTCTCTAATGGCTAATGATTGTGAGCATTTCCTCAAGCATATGTTAGCCGCCTGAATGTCTTCTTTGGTGAAGTGTCTGTTCATATCCTTTGCTCGTTTTTTTTAAAAAAATAATTTTTATTGTACTTTGCTCATTTTTTAATTGGGTCCATGAATCGATTTTTTTTTCCTTACTGTTTCTATTGTTAATTTCTACTTTGATGGCATTGTGGTTCGAGAAGATAGTTTGTATTATCTTAGTGTTTTAGATTTTTTTGAGGGTCGCTTTGTGGCCTAAGATGTGGTCTATTCTGGAGAACATTTCATGTATGTTGGAAAAGAATGTGTACTTTGCAGCTGTTGTGTGACCTCGTATGTCTAAGGGGTCAAGTTGGCTGATTGTGCCCTTTAGTTCTTCTGTATCTTTGCTGAGTTTCTTTCTAGATGTTCTGTCCTTTACCGAGAGTGGTGTGTTGAAATCTCCTACTGTTATTGTGGAACTGTCAATTTCTCTTTTCAGTGCCGTTAAGTGTTTGTTTTGTGTATTTTGGAGCCCTGTCATTGGGTGCGTAGATGTTTATTATGGTTAAGTCTTCATGAGGGATCATCCCTTTAATCATTGTATAGTGCCCTTCTTTGTCTTTTATGGTGGATTTTGTTTTAAAGTCTATCTTATTTGAGATTAGTATTGCCATCCTTGCTCTTTTTTGGTAGTTATTTGCTTGATATATATTTTTCATCCTCTGATTTTTAATAAATTACATCTTTGTTTCTAAGGTGTGTCTCTCGTAGATAGCATACTGATGGACCCTTTTTTTAAAATACATTCTGTCACTCTGTGTCTCTTTACGGATGCATTTAGGCCATTTACATTCAGTGTAATTATTGATAGGTGTGAGTTTATTGCTGTCATTTCGTAGTGATTTTTTTGGTGGTGCTAATGATTTCTTTGTTCCTCTTAGTCTTCTGTGCTGCATTCCTTTTGTTTGCGGATTTCTTTTTCATTTGTTTTTGTAGATTTTGTTTTTATTGAGACTTTATGTTTTTCTTCTTTATTTTGATGAATGGATTTGTTAACTTTCTTTGTGGTTACCTTGAAATTCACCCTTATCTTCCTAGGTTTGAAGCAGTCTATTATTACTTGGTTTATCACCTTGCCTTCCTCTCATTAGAAAGTTCTATACCTACACCGTTTATTCCCTCTTTTATTGTTCTGATGTTGTTGTCAATTACAGATTAACCTCTCTGGTTCAGTGTTGCAATTCTTTTGGTTTTAGATACTCCTTGAGAGTTCATTTCCTAAGTTGGTATCTGGCTGGTACAATTTTGCGTCCTAGATTCAGGCTGTGGTCTGATGCTGTTTGTTCTTAGACTGAAGGAGTCCCTTTAATAATTCTTTTAGGTTTGGTTTGGTTTTTACATGTTCCCTTAATTTCTGTTTATCTGGAAATGTCTTAATTTCACCATCAAATTTGAACGAAAATTTTGCAGGATATATTATTCATGGTTAGAAATGTTTTTCTTTCAAGGTTTTATATGTATCATCCCATTGCTTTCTTGCCTGCATGGTTTCTGCTCAATAATCAGAGCTTAGTCTTATTGTTTCTCATCTGTATGTGACTTTTTGTTTTTCTCGAGCTGCTTGCAGAATTTTTTCTTTCTCTTTGGTTTCATAATCACATTTGCTAAAACCAAAAAAAAAAAAACAAACTCTTTTTTTTTTGGTTTTAGCAAGTGTGATTATGATATGTCTTGGTGTTTTTCTTTTGGAGTCTATCCTATATGGGGTTCGTTGAGCTTCTTGGATGGTCAGCTTTTCATCGTTCATGGTATTAGGGAAGTTTTCTTTCAGCACTTCTTCAATGATCCTCTCTGTGTTTTAGGTTTTCTCTCCCTGTTCTGGAACTCTTATCACTTGCAAATTTTTGCTTTTGATTGTATCCCACATAATTCTCACGGTTTCCTCATTTTTCTTCATTCTTTTTTTCTGATTTTTCCTCAAAGAGAGTTGTATCGAAGTATATGTCTTCAATTTCTCTGATTCTGTCTTCCATCATTTCAAACTGCTCCTCAGACCTTCTATGACACTGTCTATTTCTGAAATCTTGTTTATCTTTTGGATTTCTAATTTTTATTGTATGATTTTAGCTGTGAATTTATTTTGGCATTTTTTTCCTGTGTTATTTTC